>NC_069499.1:412323025-413695525 GCF_027579735.1 Bombina bombina | reverse complement strand
TTTGTTTTTACCTAAGGTTGTTTCTTCTGACAAATTTAGGAGAGAGATTGTTGTTCCTTCTTTGTGTCCTAATCCTAAGAATGACTTTATACAAACTTCTAGTTTGTTAATTCTTTTTTTTTCTGGTTTTAGGAAGGGTCAGAAAGTTTCTACTGTTTCTTTGGTCTCTTGGTTGAAACTTTTGATTCACAAGGCTTACTTGGAGGCAGGTCAGCCATTACTGCTTATTCTACTTGATCAGTTGACACTTTTGGGGCTTTCAAAAATGAGGCTTCAGTTGATCAGATTTGCAAGGCAGCTACTTGGTTTTCTATGCATATTTTTTAAAAATTCTACCATTTGTTTTTGCATCTTCTGAAGCAGCCTTTGGTAGAATGGTACTCCAGGCTGCTGTCTCGGTTTTATTTTTTTGCCTGTTTTTTTAAAAACAAAACATTATTCAAATTGTGGATTTAATTTCTTAGTGAAAAAATATGTTTTTAAATCCCCCCCTTTATGTTATAACTCATGGACTACACAGCTTGGGTATTAGTTCTCAGGAGTAATGGATCGTAGACTCTCACAAGACCCTACCCTTATGTTTTTTTAGGGTTCGTTTTTCCTGTTCCTTTTATGGCTCTTATTCCTTTTTTCTTACCTTACTTTGATTTGCTATACATTAGACTGAGGGAGGTGGGAGGGGTTTTATAGGGCTCTTGGGGTTTATGAATCATTTGCCTCCTAGTAGTTGAGAAGAGTAATTCCCAGGATTAATGGATTTTAGACTCTCACTACCATGAAAGAAATTAATTTATCAGGTAAGCATAAAACATAATTTATGTAAGAACTTACCTGATAAATTATTTCTTTCATATTGGCAAGAGTCCATGAGCTAGTGACGTATGGGATATACAATCCTACCAGGAGGGACAAAGTTTCCCAAACCTCAAAATGCCTGTAAATACACCCCTCACCACACCCACAATTCAGTTTAATGAATAGCCAAACAGTGGGGTGATAAAGAAAGGAGTAAAAAGCATCAACAAAAATAAATATGGAAATAATTGTGCTTTATACAAAAAATCATAACCACCATAAAAAGGGTGGGCCTCATGAACTCTTGCCATTATGAAAGAAATGAATTTATCAGGTAAGTTCTTACATAAATTATGTTTTCTTTCATGTAATTGGCAAGAGTCCATGAGCTAGCGACGTATGGGATAGCAATACCCAAGATGTGGAACTCCACGCAAGAGTCACTAGAGAGGGAGGGATAAAAATAAAAACAGCTAATTTCCGCTGAAAAAATTAATCCACAACCCGAAAAAGAAATACGTTTATTTTCATAAATGAAAGAAAAAAACTCAAATCAAAAAGCAGAAGAATCAAACTGAAATAGCTTTTCTACCAAAAGCTGCTTCCGAAGAAGCAAATACATCAAAACGGTAGAATTTAGTAAATGTATGCAAAGAGGACCAAGTTGCTGCTTTGCAAATCTGATCAACTGAAGCTTCATTCTTAAATGCCCACAAAGTGGAAACTGATCTAGTAGAATGAGCTGTAATTCTCTGAGGCGGGGCCTGACCCGACTCCAAATAAGCTTGATGGATCAAAAGTTTCAACCAAGAAGCCAAAGAAATAGCAGAAGCCTTCTGACCTTTCCTAGGGCCAGAAAAGTCTTCCTGAAATCTTTAGTAGCTTCCACATAATATTTCAAAGCTCTTACCACATCCAATGAATGTAAGGATCTTTCCAAAGAATTCTTAGGATTAGAACACAAGGAAGGGACAACAATGTCTCTATTAATGTTGTTAGAATTCACAACCTTAGGTAAAAATTGAAAAGAAGTCCGTAAAACTGCCTTATCCTGATGAAAAATCAGAAAAGGAGACTCACAAGAAAGAGCAGCCAAAAGGAACAACACTTTCCAAGAAAGTAGTTTAATGTCCAAAGAATGCATAGGCTCAAATGGCAGAGCCTGTAAAGCCTTTAGAACCAAAATAAGACTCCAAGGTCAGAAATTGATTTAATGACAGGCTTAATACGAACTAAAGCCTGTACAAAACAGTGAATATCAGGAAGTATAGCAATCTTTCTATGAAATAAAACAGAAAGGGCAGAGATTTGTCCCTTCAAAGAACTTGCAGACAAACCCTTATCCAAACCATCCTGAAGAAACTGTAAAATTCTAGGAATTCTAAAAGAATGCCAAGAGAATTTATGAGAAGAACACCATGAAATGTAAGTCTTCCAAACTCTATAATAAATCTTTCTAGAGACAGATTTACGAGCTTGTAACATAGTATTAATCAATGAGTCAGAGAAACCTCTATGACTTAGTACTAAGCGTTCAATTTCCATACCTTCAAATTTAATGATTTGAGATCCTGATGGAAAAATGGACCTTGAGACAGAAGGTCTGGCCTTAACGGAAGTGGCCAAGGCTGGCAACTGGACATACGAACCAGATCCGACTACCAAAACCTGTGTGGCCATGCTGGAGCCACCAGCAACACAAATGATTGTTCCATGATGATTTTGGAGATCACTCTTGGAAGGAGAACTAGAGGCGGGAAAATGTAAGCAGGATGATAACAACAAAGAAGTGTCAGCGCATCCACTGCTTCCGCCTGAACATCCCTGGACCTGGACAGGTATCTGGGAAGTTTCTTGTTTAGATGAGAGGCCAGGAGATCTATCTCTAGAAGACCCCACATCTAAACAATCTGAGAAAACACATCTGGATGGAGAGACCACTCCCCTGGATGTAAAGTCTGACGGCTGAGATAATCTGCCTCCCAATTGTCTACACCTGGGATATGCACTGCAGAGATTAGACAGGAGTTGGATTCCGCCCAAACAAGTATCCGAGATACTTCTTTCATAGCTTAGGGACTGTGAGTCCCACCCTGATGATTGACATATGCCACTGTTGCGATATTGTCTGTCTGAAAACAAATGAACGGTTCTCTCTTTAACAGAGGCCAAAACTTAAGAGCTCTGAGAATTGCATGGAGTTCTAAAATATTTATTGGTAATCTCGCCTCTTGAGATTTCCAAACCCCTTGTGCTGTCAGAGATCCCCAAACAGCTCCCCAACCTGAAAGACTTGCATCTGTTGTGATCACAGTTCAGGTTGGCCGAACAAAAGAGGCCCCTTGAACTAAACAATGGTGATCTATCCACCATGTCAGAGAGTGTCGTACATTGGGATTTAAGGATATTAATTGTGATATCTTTGTATAATCCCTGCACCATTGGTCTCATGTGAAAACGAGCAAAGGGGATTGCGTCCGATGCTGCAGTCATGAGACCTAAAACTTCCATGCACATAGCCACTGAAGGGAATGACTGAGACTGAAGGTGCCGGCAGGCTGCAACCAATTTTAAACGTCTCTTGTCTGTTAGAGACAGAGTCATGGACACTGAATCTATCTGGAAGCCTATATAGGTGACCCTTGTCTGAGGAATCAAGAAACATTTTGGTAAATATATCCTCCAACCATGTTTCCGAAGAAACAACACAAGTTGATTTGTGTGAGATTCTGCAGAACGTAAAGACTGAGCCAGTACCAAGATATTATCCAAATAAGGAAACGCCTCAATACCCTGTTCTCTGATTACAGAGAGTAGGGCACCTAGAACCTTTGAAAATATTCTTGGAGCTGTTGCTAGGCCAAATGAAAGAGCAACAAATTGGTAATGCTTGTCTAGAAAAGAGAATCTCAGAAACTGTCAGGTGCTACTTAATCCTGTGAATATAGTGGAAGGATCACAACTGCAGACTAACTGTAGAGAGTGTAAACTATAAACTATTGGTTTTGAACTTGTTTCTTGGTTACAGGAGAGATAGAGAGCTCCTGTTATAATCTTGGAAGAAGTTGCAGTTTGAGCCAATTGAGGAGTTGGCAAGTTTTTTAGATGCAACACTGTTTAAGTAGCAAGTCTCTAGGGCCTAGATTTGGAGTTAGGCGTTAGCCGTGAAAACCAGCGTTAGAGGCTCCTAACGCGGGTTTCTTACGGACTCCGGTATTTAGAGTTCAGTTACCGACACTCAAAAAAAACCTAACGCTCACATTTCTACCGACACCTCAGACCCAGTAGTAAACATATACCGACAAAAAAAAGATCCACGAATCAAAAAAAAAATATCACACAAACTACACTTACAGTCATACAAACACTACACTATGTTTATTTTTCATATTTAATCATTTTTCATCAAAATACAAAGTATTAAAGTTGCGAGATCTCGGGTGTTAGAAAAAAAACAACACAAATCCATTTTCCCATTGACTTACATTGACACACGGGAAAAGACCCTCATATACCTACATCTAACTAATAACATTATCACAAACATACACTCATCGATGCATACAAACAATATACACCACATGACATACACAAAATATTTATTTATTACAAAAAGAACACAAATTAGTTACTTCTTCACAAAAGCTCATGACGTCATTCACTTTACGAGGAAAACCAGTCTTAGAAAAAAAACAAGAACATATTTTAGAGCCTCCATTGACTTCTATTGGGAAGACGTGCTCGTGCACGCGAAACCCTCATTTCCCTAACGCACGCAAATAGCGTAGACAGAAAAACTCCAAATACCAGCGCTAGAAAAGACATGATTTCATGCGTTAGACCCAGCTATGATAAATAGATCAAGAAATGACTATTTCCCTATGGTGGATTTATGGATTTTACTGTTTGAATATTCACAACACCATTAAATTCTTTCAGACTTTTATATTACATCAACTACAAATCAACATCACTAGTAACAACATTTTTGTTTTAAAAATATTACATTTAAACGGACACAAAAATAATGTCAACTTTTCAGGATTCACAAACACTACACAATGGGAAACAATTCTCATTTACCTTTATTATTGCATTTCAGTTATTCAACTCATATGCTTGCAGCAACAGCATATCTACATAGGCTTAACACATGATCACTCATGGATGCACATACATTACTTTTAACATTCACTCATACATGTGCATTCAAATGATGGTGGAAAAACACATTACATTCTCTAGAGGAATCACAAAACACAACATATGGATTTTACTGTACTTTTAACATCATGATTCCATCACCAGAAACCATTAGGAATTACGTACAACAAGAACATCAGTACACCAGATTACAGATGTCACTTTATGGGAAGGAACAACAATGCCAGACCGCTATATAGAAGTCAGCATATGTGGGACACAATCACAATATATACGTACATGTACATAACACGCATCACCCATCACGCAACCACAAAGCACACATTTAGATTTTATTCAGCACACAATAACAATGTAGCACAATACAACAACACAATGAGGATTTCAGAACTACATAGGCAGGTTAATAATATCATGACGTCATTAGAAGATTCAACCATACACATTACAGATTCACGACTGTACCGCCCCTTTCGGAACTTTAACACTCAATACTACAATACAACATATACGTAAACAACAGTTTGGAACAGCATTATTAAGGCGATTTCAATGGGACAATTAATAAATATTGTCAGATCGCAAATCACTTATATATATAATACTACAGATGACAGCCGGAAGTTCTTCAGTATTAGTGCTATTTGAATGGGACGCATACAATATTGACATCTCGGCAATCACTTATATATACAATACTACAGATGACAGCCGGAAGTTATTCAGTATTAGTGCGATTTGAAAGGGACGCATACAATATTGACATCTCGGCAATCACTTATATATACAATACTACAGATGGCAGACGGGAATTTCGTAATTATTATTGCGATTTTAAAGGGACGCGTACAATATTCACATCTCGGCAATCACTTATGTATACAATACTACAGATGGCAGACGGGAAGTTCGGAATTATTATTGCGATTTTAAAGGGACGCATACAATATTGACAGCTCGGCAATCACTTATATATACAATACTACAGATGGCAGACGGGAAGTTCAGAATTATTATTGCGATTTGAAAGGGACGCGTACAATATTGACAGCTCGGAAATCACTTATATATACAATACTACAGATGACAGCCGGAAGTTATTCAGCATTAGTGCGATTTTAAAGGGACGCATACAATATTGACAGCTCGGCAATCACTTATATATACAATCCTACAGATGGCAGCTGTTACTTTATCGTTTACAAACAATATTGCAGCAACATTGATCGATCACATTCGATGCACATTATACACAACTATGCACTTTCATTCATGTTAGCCTGGACGTGTGCTTGTTACTATAAGATCGCGTTTAAGAAATATTGATTACGCATATGAACAAACATTACAAACATGCACTGTATGTGTGATCTTTGACACTTTCACATTGAGAATCATTGTTTGAAAATAACATTTCAGCAAACAACAAATAAACGCCCACTGTGAAAGCATTCACGCCGCTCACATACAAACAGGTGAATACAATCAGCAATCATTACAAACTCACTACCATTGGACTAATTGTACTATAAATCCCCCAAACAACATGGCCAATGCATCACTTGTGATCCACATCAGATCAAGTGCTTACCTTGTTACGCTGTTTTGAAAGATGGATGACGATGACATGGTAGACGCTGCTGGTGCTGCTATTGGCGAACTAGCTGTTGGTCGAATCAGGCAGCCTCGGCGGCTCAGACTGAGACGAAGGGGTCATCTGGTTCGAGGTCCTCGTGTCTACAGGGTGAGACCCACCTTGGAAAACATGAGCGACTTTGAGGTTTTTGATAAGTATCGGCTCGATCGCGAACAGCTCATTGGCCTTTACGATCTTCTTAAACCTCATTTGGAGCCATGTATAAGAATAAGGACTGCTGTTCCCGCCATGAGTAGGACGCTAAGCTGTCTATACGTCCTGGCCTCCAGGAGTTTTCAATCCGGAGAACTGTACATGCATGGCCTGGCTCAAGGTACATTCTCTGGGGTGTTTGATAACTTTCTGGACGCCATGGTATGTATCAGTAAGCAATACATAGGATTCCCACAGAATGATGGTGATTGGAGGCGCCTGAAGCGGGAATTCTTTGATATTGCTCAAATGCCCAATGTCTTGGGAGCCATAGATTGTACCCACATTGCGCTGCGTGCTCCAATTGATGACTCGCCCTTCAGAAATCGCAAACATTTTCATAGCCTCAACGTGCAGTATGTTTGTGACGCACAGATGAGGATTATGCATGTGTGTGCGAATTTTGGAGGAGCTTGTCATGATGCCCGCATCCTCTCTCTGTCGTCCCTGTGGAGACAGTTTGAGGAAAGACAAATGCCCCCTGGTTATCTCGTTGGTGAGTATTTGTGCACAACAGGGTTAATTATTTTGACAATTGCCACTGTAGTTTTAAAATGTTAGCGTAATGTTCAGCTATAGGATGCAATTTAACCATATATTTCCCCCCCGCTAATGTCTACTTTTAGTTCAATGCAGATATGTAGCATGTCTTACCTTAAATGCTCAGATAGAGAATGTAATGTAACCATGTAGTTATCATTTTACACAAGGCTTGATTTAGGAGAAATACGCATATGTAGCATGTCTTAGATGAAATGTGAAGATATTAGCTAATGCAATTTAACCATGTCATTGTCTCTTTCCGCAAATGTCTTTTAGTTCAATGCAGATATGTAGCATGTCTTACCTTAAATGCTCAGATAGAGAATGTAATGTAACCATGTAGTTAGCATTTTACACAAGGCTTGATTTAGGAGAAATACGCATATGTAGCATGTCTTAGATGAAATGTGAAGATATTAGCTAATGCAATTTAACCATGTCATTGTCTCTTTCCGCAAATGTCTTTTAGTTCAATGCAGATATGTAGCATGTCTTACCTTAAATGCTCAGATAGAGAATGTAATGTAACCATGTAGTTAGCATTTTACACAAGGCTTGATTTAGGAGAAATACGCATATGTAGCATGTCTTAGCTGAAATGGGAAGATATTAGCTAATGCAATTTAACCATGTCATTGTCTCTTTCCGCAAATGTCTTTTAGTTCAATGCAGATATGTAGCATGTCTTACCTTAAATGCTCAGATAGAGAATGTAATGTAACCATGTAGTTAGCATTTTACACAAGGCTTGATTTAGGAGAAATACGCATATGTAGCATGTCTTAGATGAAATGTGAAGATATTAGCTAATGCAATTTAACCATGTCATTGTCTCTTTCCGCAAATGTCTTTTAGTTCAATGCAGATATGTAGCATGTCTTACCTTAAATGCTCAGATAGAGAATGTAATGTAACCATGTAGTTAGCATTTTACACAAGGCTTGATTTAGGAGAAATACGCATATGTAGCATGTCTTAGCTGAAATGGGAAGATAGAGAATAATATTGAACTAGATATTTTAAAGTTAAAATAAACATTTGTTAATGGATTATCGTGTACAAAACTTTTTATTGTACTACAAATACTATTTTGAGGATTCTGTTGGAATTATGTTCTGTTCATAATTTATAGGTGATTCTGGGTACATGAGCCGGCCTTGGCTCATTACCCCCTTGCGTAGCCCGACTGATGTGTCTGAGGAGCGCTACAATAGGGCTCATAAGAGAACCAGGGTGGTGGTTGAACGGATGTTCGGGCTCCTGAAGATGAGGTTCAGGTGCCTGGACAGGTCGGGAGGAGCCCTCCAGTACAACCCAAAGAAGGTGGCTAAGATCGTTGTAGCCTGTAGCATCTTGCATAATATTGCACAGCGGACTGGGATGCTGCAGGCCTTCCGGCCGGACAGAAACCTCCTCAGAGATGAGGAGGATGATCCTGTTCTAAAGGGGCCATTCCGGGACGAGGGGCTCAATGTCAGAGCAGACATCATCAACCGCAACTTTAGACGGTAAAGAATAGAAGTTAGACTGGAGTATTATCAATAGATGTGAACTGTAGGGAAATGACAAGTAGAGAATTGTGCAAACATGTTAGGATTGTTCATCAAATGCTAAAAATGTGTTTCATTTATTAATATAGGTGATGCTCTGGCTATTGGGTCCTGTAGCGAGTCTTTGCCACCTGGTTTTTAAAGAGGACATCAGCTGGTAAGTATAAATGTCTGGACTGTTGCTGGCATGAATTGTACACAAATACATCATATGGCATATATTTTCTAAACTAGTATTTAGTTTACACATTACTTAAAATGAAAATACTCAGAAAGGGATCCTCTAGCATGACTATGGTTCAATGTCACACATTAGAGGTTTGTTCTGCTCAATATGACTCATCTTCACACTTGATAGAACATAAAACAAGATGCTACACAGTAAGCTAGTGACAGAAATTTCTTATGAAATGGTGGGTGGGAGAGGGCTAGAGAAATGATTCACACACTTGTAGTAATTTTGAATAAACCGTTTATGCCATTAGGGAGCTGACTTAATCTAAAGACGGAAAGGGAAGAATTAGAAGCCTGACAGTGAAGATTGCCCAGACTGACAGTAGAAAAAGCCAAGATTGAAATTGAAGTATACCAATGGGATCATGTCTGGCATTATCTTTCAAATCTGCTGACCTTGAAAAGCATACAAAGACATGTTCACATGGTAAGTGCCAACTATTTAATAGAATAAGGCTGTTGAGGCATCCTATTGGAGACACTTAGATGATTTTCAAATTTTTAGATGGCATTTCATAGTCCTCTATTTTTGAAATGATGAATAAGACACCTATTGAAGATCAACTTTTTACCCCTGAATTGACTTTCAAAGACCATGCATTATCCAGGTTGGTGTACCAATGCATGCTAGTTAAGAATCACAGGAAGAATGTTGAATATTAGTAGCTTCCATACATTAGTCATATTTAGTTCTTAATTAGATATTTAGGGATCACAATCAGACACTTAGATGAATTTCTAATTTTTAGATGGGATTTCAGTCCTCTATTTTTGAAATGATGAATAAGACACCTATTGAAGATCAACTGTTTACCCCTGAATTGACTTTCAAAGACCATGCATTATCCAGGTTGGTGTACCAATGCATGCTAGTTAAGAATCACAGGAAGAATGTTGATTATTGGTAGCTTACATACATTAGTCATACATATTTCATCATTAGATATTTAGGGATCACAATCATAAAAAGGAATACATATTATAGTTGATATAGAGGTATTTGAATGGACATGAAATATGACATTTATGTTCAACATATATATTATTGAAATGTGATATACATTTTTATGTATAATTAGAAAATCAGATTTTTTTTTTTATTTTATTACACAATATTTTTTTTTTTTTTAAATATAATTAATAAATATCTTTAAAAAATGTTGAACAAAGTTAGAGCATAGACACAAGATGATTGTAAATGTATTTTTTTTGAATCTTTGACTACGTGTGTATTAACTTTTGTAAAAAAAAATTTTACATTTCAGATTGGCATCTGATGACTTCCAGGAATATTTTTTTATTTTTGGTTCAGAAACTATTAAATTTTAAAATGGTAATAATAAACATTTTAATATTAAATACACTCTTTGGAACAGATTATAATAAATATCCATATAATCTGTCAATAAAAATCAATTTGACTCCCATGACTGGTAGTTGTCTATTTGACAAGCACATGCATAAGATCAAATAATGCATTAATTGTGGAAAATCCACTGATTCAGAGAATATTACATTAAACTATCTTTTTTAACATTCATTGGGGAGTGAGATCCATCAATGCTTTTCTTTTGAAATTCTTAGATGTTAAAATAATTTCGGATATGTAGTCAATTTCACAAAAATTAATTTTTTTCACTTTTAAGAAGGGGAAGTGGTTCAATTACATTAAAGTGACAGTGTTGTTGAATGTAAAATTAATTTTATAAGATCTTGTATCTTCCTTAGGTATCTCAAAACATTATTTGCTAAATTATTTTAATTTTTACATTTATAAATGGTAGGTCATTTAACTTTATATTTTTCACAAGCTAGTTATTGGATGGCAGGTTAATCGATTTGATTTTCTAGTGGAGTCATTTAACTATAGTTAATAATATTATGTAGTTTTTAAAATCTTACCTCTTGGGTTAGACATCACATATCTATATATAATTTTCATTCCCCTTTAGTTTATTTTGACAATGTTAAATCAACATTACAAATGTTTTGGTCCTTAAAGGGACATTCACAAAGTATATTGTGTATTGATTTTTAAATAATTCATAAAATAATTTAAACATATTTAGAAAGTACTATAGAATTACATTCAGTCTTTAAATATACTTTGTAAAAAAAAATCAATGCACATATCTTAGTCAATTACATAAGGTATCTATGTGCAACCAACAATCAGCATCAAAATAGCCTATGTAGATATGTATTTAATCCAAAAATATATATAATTACAATCTAATGATTGAATACCAAAACATATTAAGTTGTTCAAATATTATAATCTTATCCATAATGCATACATAACATATAGCTTAATGTCCCTCTAAGCTGAAGATTCTGAAATACCTCCTTTACAATATATATTTCAGTCAGTGTGTAAAACAATCCAGAAGTTAATCTAAATTTTATATACTCATATGTTATACTAATTTATCAAAAGGAAGGTGCCTAGGTTTCTGATATTTCAAGCATTATTGTGAAATGTTTATTTAAATGGACATGAACTAAAAATATACTTAAAGGGAGACAGTTAAAAAATTAATGATTTATACATTCTGAATGAGTATTCTATTTTAAGCAACTTTAAAAATTGTCTCATATTATGAATGCTCCTTGTGATGTTGCTATCATTACTTTAAAAATAAGGCATTAAATAGATAATTTATTAGCTTCAGTACTCTGGACTGAACTTGGTTTTTTGTGGTGGATTAATTTATCCAACAATCATCAAGGACAACCCAGGTTTTTTGAAACAATTGTCCGTAATCTCAAATATCATTATTGATTTGCAAAGAAAGATAACAAGATAATTGTTAACATTTGAGAATCAGATTAAATTATAACGTTGATTAACATTTCATGCTCAATCTGAATCACCAACGCTAAATTTGTTTGGACAGTGTCCCTTTAAGAGATTTAAAGAGTGTATTTACTTCTCTTCCTATCTTGACATACTTTGCTTGAAAAGCATATCGAGATAGGCTCAGTGGATGAAGATTGGTGGATGCACATAGATGCCTTATGTGATTGTCTCAACCATGTGCATTTAAATTTCTTCTGTTGAGGATATCTAAATACTAAGATAAATTGATTTACATTTTAAAGTCTAAACAATCTTCTATCTCTACAGATCATTTGATACAATTGTTTGTTTGTAATGTCTATTTAAAAATAAAGACCCCCATTGCACAATAACATATATGAGCACTTCAGACAAATACAAGCTTGAGGTTTATTTACTAATAACAAACAAACCTGTAGTTTAACATTTATAAACAGATTATCCAAGTTACTGACCTTATAACCTGAATTTGAACATTCAGAAATATTGCGTGGGAAACGCATCTTGAAACACCAGATTAGCATCTTTAAACATTAAAGTCTAATGTCACGCAATAGCACACAATCAATGTGCATTATGAAATACATTTAATAGAGCAATATCAATACTTCACAATAAGTCAATAAATGGATTTTATGAACAATAAAGACATACAATATTAAATGTGTATTTGTATTAAAGAAACAGACCGTTATTAAACCGAGAAATGTCTACAACATTAATAATGTGACAGTATTAGATGTTAAATAGAATTTAATCATTAATATTTAACAGATCACGGATATTAAATCTGCGTCACACATATCCGCATGACAGGCCCATGAGTTACAAATAAGTCTACATGAAAAATGAAGTTACAGCACCACCATGAGGTATGTGTAAGGAAGTTACTAAGATATGAAACATTAAGGAACGGCCAATCAGAGTTCATCACACAAACACAACTTGAGTCAGGATGGTCTCACAGACATTCTAACAATATTTCAAACTTTTATCCAATCAGATGTACAGATAACTTGTCCCATGGTGCATCTCATGTTTACTTCACCATATAAAAGTCCATTACACGTTGCCATCTTTGTCAGTTCTCTAATGCCTGCAGGCAGTTTATATTATTATTATAATATATTTATTGGACAACCCAGCAGGCATGTCCGCTCCCAGGTTCACCAAGGAGGAGAGCGCTGCACTGGTCCACGCCGTCAAGGACTTTTATCCCCAGCTGTTTGGGAACAAGAGGAGGTTGACAGATGCGCCTGTTAAGAAGGCCCTCTGGGAGTCTATCACCAATGCGGTTAGATTGGTGTGTGACGTCCAGAGGACCCAGGATCAGATCATGAGGAGATTCGGAGATATGAGGTTGCGGTTAACCAAAAAAGTCAACCTCATAAGGGACTGGGTACAAGCCCGTAAAAGAGGTGGCAAAAGAGAGGCCCCGCGGAAACTGTACCTACTCCCTTATGAGGTGACTTTATGCGAGCTCCTCAATCTCCGGGTCCCCAAAAGATTCAGATCCTTGCCATCCTCGGCCTCCTCTTCTTCCCTCCCAGCTGCGGGATCTGAAAGTCCAGACGCGGGGGCCAGGGCAGCTGCTTCTCCGTCCGGTGGCCTGGGAGGAGATGGAGAATCTGAACCAGGTAATTATCCAACTTCATATAATATCTTATTTTTTTTTTTTTAATCAATAAATGTGTATATAGTCAGATACTAAACCTATACAGATCTCACAACATACACTACATATGATGTTTAGATATCTGATTTTAGATTAGTGACACATGAAATTGGAATGATGTGTCTTGCGCTCTACAGAATATGCGTCACAGAGCGAAAATGGAATTGCGCATACACGTTAACATGGCTTTGCTGTAAGTGGCATTGCTTTATACATGTTGGTCAAATGACGGATGCGTAATTCCGCTTTGAATCATTGCGCAATGATCGCGAAAATGGAATTGCGCATACACGTTAACATGGCTTTGCTGTAAGTGGCATTGCTTTATACATGTTGGTCAAATGACGGATGCGTAATTCCGCTTTGAATCATTGTGCAATGATCGCGAAAATGGAATTGCGCATACACGTTAACATGGCTTTGCTGTAAGTGGCATTGCTTTATACATGTTGGTCAAATGACGGATGCGTAATTCCGCTTTGAATCATTGCGCAATGATCGCGAAAATGGAATTGCGCATACACGTTAACATGGCTTTGCTGTAAGTGGCATTGCTTTATACATGTTGGTCAAATGATGGATGCGTAATTCCGCTTTGAATCATTGCGCAATGATCGCGAAAATGGAATTGCGCATACACGTTAACATGGCTTTGCTGTAAGTGGCATTGCTTTATACATGTTGGTCAAATGACGGATGCGTAATTCCGCTTTGAATCATTGCGCAATGATCGCGAAAATGGAATTGCGCATACACGTTAACATGGCTTTGCTGTAAGTGGCATTGCTTTATACATGTTGGTCAAAATGAAATGTGAATTATTATATATGTGAAGAATACAGTATTCTTATTTTCAATATTATACATAATAAAAAAAGAAGAATAAATTATAACATATGCACATCAATTGATGAGAATGAAATAACACCAAAAAATAATTAAAGCTACAGTAAACAACACAACTGATTGAAAATAAGAGTACAGGATATATTTATCATGAATTGAATTGAGGAAACAATTAACTCATGGGACTACCAAAGGATTAATAGTTTTAAATTGATTTGCTAATAATGTAAAGATTTTAAACATGGCATGATTTGTATTAATGATATGCAATCCTCATTTAATATATTACAGATATGGATGTTGCTGCTGGATCCTTAAGGCAGGGCTTGTCACAGTATGGTATGTCTCATTTTAATTGACATTTGTCTTAGAAACATGGACAGAACATTACATACTAAATCCACATTGTTCAATATTTATATGTAATGTCCCTTTAATAGATGAAAATTAAATAATTCTTTGGATATCCTTAAATAACATATTAGATTTGAATTGCATGCTCAATCCCATTCATTACATCAACATATGGAGTAGAGAATTCATTAACACCAACATTGTCAAATCAATATAATTTTATATTAAAGGGATACTGATCTACAATTATTAATGTTGTCATTCAGATAGAGTATGCAATATTAATAAACATTTAAATATAATACTATCATCATATGTGAAATATTCTATTGCTAAATGTATTTTAAAATCAAGAATGTACGTTTATCTGCATCTCAATTTTGGTTGAACAACCTGGGTTTTTATTGATGATTGGTGGATACCTTCAACAAACAATATTTATTGAATACAATATTGCTTATCTGCCTTTAAGATTAAAATGTAGCAACATTCAAATTATAATAGGAGTTAATGTTAAATCATTTTGAACAGTTTGAACAGAGAAATCAATGATTTAAATTAATCATGTCAGTGTCCCTTTAATAAACAATAGATTCATTCATCTTTACATTCTTTGGATTAAACAATATTGATATATAATTCACATATTCACTGTTGGAGTTACTTTATAGATATCAGCATACTCTAACAGCACCATGATTACATATTTGTACTAATCAATTTGGTTTTGTATTGTGATAAATATGTGTTGTGTCCTAAACAAGATTACTGTACATTGCACAAATGGCTCGATGTGCCACATGTGTTTGTTTAGATTTGTCAACAGCTGTTCTTCAAAATGTGGTTTGTGTGTATTCTTTTAAGAACATTGATCAATGGGTATATTTAGATATGCAATAGCATCGTATGAGATGAGTTTGATGTCTAATATAGTCTGAAATTAAACATATGTTCAATACATCATTTTTAACAGAATCCCCTTGATTCAATCAAGCATTTTCTGGTTTAATGACTGCTCTATTCTTCACATTTTCAAGTTGATTAATCTTAAAATTCGATACAGATGTGATTTAGTGATATCCCAAATGTGTTTCCTAATATATATCTATATCATTCATAGAGAGAGTTGGTGTGGTGAGCCCACAGGAATCCAGCAGTGACATAGAGCCGCCTTTGCGGTCTCCTGGTAAGTCCATTGACTCATTTATATGTCATTGAAGGTGTATTGGTAATCAATATTATGAGCATGATTCTGATGAAGCATAACATTTGAAACAAACATATAATTTTCTCTTCTGATTATATATTAATTTTCTTTTAATATTGAAAGATTAATAATTAAAACTTTCTTAGTCTACACATTTGTTATTCAGAAGATATATAGCATATGTTTGTTTCCATGTTCATTTTTGACAACAGTCATCAAGTGATACACACATGAGAAATCTTAAATGTTCTATGTACTATGCTTTTATGATTTTTAAATTAATACAAACAATGCATCGAAAATATGAATCATTGAGAATAACAAATCTAATGTAATTTGTATGCTCCATCAAAATGATGTAAATCATAACTTTGGGTGTGTATATCTTTAATGCAACATTGATGTGTGTCTTTGAACAACAGTAACATATGTTATAATATCTGTTCTTAACGTGTACACAACATGTTATGTTTTACAGAGATTGATTTAACATATGTGACGGAGGAGGAAGAGGCTGCCTTGGAGTCTAATGGTATGTGAAATATATCTATCATGTTTCCAACATGTTGCTTTATTTGAAATCATTTAATTGAAGACATTCAAAGTCTACAGCTTTTGCACTTTAAAAAGGAATATTATTTGTCTGTTCAAATACACTACTGCCCCCTTTCTATATCAGGCAGCATGAAAATATTTTTTTTTTAAAAATGTATAATTCATGCCATCATTATGTCACATGCATATTCCAGGCCAAAACACAATAATAATGTTATAATTGTACAGACAGTAATTGATATTCATCTGAGTGCCTATATGCATACCATATCCTCATTTCATAATTGTTTACAAATTCAAACACACTTCTAAGTATATTGAAAACATAATCAATTTGAAATGCGTTGATTTGATTTCATGATGTATGAGATGTTAATATATATTTATTAAATTTTCAGATGGATCCACCACTTCTGGTCATCTGGTTTCCGCCCCTGCCCAGTCCCCTGACCAGTCACAGACCCCTGCCCATGCCCAGACCCCTGCCCATGCTTAGACCCCTGCCCATGCTTAGACCCCTGCCCATTCCCAGACCCAGACCCCTGCCCATGCCCAGACCACTGCCCATGCCCAGACTCCTGCCCATGCCCAGACCCCTGCCGGCCCTTCCCATTTATCATTTCCTGCCCCTCCCAAAAAACACCCCTACAACCCCCTTCACCGCTCTCCCCGTATTATGGCCCGTACAGCTGCCCAGACCCCAACTCCCCACTCCCCAGCTGTACGGCCTACCCCGGAGCATCAGCTCATCCCTCCCCAAGCCAATCCCATCCCTCCCCAAGCCAATCCCATCCCTCCCCAACCCAATCCCATCCCTCCCCCCTGTCTCAACCTTCATTGTCCTGAGTGTCGGATTGTCCTTCCCAGGCACAGCTGTAAGTATCATTCAAAATCAACATTATAAGATACTTAAAGGTACACTGAAAGAAAATATTTTCTATTGTGATTCAAATAGAGCATGCAATGTTAATCAAATTTATAATTTACTACTCTTATGAATTATTCTTCATTCTCTTGATATCTTTATTGAAACAAAGAAATGCCTATAATTATTTTAAAAAATAAAATAATTGTGGACATCATTTCTTTATTGTTGGATGAATGTATCCATCAACCAGCAGGGACAAACAAAGTTGATAAACAAATATGGCCTGCCCTAAAAACCGACATTCTTGCATTCAAAATCTAGCTATAGAATTCAAACATTTAAAGAATATGTGTAATTTTTAAATATTTGTAATGTCATGCTCTATCTGAATCAGTCAATTAAATATTTAGGTTCAGTGTCCCTTTAATTGGATATCACTACATATACCAATCACCACTACTTGGATCCAACAATTAATGTACAAATGTTTATACATTATCTCTTGTCTAACCCAGTGGGAATGTAATTTCTTCAGGTTGCTATGTTTACACAGCTTGTCCTCAATGCCAAAATGTTTAAGGATAGGTGTGCCTACCACAGTATAATTAAAATATTTAAATTGCTAATGTAAGTACAATGTAAATCCTTTAACAAGATTTTATACACTCAAGCTGTATAAGTGGATCATCTAAAACCAATTAAAGGGGACAACATGTTTGAGTAAACTGTCCCTTTAATGATTTCGGTCTGTCTGAATAACATAATTCATGTGTAAAGAATAAATTTAAACTAATTGATGTAAAGAATGATTTGTCTTTATGATGACAATGTATCTTTTCTATTTTTTTCGTCTGTTGTGTAATTATCATTAATATTTAATTTATTCTTTATTTTAGGCTGTGACTCAGCATGGCTCATGCTAGAAGGTATAGCAAGAGTAGAGCAGGCCGTGTTGAGGAACGCAGCTGTCCTGAGAGGGATGAACGACACCTTGCAGGCCCAGCTCCGGGTTCAGGACTTGACTCTGCGTGAAATTATGCGATTAAGTTCAAGGCCTGAATCTGGAGCTGGACATGCACAGGACGATGAAGAGGATGACCAGTAAGTGGAGGATCTGGAGATGCTCCAAGGTGGCAGATAAGAATCCTCCGTTCACATGTTGATGTTTTTTTTTATTGTTTCCATTTGGCCTTTTTAAAAGTTTATTGTTGTGCCTGTTGCACTCTTTTACCTTGTCATATGTCTCCAATGGGGCTATGGTGGCCCTTGGCAACTCTCTTCATGGACTGTGATGCACTGTGTTACCTTGTCATATGTCTCCAATGGGGCTATGGTGGCCCTTGGCAACTCTCTTCATGGACTGTGATGCACTCTTTTACCTTGTCATATGTCTCCAAGGGGCTATGGTGGCCCTTGGCAACTCTCTTCATGGACTGTGATGCACTGTGTTACCTTGTCATATGTCTCCAATGGGGCTATGGTGGCCCTTGGCAACCCTCTTCATGGACTGTGATGCACTGTGTTACCTTGTCATATGTCTCCAATGGGGCTATGGTGGCCCTTGGCAACTCTCTTCATGGACTGTGATGCACTGTGTTACCTTGTCATATGTCTCCAATGGGGCTATGGTGGCCCTTGGCAACTCTCTTCATGGACTGTGATGCACTGTGTTACCTTGTCATATGTCTCCAATGGGGCTATGGTGGCCCTTGGCAACTCTCTTCATGGACTGTGATGCACTCTTTTACCTTGTCATATGTCTCCAATGGGGCTATGGTGGCCCTTGGCAACTCTCTTCATGGACTGTGATGCACTGTGTTACCTTGTCATATGTCTCCAATGGGGCTATGGTGGCCCTTGGTAACTCTCTTCATGGACTGTGATGCACTGTGTTACCTTGTCATATGTCTCCAATGGGGCTATGGTGGCCCTTGGCAACTCTCTTCATGGACTGTGATGCACTGTGTTACCTTGTCATATGTCTCCAATGGGGCTATGGTGGCCCTTGGCAACTCTCTTCATGGACTGTGATGCACTGTGTTACCTTGTCATATGTCTTCCAATGGGGCTATGGTGGCCCTTGGCAACTCTCTTCATGGACTGTGATGCACTGTGTTACCTTGTCATATGTCTCCAATGGGGCTATGGTGGCCCTTGGCAACTCTCTTCATCTACTGTGATGCACTCTGTTACCTTGTCATATGTCTCCAATGGGGCTATGGTGGCCCTTGGCAACTCTCTTCATGGACTGTGATGCACTGTGTTACCTTGTCATATGTCTCCAATGGGGCTATGGTGGCCCTTGGTAACTCTCTTCATGGACTGTGATGCACTCTTTTACCTTGTCATATGTCTCCAATGGGGCTATGGTGGCCCTTGGCAACTCTCTTCATGGACTGTGATGCACTGTGTTACCTTGTCATATGTCTCCAATGGGGCTATGGTGGCCCTTGGCAACTCTCTTCATGGACTGTGATGCACTCTGTTACCTTTTCATATGGCTCAAATATTCCTTATTTTTACAAGATTATTTCTAAACGTTGTTGATGTTTTCTTACTTACTAATAAAAGACATGTAATTGCACAATTCTTTGTCCTCATTCTTCATGTTATTTTTTTAAAGCTCTAGTTTATCTTGTTGATCCTTAAAGGGACCTACCAAAAATATTTTTTTATAAAAAATCATATATGTAAGACAATTGTAAATGACTTTAAGATTAACATCTCCAATGTAATCTTATTATTTGTCTTTATATATTTTTCTCTTAGCTTTATCATTGCATGATTATGATTAGCATAGTAATTGTTTTATATATGTATATATAGATTGTTATTTGTGTATATATGTATATTTCAATTTTCACATCCATGTGTGTATTTAGAAACTCTGCATGAATTGATGCACCTTTAACAAATGATCTGAGGATTGATACAATGATATAATCCCTGTAAAGTGTTCATTTTATTGAAATAGTATTGTCTATGTGTATCCTCTTTTTAAAAACAAAATAATGTCCCTTTAAGGGATGGTGTGCACAATTGTTAATGAATGTATTTCCATTTCTAAAGCGTTTTTGTCCTTTTTACATGAACAAGGACATATAATCTTATTAATAAACAATCTTATTGTAATGTTGACAGCACATGTATTTCATTTTCTATTCTATCTTATTGTAAAAGTGTAACCAAATAAATCTCTGTGTGTAATGCAAATATTTTAGATGATGAATATTTTTTTTAAAAATATGTTAACAAAATAATTCTACTCCCATATATGGCTATAGGTAGGCTGACCATATTTAAACTTGAATAAATGACACGTTTAATCAATCCATGTATCATTATTGTTATTCCAAAACAATCAAAACATATCTTAAAACATCAATGGCATATGTATTTCTCATGTGTATCTTTTAAATGTTAAAGATATACACCATAGCTATAGTTCAAGGGACAGTCAAGTCCGAAAAGATGATTCATGATTTGGTGACATTCCTAGATAGCAATCTAGACACATACTAGTTTCTAAAATATAAATACGTTTTTTAGTGATATGCCAAGCTGTCAACTGAGTCCTTGTATTGGCTGCGGTTTTTCAGCTATCTCGGATGCGCCATGTTGCTTAAAACGTCACCTGCCAGGCTGTCCAATGATTCCTTGTATTGACTGACGTTCTTACGTGATCAAGAATGTGCCTTTTATTGGATGGCGTTTTGACGCAATCAAGGATGCGCCTTTTTTTTTGGCCGTTCTTACGTGATCAAGAATGTGCCTTTTATTGGATGGCGTTCTTACGTGATCAAGGAAGCGCCATGTTAAGACATCACATGCAAAGGTAAAAAAACGTATGATTGGATTACGTAGTCCCGCAATATTTGTTTGTGCACGTTAAACACGTTTGTGACTGCAGCCAATTTTAAAAACCTTGCGAATATGTATTATTTGCATCATGTTACATTGTTGACCCGTAGCTGATAAAGACCACCACATTCTCTTTTGCTGGATGTCTGGTTGAATAAACGAACGAAAGCAAAATGTTTTCATGCATATGATATTTCGAGGCAAGTGCAAATCTCTATAGTCCATGTTCTTTAATATGTTTGTCAACAATATGTTCCTTTTTCATAAAAATGACTGTTGTTTTTAATGTTAAAGATATCTAAATAATAAATATGCGCTATTGTGTTAGAATAAAGTAATCAATATGCATTTAGCTTTATCATATGCTAAATATATGATGCCGACTTCTTCTAAATGTAATTTCGTTGTATATTTTATTAAAGGTTCATTAGACACTCACATTATAAATCAAAACTTTTTATTTTGTCTCTAGTTAGATAGTTCATTGTTTAACAAATACACGTTTCATTTTGCTTCTGTTCAAAGAAAATGTAATTAATTTTCAGACTCCTCTCCCAGCCTCTGAGTTTCATGTGAGTACCATCTCCAGCTTTCTCCTGTTTGTGTAAAGGGTCTTTTCATATGTTAATGATGGGGTATTGTCTTGTTTTACGGTTGTAATGGGGGTTCATCTATATTTTCAATAGAGCTAACCCGATTTTCTTTGAAAGTGTTTGAAGCTTTGTAATATTGATATCAGTATATGTTAATCTTGTTGTTTGTAGTAGTGTCTATTACATACAGTTCTGTTAAAAATATAGTATACTGTCCCTTTAATGCAAATGTTGATTTTTGTATCATGTATGAGTTCCACATTGTTTAATCTTCAAATATATTATTGTTAGCATATTTTCACCCCCCACTCCTAAAAGGACTTTAAACCATATTCATTGTTCAAACAAATGTCTTTCTAAAAAAAAATTAACACAATAATGTTTCTTTAAGAAAATATACTTTATTTAACACATCAATATAAATCTGATTTCAATATTTAATTTTTGACCAAGTACATGTAGATATACCAACAAGCTTCAAATATGTGTTAGCATATGTAATTTTGTTAAAGGGACAGTTTAGAAAACAAATAATGTTTTGCATTATTCTAAAAGTCAATTTTGTAATATCAATGATATCAAAGGTTTCTCACCAATTAATCATTTGTCTTTGTTTATTTAAATTTGCTAGCTAAACCTATGAGGTTCGTGTGCTAATTTCTTCGAGCTTGAAGAGTGCATGTAATCATTATACAATTTGACCACTAGAGGGCATTTGGATAGCATTTGTATATGTAAAACCTTGTGCTCATACAGCATATTATTTACCATGTATTGATCATTGATATCTAAAAGGTTGTTATGTCAGAACAACAAATAAGTGGTCATTTTTCCTAGTCATAGATACAAGGTTAAGCACATAAGTCACACGTATTTCTCCATGTTTTGTTGTTTCCAACTTGATAATGCGTAATACAGTGTTTTCTTTGTAATCAATAATTTTCTGACTGTCCCTTTAAGCTGTGTTATTGGCATTCAAACAGTAATATGCCATCATGGATAATTGTAATGGTAATTTTGTTTGCGATTCGGGAAACAGTTTGGACATCACATCACAGAAACCAATCAATATCATGAACAAGGATAGGTATGTGATGATGTGGTTTTCACACACTTATAACCCACACTCTGCAAACAATCTTCCTCCATGGACCCGGTCCCATAGAAGTAGATTATATACAGAGTGTGGTCCACAAGTGTATGAAAACCACATCATCACATACCTATCCATTACAGATTAAATAAAAAAAACATTAAAGATGAAAATAAATACTTACTTCCTCTTCCTTCCCCTCTTCCCACGGGGCTGAGGCTCTGGGAGGGGCAATTGCCGACTCCGAAGAGTTCTCCTTGGAGATGTTGTGGGAAGAGTGGAAGGAAGAGTACTGGGACGACCAAGGGGCTGAGGCTCTGGGAGGGGCAATTGCCGACTCCGAAGAGTTCTCCTTGGAGATGTTGTGGGAAGAGTGGAAGGAAGAGTACTGGGACGACCAAGGTGAGGAGGAGAAGATGGCTGAGGAGGAGAAGATGGCTGAGGAGGAGAAGCTGGCTGAAGAGGAGGAGATGGCTGAAGAGGATGAGATGGCTGAAGAGGAGTAGATGGCCCGGCAGGAGTAGATGGCCCGGCAGGAGTAGATGGGCCGGCAGGAGTAGATGGGCCGGCAGGAGGAGATGGCCCAGCAGCAGGAGGCCCAGCAGCAAGAGGCCCAGCAGCAGGAGGCCCAGCAGCAGGAGGCAGGCCAGGAGGTAGACCAGCATGCGCCTCCCGGAAAAAATTGAACATCTCTTGGTGCAGATTAAAGATTCTGTTTTGGCCTTGTTCGATTCTATTGAGTATGTTTATTATTTGGTTTTGTCCTTCAATTATTTGATTTTGTCCATCAAGAATTCGAGTGCGGCCTTCGATATTTTGTATCCGGGAGTTACACATCTGGTCTATGTAGTCCAGTAGAACCCGCACCTCCGCTATTTCCTCTTGTTGTGCTTGGCGGGGTACCCGTGCACGGCGGGGTGCCCATGCACGGTGGTGTGCAGGTCCTTGAGGGTCCTCTGGTTCCGCGGGCTCCTCCTCTGCTTCCGGGGCCTCTTCATCAGCTTCCGTGCGCTCTTCGTCACGGGGGGCCTCTTCCCTCCGAAGTGGAAATTCCTCCCCACCACTCTCATCCCGGGGAGATAGATGAGGCTGTGTTTCTTGTGCTGCCTCCTCCCCAGACTCTGTATATTAAAAAAAAAAAAAAAAATGTATATATTAGCATATTTGCAAATCAAGCTTTAAATGACTTAGCTTACGATACAATTACAAATGCAGAATCATTAATCCACTTTGAAATCTAACAAACAATCAATACGATTTCCGCTTTTTCAAAACCGTGTTTGTGATATCTCTGGTCAATCTGAATGTTTTCGCGTTTGTTTTCAGTCTGTTTAAATGCACACCTAACCTATAGCCTAGATACTGATGTAACCGCAAAGTAATTGTGAATGCGTGTAAACAACGTTATAGCATTAATCTGATCCTTAAAGGGACATGAAACCCAATGTTTTATCTTTCATGATTTAGAAGCATACATTTATTATCAACTTTCTAATGTACTTTTCTTATCTAATTAGCTTCATTCTCTGGATATTCTTTGCTGAAAAGCATATCTAAATATGCTTATAAGATGCTGATTGTTAGCTGAATATAGCTGCCTCCTGTGATTGTTTCACCGTGTGCATGGCTATTTCTTAATTAAAATATATCTCAAGAATGATTCAAATTAGGTAATATAAGTACATTTGAATGTTTTGTCAAATTGTATTCGCTACCTCAATCATGAAAGTAAAGGTTTGCGTATAGTGTCCCTTGAAATACATTCGTATGTGAAATTATTGTTCAATGAGCTTACCGTCAGATGAGAGTGGCAGGTTCCCGGTATCAATTCCTCCGATACCGACTATTTCCACCTCGGAGATGCTGGGCCGCAACATTTCCTCCCATCGGCAGTACTCCATTTCCAGGGCAGGTCCGCCACCGGTTCCTGCGGCATGTCGGGCCTCCAGGCTTAACTTTTTCTTGAGATCCATCTTACAGTCCCGGTAGCGATGTTTTATCGAATCAAGATCTCTGTTCCGGCCACCCACTGCATTGACTGCATTTCTTATCTCATTCCAGAGCCTCCTCTTGTCAGTCGGGGTAGTCTTCTGGTGCTGCAGCCTCCTATACCTGGCCATATAGGCCTCTATGAGGGCCTCCTTCTCCTCCATCGAAAACCTCGCCTCCCTAGTTGCCTTGGCCTTCCCCTGTGACGATGCCCTCTGTTTCCCGGACTGTGAAGCCCTACTCTGTCCGCCACTGGGCCCAGCCACTTGTTCATCTTGAACCAAGTGGCTGGGTCCACCCACCGCTTCCACCCCCGCTTCCTGCCCCCCTTCCTGCCCCCCTTCCTGCCCTGTTCCTCTCCCCCTCCCTCTCCTCCCCCCTCTACCTCTCACCTGCCTGGCCTCCATCTGTTCCCTAAACTAAACCCCAAATAATCAAACAAAAATTGAGTGTGATGAAATGAAAGGGGGTCAAAATAAAGAACTAAAAAGACAAAAAAAGTGCTGAAAGTGTGAGAGGGATGTAAAAAAACAAAGAGGGTAAGGAGTATTTAAATAAACCAAAAGAAGAAGAAGACTAAAATGAGGATATGTAAACTAAATGTAACTAGGGTATGGGTATGGGATGGGTATGGGGTATGGGATAAGAGTAAATGGGATGAAAGGGAATGGGACTACAAGGAATGGGGTATGGAGTGTAGTATGAGGGGGTAGGGGGTATGGAGTGTATGTAGTGTTATTGATAAGTGTATGTATGTATTGAATGTGTTTGCGTGTAAATGTGTTACGTGTACAGAAAAATCACTCGCTCGCTAACTCACACTACTACTAATTCTCACTAACACACTACTACTAATTCTCACTAACAAACACTCCCACTAACTCTCACTAACTACCACTAACTTACACTCCCACTAACAACTCTCACTAACAACTCCCACTCCCACTAACTCACTCACGCTCCCACTAACAGACTCTCTCCCACTCCCACTAACTCCCATTAACTCACTCACGATAACACTAACAACTGACTCTCTCACGCTAACACTAACTCACTCACAATAATGCACCAACTCTCTAATCTTAAACCTCCAATCTCCAAAGACCCACCAGCAACACAGTCAAAGAAGCCCTGCTTGTGTGGTGCTTATATACCCTGTGTAAATGTTTAATGATGTACCAATTTCCGTTGTAAATTGTGTTCAGGTGTGCTTTATTAGCAATTAATATTAGTGCAATGTGTATTAGGTGTGTGAATTTGCGCATGCTCATTTTGAGTTAGTATTTGTGGAATGTGTAGAATGCGATGATGTCATAGTGGTCGTTTTCTCTAACATTGTCCAATAGTATTCTTTTTAAATGTGAATTTGCGATGGTGTGTTATTAGTGAAGTGTTGTATATGTATGTTTGTCCTAATATATAGTTATATTGAATGCGATTATTTTTTTAGTGTATGTATATATTTTTTATTCCTTGTTGTTATTTTGCGAATTTCCGCATCTTAAAGTATATGCGTTTTCCCCGTATTAAATTTTATTAAAAATCCCCCCGCTTGTGAATGTGTAATGCTTGTGTGCTTTGTTGATTGATTGTTGTTGTGACATTTGCGGCGTGTTATTGTTGTGCATGATGTGGTTTGCATCATATGCTGTGCGTATTCTCGCGAGATCGAGTGTTAGGTGAAAAAAGCTATTTTTTTTTGCTTTCCCATTGATCTCTATGGGAGACTGTCTAACGCGGGCAGTATTACGCGTGTGACATACACGCGTTAGGAGCATCATTAGATGGTCTGTTTTGAACTCTAAATACCGGAGTCAAACAATGCCGTGCGTTAGACATAAAACACGCGTGGCGTTAGCAACCCATCTACCGCCGAACTCCACGTGTCAGAGCTGCAGCAGCAGAGCGGGTCTTGCAGCGGAGGAGGAATCCGATCAGCGTGTGCAAGTGCTGACAGGCAGTCAGCGTGTGAAATGTCTCGACCGCGTCTGATTCCCTTCAGTGTATGCAGACCGAGAGGTGTGTAAGGCAGAACCAATAGCAGCTGAGCATAAGCTGACACGCAATCCACAGCGTAAGTCAGTTCAGTGAGTGTTGAGAGTGGGTCTCACCCGCGAACAAGCGAAGGTAGGAACTGGAGCACTTTTAGCTTGCGTATGTGTCCGATAACACAACTGGGTTCAGGAGGTTTGTAGACAGCGGGATTTACCGCGGTACTGTCCTTTTAGACCAGAGTCTGGATGCTTGTAATCGAGTTGGGGTCTTAGTATGGTTTCCTTTAAGTCTTCAATACCGTATGATGAGACTGGTATTAGTAGAAATCACTTTAGTAACTTTAGCCAAGAGGTTCAGTGTTTGCTTCTTCTCTCATGAGAGTCAGGTAAACTAACCATTAATCGGCAGCTGGGGGGGGGAGGAGCAGGAATAAATAACCTTGCCTTAAAGGCACAGGAGTCAACCCTGACAGGTCCCCCCATCAAAGGTGCTGCACCGCAGCAGAGAGGGCAGGACGATCCGGATGAAGCCTGTGGAAGCGACCAATCAGGCGAGAAGCGTTGATATTGGAAGAAGGCTCCCACGAGTCATCATCCTGCGAGTACCCCTTCCAACGAACCAAATACTGTAGTACGCCACGGTATAATCTGGAATCGAGGATGTCAGATACTTCATAAGTGGTGTCGTCTTGTATCACAGGTGGATTAAGGGAAGACGTAGACTGCTGGCGTGTGGGTAGGTAGGGCTTCAGTAAGGACACATGGAAAGTGGGATGAACAGGTATTTCAGGTGGCAATCTGAGGGTCACAGCATTTTCGTGAACCACCCTGATGACTTCGTAAGGACCAATAAAAAGATGGGAAAATTTCCGACTAGGGGTTTTCAGCTTCAGATGGCGGGTTGACAGCCACACCATGTCACCGACTTGGTAATCAGGTGGAGTGCGTCTCTTCACATCAAAGTATCGTTTTGGTCTTTGTTGTGCTTCGTGGATGTTATCCTTGAGGAAGGCAAAGACTTCTAGCAGTGAGTTGGTCGTTTCATCAACAACAGGTGAAGTAGTGTTGAGATGGGGATGTAGATGGAAAGTAGGATGATACCCATAATTAGCGTAGAATGGGGTACACTTGGTGGAACTGTTCTGAGTATTGTTGTAAGCGTATTCCGCCATAGGTAAGTTATATACCCACTCATCTTGTTGATGGGCGCAATAGCATCTGATGTACTGTTCGATCCACTGGTTAACTCGTTCCGTCTGTCCGTTTGTTTGAGGATGGAACGCAGTACTGTATCGGTGATCAATTTTGAGGACATTACATAGTTGTCTCCAGAACCTTGAGGTAAATTGTGATCCTCTGTCTGAGATGATAACTGATGGCAAGCCATGTAGTCGAACAATATGTGAGAGGAACAACTTAGAGGTTTCTGAAGCTGTAGGTAACTTCTTGTAGGGTATGAAATGTGCCATCTTGGTTAAAATGTCCACAACTACCAAGATCGTAGTCGATTGATTGGACGACGGTAGGTCGACTATGAAGTCCATTCCTATGGTATGCCAAGGTCTGTCTGGGATAGGAAGGGAATTTAACGTGCCATATGGTTTTGATTTTTCAGATTTTGACACGGCACACACATGACAACTCTTGACGAATTGACCTACAGAATGTTGTAAGTTTGGCCACCAGTAGTTCCTCTTAACAAGTTCTGTAGTCCTATTGATCCCAGGATGTCCCGCTAAAGGTGACTCATGATGTTCACGTAGAATGTCATTCCTTAATGCCGGGGGTATGTATATCCTCCCATGTGCTAGAACTAAACCCCTGGAGTCCATTTGGTGGTTGAGTTTAGAAAGCGTGATATCATTCGTTTGATGTATCTTCAGAGCTTGAGTGGAATCATTAAGTACCCCTAGGAATTGTTGTTGTGATAAGATGGGTTGAACAGGTGAGGATAGAGTTGGACGAGGTAGATATCTGGATAGGGAGTCAGCCTTACCATTCTTCACACCCGGACGGTATGTAATATGGAATTGGAATCTAGTGAAGAATAAACTCCATCGTACTTGACGTGCAGACAATGCTTTGCTTGATTGTAGGTATTCGAGGTTTCGGTGATCCGTATATATGAGAATTGGAAAGGAAGTACCCTCTAGTAAGTGTCTCCAATGTTCTAATGATGCTTTTATAACTAAAAGTTCTTTCTCCCCAATGGGGTAGTTACGTTCTGTAGGAGTCATCAGTCTAGAATAGAAAGCAACAGGATGTATCGGATCCGTGGGTGATTTTCTCTGTGACAGTATGGCCCCTAGGGCATAATCTGAGGCATCCACCTTCGAGGATGAACTGGAGACTTGTGTCTGGGAATTGGAGGATGGGAGCGGTTGTGAATGATTGTTTGAGGAAGTCAAAAGCCTTTTGAGTTCTGAGTTCCAACGGAAACTTGAAGTAGATCCAGTGAGGTTGCTCAAAGGCCTGGCAATGGAGGAGAATCCTTTTATAAACTTTCTATAAAAGTTGGCGAATCCGAGAAACCTTTGGACATCTTTTCTGGAAGTGGGTGTAGGCCAGTTTTGTATAGCATCAATTTTGCCTTCTTCCATTTGTACTCCGGATGAGGATATTTTGTAACCAAGGAATGTAATCTGATAGGTATGGAAGGTACATTTTTCAGGCTTAGCGTATAATCAATGGGTTCTTAGGCATTCCAGAACCCACCGAACGTGTTTCTTGTGTTCTTGAAGGTTATCTGAGTAGATAAGGATGTCATCGAGATAAATGACAAGGCACACGTCCAATAAGTCCCTGAAAATATCATTAATGAAGAATTGGAACGTGGCAGGGGCGTTGCAGAGCCCAAACGGCATCACCATATACTCATAAAGTCCATAGCGGGTCCAAAATGCGGTGAGCCACTCATCACCCTCCCTGATCCTAACGAGATTGTAGGCACCCCTGAGATCCAGCTTCGTATAGACAGTTGCCTTACTCAGACGTTCTACCAGTTCGGGTATGAGAGGAAGGGGATATCTATTCTTCTTGGTCCTCTTGTTCAATTCCCTGTAGTCAATTATGGGGCGTAGGGTCTTATCCTTATTCCTCACGAAAAATATGCCAACTCCAGCTGGAGAGGTGGATGGTCGGATGAACCCCTTTTTTAAGTTCTCTTCAAGATATTCTTTAAGATGTTCCAATTCGGGCTGCGAGAGAGGGTATATGTGCCCGTAAGGAATGGTGGAACCTGGTAAGAGATCGATTGGGCAATCGTATATACGATGGGGCGGTAAATGTTCAGCTTGTTTCTTGTCAAAAACATCCATATATTCATGGTATTCTTGAGGTATGATTCCTTGAGTTGTGTGGAGGAGTTGTTGGTGAGGGTAGCATGTATTAAGGCAGTATGTTGAGTTAAGATCAACCTGTAGTGTTTGCCAGGATATAGTGGGATGCTGTTTTTGCAACCAGGAGAGACCCAAGACCACAGGATACAATGGAGAGGGAATGACATCAAAAGTGATGTATTCAATATGACCCTTCTCCATAGTGACCTTAATAGGAATGGTGTGGTGAGTTACAGGACCAGAAGTAACATATGTACCATCAATGACTCGAATGGAGACAGGATTTGCTTTCAGAATTAGTGGTATTTTATTCTTTTTTACAATTGTTAAATCAAGGAAATTGGAGTAGGCTCCTGAATCTACGATTGCTTCAGTTTGCAGCACTTGCCGATCCCACTGTAAAAAGAGAGACATGGTACAATAAGTTGCATTCAGGATCTTATTCATCAAGCAATTATTTACATGTGTTGGCTTACTTTTTTTCTGGCTCTGTAGCAGAGGGCAGTCTTTTACAAGGTGGGTAGGAGATGCACAATACATGCACAGATTCTTCTGTTGCCTTCTGTGTCTCTCTTCGAGGGTGAGAGGACCTTTAGTGAAGCCAATCTCCATAGGAGTGGATGTATCCTTGGAATGAGGTGCAGGGTAGTACTTTGGATTACCCTCTGTCTGCTGTCTTTCGGATCTTCTTTCGCGGAGTCTCCTGTCTATCTGGATACTTAATGCCATGAGATTTTCTAGGGATCGTGGAAGTTCGATTCGTGCTTATTCGTCCTTAAGACTGTCGGAGAGCCCTAGCCGGTATTGATTACGTAAGGCAATCTCGCTCCACTCTGAATCTTTGGTATAGAGCTTAAACTCAGAAAGGTACTCCTCAACAGGACGTCTCCCTTGTCTGAGGGAGCGCATCTTTGCTCTGCTGTCAATTGCTTCTGTGTATCCTCATAAAGAGAACTCATTTCAGTGAAGAAATCAGTAAGTGATCCTAGTATAGGGTCTTCATTCTCTAGAAAAGTATCAGCCCAGACTCTGGGTTCTCCAGTGAGAAAGGAGATAACCGTCATGACCTTTAGTCTTTCAGTACTGTACGTCCTAGGTTTCATCTGAAACAGCAAATAACAGGCATTTTTGAATTGCCTAAAGAGCTTTCTGTCTCCTGTGAATCTTTCAGGCAGACATACCTGTGGTTCAGGTGTGTTCTCCCTAACTGCAGCTCTGAGGCTATCGTTTTGAATATGTAGTTCTCTCAGCCCTTGGGAGAGTTGGTCAACCCTCTGTGACAGGTTATAGACAACCGTGGGTAGGTCTGCTGGATCCATGATTATGGGCCGATTAATATGTCAGGTGCTACTTAATCCTGTGAATATAGTAGAAGGATCACAACTGCAGACTAACTGTAGAGAGTGTAAACTATAAACTATTGGTTTTGAACTTGTTTCTTGGTTACAGGAGAGATAGAGAGCCAATTGAGGAGTTGGCAAGTTTAAACTGTAAGTCTTTTAGATGCAACACTGTTTAAGTAGCAAGTCTCTCCGAACTCCAAATCTAGCCGTAAGTGTCACACTGGTTTAGGAAATCTAAAATAAAGACACAGTATTTTGAACAGGTCAGGTGAATCACAACTGCTGAGATGGAAGGTGGCAACAATAGAGAGTGTATGTAGCAAGAAGATACTAAAAACCACAATAGTCACAGGATGTGTGAAGGCGGCTTTCCTGTATCAGCAGGCTGTAATTAATGTAAAGGAGGAGATTCGCTATGTTAACCCTATTGCAGGCTGAAAAGAGTGGCTACACTCTAGTCTGCAGTGAAAACATGAAACACACTTCCTCCGGTAAGATGTTAAATCAGAATACCCAAATTTATAAGACATTAATGGTCAGAATGAACGATGAGTAATGATATGAAGTTTCAGCAGGCTTTTGTAAGTAAAACATGGAGAATAACATATGAGAGTAGATATATGCGAAGGTTGGAACTATGTTAAATAAACAAAAGAACACTGACAAGAAGACATATGCATTTTGAGGATATTATAATGGTAAGCGTTATAGTGCTGGCAGATATCAAGGCTGAGAGTCAGAAGTAGTAACACTTACAGCGTAGTCGGAAGAGCAGGCTAGAGCTGAGTAGCGAGAGAGAGAGCAGCTGGCGTGTGACGTCACCGCGGTAGTTGCGGAGCTCCGTGGAAGTGCTGAGACAGGAGACAGGAGCGTCCAAGGTAATTGTAAGAAAACAATTCAAGTGGAGGTTAGTAAATCACAGGAGTTTCAGAGGAAACTGAAGGTTGCAAGTAAAAAGCAACAGCAGCAAAGTTCGTGACAAAACTTGAATCCAAAGAAAAAAGTTGCTGGTAGCAAATTTGAGTGAGCAGAGTTCAGACAAAACTGGCTAGGCAATTGAAGTGTATATCAATACTAAGCAAAGAATGATTGAAACAGGTGTGCCTTAAATAGGGTGGAGACAGGTATGAGAAGCAGTGATCCTTAAAGGAACAGTACAACCAAGGATAGTGTATATGGCAGAGATGTATATCCTGACAGGATCCCCCCTTCTAAGAGCGACTCCGGAGCTCAGGGTCCAGGAGAGTCGGGATGCCGTTGATGAAAACGAGACACCAACCTGGGTGCGGAGATGTTAACAGAGGGTTCCCAGGAATCCTCATCAGGTGGGTAACCCTTCCAGCTTACGAGGTACTGTAAAACCCCATTCATCATGCGGGAATCTTTGATGGATTGAACCTCATATTCGATATCAGGGTCGACAGAAACCAGAGGAAGAGAAGAAGATGAGGCGGAACCCCTCACTGCCCGGTAAGGTTTCAGAAGGGAGACATGAAATGTCGGGTGGATTTTCATAGTAGGAGGTAGGGTGAGACGAACAGCATTGGCATTGACGATATGAGCTATGGGATAAGGACCAACAAAGAGTGGAGATAACTTCCTGCATGGAGTGTTCATACGTAAATGTTTTGTAGAAAGCCATACCAAGTCACCTACTTCATATTTTGGAGGAGCTGTCCTGCGTCTGTCGTAGTACCGTTTATAGAGCCTTTTTGCGTTTTCAATGGAGGATTCAATACGAGTGAAATTCGAGGAAATGCTTTGGGAAAGCTCAGCGATTGAAGGAGAAGAAGAATCTTGAGTAGGATACAATTGGAATGTTGGATGAAATCCGTAATTCGAGTAGAATGGAGTTTGATTAGTGGTGGCATGTAAGGTGTTGTTATAGCAAAATTCAGCGTATGGTAGTAAGCCCGCCCAAAGATGTTGTTCAGAGGAACAAAAAGACCTTAGGAATTGTTCCAGCCATTGGTTACAGCGTTCGGTCTGTCCATTTGACTGGGGATGGTATGCGGTTGTAAGCCGCCTGTCAATATGGAAGAGTTTGCAGAACTCTGACCAGAGTTTACTGGAGAATTGAGTGCCTCTGTCACTTAAAACGGTCTTTGGGAGGCCATGCAGCTTGATGACATTAGAAATAAGAAGCTGAACAGTTTCTATTGAGGTAGGTAGTTTATGGTACGGGATAAAATGACACATTTTTGTGAAAAGATCCACTACAACCATGATGGTGTTGTTCCTTGAGGAAAGAGGTAGGTCGACTATAAAATCGAGAGCAATTTCGGACCACGGTGTCTTAGGAGTAGGTAAAGGCAGTAAAAGTCCATATGGTGGTTGTTTATTCCTTTTTGATATGGTACAAATGCTGCAGGAGTGGACATGTTGGAATACATCGGCAGTCATATTTGGCCACCAATAACTCCTTTTCGCTAATTCCAGGGTCTTTTTTATACCAGGGTGACCAGCGAGTGGAGAGTCATGTAATGATTCCAGCAGAGGTAGACGGAGTATGGGAGGAATGTATAAACGGGAGCCATGATAATAACATCCATCGGACTTCAACTGCAGTTCCTGTAGTGGTTTTAAAGAATCCTTCTGTTGTTCGGTATGAATAATAGGCCTGGTGTCGTATGTGAAACAGAGGAAATTTTCCGAAGGAATTATACTTTGTTGAGATGGTTGTGAGATGGACTCAGGTGGTATGCGAGAAAGTGCATCAGCTTTCTGATTTTTTGTTGAAGGTCGATAGGTAATAAGGAAATTAAAACGTGAGAAAAACAAATTCCATCTAACTTGACGGGAGGTGAGTGTTCGGGAGGTTTTTAAATATTGAAGGTTACGGTGATCAGTATAGATGAGAGTAGGGTAGGTAGTACCCTCTAAAAGATGTCGCCAATGTTCCAGGGATAGTTTAATTGCAAGTAGTTCTTTATCCCCGATAGGATAGTTTTGTTCAGAGATGTTTAAGGTCCTGGAATAAAAACCGACAGGATGGAGAGGTTTATCTAGATTCTCCCGTTGTGATAGTACTGCTCCAATTGCGAAGTTGGATGCATCAACCTCTAAAATGAACTGAAGTTTTGGGTCAGGAAAACGTAGAATGGGTGCACTGGTGAATTTCTGTTTGAGTGTATCAAAAGCTGATTGACAGTCTTGAGTCCACTTGAATGGAATCTTGACTTTTGTGAGTGTGGTTAGAGGAGTTGCCAGTTTAGAAAAATCTTTGATAAACTTACGGTAGAAGTTTGCGAATCCCATAAAGGATTGAACCTGGCGTCTGGTCTTTGGGGTAGGCCAGTTCAGTACTGCTTCAATTTTTTTATTCTCCATAAAAATTCCTGAAGGGGATATTTCATATCCAAGGAAAGATATGGTCTGGGAATTGAAAACACATTTTTCAGCTTTTGCATAGAGGAAATTGCTTCTAAGCCGGGAAAGAACTTGCCTCACATGTAGAATGTGCTGTTCTAAAGTTTTTGAGTAGATGAGAATATCATCTAGGTATATGACTATGTTGACATCAAGGAGGTCTCTAAAAAGATCATTTATTAAGTGCTGAAAAGCAGCAGGCGCATTACACAACCCGAATGGCATGACTACGTACTCGAATAAACCATAACGGGTTCGGAACGCAGTCAGCCATTCGTCTCCTGATCTTATTCGGAGAAGGTTGTATGCACCCCTTAAATCCAATTTTGTAAAAAACTTAGCTCCCTCTAGTCTCTCAATAAGCTCTGGTATGAGGGGTAAAGGGTAGCGGTTTTTTACCGTAATTTTATTTAGCTGACGGTAATCGACTATAGGTCTAAGAGTGCCGTCTTTGTTTTTAACAAAAAATATTCCGGCCCCAGCCGGCGAGGTCGAGGGTCTGATGAACCCTTTTCTAAGGTTCTCTTCTAAATATGTCTTTAGGTGTTTTAGCTCAGTATGAGATAAGGGAAATATGTGCCCAATAGGGATCTCTGACCCAGGGAGTATGTCTATGGGGCAGTCGTATTTTCTATGCGGAGGCAGACTCTCTGCCTCCTTTTTGCTAAAAACATCAGAAAAATCGCTATAAACCTCTGGTATGGGTGGTATGTCCTGAGTGTCAGAAATTTGTAATACTGTACTGGGGAGACAAGTACTTTGGCAGTATGATGAATTGTAATTAAGTGTGGAATTGGACCAGTCTATCTGTGGGTTGTGTGTATGCAACCATTGCATCCCCAAAACCACCTGAGAGACCGGGCAATTTATTACATCGAAAGAGACATATTCTCTATGCTGATCATGAGAGACCACAAGTAGGGGTATGGTATGAAATTCAACAGGCCCAGAAGAAATATTTTTTCCATCTATCCCTCTCAAATAAACAGGAGACTGTTTCTGCATCAGTGGTATTTTATTTACAGTGCAAAATTCCTTATCTATATAGGAAGCCGTGGCACCAGAATCAATTATCGCTGTGGCGTGAAGACGAAGTTGTTCCCACTGTAACAGAAGAGGGATTTTTATGTAAGTAACTGAACTCTGTTGAGTAGTACAACAATAAAAGTCTGTTAAGGTCTTACCCTTGTTTTGTTTTAGGAGGGAAGGGCAGTCTTTCACAGTGTGTTCGTCAGAGGCACAGTACAGGCATAGATTATTGGAACGACGTCTGAGCTTCTCTTGAGGAGATAAAGGTCCTTTGATGAAGGCAATGTCCATGGGTTCAGGAGTGTTTTTGTGTAGGGAAGAGGCATGTGTGGGGTAGGAAGTTTTCCTAGGGTTAGAGTCATGCCCAGTCTTTTCTTGGTACCTTTCCCTGAGGCGCCTATCTATTGTAATACTAAGTGACATGAGCTCTTCTAAGGTATCTGGGATATCTGTGCGAGACAACTCGTCTTTTATTCCCTCAGAGAGGCCGAGTCTGAACTGGTTCCTAAGGGACAGATTGTTCCATTGAGAGTCCTTTGCCCATTTTTTAAATTCTGTGATGTAGTCTTCGACTACCCTCTTCTTTTGTTTAAGGCCACGCATGGCGTTTTCAGCTGTAAGCTGTTTGTATGGATCCTCATACAATTGATCCATTGAGACAAAAAAATTATCCAAAGAATTCAATATCTCTTCATTATTCTCAAAGTAAGTGTTTGCCCATGTACGGGGTTCACCTCTAAGGTAAGATATGGTCGTGAGTACTCTAATCCTATCATTTGGGTAGGTATGAGGTCTTAAAGCAAACAATAACAGGCATGCATTTTTAAACTCTCTGTAGAGAGTCCTGTCTCCATGGAAACAATCTGGAGGACTAACCTGGGGTTCATATATATGTGTTCTTTTGTCTACTACATCCCTAATGTATGCTTTAAGGTTATCATTCTCCACTTTTAATGCGTTTAAACCATTTGTTAACAAATCTACTCTTTGTGTTAATGCCTGCATGTGAGTGTTAATCTCAGCTGGATCCATAGGTTTTAAAAGGCTTAGTATTCTGTCACACTGGTTTAGGAAATCTAAAATAAAGACACAGTATTTTGAACAGGTCAGGTGAATCACAACTGCTGAGATGGAAGGTGGCAACAATAGAGAGTGTATGTAGCAAGAAGATACTAAAAACCACAATAGTCACAGGATGTGTGAAGGCGGCTTTCCTGTATCAGCAGGCTGTAATTAATGTAAAGGAGGAGATTCGCTATGTTAACCCTATTGCAGGCTGAAAAGAGTGGCTACACTCTAGTCTGCAGTGAAAACATGAAACACACTTCCTCCGGTAAGATGTTAAATCAGAATACCCAAATTTATAAGACATTAATGGTCAGAATGAACGATGAGTAATGATATGAAGTTTCAGCAGGCTTTTGTAAGTAAAACATGGAGAATAACATATGAGAGTAGATATATGCGAAGGTTGGAACTATGTTAAATAAACAAAAGAACACTGACAAGAAGACATATGCATTTTGAGGATATTATAATGGTAAGCGTTATAGTGCTGGCAGATATCAAGGCTGAGAGTCAGAAGTAGTAACACTTACAGCGTAGTCGGAAGAGCAGGCTAGAGCTGAGTAGCGAGAGAGAGAGCAGCTGGCGTGTGACGTCACCGCGGTAGTTGCGGAGCTCCGTGGAAGTGCTGAGACAGGAGACAGGAGCGTCCAAGGTAATTGTAAGAAAACAATTCAAGTGGAGGTTAGTAAATCACAGGAGTTTCAGAGGAAACTGAAGGTTGCAAGTAAAAAGCAACAGCAGCAAAGTTCGTGACAAAACTTGAATCCAAAGAAAAAAGTTGCTGGTAGCAAATTTGAGTGAGCAGAGTTCAGACAAAACTGGCTAGGCAATTGAAGTGTATATCAATACTAAGCAAAGAATGATTGAAACAGGTGTGCCTTAAATAGGGTGGAGACAGGTATGAGAAGCAGTGATCCTTAAAGGAACAGTACAACCAAGGATAGTGTATATGGCAGAGATGTATATCCTGACAGTAAGTGTTTAATAAGTCTTGGTAACAATGTTGGTATACTCCTGTGAGTTCCAAGGGTACAAGTGGCAGGCAGTGTAACCGTAGTTACTTCTTATTACCTCTTAAGGGGAGACGTGTCAGAGCTGCAGCAGCAGAGCGGGTCTTGCAGCGGAGGAGGAATCCGATCAGCGTGTGTAAGTGCTGACAGGCAGTCAGCGTGTGAAATGTCTCGACCGCGTCTGATTCCCTTCAGTGTATGCAGACCGAGAGGTGTGTAAGGCAGAACCAATAGCAGCTGAGCATAAGCTGACACGCAATCCACAGCGTAAGTCAGTTCAGTGAGTGTTGAGAGCGTGTCTCACCCGCGAACAAGCGAAGGTAGGAACTGGAGCACTTTTAGCTTGCGTATGTGTCCGATAACACAACTGGGTTCAGGAGGTTTGTAGACAGCGGGATTTACCGCGGTACTGTCCTTTTAGACCAGAGTCTGGATGCTTGTAATCGAGTTGGGGTCTTAGTATGGTTTCCTTTAAGTCTTCAATACCGTATGATGAGACTGGTATTAGTAGAAATCACTTTAGTAACTTTAGCCAAGAGGTTCAGTGTTTGCTTCTTCTCTCATGAGAGTCAGGTAAACTAACCATTAATCGGCAGCTGGGGGGGGGGGGGAGGAGCAGGAATAAATAACCTTGCCTTAAAGGCACAGGAGTCAACCCTGACAGAAACTGATAGTGTTCTGGATGAATCGGAATATGAAGGTATGCATCCTGCAAGTCTATTGTGGACATATAATGTCCTTACTGAACAAAAGGCAGAATAGTCCTTATAGTCACCATCTTGAAAGTTGGTACTCTTACATAACGATTCAAAATTTTCAGATCCAGAACTGATCTGAATACATTTTCCTTCTTTGGGACAATGAAAAGATTTGAATAAAACCCCAAACCTTGTTCCTGAAAAGGAACTGGCATGATTACCCCTGAAAACTCCAGGTCTGAAACACACTTCAGGAAAGCCTGAGCTTTTACTGGATTTGCTGGGATACACGAGAGAAAAAATCTTCTCACAGGAGGTCTAGATCTGAATCCTATTCGATACCCTTGAGAGACAATGCTCTGAATCCATTGATTTTGGACAGAATTTATCCAAATATCCTTGAAAAACCTTAATCTGCCCCCTACCAGCTGAGCTGGAATGAGGGCCGCACCTTCATGCGGACTTAGGGGCTGACTTTGGTTTCCTAAATGGCTTGGATTTATTCCAATTTGAGGAAGGCTTCCAATTGGAAACAGATTCCTTGGGGTAGGATTAAGTTTTTGTTCCTTATTTTTACGAAAGGAATGAAAACGGTTAGCCTTAGATTTACCCTTAGGTTTTTTTTCCTGAGGCAGAAAAACTCCCTTTCCTCCAGTAACAGTTGAAATAATAGAATCCAACTGAGAACCAAATAAATTATTACCTTGGAAAGAAAGAGATAGTAATCTAGATTTAGATGTCATATCAGCATTCCAAGATTTAAGCTCTTCTAGCTAATATAGCTAAAGACATGGATCTAACATCAATTTTGACAATATCAAAAATGGCATAACAAATAAAATGATTAGCATGTTGCAGTAAGCGAATAATGCTAGATATGTCAGAATCCAATTCTTGTTGCGCTAAATTCTCCAACCAGAAAGTTGATGCAGCCACAACATCAGCCAAAGAAATTGCAGGTCTAAGATGTCCTGAATATAAATAGGCCTTCCTTAGATAAGATTCAAGCTTTCTATCTAAAGGATCCTTAAAGGAAGTACTATATTCCATAGGAATAGTGGTACGTTTAGCAAGAGTAGAAATAGCCCCATCAACTTTGGGGATTTTTTCCCAAAACTCTATAGACTTTTCTGGTAAAGGATACAATTTTTTAAACCTTGAAGAAGGAATAAAAGAAGTACCTGGCTTATTCCATTCCTTAGAAATCATATCAGAAATAGCCTCAGGAATAGGAAAAACCCCTGGAGAAACTACAGGAGGTTTAAAAACAGCATTTAAACATTTATTAGACTGAACGTCAAGAGGACTGGTTACCTCAATATCCAAAGTAATTAACACTTCTTTTAATAAAGAACGCATATAAGTAGATTTGTCAGTGTCAATATCTGAGGAAGGATCTTCTGTATCAGATAGATCCTCATCAGAAGAGGATACATTATTATGTTGTTGGTCATTTGAAATTTCATCAACTGAATGAGAAGTTTTAAAAGACCTTTTACGTTTATTAGAAGGTGGAAATGCAGACAAAGGCCTCTAGTTATCAAGCCGTCAACCTCAAATACGCTGGAATTCCGCAGCGTATTTGTGGCGAGGCTGATTCGCCTAAGTTATCAATTCTACACACCGGCAAAAGTAGAATATAGTGACGTAAGCTTCGATCCGCTGGACTCCTACACAGATCGATTCTTACGTCACTCCAGATGTTCCGAACGCAAGTTCGGCACAATCTGACTACTTTTGCTAGTTATCAAATGACTAGCAGGTACACTCGGCACTTTTATGGCCCAGCGTGCCTGGTTTTCAATCCGCCGCCCTGGAGGCGGCGGATCCCATAGGAATCAATGGGAGGCTGACCATAGCGAAAGTTCATGTTCGCTGCTGCCCGACATCCCATTGATTCCTGTGGGAGATGTCTGCACCTAACACCCTAACATGTACCCAAGTCTAAACACCCCTAATCTGCCCCCCCTACACCGCCGCCACCTATATTAAACATGTTAACCCCTAAACCGCTGCTCCCGGAGCCCACCGCCACTCTAATAAACTTATTACCCCCTAAACCGCTGCTCCCGGACCCTGCCGCCACCTACATAATACCTATTAACCCCTATCCTGACCCCCCTATACTGCCGCCACCTATAATAAATTTATTAACCCCATCCTGCGGATCCAGTACCCCGCCACAACTAAATAAATTGTTTAACCCCCTAAACCGCCGCTCCCGGACCCCGCCGCCACCTATATTAAACTTATTAACCCCTAATCTGGCCCCCCTACACCGTCGCCACCTATAATAAATTTATTAACCCCTATCCTGCCCCCCCATACCGCCGCCATCTATATTAAACTAATTAACCCCTATCCTGCCCCCCCCATACCGCTGCAACCTATAATCAAATTATTATTGGATCAGCCAATCGTATTGAACTTCAATCTGATCGGCTGATTGCATCAGCCAATCAGATTTTTCCTACCTTAATTTCCGATTGGCTGATAGAATCCTATCAGCCAATCGGAATTTGAGGGACGCCATCTTGGATGACGTCACTTAAAGGAACCTTCATTCGTTGGGTAGTCGTCGATGAAGAAGGATGTTCCGCGCCAGAGGTCTTGAAGATGGAGCCGCTCCTCGTCGGATGGATGAAGATAGAAGATACCATTTGGATGAAGATGTCTGCCGGTCCGGATGTCCTCTTCTGCCCGGATAGGATGAAGACTTCTGCCGGTCTGGATGTCCTCTTCTGCCCCATCGGATGAAGACTTCGGCCCGGCTGGGTGAAGACGACTCAAGGTAGGGAGATCTTCAGGGGGTTAGTGTTAGGTTTTTTTAAGGGGGGTTTGGGTGGGTTAGAGTAGGGGTATGTGGGTGGTGGGTTTTAATGTTGGGGGGGGTTGTATTTTTTTTTACAGGCAAAAGAGCTGATTACTTTGGGGCATGCCCTGCAAAAAGCCCTTTTAAGGGCTGGTAAAAGAGCTGATTACTTTTTAATGTAGAATAGGGTAGGGACTTATATATTTTTTTTTTTTTTTTTTAGGGGGCTTAGATTAGGTGTAATTAGTTTAAAATTCTTGTAATATTTTTTTATTTTATGTAATTTAGAGTTTGTTTTTGTAATTTAATTGCAGGTATTGGCTAGTAATTTATTTAATTAATTTAATGATAGTGTAGTGTTAGGTTTAATTGTAACTTAGGTTAGGATTTATTTTACAGGTAATTTTGTATTTCTTTTAGCTAGGCAGTTATTAAATAGTTAATAACTATTTAATAACTATTGTACCTATTTAAAATAAATACACACGGCTAGATTTAGAGTTTTGTCGGTAAGGACCCGCGTAGCTAACACCGGCTTTTTTCTGGCCGCACCATAAAAATAACTCTGGTATTGAGAGTCCACAGAATCGCTGCGTTAGGCTCCAAAAAAGGAGCGTAGAGCATTTTTAACGCCACTCCAACTCTCGATACCAGAGTTGCTTACGGACGCGGCCAGCCTCAAAAACGCGCTCGTGCACGATTCCCCCATAGGAAACAATGGGGCTGTTTGAGCTGAAAAAAAACCTAACACCTGCAAAAAAGCCGCGTTCAGCTCCTAACGCAGCCCCATTGTTTGCTATGCGTAAACACTTCCTAAGTCTGCACCTAACACCCTAACATGTACCCCGAGTCTAAACACCCCTAACCTTACACTTATTAACCCCTAATCTGCCGCCCCCGCTATCGCTGACCCCTGCATATTATTTTTGACCCCTAATCTGCCGCTCCGTAAACCGCCGCTACTTACATTATCCTTATGTACCCCTAATCTGCTGCCCCTAACACCGCCGAACCCTATATTATATTTATTAACCCCTAATCTGCCTCCCACAACGACGCCTCCACCTGCCTACACTTATTAACCCCTAATCTGCCGAGCGGACCGCACCGCTACTATAATAAAGTTATTAACCCCTAATCCGCCTCACTAACCCTATAATAAATAGTATTAACCCCTAATCTGCCCTCCCTAACATCGCTGACACCTAACTTCAAACATTAACCCCTAATCTGCCGACCGGAGCTCACCGCTATTCTAATAAATGTATTAACCCCTAAAGCTAAGTCTAACCCTAACACTAACACCCCCCTAAGTTAAATATAATTTTAATCTAACGAAATAAATTAACTCTTATTAAATAAATTATTCCTATTTAAAGCTAAATACTTACCTGTAAAATAAACCCTAATATAGCTACAATATAAATTATAATTACATTGTAGCTATTTTAGGATTAATATTTATTTTACAGGCAACTTTGTAATTATTTTAACCAGGTACAATAGCTATTAAATAGTTAAGAACTATTTAATAGTTACCTAGTTAAAATAATTACAAAATTACCTGTAAAATAAATCCTAACCTAAGTTACAATTAAACCTAACACTATACTATCATTAAATTAATTAAATAAAATACCTACAATTACCTACAATTAAACCTAACACTACACTATCAATACATTAATTAAATACAATATCTACAAATAACTACAATGAAATAAACTAACTAAAGTACAAAAAATAAAAAAGAACTAAGTTACAAAAAATAAAAAAATATTTACAAACATAAGAAAAATATTACAACAATTTTAAACTAATTACACCTACTCTAAGCCCCCTAATAAAATAACAAAGCCCCCCAAAATAAAAAAATGCCCTACCCTATTCTAAATTACTAAAGTTAAAAGCTCTTTTACCTTACCAGCCCTGAACAGGGCCCTTTGCGGGGCATGCCCCAAGAAGTTCAGCTCTTTTGCCTGTAAAAAAAACCATACAATACCCCCCCCAACATTACAACCCACCACCCACATACCCCTAATCTAACCCAAACCCCCCTTAAATAAACCTAACACTAAGCCCCTGAAGATCTTCCTACCTTGTCTTCACCATACCAGGTTCACCGATCAGTCCAGAAGAGCTCCTCCGATGTCCTGATCCAAGCCCAAGCGGGGGGCTGAAGATGTCCATGATCCGGTAGAAGTCTTCATCCAAGCGGGGCAGAAGAGGTCTTCCATCCGATTGAAGTCTTCATCCAAGCGGGGCAGAAGAGGTCTTCCATCCGATTGAAGTCTTCATACAGGCTGCATCTTCTATCGACATCCATCTGGAGCGGAGCGGCAGCATCCTGAAGACCTCCGACGCGGAACATCCATCCTGGCCGACGACTGAACGACGAATGACGGTTCCTTTAAATGACGTCATCCAAGATGGCGTCTCTCGAATTCCGATTGGCTGATAGGATTCTATCAGCTAATCGGAATTAAGGTAGGAATATTCTGATTGGCTGATGGAATCAGCCAATCAGAATCAAGTTCAATCCGATTGGCTGATCCGATCAGCCAATCAGATTGAGCTCGCATTCTATTGGCTGATCGGAACAGCCAATCGGATTGAACTTGATTCTGATTGGCTGATTCCATCAGCCAATCAGAATATTCCTACCTTAATTCCGATTGGCTGATAGAATCCTATCAGCCAATCGGAATTCGAGGGACGCCAACTTGGATGACGTCATTTAAAGGAACCTTCATTTGACGTTCAGTCGTCGGCCAGGATGGATGTTCCGCGTCGGAGGTCTTCAGGATGCTGCCGCTCCGCTCCAGATGGATGTCGATAGAAGATGCCGCCTGGATGAAGACTTCAATCGGATGGAAGACCTCTTCTGCCCCGCTTGGATGAAGACTTCTACCGGATCATGGACATCTTCAGCCCCCCGCTTGGGCTTGGATCAGGACATCGGAGGAGCTCTTCTGGACCGATCGGTGAACCTGGTATGGTGAAGACAAGGTAGGAAGATCTTCAGGGGCTTAGTGTTAGGTTTATTTAAGGGTTTTTTTTTGGTTAGATTAGGGGTATGTGGGTGGTGGGTTGTAATGTTGGGGGGGGGTATTGTATGTTTTTTTTACAGGCAAAAGAGCTGAACTTCTTGGGGCATGCCCCGCAAAGGGCCCTGTTCAGGGCTGGTAAGGTAAAAGAGCTTTTAACTTTAGTAATTTAGAATAGGGTAGGGCATTTTTTATTTTGGGGGGCTTTGTTATTTTATTAGGGGGCTTAGAGTAGGTGTAATTAGTTTAAAATTGTTGTAATATTTTTCTTATGTTTGTAAATATTTTTTTATTTTTTGTAACTTAGTTCTTTTTTATTTTTTGTACTTTAGTTAGTTTATTTCATTGTAGTTATTTGTAGATATTGTATTTAATTAATGTATTGATAGTGTAGTGTTAGGTTTAATTGTAGGTAATTGTAGGTATTTTATTTAATTAATTTAATGATAGTATAGTGTTAGGTTTAATTGTAACTTAGGTTAGGATTTATTTTACAGGTAATTTTGTAATTATTTTAACTAGGTAACTATTAAATAGTTCTTAACTATTTAATAGCTATTGTACCTGGTTAAAATAATTACAAAGTTGCCTGTAAAATAAATATTAATCCTAAAATAGCTACAATGTAATTATAATTTATATTGTAGCTATATTAGGGTTTATTTTACAGGTAAGTATTTAGCTTTAAATAGGAATAATTTATTTAATAAGAGTTAATTAATTTCGTTAGATTAAAATTATATTTAATTTAGGGGGGTGTTAGTGTTAGGGTTAGACTTAGCTTTAGGGGTTAATACATTTATTAGAATAGCGGTGAGCTCCGGTCGGCAGATTAGGGGTTAATAATTGAAGTTAGATGTCGGCGATGTTAGGGAGGGCAGATTAGGGGTTAATACTATTTATTATAGGGTTAGTGAGGCGGATTAGGGGTTAATAACTTTATTATAGTAGCGGTGCGGTCCGCTCGGCAGATTAGGGGTTAATAAGTGTAGGCAGGTGGAGGCGACGTTGAGGGGGGCAGATTAGGGGTTAATAAATATAATATAGGGGTCGGTGGTGTTAGGGGCAGCAGATTAGGGGTACATAGCTATAATGTAGGTGGCGGCGCTTTGCGGTCGGCAGATTAGGGGTTAATTATTGTAGGTAGCTGGCAGCGACGTTGTGGGGGGCAGATTAGGGGTTAATAAATATAATACAGGGGTCTGCGGTGTTAGGAGCAGCAGATTAGGGGTACATAAGTATAACATAGGTGGCGGTCGGCAGATTAGGGGTTAAAAAAATGTAATCGAGTGGCGGCGATGTGGGGGGACCTCGGTTTAGGGGTACATAGGTAGTTTATGGGTGTTAGTGTACTTTAGAGTACAGTAGTTAAGAGCTTTATGAACCGGCGTTAGCCCAGAAAGCTCTTAACTACTGACTTTTTTCTGCGGCTGGAGTTTTGTAGTTAGATTTCTAACGCTCACTTCAGACACGACTCTAAATACCGGAGTTAGAAAGATCCCATTGAAAAGATAGGATACGCAAATGACGTAAGGGGATCTGCGGTATGGAAAAGTCGCGGCTGAAAAGTGAGCGTTAGACCCTTTTTTGAGTGACTCCAAATACCGGAGTTAGCCTAAAACCAGCGTTAGGAGCCTCTAACGCTGGTTTTCACGGCTAATGCCAAACTCCAAATCTAGGCCAAAGTTACCTGTAAAATAAATATAAATCATAAAATAGCTACAATGTAATTATTAATTACATTGTAGCTATCTTAGGGTTTATTTTACAGGTAAGTATTTAGTTTTAAATAGGAATCATTTATTTAATGATAGTGTAGTGTTAGGTGTAATTGTAACTTAGGTTAGTTTTTATTTTACAGGTAAATTTGTCTTTATTTTATCTAGGTAGCTATTAAATAGTTAATAACTATTTAATAGCTATTGTACCTAGTTAAAATAAATACAAAGTTGCCTGTAAAATAAAAATAAATCCTAAAATAGCTACAATATAATTATTAGTTTTATTGTAGCTATATTAGGGTTTATTTTATAGGTAAGTATTTAGTTTTAAATAGGATTAATTTAGTTAATAAGAGTAATTTTTATTTAGATTTATTAAAATAATATTTACGTTAGGGGGTGTTAGGGTTAGTGTTAGACTTAGGTTTAGGGGTTAATTAGTTTAATATAGATGGCGGCAGTATAGGGGGGCAGGATAGGGCTTAATAAATTTATTATAGGTGGCGACGGTGTAGGGGGGGCAGGATAGGGGTTAATAAGTTTAATATAGGTGGCGGCACGGTCCGGGAGCGGCGGTTTAGGGGTTAAACAATTTATTTAGTTGCGGCGGGGTAAGGGATTGGCAGAATAGGGGTTAATTAATTTTTTATAGGTGGCGGCAGTATAGGGGGGGCCAGGATAGGGGTTAATAGGTATTATGTAGGTGGCGGCGGGGTCCGGGTGCGGCGGTTTAGGGGTTAATACATTTATTATAGTTGCGGCGGGGTCTAGGAGCGGCGGTTTAGGGGTTAATAACTTTATTTAGTTGCGGGGGGCTCCGGGGGCGGCGGTATAGGGGGTAGAACAGTATAGTATAGTGTGGGTGCTTAGTGACAGCTTATCAATAAAGCTGTAGAAAAGCCGAAGAGCAGCGAGATCGGATGAGTGATAACTATCACAGTCCGCTACTCATCGCCCCGTACTTGGTGCGCAGCGTTTTGACAGCTTTTTTGATAACTTTGGCGAACGTATTCAGGTCTGCAGCGGCGATGTGAGGCAAGCTTAGGCGAGCGTATTGGGGCCGGCAAAGGCAGGTACGTACGGAGCTTGATAACTAGAGGCCAAAGCCTTCAAAATAGAATCATAAACAAATTCTTTAAAATTCACAGGTATATCATGTACATTAGAAGTTGAAGGAACTGCAACTGGCAATGTACTATTACTGATGGACACACTATCTGCATGTAAAAGTTTATCATGACAACTATTACAAATAACATTCGGCGAAATAATTTCCACAATTTTACAACAAATGCACTTAGCTTTGGTAGAACCGATGTCAGGCAGCAATGTTCCAGCAGAAAATAGATGAATCTCTACGACCGATAACAGAGAACCTATGAAATAGACCCCCGTTAGGGAAATCATTGTATTCAATAAGTGATACTCCCTTCACGTCCCTCTGACATTCGCTGTACTCTGAGAGGAATCGGGCTTCAACAATGCTGAGAAGCACATATCAACGTAGAAATCTTAGCACAAACTTACTTCACCACCTCCATAGGAGACAAAGTTTGTAAAACTGAATTGTGGGTGTGGTGAGGGGTGTATTTACAGGCATTTTGAGGTTTGGGAAACTTTGCCCCTCCTGGTAGGATTGTATATCCCATACGTCACTAGCTCATGGACTCTTGCCAATTACATGAAAGAAAATCTGAGTTTATGTCACAACACTTATGGAATTATCCTTAAAAAAAACATTGCCATTGATTAATTAGAGAGATGATATCCCCCTTAGTTAATTGTATAGGAGCTCTCTAATGAAGAGTAAGTATAAATCTAAGTATACTGAGTTATGCTGTCTCTCATATGCAGTATATATAAATAGCTTCTTATACCTCCTCAGAATATTTACCTCCACTGAGGGCTTTTTGTCTTCTAAATTTGGGTGGAAGAATATAATTCCTTATTGTTTGTTTACTATCTAGATTAAAGGGACACTCAAGTCAAAATTAAACTTTCATGATTCAGATAGAGCATGCAATTTTAAACAACTTTTATGGCATTTAATTTAAAGGGTCTTAATACTCATATGCTAAATCACTTGGAACTGATGCAGTATAACTGTAAAAAGCTGACAAGAAAATATATCAACTGAGCATCTCTATGTAAAAAAGAAGATATTTACCTCACAATTTCCTCTGCTCAGCAGAGTAAGTTCTGTGCAAAAAAATATACTTCAGCTGCTGCCCAGCTGCAGGTAAAAAAAAAAAGAAAAAAGAAGAAGAAATTAACTGCAACCAATCCGCGTCAACAGTGCTGAGGTCATGAACTCTTTTACTTTGATCTCATGAGATTCCACTTAACTCTCATATGATTTCATAGTAAACTTCCTTAAACTGAATAGGGAAATAATAAGAGTGTGCATGAAAGCTCACTCCCTTAACTGTCCCGTGAACAAAGATACTGATTTGCTGCTTAAAGTCCTTTGCAATGGGGTTTGAATACTTAGGACATTTTGAGGTAAAATATCTTTCTTTTTTTACATAGAGATGTTCAGGTAATATTTTCTATTCAGTTTTTTACAGCTATGCTGTATCACTTTCAAGTGTTTCAATATTTGGGTATCATGGCCCTTTAAAGGGGAAATATTAACCTATGCCAGGTAGGGAAATAGTTTTTCTGAGGATATCGTTTCTGGGCTGATTTCTTAGCAATGGGCTAGGCCTGGACAATTATTTTTTGAGGCCATAGCCTCTAGTTAACAATGTCTGTCGGACCTGATCCGACAGTGCGGATCAGGTCCGACAGACATCGCTGAATACAGCGAGCAATATGCTCGCCGTATTCAGCATTGCACCAGCAGCTCACAAGAGCTGCTGGTGCAACGCCGCCCCCTGCAGACTCGCGGCCAATGGGCTGCCAGCAGGGGGGTTTCAATCAACCCGATCGCACTTGATCGGGTTGATTTCTGGCGATGTGTGTCCGCCTGCTCAGAGCAGGCGGACAGGTTATGGAGCAGCGGTCTTTGTTTCTGCTGTTTCTGGCGAGCCTGCAGGAGCTTGATACATACGGAGCTTGATACATATGCCCCCATGTGTTATTAGATGTTCCGTAGCCATTTTTTTAAAAATATCTTTATTTTTGTGTGCAACATACAGGAAAGGAAAAACATTGTACATTCAACATGATCAAGATATAATAAAGTTACAACATAACTGGTGACTTATGTGAATGATCTGATCTGACTTCTCCCTTCTGCAGTAGGAGGGCCAATTACATTCTAAGATGACTCCAATTCAACAAAGGAGTATAGACTTGGCCTTAAAAACAATGGGTTAATCCCCCTTTAGGGCACATTTTCAACTTGTAGAAGATGCAATTCCTATTAACCTAAATCTAACCTTTGCCAACTCGGTTTGCTCCACCTCCTCTCCCTTCCCTTACTGATTTCTCTATTTAGTCCAACTCCCATTCCCCTCTTAGATTTGCCTCAAGCATGCATTCTGTGTTTCTGAATGTGAGTGGTTCCCATTTTGTCATGAAAGAGTTTACTCTCTTAGCCATGTCCCCTAGTCCATCTGACTGTTCAATAAACATCTGGTTTAGAAATGTCTGCTTTAACTGTGTCACAGTAGGTGGGTTGCATTTAAGCCAGTTTTGAAATATCAAGCCAATAAAACTATATTATACATGAGTGCTTTAGTATTTCCCAGTGTTCCCCCGAAGTCCAACAGTATGATTTTCCTAAACGTCAAGTCACTAATGTGAGTTCGTATTCCTATATTCGCCCAGTAAGTTGCCATCTTCCAGAACTTGACTAGCCTAGGACAACCCCACAACATGTGTTTAATGTCTGCATCTACCCATCCACACTTTGGGCATTTATTTTCCCTATCTGTGTTCCACCTCTGAAACTTTTTGGGCGTTCCATAACTGTCATGTAGAGGTTTGAAATGTGACTCCCTCACTTCAGATGAAATGGTGGCTCGTTTGACCTTATGTATGCTCTCTTCTATCTCCCTACTGATCACCACTTCTCCTAATATGGAACCCCAAATCTCTGCTATTTTGCTTATACATGTTGTGTTTGTCAGTTTAATCATTTTCTTATACAATGGTGATATGGAGGTGTTACCTTGCTCCATCAATTGCATACTCTGCATAATCTGTGACTGATCAACTGCCCTCTCCTCCCTAAGTAGTGTTGCATAGTAATGCCTGGTCTGAAGGTAGGCATAATGGTGCGTCCCAGGCAACCCAAATGTGTCCCTCAGAGCCTCAAATGTATGCATGTGTCTCCCCCCTGGCATCAATGTTTGACCCACAGTGTGTAACCCCTGCTCTCTCCAATGAATAAAGGCCTCAGATGTGAAACCCACTGGGAGTTCGGGGTCCCCCCCCATGGTAAGTAAGATATTATTCTATGTTCACCCTCCAATTGTTTACATGTCAGTCTCCAGGCTCTCGCAGGATGACTCAATAGGTCAATATCACCCAGGTATTTAGTCGCTTGTGAATGTGTCATGTGTGGTATCATTTCCAATGCCCATGGTCTAATCAGTGTGCTCTCCAATTTGATGTCTGTAAATTTCCCTTGCCCTGTCAGCCAGTCTTTGATGAATTTGCACTGGACCGCCCAGTTGTAAAATTCAAAGTTGGGCAACGCCAGTCCACCCATCTCACATGATGCCGTGAGCTTATTATAACTAACCCTGTGTTTTTTATTGTTCCGTAAAAATTAAGGACCATTTTTACAACGCTCTTTAGGTCCGACTTCCTAAGTAGTACAGGTATAGTCTGGAAAAAATATAGTAGTTTTTGGAAGAAGACCATTTTTATAAGACCTACTCTACCCGACAGGGATAATGGGAGCTGGGACCAAGTCTTGAGTAAGTTCTTTAACTGTCTAAGCAGGGGGTTATAGTTTATTGAGTACCACTTTCGTGGGTCAATATTAAGAGTAATACCCAGGTATTTGAAATTCCCTTCCACTACTTTAAAATCAAAACTTAGGATTTGTCTTTCGCCTGTTGATAGCAGCCAAATTAATTCAGTTTTGTCTGTGTTGATCCCATATCCAGAGACCTTACTAAACTCTGCAATTAATTCCATTAGTTTTGGGACATTTCTACAGGGGTCCTGAATAAAGAGCATCATGTCATCAGCGAAAAGCGAGACATGTAAAACATTCTCACCAATCTGCATTCCCTCCAATTGTTGCCGGATTTTCCACGCTAGGGGTTCTATAGCTATATCAAAGAGAAGTGGATAGAGTGGGCAGCCCTGTCTTGTACCTCTGTGAAGCATGAAGGGCAGTGTGTTCATCCCATTGATCAGGAGAGACGCCTGCGGGATTCTATATAAATTTGCGACAGCTTTTACAAATGAGCCTTCTATTCCCATCTTATCTAACGTGTGAAAGAGATGTTCCCACAAAACCTTAATGAAGGCTTTTTCGGCATCTATTAAAAATAGGGCCGCTTCTTTGTGTTCGGCCCTCCTCTTTCTGTCCTGTGTTACCTTCCAATAATATTGAATGACTGTTTGGACTCTCCTGATGTTAAGGACAGAAGATCTCCCTTTAACAAAACCAGTCTGATCACTGTGTATTAGCGTCGGCAGGACACTAGCCAACCTATTTGCCAAAATTTTTGTTAGGATTTTGTAGTCCTGATTAAGCAGGGAGATAGGACGGTAAGACTAGGAGAGGATCACGTCCCTCTTTTGGGATAATACTAATGTTAGCTTCCGCAAATCTGGCTGAGGGCACCACTGTATCCTCCAGTAAACCAATAAACAATCTCATTAGAGCTGGGGCTATTTCTGATCCCATTATTTTATCAAATTCCACCAGCAACCCGTCCGGGCCCGGGGTTTTCTCTAGTGTTAGGTCTTTGATTGTGGCCAGTACTTCTTCAGGGGTGATAGGGCGGTTAATATTTCCAAGCTGGGCTTGCTCTATTTTAGGTAACTGGACTTGATTCCAGAATTTCTCTCTATCTGTGGATTGTACTTGTTGTGCTGAGTAAAATTCCCTATAAAAGTTGGTAAATGTCTCTTGGATGTCTGCCTCTTTATTTGAGATGACCTCCCCCTGCTTAACTGCCAAAATGGAGCTTCTTTTGCTAGTCAATTTGGTAACTCTGGCTAATAATTTCCCTGTTTTACTCCCATATCTGTAATAATTTAGCTTGTGTTTTAGCATGGGCATTATTTGTTTCTTGAAAAATATAGTTATCTCTCGTGGCTTTGGCTTCTTTATATTTAAGTCTGTTTGTACAATTAGGATTCCTGAGATATTTGTTTCTAGCGTTCAAGATGCGTGTCAGAAGTTGCTCCGTTTTTAGTTTGCTTTGTTTTTTAATGGATGTGGCATATGCCGATATAGATCCTCGTAAAACAGCTTTGGCTGTTTACCAGAACAGGAGTGGGTCATCTACGTGCGCATCATTAAGTTCTGCGTATGCATGCCATTCACTTAGAATATGTCTATAGAAATTAGGGTCTTTGTACAGGTATGTTCGGAATACCCATTTGTTAGATTTACTTTGAGTGTAGCCTATTTGGATGTTCACCACTATGGGGGCAAGGTCTGATATCGTTATGGGGTCTATCGTTGCCTCTACCACCTTCGGGCATAGGGTTGATGACACTGGGAAATAATCTAGCCTGGATAGAGTGTCTTTTGCCACTGACATGCACGTGTACTCTTTATGCTCTGGGTATTTGGCTCTCCACACATCCTGCAAGCTCAGAGATCTCGCAAGCTTGCGGATCATCAAAGATTCCTTCTTGGAATTTATGAACCTTTAAGTTGTGACAGTTTTTCTGTCTGGGTTATAAAACCTATCCGTGGGAACCTGAGGGGCAATGTTGTAGTCTCCTCCAATAAGAAGGGGTAGTGTAGTGAATTTTATTATCTCCAAGTGTAGTGTACTCCAGATCAGTTGTTTTTGAGTCTGGGGTCCATATACTCCAACAAGAGTAAATGAAAGTCCTTGAATTTCTAACTGAATCATAACAAACCTCCCCTCCTGGTCAGTCAGTGTTTTGGTAATAGTGTATTGCAATTTTTTCTTGATCAGAATCGCCACCCCTCTGGCCCTTTTCTGTTCGTCCGGCATGTAAATAACCTCTCCCACCCAGCTCTGTTTTAGTTTCTGATGTTCTAGTTCTGACAAGTGTGTCTCCTCTAAAATGGCAATGTCAGCTTTTCTGGAGTGTAGGTAGCCTAATATTAATCTACGTTTTTGTGGAGAAGTAAAGCCCCCCATGTTCTAACTCATGATACACAAATTACTACTCATCATAGTGTATTCTCATGGGTGTGCTGTGTGATGTTAGGTAGGTTATTATTGGGAGTTGTGGTGTAGCAATACCAAAATACCTTGAACGTTTCATTGATATTCTGGCCATATTCTCTCGGCTAAGACTAACCTCCACCTTCACTGGGCCCCAGGGAGAGAGGCGAGCATCCTGTTGGCTAGATGAAAAAACATTCAATAAACAACATTTAAAACAAATTAGAAGATACATCTTAATAATTACAACAAAGTGAACCGAATCTTTCATAGTATCTAACTAGTAGACAATCTAACCGCTTAACCTAAGTTATCCTAAGTGTAACTTACACCTGCCCTCTTAATCTGTGTTTACTAAGTACATTTTTAATAGTTTATTCCCTGTTTACTTTCCCCTCTTCGACTTCTCAGAGACTGAAGGTGAATCTTTGTTATGTAACTTTGTTATGTAGCTTCAACTGAGGGACATCCCTCCCCCATTGAGGAAGAGGGTAACCTCCCCAAGCTCTTCCAACGCATCCAAGAGAATTCGGGGAGTTTACTTTGGCTGAAATATGAAATATATTGTAATAACTAAACCTTGGAGCTGAACACTGCAGGAAGCAAGAAACATATTGGTGTTTAGCTAACTAGCTTCATTTACAATCCTGGATTATTTCAACTCAATTACATCCCAAGTACCTCTAACTATAATTAGTTACTTCATAACATTTCTATTAGAAAACATTCTAGCTTCATAACCCCTGTTGTGTGAAGGTCAGTGTTCCGCAGTAAACCTTTTGTGGGTCTAGTGCCCCTCACCCCTCTCAAGAGGTATGTTAAGTACCCAGATCATTTTACCAGTTCCTTGGGGTTTACTCATCCCTTGCTCAGGTGTCTTTAGCTGTAGGATCTTGCTCTTGCCTAAAATATTTCTGAAGGTGTCTAGGATCATCGAAAAACTTGATCCCCTGTTGGCTTTGAAGCCTGAGTCTCGCCAGGAACAGCAAGGATACTGAGCGTCCAGCTTCTATCAATGATTTACAGTAAGGCGAGAACTCTCTCCGTCTCCTGGAAATTTCCGCTGAATAGTCCTGGAAGATTAGGATTTTCTTCCCCTTGAAGCTTAGGGGGGAGCTCTGACGATAGGTTCTCAGAAGCAGGATTTTATCCTTAAAGTTAAGATATCGAATCATAAACTGTTGGGGTCCTCTCGTGTTCTTCGGGTCTTGGCTGATATTGCCCACCCTATGATCTCTTTCAGCTACACATGGTATATCCTCTGGCTTCAATTTCAGCAGCGTGGGCAAAGTTCATTCTGCAAATTCAATCAAGTCTGTATTTGGTACGGATTCTGGCAGTCCAACAATACGTAGGTTGAGCGATTCTCAAGGTCGTCGATTTTATCAAGCAGCAGTTTATTTTGAGCTTCAAGCACAGTGACCTTTATAGAGCTTTCCCTTTGCCGGACTTCCCCATCTCCCACTCTTTGCTCAATGTGTTGAAGTCTAGAGGAGAAGGATTTAAAATCTGACGACAGTGAGTCCATCCCTGTCTGCAACTGCTCTATATTGGGTAAAAATAAAGCTGAGATTTGAGAGACAATAGGGTGAGCGTCTTGTAAACTTTCCTCTGCTTTTTCTGCCGCCATGTTTTCTGCAGCATGCACCTCCACTGCGGCTTTTGATTTTCTTTCTTGGTGTTTTTGCCTATTGGACATGGTGCCAGTGGTTTTAACAAAGCTTGAATAATATTTCTGCATGCACCTATCAGTCAGTGTATTCTCACCTCCAATAACTGCGTGTAAAACAAAGGTAAAAATCATGCAACCCCAGGGAGGATACTGTTTGACGAGGGCCTCAGTAACTGAGTTTCTTAAAATGGTATATCTGCAGGTTGTAGAGGGATTGGTGCACTTTATTTCCTCCAGTCATCACAGGGCCCCCAGTCAATGTCTGCATTCTGAACAGTAGAAATTTATCAATATGTCAGATTCGTACTGGAGCGTGTATTTTTCAACCTCCCAAAGCAGAGGCCTTGCAACACTAGCAGCGTCTTCTCAATTTACTGCCTTGTAGTTAATTCCATCTGCGCTTATGGGGAGTTTTGTGAGTCTCATGTGGCATATAAGTAACCACGTGGTTAACTAGGGCTACAGATGCTACTTGTGTTCCATATAACCTTAATTAAACCGGAGCTCTGTGTTTACATAATTGTGGCAGGGGGGGTATGTTTCATTTGCTTTTCCCCTTGTGTTTGCTTGTGTAGATTCACTTTTCACCCTCACCTAAGTTTGTCAAGATGGCGGATCTCCGTAGCGCAATCATCCGGATTCTCTTCTCACACTGCCGCTTGTTTCTTCTAAGCAAACCGGAGGCCGCGAGCAACCGGGCGGCTATATGTGGAGCAATCGGGTAGGGTATTAGTCAGTGCTCCGTGTGCGCCACTCTCAGCCGCTGACTCCGTTTTTTGTATTCTCCGGCAGGGGAGCCGCTGGTACTGGCTCCTTGCTGTAGCGTGTCCGGACAGGTTTGGTGTTACCCCTCTCAAGGATTATAAGCTTTTCGGGCTTTAACAGGCGCGGGTTTGAAGATCTTTGGAGCTGTAACTGCAGAGCTCCTGTTCACTGCGATTGCTTACTCTGTCTGCCCACCGGAAGTCCTTCCATAGCCATTTTTAACAAAATAGACACAATTTTTAATCTTTAATATTGGAACCCCTGCATTTTTGTCAGATAACGCACCTCTTCGCCCAGAAAATTGTTGCAATTATAAATGTTTAGGCATTCTCATGTTTATTTATTTTGTTTGTATTGGTATGACACAAAGAAGTAGAGGAAAAAAAAACAAATCTGACACATTCCACGTAAAACTCCAAAAATAGACTGGACAAAATTATTTGCACCCTCAATTTAATATTTTGTAGCACACCCCTTGGAAAAAATAACTGAAATCAATCGCTTCCTGTAACCATCAATAAGTTTCTTACACCTCTCTATTGAAATTTTGGACCACTCTTCTTTTGCAACTGCTCCAGGTCTCTCAGATTGGAAGGGTTCCTTTTCCCATCTGCTGTTTGAGATCTCTCCACAGGTGCTCTATGGGATTGAGATCTGGGCCTCGATCCGATATGCAGCGTCGCCCGTGGTTTGGTATCACATATACGGCGTAACATAGAAGTTACGCTCGTATATTTCTGCCTTTGGCCGCAGTTTTTTGGCCCATAGACAGGTATACCAAACCGCCGCAATCCGTAATAAAGTTATTAACCCCTAAACCGCCGCTCCCAGACCCCGCCACCACCTACATTAACTACCCCCTAATGTGATCCCCCTACACCGCCGCCACCTACATTACCTACTCCCTAATGTGAGACCTTACACCGCCGCCAGCTACATTACCTACCCCCTAATGTGAGCCCCTTAAACTGCCGCCAGCTACATTACCTACCCCCTAATGTGAGACCTAACACCGCCGCCACCTACATTAACTACCCCCTAATGTGAGCTCCTACTCCGCCGCCAGCTATATTAAAATTATTAACCCCTAATTTAAATCCCCCTACCCCACCGCCAGCTATATTAAATTTATTAACCCCTAATCTAATCCCCCTATACCGCTGCCACCTATATTAAATTAATTAACCCCTAAAATACTAAACTAGCCCTACCACTAAAGCTAAGTCTAACCCTACAAATAGCCCTGAAAAGGGCTTTTTGCGTGGCATTACCCCAAAGTAAACAGCTCTATTGCCAGCCCTTAAAAGGGCTTTTTGCAGGGCTTTGCCCCAAAGTAATCAGCTCTTTTACCAGCCCTTAAAAGGGCTTTTGGCGGGGCTTTGTCACAATCAGCCAATCAGATTGAGCTCGCATTCTATTGGCTGATCGGAACAGCCAATAGAATGCAAGCTCAATCTGATTGGCTGATTGGATCAGACAATCGGATTGAACTTGAATCTGATTGGCTGATTGAATCAGCCAATCAGATTTTCTTACCTTAATTTCGATTGGCTAATAGAATCCTATCAGCCAATCGGAATTCAACGGACGCCATCTTGGATGACATCATTTAAAGGAAACTTCATTCGTCGTTCAGTCGGCGGGCCAGCTGGATGTTCCGCATCGGAGGGCTGAAGAAAGAAGATTGAAGATGCCGCTTGGAGGAAAACTTCGCCCAGATGGAGGACCTCTTCTTTGCGGCTTGGATGAAGACATCGCCGGGATGGAAGACTTCTTCTTTGCCGCTTGGATGAAGACATCGCCCAGATTGGATGAAGAGTTTGGCCCAGCTGGGTGAAGACAACTCAAGGTAGGGAGATCTTCTGGGGCTTAGTGTTAGTTTTTTTTAAGGGGGTTTGGGTGGGTTTAGAGTAGGGGTATGTGGGTGGTGGGTTTTAATGTTGGGGGGGGTATTGTGTTTTTTTTTACAGGCAAAAGAGCTGTTTACTTTGGGGCATGCCCCGCAAAAGGCCCTTTTAAGGGCTTGTAATAGAGCTGTTAACTTTTGTAATTTAGAATAGGGTAGGGACATTTTTTTATTTTGGGGGGCTTTATTATGTTATTAGGGGGCTTAGAATAGGTGTAATTAGCTTAAAATTCTTGTAATCTTTTTTTAGTTTTTTGTAATTTAGTGTTTTGTTTTTTTTGTAATTTAGTTTAGTGTATTTAATTGTATTTTAGTTTAGAGATTTGTAGTTTATTTAATTTATTGATAGTGTAGGTGTATTTGTAACTTAGGTTAGGATTTATTTTACAGGTAAATTGGTAATTATTTTAACAAGGTAACTATTAGATAGTTATTAACTATTTAATAGCTATTTACCTAGTTAAAAAAAATACCAAGTTACCTGTAAAATAAATATAAACCATAAAATTGCTACAATGTAATTATTAATTATATTGCAGCTATCTTAGGGTTTATTTTATAGGTAAGTATTTAGTTTTAAATAGGAATATTTTAATTAATAATATTAATATTTATTAGATTTCTTTTAATAAGAATTTAGTTAGGGGTCTTAGAGTTAGATAGGGTTATTATACTTAATATATATATATATAATATAATAACGATATTAACTATATTAACCCTAATATAATTAGGGTTAATATAGTTAATATATATAATATAATAACTATATTAACTATATTAACCCTAATATAATTGGGGTTAATATAGTTAATATAGGTGGCGGCGGTGTAGGGGGATTAGATTAGGGGTTAATGTATTTAATATAGGTGGCGGCGGTGTAGGGGGATTAGATTAGGGGTTAATACATTTATTATAGGTGGCGGCGGTGTAGGGGGATTTAGATTATAGGCAAATGAGCTGTTTACTTTGTAACAAAGCCCTGCCAAAAGCCTTTTTAAGCTGATTACATTGGGGCAAAGCCCAGCAAAAAGCCCTTTAAAGGGCTGGCAATAGAGCTGTTTACTTTGGGGTAATGCCACACAAAAAGCCCTTTTCAGTGCTATTTGTAGGGTTAGACTTAGCTTTAGTGGTAGGGATAGTTTAGTATTTTAGGGGTTAATTAATTTAATATAGGTGGGGCGGTGTAGTGGGATTTAGATTAGGGGTTAATTAATTTAATATACCTGGCGGCGGGGTAGGGGGATTTAAATTAGGGGTTAATAATTTTAATATAGCTGGCGGCGGGGTAGGGGAATTTAAATTAGGGGTTAATAATTTTAATATAGCTGGCGGCGGGGTAGGAGCTCACATTACGGGGTAGTTAATGTAAGTGGCGGCGGTGTAAGGGGCTCTCATTAGGGGGTAGTTAATGTAGGTGGTGGCGGGGTCCGGGAGCGGCGGTTTAGGCGTTAATAACTTTATTAGGTGCGGCGGGGTCCGGGAGTGGCGGTTTAGGGGTTAATAACTTTATTAGGTGCGGCGGGGTCCGGGAGCGGTGGTTTAGGGGTTAATACATTTTTTATTATTAGGAGAGTGAGGATAGCGGATAGAGGGGTATACGTGTTGGGCTATGTTTGGGAGGCATGTTAGACAGTACGGGAGATTTTATAACTTAGTCAGGTTTTGTAGGCGCCGGCAGTTTCTAAAGTGCCGTAAATCACTGGCGACTCCAGAAATTTGTACTTATGCAGATTTCTGGACATCGCTGGTTTATCCGACTTACGGCACTTTAGCATCTGACGGCGCAGTATATGTGATAGCTCGAGTTGCGAGCTGAAACTACGGGCGGTGGGGGTTCCCTCGCTTGCGCCGCAAACTACGATCTATATCGGATTGCACCCCTGGACTCATTGCTGGCCAGTTCAGTACTATCCAGCGCTTTGTCTTAAACCATTCCTGGGTGCTTTTTGACGTGTGCTTTGGGTCATTGTCCTGCTATAAGACCCATGACCTCTGACAGAGACCCAACTTTCTGACACTGGGCCCTACATTGCACCACAGAATTCTTTGGTAGTCTTCAGATTTCATAATGTTATGCACCCAGTAAAGACATCCAGTGCCTGAAGCAGCAAAGCAACCCCAAAACATCAGTGAGCCTCCACCATGTTAGACTGTAGGGACTGTATTCTTTTCTTTAAAAGCCTCATTTCTTTTTCTGAAAACAGTAGAATTATGGGCTTTACCAAAAAGCTGTAATTTTGTTTCGTCTGTCCACAGTGCATTCTCTCAAAAGTATTTAGGCTTCCTCAGGTAAGTTTTGGGAAACTCCAAGCTGGCTTTTTTATGTTTCTGTGTCAGCAGTGGGGTCCTCCTGGGTCTCCTGCCATAGTGTCCCTTTTCATTCAGATAGCAACGTATAGTGCGAGCTGACACATTTGTACCCTGCGCCTGAAGGTCAGCTTGAATTTTTCTGCAAGTTGATCGAGGTTCTTTATCCACCCTTTGAACAATCCTTCGTTGCAATCTTTGATCAATTTTCTTTTTCGTCTATGTCCAGGGAGATTAGCTACAGTGCCATGGACTGTAAACTTCTTGACAATGTTGCGTAAAGTGGACACAGGAACATTAAATGGACATGAAACCCAAAAAAACTTCTTTCATGATTTAGACAGAGCATACAATTTTAAACAACTTTCCAATTTACTTCTGTTATTTAATTTGCTTCCATCTCTTGTTATCCTTTGCTGAAAGATTTATCTAGGTAAGCTCAGGAGCAGCAAAGATCCTAGGTTCTAGCTGCTGATTGGTGGCTGCATATATATACCGATTGCACTTGGCTCACCCATGTGTTCAGTTAGAAACCAGTAGGGCATTGATGCTCCTTTAACAAATGATACCAGGAGAATAAAACAAATTATATAATAGAAGTACAATAGAAAGTTGTTTAAAATTGTATTCTCTATCTAAATCATGAAATCATTTTTTGGGGGTTTCATGTCCCTTTAAGATCTCTGGAGATGGACTTGTAACCTTGAAATTGTCCATGTTTTTCCACAATTTTTGTTCTCAAATCCTCAGACAACTCTTTGCTGCTCTTTCTCTTCTCCATGCTCAGTGTGGCACACAGACAACAGAAAGGTTTAGTCAATTCTTCTCCATTTTAACTGGTTGCCGGTGTGATTTCTATATTGTTAGCACCTGTTAATTGATACAGGTGAGTTTAATTACAAATTACAGAAGCATCACAAACTTGGAATGCAATAATTTCTTACAATTTTGGGAAGGTGCCAATAATTTTGTCCAGTCCATTTCTGTAGTTATGCGGAGAATGTGTCAGATTTGGCTTTTTTTCTCTCCACTTTTTTTGTGTCATAAGAATACAAACAAAAGAAATAAACATGAGAATGCCTAAACATTTGTAATTGCAACAATTTATTGGGCGAAGTGGTGCATTATCTGACAGAAATGCAGGGGTGCCAATATTTTTATTTTATTTTTGGCCATGATTGTATATGATTATTTTGAGTCTGATTGGTGTCTATTGTTTCAATTGTGCTATTTTTGTGTTTGTGTATATATATATATATTTACCTTAAAAACGAAAGTTTGCTGCCCATGGTCAAAGGTCTTAATGCACTTTTCTAACATTTCTTATAATGGTAATGTCATATTTGGCCATTAGAAAGAGTCTTCCAATGATGATATATTCCAGGTCATATGAACTCCCAGGCAAACTTCCTAGAAGTTTAATTTAGAGAATTGATTTTCTAGAACAATGTTTTTTTCTGATAATTTTTTAGAAATATGGTTATCCAGAATTAGATTCAATGGCAAGAGAACAGGAGAGAGAGAAAGAGGAAAGAGAACCTCAAGGAAAGCAGGTGGTTTAAGCTAGCACTCATTCCTGTCTAACATGATTAAGATTAAAATATAACTTTTAATAAGTATAATTAATACCGGCCTAAATACTAAGTGTACCAAATATTTAAAACTAAGTCACAAATGTCCCCCTGTTTCCTGGCTGATAGCAGCTCCCTCGGCTTCAGGTGTCAGGGACAAATGGACTCTAAATTTAAAAAACAACAATCACCAAGGTGCAAATAAATGCACAAAATATTTAGCAGCAAACTAGTTTCGGCTGTGCTATCAGCCTTTCTCAATGCTATGGACAAATCGAGGCCCGGGTGCCACCCCTTTATATAGCACTAACTTTAACCTTATCAACCAATCAGTGTTTCATGAAAAGATACTCCTACTTTTGGTCCAATCCCTGTGTGTTTCTGTATTCTGACGTGCACAAACAATAGCCCAATGAGAACAGGAGATCCTCATGTCTTTGCTCAGGGGATAATTGTAGTGGCTCAGACAAGTTTGTGTTGTTTTGCTCCCATACGTTATTGAAAAGATCAGATGGGGACAAACAGAAAGTGTTTCACTTGGCTTGTTATTTGTGCTGATACAGTTTGTTTCTGGAATGGTAGAATTCTCTGCTTCTTCTTCTTCAGATTACCAGCGTTCTGCTTGGTCCATTCTTTTACCTGGATCAAAAAGTTCCTTAACTGGTGACGCAGGTACTTAAAGGTACATTAACATTTTTTAAATGGTAATATAAAATTATAAATCGTATATATATAAAAAACTATACAATAACCTTTCAATATTTATTTTGTCCCCTTTTCCTGTAATTCTATTCTAAAATTGAGAGCATTTCAGTTCCTGTTAGAAATTGAAGTGCAGAACATTGTTATATTCCATACAGCCATTGGATGCACACTCTAGACCTATTTATAACTGTCCCTAGACCTATTTATAACTGTCCCTAATTAGCCACAGCAGAGAAAGAAACCTAAGTTACAACATGGCAGCTCCCAGTGTTTTATAGACATTAAAACTTTACACTTATTTTGTCAATATTTAAACAACTAATGAAACTTTAAAAAATACATCTACAGTTTATTCTCAGACTATTCTTTTCTTTGAATGCATCATTCTATCTATTTATTTAGGGCCAGATTACAAGTGGATCGCAAAATATCACTTTCACTAAAGCCATAGTTGCACTCCACTTTGTAATACCAGTGAACGCAAATGTGCGCTGGTATTACAAGCGATGTCGCATTCTCATTGCACGAAGCATTGCGCTCACAAGAGCACGATTCCATAGGCTGCCATACACAGCACAGAACCTAAGCACAGCAAAGGGAGTAAGTAGCACAGCAATTTTAAAAATATATATGTATATGCTTATATACATATATTTATGTGTTAATATGTGTTTATACACATATTAACACATAAATACATATGTATATATACATGTATATGTGTATATGTTTAAAACCCCACACCTGCCACGTTTAACTCCTTAAAACTGCCTACTGCAGTATTTTTTTATGGAAAAAAAATGCTACTTTTTTCTTAAAAAAAACAACAACTCTATTTTGGGGGCATTTGGGGCACTTTTAGAAAATTAACCAGAGATCTGGTCTCTAGTTAATTTTCTGAGCGCTAATTGCTACCACAATTGTTAAGTGTTTAATGTCCCTTTAATCAAATAAAGATTTCTCAAATACAATAATTTCTAATATTTGCTGAAGCTTTGTAAACCTGCGGAATGTTAGAAAGTTTTTGTCACCTTTGATTAGTCTGGTTTACAGTTCTTTCTCTGTTATAAATAATCAAGTATTATTTTGTATTTCGCAAAAAATGCATGGTTATGGGTTTATCCAGTATGTCCCAGAAAATATTTTTTTCTGCTTTATTCTAATTTGTACCTACAGTATATGTCTAAAAGTCATTTTAGGTTTACACTATTATACAAAACATTTTTTGCTTGATTATTTCAGGGGTTGTGTTTCTACATACTCCAGTAGTCAGGGGCCATATACCCATCAGTACTGGTACAGATCTACATCAAATCAGTCTTTAATATTCTTAATTCCACTTTGTGTTTTGGTTCAGAAGTTGCAAATGAAAAAATAGTTACCAAGGGTTTATAGCAAACGCTTTGCAATGCAAAGGAAATATGTCTTTGGAACCCTTATTGGAGGTAATAGCTCTCAATAGAATATATCTGTGTGTGTGTGTTTATATCTGTGTGTGTGTGTGTTTATATGTGTGTGTGTGTTTATATCTGTGTGTGTATGTGTGTTTATATGTGTGTGCGTGTTTATATCTATGTGTGTGTGTTTATATCTGTGTGTGTATGTGTTTATCTGTGTGTGTATATGTGTGTATATGTGTTTATATGTGTGTGCGTGTTTATATCTATGTGTGTGTGTTTTTATATCTGTGTGTGTATGTGTGATGTGTTTTTATATCTGTGTGTGTGTGTATGTATGTGTGATGTGTTTTTATATCTGTGTGTGTATGTATGTGTGTGTGTTTATATCTGTGTGTGTGTGTATATATGTGTGATGTGTTTTTATATCTGTGTGTGTATGTGTGTGTGTGTGTGTTTATATCTGTGTGTGTGTGTTTATATCTATGTGTGTGCGTGTTTATATCTATGTGTGTGTGTTTTTATATCTGTGTGTGTATGTGTGATGTGTTTTTATATCTGTGTGTGTGTGTATGTATGTGGGATGTGTTTTTATATCTGTGTGTGTATGTATGTGTGATGTGTTTTTATATCTGTGTGTGTATGTATGTGTGTGTGTGTTTATATCTGTGTGTGTGTATATGTATGTGTGATGTGTTTTTATATCTGTGTGTGTATGTGTGATGTGTTTTTATATCTGTGTGTGTATGTGTGTGTGTGTGTGTTTATATCTGTGTGTGCGTGTTTATATCTATGTGTGTGTGTTTTTATATCTGTGTGTGTATGTGTGATGTGTTTTTATATCTGTGTGTGTGTGTATGTATTTGTGATGTGTTTTTATATCTGTGTGTGTATGTATGTGTGATGTGTTTTTATATCTGTGTGTATATGTATGTGTGTGTGTGTTTATATCTGTGTGTGCGTGTTTATATCTATGTGTGATGTGTTTTTATATCTGTGTGTATATGTGATGTGTTTTTATATCTGTGTGTGTGTGTTTATATCTGTGTGTGTGTATGTATGTGTGATGTGTTTTTATATATGTGTGTGTATGTATGTGTGTGTGTGTTTATATCTGTGTGTGTGTGTATGTATGTGTGATGTGTTTTTATATCTGTGTGTGTATGTGTGTGTGTGTTTATATCTGTGTTTGTGTGTTTATATCTATGTGCGTGCGTGTTTATATCTATGTGTGTGTGTTTTTATATCTGTGTGTGTATGTGTGATGTGTTTTTATATCTGTGTGTGTGTGTATGTATGTGTGATGTTTTTTTATATCTGTGTGTGTATGTATGTGTGATGTGTTTTTATATCTGTGTGTGCATGTATGTGTGTGTGTGTTTATATCTGTGTGTGTGTGTATGTATGTGTGATGTGTTTTTATATCTGTGTGTGTGTGTGTTTATATCTGTGTGTGCGTGTTTATATCTATCTGTGTGTGTTTTTATATCTGTGTGTGTATGTGTGATGTGTTTTTATATCTGTGTGTGTGTGTATGTATGTGTGATGTGTTTTTATATCTGTGTGTGTATGTATGTGTGATGTGTTTTTATATCTGTGTGTGTATGTATGTGTGTGTGTGTTTATATCTGTGTGTGCGTGTTTATATCTATGTGTGATGTGTTTTTATATCTGTGTGTATGTGTGATGTGTTTTTATATCTGTTTGTGTATGTATGTGTTTTATGCTTAAATGTTATTAAAATATTCTAGCACGGAGGGGGGCGGAGCTAGCCGCCAAAGCAACTAGAAGCACACTCTAACAGCTCCTGGCTTTAATAGAGAATAAAGGGGTTTTTTTCTGATCAGAAAAGCCTATAACTAGTGATGGACGCACTCTGAACCCCTGCCTAAGAGACTGACACATAGATTTGGAGAAGATCCGGGAGATTTTCCGTAATCCATTGCCGGAGTGGCCTGTTGAGGCCTAGCTGCTAAGAGGTGCAGAGATGAAGGATTCCCGCATGGCTCTCCTAGCCCTTTTTGAAGAATATGACCGGAACCTCAAAAACAGACTGGACCGGCTTATCTCGGCTGCTGCGTGTCAGGAAGAGACTGAAGGTGGCACTGAAACTCGTGTAGAAATGGCCGCACCCATGACTGCCTCCCAGGGGACTGCTACCCGACATTTATTTTCGGAGATAACCTACTCTCTGGAGACCGCCCCAACTCGTGGAAGCGGTGATCACACACCATATCCCTCTGTCCTGGACGGTGCGGTCGATGCTTACAGCGCATACAAAACGCATACGCACCTGCAGGAGGGATCAGCTGTGGGGAGCGCTGGAGACGGGCCCGCTGAGATAAGTGAAGAAGAGGTGACAGTTATGCCCGGTCAGGAGAACGCAACCCTAGAGGTAGATTACCTTGCTGGGTGGGCTTTTTCCTCCCGCTGTCTGGACCTGCAGGATAGTCGCTCTGCCACATACAAGTTTGTGCCTTTTTCTCACAGTCTTAGTGACTTTGGCTGTATCGTCAGGAAGGTTGGAGTTGGGTGATACATTTTACAGAGACAACAGATGACAAAAGCTTTTGGCGGCAGTTCCATCTTGCATACCTTCTATAGCCGCAATAAAGCTTAGTGCTTGGACACATTAACTTTCTATATAGCAGCTGAGAATAATGATTCTGCACTCATGAAGAATGATTTCGGAAACTGTGCAGACTGAGTACCCTACCCCTCCTGCTGTTAATATCCTTCGTAGAACACATAGAGATTTTATGACAATAGTTGTAACTGCTTACTTTGATCTTTTTATTACCGTTAATACAACTGATATATACTTTGCACTGCCTATGGCCCTGCAGATCAAAAGTCGTAATTGGGTGACAACCTTATAGTGGTAGTGGATATTATATGTTTTGATCTGCAGCACCATCTCACATATCCTATATGTTTCCAATTAAGTTCGGTGCATAGACTCTTTAAATAACTCATTATGGTTGAAATCAAGGTCTCTACACTTATGACGAATAATGCCTGAATCTGAGATGATTGTGTAACTGACTCCTCCTGTTGTATATAACTTGTGAAGAGCTAATGGAGACTTGAGGGTTATAGCCGTAAATGTTTAGAGCTTGACAAAGAGTATATGCGGAACTGAATGTTATGTGAGTACTACTTATGCAATACCACTCCAGTGTTCATTTAAGCTGATAAATAAGTATTTTAAGTAAGGCCCTTGATATTTAGACTCATTATGTATCCGTTAATGCCTCAACCTGGTTAACTATCTCCTGTAAATAGATATTCACTAAATGTAACATTCCTAGAGCCCTTATTATATGTTTTGTGGGACTCTTTTTCATATACATATGTATTGAGTCAAAAGTATGGTAGTTCCCTACTGATAATACACGATGTGAGGAATAGAACATTTACGCCAAATATAACTTAAGCTTCATAGTTTATCCAAGGAAGGGGACTCTATTACTAACCCTGAAGCCGCCCCCCCCCCCCCCCCACTGTGAGGTAAGGGATAAATAGTTTATCCTCCACACTCCCTATTTGACAGAGTTATGTAGTCTCTGTCCTGTTCGTGGAGCCTCTGGTATGATTTCTATCTGCATGTGTGTAAGAATGGCTCTCCGGATCCTATTACTAAAAGATGTATTATATGTATTACTCTGTATATCAAAGTCTGCAAACTGGCTATCTCTACAATTTTGGTATAGATACTAGCTCAAGTATATATTCAATGTATAAGATTGATTTTTTTGACTGCGATTAGTTATATACCTTTACCTATTAGCATTCAGGCTTTCTGGCGAAGCAGTTTTTGCAGCTCTATTATCATGATATAATGTTTAGCATGAGTATATTTAATGCTATGTTTAAGATTATCATTTCCTTCAACCTTAATACTAGTTTTCTGGACCTATCCAGGGTCCTAGTAGACATATGAAGGAATCTGTACAGTGTAGGCCTAGTTTGGGCCTGCACTTCCCAAAAATCCTCTGATTAGCAAATTGATTCCATTGGGGTCCAAAAGTGGCCTCAGGTGTCTTTGAGGAAAAAGAGGGTGCTTTTAGGTTTGCTCCCCAATACTTAACCATTCGAGTTATGTTTCAATTTGGGAACACTATGTAACTGTTTTGATCAGAGAACTACCCCTAAATATTTGCTTATGTATTTCTTATGTACGTGATATCTACTCTGCATTTTCTGTTTGACATAAGTTTGATTGAGCAAACCATTTGCTGTCCTTGTAACTGTTATTCCCTCAATAAAAAAACTTCTTTACAAAAAAAAAAATAAAAAAAAAAAAAAAAAAAAAAATTCTAGCACAGAATATTCTAGCACAGATCTAAATGAAGAAACTGCCAGGATCCTAGGTCTTTATCTGAGCGCGGCTGTGTTTATCTGAAGGCTGGTGGCAGATTAAGACATTACTGTGAGGGGAGCTGTTAGGGAAGATGGAATTCATAGTTCTGCTGAAGAGAGGAGGCTTAGGGGTAGATTTATGTAGCTGCGAATGCAGCCGACGGAAATATAAGTTAAGAAGCAGCTTAAGACCGCTGCTCCTTAACTCATCCACCACCTCTGAGGCGACGGACAGCAATCATCCCGATCAGATAAAATCAGGATGATTGACACTCCCTGCTAGCGGTCTATTGGCTGTGAATGTGCAGGGGGCAGCACTGCACAAGCATTTTACAAGGAATGCTTGTGCAATGATAAATGACGACAGTGTATGCTGTCGGCATTTAGCGATATCTGGTGGACATGATTAGCTACTGCGGATCATGTCCGCCTGCATCTTAATAAATCGTCCCCTTAGTGTGGTGGATAACATAAGGTGCACTATGGGCATCTCAGTGTCTTAAAGGACCAGTCAATACAGTAGATTTGCATAATCAACAAATGCATGATAAGAAGACAATGCAATAGCACCTAGTCTGAACTTCAAATGAGTAGCAGATTTTTGTTAAATAAATTGCAAAGTTATGTTTATTTCCACTCCCCCTGTATCATGTGACAGCCAGCAGCCAATCACAAATGCATATACGTATATGCTGTGATATCTTGCACATGCTCAGTAGGAGTTGGTGACTCAAAAAGTGCAAATCTAAAAGACTGTGCACATTTTGTTAATTGAAGTAAATTGGAAAGTTGTTTAAAATTGCCTGCTCTATCTGAATCTTGAAGTTTAATTTTGACTTGAGTGTTCCTTTAAGAGGCTTCAGAGGGGCACAATAAATGTAGTGCACAGAATCTACAGGCATCTCCTGCCCTATTGAAATCCACTAGTTGAGCTCCAGCGTTATCTGGCATTAATTTTACTGGGTGCTCATTATGTTATGGAATTAATGTACCTCACTATCTGACATGCAGACATTAGCGTGCACAAGACTATCCCTCAAGCAAACATTGAAGCAGTATGGATTGCACTCTAAATATGTTAACAGGCAATGGTGCTAGCATTTCTGCTCTCTCTGATGACTGATACCTTAGCTGTACTGGGCTTACAGTGTATTCAATTAGATTTTGAAGCAATACTTTTGCCTTTGGAAAAATGTTTCTTTTAATATTACTTTAGTTATAAATACATATGACCTGCTGTTGATAAAGCAGTAGAATGCATGTATGCAGGTCAGCAGCACAGCCGCAGTAACCGCTAACACACACTACCTCCTAGACTCTGTAATTAAGTCATTTTATACTCAAATTCATTTTTTAAATGTATTAAACAGATGAGACATTTTGAGTTTATTTTTAAGGAAGAAAGTAACACATCTGAAACATCAGATCTGTTTCTTAAATCTATGAAAGTCTTGGATTTGCAGATTGTTTTGATATATATATATTTATCATGAACCATAGTCTGATCTTTGCTAACAGACACTCAAACATGTGACCTGACAGAAAATTGGTCACATTGTATGTCAGGTGGAAAGCACAAACTATACGGCCACACAGTAATTATGTGACAGAAGTAGTTAAACAGTATACATCTTTATTAAGCCATATTAAAACTGACAAGTGGAGTGAGAAGAACTAGTCCCAAGAGATATTAATGTCAAATAAATTGTGTCTGCTTATGGCACCTATCATCATTTTAAGGTCATGTATTTTATTTTCTCTTCGTTGAAAGGTCAGAATTGGTTATGATAGGTCATATCAATGAGACTAAAATATTTGTTTATGAGTGATCATTTTTTGGTTGATTGTGTTCATATTTTTGATTTTTATTAGATCACATATTTTACAGTGAGTGTTAAAAGTCATAGATTTTGTATTAAATGTACGTTTTGCATTTCTATGATCTCTTTATTTAGAGCTAAACGTCTTACAACTTATATGAGTTTCCTGATCTTTTTGTAAAAATAGTTTAACGCATGAATCTTTTTAACCTTCTGTTCCTTTGAAATGTTATCAAGTATGCATGAAAAATTCTTCTGATTATAAGATTAGTTCCCCTGTCAAAAGTATTAGTATCCAGTTGAGTGATGATGTTTCGTATTAACATAGAAACAAAGATTTTGATGGGAGAACCAGAAGGCCCTTCATTACGAGGTGAAGGCTTAATTAATTCTCAGGATAGCCATGGCATTTTTCATTTCCTTCCATGAATCAACCACCCTTGTGACTATGGCTTCAGAGGAGTTTTACTATTGACTTAGGGTTAATAATGCAGTGGGGAAGGATTATTTTATCATGTAGAGGGCAGGTTATGTAACTTGGTATAAGCCAATGGGGAAAGGGCCATGTCTAATGGCATTATCCATAGATCAACAACAATTTTACTTAACTTTTTAAGCTTTACCAGAGGGATAAGTTAGTGGAATGAGAAAGATTAAAGGCACAGTAAATGTTGATGATTCGGATAGAGCATGTAATTGTAAATAATTTTCCAATTTACTTCTATTATTACATTTGATATGTTTGTTTGATGTCCTTTGTTGAAGATTAAAACTATGAAATTGGTTACACAAGTGCCCAAAGGGGCTAGAGTGAAATATAATATGGTGATACAATGTATACATTTATTACATACAAATAATATAGAAAAGACAATAAAAACTTTAAAAAAATGTATATGGATCCATATCCATGAACTCAATGTTATCTATATGAAACACAGGAACTAACGCCCTCTAGTGGTGAACAACTGTCAAAATGCAATTAGATTAGAGGCAGTCTTCAAGGTCTAAGAAATTAGCATATGAACCTCCTAGGTTTAGCTTTCAACTAAGAATACCAAGAGAACAAAGCAAAATTGTTGATAAAAGTAAATTGGAAAGTTGTTTAAAATGACATGCCCTATTTGAATCATGAAATTATTTTGGACTTGACTGTCACTTTAAATATAATGTTAATTTGACCAATGTTTCCAGTAGAGATGTGCATTAGTTTTTGGAAAATCTGATTTTTGTTTTCAAAAACTAAAATGAATATCCCAATGTAAGCACCAGCAACATTGAAAGAAAAATAAAAAAAACACGTATGATATTGCATTGCTTTGCCATATGCTATATTGGAGCAGTCTGATTTTGTCCTTAAAACTACCCAAGAAACTGAATCCCCTGAACACCTTTCTATTAATTATTAGGTGTGCTTATTGTAAAAAGCTGAGGTGCCTTCTCTAGCTCATTTATGTGACTCATGTTTAGAATTATTAATATAATCAGACCAACCGAATGCTGAATCTTTGGGTATTAACATGCTTTCTGTTTGTTCATTACAGGAGAATATGAATATGGTTTCGCCTACTGTGAATTTTTTTTTATCAAAGCTGCAGTTTCTAAGGCACTGGCTGTTCTCCCACCTTCAAACAACTTAAAAGATCAGTTCAGATTTTACCTTCTACAAGTTCTATGTGCCATGCAATTAGGGATACTGTTATGTCTTCAGATGGTGAAGTTTCCTCTAGTGATGAGGACTCTTTAACTGATGTTGTACCTGATATTTCCTCTTTTTTGTTTAATTACTTCAGGGGTTAAAGATCCTAACGTTTCTAATGAAAAGTCTTATAATCATTTAAATTCAGTTTTTAACACTGTTGTCACTCTCCCTGAGGTTTTCCCTATACCTGATGCTGTCACTGACATGATTTCTAGGGAATGGTCTAAGCCAGGTAAATTATTTACTCCTTCTGCAAAGTTTAAAAAGTTAAATCCTTTACCTGCTGCTAATATTAATTTGTGGGAAACAGTTACCAAGGTTGATGGGTCTTTTCATAGAAGGGCCTTTTTACATGCAGGCTATTTGCTCAGGCCAGCTATGTATATTGCTGATGTGGCTGCTGCTTCTACTTATTGGTTGTCTAGTCTTTCAGAGCAGTATCCTGATGACTCTGCTACTGCAAATCTTTTGAGTTTACTCAAAAGTGCCAATTCTTTCATTTGTGATGCTGTATTTGATATTATGAAGATTAATGTCAAAGCATGCATTTGGGAGTCCTTGTCAGGAGAGTCTTATGGCTTATATCCTGGTCTGCTGATATGGTGTCAAAATCCAGATTGTTATCTTTTTCTTTTCATGGAAAGAAGTTATTTGTTTCTGATTTAGATTCTATAATATCTACTGTTACTGGAGGTAACGGTGCCTTTCTTCCTCAGACATTCTGTGTCAAGGTCAATTTTTCCATCTGGATCTCAAGTCTCTGAACTTGATGGCATAGAAATTGAACACTTCGTCCTTAGATATAGAGGTTTCTCTGATTCTGTGATTTAAACCTTGATTCAGGCTAGTAAGCCTGTAAGTAGTAGAATCTATTACCAGGTCTGGAAGGTTTTTATTTCTTGGTGTATAGATAATTGATTTTCCTGGCAGGGAATTCCTTGGATTTTGCAGTTCTTACAGGATGGTCTGGATAAGGGCCTATCTGCGAGTTCTCTGAAGGGGCAGATTTCTACTGTTTCAGTTTTGTTCCACAGGAAGATTGCTAATCTTTCTGAAATATATGGTTTTGTTCAGGCTCTGGCCATATTAAAACTGTTATCAAGCCAATTTCTCCTCCTTGGTATTTTAACCTGATATAAAGTGTTTTTCAGGCTCCTCCTTTTGACCCTATGCATAAGGTGGTTATTAAACTACTTTCTGGGAAAGTGTTATTTCTTTTGGCTATCTGTTTTGCTAAAAGAGTTTGAGTTATCTTTTTTCCCTGTGATTCTCCTTATCTGATTTTTCATCAGGATAAAGCAGTTTTATGGACTTCGTTTTATTTTTTGCCTAATGTTATTTCTTCTGACATCTTTGGTACAGAGATTGTTGTTCCTTCTTTGTTTTGTAATCCTAAACATGTTTCAGAGAGATATTTGCATTCTTTGAATGTTGTTAGGGCAGTTAAATATTATATTGTTGCTACTAAATACTTTAGACAAATTTTTAGTTTGTTCATTTATTTTTCTGGTCCCAAGAAGGGTCAGAAAGTTTCTGCGGTTTCATTGGCCTCTTGGTTGAAACTTTTGGCTTACGTGGGGACAGGTCAGCTTATTCTACTAGGTCAGTTGCCACTTCTTGTGCTTTTAGTTGATCAGATTTGCAAGGCAGCGTTGCATACTTTTACAAAATTCTACCTTTTTGATGTTTTTGCTTCTTCTGAAGCAGCCTTTGGTAGAAAGGTTGTTCAGGTGGCTGTCTTAGATTTTTTTGAATGTTTGATTTATAGTAAGAGCATATTTTTTTTTATTGGGGTTGTGGATTTCATTTCACATTAAAAAAATATGTTTTTAAATTCCTCCCTTTATTTATTACTCATGGACTCCACCGATTGGGTATTAATTCCCAGAAGTAATGGATTGTGAACTCTCATCACCTGTATGAAAGAAAACATAATTTATGCTTACCTTATGAATTAATTTCTGACATTGTTGTTAGTCCACGAGACCCCAACCTTTTTTGGGATGTTAGTTTTTTCAGCACATCATTTTTCCCTGTTTCTTTTATGGCTCTTATACTTTTTTCTTATCTCACTTTGCTTGGCTATATGTTAGTCTGAGGTATATGGGAGGTAGGAGGAGTATTATAGTGCTCTTGGGGTTTGGGAATCTTTGCCTTCTCCTAGTGGTAGAGAAGACTAATTCAAAGGCGTAATGGATTGTGGACTCTCACCACCATGAAATAAATTAATTTATCAGGTAAGCATAAATTGTTTTCCTTCCTTGCATCAATTCCTCTTTTAAAAAATGCTAGTATCTCGTTATTTGAGAATACTTTGTCCCAATTTAGGCTATTAAATGATTTCCTTAAATCATGTTATCATGCTTTCTTAAAATTAAAAGTCTTGGTTGAACCCTTGTGATGAAAACCTCCTGATTTTAGGATTTCAGGGGTTATTTCTTCTTTCTTAGTTTTTTCTCTGCTATTTACAACACTGTATCAAAAATGTCAAAGAGAATCAGACTTATGGGACCACTGACTTTTACTATCTGCACCTGGTTTAACAGGATACAGGGGAGTAATTAAAGGGACAGTATACACCAATTTTCATATAACTGCATGTAATAGACACTACTATAAAGAATAATATGCACAGATACTGATATAAAAATCCAGTATAAAACCATTTAAAAACTTACTTAGACGTTTCCAGTTAAGCTCTGTTTACAAGTTTACTGGAACACCCAAGGCAAGTGGGAAAAAGCAGACCCCCCCCCCTTCCTTTGCATATGAAAAGACCCTTTACACAAACAGAAGCAAGCTGGGGTAGGTATACATTGGTATTCTCCTAAAACTTTGGGGCTTGGTTAGGAGTCTAAACATAAGAGCAATGTTATTTAAAAATAAGCAAAACTATCAATTTTAAAAAACAAAAAACTGTATGGGCTACAAAACATTTATGCAAAGAAAAATCTAGTGTATAACGTCCCTTTAAGCCTTTGCACTACAGTGATTTTTATGATTCAAAGATTACAAAGAGAGTGGCAGAAGACAATGGCCCCTAGTTATCAAGCCATCAACTGCAAATACACTGGAATTCCACAGCGTATTTGTGGCGAGGCTGATTCGCCTTTGTTATCAAGCCCTGCTGCCCGGCAAAAGTAGAATATAGTGACGTAAGCTTCGATCCGCCGGACACAGTCCGACACAGATCGACTCTTACGTCACTCCAGATGTTCCGAACGCAAGTTCGGCACAATCTGACTACTTTTGCTAGTTATCAAATGACTAGCAGGTAGCTCGGCACTTTTCCGGCCCTGGAGGCGGCGGATCCCATAGGAATCAATGGGAGTCTGACCATAGCGAAAGTTCATGTTCGCTGCTGCCCGATATCCCATTGATTCCTATGGGAGATGTCTGCACCTAACACCCTAACATGTACCCCGAGTCTAAACACCCCTAATCTGCCCCCCCCTACACCGCCGCAACTAAGGAAATGTATTACCCCCTAAACCGCCGCTCTCAGACCCCGTCACAACCTATTATTTAATTTTTTGAATTTATTTGTAGTTAATTTATTTAATTAATTTAATGATAGTGTAGTGTTAGGTTTAATTGTAACTTAGGTTAGGATTTATTTTACAGGTAATTTTGTATTTCTTTTAGCTAGGTAGTTATTAAATAGTTAATAACTATTTAATAACTATTCTAACTAGCTAAAATAAATACAAAGTTACCTGTAAAATAAATATAAATCCTAAAATAGCTACAATGTAATTATAAATTACATTGTAGCTATCTTAGGGTTTATTTTACAGGCAAGTATTTAGTTTTAAATAGGAATAATTTAGTTAATGATAGTGTAGTGTTAGGTGTAATTGTAACTTAGGTTAGGATTTATTTTACAGGTAATTTTGTAATTATTTTAACTAGGTAGCTATTAAAATAAAATTTGCCTGTAAAATAAAAATAAATCCTAAGATAGCTACAATATAATTATTATTTATATTGTAGCTATATTAGGGTTTATTTTAAAGGTATTTAGTTTTAAATAGGATTAATTTAGTTAATAAGAGTTATTATATTTAGATGTATTTAATATTTACGTTAGGGGGGTGTTAGGGTTAGACTTAGGTTTAGGGGTTAATAATTTTATTATAGTGGCGGTGGTGTAGGGGGGGCAGGATAGGGGTTAATAAATTTATTATAGGGGGCGACGGTGTAGGGGGGTTAGGATAGGGTTTACTAGGTATAGTGTAGGTGGCGGTGGGCTCCGGGAGCAGCGGTTTAGGGGTTAATACATTTATTATATTTGCGGCGGGGTCTAGGAGCGGCGGTTTAGGGGTTAATAACTTTATTTAGTTGCGGGGGGCTCCGGAATCGGCAGGATAGGGGTTAATAAATTTATTATAGGTGGCGGCAGTATAGGGGGGGCAGGATAGGGGTTACTAGGTATAATGTAGGTGGCGGTGGGCTCCGGGAGCGGCGGTTTAGGGGTTAATACATTTATTATAGTTGCGGCGGGGTCTAGGAGCGGCGGTTTAGGGGTTATTAACTTTATTTAGTTGCGGGGGGCTCCGGGGGTGCCAGTATAGGGGGTAGAACAGTGTAGTTTAGTGTGGGTGCTTAGTGAAAGCTTATCAATAAAGCTGGGAAAAAGCCGAAGAGCAGCGAGATCGGATGAGTGATAACTATCACAGTCCGCTGCTCATCGCCCGTACTTGGTGCGCGGCTTTTTGACAGCTTTATTGATAACTTTGGCGAGCGTATTCAGGTCCATGGCGGCGATGGTAGGCGAGCTTAGGCGGGCGTATTGGGGCCAGCGATGGCAGGTAAGTAGACACGTTGATAACTAGAGGCCAGTGTCTCCATCAAGATAAAGGCTTAGGTGAATTAGAGGTGACACTAGTATATCTTAAAACATGCTTTTATCACAATAAATAATAACAATATGACAACCATGTCATGTTTGGTATCAAACTAATCCTCATGATGTCACAAGTGGATTGCTTGTATGTGTTTATGTGTTGGGTATTCATAACAAACCGTTATAAGTTGTTCTATAGTTTCAGCCAAGGAATTTGAGTTGTTATGATATGCTATAAAGAAGTGGGGTGGACACTATTTACCCACTCTGAAAGGAGCCTGACCATAAATCTGATCTCATAGAAAGGGTATATAACTTTTATTTCAACAATATAATTTTGTCGTTTTACATGGGAGGCTGTCTGCTACAGCATATTTTGACTATCATCCATTCCATTTCCCTGGAAGCAGAAAACTATATTCTTCGTTATAGGTTATGTAATATTTTTTCACTTTTATTTTTGGAAAATGTTTTTTAAAAGTGTGTGCAATTGTTTATGAACTGTTTTTATATATATATATAAATGAACTGTGGCTCTTTTGTGCTCATAATAAATGTTCCTTTATTACGTTTTGTCTTTGTCTAATATTTGAACGGTCAGGGTATTGCTGATTGACATTATATATGTATTATATAGATATGTATTATATAGATAAATAATTTATTTATTTTAAAATAATAACCCTGGGTACAAATGTTTTGAAATTGCAAAGTACAGGTCTATTCAAACAGGCCTGAAACTACATCCCAGACACAGACCTCCCCTAGCTATACTCAATTACAGATGGATGCCTCGAAGAACAAAAGGAAATAAACATTTATCCCAATAAAGAAGGCAGGTCACTTCCAAGAGATTTTTAGCACATGATATTCTCAGGTTTGTGTTTCCTTATAAGGCGTTTCCTGTCTTTAGGAGTGGACGATCCATCTGCAAAAATGATGAAAGTTACACAGGTTCCCAGGGAATATAGCTCTTATAATCAAAGTGTTAATTACCGTATGATGAGTTCAAATACATGAAGCTCAGACTTACGTCTCTATGGAAAATAGCAGGAGAAACTTAAGAAAGTATATTTAACCCTGTGTAAGCTAGAATCTATATAATAATTTAAATCTTAAAAATTAAATCTATGAATTGTATAATTATCAGATCTATTTAATACTCAGATTATATAAATAATATATAGGTCTGGGTGGTATACCTTTATGCCTTATATACTATATTAGATAAGTGTCTGCTATATTCAGTGGGTAGCTGTATTGATGAATTTAAAATATTTGACTGTATTTCAAAATAAAACTACATTTATTTTTCTTTGTTTCAGGAATCTGGTGGGATGAGATTCCAAATATCAATAGTAGATACTGGTATATAAAGGCTTATGTAATTTGTGCTGGGAATTATAGCATATATTTTTATACACTCAGCATATACTAGATAGGGAATGATACGATTCTATTCAAATCAAATAATAGTATGACTAATTATCAACTGATATACAAATAAAGTCAAATACACATATATCTATATTAAATTATAACTACTAGTCCACTCATAGAAATATGACATTTAAATACATCTTTTAACATATTAAGAGTAGAAAATATATATATATATATATATATATATATTTATATTCAAAGTGTACCCATGTTTAGTCTCAAAAATACGCGCTCAGTAATATTAGATGGGCCTTATACTGAACAGATAGTTTATTAATACTATGAAAAAATAAATATATTGAATATACATTTTAGAAAATATACTTTTTTTTAGTAGTATTTGCTAATTAAATTATATTCTGTTGCCTATTGTCTCTCGGTGTTAAATATAAGAATTGCAACCAAAGGGTATTTTAAATTGTCAGGGGATTTAAATTTACCATATGCATTTCCAAGGGCCAATGAGAGATATGCTCAGACTAAAAGGGCGTACCCAGAGAATTCCATTGGGTGATTTAGAAATGAAGGTGAAATTGGTCAGACAGAAAGACTATGCAAAGAAGGGAACACAAAAACACACTTTGATTTGGGGCCGGACTTGGAATAACTCTCTGTTGGAAAGAGAGAAATACCTCTGTGTTTGTGATACCCTGTTTGCAAAAATACATTCACGTATGACTTTGGAAAATATCTGGTTAGAAAAGCTGAAACTCTCTTATTAGTAACTGGTAATGTATGTGTGTTTAATTTATTTTAAATATGAAATAGGCCTTAGCAAAGAAATTCTTTATAGCATAGTATAGCTGCAGCTGCAAATTAAAAGGTATCTTATTCTTATAGTTAATATTAATTAGACCAGGGTAGTAAGTATACTAGTGTTAAATATTATTATTAAGAAAGGATTTATGTATTTTAATGTCATAAGTTATTTGTAGTTATTGTGTTATATTTTAGAATTTGTTTTATTGTGGCTAAATAAGAAGTTATTTCATGCTTGATCAATTGGTATATGTTGAATTGGTAGTACTGTGTAACAGTCTCTAGTTGATTATTTAATTATTATAAGACTATTTTGGGCCGAATTAGATTTATTGAATTTGAGCTAAGGTTCTTATTATAACATTTTGATATATTTAGTTAATCAAGTGTTGTTAAATCATTAATCCATATTTTGGCATTGGGTTAATGTTATAAATAGTTTCTAGTATAATTCATGTGTGATATTTAATAAGCAATTCATTTTGAGTTTAGGTTAATTTATAGAAATATTGTGTCCATAATACTGAGGTACCTTTTAATTCATTTTGAGTTAAGGTTAATTTATAGAAGTGTTTCGTCCATTCATGAGATAATAGACATATATATTTGGTCATAATACACTATTTTCTGCATAAATATAATCAATGTGTTTATAGAGATTAACTGATCAGAACTCAGGAATTAATTTAATTTGAGATTAAATATTAATGTTCATAATAATTTTATTGTCATAATTTCTAGATATCTCATTAGCATTTTTGAATACACTACAGAGATTATATAACGTTTCACTGTGGTGTATTGACAAGTTCTACAATATCAGAATTGATATTGCTGATGATAATTTTATGATTGATTATTAATATTCATAATTCCATTCATCAAAAATATTGTTACGTAAAATATATAAAATGTTGGAGGTTACTGCTGAGATAGAATTAAATACTATTGTAACCTATGATATATAACAGAACCACATTAATGAAAGAGACTATTGATAATAGTACTGTTTTTATGTGTATTAGATTAGTTTTTGCTAAATTGTGGTTTGGAATTTTTTATCTGTCAGTCTGGGGTTCTTCCTTAAGAAATTTTAGGTTTTGGTATCAGAGATAGTTCTGTGTGTGGCATAAATGGAGAGTTTGGCCATTTTTCTAAGGTCTAGTACAGACTAGAGAGTGTTTGTTAATCTTTGCACCCACTGAACTAAGTCAGTCTTGCTTGGAGTGGCTAGACTGTGAGAAACTGGTTAAGGTTGAAAGAGTCTGTTAACCCTTTCTGTGCCAAAAAAGTGATTGGTGCAAGTTTGGTTAACCCTGTATGTCCATACATACATGTGTTATGATCTCTTTTACCCAATTGTTTTTTGACATCTATGTTTGATATTATTTCTGTATTGTTTGATAGCTCTAAATCCAATTTAGCTTTATTTCCAGTTGGCTCATCTATTTATTGTCATATTAAATTATCTTTAAAAGTATTTTGAAAAATCTATCTCCCTTAGCTATATTACTAGATTTATTGGCCCAGTTTATGTTGGGGTAGTTAAAATCTCCCCTAATTAAAGCATTAGTATTATTAGCAGCCTTTCCTGTTTGCATTAGCAGTTGAGTTTCCTCCATGTCACTAAGGGCTTGTAGCATATTCCTAGTAATATTTTATATACTTTGTATTTCAACCCACAGTGCATCTGCATTATCACCTGTATCATCATAAATATCTTCCCTTATAGTAGTTTTAAGGTCAGGTTTAATATACATGCAAATTCTCCCCCCCTTTATTACTCCTGTATTTCCTAAATAAAGTATAACCCTCTAAGTTAAAGGGACACTCAATCAAAATTAAACTTTCATTATTCAGATAGAACATGCCATTTTAAACAATTTTCCAATTTACTTCCATTAACTAAATGTGCACAGTCTTTTTATATTTAAACTTTTTGAGTCACCAGCTCCTACTGAGCATGTGCAAGAATAAGTGTGTATGCATTTGTGAATAGCTGATGGCTGTCACATGGTACGTGTATGCATTTGTGATTGGTTGATGGCTGTCACATGGTACAGGGGGAGTGGAAAAAGACATAATTTTTAAAATTGTCAGAAAAAAAATCTACTACTCATTTGAAGTTCAGACTAAGTGCTATTGCATTGTCTTGTTATTTTGCATTTGTTGATTATGCAAATCAACTGTGTTGACTGATCCTTTAACTGCCCAGTTATGTGAATTATCCAACCAGGCTTCAGTTATGCTGATAGTATCATATTACTCTTCTGATGCTAAGAAATCCAGCTCCCCCATTTTTTCTGTCACGTTTATTGCATTTGCTGTCATACATTTAATTTCCATATGCTTTCTGCTGCTCCTTTGTGCTCTTTCCAAACTTGGTAATGTCACAGTTCCTATGTGTACCCTTCTGTCATCCATTCTTTGAGATATTTCAAGTGTATCATATTCACAGACTAATCTGTCAGTTCTATTGTGTTTGTACTGACCCTCCCCCTTCCCTACTTCAAAAAACACTCTGTAAATGTGCTACCTTCCTCGCCCCCAGCACACCTGCACCCATGTCATTCAGGTGCAATCCATCCTTACTGTACAAATTGTACCAAAGGGAAAAGTCAGCTCAGTGCCCCTCATTTTTACACCATGTTTTTAACCAGGAATTAACTGCCCTTAGCTCCTTCTGTCTTACTGGTTTAGCAAATGGCACTACTCTAAATCCTGGTTCACTGTGACAAAGTTAAAAAGACAGTTTAGTCGAAATTAAACTTTCATGATTCAGATAGGGCATGCAATTTTAAACAACTTTTCAGTTGACTTTTAGGATTAAATGTGCTTTGTTCCCTTGGTATTTTTGAAAAGCTAAACCTAGGTAGACTCAAACTGATTTCTAAACCGTTGAAAACCGCCTCTTAGCTCAGAGCATTTTGAAAGTTTTTAGTTAGACAGTACTAGTTCATGTGTGTCATATAGATACCATTGTGCTCACTCCTGCGGAGTTATTTAGGAGTCTGCACTGATTGGCTAAACTGCATGTCCGTCAAAGCACTGAGATAAGAGGGCAGTCTGCAGAGGCTTAGATACAAGGTTAATTACAGAGGTAAAAAGTATATTAATATAACTGTGTTGGTTATGCAAAACTGGGGAATGGGTAATAAAGGGATTATCTATCTTTTTAAACAATAAAAATTCTGGTGTAGACAGTCCCTTTAAGGTTGCTAGAACATGCAGTCTCCACCAAATAAATTCAAAACATATTAAAGGGACAGTCAAGTCCAAAAAAAAACTTTCATGATTTAGATAGGGCATGTAATTTTTTGTAAAATGTAACAACTTTCCAATTTACTTTTATCATCAATTTTGCTTTGTTCTCTTGGTATTCTTTGTTGAAAGCTAAACCTAGGAGGTTTATATGCTAATTTCTTAGGCATTGAAGGCCGGCTCTGCATTTGACAGTTTTTCACCACTAGAGGGCGTTAGTTCATGTGTTTCATATAGATAACATTGAGCTCATGCACATGAATTTACTGAGGAGTGAGCACTGACTGGCTAAAATGCAAGTCTGTCAAAAGAACTGAAATACGGGGGCAATCTGCAGAGGCTTAGATACAAGGTAATTACAGAGGTAAAACGTGTATTATTATAACTGTGTTGGTTATGCAAAACTGGGGAACAGGTAAATAAGAGATTATCTATCTTTTAAAACAACAACAATTCTGTTGTTGACTGTCCCTTTAATAGAGGTAGTTCACTTTGTTAGAGAAAACAAATTTTATTTGGCAGTAGAAAATAAACTTGTTTGTTTGCTACTGCTCAATTAACATTGTTTACACTGTAACTGTAACAGCAACTATAACAGCAGCCTCTGCTGTCTCTATGAACTTGCTCTGCATAGTAAGACTGATAACATAGCTATAACCGCTAGCCTAATTTTTTTGTGATTTTGATGTCAGGGCTCATAAATTGATGATTTGCTGAACTAATGTAAAATGTAAGTATTAAACTATATTGGAGAATTGTGAGATTCTGTACAGCATTACTTTTGGTACAACTTTTTTTTTAGTGCGTTTTAGAAACAGATGCAACAGGGATTGAAATACAAGAATACACAACACATATGCATGAATTATACAGTGGTATATCTTATATGAAGAGAATACAAAGCACAAAGAACAAGGTTTCCTATTATAAGATATTCTATAATACACATCATATATGCCACTCTTGGACCACAAATCTATTATGCATTACCTTATGGGTGAAGAATTAGGTAACACATACTGTATATGTGTGCCACTTTTGGGCCACAAAGAGGCTAACGTTTTTTTAAACACCTCTGAACAATCATAAATGGGGGTATTATAGCTGTGCAATACTATAGAAATAACTACTATATTATTACGTAGACAACATAGGGCTAGGTTACGAGTGGCACACTAACAGTTGGACACAGGCGAAAAGGGGTTTATCGAGACTCTTTTTTTGCGAGTCGGAAGTAATTTGTTCGCTCGAGTGCAATTGAATTTAATATGCGTTGGGTTAGCGAACTTCAGAGCTCTGGTTAACTGTTATGCTCGACTACAAATTGCCCAGAACATATCAAAATGACATTTAAAAGTGCAGTTACACTCATAATAACATTGTCTAATAAAAATTATATAAAAAAAAAATATTATTGCAATAAAAGTTATAAGGGCTCAAAAATATGAGGTCTCAGGTATAAGATAAAAAAGACTGCAAAGGGCTTTAAAATAGAGATACATACATACATATGTAAATGTATGTATGTATATATATATATATATATATATATATATATATATATCTTTTTTTTATGAAAACTTTTTTATTAAGGTTTTTTTAAAGTATTACAGTACAAGCAAATATATCAGTACCACACGGATCTTTTACAAATTACATAATCATTTCAGCAATTGTATGCTCCAACTTCACAGCTATAGGGGTCACTTATAAAAACATTCTCTTGTATTAGATAATAGAATTTGTTAATTAGAAATCATTCCATTTATTATTAAGTACATAATGTACGATTCCCAATTCACAATGAATTAGTTTTGCCTATCTAATAAGGTTGCTGTTAGGCTACTCATATGATAGTGATATTCTATTTTTCGGAGAATGTAATCAAATGATGGGGGTACTGATTCCAGAATCTAGCTATGCTTAGTCTAGTGATTGTGCAGATCATTGCAGTTAATTTGTTCTGGTAAGTGAGTATGTTGTCAGTCGGGAAGTGGAGTAGGGCCTGTTCATGTGTGAGGGTGAAGTCTTTTGAGAACAAGCGGCTTAGGAAGCAGGAGGTCTGATCCCATACTCCTCTGACCCTGGGGCATTCCCACCACATGTGAATGTATGTCCCTCGCTCCCCACATCCTCTATAACAAAGGTTATTATCTGAATCAGCCCTGCTATGAAATCTTGTGGGATAAAAATACCACCCAAATGCCACCTTCATGACATTTTCTTTCAAGAATGCATTGACTGAAAAGGACATGCCTTTATATAGGTTTGTTTCCCATTCGCCTAGCGTCCAGGTATTGTTCAATTCCCTTTCCCACTTCAGAATAAATGCAGGCTTGGTATCCCTCCCCTCTCCATTAAATATGGAATATAGTTTAGAAATTGTGTTTTTGTACCTTGTTTATCTAAGTAGATTGTTTCAAAGTTGGTTTTAGGTGGATCTGTCTCCCTCCCAAGAACTTCTTGTACTCTTGATTTTAGTTGTAAATAATGAAACCATAGATGTTTGTCTGAGGTCTCCAATTATAGGTATATTTTGTCTAAGAGCATCTGCTATTCTATATAATCCTTTGTTGGACCATTTATGTATGACCACTTTCTCAATTGGAGATCCTAAGGTGACCAAAGGCGTCAAAGTGGATTTAGGGCTAAGTAAGGGAAATTTGGGAGTTAATAAATCCCACATTCGTATAGTGTGTTCTATGGCTATAAATAATTTTTCCTTGGAGGTCTACTTTGTTTAGGAGCCTATAGTAGTTTAAAGATCTGATCTATTTCAACCATATTGGATTCCATCTCGACCCATTGTTTAACACTGTTAGGTATACTCCAATGTAGTGTCTGTGCCATCCTAGCCGCATTAAAAATATGACACCAAGTTAGGCACTCCAATCCCTCCCTCCTTCCTGTTTCTAGTCATCAAGTTCTTATTAATGCAAGCTTTTTTCCCCTGTCAAATGAAGCTTAGTATATCTTTCTGTATTTTGCGGAGTTCATTCATTGGGATTGAGATTGGTAGAGACCTGAACAAGTATAAAAGTTTGGGTAAGATTGTCATCTTAGTCTCGATGATTCTACCATATAGAGAGATTTTGAATTTAGACCATCGCTCTATTAATTTTCTGATATGTGCAAACTTTGGGATATAGTTTTCTTTAAATAGATTGTTTACTTTATCCCTAAATATTTGAGTGTGTTTTTGATCCATTGGAAGGAGAAGTTTATCTCCAACAATTTTTTCATGTGTTTGGTAATTTGTATGCTAAGAGCTTCACATTTCCCTTTGTTAATTTTGTATCCTGATAGTTGACTGAATTTATGTATAATTGAAGTGGTGGGAGTGAAATTAGGGGTTTGGTTAGTGAGAGAATGATATCATCTGCGAACAGTGAAATCTTGTAATTTTGTGAATTTAGTGGGATTCCCAAAATATCTGGATTGTCTCTAATCTTGGCTGCCAAAGGTTCAATGCTTAATGCAAATAGGAGGGGGGATAGGGGACATACCTGTCTAGTGCCATTTCGAATTTTAATTCTTTTAGATTGGTATCCTGCTAGTCTCACAAATGCCTCAGGATTGGAGTATAGACCCGAAATTGCATTATGAAAAGGCCCTGTAATTCCAAATTTCATTAGGATAGCGTGTAAGTAGTCCCAGTTTATCCTATCAAATGCCTTCTCCTCATCCAGGGAAAGGAACAGAGAAGGCATTTCTTTCGTTTTTGAATAATTTATCAGATTTATAAGTTTGCGTATGTTATCTGGCGCCTCTCTTTGTTTAATGAACCCGACCTGATCCGTGTGTATCAACTTCGTGATAATGATATTCAATCTATTTGCTAATATTTTGGTGAGTAGTTTGATATCTTGGTTAATAAGGGAGATAGGTCTGTAATTTTGACCGGATTGTAAACATTTACCGGGCTTTGGGATGACTGAAATTCGAGCTAAAAGCATATCTGGGGGTATTGCTGTGCCTTGCATGATTAAGTTGAACAGTATAACTAACTGTGGGGCAATGAGAAGTTCTTTATAGAAAGATCCCGCAAACCCATCTGGATCCCGCAAACCCATCTGAGTCTCTATCTTCTTCTGTTATTTGTGGGATTCGGTATGATTCCAAGAAGTTATCTAGGTCTTTAGCTTTATCTGAGGTAGTATTGCCACTAGGAAGGTTATATAAGCTTCTATAGAACTCTGCGAATGCATTTGTAATTTTTAACGGGTCATTTGTAGTCACTCCGTCATCTAATTGAATCTGTGGAACTGAGGTGTTTCAAGTTATCTCTTTTAACTTGTTAGCTAGCATTTTGTCTGGTTTATTACCATACAGGTAGTATTGGGTGTCTATGAGTTTGATAGCTTGAACCGCTTCTTTGTCAAGAATTTGGTTTAGAGCTTTGTTTTTATCTCTAAGTTTCTTTATTGAATCTTTACTTGGCTTTTGTATAGCTTGTGTCCGAAGTGTGGAGATTTCGGTTCTAACTTCACCTATTGTAGCTTTGTTTCGTTTTTTTATTTTGTTGGATTCCATGATCAAGAGACCCCTGACAAACAGTTTTAGCGCTCCCCAGGTATAGATTGGGTTTGAGGTTGAGCCTTCATTAAAAGAAATTAATTCTGTTATCTCACTGAAGTTTTTGAAAAATAGCTTTGTCTTTTAGGAGGCTAGGCTGTAGGGACCAATATTTAGTTCTGTTTGGGTTTAGTACACCTGTTAGGGTTATCTCTACCATTGAATGGTCCGACCAGGAGCAGTCTATAATGTTTGCAGATTTTATAAGGGGTAGCAAAATTTGGCTAATTAAAATGTAATCAATTCTCGAATACGTATTATGGACTGGGAAGTAATAGGTGCACTCTCTTGATCTTTTATTAATAGTCATATTAAAATCTCCACCTATAATGGTTTTATATATTTTTCATAGTGTGACTTGTTTACTAAGTTTGGACATAAAAGGGGCCTGATTATCATTAGGTGCGTACACATTCGCCAAAAGAATTGGAGTGTTTTGTACCAAACAATGATTAATCTCCCCTCCTTAACTTCCTCTTCTTTAAAGTTTAGGGACGAGTGTAATAGTAAGGAAACCCCACATTTTTTCTTTTTATTGATGGCATAATATTGTATGGGGAATAGTTTGTCCCAAAATTTAGGTGTACTTTGTGAAGTAAAATGTGTTTCTTGCATCATCACTATTTGGGCATTTGCTATTTTGTATTCGAGAATGGCCTTCTTCCTTTTAATGTTCGAGTTTAATCCCCTAACATTGTGAAAGATTACTTTAATTGTCATGGTGTCAGCCTAATGTATGGGGTAGCTGATGGGATGTTAATGTGGACTCGAAAGATATTTGAGCCACTAAGTGTAGGAAAGGAGCATGAGACCCACTGTTCAAATAGAATAAGTTGTGTGTAACACAAACCTGTAATATGGAGAAAATTAGGAGTGCAACTTGCCAGTTCTTACCAATAGTGGTACCATAACCGATGAAGTACTTTTTATGTTGATACAACCAGGGCTGTAAAATAAATTTAACTAATTGTTGGAAAACATACCAACCACCAAAACACATCAAGAACACTGTAAACAAAAACATTTTTGCACAAAATATTACCTTTTTTTTTTTTTTTTCTTAAATAATTTTTTATTGAGATTTTGCTAAAAGAACAAAACATACATTGATCGCCAAGTGACAGTAGTGGCGAAAGTTCAATGAAATAATACATTTCACAAATAACATGACAAAAATGAGTAACGCAATAAAGGCTTCTGAAATCTTTATTTTATAAAAATGATGTCTTATGTGTGTGACTATTAAGGCGACCCTTCATAGGCCACTAAGATATAGGTAATGGTAACGGTGTGATAGTAATGTGCACGGCCACTTATGGGCCTTATGATAAATCTTATACTTTGATAAATTTAGTAATTGTAACTTAGTTGTTGGGTTTGTCAGCGGATAAGAACCGCTTAAAATGGGGTGGGGTGGGGGGTTGGCGTTTAAGTGGATGTATATTATAGGAGCTAGAATGATAACATATACTGTAAACTGGGATAAAACGTAACGTAAATCTCAGCCTATTATTATTTGGTTAATAAAGCTAACCATGTCAGAATAGTATTAAGGAAAGGAGCTTTTATAGTAAACCCCCTTAATTTGTAAGCTAAACTATAGGCTCTCCTATTTGGGCCATATACAGTGGGGCAAAAAAGTATTTAGTCAGCCACCAATTGTGCAAGTTCTCCCTCTTAAGAAGATGAGAGAGGCCTGTAATTTTCATCATAGGTATACCTCAACTATGAGAGACAAAATGTGGAAACAAATACAGACAATCACATTGTCTGATTTGGAAAGAATTTATTTGCATATTATGGTGGAAAATAAGTATTTGGTCACCTACAAACAAGCAAGATTTCTGGCTCTCACAGACCTGTATCTTCTTCTTTAAGAGGCTCCTCTGTCCTCCACTCATTACCTGTATTAATGGCACCTGTTTGAACTTGTTATAAGTATAAAAGACATCTGTCCACAACCTCAAACAGTCACACTCCAAACTCCACTATGGTGAAGACCAAAGAGCTGTCGAAGGACACCAGAAACAAAATTATAGACCTGCACCAGGCTGGGAAGACTGAATCTGCAATAGGCAAGCAGCTTGGTGTGAATAAATCAACTGTGGGAGCAATAATTAGAAAATGGAAGACATACAAGACCACTGATAAGCTCCCTCAATCTGGGGCTCCACGCAAGATCTCACCCCGTGGGGTCAAAATGATCACAAGAACGGTGAGCAAACATCCCAGAACCACACGGGGGGACCTAGTGAATGACCTGCAGAGAGCTGGGACCAACATAACAAAGGCTACCATCAGTAACACACTGCACTGCCAGGGACTCAGATCCTGCAGTGCCAGACGTGTCCCCCTGCTTAAGCCAGTACATGTCCGGGCCCATCTGAAGTATGCTATAGAGCGTTTGGATGATCCAGAAGCGGATTGGGAGAATGTCATATGGTCAGATGAAACCAAAGTAGAACTGTTTGGTAGAAACACAACTCTTTTTGGAGGAGAGAGAATGCTGAGTTGCAACCAAAGAACACCATACCTACTGTGAAGCATGGGGGTGGCAACATCATACTTTGGGGCTGTTTCTCTGCAAAGGGAACAGGACAACTGATCCGTGTACATGAAAGAATGACTGGGGCCATGTATCGTGAGATTTTGAGTGCAAACCTCCTTCCATCAGCAAGGGCATTGAAGATGAAATGTGGCTGGGTCTTTCAGCATGACAATGATCCCAAACACACCGCCCGGGCAACAAAGGAGTGGCTTCGTAAGAAGCATTTCAAGGTCCTGGAGTGGCCTAGCCAGTCTCCAGATATCAACCCCATAGAAAACCTTTGGAGGGAGTTGAAAGTCAGTGTTGCCCAGTGACAGCCCCAAAACATCACTGCTCTAGAGGAGATCTGCATGCAGGAATGGGCCAAAATACCAGCAACAGTGTGTGACAACTTTGTGAAGACTTACAGAAAACGTTTGACCTCTGTCATTGCCAACAAAGGATATATAACAAAGTATTGAGATTAACTTTTGATATTGACCAAATACTTATTTTCCACCATAATTTGCAAATAAATTCTTTCCAAATCAGACAATGTGATTGTCTGGATTTGTTTCCCCATTTTGTCTCTCATAGTTGAGGTATACCTATGATGAAAATTACAGGCCTCTCTCATCTTCTTAAGTGGGAGAACTTGCACAATTGGTGGCTGACTAAATACTTTTTTGCCCCACTGTAAGTAAGTTAGACCTTAAAATGAGAGACATCAAACCACATATATATATATACCTATCCATCAAACAAGGTTTAGTTATATGAGAGAAGCCCATTATAGTAGTCTGATTTATATCTTTGATTGAGAGGGATAGTGAGGCACTGTAGAATCTGCTAACTTTTTAGTTACTATTTCCACACTAATATTACCTTTAGCTTAGAAAATCAGGACGCTGCTTGATGAAATTATTTCTTTTATTATACAGAAAATAAGTATTTACATAGAAACAAGTTGCTAACTAATGTAAGGGAAGGAAAGGGAAGGTGGAAAAGGGGAGAGAGAGAGATGGAAGGGGAGAGGTGAGTGACAACACATAACATACTGTAATTCCTTTAATCTGTCCCCTGAATTTCCCCAGTTTGCATCAATATCAGGAGACACTCCTTTATGAGTGCCTACTGGTGCCCTTAGCTGTGCAGCTAATTGTGATGGCAACCAGGCCCGGAGCAAAGCACAGGCATCTCTGTTGCCTAAATTATACTGAGTAGTAACAGCCTCTAACTTATTAGAAAGGATTACAGGTGGTGTGGAGGTGTCAAAGTGACCTAAAATATGGCACAAATTATTACGGTCTTGTATTGTAAGGGGAGCAGAGTTACTATGATTATTTACTTTAGTTTGTAATTGAAGGTTACTTTGTCTGCATTCTTTTTGAGGAGTTAAAATAGAGGGGACTTGGTTTAAAGTTAACAAAGGACTGTCAGGAATGTTAGGGGTTTGTACATCTAGTTCTATAGTTTGACTTTCATTACCATCTACTTCTAAAGGAACAAATTGCAGCCGCAGGGTTTTGTGCAAGTAAAAAATGATGACTTTATTGTAAGATCATTAACAGGGTGTCAAACATTTTGCTAATCATTTCATATCCCTAGGCATCCCTGTTAATGATACCAATTTAAAGAAAATGTTTAGTTTTCAAGGTATTGACCACGCCCCCTATGACATCAGAGGGGGTGATAGGTCGGCCACATTAAACAGAAAAGAAGCCTTTTGGATCTTTAATTTATCAACTGGAGCACCAAATGGCATTAACAAAATCACTGATCTCAGATATTTTGTAGATTAATTGGTTCTCTTTAGTGTGCATTAACATCATAATCTGTTTACTAGAGAAAGATCATCTATAGTTGAATCTTGCCCTCCCATGTTTACCCTTAATTAATAGCAGCAACATTAGTTTTCACTGGCTAGTGCCAGTTTAATATTATATTAAAGTATTACTCTAATAGGCAAGAGGTACAGACACTGTGCACTGGATACATACACAAAGGTCTAGATTTGGAGTTCGGCGTTAGCCGTGAAAACCAGCGTTAGAGGCTCCTAACGCGGGTTTCTTACACACTCCGGTATTTCGAGTTTATTTACCGCCACTCAAAATACACCTAACGCTCACATTTCTACCGCCACCTCAGACCCAGTAGTAAACATATACCGACAAAAAAAACATCCACGAATCACAAAAAAAATATTACACAAAGTACACTTACACTCATACAAACACTACACTATATTTATTTTTCTTATTTATTTTTTTTTCTGCAAAATACAAAGGATTAAAGTTGCGAGATCTCGGGTGTTTGAAAAAAATCCACAAAAATCCATTTTCCCATTGACTTACATGGACATACGGGAAAAGACCCTCATATACCTACATCTAACTAATAACATTATCACAAACATACACTCATCGATGCATACAAACAATATACACCACATGACATACACAAAATATTTATTTATTACAAAAAGAACACGATTTAGTTACTTTTTCACACAAGCTCATGACGTCACTCACTTTACGAGGAAAACCAGTCTTAGAAAAAAAAATTAGAAATCTTTAGAGCCTCCATTGACTTCTATTGGGAAGACGTGCTCGTGCACGCGAAACCCTCATTTCCCTAACGCACGCAAATAGCGTAGACAGAAAAACTCCAAATACCAGCGCTAGAAAATACATGATTTTATGCGTTAGACCCAGCTATGATAAATAGATCAAGAAATGACTATTTCCCTATGGTGGACTTATGTTTTTTAATTATTAAATATTCACAACACCATAAAATTGATTCACACTTTTAGATTACATCAACTACAAATACACATCACTAGTAACACATTATTATTTCAATAAAATTACATTTAAAATTAAAATAAAATTCAATAAACATTTATGGATTCACAAACACTACACAATGGGAAACACCTCTCATTTACCTTTATTATTGCATTTCAGTTATTCAACTCATATGCTTGCAGCAACAGCATATCTACATAGGCTTAACACATAATCACTCATGGATGCACATATATTACTTTTAACATTCACTCATACATGTGCATTCAAATGATGGGGGAAAAACACATTACATTCTCTACAGGAATCACAAAACACAACATATGGATTTGACTGTACTTTTAACATCATGATTCCATCACAATAAACCATTAGGAATTACCTACCAAAAATACATCATTACACCAGATTACAGATGTCACTTTATGGGAAGGAACAACAATGCCAGACCGCTATATAGAAGTCAGCATATGTGGGACACAATCACAATATATACGTACATGTACATAACACGTATCACCCATGACGCAACCACAAAGCACACATTTAGATTTTATTCAGCACACAATAACAATGTAGCACAATACAACAACACAATGAGGATTTCACAACTACATAGGCAGGTTAATAATATCATGACGTCATTAGAAGATTCAACCATACACATCACAGATTCACCACTGTACCGTCCCTTTAGGAACTTTAACACTCAATACTACAATACAACATATACGTAAACCACACTTTTGAACAGCATTATTATGGAGATTTCAATGGGACAATTAAGAAATATTGTCCGATCGCAAATCACTTATATATATATATATAATACTACAGATGGCAGCCGGAAGTTATTCAGTATTAGTGCAATTTTTATGGGACGCATACAATATTGTCAGATCTAAAATCACTTATATATACAATACTACAGATGACAGCCGGAAGTTCGGAATTATTATTGCGATTTGAAAGGGACGCATACAATATTCACATCTCGGCAATCACTTATATATATAATACTACAGATGACAGCCGGAAGTTATTCAGTATTAGTGCCATTTTAAATGGACGAGTACAATATTGACAGCTCGGCAATCACTTATATATACAATACTACAGATGACAGCCGGAAGTTATTCAGTATTAGTGCCATTTGAAAGGGACGCATACAATATTGACTGCTCGGCAATCACTTATATATACAATACTACAGATGACAGCCGGAATTTCGGAATTATTATTGCGATTTGAAAGGGACGCATACAATATTCACATCTCGGCAATCACTTATATATATAATACTACAGATGACAGCCGGAAGTTATTCAGTATTAGTGCCATTTGAAAGGGACGCATACAATATTGACTGCTCAGCAATCACTTATATATACAATACTACAGATGACAGCCGGAAGTTCGGAATTATTATTGCGATTTGAAAGGGACGCATACAATATTCACATCTCGGCAATCACTCATATATATACAATACTACAGATGACAGCCGGAAGTTATTCAGTATTAGTGCCATTTGAAAGGGACGCATACAATATTGACAGCTCGGCAATCACTTATATATACAATACTACAGATGGCAGACGGGAAGTTCGGAATTATTATTGCGATTTTAAAGGGACGCATACAATATTGACATCTCGGAAATCAATTATATATACAATACTACAGATGGCAGACGGGAATTTCTGAATTATTATTGCGATTTTAAAGGGACGCATACAATATTGACATCTCGCTAATTACTTATATATACAATACTACAGATGGCAGATGTTACTTTATCGTTTACAAACAATATTGCAGCAACATTGATAGATCACATTCGATGCACATTATACACAACTATGCACTTTCATTCATGTTAGCCTGGACGTGTGCTTGTTACTATAACATCGCGTTTAAGAAATATTGATTACGCATATGAACAAACATTAAAAACATGCACTGTATGTGTGATATTTGACACTTTCACATTGAGATTAATTTGGGGAAAACAACATTTCAGCAAACAACAAAAAAACGCCCACTTTGAAAGCATTCGCGCCGCTCACATACAAACAGGTGAATACAATCAGCAATCATTACAAACTCACTACCATTGGACTAATCGTACTATAAATCCCCCAAACAACATGGCCAAAGCATCACTTGTGATCCACATCAGATCAAGTGCTTACCTTGTTACGCTGTTTTGAAAGATGGATGACGATGACATGGTAGACGCTGCTGGTGCTGCTATTGGCGAACTAGCTGTTGGTCGAATCAGGCAGCCTCGGCGGCTCAGACCGAGACGAAGGGGTCGTCTGGTTCGAGGTCCTCCTGTCTACAGGGTGAGACCCACCTTGGAAAACATGAGCGACTTTGAGGTTTTTGATAAGTATCGGCTCGATCGCGAACAGCTCATTGGCCTTTACGATCTTCTTAAACCTCATTTGGAGCCACGTATACAAATAAGGACTGATGTTCCCCCCATGAGTAAGATGCTAAGCTGTCTATACGTCCTGGCCTCCGGGAGTTTTCAATCAGGAGAACTGTACATGCATGGCCTGGCTCAAGGTACATTCTCTGTGGTGTTTGATAACTTTCTGGACGCCATGGTACGTATCAGTAAGCAATACATAGGATTCCCACAGAATGATGGTGATTGGAGGCGCCTGAAGCGGGAATTCTTTGATATTGCTCAATTGCCCAATGTCTTGGGAGCCATAGATTGTACCCACATTGCGCTGCGTGCTCCAATTGATGACTTGCCCTTCAGAAATCGCAAACATTTTCATAGCCTCAACGTGCAGTATGTTTGTGACGCACGGATGAGGATTATGCATGTGTATGCGAATTTTGGAGGGGCTTGTCATGATGCCCGCATCCTCTCTCTGTCGTCCCTGTGGAGACAGTTTGAGGAAAGACAAATGCCCCCTGGTTATCTCGTTGGTGAGTATTTGTGCACAACATGGTTAATTAGTTTGACAATTGCCCCGGTATTTTTTAACTGTTAGCGTCATGTTCAGCTATAGGATGCAATTTAACCATTTGTTATTTACCGATGCTAATGTTTAATTTTATTTAAATGCAGATATGTAGCATGTCTTAACTTAAGTGCTCAGATAGAGAATGCAATGTAACCATGTAGTTCGCATTTTACACAAGGTTTGTTTTCAGAACAATACGCATATGTAGCATGTCTTAGCTGAAATGGGAAGATATTATCTCATGCAATTTAACCCTGTCATTGTCTCTTTCCGCTAATGTCTAGTTTTATTTAAATGCAGATATGTAGCATGTCTTACCTTAAGTGTTCAGATAGAGAATGCAATGTAACCATGTAGTTCGCATTTTACACAAGGTTTGTTTTCAGAACAATACGCATATGTAGCATGTCTTAGCTGAAATGGGAAGATATTATCTCATGCAATTTAACCCTGTCATTGTCTCTTTCCGCTAATGTCTAGTTTTATTTAAATGCAGATATGTAGCATGTCTTACCTTAAGTGTTCAGATAGAGAATGCAATGTAACCATGTAGTTCGCATTTTACACAAGGTTTGTTTTCAGAACAATACGCATATGTAGCATGTCTTAGCTGAAATGGGAAGATATTATCTCATGCAATTTAACCCTGTCATTGTCTCTTTCCGCTAATGTCTAGTTTTATTTTAATGCAGATATGTAGCATGTCTTACCTTAAGTGTTCAGATAGAGAATGCAATGTAACCATGTAGTTCGCATTTTACACAAGGTTTGTTTTCAGAACAATACGCATATGTAGCATGTCTTAGCTGAAATGGGAAGATATTATCTCATGCAATTTAACCCTGTCATTGTCTCTTTCCGCTAATGTCTAGTTTTATTTAAATTCAGATATGTAGCATGTCTTACCTTAAGTGTTCAGATAGAGAATGCAATGTAACCATGTAGTTCGCATTTTACACAAGGTTTGTTTTCAGAACAATATGCATATGTAGCATGTCTTAGCTGAAATGGGAAGATACAGAATAATATAGAAAGTTATTTTTTGGATGTTTCTGACAACTTTTAATATGGATTATCGTTTTCCAAAAATATATTTATAAAACAATATACTAGTTTAAGGATTCTGTTTGAATTATGTTCTGTTCAAAATTTATAGGTGATTCTGGGTACATGAGCCGGCCTTGGCTCATTACCCCCTTGCGTAGCCCGAATGATGTGTCTGAGGAGCGCTACAATAGGGCTCATAAGAGAACCAGGGCGGTGGTTGAAAGGATGTTCGGGCTCCTGAAGATGAGATTCAGGTGCCTGGACCGTTCTGGAGGAGCACTCCAGTACAACCCAAAGAAGGTGGCTAAGATCGTTGTAGCCTGTAGCGTCCTGCATAATATTGCACAGCGGGCTGGGATGCTGCAGGCCATCCCGGTGGACAGAGACCTCCTCAGAGATGAGGAGGATGATCCTGTTCTAGAGGGGGAATTCCAGGACGAGGGACTTGATGTCAGAGCAGACGTCATCAACCGCCACTTTAGACGGTAAAGAATAGAAGTTACACTGGAGTATTTTCAATAGATGTGAACTGTATGGAAATGACAAGTAGAGAATTGTGCAAACATGTTAGGATTGATCAAATGTTAGAATAATTTTTAATTTTATTAATATAGGTGATGCTCTGGGCATTGGGTCCTATAGCGAGTCTTTGCCACCTGGTTTTTAAAGAGGACATCAGATGGTAAGTAGAAATGTATGGACTGTTGCTGGCATGAATTGTACACAAATACATCATATGGCATACATTTTAAAAAATAGAATTTTGTTTACACATTACTTAAAATGTACATAATCAGAAAGGGATACTCTAGAATGACTATGGTTCAATGTCACACAGAGGTTTGTTCTGCTCAATATGACTCATCTTCACACTTGATAGAAAATAACACAGGTTCATACACAGGCTTAGTAAGCTAGTGACAGAAATTTATTATGAAATGGGGGGTGGGAGAGGGGTACAGAACTAATTCACACACTTGTATGAATTCATTTGAAAATATTTCTTCCATTAGGGAGATGACTTAATCTAAAGACTGAAAGGGAACAATTTGAAGCCTGACAGTGAAGATTGCCCAGACTGACAGTGGGGAAAAAGCCAAGATTGAAATTGAAGTATACCAATGGGATCATGTCTGGCATTATCTTTCAATTCTGCTGACCTTGAAAACCATACAAAGACATGTTCACATGGTAAGTGCAAACTATTTGATAGAATAAGGCTGTGGAGACATCCTATTGGAGACACTTAGATGAATTTCTATTTTGTAGATGGTATTTCCCAGTCCTCTATTTAATGAACTGATGAATAAGACACCTATTGAAGATCAACTGTTTACCCCTGAATTGACTTTCAAAGACCATGCATTGTCCAGGTTGGTGCATGCTAGTTAAGAATCACATGAAGAATGTGGATTATTGTTAGCTTACATACATTAGTCATACTTATTTCATCATTAGATATTTAGGGATCACAATCCGAAAAATGAATACATATTATAGTTGATATAGAGGTATTTTAATGGACATGAAATATTACATTTATGTTCAGCATACATATATTGTTGAAATGTGATATACATTATTATGTATAATTTGAATTTTGGATATTTAAATATAATTTTGAATCAACAATATAATGGTGTATGTATTTAATTAATTTTAAATCAATTTAAGAATTATCTTTAAAAAAATGTTGATCAAAGTTAGAGCATAGACACCATATGATTTTAAATGTATTTTATGAATATTTGACAACGTGTGTATTAACTTTGTTCCATTTTTATTATTTGTCATTTCAGATTGGCATCAGATGACTTCCAGGAATATTTAATTATTTTATATTAAATTTATTTTTACATGTTAATACTAAACATTTTATTATTAAATACATTATTTTGAACAGATTATACTAAATATCAATATAATCTGTCAATAAATAAAACTTGGACTCCCATGACTGGTAGTTGGCTATTTGACAAGCACATGCATAAGATAAAATAATGCATTAATATTAGAAAATAAAATGCTTCCCAGAATATTAAATTAAAATATATGTTATAACATTAATTGGGGAGTCAGATTCTTCAATGCTTTTCTATTGAAAATGTAGATATTAAAATTATTTTGGATATGTAGTAAAATTTTTATTTTTTAAAATTTTAATAAGGTGAAGTGGTTCAATTACATGAAAGTGACAGTGTTGTTGAATGTAAAAATAATTGTATAAGATCTTGTATCTTCCTTAGGTATCTCAAAACATTATTAGAATTTTTTTTTAAATTATTACATTTATAAATGGTAGGTCATTTAACTTGATATTATTCAAAAACTAGTTATTGGATGCCAGGTTAATCTATGTAATTTTCTAGTGGAGTCATTTAACTATACTTAGTAATATTATGTATTTATTACAATCTTACCTCTTGGGTTAGACATCAAATATCTATAGAATGTAAATTCGCATTTTGTTTATTTTGTCAATGTTAAATCAAAATACAAAATGTTTGGGTCCTTAAAGGGACATTCACAAAGTATATTGTGTATAGATTTTTACAAATATCATACAAGAATTTAAACATATTTAGAAAGTACTATAGAATTACATTCAGTCTTTAAATATACTTTTTAAAAAAAACAACAATGCACATATCTTAGTCAATTATATAAGGCATCTATATGCAAACAACAATCAGCATCAAAATAGCCTATGTAGAGATGTATTTAATCCAAGAATATATATAATTACAATATAATGATTGAATAACAAAACATATTAAGTTGGTCAAATATAAGAATATTATACAAAATGCCTACATAACATATAGCTTAATGTCCCTCTAAGCTGAAGGCTCAAAAAGACCTCCTTTAATAAATATATTTCAGTCAGTGTGTAAAACAATCTAGAAGTTAATCTAAATTTGCTTTACTCAGATGTTAGACTAATTTAGCAAAAGGAAGGTGCCTAGGTTTATGATATTTTAAGCATTATTGTGAAATGTTTCTTTAAAGGGGCATGAACTCAAAATATACTTAAAGGTAGACAGTTAAAAAAATACTGATTTATACATTCTGAATGAGTATACTATTTTAATCAACTTTAAAATTTGTCTCATATTATGAATGCTCCTTGTGATGTTGCTATCATTACTTTAAAAATAAGGCAGTAAATAGCTCATTTATTAGCTTCAGTACTCTGGACAGAACTTGATTGTTTGGAATAATTGATACAACAATCAACGACAACCCAGGTTTTTATTAAACAATTGTCCGTAATATAAAATATCATTATTGATTTGCAAAGAAACATAACAAGATAACTGTTAACATTTGATAATCGGATTAAATAATAAAGTTCATTAACATTTCATGCTCAATCACCAATGCTAAATTTGTTTGGACAGTGTCCATTTAAGATATTTAAAGAGGGTATTTACTTATCTTGCTATCTTGACATACTTTGCTTGAAAAGCATATCGAGATCGGCTCAGTAGATGAAGATTGGTGGATGCACAGAGATGCCTTATGTGATTGTCTCAACCATGTGCATTTAAATTTTTCTGTTGAGGATATATAAATACTAAGAGAAAATGATTTACATTTTAAAGTCTAAACAATCTTCTATCTCTACAGATCATTTGATACAATTGTTTGTAATGTCTCTTTAAAACTAAAGACGCCATTGCACAATAACATATATGAGCACTTCAGACAAATACAAGCTCGAGGTTTATTTGCTAATAACAAAGCTGTAGTTTAATATTTATAAACAGATTATCCAAGTTACTGACATTCTAACCTGAATTTTAACATTAACAAATATTGCGTGGGAAACGCATCTTGAAACACCAGATTAGCATCTTTAAACATTAGAGTCTAATGTCACGCAATAGCACACAATCAATGTGCATTATAAAGACATTTAATAGAGCAATGTCAATACTTCACAATAAATTTATTTAAAGAACAATAAAGACATACAATATTACATGTGTATTTGTATTAAAGAAACAGACCGTTATTAAACCGAGAAATGTCGACAACATTTAATAATGTGACAGTATTAGATTTTAAAGAGTATTTAATCATTAATATTTAACGGATCACGGATATTAAATCTGCGTCACACATATCCGCATGACAGGCCCATGAGTTACAAATAAGTCTACATGAAAAATGAAGTCACAGCACCACCAAGCGGTATGTGTAAGGAAGTTACTAAGATATGAAACATTAAGGAACGGCCAATCAGAGTTCATCACACAAACACAACTTGAGTCAGGATGGTCTCACAGACATTATAACAATATTTCAAACTTTTATCCAATCAGATGTACAGATAAATTGTCCCATGGTGCATCTCATGTTTACTTCACCATATAAAAGTCCATTACACGTTGCCATCTTTGTCAGTTCTCTAATGCCTGCTGGTGTATTTGTTTTTATATATTAAATATATATTATATATACGCAACTCGGCAGGCATGTCAGTTCCCAGGTTCACCAAGGAGGAGAGCGCTGCACTGGTCCACGCCGTCAAGGACTTTTATCCCCAGCTGTTTGGGAACAAGAGGAGCTCGACAGATGCGCCTGTTAAGAAGGCCCTCTGGGAGTCTATCACCAATGCGGTTAGATTGGTGTGTGACGTCCAGAGGACCCAGGATCAGATCATGAGGAGATTCGGAGATATGAGGTTGCGTTTATCGAAAAAAGTCAACCTCATAAGGGACTGGGTACAAGCCCGTAAAAGAGGGGGCCAAAGAAAGGCCCCGCGGAAACTGTACCTACTCCCTTATGAGGTGACTTTATGCGAGCTCCTCAATCTCCGGGTCCCCAAAAGATTTAGATCCTCGCCATCCTCGGCCTCCTCTTCTTCCCTCCCAGCTGCGGGATCTGAAAGTCCTGACGCGGGGGCCAGGGCAGATGCTTCTCCATCCGGTGGCCTGGGAGGAGATGGAGAATCTGAACCAGGTAATTATCCAACTTCATATAATATCTTAATAATTTTTTAAAATCAAAAAATGTGTATATAGTCAGATACTAAACCTATACAGATCTCACAACATACACTACATATGATGTTTAGATATCTGATTTTAGATTAGTGACACATGAAATAGGAATGATGTTTCTTGCGCTCTACAGAATATGCGTCACAGAGCGGAAATGTAATTTCTCATCCACGTTAACATGGGTTTGCGGAAAGTGGCATTGCTTTATACATGTTGGTGAAATGACGGATGCGTAATTCCGCTTTGAATCATTGCGCAATGATCGCGAAAATGGCATTTCTCATCCACGTTAACATGGGTTTGCGGAAAGTGGCATTGCTTTATACATGTTGGTGAAATGACGGATGCGTAATTCCGCTTGGAATCATTGCGCAATGATCGCGAAAATGGCATTTCTCATCCACGTTAACATGGGTTTGCGGAAAGTGGCATTGCTTTATACATGTTGGTGAAATGACGGATGCGTAATTCCGCTTGGAATCATTGCGCAATGATCGCGAAAATGGCATTTCTCATCCACGTTAACATGGGTTTGCGGAAAGTGGCATTGCTTTATACATGTTGGTGAAATGACGGATGCGTAATTCCGCTTGGAATCATTGCGCAATGATCGCGAAAATGGCATTTCTCATCCACGTTAACATGGGTTTGCGGAAAGTGGCATTGCTTTATACATGTTGGTGAAATGACGGATGCGTAATTCCGCTTGGAATCATTGCGCAATGATCGCGAAAATGGCATTTCTCATCCACGTTAACATGGCTTTGCTGTAAGTGGCATTGCTTTATACATGTTGGTGAAAATTAAATGGGAATTCTTAGATTAGTGAAGAATACAGTATTATTATTTTCAATATTATAGCTAATAAAAAACGAAGAATACAAATAAATTATAACATATGGCCATCAATTGATGATTATGAAATAACAAGCAGATATTATTAAAGATACAGTAAACAACACAACTGATTGAAAATAAGAGTCCAGGATATATTTATAATTAATTTAATTGAGGAAACAATTAACTCATGGGACTACCAAAGGATTAATATTTTTCAATTGATTTGTTATTAATGTAAATTTTTTTAACATGGCATGATTAGTATTAATGATATGCAATCCTCATTTAATATATTACAGATATGGATGTGGCTGCTGGATCCTCAAGCCAGGGCTTGTCACAGTATGGTATGTCTCTTTTTAATTGACATTTGTCTTAGAAACATGGACTGAACATTACATACTAAATACACATTGTTCAATATTTATATGTAATGTCTATTTAATAGATGAAAATTAAATAATTATTCGGATATCCTTAAATAACATATTAGATTTGAATTGCATGCTCAATACCATTCATTACATCAACATATGGAGTAGATAATTCATTAACAACAACATTGTGGAATCAATTTAATTTTAGATTAAAGGGATACTGAGCTACAATTATTAATATTGTCATTCAGATACAGTATGCAATATTAATAAACATAAAAATATAATACTATCATCATATGTGACATATTCTATTGCTAAATGTATTTTAAAATCAAGAAAGTACGTTTATGTGCATCTAAATTTTGGTTGACCAACCTGGGTTTTTATTGATGATTGGTGGATACCTTCAACAAACAATATTTATTGAATCCAATATTGCTTATCTGCCTTTAAGATTAAAATTGAGCAACATTCTAATTATAATAGGAGTCAATGTTAAATCACAGTTTGAACATAGAAATCAATTATTTAAATTAATCATGTCAGTGTCCCTTTAAGACAAAATAGATTCATTAATCTTTACATTATTTTTATTAAAAAATATTGATATATAATTCACATTCTCTGTTGGAGTTACTTTATAGATATCTGCATACTCTAACAGCACCATGATTACATATTTGTAATAATCAATTTTGTTTTGTATTGTGATAAATATGGGTTGTGTCCTAAACAAGATTACTGTACATTGCACAAATGGCTCGATGTGACACATGTGTTTGTTTAGATTTGTCAACAGATGCTCTTCAATATGTGGTTTGTGTGTATTCTTTTAACTTCTTAAGGACATATGACGGAATTATTCCGTCATAAAACAATTGAGCAAAGTGAAAGCTGTGTCCTTAAAGGGTTAAGAACATTGATCAATGGGTATATTTAGATATGCAATAGCAGAATCTGAGATTAATTTGATGTCTAATGTAGTCTGACATTAAACATATGTTCAATACAGATATTTTTACAGAATCCCCTTGATTCAATCAAGCATTTTCTGGTGTAATGACTGCTCTATTCTTCACATTTTAAAGTTGATTAATGTTAAAATTCGAGACAGATGTGATTTAGTGATATCCCAAATGTGTTTAATAATATATATCTATATCATTCATAGAGAGAGTTGGTGTGGTGAGCCCACAGGAATCCAGCAGTGACATAGAGCCGCCTTTGCGGTCTCCTGGTAAGTCCATTGACTCATTTATATGTAATTGAAGGTGTATTGCTAATCAATATTATGATCATGATTCTGATGAAGCATAACATTATAAAAATTCAAAATATTTCTCTTCTGATTATATATTAATTTTCTTTTAATATTGAACGATTAATAATTTCAACTTTATTAGTCTACACATTTGTTATTCCTACGATGTATAACATATGTCTGTTTCCAAATATCATCAAGTGATACACACATGAGAAATCTTAAATGTTCTATGTACTATGATTTTATGAATTTAACATTAATACAAACAATACATTTAAAATCAGATTCATTGACAATAACAAATCTATTGTCATTTGTATGCTCCATCAAAATGATGTAAATCATAACTTTGTGTGTATATCTTTAATGCAACATTGATGTGCGTATTTGAGCAACAGTAACATATGTTATAATATCTGATCTTAACGTGTACACAACATGTTATGTTTTACAGAGATTGATGTCACATGTGGGACGGAGGAGGAAGAGGCTGCCTTGGAGTCTGATGGTATGTGAAATATATCTATCATGTTTCAAACATGTTTCTTTTTTGGAAATCATTTTATTGAAGACATTCAAAGTCTACAGCTTTTGCCCTTTAAAAAGGAATATTATTTGTCTGTTCAAATACACTACTGCCCCCTTTCTATATCAGGCAGCATGAAAATCTGCTTGTAAATTTTTAATTTAAAATCTATAATTCATGCCATCATTATGTCACATGCATATTCCAGGCCAAAACACAATAATAAGGTTAAAATTGTACACACAGTCATTGATATTCATCTGAGTGCCTATATACATACCATATCCTCATTTCAGAATTGTTTACAAATTCAAACACACTTCAAAGTATATTGAAAACATAATCAATTTGAAATGCGTTGATTTGATGTCAGGATGTATGAGATGTTAATATATTTTCTTTACATTTTCAGATGGATCCACCACTTCTGGTCATCTGGTTTCCGCCCCTGCCCAGTCACAGACCACTCCCCATGCACACACCCCTGACCATGGCCAGACCCCTGCACAGACCCAGAGCCCTTCCCATGACCAAAATCCTGACCATGCCCAGACCACTGCCAGCCCTTCCCATAGTTCATATCCTGTCCCTCCCAAAAAAAACCAATACACCCCCCTTCGCCGCTCTCCCCGTATTCTGGCCCGTACAGCTGCCCAGACCCAAACTCCCCACTCCCCAGCTGTACGGCCTACCCCGGAGCGGCAGCTCAACACTCCCCAAGCCATTAACATCCCTCCCCAAGCCACTCCCATCCCTCCCCAAGCCAATCCCATCCCTCCCCCCTGTCTCAACCTTCATTGTCCTGGGTGTCGGATTGTCCTTCCCAGGCACAGCTGTAAGTATCATTCTAAATACACGTTATAAGATACTTAAAGGTACAGTGAAGTTAAAATTGTTAAATTGTGATTCAAATCCAGCATGCAATGTTAATCAAATTTATAATTTAATACTCTTATGAATTATTCGTCATTCTCTTGATATATTTTTTGAAACAAAGTAATTCCTATAATTAGTTTAAACAATAAAATAAATCTGGCCATCATTTCTTTATTGTTGGATGAATGTATCCATCAAACAGCAGGCACAAACAAAGTTGATAAACAAATATTGGCTTCCATAAAAAGCAACATTCTTGCATTCTAAATATAGTTTGAGAATTAAAACATATAATGAATATGTGTAATTTATAAAGATTTGTCATGTCATGCTCTATCTGAATCAGTCCATTAAATATTTAGGTTCAGTGTCCCTTTAATTGGATATCACTACATATACCAAACACCACTACTTGGATCCAACTATTTATGTACAAATGTTGATACATTATCTCTTGTCTAACCCAGTGGGAATGTAATTTCTTCAGGTTGCTATGTTTACACAGCTTGTCCTCAATGCCAAAATGTTTAAGGATAGGTGTGCCTACCACAGTCTAAATTTAATTTTTAAATTGCTGATGTAAGTACAATGTAAATCCTTTAACAAGATTTGATACACTCAAGCTGTATAAGTGGATCATCTAAAACCAATTAAAGGGGACAACATGTTTGAGTAACATGTCCCTTTAATGATTTCTGTCTGTCTGAATAACCTAATTCATGTGTAAAGAATAAATGTAAACTAATTGATGTAAAGAATTATTTGTCTTTATGATGACAATGTATGTAGTATAAATATTTAGTCTGTTGTGTAATTATCCTTAATATTTAATTTTTTTTTATTTTAGGCTGTGACTCAGCATGGCTCATGCTAGAAAGTATAGCAAGAGTAGAGCAGGCCGTGTTGAAGAACGCAGCTGTCCTGAGAGGGATGAACGACACCATGCAGGCCCAGCTCCGGGTTCAGGACTTGACTCTGCGTGCAATTATGCGATTAAGTTCAAGGCCTGAATCTGGAGCTGGACATGCACAGGACAATGAAGAGGATGACCAGTAAGTGGAGGATCTGGATATGCTCCATGGTGGCAGATAAGAATCCTCCGTCCACATGTTGAATTTGTATTTTTATTGTTGCCATTTGGCCTTTTTAAAAGTTTATTGTTGTGCCTGTTGCACTCTTTTACCTTGTCATATGTCTCCAATGGGGCTATGCTGGCCCTTGGCAACTCTCTTCATGGACTGTGATGCACTGTGTTACCTTGTCATATGTCTCCAATGGGGCTATGCTGGCCCTTGGCAACTCTCTTCATGGACTGTGATGCACTGTGTTACCTTGTCATATGTCTCCAATGGGGCTATGCTGGCCCTTGGCAACTCTCTTCATGGACTGTGATGCACTGTGTTACCTTGTCATATGTCTCCAATGGGGCTATGCTGGCCCTTGGCAACTCTCTTCATGGACTGTGATGCACTGTGTTACCTTGTCATATGTCTCCAATGGGGCTATGCTGGCCCTTGGCAACTCTCTTCATGGACTGTGATGCACTGTGTTACCTTGTCATATGTCTCCAATGGGGCTATGCTGGCCCTTGGCAACTCTCTTCATGGACTGTGATGCACTGTGTTACCTTGTCATATGTCTCCAATGGGGCTATGCTGGCCCTTGGCAACTCTCTTCATGGACTGTGATGCACTGTGTTACCTTGTCATATGTCTCCAATGGGGCTATGCTGGCCCTTGGCAACTCTCTTCATGGACTGTGATGCACTGTGTTACCTTGTCATAGGTCTCCAATGGGGCTATGCTGGCCCTTGGCAACTCTCTTCATGGACTGTGATGCACTGTGTTACCTTGTCATAGGTCTCCAATGGGGCTATGCTGGCCCTTGGCAACTCTCTTCATGGACTGTGATGCACTGTGTTACCTTGTCATATGTCTCCAATGGGGCTATGCTGGCCCTTGGCAACTCTCTTCATGGACTGTGATGCACTGTGTTACCTTGTCATATGGCTCATATATTCCTTATTTTTACAAGATTATTTATAAACGTTGTGTATGTTTTCTTACATACTAATAAAATACATTTTATTCAACAAATCTTTGTCCTCATTCTTCCTGTTATTTTTTGAAAGCTCTAGTTTATGTTGTTGATCCTTAAAGGGACCTACCAAATATATTTGATATAATAAAATCATATATGTAAGACAATAGTAAATGACTTTAAGATTAACATCTCCAATGTAATCTTATTATTTGTCTTTATATTATTTTCTCTTAGCTTTATCATTGCCTGATTATGATTAGCATAGTAATTTCTTTATATATGTATATATAGATTGGTATTTGTGTATATATGTATATTTCAATGTTCAGATCCATGTGTGTATTTAGAAACTCTGCATGAATTGATGCACCTTTACCAAATGATCTGAGTATTGATACAATGATATAATCCCTGTAAAGTGTTAATTTTATTGAAATAGTATTGTCTATGTGTATGCTCTTTTTAAAAATCAAAATAATGTCCCTTTAAGTGATGTTGATCACAATTGTTAATGAATGTATTTCCATTTGTAAAGCGTTTTTGTCCTTTTTACAAGAACAACGACATATAATTTTATTAATAAACAATCTTATTGTAATGTTGACAGCACCTGTATTTCATTTTAAAATCTATATTATTGTAAAAGTGTAACCAAATAAATCTCTGTGTGTAATGCAAATAATTTAGATGATGAATATTAGTTAACTAATATGTTAACAAAATACATCTCCTCCCATATATGGTTATAGGTAGGCTGACAATAATTAAACTTGAATAAATGACACGTTTAATCAATACATGTATAACTATTGTTATTCAACAACAATCCAAACATATCTTAAAACATCAATGGCATATGTATTTCTCATGTGTATCTTTTAAATGTTAAAGATATACACCATAGCTATAGTTCAAGGGACAGTCAAGTCCGAAAAGATGATTCATGATTTGTTGTCATTCCTAGATAGCAATCTAGACACATACTAGTTCCTAAAATATAAATACGTTTCTTAGTGATATGCCAAGATGTCACTGAGTCCTTGTATTGTCTGCGGTTTTTCAGCGATCTCGGATGCGCCATGTTGCTTAAGACGTCACCTGCCAGGCTGTCCAATGATTCCTTGTATTGACTGACGTTCTTACGTGATCAGGAATATGCCTTTTATTGGATTGCGTTTTGACGCGATCAAGGATGCGCCTTTTTTTTTGGGCGTTCTTACGTGATCAATAATGTGCCTTTCATTGGATGGCGTTCTTACGTGATCAAGGAAGCGCCATGTTAAGACGGCACATGTAAAGGTAAAAAAACGTCTGATTGGATTACGTAGTCCCGCAATATTTGTGCACGTTAAAAACGTTTGTGACTGCAGCCAATTTTAAAAAGCTTGCGAATATGTATTATTTGCATCATGTTACATTGTTGACCCGTAGCTGATAAAGACCACCACATTCTCTTTTGCTGGATGTCTGGTTGAATCAACGAACGAAAGCTAAATGTTTTCATGCATATGATATTTCTAGGCAAGTGCAAATCTCTATAGTCCATGTTTAATATGTTTGTCAACAATATGTTCCTTTTTCTTAAAAATTAATGTTGTGTTTAATGTTGAATATATCTAATTAATAAATATGCGCTATTGTGTTTGAATAAAGTAATCAATATGCATTTATCTTTATCATATGCTAAATATATGATGCCGACTTCTTCTAAATGTAATTTCGTTGTATATTTTATTAAAGGTTCATTAGACACTCACATTATAAATCAAAAGCTTTGATTTTGTCTCTAGTTAGATAGTCCATTGTTTAACCAATACGTTTATTTTTTCTTCTGTTCTAAGAAAATGTAAGTAATTTTCTGACTCCTCGCAAAGCCTCTGAGTTTCATGTGAGTACCATCTCCAGCTTTCTCCAGTTTGTGTAAAGGGTCTTTTCATATGTTAATGATGGGGTATTGTGTTGTTTTACGGTTGTAATGGGGGTTCATCTATATTTTCAATATAGCTAACCCTATTTTATTTTCAAGTGTTTGAAGCTTTTTAATATTGATATCAGTATATGTTAATCTTGTTGTTTGTAGTAGTGTCTATTACATACAGTTATGTTAAAAATATAGGATACTGTCCCTTGAATGCAAATGTTGTTTTTTGTATCATGTATGAGATCCACATAGTTTAATCTTCAAATATATTATTGTTAGCATATTTTCACCCCCCCCCACTCCTAAAAGGACTTTAAACCATATTCATTGTTAAAAAAAAATGTCTTTACAATAAAATATTAACACAATAATGTCTCTTAAAGAAAATAGACTTTATTTAACACGTCAATATAAATGTGATTTCAATATTTATTTTTAAACAAAGTACATGTAGATATACCAACAAGCTTCAAATATGTGTTAGCATATGTAATGTTGTTAAAGGGACAGTTTAGAAAAAAAATAATGTTTTTCATTATTCTAAAAGTCAATTCTGTAATATCAAGGATATCAAATGTTTCTCAACAATTGAACATTTGTCTGGGTTTATTTAAATTTGCTATCTAAACCTATGAGGTTGGTGTGCTCATTTCTTCAATCTTGAAGAGTGCTTGTAATCATTATACAATTTGAGCACTAGAGGGCATTTGGATAGCATTTGTATATGTAAAACCTTGTGCTCATACAGCATATTATTGACCATGTATTGATCATTGATATCTAAAATGTTGTTATGTCAGAACAACAAATAAGTGGTCATTTTTCATAGTCATAGATACAAGGGTAAGCACATAAGTCACACATGTATTTCTCCATGTTTTGTTGTTTCAAACTTTATAATGCGTAATACAATGTTTTCTTTGTAATCAATAATTTTCTGACTGTCCCTTTAAGCTGTGTTATTGGCATTCAAACAGTAATATGCCATCATGGATAATTGTTATGGTAATTTAGTTAGCGATTCGGGAAACAGTTTGGACATCACATCACAGAAACCAATCAATATCATGAACAAGGATAGGTATGTGATGATGTGGTTTTCACACACTTATAACCCACACTCTGCAAACAATCTGCCTCCATGGACCCGGTCCCATAGAAGTAGATTATATACAGAGTGTGGTCCACAAGTGTATGAAAACCACATCATCACATACCTATCCATTACACATTAAATTAAAAAAACCAGTGAAGAGGAAAAAAAATACTTACTTCCTCTTCCTTCCCCTCTTCCCACGGGGCTGAGGCTCTGGGAGAGGCAACTGCCGACTCCGAAGAGTCCTCCTTGGAGCTGTTGTGGGAAGAGTGGAAGGAAGAGTACTGGGACGACCAAGGTGAGGAGTAGATGGCTGAGGAGGAGAAGATGGATGAGGAGGAGAAGATGGCTGAGGAGGATGAGTAGATGGCTGAGGAGGAGGAGTAGATGGCTGAGGAGGAGGAGTAGATGGCTGAGGAGGATGAGATGGGCCGGCAGGAGGAGATGGCCCAGCAGCAAGAGGCCCAGCAACAAGAGGCACAGCAACAGGAGGTAGACCAGCATGCGCCTCCCGGAAAAAAGTGAACATTTCTTGTTGAAGCTGAAACATTCTGGTTTGTCCTTCTTCTATTCTATTCAGTATGTTGATGATTTCATTTTGTCCTTGAATAATTTGATTTTGTCCATCAATTATTCTGTTGCGTCCTTCTATATTTTGTATCCGGGAGGTACGCATCTGGTCTATGTAGTCCAGTAGAACCCGCACCTCCGCTATTTCCTCTTGTTGTGCTTGTTGTACCCGTGCACGGCGGGGTGCCCGTGCACGGCGGAGTGCGGGTCTTTGAGGGACCTCGGGTTCCGCGGGATCCTCCTGTGCTTCCGGGGCCTCTTCATCATCTCCCGTTTGCTGTTCGTCACGGGGGGCCTCTTCCCTCCGAAGTGGAAATTCCTCACCACCACTCTCATCCCGGGGAGATGCAGGAGGCTGTGCTGCCTCGTCCCCAGACTCTGTATATTAAAAAAAAAAGAAAAAAAGAAATGTATATATTAGCATATTTGCAAATAAAGGTTTAAATGACTTAGCTTACGATACAATTACAAATGCAGAATCATTAATCCACTTTGAAATCTAACAAACAATCAATACGATTTCCGCTTTTTATAAACCGTGTTTGTGATATCTGTGGTCAATGTGAATGTTTTTGCGTTTGTTTTCAGTCTGTTTAAATGCACACCTAACCTATAGCCTAGATACTAATGTAACCGCAAAGTAATTGAATGCGTGTAAACAACGTTATAGCATTAATCTGATCCTTAAAGGGACATGAAACACAATGTTTTATCTTTCATGATTTAGAAGCATACATTTTGTATCAACTTTCGAATGTACTTTTCTTATCTAATTCGCTTAATTCTCTGGATATTCTTTGCTGAAAATCATATCTAAATATGCTTCTAAGATGCTGATTGTTAGCTGAATATAGCTGCCTCCTGTGATTGTTTTACCGTGTGCATGGCTATTTCTTCATTAAAATATATCTCAAGAATGAATCAAATTAGGTAATTTAAGTACATTTGAATGTTTTGTCAAATTGTATTCGCTACCTCAATCATGAAAGTAAATGTTTGCATATAGTGTCCATTTAAATACATTCGTATGTGAAATTATTGTTCAATGAGCTTACCGTCAGATGAGAGTGGCAGGTTCCCGGTATCGATTCCTCCGATACCGACTACTTCCACCTCGGAGATGCTGGGCCGCAACATTTCCTCCCATCGGCAGTACTCTACTTCAAGGGCAGGTCCGCCACCGGTTCCTGCGGCATGTCGGGCCTCCAGGCTTAACTTTTTTTTCAGTTCCAGTTTACAGTCCCGGTAGCGATGTTTGATGGAATCCATATCTCGGTTCCGGCCACCCACTGCATTGACTGCATTCCTGATCTCGTTCCAGAGCCTCCTCCTGTCAGTCGGGGTGGTCTTTTGGTGCTGCAGCATCCTATGCCTGGCCATATAGGCCTCTACGAGGGCCTCCTTCTCCTCCATCGTAAACCTCGCCTCCCTAGTCGCCTTGGCCTTCCCCTGTGACGATGCCCTCTGTTTCCCGGACTGTGAAGCCCTACTCTGACCGCCACTGGTCCCAGCCACTTGGTCATCTTGAACCAAGTGGCTGGGGCCACCCACCGCTTCCACCCCCGCTTCCTGCCCCCCTTCCTGCCCTGTTCCTCTCCCCCTCCCTCTACTCCCCCCTCTACCTGTCCCCTGCCTGGCCTCCATCTCTCCCCTAAACTAAACCCCAAATAATCAAACAAAAAGTGAGTGTGCTGAAATTAAAGGGGGGCAAAATAAAGAACTAAAAAGACAAAAAAGGTGCTTAAAGTGTGAGAGGGATGTAAAAAACAAAGAGGGTAAGGAGTATTTAAATAAACGAAAAGAATAAGACTAAAAGGAGGATATGTAAACTAAATGTAACTAGGGGATGGGTATGGGATGGGTATGGGGTATGGGATAAGAGTAAATGGGATGAAAGGGAATGGGACTACAAGGAATGGGGTATGGAGTGTAGTATGAGGGGGTAGGGGGTATGGAGTGTATGTAGTGTTATTGATAAGTGTATGTATGTATTGAATGTGTTTGCGTGTAAATGTGTTAAGTGTACAGAAAAATCACTCGTTCGCTAACTCACACTACTTCTAATTATCACTAACAAACACTCCCACTAACGCTCACTAACTACCACTAACTGACGCTCCCACTAACAACTCTCACTAATAACTCCCACTAACTCACTCACGCTCCCACTAACAGACTCTCTCCCACTCCCACTAACTACCACTAACTCACTCACTCTCTCACGCTAACACTAACTCACTCTCAAAAATTCTCAAACTCTCTATTCTTAAACCTCCAATCTCCAAAGACCCAACAGCAACACAGTCAAAGAATCCCTGCTTGTGTGGTGCTTATATACCCTGTGTAAATGTTTAATGATGTCCCAATTTCCGTTGTAAATAGTGTTCAGGTGTGCTTTATTACCAATTAATATTATTGCAATGTGTATTAAGTGTGTGAATTTGCGCATGCTCATTTAGATTTGGTATTTGTGGAATGTGTAGAATGCGATGATGTCATAGTGTTCGTTTTAGCTTTCATTGTCCAAAAGTATTCTTTTTAAATGTGAATTTGCGATGGTGTGTTGTTCGTGAAGTGTTGTATATGTATGTTTGTCATAATATATAGTGATATTGAATGCGATTATTTTTCTAGTGTATGTATATATTTTTTAATCCTTGTTGTTATTTTGCGATTTTCCGCATCTTAAAGTATATGCGTATTCCCCGTATTAAATTGTATTAAAAATCCCCCCGCTTGTGAATGTGTAATGCTTGTGTGCTTTGTTGATTGATTGTTGTTGTGACATTTGCGGCGTGTTATTGTTGTGCATGATGTGGTATGCGTCATATGACCGAGCTGTACGTATTCTCTCGAGATCGAGTGTTAGGTGAAAAAAGCAATTTTTTGCATTTCCCATTGATCTCTATGGGAGACTGTCTAACGCGGGCAGTATTACGCGTGTGACATACACGCGTTAGGAGCATCGTTAGATGGTCTTATTTTAACTCTAAATACCGGAGTCAAACAATGCCGTGCGTTAGACATAAACACGCGTGGCGTTAACAACCCATCTACCGCCGAACTCCAAATCTAGCCGATAGTCTTTTTTAAGTATTAGTTATTTTCATAATTCACAGGAATTAGTTTCTACAAACATTAGATATTGTCACAATCACAGCTTTCACTATTTTTCACACAAGCTCTAAAGCACTTGTTGTTCTTTTGCACCTTCACTTTGATTTTTGCCAGTTTCTATCCAATACGTTATAATGCCATCTTTATAGATATCATAAAAGGCATATGAATAAAGGACAATAACATAGCATTTGAAAATTATGAATTGATTTTCTAATTAACTTCATGATTCAATTATGGTAAAAATCAAAAAAATAAATAAATATAAATTAATGATTAAAAATTAATATTTTAAAATTTTATTAATACCCGATATTTAGTATCACAATTTTAGAAAGCCTCAAAACGAGGCATTTTTGATCTTGTATTTAACATTCGACGCTGATGCACCCTTACACTAGAATTCTGGGTCATGTTATTTTACTTCATCAGAATTTAAATGTCACCATTTTTTCTTCACGAAGATATACCCCTTGCCCTTTATGTTCCAATCCTCCATGTAACTTAATATAATGATAGTTGTCGGAGAAATAGATACAACAACATTACTTAAATGTATAAAAAGTTTTTCGTTTAGGTGTCTCCGATTTCCAGTTGTCTGCTATATTTACATAACAATATCCTTGGCACCAAGATAGTTTACATGTATATTACCAACATTACAGAAATCATGTATGAGATTTTATTTCATTCTTTGAAAGTTTGATACTAGAATTATCTCACATTTCCTCTGAGAGTCCGCAGTACATTGTCATAACAATAACTTTAGATTTTTTATCTTATATTTTTTCATTTTTCTTTTCAGCTTATTTTTATTGACATTTGTTTTTGTCTGCTTACGGAGCAATCTTATTTCAACATCTTATCAATTGGGTACTGATATAACTAATAATATGCCTTCACGGTCATCAGACGTTTATATTGTATTTCCTAAATGAATTTACATTGATACAAGATTCATATACATTGAATACTCAGAAACCAATATTGACTTACGCCAAGCCCTTTAAAAGGGTTTTTGTTTTGGCCTGGCATTATTCCGTTCCCATAAACAGCAGCAGCTGTCCCTTTAATTAAAGTACACAGGTGCTCCTATTGTGACGTAGGCAGGCAAGCCTTTTTAAGTTGTTTAATGTTTGTACAAGTTAAGTCCCTGACGAAGTGCCTCCAGGCAGGAAACGTGTCGGACGTTTGCTATTGTTTCAGTGTACCCCTGAGTTTGTTTGACACCCTGTTAATGATCTTACAATAAAGTCATCATTTTTTACTTGCACAAAACCCTGCGGCTGCAATTTGTCCCACCAAAAGGTAACCTTTATTGCTTATTTGAGCTTTTGCTTTCGGATACCGGAGGAGTGGATCCATACCTGTTTATGGGACGGCCTGAGTGAAAGATCAGTCGGCGACAAGAGTGGTGAGATTAACCTGCTTTACTTCAATTTCAGTCTACATGCTGAAACCTGTGTATATTTGAACTTTACTTATCACCACACCCGAACGCTGTATGATTCTATCCTCAGTTTTTACAAGTGATTACTTCCACTGACTATATGCTACATTTGATACGGTACTGTTCATTGCACCTGTTACAAGCTATTTGATATCCACTTCTTGTATCAGTTAAGCTAAATTATTTGCATTGAATCAGTGGTTCAAGTTACAAAGTGCAGCATTTGCATCTGTGTGCGTTATTTTTACTTCTAAAGGACACACATGTGCTAGACTACTCCTGTAACAGTTGCATTTGTCTTGTATCCCCTGTGCTTTAAGAGACAAGATACATTGTTCCTTATTTAAAAGTTGTGATTCAGACTCCAATAAGTCTGCCTTAAGTGATGCAATAACATTTTCTCTCTGCATTTCCTTTTCTTCCATACATGTTACTAATTGCTCTCCCATTCCACACCTCACTTGACATTCATTAAGCCTCTCTTGTAGCTCAGCATTCAGTTTAGTAAGTTTGTCTATCTCTTCACTCAGTGTATCACACTCACATCTCTTTTCAGAGTGACTAGCAACAGCCATAATAGATTGACCAAGTTTATCCAGCTGTTCTATGATATCAGTTCTTTCTGCCTTCCATTCTAACTCTTTCTGTTCAGCAATCTCTTTTATTCTTAGAAACATACTCAGTAAATTACTTAGCTCTCTTTTTTTCTATGTCTTTCTGAAACAGTTTTCTACTTAGTTCATTATTGTGCTTTTCACATTGTTTAATTACATTATAAAACTGACGTGTCAATGGATCTTCTGCACATGTAATAAATGTGACAGAGGCATATTTCTTAATGTATTTCTCAACCAGTTCCATTCTTACTAACAATACACACACCAGATTCACACAACACACTATACACAGTACAGATGTACACAATGATCACACAACAAACTATACACAGTACAGATGTACACACTGATCACACAACACACTATACACAGTACAGATGTACACACTGATCACACAACACACTATACACAGTACAGATGTATGTAGCAAGTGAGGGATTCAAGGATGCACTGGTAGTCGGTAGAATTTGCAGAAAGTTTATTTGAAGAAAACATTAAAAGTTCATCAGTGAACAAAATTCATTCCCTAGACAAGTGAGAGGTGCTTGTTCCACCCCAAGGACTGCTTGCTGACGCGTTTCGGCTCCAAAGGCTGTAATCGTAGCTGCAGTCACTTGCTCTAATGATCCTTAAATATCAGTTAAAGCCAGCTAATAGGTTAAAACAGTTACACCCTTCTTTTACCTGGGGCGGAACAAAGTACACCTGTTAAAGTCTAAATACTATATTGCATACATGGACACATTGTAAATGTTAAACTAAAATTGTCCACATGGCAACTTATGACTATAAAACTCACTAAATATTGCTGAGAATTTCCCATTTACCTACATTAAGAGTATAAAATGTCAAATGTATGTACATGCTAAGTACAACATTGATTGCAACATTTCGATATATTTAAATACATTACAAAATTGATACATACAAAAGGATAGGAGAGACTAAATTAAATTTGTTCTCTTATTAAAACCTAAATTTGATCAATTCCCAATTAATGTGAAAACATATATAGAGGATTTAATCCAATCTAAAGGTTTACAGAGAAAGAGGAAAAAGGTTATCAACTATATTGTGAATTCATGTGGCTATCAATTCTACTATAATCTCAAAGATTACACTAAGGTAAAAAAATAGTCACTGGATTCTCAGAAAAGCACAACGATTGAAAAAGGGATTTTTCAATGTCAAATAGACAGAAATAATAATAATAACAACCTTCAGGATACTGGATACACAGGGCCAAAGGTTTTTACTCCCAAAAATTAATGAGATCAAACTCTGAATTTAATCCGTAAGGAACCCTTGTTTTTAGCCTGTGTATCCAGTATGCCTCTCTTTTGGACAATAATTTGTCTCTATCTCCTCCTCTTGATTTACATCTTACTAGCTCAACTAAGGTCCATTTCAATGACTGGGGACTACTATTATGTCTCTCTTTGAAATGCCGCACTAGCGGTGTAGTTAATTTGCCTGCTTTTATGTTAGTAAGATGTTCCCTTATCCTTTCCCTTGTTTCTCTTGTTGTGAGTCCTGTGTACTGAATTCCACATTCAGTACAAGTCAGGAGATAAACAGCATAAGAAGTTCTACAATTTAAACAAGAGAGATGTTCAAATTGCTCTCCTGTTGCTGTACTTGAAAAGCCATTGCCTTGTTGTAAGTACATACACGCTGTGCACTGTGTGTAACTACACCTGTATGTGCCCTTAAATCTGAGACATGATGAGGTTTGAGTTTGTGTATCTGGCCTAAGCTGAGTAGGTGCCAATATATTGCCTATGCTTCTCCCCTTTCTGAAGGCGTATCTGCAGCCTTTAGGTATAACATCAACTAGGCCATCATCCGCCTTAAGCATTGGAAAATGTTTTCTTAATATATTGCAGATGTTGTGATATTGTTGGCTATACTGGGTTATAAATGTCACACCTTCAAATCTCGTGTCAGTTTTCTTTTTTGCCTTTAATAGATCCTTCCTATCCATCCCTGCAATTCTCTCTCTGGACGCTGTGATCTCCTTCTGTTTATAACCCCTAGTGAGAAATCTCCTCTCCAGGAACTTAGTGAAGTGGATTTAAAGGTACTCAGCTATGGATTAAATTTTGTTCCAGCTGAAAATTTCAACCTTTTCCAAACACTAGTCGATGTGAATAGATTAATCAGAAACCTCACATTAAAGAAACACTTCAACAAGAACGAAGAAACAAATCAATTTGGTTTTATTGGTAATGATACACAACAATCTACAACTCAAACGCCTCTCACATTTCAGGAACATAGTGACATACAGTCTCTAGAAACTTTATTTGAAGAGGGCTCCACGAATGTTAACCCACAAGATGATACACAAAGGGATGGGGGTCCTTCTCTATCTTTGCCTTCCAGATTTTACCCCATTCAATCAAGAGGTAACATTCTGGAAAAATTTCAGAAAAGAGTGGAATCAGATTTAACACAATTGGCTTACACTGTTCAGGGGAATAAGTATTCTAACCTTACCAAATCTGAGTCTATTGCACTTAAAATTTGCAAGAGAATGAGAAGTTGGTCATCCGCTCTGCGGACAAGGGGGGGTCTGTGGTAGTGATGGACAAGGAATTTTTGTCCAGGAATCATTACGTCAGCTCACAGACCCCACACAATATCAATCTCTTGAGTTTAATCCCACCAGCCGTTTCAAATATGAAATTAGCCATTTAATTGATGAGGGTTGTGAAGCGGGCTATATAGATGAAAAAAACAGCTCTTTTCTCATAGTGACAAATCCGATAATACCCATATTCAATTTTTTACCCAAGGTTCATAAATCCTTGGTGGAGGTGAAGGGCAGACCCATCATCAGCGGGATAGGTTCTTTGATAGAGCCGTTATCAAAATGGTTGGATGAAATCCTACAACCACTGGTGAGGATACTGCCCAGTCCCCTCTATGATACAAAACAGTTGTTGATGGAGATGGAACAGCTACAGTGGCATAATGAGTATGGGTGGCTCACAATAGATGTCACCTCACTGTATTCGTCCATCCCCCACAACAAGGGTTTGGAAGCACTAAGTTTTTTCCTGGAAAGGTACACCACATATGAGCAGGGATTTCATTCTTATATATTGCAAGTCACCCACTTTTTGCTTACTCATAACATGTTTCTCTTTGAAGGTGTCCATTACTTGCAGAGATGTGGGACAGCTATGGGGGCCAAGTTTGCCCCCTCCTATGCCAACCTGTTCATGGGTTGGTGGGAGCTGTCCCACATCTATGCGTGTGATGGGCGCTGGAAAGAGAAAATTGTTTACTATAAACGCTATATAGATGACCTGTTGGTCATCTGGAAAGGCAGTGAGACAGAAGCAATTAATTTTGTCAAGGTCTTAAACAACAATGACGTGGGTATAAGATTTACACATGATTTCAGTGTAGACAATATCAATTATTTGGATGTGAACTTGTCAGGTACGGACCAACGACAAATTATAACTAAGATATACAGGAAACCCATAGCGGGGAATTCTCTTCTCCACGCCCAGAGCAGCCATCCTAAAAGGGTATTTAGGTCTGTCCTTAATGGGCAGTTTATAAGGCTTAAAAGGAACTGTACTTTGAATACAGAATTTGAAAGACAGGCTCTGGATCTGGAGAGGAGATTTCTCACTAGGGGTTATAAACAGAAGGAGATCACAGCGTCCAGAGAGAGAATTGCAGGGATGGATAGGAAGGATCTATTAAAGGCAAAAAAGAATACTGACACGAGATTTGAAGGTGTGACATTTATAACCCAGTATAGCCAACAATATCACAACATCTGCAATATATTAAGAAAACATTTTCCAATGCTTAAGGCGGATGATGGCCTAGTTGATGTTATACCTAAAGGCTGCAGATACGCCTTCAGAAAGGGGAGAAGCATAGGCAATATATTGGCACCTACTCAGCTTAGGCCAGATACACAAACTCAAACCTCATCATGGCTCAGATTTAAGGGCACATACAGGTGTAGTTACACACAGTGCACAGCGTGTATGTACTTACAACAAGGCAATGGCTTTTCAAGTACAGCAACAGGAGAGCAATTTGAACATCTCTCTTGTTTAAATTGTAGAACTTCTTATGCTGTTTATCTCCTGACTTGTACTGAATGTGGAATTCAGTACACAGGACTCACAACAAGAGAAACAAGGGAAAGGATAAGGGAACATCTTACTAACATAAAAGCAGGCAAATTAACTACACCGTTAGTGCGTCATTTCAAAGAGAGACATAATAGTAGTCCCCAGTCACTGAAATGGACCTTAGTTGAGCTAGTAAGATGTAAATCAAGAGGAGGAGATAGAGACAAATTATTGTCCAAAAGGGAGGCATACTGGATACACAGGCTAAAAACAAGGGTTCCTTACGGATTAAATTCAGAGTTTGATCTCATTAATTTTTGGGAGTAAAAACCTTTGGCCCTGTGTATCCAGTATCCTGAAGGTTGTTATTATTATTTCTGTCTATTTGACATTGAAAAATCCCTTTTTCAATCTTTGTGCTTTCTGAGAATCCAGTGACTATTTTTTTACCTTAGTGTAATCTTTGAGATTATAGTAGAATTGATAGCCACATGAATTCACAATATGGTTGATAACCTTTTTCCTCTTTCTCTGTAAACCTTTAGATTGGATTAAATCCTCCATATATGTTTTCACATTAATTGGGAATTGATCAAATTTAGGTTTTAATAAGAGAACGAATTTAATTTAGTCTCTCCTATCCTTTTATATGTATCAATTTTGTAATATATTTAAATATATCGAAATGTTGCAATCAATGTTGTACTTAGCATGTACATAAATTTGACATTTTATACTGTTAATGTAGGTAAATGGGAAATTCTCAGCAATATTTAGTGAGTTTTATAGTCATAAGTTGCCATGTGGACAATTTTAGTATAACATTTACAACGTGTCCATGTATGCAATATAGTATTTAGACTTTAACAGGTGTACTTTGTTCCGCCCCAGGTAAAAGAAGGGTGTAACTGTTTTAACCTATTAGCTGGCTTTAACTGATATTTAAGGATCATTAGAGCAAGTGACTGCAGCTACGATTACGGCCTTTGGAGCCGAAACGCGTCAGCAAGCAGTCCTTGGGGTGGAACAAGCACCTCTCACTTGTCTAGGGAATGAATTTTCTTCACTGATGAACTTTTAATGTTTTCTTCAAATAAACTTTCTGCAAATTCTACCGACTACCAGTGCATCCTTGAATCCCTCACTTGCTACATGTTAATTGAAGCGAAGGATTTGCACGGAGTTACAGGTGATTATTCCTGCAAGCATAGTCCACTCACCTCTCGTGAGAATTGGAGCACCAGGGAGAGACAGTGACGTCAGACGCCGAAAACCCTCAAGGCTTGAAGACGGAGCAAAGCTTAGCGGAGCAGTTTTTTCTGCAGTCCGCATGAAGGATCACATCAGCGGAATAAGGTACCATGGTGTTGGTGAGCTCTGAAGCCTGTAAGACGTAAGGCCATATCTCTGGAGCACGGTCACACTGACGTTTACACCCTGAAGTGGAGGTGAGTGGTGAAGAAGCAGACTCAGTCAGCTTACTTACGCTAGAATCACTAGTGTTTATACATAAAGTGAAGATATTTTATGCTTACAGTTCCTTTTGGGAGTCAATTGGTGCCGATATCCATTGTATAATTACAGTACAGATGTACACACTGATCACACAACACACTATACACAGTACAAGTGTACACACTTACAGGTACACATCTAACATCAACAAACCTTTTGCATTATTAGCCTAAAATCTAGACCTAGAGGGATCTCCTTTTGAGCTGCATGTAAAATTGGGCTATGCCTATTACACTTTACCCTCAGAGATGTCTGGTTACTCTCTTGTTTTCAGATTTTAGTAAACTTAATTCAGCAAGAAACAATACATTTACTTTTCTGTAGCATGCAGAGACATATCATAAACACAAAGAAACATATACTTACAGTACTTGCAGCTTTCTCTTTACACAGTGTCTTGTAGATCTGCACACTTCCCACACAGATAGGTCCGGTCTGGCCTCTATTCACAAAGAGTTCTTGCAGCTCCAGTACTTCAGTTTAGCAAATTCAGCTGTAGTTCAACATGAAATTAGTGATTTATCCACGTTCCGTCTGGGGTGCCAAATGTAGAATCTGCTAACTTTTTAGTTACTATTTCCACACTAATATTACCTTTAGCTTAGGAAGTCAGGACGCTGCTTGATGAAATTATTTCTTTTATTATACAGAAAATAAGTATTTACATAGAAACAAGTTGCTAACTAATGTAAGGGAAGGAAAGGGAAGGTGGAAAAGGGGAGAGAGAGAGATGGAAGGGGAGAGGTGAGTGAGAAGAGAGGTTAGCTTAGCCTACAATGGCAACTAACTTATACATAGCCCAGCCCACACTCAGCTATAAATTCTTCAGTGAGAGACCAGATGACATCATTATATGAATGGGGGTAGAAGTCACTTCCTTAGGCTATTGGTGAAAGAGATAAAATCAGGGCCTTATAGTTTATGACACCACCTGTGCTGAAATGCTAAAATGTTTGTAAGGGTTGTAAAATGTCTTAGTGAATCCTGTGATATCCTTCTGATCTATTGTTTACATGCAGTGGTTCATCAGATTTCCAACTGGTTTCCACTTGTCTTGTCACCTCTGAACTGGAACTGTAGGTCAGTATGCATTTAACCCTTTGTATAGACAAATGTCCCTTAGCATTTCATTATTCAATAATGTCCATGGAAATAACAGTCTGATATTAAAGTTAGGTGTGTTCATAAAATACAACAGGCACCACAGGTGTAGGAAAGCAGCAAAGTAAAAGTAGGGTGCCCGGATTACTATATCCTAGGAGTTAAGATCCTCTTTAAGACTGAGACAAGGACATGAACCACTATGATATGTCACCTCTGCTCCTGGTAGTTACTAACACAGATTATTATGGTTCCTTAGCAGAAGAGAATCTATGACATTAGGGCTACTTTGCACCTATTAATATAAGGGTTGTTAATATATGTGTACAAAGACCCATGTAAGTAGGTATTGTAGTGGTTTATCAGTTGCCCTAACCTATAGGTAACATTAGGCATAATAATTTAGTAACCTATCCGACTATAGGGTCTAACTGGTACTCCAGTAATAGATACATTCATGCTCATATTAGAAGGAGATATCATATAAGGCGGTATAGTCTAAGAAAGAGGAAACCTCCAAAATATCCTAGAGATAACTATAATCTATATAGAGTAGGTCTTAATCTGACTCAACACAAGGAACTGCTACCAACTCCGTAGTTTGACTACTTCTCTAGCAAAAAAGCTTAACTGGTATATAAGGAGGAAACCTATATATTGTGAAATAGACCCTATGGGGCAACAATACACTTGTATGTGTGTAGACAGCTCACATTTAACTGGTTACTTTAAACATTTGAATCTGGGACACCTGTGCTGGAGGAGGTAAAACTATACGAGCCCTATTGTTATAAAGCCTTAAGAATTATGGATTCAAAGCAAATTCCTCACTAATATCTAGAGAATATAACTTGTCCCTGACTAAGGAACTGCTGAGTTATTTTATACAACAAGTGGCTATAGAGTTATACAGAACTATATACAGGGGAAACATTTAGAACTCCACATACAATCAGCAATTTTGGTGAACATCAGTCCAAACAAGGTCTTTGAGATCCAACATCATTGTTAACATTGAAGACCTAGAAGTCAGTATTAGTGTTAAGCATTCTACTTGGTAACACATCACTCTGCCGGGTGATGTATAGGGTTGAAACATCTGGTGATTACAATATAGCAAGATAAACAGCATACAAACCAATATTTAATATGTAGTGTATAAGAGCGTAAAACCTCCTTTTTATATTGTAAGAAATACTCCCTATAGTATCTAACAGGCCACTCTTGGACCTTTCTGAAAACTTCATCTGATATATTTTGGAAGATTGGAATGGAATAGTAAATGGTTTTAAAATGAAGAATAATAGCCTATATTAATAGAGTGGTGTAAGGTGTACTAGCTTCTAATAGTATGCATATAGATAAAGATCCATCTTCTGAAATAGACTGGCTAAAAGTGGGTTAGCTTTACTGAAGATAAATAACATTAGTGGGATCCACAGTGGATACTGGAATAAGAGTGTATAGATTAGACAAGTAACAGGCATAGTGGGTTGGACACCATTATCAAACTTGATTGTTCTCATGAAGGTGCCCTAATCTTAATATCCTGCAAAACCAGTCCAGACAGTAATGACAAAGTCCATGCACTGGGAACACCTGTCTTGGGAGAAGAGTAAGATTACCCAACGCCTATTTTTATAGCGATTGTAGGAATGACTCTTAACACTTGAACTTGTGGAGGAGCATGAGGTTGCTGTCTAACAGACCCCGTTACTGTAGACTGGGATTCTAGTGATCGCCAGCGGCTAGCTGGGTGATGTGGTGCCTTCCTCCGAAATCTCGGCTGAGTGATCTGGTAAGGTAGTGTACTCAAAATGTCTCTGGGCTTACGTGGCTGTGTGGGTGTTCCCAGTGTTGGAAGCGTAGCAACGCAATCCCAATGTACCTTTCTCTGCTCTATCAGATTGGAGCTGGACGGCTCTTCAGGAGGTAAAGTTATGTGAGAGCTGAAGGTATTCACCGGGATGAGCTGCGCTGTGTCAGTGCGTCTCCCTGGAACTGTTTGAACATCAGCATGTTGCTCTTCCTGAAGTCGCTCCACTGACATCTCCTCTTGTGCGATATGGGTGTTGAAGCTATCCGTGCTTGTGCCCAGTAAACGTATGTTGGTTAATAGCTGGCTGTATTTAAGATCCATTGACTGTCCCAGGCGTTTGAGAAGGACTGCTGCCACAACGAGGTCTTCCTCTAAATTCTCCTGTTAGGTTACGGCTTGATAGTAAAGGCATTGTGGGGTTCACTGATGTTCTCTCTTGTGGGCGTCGAAGCTGAAAAGCCGAGTAGATCCACAGCTTTAGGTTTACCCAATTAGTTGGGATGAGGGTGATGCGAAGGTCTGCGTGTTAGGCCTCCATCCTATATCTAACAGTCTATAATCGCTCCCCCGTGTTGCAAAACAGCAGTAAGAAAGTATATTTCTGTTGCGGGAAGTTTTAGAAAACAGATTATATGATTGTTCTGGTCGTATTGTACATAGTTCCAAAGATAATTGTTGGATTAGGGAGTCATCCTTCTGAGTGTTAGTATTTTCCGTCCGCTGCCTCTTGGCCACGCCCCCCCAAATATTAACATTTTTAACTAAGTCAAGCCTGGTGATGAGACTTATGTAATTAGTCTGCTAGACCTGGGGGGGGGGGGGTTAGACGGGGGAAGGGACAGATTTTGGGAAACAGGGTAGGAGGGAAGGGGTGAGAAATGGGTGGGGTAGGGGTGGGGGGGAGGAATAACAGGATGGCCTCCTGCTTAATCACAGAAGATCACATTATTATAACAAGACATGTAGATAAATTAAAGGGCTAAGGGGGTTAGCCCAAGAAGACCATTGTCTCCTCCAACAACTTCTTACATAAAAAAGGGATGTAATTGACTTTAAATATCCCCTCTAGTTAGTCCTTCAGGGAGGTGGTGTCTTTTCTCTGGAAGGAGGTCTGACTCCAATCTCCGGAGCAGGACCTGCCCGGGCTCTTTTGGATTTTCCATCTTTGCCTACTGTATACCATTCTTTTTGGAAGGACTTTCTTTGTTGCTTTGGTGAGGATGGGGATTCTATGGGTTCTTGGATGATCTTCAAATGAGTCAACAGACGCAGTCCCTCTTCTATTGATGCGCAGGAATGGGTGCTGTTCTGGTGGACAAAAGTAAGTTTGAAAGGGAAATTCCATCGATATTTAATGTTCTCCTTAATGAGAGCTTGCACCACTGGTCTCAACTCTCGCCTTCTTCGTAAAGTGGTTGGTGACAAGTCTGTGTATATCTGGATATAATTTCCTTCATATTTGAGGGTGCGTTTGGCTCTTGCTGCTTTCATTATTTCTTCTTTGACATGAAAGTAATGCATTTTCACAACAACATCTCGAGTTATAGATTGAGAGGGTTTAGTTAGAGCTCGGTGGACTCTGTCCATAAGTAGCATGGAACCATCTATATCTGGAATTAACCAGTGAAACAAATTAGTAATGTCTTCCTGCAGATTTTTAAAGCTTTCTGGTAGGTTCCGGATTCTTATATTTGATCGACGTGACCTATTCTCTAGGTCTTCTACTTGGTCTTCTAATTTTCTGATTTAGAGTGATCCAAAAGAGTGGTCTGTATTTGCGGGATCTCTTCAGTAATATCATCTAGCTTATCTTCAATATCAGACGTTCTGTGACCTATTTCTTTGATATCTTTTTTCAGCTCTGATAAGGCTGATTTAAACACCTCCTGGATCATGGATTTAATTTGTGCCAATAGATCTCTGTTTTGTGTATTAGAGGTGGTTAGAGTCTCATTCTCGCTTTGTTCTTGCGAAAAATTGTCCTTTGTTGGAGACATAGCTTTGTCCATGTTTTTTTGTTTAAGTTGAGCTCTTGATAAATAGTCTTTAACTGAATGGCTCCTGCTTTTCATACTGATCTTGTCTTAAGGGAGCTTGTTAAGATTAATAGGATGCAATTCCCCAAACGATATGTGGTTTTAGACACGTGTCCTAATGTTAAGTTCTTTAATGAGTAGAGAGAGGTCCCAACACAGCTTATAGAAGGAGGTCAAGCAATAGAGAGGTCTTCAGTTCAGGTCATTAGATTTCTTCGTCACCATGGCATGTCATTAGTTCATTTATTAAGTGTAGCTCGGCATGTTTCACCAATCAGGGTTTATGATTTGCCCCGTATATTGCTACTATACAACTATTGTTGGGGAAAGATCAGATCTCATGCACTGCAGCATAAAGGCATCTTGAATTCTCCTCCCAAACTTCTCCCAACTCTATACCACTCTGTATTGTGGGTCAGGGTAGGGAGTGTTGTACCCACCAGGTAAATAACACAGTTAGTATCCAAGATAATCCAACCCTCCCCCTTTTAAGACCTAAACTTTCATCCAAAACAAAAGAATGGCAGAAAGATTCACAATTGTAGATGTTGTCTGTATTATAGGTGCTAGATTTTTATCAGCAATTCAGGGGTATCAAACAGATACTGATTTAGGTAGAAATAGGATCCCTTCAAGAGGTGATTGACTCCTAACCTCTCACTCTCACTCTTGTTGGGGCTTTGTGGTCCAGTAGTGCTCTACTCCCCAGGGCTGTTGTCCTCACAGGACAATCACGGGAAAGTGGATAGGGGATATGACCCACCGTCCAGAAGGCCGGCAGGAAAGGGGGGGAGAGAGCACACCACCACTGCCAAAGTCTTTGTGTTGTATAGCGTCAGGTCAGGGCCATTAAGGGTCTTTTGTAATAAAGTATATATAGCTGGCTCCAATGATGTTGTGTATTCACAGACCTAAGACCTCAGCGTGGGGAGTTTTCATTGAACCCCTTTCTTTCTGTTGAGTTTAGCACACAGACACACAGGGTTGTCTTTATGTTAGTCTGCTGCTACTGCGTAGTGCAATGTGACCCAGCCTCAGTTAGAACCACTGGTCTGTATCTCAGTCCCAAGGGTGAATAGGCTTGTTTATAATTTTCCTAGGTCAGATTAAGTGCTTTCACAGTTAGCTTTAGTTTCTATGTGTAGCGTGATGTCTGGCTGGGCCCTAGAATAGAGAATGGCAATTCACGCCAAAAGAAAATACCCCCTTCCGTGTCTCTCAACTCAGCTGCGGGGACCTCATTAGGGAACAGCTCATATTATGTCTCTCTTAGTGATTCCCAGTCTCATCTGAGCTATATAGTCGGTTGCCTCCACTCACCGTTCCCGTTAAGTAGCTTCCTTCCTGATTGCCACCTAGGCGATTTCTGTGCTGTGCGACTATCGAGCTGCTGATAGTCAGTCTCCAGAGCGTATCCCTGACCCTCCGGAGAGCTAAGGTATGTCGCGCTGTGAAGTGCAGTTCCACGTTAACTTCCCAGCCTGCTAGCTTTCAGACCGGGCCTCTGATATTGTCACCTTGCTCCGGTACCACACCTAATGATCAGACCGGCTTCCACTCCCACCGGTGTCCAGATAGGGTGTAGGGTACTTTAGGTGATTATCTGACAGACATGCTTAATTTTAAATGCCCAAATCATGAAATTAAGCTACAATTATATGGGAGCTCTGAATATGTGCGACTGCTTGCTTCGGCAGTTGGCTCCGCCCTCATATATATATATAACTTTGCAGGAAAGGAGGGCACTCACAGGATTTGAAGATAGTCAATAGGGTTTATTGAGCATACATAGCACGTTAATGCATAAAAAGTCCTAGTCAACGTTTCGGGTCTTTTCAGTGAGCCTTCTTCAAGACAAATTTTTAAATCTAAGGAAAGCAGAAAAACCAACATTTATATAGTGTACAATGTGTTATTACAAACAACAAACGCACCCACCACCATATATAGAGATAAAATCAAATAAAGGAGGTAAATTACAACAATTCAAGAAGAAACTTGATACAAGTCTAACTTTTGTTCTCAATTGTGAACACATTAACCAACATACATTTGATTTCCTATATACCACCTATCCTGTATACCCCATCAATTATACAATTCCAAAGATTCATAAAGACCAAACGATCCCACCTGGTAGGCCTATTGTGTCGGCTGATGGGTCTTTATTCCAGAATCTGGCTAAATACAAAGATTTCCATCTTCAGGATCTGGTGAGAGCCACTGAAGCGTTCCTTTTAGATTCTATATAACTGATTAAACTCTTACACAGTAGGGTGTTTCCAGAAAATTGCATACTCGTAACCATGGATGTCAACAGCCTCTACACCGTCATTCCACATGATTTGGGTGTGGAGACTGTTATACAAGCTCTTCTCTCTGATGCATCTTATGCAGGTCCTCCTATAGAAGTATTGCTTGAATTGTTGCATCTTTGCCTAACAAACAATTATTTTATGTTCGAGGATAAATATTACCTCCAGCCCATAGGCACAGCCATGGGCTCAAGTCTAGCAACCTCATACGCCTGTTCATGGCGTGGTATGAGGGACAATACATCTTTGCATCCAGGAACCCCCATGTGCTATTATATTGCAGGTACATTGACGATCTGTTTGTTGTATGGGGGGGGGGGTGTCAGGTTCTGCACTTGCTATTTCTCAGTTATAGAACCACAACTGCAGATTTGTGTTTTAAAAGTAAGTTTGAAGTGTAAGCTAGACCAACTGGGATACAGAGAAGGGTTCTGGGTGGCAACAAGGGAACCACTCTGTAATGTCAGGTAGTCAAACAATTAGTATTAGGCTGGGTTATATCAAGCAATTGTCGTTTTAGCAACTCTAGCCAAAGTTTGAATTTCCCCTCCTATGTCTCATGAGAGTAGTATAACACAGGTGCGCATAGGATTTAAGTGTGAGGTAAAAGGAGTTAACGGTGCAAACGTTAGATTCTTAAACTAGCTATATTCCTTAGCTTTGTAACATATTTCACGTAAGAGTTCACATTAATAAACATTTTAGGAGGGAAGATGCTGATTAGCTGTAGCCTGAGTTATGCTGGAGTTCCGTGTTAGAATACAGCCGTTGGCGTGTGACGTCACTGCTGTAGAATCGGAGCGGAATGAGAGACAGCTGATAGCAACAAGTAAGTGTCAGTACGTAGCCGACTTTGTTAGGGTTTAGCTGGATAAGCAGGGAGGATTACCAAGTATCGTAGAAAGTGGGAGTGTTCCTTTTATGCGGAGGTATATGGGCGGAAACTAAAAAGGCATGGGGCAAGGATAAGAACCAAAAAAGGAAAGTCAAAGAACAAGGTAACAAAGGAATATATGACAGGGGGTCGCAACAGGAACTTGATCAATAGATCCAATACTTGAACAGCGCGGAAGCATCTATTGTTTTAAAAAGTGAGTTGAATGCACACAGTATTCACTTTTTAGACCTGTGTATCTTCAAGCATGTTACGGCTGAGAGTTGTGTTTTAAAGACCACGCTCTTCTCTAAACCCACTGATCGCAACACATTGTTGCAGTACAGCAGCTTCCATCCGACCCCCTTGAAGAGAAGTATAATAAAATCCCAATTACGTAGGGTCATTCGCAATAATTCGGATGCTACACTCAAAAATAAACAACTAATTGAAATGAGAAACGAGTTCATGGAAAGAGGTTACAGCCCCGTGATGATAGATGAGATCTTAGGTGAAATAGATCATCTTGATCAAAAGTCCTTGATACAAAGGAAGAAATTGGAGAAAGATGAATCAAGTAATATGGCCATGTCTTTTATTACTGATTACACCCCACTTACAAAAGAAGTTTGTATTATCCTTCGGAGAAATTGGCACTTGATTAGCGATGATCATACTCTCACGTTTTCTCAGGTACCTCCTCCTAGAGTGGTGCATAAAAGTGGGCGCAGCTTAAAGTCCCTACTCATGATAACCTATGGCAACAGGGAGGAACTTGGTTATCCACAACTAAGGATAGATGTTACAAATGTGGAAGCTGTGTCACCTGTAGTACCCTACTATCTGGCTCAAAATTTCATCATCCCAGTACTAATAAAGTTTATACCATTAAGCATAGACTGACATGTACCTCACAATCGGGTAGATTACGAGTTTTGTCGGTAAGGCTGTGCGGTGCTAACAAGCAGTTTATGCTCACCACTCACCTACAGACAGCGCTGCTATTACAGGTTAGCCGCAGAAAAGTGAGCGGAGAGCAAAATTTTGCTCCACATCTCACCTCAATACCAGCGCTGCTTACGTTAGCGGTGAGCTGGCAAAACGTGCTTGTGCACGATTTCCCCATAGGAATCAATGGGGGAGAGCCGGCTGAAATAAAACCTAACACCTGCAAAAAAGCAGCGTTCAGCTCCTAACGCAGCCCCATTGATTCCTATGGGGAAATACATTTTATGTCTACACCTAACACCCTAACATGAACCCCGAGTCTAAACACCCCTAATCTTACACTTATTAACCCCTAATCTGCCACCCCCGACACCTACATTATAATTATTAACCCCTAATCTGCCGCTCCGGACACCGCCGCCACCTACATTATATTTATGAACCCCTAATTTGCTGCCCCCAACATCGCTGACACCTACATTATATTTATTAACCCCTAATCTGCCGCCCCCAACGTCGTCGCCACTATATTAAAGTTATTAACCCCTAACCCCCCTAACTTAAATATAATTTAAATAAAATTACTACAATTAACTAAATTATTCCTATTTAAAACTAAATACTTACCTATAAAATAAACCCTAAGATAGCTACAATATAACTAATAGTTACATTGTAGCTAGCTTAGGGTTTATTTTTATTTTACAGGCAAGTTTGTATTTATTTTAACTAGGTAGAATAGTTATTAAATAGTTATTAACTATTTAATAGCTACCTAGTTGAAATAAAGACAAATTTACCTGTAAAATAAAACCTAACCTAAGTTACACTAACACCTAACACTAAACTATAATTAAATTAATTCCCTAAATTAATTACAATTAAATAAAATTATCTAAAATACGGGAAAAAAAACACTAAAATACAGAAAATAATAAAATAATTAAAAAAAATTAAACTAATTACACCTAATCTAATCCCCCTAATAAAATAAAAAAGCCCCCCAAAATAATAAAAAGCCCTACCCTATACTAAATTACAAATAGCCCTTAAAAGGGCCTTTTGCGGGGCATTGCCCCAAAGTAATCAGCTCTTTTACCTGTAAAAAAAAGTGCAATACTCCCCCCAACATTAAAACCCACCACCCGCACACCCAACCCTACTATAAAACCCACCCAATCCCCCTTAATAAAACCTAACACTAACCCCTTGAAGATCACCCTACCTTGAGAAGTCTTTACCCAACCGGGCCGAAGTCCTCAATGAAGCTGGGCGAAGTGGCCCTCCAGACGGGCAGAAGTCTTCATCCAAGCTGGGAAGAAGAGGTCCTCCAGACGGGCAGAAGTCTTCATCCAGACGGCATCTTCTATCTTCATCCATCCGGCGCAGAGCGGGTCCATCTTCAAGACATCCGAGGGGAGCATCCTCTTCTGTCTTCATCCGACGACTGAATAAAGGTTCCTTTAAGGTAGGAAAGGTTCCTACTATGTAGGAAAGACAAGCACATCTTTCCGTGAAAGGCTGGCGAACCACAAAAGTGCTATTAGAGCAGCACTAAAAGATGGTCACTCTGACCAACCTGTTGCCTGTCATTTCTTGGAACTCAAACTTTTTCTACACTAAGAGCCATGCTTATTGATAGGGTTGCCCCCCTTAAAAGGTGAGGCGAGAGGGACATGGAGTTATTGAGATGTGAAACCAGATGTATTTATCGCCTCAACACTCTGTACCTAATGGACTTAATGCACATATTGATTTTTTCCTGTTTTTCTAAAAGTATTCAAAATGTAACCTTCTGTTAGCCTGAGCTTTTTTGTATATTATGGTTCCCCATGTGGCACCCACCTCGACACATAGAGTCCTGAGGGATATTCTTGTGTCATTTGAGCCCCGTACTTTACAGCGTTTTCAGGATTTGTGTTCCTCCCTAGTGGCGGTCGGCCCCTCCACTGGTGCTAGTATTCTCCTATTGTTTTCTATCCGTGGGTAGCTCATTCCCGGGTTTAGGGTGCACTCGTAGTGTTCCTTGTGGATTTCTATATTTTGTTATGATGGACCCTGGAGTGTTACCTTAAGTTTCCATCCACTGGGTCTCTCTTGTTGTGGTCTTTAGTGCTTCTGTATTTTGCTGCACTCTGATTGTGGCCGCTTTGAGTGATTTAAACTTTGGACACACATATGGTGGTTGCTCTTACTATTCTTGTTGCGTGTTGTATGGGTAGGGTATGGCTGCGCTTTCATGATTGGTACTTCTGGCTTACATTTCAGTCATTTATGTCTTCTTATATTTGAACACTTTCCCCGTTGCTTATAATGATCGGGCATTGGGTATAGTTATGTTTGTTTCTATATTGGTACTTTGACTAGTGTTTAGTGTTCATATATTTAATTTCTTTTACTGCGCTAGAATTCAGAGGATCCTGTATTTCTGATTGGCCACATAAGTTGTTATGTGTTACCATACAGCAGCCTGCAAGCAAGCTGTATATGTTTTATGCGAAACAGCTTATTTCACTAAGGGTTTTACTTGCCTTGCTATTTAAGGGCGTGGTGTGGATGCTACTAGTTTGATTTTTTCCGCCGGGAGCACGGCTTGTTAGCCGCATTGAGGTATGTATTGTGGGCTGAGTTGTTTTCTCATATTACGAGAATGGGTGTGCAATTTTTCTTACCTCATCCCGTGTGATTGGGTGTCCTGTGCAAATTTTGAGTAAGTATATGTTTAGACATTTTGATGGCTGATGTGTTTTTTTAACCAACATTCTAGTTTAGCTGGTTTTCTATGCGGGCCTTGAGTATGCTCTGTTGTTCCCGGGGTCCCTATACTGTTTTTTCATCAGTGACATAGTATGCTCTTTCCCCATTTAGGTATGGTTATTTACCGCAGTGATGTTTTTTCTTTTCTGTCTTTCAATTTATTCTGGTTGCACCGCTTGGCTGTATTTACATCTGGACACAGGATGTGAAATCTAAGTAGATTGGTTTATTGTTCACTGAATATACAGTTGTTTCCCTAAATCTAGATACTATCGATTGTTGAACTATCTAAGTGGCTCGCCCACATTTGATACTAGGTGATCATAGGTTTGATTTCCATTGTGTCTTGATTTCTTTATTGGTTTGTATATTGAGGAGCTAAATTTGGAGCCTCGGCATTCTGTGTACCATAATGATTTTTTATTTGTATATTGGTGATTTCAGGAGTTACTATTGTGGTGAGTTAGTAGTAATTGTTTTATTTGCCTGTACATTGGAAGTGTGCTTGTACGCATCACTCCTGGCCATCTGACTTGACAGGGTCTTTTATTGCTTGCCTCTGGAAAGAGTTGTGTGTGTGCGACACAGGCGGACCTGGGGTTGTATCCCAACAGGTTTTGTGGTTGGTGGCCCTATTTTGGTAATATGTATATTTTGGATTATCTCTTCAGAGGGCTTTATAGTATATTCATTCATGTCCGGTATTAGATACGAACTACCATGTGGATTTAAGATGGTTATTTTAATCTTCATACTATTATAAGCTCGTCTTATCCCTGTTTGATTTGAGAGTCTAGTGCATTCTGATTGGTATTTACGTTGTATTCTGGTTATTCATTCTCTGACATTCCGGTCTCTTGGACCTGTGCCCTAGTTTATCTCCTTTATTTTATCTCTATATGTGGTGGTGGGTGCATTTGTTGTTTGTAATAACACATTGTACACTATATAAATGTTATTTTTTCTGCTTTCCTTAGATTTAAAAATTTGTCTTGAAGAAGGCTCACTGAAAAGAGCCGAAATGTTGACTATGCATTAACGTGCTATGTATGCTCAATAAACCCTATTGACTATCTTGAAATCCTTTAAATGCCCTCCTTTCCTGCAAAGTTATATGTCTGAATATTTGAGGATTGCACCCAGGTCACTTGTGTACAAAGGTTGGAGTGCTGGGCCACTGGCTAATTGACATTTTATATATATATATATATATATATATATATATATATAATGTGTACATATGAATTTATGTATTTATATGTGTATATATGTATTTACAGACCGCTGCTCCATAACTTGCATTCAGAGCTTGATAAATGGGCCTCTATGTCTGCTATTCCGCCTTCTAATAAACGTAAAAGGTCTTTTAAAACTTCTCATAAAACTGATGAATTTTGTAATGACCGACAACATACTGAAATATCCTCCTCTGATTAAGATCTCTCTGGTTCAGAAGATCTTACCTCAGACATTGACATTGATAAATCTACTTATCTTTTTAAGATTGAGTATATTCGTTCTTTGTTGAAAGAAGTATTGGTTACTTTGGAAATTGAGCAGTCTTGTCCTCTTGATAACAAAACCAGTAAGCGTTTAAATTCTGTTTATAAACCTCCTTTAATTACTCCTGAGGTTTTCCCTGTTCCTTATGCTATTTTTGATGTGATTGCTAAGGAATGGAATAAGCCTGGTGCTTCGTTTATTCCTTCTTCTAGGTTTGAAAGGTTGTACCCTTTGCCAGTGGCTAAATTAGAGTTTTAGGAAAAAGTCCCTAAGGTTGATGGGGCTATTTCTACTCTTGCCAAACGTACTACTATTCCTATGGAAGCTAGTACTTCTTTTAAGGATCCTTTAGATAGGAAAATGTAATCTTATCTAAGGAAAGCTTATTTATTTTCTGGCTATATTCTCAGGCCTGCCATTTCTATGGCTGATGTTGCCGCTGCATCAACTTTTTGGTTGGATAGCTTAGCACAACAAGAAACAGATCCTGATTTGTCTAGCATTATTCTTTGGCTTCAACATGCTAATCATTTCATCTGTGATGCTATTTTCGATATCATTAAAATTGATGTTAAATCTATGGCCCATATTTATCAAGCTCCGAATGGAGCTTGAAGGGCCGTGTTTCTCTTGAGTCTTTGGACTCGCCAGAAACACCAGTTATGAAGCAGCGGTCTAAAGACCGCTGCTCCATAACCTGTCCGCCTGCTCTGAGCAGGCGGACAGACATCGCCGGAAATCAACCCGATCGAGTACGATCGGGTTGATTGACACCTCCTTGCTGGCGGCCGATTGGCCGCGAGTCAGCAGGGGGCGGCGTTGCACCAGCAGCACTTGTGAGCTGCTGGTGCAATGTTAAATGCAAAGAGCGTATTGCTCTCCACATTTAAGCGAGGTCTTGCGGACCTGATCCGCACTGTCGGATCAGGTCCGCAAGACCTTTAATAAATAGGGGCCTATGTCTTTAGCTATTTTAGCTAGAAGAGCTTTATGGCTCAAATTATGGAATGCTGACATGGTATATAAATCTACATTACTATCTCTATCTTTCCAGGGTAATAATTTATTTGGTTCCCAGTTGGATTCTTTTATTTCCACTATCACTGGGGGAAGGTAATTTTTTTTTGCCTAAAGATAGAAAATCGAAGGGTAAATCTAAAGCTTCTAATCATTTTCGTTCCTTTCATCAGAATAGAGAACAGAAAACCACTCCTTCCCCTAAAGACTCTGGTTCCAATTGGAAGCCATCTTCAAGTTGGAATAAATCCAAGCCTTTTAAGAAACCAAAGCCAGCCCCCAAGTCTGCATGAAGGTGCGACCCTCAATCCAGTTCAGCTGGTGGGGGGCAGGTTAAAATTATTTCAAAACATTTGGGCAGATTCTGTTCAAAATCAGTGGATTCAGAGCATTGTCTCTCAAGGGTATCAAATAGGTTTCAAAGTAAGACCTCCTGTGAGAAGATTCTTTCTCTCTCATGTTCCAACAAATCATGTGAAAGCTCAGGCTTTTCTGAAGTTTGTTTCAGATCTGGAGCTTTCAGGGGTAATTATACCAGTTCCGCTTCAGGAACAGGATCTGGGGTTTTATTCAAATCTATTCTTTGTCCCAAAGAAATAACATTCATTCAGACCAGTTCTGGATCTGAAGTTTTTAATCATTTTGTAAGGGTCCCAACTTTCAAGATGGTGACTATAAGTACTATTTTTCCTTTTGTTCAGCAAGGTCATTATATGTCCACAGTAGACTTACAGGATGCAAATCTTCATATTCCGTTTCATCCAGACCATTATTGGTTTCTGAGATTCTCTTTTCTAGACAAGCATTACCAATTTGTCGCTCTTCCATTTGGCATTGTGACAGCTCCAAGAATCTTTTTGAAGGTTCTCGGTGCCCTTCTATCTGTAATCAGAAAGCAGGGTATTGCGGTGTTTCCTTATTTGGACGATATCTTGATACTAGCTCAGTCTTTACATTTGGCAGAATCTCACACGAATCAACTAGTGTTGTTTCTTCGAAGACATGGTTGGAGGATCAATTTACCAAAGAGTTTCTTGATTCCTCAAACAAAGATCACCTTTTTAGGTTTCCAGATAGATTCAGTGTCCATGACTCTGTCTTTAACAGACAAGAGACAAATGAAATTGGTTTCAGCCTGTCTAAACCTTCAGTCTCGGTCATTCCCTTCAGTGGCTATGTGCATGGAAGTTTTAGGTCTGATGACTGCAGCATTGGACGCGATCCATTTGGCTTGTTTTCATATGAGACCTCTCCAGCTTTGCATGCTGAATCAATGGTGCAAGGATTATTCTCGGATATCACAATTGATATACTTAAATCCCAACATTCAACTCTCTCTGTCTTGGTGGTTGGACCATCATCGGATTATTCAAGGCGGCCTCTTTTGTTCGTTCTTCCTGGACTGTGATCTCAACAGATGCAAGTCTTACAGGTTGGGGAGCTGTCTGGGGGTCTCTGACAGAACAAGGGTTTTGGAAACCTCAAGAGGCAAGGTTACCAATCAATATTTTAGAACTCCGTGCTACCTTCAGAGCTCTTCAGGCTTGGCCTCTATTAAAGAGAGAACTTTTTATTTGCTTTCAGACAGACAATATCACTACTGTGGCATATGTCAATCATCAGGGAGGGACTCACAGTCCTTTGGCAATGAAAGAAGTATCACAGATACTTTCTTGGGCGGAATCCAACTCTTGTCTAATTTCTGTGATTCATATCCCAGGTGTAGACAATTGGGAAGCGGATTATCTCAGCCATCAGACTTTGCATCCCGGGGAGTGGTCTCTCCATCCAGATGTGTTTTTTCAGATTGTACAGATGTGGGGTCTTCCAGAAATAGATCTGATGGCTTCCCATCTAAACAGGAAACTTCCCAGATACTTTTCCAGGTCCAGGGATCTGCAGGCGGAGATGATGGATGCGTTAGCAGTTCCTTGGTCTTACCAACTTGCTTATATTTTTCCGCCTCTCATTCTTCTTCCAAGGGTAATCTCCAAGATCATAATGGAACAATTGCATGTGTTTCTGATAGCACCAGCATAGCCTCACAGGTTTTGGTATGCAGATCTTGTTCGGATGTCCAGTTGCCAACCTTGGTCACTTCCTTTAAGGCCAGACCTTCTGTCTCAATGGCTGTTTTTCCATCAGGATCTCAAATCACTAAATTTGAAGGTATGGAAATTGAACGCTTAGTGCTTAGTCATAGATGTTTCTCTGACTCAATGATTAATACTATGCTACAGGCTCATAAGTCTGTTTCAAGGAAGATTTATTATCTGGTTTGGAAAACCTATATTTCATGGTGTTCTCATAAATTCTCTTGGCATTCTTTTAGAATTCCTAGAACTTTACAGTTTCTTCAGGATGGTTTGGATAAAGGTTTGTCTGCAAGTACTTTGAAGGGACAAATCTCTGCTCTTTCTGTTTTATTTCATAGAAAGATTGCTAAGCTCCCTGATATTCACTGTTTTGTTCAGGCTTTGGTTCATATCAAGCCTGTTATTAAATCAATCTCTCCTCTTAATTTGGCTTTGAAGGCTTTGCAGGCTCCTCCTTTTGAGCCTCTGCATTCTTTGGATATTAAACTACTTTCTTGGAAAGTGTTGTTCCTTTTGGCTATCTCTTCAGCTAGAAGAGTTTCCGAATTGTCTGCTCTCTCTTGTGAGTCTCCTTTTCTGATTTTCCATCAGGATAAATCTGTTTTGCAGAATTCATTTAAATTTTTGCCTAAAGTTGTGAATTTTAACAACATTAGTAAGGAAATTGTTGTTCCTTCTTTGTGTCCTAATCTTAAGAATGCTCTTGAAAGATCTTTACATTCTTTGGATGTGGTAAGTGCTTTCAAATATTATATCAAAGCTACTAAATGAAGACTTCTAGTATATTTTTTTTTCTGGTCCTAGGAAAGGTCAGAAAGCCTCTGCCATTTCTTTGGCATCTTGGTTAAAGCTTTTGATTCACAAGGCTTATTTGGAGACAGGACAGTCACCGCCTCAGAGAATTACAGCTCATTCTACTAGATCAGTCGCTACTTCTTGGGCTTTTAAGAATGAAGCTTCGGTTGATCAGATTTGCAAAGCAGCAACTTGGTCTTCTTTGTATACTTTTACTAAATTTTACCATTTTGATGTATTTGCTTCTTCTGAAGTAGTCTTTGGTAGAAAAATTATTCAGGCAGCTGTCTCAGTTTGATTCTTCTGCTTATGATTTAAGTTTTTTTTCTTGAAAATTTGAGAAATTTATGAGAGACTTATTTTTTTGATGAATTTAATTTTTTCCAGCGGAAATAGCTGTTTTTATTTTATCCCTCCCTCTCTAGTGACTCTTCTGTGGACTTCCACATCTTGGCTATTTCTATCCCATACGTCACTAGCTCATGGACTTTTGCCACATTAACAAAAACATAATTTATGTAAGAACTTACCTGATAAATTCATTTCTTTCATATTGGCAAGTGTCCATGAGACCCACCCTTTTCTTATGGTGGTTATGATTTTTTTTTTTTTTTTGATTCAATCATTTTTATTAAATTTTTTCATGTTTCAAAAACATTACATCAGAAATGCAAAAAACAAACAAACAACATCTGAAACATTAATTTAGCTACAATAACAGTTGTCTTCATTCAATAACCTATCCATACAGTACAATCATATGATCTAGTATCTACTCTTCAAAGTATTGTCCATCAATATTGTCCCAGGTCTGGGGAAAGAGGGGAGGGGGGATAAGAAAGAGAAGAAGAAGAGATTAAAGGAGAGGAGCGTATCAGTAGTTCAAGTGTTGACCTTGGTCCTATTACTAGTAATTAGTTAAGTTAAGCTTTCTATGATCTAATCCAGGTTAGAGAGGCCTTGCTCCCATATAAAGAGCATGTCAGTAAAAAAGTCATGTTTTCCCACATAATAGAAATGGTGTTTTTCCAGAGTTAGAATATGCTCTACCTCTTTTATCCACTGTGTATGGGTCAGGATATCTTGGGTTTTCCACATTCTGGGTATCAGCCTTTTTGCACAAGCTAACATCAATTGAAGGAGTCTGGTACGATACATACAGTGTAATGGTGGGATGATATTGAGCAAAATAAGCTTAGAACTAAAAATGATGTGTAGCCCTAATATTTTGTTAACACAGCCCTCTATCCGTTTCCAAAATACAGACAGGAGGGGGCAATCCTACCAAAGGTACCATGGTACCTATCCCCCTGCAACGCCTCCAACAAGCTGCAGAAGCATTAGGGTAGATATATCTAAGACGTTGCGGTGTCAGGTACCAACGGGTGAGTATTTTATAATTCATTTTGGATATGAACAATGAGGTAGAAGCAGAATGTGACATTTTGAAGCCAACTCTCCAGTCATCATCCGCAACCTCCTCTAGAATTTCCATATCCCACTTCCCAATGAAAGTAGGGCACTGATCTGGGATAGACCCTCTTAACATTTTATATGTTAGTGAAAGATGTGCTCGTTTAAGCTCAGGGTTTGTGCATAACTTCTCAAATGCTGTTAGTGGTCTGAGTACATTAGTTTTATGTGTATTGTCATAAAGCGTGTGTCGTATCTGTAAGTACGAATACCAGCTCTGGAAGGGTGGCCCTAGTTCGTCATATAACCGTGTCCTATCTTTGACCCCTCCTGATTCTACCATGAGGTAAATTGGGAGATTGTGTAAATGCTCCTCCTTATTAATATGGGTAAAAGAGGTATTTTGTAAAAAAAATCTGATTACCTAACATGGGGGTAAGAGGCGAGGTTTGAGTGGAAATTCCTGCATAGTGTGCAATCACATAATCCCATATGTCCAGGGTAGCCTTGATGTAATTATTATGATATGCTAATGGTGGTCTATGGCTTTTGGGCATCCATGCAATATCTCTCATACATTTAATCTTCAAGAGAGAGCTTTCAACCTGCACCCACAGGGCAGACTGAGTAGAATGTGACCAAGAGATCACTATAATAATTTAGAAGGTTGGGGACGTTAAGTCCACCATCCTCTTTATGAAAGTATAGCGTTTGTTGAGAAACTCTAGGTTTCTTGTAGGACCAAATGAACGAGTTGATCATTTTCTGTTGGGCTTTTAGATATGAGACCGGCAGGGCCATCGGCAATGTCTGGAAGAGGAATATATATTTTGGTATTAGCATCATTTTTATAGTGTTGATCCTTCCCATCCAAGATAAATGTCCCTGCCTGTGCCATCCTTCCAATAGGGCTTTTACTGAGTTTGGAAGACTAAGATAATTAATTTGAAATAAATCTTGGTGGTTGTGTGGTATCGTTAATCCTAAATATTTAAGCTTGTCGGAGATCCGAAAGGATGTGTGATATTTTACAAAGTCTATGTCTTGTTGAGGCAGATTCAGTAATAATATACCCGATATTTCCATATTAATGGAAAAGTTAGAGACCCGACCATAGTCCTCTAGGGTCTGTAACAGAGCCGGTAAAGTAGTAGTGGGCGACTGAAGGGTAAGAATCACATCGTCTGCAAAAAGCAGACATTTCTGATGGATGTGATTATATTGTAGGCCTAGTATTTTCTCATTTTCTCTGATTTTAATTGCCAAGATCTCTATGGTTATAGCAAACAATAGTGGTGACAAGGGGCACCCCTGGCAGGTACCATTTGTTATTGGGAAGGGTTGGGATGTAGTTACGTTAACTCGGACTCTAGCATGAGGGCCTGAGTATAACGCTTGGACTCTAGTCACAAAGGATTCAAAGAAACCGAACTTTGACAGGACCCCCCACATAAATTGCCAGCTGACCCTGTCAAAAGCCTTCTCTGCGTTGGTCAATAGAAGTGTTAAAGGGGTCTTATTATTGTGCGAAGTCTGCAGGGAATGTAGGACTCTGATTGTGTTATCCTTTGCTTCTCTGCCTTTAATGAAGCCGACTTGATCTGGGTGTATGATCTTAGGTAATACAATGTTAAGACGATTGGACAGAATTTTAGCATATATCTTTATGTCAATATTTAAGAGTGAAATGGGTCTATAGTTACCCGCCAGGGTTCCCGCCTTGTCAGCTTTTGGAATTACTGTAATAGTTGCTTCTAGTAAAGAATTGGAAAAGGCCTCTCCCCTATCTATTGATGTGAATAGTGCGTGTAGTGGAGAGCTTATCTGTGATTGGAATAGTTGATAGAATTTGGCCGGTAGTCGATCCGGTCCAGGAGACTTTCCATCTGGGAGTGCTTTAATAGTATTTGAAATCTCTTGAATTGTTATAGGGGCATCTAGAATGTGGCCATCATCTTCTGAAATTTTTGGGGTCTCTAATGTGTTAAGATAGCGTGTGATGTTGCTAATATTTTCTTGAGTTATGTTGGGGTTAAGGTTGTATAATTTAGTGTAATAGGATACAAATGTATCCGCGATTTCTTCATGTTCACTGACCAATCTACCGGAGGGATGTGAGATAGATCTGACAAACGACTTATATTTTTGCTTTTTAAGTGATCTCGCCAATAGGCGCCCTTTTTTCTTAGTTTCTACGAAAAATTTGGCCTTAGTGGTTAGAGCTCTCAGATGTGCTTTTTGGGTAAGAAACTTATTAAGGCAGTCTCTTGCTGAAGTAAGATCCAAGAGTTTTTGGGCTGAGGTCGGGTCAGTCTTGTGTAGCCTATCTGCTATGGTCAGGGTGTCAGTCAAAGATGTGAATTGTGCCATTCTCATTTTTCGAATTTTAGCCGTGTGTTTTATTAGATAACCCCTAATATAGCATTTATATGCTTCCAAATTGTTTCCTACAGATGTGTCTTCTGGTTTATTATTTAGGAAAAATTCCTCAGTTGCCTTGGTCAACTCTTCTATTGTTTCCTGATTTGTCAGAATGGTCTCGTCCAATCTCCAGTTTAGTGTATTTTTCGGTCTAGTGGGCCATTGAAATGTAGATATGGAGTATGCAAGATTTTGGATTGGGTTAGATTAGTTAGGAGCATCTGACTACACATTATGTAATCTAACCTGGAGTAGGAATGTTGAGGGTGAGAAAAGAATGTGTAATCCTTCTGTGTGGGGTGCGCTACTCTCCTTGTATCGAACAGAGAAATAGAATATAGAGCAGCACAGTTGCCTTTTAGAATTTTATTACTGAGGTATGACTTCCCTGTGGAGTTGCCTAGGGAAGGGTGCATAGTAAAGTTGAGATCCCCTCCTAAAATAATTGAGCCTTTTGAGATATCCAAGATCGCATTAATAACTTGATTTATAGAACAAGGGTTTAGGCCTATTTGGAGCATAGACATTGGCCAAGGTGACTAAGGTGCCATAATATAGCCCTACTAGAATAAACAGTCTACCCTCTTTGTCTGAGTGTTTCTGAAGTAATTCAAAGGGGGCATTACTCTTAATTGATATGCACACACCATTTATCCTACTTAAGCCTGAGCTAAAAAAATGTTTATCAAAATATCGTGTAGCTAATTGAGGTTCGTTTCGTTTCTTAAAGTGGGTTTCTTGGAGCATAACTACATCAATGCCTTTCTTGTGGAAGTCAAAGTATGCTATAGAACGCTTTTCAGCAGAGAGGAATCCTTTCACATTTTGACTCGCTACTGTGACAGTGTTCATTTCCAAAATCTAATGTCTATAAGCAAAGTCACTTGGTGTATATATCTCTTCGCAGCCACTCACGAGCCAGGGGGCTTATGTCTGATAGAAAGGGTAGTAGAAGAAAGAGGGGGAAAGGAAATTAGAAGAGGGGGGGGAGTAAGCTAAGACCTTTTGGACAGAATGTACTTTGTTGTGTTAGTTAAAATTATCGTAAACAGTAGTATGGAAAGGAGTACAATGCAAAAATTATGAACTTGAAAAACTTTCAACAGATGAGGCAGAATAACAAACCGGATAGCTACATATATTGCTAATACAGTATTCAGCATAATATAAAATAAGCTATAAGAATTGGTATTAACTAAGACAAAATACATTCTTAATGGTATTATTTTTAACTCAAGGGTACACAGAAACATGATCGCGGGGGATTCTATAGACATTTATACTTACATTTCTTAATGTATTAAACACTAACATATCAGTCTTTCCTGATCTATATCCAGATGTTAAAAATGTACTAAATCAGTCACACCCACGCGCACCCATGTTGCTCCACTCCCAGGCAGAACCCCCTGAAAGTGCCCAAAGGTGTGAGCGAGGCAGCACAGGGTAAGAAACAGTCGTTGGTCAAACAGGTCTTATTATCTCAAATCATTTCTTTCAATACATTCATCTTGATATTATATCAATAGCTAAGGTCTTTCTAGCTATAAAATTCTATGTATATTTCTATTATTTAGTCTAAATTAGTTAGACTCCTAGAGGGTCAATTTTGAGTTACAAGGTAAGCTGTTAGAGCATACAGGCTAATTGAAAAGACATCAAACATCAAACTAAACATCAAACTAAGAAACATCCACTTTAAACAACCGTTACATGATTAAAGGGACATTCAACACTGCCCACAACATTAATCTATGTTTCAAAACTAAATAAAACGATCAAGCTGCAAGGTGCCCCCTTTCTCTTACTTACCGCCTTCACTGTTGAATCGTCATTGTTATCTTCCAAATTGGTGTCCTAATATGTCTTCCTAACTCCCCCCACCGTGACGTCTTCGCCTTCTTTCTCAAACTAGCAGCCAATGAGAGCCCATTCCCCGGACTGAAATCCAAGCGCGTTCACAGCCGTTAGCGCATGCGCAATATACTAGGAACACTAAAAGCGGAACCAAAATAATCGAAGTTGTTTCCGTTACGCTGATATTACTTACAGCACTCTATTACGTTGTGTTAGGTAATAACACTATCCGCATCAACAAATTAGTTTGCCGGAACGGAAACAACTTGGGTTATTATGGTTCCGCTTTTAATGTTCCTATTGTATCGTGCATGCGCTAATGCCCGTGAACGCGCTGGGATTGAAGTAGGAGAAATGAGATAGAAGTGCCGGCTAGTTTGAAGAAGACGAGCTGTACGTCACAGTGGGGGGAGTTAAGCAGCCATATTAGGAGACACATTTTGAAGTTATCAATGAGGATTGAACAGTGAAGGCAGTAAGTAAGAGAAAGGGGGAACGTTGAAGCTTGCTATTTATACTTAGTTTAGAAACATAGGTTATTGTTGTGGGCAGTGTTGAATGTCCCTTTAAATCAAACCTGTACACAGTTCAACAGGACATGGTGGTTATGATTTTTTGTGTTAAAGCACAATTATATTCCAGTTCCTCTTTTTGTATGCTTTTTTACTCCTTATTTTATCACCTCATTTCTTGGGTATTCTTTAAACTTAGTTGTGGGTGTGGTGGGAGGTGTATTTATAGGCATTTTGAGGTTTGGGAAACTTTGCCCCTCCTGGTAGGAATGTATATCACATATGTCACTAGCTCATGGACTCTTGCCAATATGAAAGAAATGAATTTATCAGGTAAGTTCTTACATAAATTATGTGTTACATATATAGGCATATATATAAGTGCATTGGAGCCCTTTGCATTTAAGTAGGTGAAAACATGCAAAATCTATCTATACCTATATATAATTATATATACAGTATGTGTGTATATATATATATATATATATATATATATAAATATATATTTTACCAAAAAAAACCCATTATATATATATACAGTCATGGCCAAAAATATTGGCACCCCTGCATTTTTGTCAGATAATGCACAACTTCGCCCAGAAAATCTTTGCAATTACAATGGACTGGACAAAATTATCGGCACCTTCTCAAAATTGTAAGAAATAATTGCATTCCAAGTTTTAGATGCTCCTGTAAGTTGTAATTAAACTCACCTGTATCAATTAACAGGTGCTGACAATATAAAAAAATTAGAAATCACACAAGCAGCCAGTTAAAATGGTGAAAAATGGACTCAACCTCATGGAGAAGAGAAAGAGCAGCAAATAATTGTATGAGGCTTTGAGAACAAAAATTGTGGAAAAGCATGGAGAATCTCAAGGTTACAAGTCCATCTCCAGAGATCTTAATGTTCCTGTGTCCACTGTGCGCAACATTGTCAAAACGTTTACAGCCCATGGCATGATACCTAATCTCGAAAGATAAAAATTGATCAAAGATTGTAACAAAGGATTGGTGGATAAAGAACATTGATCAACTTTCAGACAAATTCAAACTGACCTTCAAGCACAGGGTACAAATGTGTCAGCTAGTACTATACGTCGCCATCTGAATGAAAAGGGACGCTATTATAGGAGACACAGGAGGACCCCACTGCTGACACAGAAACATAAAAAAAGGCAGCTTGGAGTTTGCCAAAACTTAGGAAGCCAAAATCCTTTTGGGAGAATGTGCTGTAGACAGACAAAACAAAATTACAACTTTTTGGTAAAGGCCATCATTTTACTGTTTTCAGAAAAATAAATTAGGGTTTTAAAGGAAATAATAAAGTCCCTACAGTCAAACATGGTGGAGGTTCACTGATGTTTTGGGGTTGCTTTGCTGCTTCAGGCACTGGATGTCTTGACTGTGTGCATGGCATTATGAAATCTGAAGACTACCAAAGAATTCTGTGGGGCAATGTGTCAGAAAGTTGGGACTCCATCAGAGGTCATGTGTCTTACAGCAGGACAATGACCCAAAGCACACATCAAAAAGCACACAGAAATAGTTTAAGACAAAGCACTGGAGAGTACTAAACTGGCCAGCAATGAGTCCAGGGGGGGTAGTTATCAACGTGTCAACTTTCCTGCCTTCGCCGGCCCAATATGCCCGCCTAAGCTCGCCTACCTTCGCCGCCGCGGACCTGAAAAAATACGCCTAAGTTATCAAAAAAAGCTGTCAAAAAGCCGCGGGGCGATGAGCAGCGGACTGTGAGAGTTATCACTCATCCGATCTCGCTGCTCTTCGGCTGTTTGACAGCTTTCTTGCTAGCCTGTCACTAAGCACTCACACTAAACTATACTGTTCTACCCCCTATACCGGCGCCCCCGGAGCCTCCCGCAACTAAATAAAGTTACTAACCCCTAAACCGCCGCTCCTAGACCCTGCCGCAAGTCTTATAAATGTATTAACCCCTAAACCGCCGCTCCTAGACCCCGCTGCAAGTCTTATAAATGTATTAACCCCTAAACCGCCACTCTCGGACACCGCTGCCACCTACATTATACCTAGTAACCCCTATCCTGCCCCCCCTATACCGTCGCCCTCTATAATAAAGTTATTAACCCCTATCCTGCTGATCCCGCACCTCGCCGCAAATAAAAAATAGTTTAACCCCTAAACCGCCGCTCCCTGAACCCGCCGCAACCTATATTAAATTTATTAACCCCTATCCTGACCCCCCCACACTGTCGCCACCTATAATAAATTTATTAACCCCTATCCTGCCCCCCCTACACCATCGCCACCTATAATAAACTTATTAACCCCTATCCTGCCCCCCCTACACCGTCGCCACCTATAATAAACTTATTAACCCCTATCCTGCCCCCCTACACCGTCGCCACCTATAATAAATTTATTAACCCCTATCCTGCCCCCCACTACACCGCCGCCACTGTAATAAAATTATTAACCCCTAAACCTAAGTCTAACACTAACCCTAACACCCCCCTTACTTAAATATTAATTAAATAAATCTAAATAATATTTCTATTATTAACTAAGTTAATCCTATTTAAAACTAAATACTTACCTATAAAATAAACCCTAATATAGCTACAATATAAATAATAATTATATTGTAGCTATCTTAGGATTTATTTTTATTTTACAGGTACCTTTCAATTTATTTTAATTAGGTACAATAGCTATTAAATAGTTATTAACTATTTAATAGCTTACCTAGCTAAAATAAAGAGAAATTTACCTGTAAAATAAAAACTAACCTAAGTTACAATTACACCTAACACTACACTATACTTTAATAAATTATTCCTATTTAAAACTAAATACTTACCTGTAAAATAAACCCTAATATAGCTACAATATAATTAATAATTACATTGTAGCTATCTCAGGATTTATATTTATTTTACAGGTAACTTTGTATTTATTTTAGCTAGTTAGAATAGTTATTAAATAGTTATTAACTATTTAATAACTACCTAGCTAAAAGAAATACAAAATTACCTGTAAAATAAATCCTAACCTAAGTTACAATTAAACCTAACACTACACTATCATTAAATAAACTACCTACAAATAACTACAATTAAATACAATTACATAAACTAACTAAAGTACAAAAAATAAAAAAAGCTAAGTTACAAAAAATAAAAAAATAAGTTACAAACATTTAAAAACATATTACAACAATTTTAAGCTACTTACACCTAATCTAAGCCCCCTAATAAAATAACAAACCCGCCCAAAATAAAAAAATGCCCTACCCTATTCTACATTAAAAAAGTTCAAAGCTCTTTTACCTTACCAGCCCTTAAAAGGGCCTTTTGTGGGGGCATGCCCCAAAGAGTTCAGCTCTTTTGCCTGTAAAAGAAAAATACAACCCCCCCCAACATTAAAACCCACCACCCACATACCCCTAATCTAACCCAAACCCCCCTTAAAATAACCTAACACTAATCCCCTGAAGATCATCCTACCTTTAGTTGTCTTCACTCAGCCGAGCCACCGATGGAACTAAAGAGGACATCCGGACCGGCAGAAGTTATCCTCCAAGGGGCGCTGAAGAAATCTTCCATCCGATGAAGTGATCCTCCAAGCGGCACTGAAGAAATCTTCCATCCGGGCGAGGTCATCTTCCAAGAGGCGCTGAAGAAGTCTTCTATCCGGACGAGGTCATCTTCGAAGCCGGGTCTTGAATCTTCATCCCGCCGCGGAACATCCTTCTTTCCCGACGAACTACCGACGAATGAAGGCTCCTTTAAGGGACGTCATCCAAGATGGCATCCCTTCAATTCCGATTGGCTGATAGGATTCTATCAGCCAATCGGAATTAAGGTAGGAAAAATCTGATTGGCTGATGGAATCAGCCAATCAGATTCAAGTTCAATCCGATTGGCTGATCCAATCAGCCAATCAGATTGAGCTCGCATTCTATTGGCTGTTCCGATCAGCCAATAGAATGCAAGCTCAATCTGATTGGCTGATTGGATCAGCCAATCGGATTGAACTTGAATCTGATTGGCTGATTCCATCAGCCAATCAGATTTTTCCTACCTTAATTCCGATTGGCTGATAGAATCCTATCAGCCAATCGGAATTGAAGGGATGCCATCTTGGATGACGTCCCTTAAAGGAGCCTTCATTCGTCGGTAGTTCGTCGGGAAAGAAGGATGTTCCGCGGCGGGATGAAGATTCAAGACCCGGCTTCGAAGATGACCTCGTCCGGATAGAAGACTTCTTCAGCGCCTCTTGGAAGATGACCTCGCCCGGATGGAAGATTTCTTCAGTGCCGCTTGGAGGATCACTTCATCGGATGGAAGATTTCTTCAGCGCCCCTTGGAGGATAACTTCTGCCGGTCCGGATGTCCTCTTCAGTTCCATCGGTGGCTCGGCTGAGTGAAGACAACTAAAGGTAGGATGATCTTCTTGGATGACGTCCCTTAAAGGAGCCTTCATTCGTCGGTAGTTCGTCAGGAAAGAAGGATGTTCCGCGTCGGCGGGATGAAGATTCAAGACCCGGCTTCGAAGATGCCCTCGCCCGGATAGAAGACTTCTTCAGCGCCTCTTGGAAGATGACTTCGCCCGGATGGAAGATTTCTTCAGCGCCGCTTGGAGGATAACTTCTGCCGGTCCGGATGTCCTCTTCAGTTCCATCGGTGGCTCGGCTGAGTGAAGACAACTAAAGGTAGGATGATCTTCTTGGATGACGTCCCTTAAAGGAGCCTTCATTCGTCGGTAGTTCGTCGGGAAAGAAGGATGTTCCGCGTCGGCGGGATGAAGATTCAAGACCCGGCTTCGAAGATGCCCTCGCCCGGATAGAAGACTTCTTCAGCGCCTCTTGGAAGATGACTTCGCCCGGATGGAAGATTTCTTCAGCGCCGCTTGGAGGATAACTTCTGCCGGTCCGGATGTCCTCTTCAGTTCCATCGGTGGCTCGGCTGAGTGAAGACAACTAAAAGGTAGGATGATCTTCAGGGGATTAGTGTTAGGTTATTTTAAGGGGGGTTTGGGTTAGATTAGGGGTATGTGGGTGGTGGGTTTTAATGTTGGGGGGGTTGTATTTTTCTTTTACAGGCAAAAGAGCTGAACTCTTTGGGGCATGCCCCCACAAAAGGCCCTTTTAAGGGCTGGTAAGGTAAAAGAGCTTTGAACTTTTTTAATGCAGAATAGGGTAGGGCATTTTTTTATTTTGGGGGGGTTTGTTATTTTATTAGGGGGCTTAGATTAGGTGTAAGTAGCTTAAAATTGTTGTAATATGTTTTTAAATGTTTGTAACTTATTTTTTTTATTTTTTGTAACAGCTTTTTTTATTTTTTGTACTTTAGTTAGTTTATGTAATTGTATTTAATTGTAGTTATTTGTAGGTAGTTTATTTAATTTATTTAATGATAGTGTAGTGTTAGGTTTAATTGTAACTTAGGTTAGGATTTATTTTACAGGTAATTTTGTATTTCTTTTAGCTAGGTAGTTATTAAATAGTTAATAACTATTTAATAACTATTCTAAGTAGCTAAAATAAAAACAAAGTTACCTGTAAAATAAATATAAATCCTAAGATAGCTACAATGTAATTATTAATTATATTGTAGCTATATTAGGGTTTATTTTACAGGTAAGTATTTAGTTTTAAATCGGAATAATTTATTAAAGTATAGTGTAGTGTTAGGTGTAATTGTAACTTAGGTTAGTTTTTATTTTACAGGTAAATTTCTCTTTATTTTAGCTAGGTAAGCTATTAAATAGTTAATAACTATTTAATAGCTATTGTACCTAGTTAAAATAAATTGAAAGGTACCTGTAAAATAAAAATAAATCCTAAGATAGCTAGAATATAATTATTATTTATATTCTAGCTATATTAGGGTTTATTTTATAGGTAAGTATTTAGTTTTAAATAGGATTCATTTAGTTCATAATAGAAATATGATTTAGATTTATTTAATTAATATTTAAGTTAGGGGGTGTTAGGGTTAGTGTTAGACTTAGGTTTAGGGGTTAATCATTTTATTACAGTGGCGGCGGTGTAGTGGGGGGCAGGATAGGGGTTAATAAATTTATTATAGGTGGCGACGGTGTAGAAGGGGGCAGGATAGGGGTTAATAAATTTATTATAGGTGGCGACGGTGTAGAAGGGGGCAGGATAGGGGTTAATAAATTTATTATAGGTGGCGACGGTGTAGGGGGGCAGGATAGGGGTTAATAAATTTAATATAGGTTGCAGGGGTCCGGGAGCGGCGGTTTAGGGGTTAAACTATTTATTTAGTTGCGGCGAGGTGCGGGATCGGCAGGATAGGGGTTAATAAATGTATTATAGAGGGCGGCGGTATAGGGGGGGCAGGATAGGGGTTACTTGGTATAATGTAGTTGGCGGTGGGCTCCGGGATCGGCGGTTTAGGGGTTAATATGTATAGAGTAGCTTGCGGTGGGCTCCGGGAGCGGCGGTTTAGGGGTTAACATATTTATTATAGTGTCGGTGGGCTCCGGGAGCGGTGGTTTAGGGGGTAATAACTTTATTTAGTTGCGGCGGTGTAGGGGGGACAGATTAGTGGTGTTTAGACTCGGGGTACATGTTAGGGTGTTAGGTGCAGACAGCTCCCATAGGAATGAATGGGATGTCTGGCAGCAGCGAACTTGTACTTTTGCTATGGTCAGACTCCCATTGATTCCTATGGGATCCGCCGCCTCCAGGCTGGCGGTTTGAAAACCAGGTACGCTGGGCCGTAAAAGTGCCGAGCGTACCTGCTAGTTTTTTGATAACTAGCAAAAGTAGTGAGATTGTGCCGTACTTGTGTGCGGAACATCTGGAGTGACGTAAGAATCGATCTGTGTCGGACGGAGTCTGGCGGATCGAAGTTTACGTCGCAAAATTCTACTTTTGCCGGTCTCTAGCCTTTGATAACTAAGGCGAATCAGCCTCGCCACAAATACGCTGCGGAATTCCAGCGTATTTGAGGTTGACGGCTTGATAACTACCCCCCCAGATCTTAATCCAATAGACCACCTGTGGAGAGATCTCAAAACAGCAGTCGGAAAAAGGAACCCTTTCAATCTGAGAGACCTGGAGCAGTTGACGAGCAGTTGACGAAAGAAGAATGGTCCAAAATTCCAGTAAAGAGGGGTAAGAAATTAATTGATAGTTACAGGAAGCAATTGATTTCAGTTATTTTTTCCAAGGGGTGTGCTACCAAATAGTAAATTGAGGGTGCCAATAATTTTGTCTATTCCATTTTTGGAGTTTTGTGGGGAATGTGTTAGATTTGGCTTTTTTTTTCTCTACTTTTTTGTGTCATACCAATACAAACAAAATAAATAAACCTAGAGAATGCCTAAACATTTGTAATTGCAGCAATTTCTGGGTAAAGTGGTGCATTATTTGACAGAAATGCAGGGGTGCCAATATTTTTGGCCATGACTATATATATAAATATTTATTTATGAATAAATATAACATATTCTTCTAAGTGAAGAACATTGGAATGTGAAATATTAATATTTAATTTCGGGTTAGTGCACTAAACTCGATCTGGTTTGCGTGACTTGTTGGGTGTTTTCCCCCTTTTCGCGCTACATTGAAGTCTATAAGGGTATACATTAATGTGGTTTTGAAATTCCAAGTTCGACTTTTTGCGAGTACCAGGTTAGTACTTCTGTGAAAACGTTTTACTTTGAACTTGTAATACTGTGATATTCCTTTTAGGATTATCCCCTCCCTCCTAATTAACTTTCCTTTATAGGGCAGTAACTTTCAACACTCATTGCCTGAATATTGAAGCTCACAGTTACGTTTGCTTCCTTGTGCCATTCCTACTTGCTAATTGTAGATACAGCTGATTCCCTTGAGGATTTTCTACCTGACATCGTCTTCAGATTCATACGCATCCGGATCTACATCCTCAGCGTTCCGGAAACCAAGCCGCGCACACACAGCTTCTCACCGCCATCGGCGGTCACTGCTTAGCTCTGCTCTTATCGGATCTTTGTGGGGTATTGTATGTTGGCTATCTGGATAATACTTACCTTGCTTTGTATCCTCTAATTTACCTCACGTTTGAACTGACTTACTCTGTGCAGCAATGTTATACTTACGTTCCTAATTCAGTATAAGTTGTGCCATATAAAACCGCAACAAACTCTGCTCACTACTATCAGTAAAGTTTGGAACATCCAATTATGATATATTGTTTGTGTGGTTTGGATTGCTTGGAACTGTATATATTTTAGAATGTCTGTGTGTGTGCGTGAAGACAGGTTTTGACTTCAATACCTTTGAATTGCTATCTCAATATTAATTCTACCTGACTAAAAGTTATACCTACTCAGCTGTCTCAAACCTTTATGTTATTTACTAAAAGATTTCAAAAGTAACAATCTCACAGTATCTATTCAGGTAATTTAAACTACCATTACCTGCTTAGTTTACAAAAGAGAAACACATCCTTTATTTATTGAAGGATTTTTGTTATATTTCAAACCCTTAATACAAAAGTGTACCAGTTGCTACATAATATTCAGGCCTAAAAAATAAGGGTTTATTTATATAACAACCTAACATGAATCCTCAGGAAGTAAAGAATGAGTTAACTAATATATATCAAAAACTAGACTATTTAAATAAAGGGTTAACTGAAGTGCAAGCAGAAACTGCTGCATTGAGAGCTTTACTAAAAGACTGTTTGCCTATTAAAAGTGCTGAAAGCCCAGAACCACATGTTCATTATCCCCAACCATTTACTGGTAAAAGGAATGAGTTTAGGGACTTTAAAAATGCCTGCCATCTACTTTTTTCTCTAAGACCACGTACATATCATACAGAGAGAATCAAAGTATGCACAACCATTTCCTTTTTACAAGGGGAACCAAGAACATGGGCTAATAGGTTTTTTGAAAGTAATAATCCTATCCTAGATTCACTACAAGATTTTTTTCGAGCACTCACAAACCTATATGAGGATTCCAACAGTCAAATCACTGCAGATACAAAATTACGTTCCTTAAAGCAAGGAAAAAGAACCATTGAGGAATACACAACTGAATTCCAAATGTGGGCAGAAGACTCTCAATGGAATGAGATTAGTTTGCGTACTCAATTTCGCTTAGGATTGTCAGAAAACTTAAAAGACGAACTCTCCCGCCTGGATGCCCCTGACAGTCTTCTCTCTCTTATAAAACTCAGTACAACTTTAGATAGAAGACTCCGTGAAAGAAAGGCTGAAAAAGCAGGTTATGATGTCATACCAAAACGTCCCTTTAACTATACCTCTACTCAGGAAAGACCTAGTACCATTACACCTATGGAAATTGGAGTCATCAAAGGTCCCCTCACACCAGAGGAAAAAGCCAGGAGAAGAATGGAAAATTTGTGTCTCTACTGTGCTCATAAAGAGCATACTGTTTCTTCATGTCCTCAACTTCTGAAGCAAAAGAAGGGTAAGCTAACCCACAGCACTCATTTATTTAATCTAACATTGGAAACACAAATGACTTTGTTTTTTTCATTACAGTGGGACCAGAAAAACATTCAATCTAAAGCTTTGGTTGATTCAGGGGCCTCACGGAGTTACATAGATACTACCTTTGTTAAGAATAATAAAATACCTATTGTGTGTAAAGCAAAACCTCTCTTTGTTAAATTAATAGATGGTTCACTAATACAACAAGGTCCAATAACTCATCACACTATACCTTTACTTATAACCACTAAGGAAGGTCATACTGAATATATCTCATTTGATTTAATTCCTATATCATTACACACAATAATTCTGGGGTTTTCCTGGTTGCAGAAACACAACCCGAATATAGACTGGTCTCAAAATAAAATAACACTAAGTTCTTCTTATTGTTTGAAGACCTGTTACCCACACTGTACCATAGCTACTCTAGAGAATGGGATACCCAGACCTTATCAGGATCTGGCAGAGGTTTTTGACCTTAAAGAGGCAGAAAGTCTTCCCCCACACAGGGAGTTCGATTGCCCGATAGATCTAATACCTGGGTCACAAGTTCCACATGGGAAAATATATCCCCTCTCTCAAACCGAACTAGCTTTTGTAAGAACCTACTTAGACGATAATCTGCGCAAAGGGTTCATTTCACATTCTACTTCCCCTGCAGCAGCAGGTATGTTTTTAGTTAAAAACAAGGATGGGACGATACGTCCTATTATTGACTACAGAGCACTAAATGATATTACCTTAAAGAACAGATACCCACTACCCTTAATTCCTGAGCTTCTTGAACGCTTACATGGCGCCACCATCTATTCTAAACTTGATTTGAAGGGTGCTTATAATTTAATTAGAATCAAACAAGGTGACGAATGGAAAACAGCGTTTAGAACACGTTATGGGCTATATCAATACAATGTGATGCCTTTCGGCCTAAGTAATGCGCCCGCTACATTCCAACATTTTATTAACGAAATCTTTCGAGATTTATTGGATGTATGTGTTATAATTTATTTGGATGACATCCTCATTTATTCTAAAACATTACAAGATCATGAGAAACATGTACGTTGGGTGCTTACTAGGCTAAAAGACCACAAACTATACGCTAAGCTTGAGAAATGTTCTTTTCACGTTCAAGAAATTAAGTTCTTGGGTTATATTATAACACCAAATAAAATCATGATGGATCCAGAAAAGGTTTCTGCAATTGTAAATTGGCCAGTTCCCACAACTGTTAAAGCTCTACAAAGATTCATTGGGTTCTCAAATTTTTATCGTCGTTTTATTAAAGATTTTTCACTAATTGTAAAACCGTTAACACAACTAACAAGTAAGAAACAGAGATTTACTTGGACCAAGGAAGCTCAATTATCTTTTGAGACTCTAAAGAATCAATTCATTAATGCACCAGTTTTAACATTACCCAACTTTGATACACAATTTATTCTTGAAGTAGACGCCTCAAATACTGGTATTGGGGCAATTCTTTCACAAAAGAATAAAGATAAAACAGAAACCCATCCCATAGCCTTCTATTCAAGAATGCTCACTACTGCTGAAAAGAACTATACTATAGGGGATAAAGAATTACTGGCAATAAAATGTTCACTGGAACATTGGAGACATCTCCTTGAAGGTTCAAATCTCCCTTTCATAATTTTCACTGATCACAAGAACTTAGAATACTTAAAGAAAAGTAAAACACTTAATTCACGACAGGTCCGTTGGTCCATCTTTTTAGACCGGTTTAATTTTTTAATTACATATAAACCAGGGAAACTCAATATTAAGGCAGACGCCTTATCTAGAATGTATGAAAAAGATCTGTCTGATGACCCTGAGTTTGTAATCCCTGAAGAAAGATTCATAGGAGTTATATCTTCTCTAGAACAAGAAATACTTGAGGTTCTAAATAAAGACCCTAACATACCTGGATCTTGTGATAAAGATCCACAGACGGGACTATATTATTACAAAAGGAAGTTGTTCATTCCTGAATCTTTAAGGAACACTATCCTTAAACAAACCCATGATGGAACTTTAGCTGGTCACCTGGGAATCCAAAAAACCATAGAATTAACTAGAAGAAATTTCTGGTGGCCTGGGATGAACCACACAATTTACCTATACATAACAAACTGTGATGTTTGTGCTAGAAACAAGATCTCCCATAAAAAACCCATAGGCCTCTTAAGACCTCTGCCTATCCCAGATAAACCATGGGAGACCATATCTATGGATTTTATTGTTGATCTCCCTAAATCTCAACATCACACTACCATACTAGTTGTAATAGATCATCTAACGCGTCTGGCTCATTTCATACCTATGAAAGGTTTGCCTTCCGCTCTTGCAACAGCTACAGCCTTTTTGAATCAAATTGTAAGATTACATGGATTACCCACCGTAATAATTACGGACAGGGGTACACAATTCACCTCTTCTTTCTGGAAATCCCTATGCATATTACTAAAAGTAGATAGTAGATACACTACTGCATTCCATCCCCAAACAAATGGACTTACAGAAAGAACGAATCAAACCCTTGAACAATATCTTAGGTGTTTCATTACCTACTTACAAGATGATTGGATTGATTATATCCCCATGGCAGAATTTTCTTACAACAATTCTGTTTCCACTTCTCTTAAAATGTCACCTTTCTTTGCTACTTATGGATTTAATCCCAATACCGTATCTCTTTCTAGAAAAGAAGTAAACTCACCTAGTGCCACAGAATTCACCAATTCTTTACAAGAAAGGTTAGATCAATTGAAGGATTCTCTCTCAAAGGCAAAAGACTATCAAAAACGTAACTATGATAAACATCATAGTCCAAGTCCCACTTATCAAATTGGTGATCAAGTTCTACTATCCATCAGGAACCTTAAGTTGCAAATACCATGTAAAAAACTTGCCAATCAATTTTTAGGACCTTTTACGATTGATAAGATCATCAACCAGAACGCAGTTAGACTCATTTTGCCTGATTCATATAAAATACATTCCACATTTCATGTGTCTCTCATTAAACCTTATTCTGCTAAAGACCATCAAGGTATTAATCTAAGACCCCCGCCTATCTTGGTGGAGAATCAGGAAGAATTTGAAGTTGAGTCTATTCTTGATTCCAGAGTAAGACGACATAAGCTGGAATATTTAATAAAGTGGAAAGGTTATGGTCCGGAGGAAAATTCTTGGCAAAGGTCTACTGAGATACATGCACCTCGTCTGGTTACTGCTTTTCACCGTCGTTACCCAGAGAAACCTCGGATGGAATCCCCTGAGGTGATTCCTTGACTGGGGGGATCTGTGATATTCCTTTTAGGATTATCCCCTCCCTCCTAATTAACTTTCCTTTATAGGGCAGTAACTTTCAACACTCATTGCCTGAATATTGAAGCTCACAGTTACGTTTGCTTCCTTGTGCCATTCCTACTTGCTAATTGTAGATACAGCTGATTCCCTTGAGGATTTTCTACCTGACATCGTCTTCAGATTCATACGCATCCGGATCTACATCCTCAGCGTTCCGGAAACCAAGCCGCGCACACACAGCTTCTCACCGCCATCGGCGGTCACTGCTTAGCTCTGCTCTTATCGGATCTTTGTGGGGTATTGTATGTTGGCTATCTGGATAATACTTACCTTGCTTTGTATCCTCTAATTTACCTCACGTTTGAACTGACTTACTCTGTGCAGCAATGTTATACTTACGTTCCTAATTCAGTATAAGTTGTGCCATATAAAACCGCAACAAACTCTGCTCACTACTATCAGTAAAGTTTGGAACATCCAATTATGATATATTGTTTGTGTGGTTTGGATTGCTTGGAACTGTATATATTTTAGAATGTCTGTGTGTGTGCGTGAAGACAGGTTTTGACTTCAATACCTTTGAATTGCTATCTCAATATTAATTCTACCTGACTAAAAGTTATACCTACTCAGCTGTCTCACACCTTTATGTTATTTACTAAAAGATTTCAAAAGTAACAATCTCACAGTATCTATTCAGGTAATTTAAACTACCATTACCTGCTTAGTTTACAAAAGAGAAACACATCCTTTATTTATTGAAGGATTTTTGTTATATTTCAAACCCTTAATACAAAAGTGTACCAGTTGCTACAAATACGCGAGAGGGAGCGATAAATAACACTCCAGTTGTAATCTAGCCCATAGTAGGTCAATGATATTATGATTATTTGTTATAATCTCTCAAGCCAACAATAAAATAAGGTACATAAGGAAAAGTCAAAATAAGCCCTAAACAAGAAGGAAGAGTAGAGAATGGAGGATAAGGTGAGTAATACCAATAGGTTCCGACAGACTATAGGGCAGAATAATGTATCAACCATGAGTTTTTACATTAAAGATAAAAGACACAGCTTACTCAAACACTCTGTTATATATCATCTATAGGGTATTATAGAATGTTATAGTATGTAATATCAACTGTTTGGGAGTAGTTCATGAGAGCAAATATAAAACAGCTTGTCTAGAAATCGCATATTAGTGTAGAGCTGCCTCAGACATAAATATTAGTGAGGAGTAAAAATAAAACAGACCTATGTCACCTGAAGGACTAATATGATAATAAGGTTACATTGCTAAAGAAGAATAATGATTTTTAATCAATTAAAATAGCCCACAACAGGACAAAAGTTTTTTAACATACAAATTAAAGAACACCATTTCAACTAACAGCACATACTTAAAGGAACATTAAATTTGACATTTCAACATTAAAAATGTTTCATTAGTATTGCAATATACATTCATTATTTATTTTGCTGTGTTTTGCTGTAACATATGTCTAAAAACTGTGCTTATCTCACTTTCTCCCAGGGAGGTTTGGGTTAATACTTTTAGGCAATTTATGTAAACTTTTATTTGCTTCCCCCTCCCCCCTAAGATTCTCAGCAATCTCATTTGTAAAATGTGGATTATTAGTTTTGCATCAACAATCATGATAGGAGAAGCATTCTTTGCAATAGTGACTAAGTTGAATCAGTGCTAAACCACCTTACAGGGACACTGAACCCAATTTTTTTCTTTTGTGATTCAGATAGAGCATGCAATTTTAAGCAACTTTCTAATTTACTCCTATTATCAAATTTTCTTCATTCTCTTGGTATGTTTATTTGAAAAGCAAGAATGTAAGTTTAGATGCCGGCCCATTTTTGGCGAACAACCTGGGTTGTCCTTGCTGATTGGACAGCACCAATAAACAAGTGCTGTCAATTGTTCTGAACCAACAATTTGCTGACTCCTTAGCATAGATGCCTTCTTTTCAAATAAAGATAGCAAGAGTACGAAGAAAAAATTATAATAGAAGTAAATTAGAACGTTGCTTAAAATTGTATGCTCTATCAGAATCATGAAATAAAAAAATTAGGTTCAGTGTCCCTTTAAGGGAAGAGATAAGGGCAGGTTTCCCCAGTCTCTTTCAACTGCACATGTGCAGAGTTCATGTTAAATCTGAGTATTAGTTTATGATTGGTTAGCAAGGATTCTTTTGTTCTGGGAAGCAGGGAAATCAGTGAACTTAATAAAATAAAACAATATACTCACTTGACAAAATTAAAGGGACATGAAACCCAATTCCCCCCCCCCCCCCATGATTTAGGTAGAACATACAATTTTAAACAACTTTCCAATTCACTTCTATTATCAAATTTGCTTCATTCTCTTGGTATCATTTTTTGAAGGAGCAGCCATGCACTAATGGTTTCTAACTGAATACATGGGTGAGCCAATGGAAATCGGTAAATATATGCAGCCACCAATCAGGAGCAAGAACCTAGGTTCTTTGCTGCTGCTGAGCTTGCCTAGATAAACCTTTCAGAAAAGGATAACAAGAGAAGGAATCAAATTAAATAATAGAAGTAAATTGGATTGTTTTTTAAAATTGTATGTTTTGTCTAAATCATGAATGGCTAATTATCGGCTAGATTTAGAGTTCTGCGGCCAAAGGGGTGCGTTAGCTATGCATGCTTTTTTCCCCCCACACCTTTTAAATACCGCTGGTATTTAGAGTTCACAGAATGGCTGCGTTAGGCTCCAAAAAAGGGAGCGTATGGCATATTTACCGCCACTGCAACTCTCAATACCAGCGTTGCTTACGGACGCGGCCAGCTTCAAAAACGTGCTCGTGCACGATTCCCCCATAGAAAACAAATGGGGCAGTTTGAGCTGAAAAAAAACCTAACACCTGCAAAAAAGCAGCGTTCAGCTCCTAACGCAGCCCCATTGTTTTCTATGGGAAACACTTCCTAAGTCTGCACCTAACACCCTAACATGTACCCCGAGTCTAAACACCCCTAACCTTACACTTATTAACCCCTAATCTGCCGCCCCCTGCATATTATTATTAACCCCTAATCTGCCGCTCCGTACACCGCCGCAACCTACATTATACCTATGCACCCCTAATCTGCTGCCCCTAACACCGCCGACCCCTATATTATATTTATTAACCCCTAATCTGCCCCCCACGTCGCCTCCACCTACCTACACTTATTAACCCCTAATCTACCGACCGGATCTCACCACTACTCTAATAAATGTATTAACTCCTAAAGCTAAGTCTAACCCTAACACTAACACCCCCCTAAATTAAATATAATTTAAATCTAATGAAATAAATTAACTCTTATTAAATAAATTATTCCTATTTAAAGCTAAATACTTACCTGTAAAATAAACCCTAATATAGCTACAATATAAATTATAATTATATTGTAGCTATTTTAGGATTAATATTTATTTTACAGGCAACTTTGTAATTATTTTAACCAGGTACAATAGCTATTAAATAGTTAATAACGATTTAATAGCTACCTAGTTAAAATAATTACAAAATTACCTGTAAAATAAATCCTAACCTAAGTTACAATTAAACCTAACACTACACTAGTAATAAATTAATTAAACTACCTACAATTATCTACAATTAAACCTAACACTACACTATCAATAAATTAATTAAATACAATACCTACAAATAAATACAATGAAATAAACTAACTAAAGTACAAAAAATAAAAAAGAACTAAGTTTATTTACAAACATTAGAAAAATATTACAACAATTTTAAACTAATTACACCTACTCTAAGCCCCCTAATAAAATAACAAATCCCCCCAAAATAAAAAAATGCCCTACCCTATTCTAAAATTAAAATAGAAAAGCTCTTTTACCTTACCAGCCCTGAAAAGGGCCCTTTGCGGGGCATGCCCCAAAGAATTCAGCTCTTTTGCCTGTAAAAAAAAACATACAATACCCCCCCCAATATTACAACCCACCACCCACATACCCCTAATCTAACCCAAACCCCCCTTAAATAAACCTAACACTAAGCCCCTGAAGATCTCCCTACCTTGTCTTCACCACGCCGGGTTCACCGATCGATCCAGAAGAGCCTCCGATGTCTTGATCCAAGCCCAAGCGGGGGGCTGAAGATGTCCATGATCCGGCTGAAGTCTTCATCCAAGCGGGAGCTGAAGAGGTCCATGATCCGACTGAAGTCTTCTATCAAGCGGCATCTTCAATCTTCTTTCTTCCGGATCCATGTAGTTCATCCCGCCGACGCGGAACATCCATCTTCACCGACGACTTCCCGACGAATGACGGTTCCTTTAAGGGACCTCATCCAAGATGGCGTCCCTCGAATTCGGATTGGCTGATAGGATTCTATCAGCCAATCGGAATTAAGGTAGGAAAATTCTGATTGGCTGATGGAATCAGCCAATCAGATTCAAGTTCAATCCGATTGGCTGATCCGATCAGCCAATCAGATTGAGCTCGCATTCTATTGGCTGATCGGAACAGCCAATAGAATGCGAGCTCAATCTGATTGGCTGATTGGATCAGCCAATCGGATTGAACTTGAATCTGATTGGCTGATTCCTACCTTAATTCCGATTGGCTGATAGAATCCTATCAGCCAATCGGAATTCGAGGGACGCCATCTTGGATGACGTCCCTTAAAGGAACCTTCATTCGTCGTCTAGTCGTCGGAAGAAGAGGATGGATCCGCGGTGGAGGTCTTGAAGATTAGCCGGTCGTCATCGGATGGAAGAACATAGAAGATGCGGCTTGGATGAAGATGTTTGCCGGTCCGGATGTCCTCTTCTGCCCGCTTGGATCAAGACTTCAGCCGGAGGATGGATGTCTTCAGCCCGCCGCTTGGGCTTGGATCAAGACATTGGAGCCTGGATGGATCGCTGGTACCCGGTGTGGTGAAGATAAGGTAGGAAGATCTTCAGGGGCTTAGTGTTAGGTTTATTTAAGGGGGGTTTGGGTTAGATTAGGGGTATGTGGGTGGTGGGTTGTAATGTTGGGGGGGGTATTGTATGTTTTTTTCCAGGCAAAAGAGCTGAATTCTTTGGGGCATGCCCCGCAAATGGCCCTTTTAAGGGCTGGTAAGGTAAAAGAGCTTTTCTATTTTAACTTTAGAATAGGGTAGGGCATTTTTTTTTATTTTGGGGATCTTTGTTATTTTATTAGGGGGCTTAGAGTAGGTGTAATTAGTTTAAAATTGTTTTCCTATATTTTAAATATTTTATATTTTAGAAATATTTTTCTAATGTTTGTAAATATTTTTTTATTTTTTGTAACTTAGTTCTTTTTTATTTCTCCTACATTGGTGTGTCCGGTCCATGGCTTCATCCATACTTGTGGGAATATTCTCTTCCCTAACAGGAAATGGCAAAGAGAGCACAGCAAAAGCTGCCCATATAGCTCCCCCTCTGGCTCCGTCCCCCAGTCATTCTCTTTGCCGCTCTGAACAAGTAGCATCTCCACGGGGATGGTAAAGAGTATGTGGTGTTAGCTGTAGTTTTATTTCTTCTATCAAGAGTTTGTTATTTTAAAATAGTACCGGTTTGTACTATTTACTCTACAACAGAAAGTGATGAAGAGTTCTGTTAAAAGAGGAGTATGATTTTAGCAACAGTACCTAAAATCCATTGCTGTTCCCACGCAGGACTGTTGAAACCAGAGAACTTCAGTTGGGGGGAACAGTTTGTAGACTTTTCTGCTCCAGGTATGACTAGTCTCTTTTCTAACAAGACATAGTAATGCTAGAAGACTGTCATTTTCCCTCTTGGGACCGGTAAGCCATTTTCTTAGACTCATAACAGAATGAAGGCTTATAAATGGGCTCTATACTGGTTGACACTATGGTGGGCTAAATCGATTGATTTATATAATATTTATTTGACTTTTGGAGTGTTTTTGTGATATGAAACACTTTTGGGAACGTTTTTATTTCTCCTGGCAGTTGGTTAGACAGCTAATTTAGTTTATTTAATTGTATTTATTTGTAGGTATTTTATTTAATTAATTTATTGATAGTGTAGTGTTAGGTTTAATTGTAGATAATTGTAGGTATTTTATTTAATTAATTTATTGATAGTGTAGTGTTAGGTTTAATTGTAATTTAGGTTAGGATTTATTTTACAGGTAATTTTGTAATTATTTTAACTAGGTAGTTATTAAATAGTTATTAACTATTTAATAGCTATTGTACCTGGTTAAAATAAATACAAAGTTGCCTGTAAAATAAATATTATTCCTAAAATAGCTACAATATAATTATAATTTATATTGTAGCTATATTAGGGTTTATTTTACAGGTAAGTATTTAGCTTTAAATAGGAATAATTTATTTAATAAGAGTTAATTTATTTCGTTAGATTTAAATTATATTTAATTTAGGGGGGTGTTAGTGTTAGGGTTAGACTTAGCTTTAGGGGTTAATACATTTATTAGAGTAGCGGTGAGATCCGGTCGGCAGATTAGGGATTAATTATTGTAGGTAGGTGGAGGCGACGTTGGGGGCGGCAGATTAGGGGTTAATAAATATAATATAGGGGTCGGCGGTATTAGGGGCAGCAGATTAGGGGTACATAGGGATAACGTAGGTTGCAGCGGTGTACAGAGCGGCAGATTAGGGGTTAATAATAATATGCAGGGGTCAGCGATAGCGGGGGCGGCAGATTAGGGGTTAATAAATATAATATAGGGGTCGGCGGTATTAGGGGCAGCAGATTAGGGGTACATAGGGATAACGTAGGTTGCGGCGGTGTACGGAGCGGCAGATTAGGGGTTAATAATAATATGCAGGGGTCAGCGATAGCGGGGGCGGCAGATTAGGGGTTAATAAATATAATATAGGGGTCGGCGGTGTTAGGGGCAGCAGATTAGGGGTACATAGGGATAACGTAGGTGGCGGCGGTGTACGGAGCGACAGATTAGGGGTTAAACATTTTTAATAGAGTGGCGGCGATGTGGGGGGACCTCGGTTTAGGGGTACATAGGTAGTTTATGGGTGTTAGTGTACTTTAGAGCACAGCAGTTAAGAGCTTTATAAACCGGCGTTAGCCCAGAAAGCTCTTAACTCCTGACTTTTTTCTGCGGCTGGAGTTTTGTCATTAGATTTCTAACGCTCACTTCAGCCACGACTCTAAATACCAGCGTTAGAAAGATCCCATTGAAAAGATAGGATACGCAAATGGCGTAGGGGGATCTGCGGTATGGAAAAGTCGCGGCTGCAAAGTGAGCGTTAGACCCTTTCCTGACTGACTCTAAATACCAGCGGTAGCCCAAAACCAGCGTTAGGAGCCTCTAACGCTGGTTTTGACGGCTACCGCCAAACTCTAAATCTAGCCGTATGACTTTACTGTCCCTTTAAGCTGCAGTTTTCATTGCAAAATTATTCTCAGATATGAAGGTCCAAAATCATGTAGTTTACAATTTGTGTTTAGTGGTCCTTTAACTTAATCAGATCGGATTGTGATCAAATCTCACAATTTAGAACAAGCAGAACCCGGACAAAGAACTATAAATGGTCTGAAGGTAAACCACAAATTATCTTAGGATTTCATCCCACTTCAGTTATCTAGAGCAAATTAACAGAGGAAAATGACTGACATACCAAATATTAAGGATAAAGCAGGAGAAGCAGTATTATATATCTTGTGACAAAATGAGTCAGAGAGCAGGGCCGGACTGGGAAATCAGACCGGCCCTGGAAATTTGTATAGACCGGCCCCGCCCCCCTCCAGCCTAGCCATGCCCCCTCCAGCCCAGCCACGCCCCTCCAAGCCAGCCAATTATGCTCTAGCTGGTTTTCCCTTCAACTTATATATATATATTATATAAATATAATATAAAAATATAAATATTATATAAATATAATATGTATATATATTATATATACAGGTATATATAATAAATATATATATATATATATATATATAATATATAATATACTGTGTATATATATATATATATATATATATATATATATATATATATACTGTATATAATAGAAAATTAAAAAAATGTGAGTTACAAACACACAACCTTGTTATCAAACACAGAGCGATTAAAGTTGATATAATTTATTGTATTGTTAATATACATATGATTTCTGGTAAATAATTTTACCTTTGAGGAGCACTCTCAGACTAAAATAGGTCGGTGTGGATCCCACGGCCTGGGCAGCACTCTCTTTGCTGTTTGAGTCTTTCTGAGCGTGTGAGTCTCCTCCTCGCCTCGACCGGCCTCTTCCCGCCTCCCACACACACTGAGTCCAGCCCCATCTCTTATCGCATGCTAAGAGCTCCCCTGTCCCCTGGGCGGGCCTATCTATGCTGTGTGTCAGCAGCACTGAGCACTGTCTGTGACTACTGACTGCGGCGGATGAGGCTCAGCTGTGAATGAGTCAGTGACTGTGGCTGTCTGAGTGTGTCAGTCTGTGTGCAGTGCCGCTGGCGGCTCTGACTGTCGCTGCCCTCCCTCACACAACTCAACTGCTGTGCTAAGTTGCTTGCTGAGCGCCGCTCTCTCTCCACTGCAGCTGTCTGACTGAGTAGCCTTTGCCGGCCGGAGGCCGACCGTGATTTTTCCCGGTATCCAGACGGCCCAATCCGGCCCTATCAGAGAGCACTTCCTCTAATGCTCTGTATTCCAGAAAGAGGCTGTACCTACAGTCAGAGCACACTGCATCCAATGCTCTATATCCCAGAAAGAGGTAGTGCCTACAGTCACAGCGCACTACATTCAATGCTCTGTATTCCAGAAAGAGGCAGTACCTACAGTCAGAGTGCACTGCATACAATGCTCTGTATCTCAGAAAGAGGTAGTGCCTACAGTCACAGCGCACTGCATCCAATGCTCTGTATTCCAGAAAGAGGTAGTACCTACAGTCACAGTGCACTGCATCCAATGTTCTGTATCCTAGAAAGAGGCAGTACCTACAGTCAGAGTGCACTGCATCCAATGCTCTGTATCCCAGAAAGAGGTAGTACCTACAGTCACAGTGCACTGCATCCAATGTTCTGTATCCTAGAAAGAGGCAGTACCTACAGTCAGAGTGCACTGCATTCAATGCTCTGTATCCCAGAATGATGCAGTACCTACAGTTAGAGAGCACTACATCCAATGCTCGGTATCCCAGCAAGAGGTAGTGCCTACATTCACAGCGCACTACATCCAATGCTCTGTATCCCAGAAAGAGGCAGTGCCTACAGTCAGAGCGCTCTGCATACAATGCTCTGTATCCCAAAAAGAGACAGTACCTACAGTCAGAGCGCACTGCATCCAGTGCTCTGTATCCCAGAAAGAGGCAGTACCTACAGTCAGAGCACACTGCATCCAATACTCTGTATTCCAGAAAGAGGCTGTACCTAAAATCAGAGCACACTGCATCCAATTCTCTGTATTCCAGAAATAGGAAGAATCTACAGTCAGAGTGCACTGCATCCAATGCTCTGTATCCCAGAAAGAGGCAGTACCTACAGTCATAGCACACTGCCTCCAATGCTCTGTATCCCAGAAAGGGGCAGTACCTACAGTCATAGCACACTGCCTCCAATACTCTGTATCCCAGAAAGAGGCAGTACCTACAGTCAGAGTGCGCTGTATCCAATGCTCTGTATCCCAAAAAGAGGCAGTACCTACAGTAATAGCACACTGCCTCCAATGCTCTGTATCCCAGAAAGGGGCAGTACCTACAGTCAGAGTGTGCTGCATCCAATGCTCTGTATCCAAGAAAGAGGCAGTACCTACAGTTAGTGTGCACTGCCTCCAATGCTCTGTATCCCAGAAAGAGGCAGTACCTACAGTCAGAGTGCACTGCCTCCAATGCTCTGTATCCCAGAAAGGGGCAGTACCTACAGTCAGAGTGCGTCAGTGCGCTGCATCCAATGCTCTGTATCCAAGAAAGAGGCAGTACCTACAGTCAGTGTGCACTGCATCAAATGCTCTGTATCCCAGAAAGAGGCAGTACCTACAGTCAGAGTGCACTGCATCCAGTGCTCTGTATCCCAAAAAGAGGTAGTGCCTACAGTCACAGTGCACTGCATCCAATGCTCTGTATCCCAGAAAGAGACAGTACCTACAGTCACAGCACACTGCATCCAATGCTCTGTATCTCAGAAAGAGACAGTACCTACAGTCATAGCACACTGCCTTTAATGCTCTGTATCCCAGAAAGAGGCAGTACCTACAGTCAGAGTGCACTGCATCCAGTGCTCTGTATCCCAAAAAGAGGTAGTGCCTACAGTCACAGTGCACTGCATCCAATGCTCTGTATCCCAGAAAGAGACAGTACCTACAGTCACAGCACACTGCATCCAATGCTCTGTATCTCAGAAAGAGACAGTACCTACAGTCATAGCACACTGCCTTTAATGCTCTGTATCCCAGAAAGAGGCAGTACCTACAGTCAGAGTGCACTGCATCCAATGCTCTGTATCCCAGAAAGAGGCAGTACCTACAGTCATAGCACACTGCCTCTAATGCTCTGTATCCCAGAAAGGGGCAGTACCTACAGTCAGAGTGCGCTGCATCCAATGCTCTGTATCCAAGAAATAGGTAGTACCTACAGTCAGAGTGCACTGCATCCAATGCTCTGTATCCCAGAAAGAGGCAGTACCTACAGTCATAGCACACTGCCTCCAATGCTCTGTATCCCAGAAAGGGGCAGTACCTACAGTCAGAGTGCACTGCATCCAATGCTCTGTATCCAAGAAATAGGTAGTACCTACAGTCAGTGTGCACTGCATCCAATGCTCTGTATCCCAGAAAGAGACAGTACCTACAGTCAGAGTTCACTGCATCCAATGCTCTGTATCCCAGAAAGAGGCAGTACCTACAGTTAGAGTGCACTGCATACAATGCTCTGTATCCATGAAAGAGGAAGTACCTACAGTCAGAGTGCACTGCATCCAATGCTCTTTATCCCAGAAAGAGGCTGTACCTACTTTCAGAGTGCACTGCATCCAAAGCTCTTTATCCCAGAAAGAGGTAGTACCTACAGTCAGAGTGCACTGCATCCAATACTCTGTATTCCAGAAAGAGGCTGTGCCTAAAATCAGAGCACACTGCATCCAATTCTCTCTATTCCAGAAATAGGAAGTAGTAGTAGATTTTCTCCTTATCTATCTCTTCTGCTTAGGACAATTAGGGACAGTTAAAAAATAGACAATTAAAGAATGTGTACAAACAAGGCTATGTGGAATCCCTTTCGTAAAAACAAATATGATAAATCAAAGTAAACATAAGAAACATATAAGAAATTATATTGTGATAAAAACAGCAAACAACTCATTTATTTTCTTGCAAAATGAGCACTTAGAATTTCTCATTGTAGTCATTGCCCTTGGGGAGATAAGAAAGGAGACATCTTTTAAAATTAAGTTGCATTCTGCCTCTTCTCAATATGAGCAAACATTCTTGCTGTCTCTCTAGCATTATCTGAATAGTAAACCAGCTTGTTACTGGCATCAATCAATATACAGTATAATTTACTGTGTTGACCCCAGCCTTCTTGTAGGGCTGTGGCAAGAAGTAATGGACCATGCACAAATGAAGTTAAAATAAAATAAAGAGCGAAATTCATGAAGCTGCGAGATGCAGCTTTATGAAGCTTCGGTGCAGGCTTGCTGCTTCCTAACCTACACGCCAACTCTGATTTTGCGGACCAAATCACACCAGACAAGTCAGACCGGGGGATTATTCACAGCCTCTGCTGGCGCACGATTGGCTGCACGCTAGCAAGGGGTGGCATTGATGGAGCAAGCCTTTTCCACCCAGGGGGTTCTTAAATGTCGCCCAAATGGTAAAAACCTTTTAAAACGATGAATACATATTGTAATTATTTCTATTAAGTATAACCCACTGCTTAGTGCTCTTTCTTTACAATAATGAAACATACTGTTTAATATCCCTTTAAGATAATTATCTAACAGACACCTAGATTACGAGTTTTGCGCTAAACAGGGTGCAAAACTAACGCCAAAAAAGTTGCGTTATTTCACCTCCATAGCGCTGCCATTACGAGTTACTGAAAAGCCTCTTTGTGCGCGAGATATGGTGGCCTTAAGCTCCATTCTGCACAAAATCCAAGGGCTGCTTTGACGCTACACTTTCCCCATAGACATCAATGGGGAGAAAGTGTTAGAAAAAAAACTAACACCTGCGATCGCGGAATGAAAAATCTCCGTAATGCAACCCCATTGATGTCTATGGGGAAAAAAAAAGTTATGTTTAAACCTAACACCCTAACATAAACCCCAAGTCTAAACACTCCTAATCTGCTGCCCCTGCCATCGCCGACACCTAAATAAAGTTATTAACCCCTATTCCGCCACTACCCGGCATCACCGATACTATAATAAAGTTATTAACCCCTAAACCTCCGGCCTCCCACATCTCCACCACTAAATAAACCTATTAACCCCTAAACCACAGGCCCCCACATCGCAACACACTAAATTAAACTATTAACCCCTAAACCTAACACCCCCTCTAACTTTAAATTAAAATTACAATTTAACTATATTTAAATAAATAAAAACTTACCTTTAAAATAAAAATAAACCTAACATTAAACTATAAATGAACCTAACCTTATTATTCTAATAAAATAAAAGATACTACCAATTAAAAAATCTAAAATTACGAAAAATAAAAAACACTAAGCTTACAAAAATAATAAACAAATGATAAAAAAAAAACAATTACACCTAATCTAATAGCCCTATAAAAATAAAAAAAAAACCCTCAAAATAAAAACGCACCCTAGCCTACAATAAACTACCAATAGACCTTAAAAGGGCCTTTTGTAGGGCATTGCCTTAAGTTCAACAGCTCTTTTACCTGTAAAAAAATACAAAGTCCCCCCAACAGTAAAACCCCCCACCCAACCAACCCCCCAAAATAAAAAACCTTACTCTAAATAAAACCTAAGCTACCCATTGCCCCTTAAGGGGCATTTGTTTGGGCATTGCCCTTAAAAGGGCATTCAGCTTTTTTTTCATTGCCCTTAAAAGGGCATTTAGTTCTTTTTCTAAAGCCCAAACCCTAAACTGAAAAAAACACCCCAAAAAATAACAAAAATACCTAACACTAACCCCAGAATATGTAGTATTGTCCCAAGTGAAATATATGTATTGTACTTTTATTTGCCATGAGTCAGGTTTATGTATATTTCCTTTTGCAGACTATCAGCTTCAAAATTGGGAAACATATTTAGGAAGTTATTTTTTCTTATCTGCGGTATAGTCTTTTCCTCAAATTGACTGCTTTTTCATTAATTTTTGTGTGCAAAATTAGGCTTGCGAGGTCGCAAAATGATTATATTTATTGCGTCATTCTTGGCGTTAGAAATTTTTGGTGCGAAGGTACGTTCGGTGACGCAAATTCTAAGTTGACGCCAGGTTTCCTTGCACAAGGTTGCGTCTTCCATGACACGAGTTGCATCATATCCGGATGTTGTTGGCACTAAATAATTTTGTGTTGCTCATCATACTTGGCGCCAAATAATTTAATTATTTAAACCCCACTTCCTATATGCCTCTTGCATTTTTTTATGCTCAGAGGGCTATGCTGTTTGCATTTTCTTCCCATTCCTGAAACTGCCATATAAGGAAATTGATAATTTTGCTTTATATGTTGTTTTTTTCTTTTACATTTGCAAGATGTCTCAATCTGATCCTGTCTCAGAAACCACTGTTTGAACCCTGCTGCCTGATAACAGTTCTACCAAAGTGTATCTGTTGTAAGTAAGCAGAGATTATATCTCCAGCTGTAGTATGTAATAGTTGTCATGATAAGCTTTTACATGCAGAGAATGTATCCATCAGTACTAGTACAATGCCTGTTGTTCCTTCAACATCTAATGTACATGATAGCCCTGTGAATATATTTTTTTTTATTGCTGATGCGATTCAGAAGGCTTTGTCTGCTATTCCGCCTTCTAATAAACGTAAAAGGTCTTTTAAGACTTCTCATAAAGTTGATGAAATTTCAAATGACTGACAACATACTGAATTATCCTCCGCTGATGAGGATCTATCTGGTTCAGAAGATCCTACCTCAGATTTTGACACTGACAAATCTGCTTATCTCTTTAAGATGGAGTATATTCATTCCTTGTTAAAAGAGGTGTTGATTACTTTGGATATTGGGGGGGGGGGGGGGATATTGAGGAAACTAGTCCTCTTGATACTAAAACTAGTAAACATTTACATTCTGTTTATAAACCTCTTGTGGTTACTCCAGAGGTTTTTCCGGTTCCTGATATGATTTCAAAAGAATGGAATAGGCCTGGTACTTCTTTTATTCCTTCTTTTAGGTTTAAAAAGTTGTATCCTTTGCCAGCAGTTAGATTGCCAAACGTACTACTATTCCTATGGAAGATAGTACTTCTTTTAAGGACCCTTTAGATAGGAAACTTGAATCTTATCTAAGGAAAGCTTATTTATTTTCTGGCTACATTCTTAGGCTTGCTATATCCATGGCTGATGTTGCAGCTGCATCAACTTTTTGGTTGGAAAGCTTAGCGCAACAGGAAACAGATCCTGATTTGTCTTGCATTGTTCGCTTGCTTCAATATGCTAATCATTTTATCTGTGATGCTATTTTTGATATCATCAATATTGATGTTAAATCTATGTCTTTATCTATTTTAGCTATAAGAGCTTTGTGGCTCAAATATTGGAATACTGACATGGTATCTAATTCTAGATTACTATCTCTTTCTTTCCAAGGTAACAATTTATTTGGTTCTCAGTTGGACTCAATTATTCTAACTGTCACTGGGGGTAATGGAGTTTTTTTACCTCAGGATAAAAGATCTAAGGGTAAATCTAAAGCTTCTAATCGTTTTCGTTCTTTTCGACAGAATAAGGAACAAAAAGCCAATCCTTCCCCCAAAGAATTTGGTTCCAATTGGAAACCTTCTTCAAGCTGCAATAAATCCAAGTCTTTTAAGAAACCAAAGCCAGTCCCCAAGTCCGCATGAAGGTGCGGCCCTCATTCCAGCTCAGCTGGTGGGGGGTAGATTAACATTTTTCCGATACATTTGGGCAGATTCTGTCCAAAATCAATGGATTCAGAGTATTATCTCTCAAGGGTATCGAATAGGTTTCAAAGTAAGACCTCCTGTGAGAAGATTTTTTCTCTCACACGTTCCCGCAAATCCAGTGAAGGCTAAGGTTTTTCTGAAGTGTGTTTCAGATCTAGAGCTTTCAGGGGTAATCATACCAGTTCCGTTTCCGGAACAGGGTCTGGGGTTTGATTCAAATCTATTCATTATACCAAAGAAAGAAAATTAATTCAGGCCAGTTCTGGATATGAATTTTTTTTTTTTAAACTGATAATTATGCAAAATTTGTGTGTATCACGTAACTATAGATATTATAAGCTTTTCATGCAAAGTAAGAGCACAAGTGACTAGCTTAGAAGTATATTCATAATAGTAGCGATATTAGTGGGATATAACATAAAGCACAGTATCAGAAATATTGTATGTGGAAGTGGCACTATAAGTATACATTAATACTTAGGGTTGCAGTATAGGCAAGACAAACTGCACAATTAGTCCTCCTCATATATATATATATATATATATATATATATATATACCTTATATGGGGGGGGAGACGGTTGAATATATAGATATAACCTTTTAAGATTGAAGTAGTATAGATGTTAAATGTTAGACTGGGCTCTATGAATAAATGGCCTATGCGAGTTACTATAATTGGTACAATTGTTAATAGGAATTGGAAACAGTCTGAAGAGAAGGTGTGTGGCTGCCTTAACCCGTATAGAAAAAAAGATATAAATAACTATTTTGCACCAGTATCCTCTTGTATATTGATAACAGTTATAAGCATAAAGGAAGGAGGGAGAGGTGGCTATCTGGGTATGATAAACAGCTAATATCACAGAAAACATGTCACCCTAGAAAAACAAGGTAAGCTATTGCATCATAACTCAGAGCAAACAAATTTTAATAAAACAAAGTGACATATCCATTCGGAAAGTCTCAAAAGCACATGGGTTACTAGTAGATACATAAAAAAAGGGATAATTGCATGCTAGGCTGAAAAGCATTCCTGGCGTAGTAGAGCCTAAAAATCTAAGCCAATAACTTTGACGTAATGCATGTAGCTCATTTATGATATTATGAGTAGGGAGGTCATACAGAGTAGCAATAATACAGGTCCAGCCTACACTAAGAACATATCAAATACTTAGAGGGGAAGCTGTGCGTCACAACGTAGTAATGGTCACAGCCTCAGGTTATGAGTTCAACACACTTTGTCACCTACGAAAAATTGAGAATTTGGCATATGTTTACATATATGCTGTCTGTTCTTCTACTATGCTTTCAAAACAACCATGGTATCACATTGGGCTGTAACAGTATACAGATACCTGGAACTATCTGCAAAAGAAATAAACACATACCCAATATTGAATGGCAGTACTCCCCGGGAGGCTAAGAAGTCTGCAATCCCTATGTATTCTACCTATTAAATCTATCAATTTAGAAATGGGAAGGCTCAGACATCTCGGCCGCAGACATCCAAGCCCTCAAGAACATTTAGTAGTAAAAGCACCAAATGAATAAATAGCCATGTATACAAGGTCAAATATCTTTGTAGGAGACAGTGTCCATCATCCGTGTAGAGAGATAAATGTGTATAAGAGACAAGCACATGTAGAAAAATTGTTAGGCATTTAGTTATATCAAAGGAGATACTACCATATACATTTTATGTTGGGCTGCGGAGACTACCTCTAGAGGGAGCACTTGTAGCTAGAATCTTCCATAGCAAGCTTATACATTGGCACTCAGGGTGTGATAGATATATTATCCATATATGTAATGCAGTAGGAGAGATATCCATAATCAACAAGGTCATATAAAAAAATTGTTAGGTAGTTTGCAGGATCAAGGGAGATATTGCAATACGCATTTTATGTTGGGCTGTAAAACTTACTCCCAGAGGAAGCACTTATAACTGATACCCTCTACCCCAAACCCACACAGCGGTAAACACAATGTAGGAGAGATATCCTTCACACTAGGTACGTAAAGACCAGACATATATTCTTGTAGGGATAGATCCCCCAAACCCATGTCCAATAGCTAACTTAAACTAATGTAACTTCACCCATGGCAATGTTTCTATATTCAAGAGTAAAGAAAATAGTGTACTAACATTATGCAAGGTATAACTTTGAATATGGTATCAAATACAAGGTTAATTATATTTCCCTGTCTCTAAAGCGCTAGCTCAGGGTAGAGAATTATATCTGCCTTATGAACAAGATAAAAAACAAGATAGCCCATGTGCAGAGTCATGGAACAGAACATTATGTAACAACTATATGAGCAACTGGCTTTGGAGCATGAGAGGTAAATAAAGTAGAACCCATGTAATCTTGGTAATCTATAATAACCTATAAACATGAAAGGTGTAAAACTGTAAGGTAATACAAGAAACTTATGCTAAAGAGAGAAAGTGCTGTGAGATCCTTTAGTCAAGACAGCAGCAAAAGTCCGGACCCATCTGTTATCTTAACCTATGACGCATTTGGAGTCGACTTGTCTAGGGGGCGATGGGGAAAAGTAATGCATCAGGTAATGGAATAGCAGGTGTCCATCTCCACACCATCTCTGTGCAACAGGTCCTCTGCCGTCAGGAGAAACTGGCATGTACCGATCCGCCTCCATGTCTTTATAGTTTAGGACAGTCAGTGAAAAGTGGGGAATGCTTGGTTGGGTGTGTACGGAGTGTGCTATTTCATATGCAAAAATAAATCACAATTGCACCGCCAGCTTGATAGAGCAAACAAAGTTCACAAACTTGCTATGTCAGCGGGTCACCCCAATCTCCCCCGACTATAGCCAAATTCAAATGAATATGTCATGTGTATATGAATATGAAACTCTCCAATGCAGTCAAGTAATATCACTTTTGATTATATTGCAAAGAAACTCACCACAGTCCTGTTTAGGTTGATCTTTCTCTTGTATCCAAGTGGTGTTGTTGATATTCTTGTGGTGCTGGTGAGTATCCAAGCTGGGAATAGTTAAACCTCCGCAATAAGGGAATTGAATGGTGTTTGAACTCGCTGTGTGTGCTCACAATGGCCAAACAATTCAAGTCTCACAAACAAAAGACAGTTTGGAGCACCAAAAAGCGAGTGAAAAACAAAAAATTTTTTTATTTTATTTATAACAATAGGGTTACATAACCCCAGGGTAAGAGTGTAAAAAACAATATGATGAAAAACAGAGAACAAATAGGCTGACCGGTTTCGGCGTGTGCCTTAATCCTAGCCTGCTTAAAAGTATTAGTAAGATTCACAGCTTAAAAACCCACCTCTGTGTTTCAATTGGGTGTGAGAAATTCACACCTCTCTCATGGTTAACCAATGTTAAACTTCCTAATTTATCAGACACCTGTGTTACCTACTGACTTCACTAGTGTTATTAGGTGTGGCGAAGTCTGTGCAGCCCTCTTAAAGTTTTAACTGTAAACTTTCCTTTGCCTACACACAAACCGCACAAAAGTGCCCATCGTCACATCTAGATTACTGCTGAAATAAATTGTTGTTGCTTTTAATTAGAAACGTAGCTTATATAAGCTAAATTTGTTTTTATCTTTTCCCATTTTTATACCAACATATCTCCATGTATGTAATGCTGTCTAATATCTTACGTTTCTTGAACGTTACAGCATATAAAAATAAAAAAAAAGGAAAAGTTAAAGTTGTGGGACCTGAGACTGCCTGGGTCTGATAATACCCACTAGCCCTTTGTGTACACACTTTCATAGCAAGAAAGGGGGATGTGATTGCAACTGTTCGAGGATGCGTGTGTAATTGTTTACATGTGTGACGTATGAATCACACCTCCAGTTCCGCCCTATAGGCTTGCATGCCCCATCACTTCCACAGCCCTATTCCGCCTTCCACTTTAATAATATGTGTGGAGGGGGTGTGTTAGCGGCACCCCTGGCGTGTATATTTGTTTACATGTGTGACGTATGAATCACGCCTCCCGTTCCGCCCTATAGGCTTGCATATCCCATCGCTTCCACAGCACTAATCCACCTTCCACTTTAATACTATGTGTGGAGGTGGTGTGTTAGCGATACCCCTGACCTATAGTTAAATGGTTTCTCCAAAGTAACCTCACCAAGCGTAGAGCCCTCACTCTATAAATGTATGTTTAACCCTAATCGATGCGGCTGAAAAGCTCCATCTATTTAGTGTGCATCCGTTTCACTAAAGGGGAGGGGAGGGGGTGGATGCGGGGTTTGGTGGGGGGGGGGGGGAGGGTGGTGGGTTATGTGCACTTGAGGTTGGCAGTAGTTTGAAATTTAAACAGATAATTTCTATCCCTAAGAAAACTATAATGGATCTGCTATGTGAACGGAACTCTGAAAAGCTTTTGCCCACTGTTACCTTTTCACAATCGTGTGGGCATTGATCTACAACTGGTTGAATATCAAGTACTGAGATTTATATTATTAATTAATGGTATAAACACACCACCTCCACACATAGTATTAAAGTGGAAGGTGGATTAGTGCTGTGGAAGCGATGGGATATGCAAGCCTATAGGGCGGAACGGGAGGCGTGATTCATACGTCACACATGTAAACAAATATACACGCCAGGGGTGCCGCTAACACACCCCCTCCACACATATTATTAAAGTGGAAGGCGGAATAGGGCTGTGGAAGTGATGGGGCATGCAAGCCTATAGGGCGGAACTGGAGGTGTGATTCATACGTCACACATGTAAACAATTACACACGCATCCTCGAACAGTTGCAATCACATCCCCCTTTCTTGCTATGAAAGTGTGTACACAAAGGGCTAGTGGGTATTATCAGACCCAGGCAGTCTCAGGTCCCACAACTTTAACTTTTCCTTTTTTTTTATTTTTATATGCTGTAACGTTCAAGAAACGTAAGATATTAGACAGCATTACATACATGGAGATATGTTGGTATAAAAATGGGAAAAGATAAAAACAAATTTAGCTTATATAAGCTACGTTTCTAATTAAAAGCAACAACAATTTATTTCAGCAGTAATCTAGATGTGACGATGGGCACTTTTGTGCGGTTTGTGTGTAGGCAAAGGAAAGTTTACAGTTAAAACTTTAAGAGGGCTGCACAGACTTCGCCACACCTAATAACACTAGTGAAGTCAGTAGGTAACACAGGTGTCTGATAAATTAGGAAGTTTAACATTGGTTAACCATGAGAGAGGTGTGAATTTCTCACACCCAATTGAAACACAGAGGTGGGTTTTTAAGCTGTGAATCTTACTAATACTTTTAAGCAGGCTAGGATTAAGGCACACGCCGAAACCGGTCAGCCTATTTGTTCTCTGTTTTTCATCATATTGTTTTTTACACTCTTACCCTGGGGTTATGTAACCCTATTGTTATAAATAAAATAAAAAAAATTTTTGTTTTTCACTCGCTTTTTGGTGCTCCAAACTGTCTTTTGTTTGTGAGACTTTATAGTTTAGGACCCCGGGTAAAGCTAGCCCAAGCTGTTCCACCGGAGGGCGGGCGGCCACATGAACAGTGGGGAAAGGTAGGTCATGGAGTTCCCAGAGTGGCAGCTCTGAAGTGCTAACCTTCATAACTTCATCTTCACTGATTTCCTGAACGCTGCCCCTCGGCTGCAAGTAGGGCTCACTGGGGCTAATTCAGTAAGCGCTCCGGTGCAGGCTGAGTCTGTATCCATCGGATCTTGAGGAGGATATCGGAATGCTTCTTCAATAGATTTCAGAAAGCTTATGCGGTGCATAGCTAGTAAGTCAGACAAGTTTTTAAAAAATGTGAAAGGCTCCATCGACACTGCCGAACACTCAGTGTTTTTGACTCCTTATATTGAAGATAACGTTCCTCTTGAGGGTATCAGATCTGGGTTAAGGGAAATAGTGCAGCAAAGTGCTATGGCGTAGTTAGAGACTGCCTCTCCATGCTGTCAGGCCTGCGAGACATAGAAGATATGCAGAGCACTATGATACTGCCCTGAAAAGTAGATATCCCTGCATAGCTAGTAGGTTTAGTGAGTTACACCTCAACTTTTCAGCATAGCTGCACTGTAATAAGATGCGTTAAACTCTTTTTTGACAGTCGTTGTGCAGAGCTTCTCTCTTAAGCGGCCATCCCTGGCGGCACTTGGCTCCGGCCCGCCGGATCTGAAAATTTTGAATCATTTTGTAAGAGTGCCAACTTTCAAAATGGTGACTATAAGGACTATTCTGCCTTTTGTTCAGCAAGGTCATTATATGTCCACGATAGACTTACAGGATGCATATCTTCATATTCCAATTCATCCAGACCACTATCGGTTTCTGAGATTCTCTTTTCTAGACAAGCATTACCAATTTGTCACTCTTCCATTTGGCCTAGCGACAGCTCCAAGAATTTTTTCAAAGGTTCTTGGTGCTCTACTCTCTGTAATCAGAGAACAGGGTATTCTAGTGGTTCGTTATTTGGACGATATCTTGGTACTAGCTCAGTCTTTACATTCTGCCGAATCTCACACGAATCAACTAGTGTTGTTTCTTCAAAGACATGGTTGGAGGATCAATTTACCAAAAAGTTCCTTGATTCCTCAGACAAGGGTCACCATTTTAGGTTTCCAGATACATTCAGTGTCCATGACTGTCTCTAACAGACAAGAAACAAATAAAATTGGTTTCAGCTTGTCAAAACCTTCAGTTTCAATCATTCCCTTCAGTGGCTATGTGCATGGACGTTTTAGGTCTCATGACTGCAGCATCGGACGCGATCCCCTTTGCTCGTTTTCATATGAGACCTCTTCAGCTTTGTATGCTGAATCATTGGTGCAGGGATTATACAAGAATATCACAGTTAATATCCTTAAATCCCAATGTTCGACTCTCTCTGACTTGGTGGTTAGATCACCATCGACTCACAGTCCCCTAGCTATGAAAGAAGTATCTCGGATAATTTCTTGGGCGGAATCCAGCTCTTCTCTAATTTCTGCGGTATATATCCCAGGTGTAGACAATTGGGAAGCGGATTATCTCAGCCATCAGACTTTACATCCGGGGGAGTGGTCTCTCCATCCAGATGTGTTTTTTCAGATGTGAGGTGTTCCAGAAATAGATCTGATGGCTTCCCATCTAAACAAGAAACTTCCCAGGTACTTGTCCAGGTCCAGGGATCCTCAGGCGGAGTCGGTGGATGCGTTAGCAGTTCCTTGGTTTTACCAACCTGCTTATATCTTCCCGCCTCTAGTTCTTCCAAGAGTGATCTCCAAGATCATCATGGAACAATCGTTTGTGCTTCTGGTAGCACCAGCATGGCCTCACAGGTTCTGCTATGCTGATCTTGTCCGGATGTCCAGTTGCCAACCTTGGCCACTTCCTTTAAGACCAGACTTTCTGTCTCAAGGACCGTTTTTTTTTTTATCAGGATCTCAAATCGTTAATTTTGAAGGTATGGAAATTGAACGCTTAGTGCTTAGTCATAGAGGTTTCTCTGACTTAGTGATTGATATTATGTTACAGGCTCATAAATCTGTTTCTAGGAAGATTTATTATCGAGTTTGGAAGACTTATATTTCATGGTGTTCTTCTCATAAATTCTCCTGGCATTCTTTTAGAATTCCTAGAATTTTACAGTTTCTTCAGGATGGTTTGGATAAAGGTTTGTCTGCAAGTTCCTTGAAGGGACAAATATCTGCTCTTTCTGTTTTATTTCACAGAAATATTGCTAAGCTTCCTGATATTCACTGTTTTGTGCAGGCTTTGGTCTGTATCAAGCCTGTCATTAAATCAATCTCTCCTCCTTGGAGTCTTAATTTGGTTTTGAAGGCTTTACAAGTTCCTCCTTTTGAGCCTATGCATTCTTTGGATATTAAACTACTTTCTTGGAAAGCGTTGTTCCTTTTGGCTCTCTCTTCTGCTAGAAGAGTTTCCGAATTATCTGCTCTTTCTTGTAAGTCTCCTTTTCTGATTTTCCATCGGGATAAGGCAGTTTTGCGGACTTCATTTACATTTTTACCTAAAGTTGTGAATTCTAACAACATTAATAGGGAAATTGTTGTTCCCTCTTTGTGTCCTAATCCTAAGAATTCTTTTGAAAGATTCTTACATTCTCTGGATGTTGTAAGAGGTTTGAAATATTATGTTGAAGCTACTAAAGATTTCAGGAAGACTTCTAGTCTATTTGTTGTCTTTCTTTCATGTAATTAGCAAGAGTCCATGAGCTAGTGACGTATGGGATATACATTCCTACCAGGAGGGGCAATGTTTCCCAAACCTCAAAATGCCTATAAATACACCCCTCACCACACCCACAAATCAGTTTTACAAACTTTGCCTCCTATGGAGGTGGTGAAGTAAGTTTGTGCTAGATTCTACGTTGATATGCGCTCCGCAGCAGGTTGGAGCCCGGTTTTCCTCTCAGCGTGCAGTGAATGTCAGAGGGATGTGAGGAGAGTATTGCCTATTTGAATTCAATGATCTCCTTCTACGGGGTCTATTTCATAGTTTCTCTGTTATCGGTCGTAGAGATTCATCTCTTACCTCCCTTTTCAGATCGACGATATACTCTTATATATATACCATTACCTCTGCTGATTTTCGTTTCAGTACTGGTTTGGCTTTCTACAACATGTAGATGAGTGTCCTGGGGTAAGTAAGTCTTATTTTCTGTGACACTCTAAGCTATGGTTGGGCACTTTTTTATAAAGTTCTAAATATATGTATTCAAACATTTATTTGCCTTGACTCAGGATGTTCAACATTCCTTATTTCAGACAGTCAGTTTCATATTTGGGATAATGCATTTGAATAAATCAATTTTTTCTTACCTTAAAATTTGACTTTTCCCTGTGGGCTGTTAGGCTCGCGGGGGCTGAAAATGCTTCATTTTATTGCGTCATTCTTGGCGCTGACTTTTTTGGCGCAAAATTTTTTTCTGTTTCCGGCGTCATACGTGTCGCCGGAAGTTGCGTCATTTTTGACGTTCTTTTGCGCCAAAAGTGTTGGCGTTCCGGATGTGGCGTCATTTTTGGCGCCAAAAGCATTTAGGCGCCAAATAATGTGGGCGTCTTTTTTGGCACTAAAAAAATATGGGCGTCACTATTGTCTCCACATTATTTAAGTCTCATTATTTTTTGCTTCTGGTTGCTAGAAGCTTGTTCACTGGCATTTTTTCCCATTCCTGAAACTGTCATTTAAGGAATTTGATCAATTTTGCTTTATATGTTGTTTTTTCTATTACATATTGCAAGATGTCCCACGTTGAAACTGAGTCAGAAGATACTTCTGGAAAATCGCTGCCTGGTGCTGGAGCTACCAAAGCTAAGTATATCTGCTGTAAACTTATGGTATCTGTTCCTCCAGCTGTTGTTTGTACTGATTGTCATGACAAACTTGTTAATGCAGATAATATTTCCTTTAGTACTGTTACATTACCTGTTGCTGTTCCGTCAACATCTAATACTCAGAGTGTTCCTGTTAACGTAAGAGATTTTGTTTCTAAATCCATTAAGAAGGCTATGTCTGTTATTCCTCCTTCTAGTAAACGTAAAAAGTCTTTTAAAACTTCTCATTTTTCAGATGAATTTTTAAATGAACATCATCATTCAGATTCTGATAATGGTTCTTCTGGTTCAGAGGATTCTGTCTCAGAGGTTGATGCTGATAAATCTTCATATTTATTTAAAATGGAATTTATTCGTTCTTTACTTAAAGAAGTCCTAATTGCATTAGAAATTGAGGATTCTGGTCCTCTTGATACTAAATCTAAACGTTTAGATAAGGTTTTTAAATCTCCTGTAGTTATTCCAGAAGTGTTTCCTGTCCCTGAAACTATTTCTGAAGTAATTTCCAGGGAATGGAATAATTTGGGTAATTCATTTACTCCTTCTAAACGTTTTAAGCAATTATATCCTGTGCCATCTGACAGATTAGAATTTTGGGACAACATCCCTAAGGTTGATGGGGCTGTCTCTACTCTTGCTAAGCGTACTACTATTCCTACGGCAGATGGTACTTCCTTTAAGGATCCTTTAGATAGGAAAATTGAATCCTTTATAAGAAAAGCTTACTTGTGTTCAGGTAATCTTCTTAGACCTGCTATATCTTTAGCGGATGTTGCTGCAGCTTCAACTTTTTGGTTAGAAGCTTTGGCGCAACAAGTAACAGATCATAATTCTCATAGCATTATTATTCTTCTACAACATGCTAATAATTTTATTTGTGATGCCATCTTTGATATCATTAGAGTTGATGTCAGGTATATGTCTCTAGCTATTTTAGCTAGAAGAGCTTTATGGCTTAAAACTTGGAATGCTGATATGTCTTCTAAGTCTACTCTGCTTTCCCTTTCTTTCCAGGGTAATAAATTATTTGGTTCTCAGTTGGATTCTATTATCTCAACTGTTACTGGAGGGAAAGGAACTTTTTTACCACAGGATAAAAAATCTAAAGGTAAATTTAGGTCTAATAATCGTTTTCGTTCCTTTCGTCACAACAAGGAACAAAAGCCTGATCCTTCATCCTCAGGAGCGGTATCAGTTTGGAAACCATCTCCAGTCTGGAATAAATCCAAGCCTTTTAGAAAATCAAAACCAGCTCCTAAGTCCACATGAAGGTGCGGCCCTCATTCCAGCTCAGCTGGTAGGGGGCAGATTACGTTTTTTCAAAGAAATTTGGATCAATTCCGTTCACAATCTTTGGATTCAGAACATTGTTTCAGAAGGGTACAGAATTGGTTTCAAGATAAGGCCTCCTGCAAAGAGATTTTTTCGTTCCCGTGTCCCAGTAAACCCAGCGAAGGCTCAAGCATTTCTGAAATGTGTTTCAGATCTAGAGTTGGCTGGAGTAATTATGCAAGTTCCAGTTCTGGAACAGGGGCTGGGGTTTTATTCAAATCTCTTCATTGTACCAAAGAAGGAGAATTCCTTCAGACCAGTTCTGGATCTAAAAATATTGAATCGTTATGTAAGGATACCAACATTCAAAATGGTAACTGTAAGGACTATCCTGCCTTTTGTTCAGCAAGGGCATTATATGTCTACAATAGATTTACAGGATGCATATCTGCATATTCCGATTCATCCAGATCACTATTAGTTTCTGAGATTCTCTTTCCTAGACAAGCATTACCAGTTTGTGGCTCTACCGTTTGGCCTAGCAACAGCTCCAAGAATTTTTACAAAGGTTCTCGGTGCCCTTCTGTCTGTAATCAGAGAACAGGGTATTGTGGTATTTCCTTATTTGGACGATATCTTGGTACTTGCTCAGTCTTCACATTTAGCAGAATCTCATACAAATCGACTTGTGTTGTTTCTTCAAGATCATGGTTGGAGGATCAATTTACCAAAAAGTTCATTGATTCCTCAGACAAGGGTAACCTTTTTAGGTTTCCAGATAGATTCAGTGTCCATGACTCTGTCTTTGACAGACAAGAGACGTCTAAAATTGATATCAGCTTGTCGAAACCTTCAGTCACAATCATTCCCTTCGGTAGCTTTATGCATGGAAATTCTAGGTCTTATGACTGCAGCATCGGACGCGATCCCCTTTGCTCATTTTCACATGCGACCTCTTCAGCTCTGTATGCTGAACCAGTGGTGCAGGGATTACACAAAGATATCTCAATTAATATCTTTAAAACCGATTGTACGACACTCTCTGACGTGGTGGACAGATCACCATCGTTTAGTTCAGGGGGCTTCTTTTGTTCTTCCGACCTGGACTGTAATTTCAACAGATGCAAGTCTGACAGGTTGGGGAGCTGTTTGGGGGTCTCTGACAGCACAAGGGGTTTGGGAATCTCAGGAGGTGAGATTACCGATCAATATTTTGGAACTCCGTGCAATTTTCAGAGCTCTTCAGTCATGGCCTCTTCTAAAGAGAGAATCGTTCATTTGTTTTCAGACGGACAATGTCACAACTGTGGCATACATCAATCATCAAGGAGGGACTCACAGTCCTCTGGCTATGATAGAAGTATCTCGAATTCTGGTATGGGCGGAATCCAGCTCCTGTCTACTTTCTGCGGTTCATATCCCAGGTATAGACAATTGGGAAGCGGATTATCTCAGTCGCCAAACGTTACATCCGGGCGAATGGTCTCTTCACCCAGAGGTTTTTCTTCAGATTGTTCAAATGTGGGGACTTCCAGAAATAGATCTGATGGCCTCTCATCTAAACAAGAAACTTCCCAGGTATCTGTCCAGATCCAGGGATCCTCAAGCGGAAGCAGTGGATGCATTGTCACTTCCTTGGAAGTATCATCCTGCCTATATCTTTCCGCCTCTAGTTCTTCTTCCAAGAGTAATCTCCAAGATTCTGAAGGAATGCTCGTTTGTTCTGCTGGTAGCTCCAGCATGGCCTCACAGGTTTTGGTATGCGGATCTTGTCCGGATGGCCTCTTGCCAACCGTGGACTCTTCCGTTAAGGCCAGACCTTCTGTCGCAAGGTCCTTTTTTCCATCAGGATCTCAAATCCTTAAATTTAAAGGTATGGAGATTGAACGCTTGATTCTTAGTCAAAGAGGTTTCTCTGACTCTGTGATTAATACTATGTTACAGGCTCGTAAATCTGTATCTAGGGAGATATATTATAGAGTCTGGAAGACTTATATTTCTTGGTGTCTTTCCCATCATCTTTCCTGGCATTCTTTTAGAATTCCGAGAATTTTACAGTTTCTTCAGGATGGTTTGGATAAAGGTTTGTCTGCAAGTTCCTTGAAAGGACAAATCTCTGCTCTTTCTGTTCTTTTTCACAGAAAGATTGCTAATCTTCCTGATATTCATTGTTTTATACAAGCTTTGTTTCGTATAAAACCTGTCATTAAGTCAATTTCTCCTCCTTGGAGTTTGAATTTGGTTCTGGGGGCTCTTCAAGCTCCTCCGTTTGAACCTATGCATTCATTGGACATTAAATTACTTTCTTGGAAAGTTTTGTTCCTTTTGGCCATCTCTTCTGCCAGAAGAGTTTCTGAATTATCTGCTCTTTCTTGTGAGTCTCCTTTTCTGATTTTTCACCAGGATAAGGCTCTGTTGCGAACTTCTTTTAAATTTTTACCTAAGGTTGTGAATTCCAACAACATTAGTAGAGAAATTGTGGTTCCTTCATTATGTCCTAATCCTAAGAATTCTAAGGAGAAATCATTGCATTCTTTGGATGTAGTTAGAGCTTTGAAATATTATGTTGAAGCTACTAAGAATTTCCGTAAGACTTCTAGTCTATTTGTTATCTTTTCCGGTTCTAGGAAAGGTCAGAAGGCCTCTGCCATTTCTTTGGCATCTTGGTTGAAATCTTTAATTCATCATGCTTATGTCGAGTCGGGTAAAACTCCGCCTCAAAGGATTACAGCTCATTCTACTAGGTCAGTTTCTACTTCCTGGGCGTTTAGGAATGAAGCTTCGGTTGATCAGATTTGCAAAGCAGCAACTTGGTCTTCTTTGCATACTTTTACTAAATTCTACCATTTTGATGTGTTTTCTTCTTCTGAAGCTGTCTTTGGTAGAAAAGTACTTCAGGCAGCTGTTTCAGTTTGAATCTTCTGCTTATATTTTCAGTTTTTTTCTTTATAAGATTTAAACTTTATTTTTGGGTGTGGATTATTTTCAGCAGGAATTGGCTGTCTTTATTTTATCCCTCCCTCTCTAGTGACTCTTGTGTGGAAAGATCCACATCTTGGGTAATCATTATCCCATACGTCACTAGCTCATGGACTCTTGCTAATTACATGAAAGAAAACATAATTTATGTAAGAACTTACCTGATAAATTAATTTCTTTCATATTAGCAAGAGTCCATGAGGCCCACCCTTTTTTGAGCTGGTTATGATTTTTTTGTATAAAGCACAATTATTCCAATTCCTTATTTTATATGCTTTCGCACTTTTTTCTTATCACCCCACTTCTTGGCTATTCGTTAAACTGATGGTGGGTGTGGTGAGGGGTGTATTTATAGGCATTTTGAGGTTTGGGAAACTTTGCCCCTCCTGGTAGGAATGTATATCCCATACGTCACTAGCTCATGGACTCTTGCTAATATGAAAGAAATGAATTTATCAGGTAAGTTCTTACATAAATTATGTTTTTCTGGTTCTAGGAAAGATCAGAAAGATTCTGCCATTTCCTTGGCATCCTGGTTAAAGCCTTTGATTCATCAGGCTTATTTGGAGTTGGGTCAGGCCCCACCTCAGAGAATCACAGCTCATTCTACTAGATCAGTTTCCGCTTCGTGGGCTTTTAAGAATGAAGCTTCAGTTGATAAGATTTGCAAAGCAGCAACTTGGTCTTCTTTGCATACATTTACTAAATTCTACCTTTTTGATGTATTTGCCTCTTTGGAAGCAGTTTTTGGTAGAAAAGTTCTTCAGGCAGCTGTTTCAGTTTGATTCCTCCTTTTATGTTTTAAGTTTTTTCTTTTCAATTATGAGAAAAACTTATTTTTTTCGATGTGGATTTAATTTTTTCAGCGGAAAATGGCTGTTTTTATTTTTATCCCTCCCTCTCTAGTGACTCTTCTGTGGAGTACCACATCTTGGGTATTACTATCCCATACGTCACTAGCTCATGGACTCTTTAGCCAATTACATGAAAGAAAACATAATTTATGTAAGAACTTACCTGATAAATTAATGTCTTTCATATTGGCAAGAGTCCATGAGAACCACCCTTTTATGGTGGTTATGCTTTTTTGTATAAAGCACAATTATATTTCCAGTTCCTTTTTTGATGCTTTTTACTCCTTTTTCTATCACCCCACTACTTGGCTATTCATTAAACTGAATTGTGGGTGTGGTGAAGAAGGGTGTATTTTTAGGCATTTTGAGGTTTGGGAAACTTTGCCCCTCCTGGTAGGATTGTATATCCCATACGTCACTAGCTCATGGACTCTAGCCAATATGAAAGAAATTAATTTATCAGGTAAGTACTTACATAAATTATGTTTTTTTAATTTTTCTCGTAGTGTTAGGTTTTTTTTAAATTTGTAATTTAGATTTTTTAATTGGTATTATCTTTTATTTTATTAGAATAATAAGGTTAGGTTAATGTATAGTTTAATGTTAGGTTTATTTTTATCTTACAGGTAAGTTTTTATTTATTTAAATATAGTCATATTGTAATTTTAATTTAAAGTTAGGGGGGTGTTAGGTTTAGGAGTTAATAGTTTAATTTAGTGTTTTGCGATGTGGGGGGGGCGGCGGTTTAGGGGTAATAAGTTTATTTAGTGGTGGAGATGTGGGAGGCCGGAGGTTTAGGAGTTAATAGGTTTATTTAGTTGCGGAGATGTGGGAGGCCGGAGGTTTAGGGGTTAATAACTTTATTATAGTGGCAGCGCTGCGGGGAGCGGCGGAATAGGAGTTAATAACTTTATTATAGTGGCAGTGATGTCGGGGAGTGGCGGAATAGGGGTTAATAATTTTTATTAGTGTCGGCGATGTAGGTGGCGGAAAATTAGGGATTAATAAATTTAATAGTTGTGATGTGGGTGGGCGGAAGGTTAGGGGTTAATAGGTTTAATATAGTGTTTGTGATGCGGGAGGGTGGCGGTTTAGACGTTAATAGGTAGTTTATGGGTGTTAGTATACTTTGTAACACTTTTCTTATGAGTTTTGTGAAACATTATTGTGGCGCAAAACTCATAACTACTGGTTTCAGATGGCGGTATGGATCATGTCGGTATAGACTGTAACACAAGCTTTTTAGCCTCACTGCACAACCTGTAATACCGGCGCTATGAAAATCCCACGCAAAAAACGTCATTTTATTTTAGTGACGAATGGACGTTGCGTTACAGGCTAAAATGCTTGCAGTATAGCTATACCGACACGACTCGCAATAGCTGCGTTACTGCCATTACGCTGAAATTGCCATTTTTTCAGTGTTAAAAGCCGTAAAGCAAAACTCGTAATGTACCTGAGAGTTTCCACATAGCCTAACTTAAAACATGAGAATAATAGCCAGTGCATTACTTCAGTTTGTCTCTTGTTTCAGTCAGTGAGATTCCTGAAGGGCTACAAAACAAAGGCTTTGCATTCAACTCAAATATGTTGATTTAGCATCTCCCTGATCTTTATTTCAAGCTTGTTATACTATGTAGAATGTTTTTAGAAATGTAGTTTGTGTTTAACTCTGTTGGAAATAAATTATTCAGGTGATTCAAGAATATGCAGAGGCAAACATTTGTTTTTAAAGGGATTTCAGACTCGATATTAAATACATCTTTAAATGCTTAAAAGGAACATGTTTCTTTCATGATTCAGGTAAATTAAACAACTTTGAACAACTTTCCAATTTACTGCTATATCTAATGTACTTCATTATCTTGGTATCCTTTGTTGAAAAGTATACCCAGGTAGGGTCAGGAGCAGAAATGCACTACTGGGAGCTAGCTGCTGATTGGTGGTAATGAAGAGTATTGAGCCACACTGCTGTTTTATGATTGATCTAGTGTAGCGTCCCAACAAATTAACCAGCTGTTATTTTAAATATACAGTTGTGGTTAAAGATCTCACTTCTTGTGTTTTCAACTGACAAGACCGCTGAACCTGTGCCTTTCAAGCAGCTACTCTCAGTTGACGCCTGGGGTGTTGCAACGTGTGGGGTGCTACCCACTCCATGAAATAACACTGCAGGTAGACTGTTCTGGTGAATGAATGCACACCGGCTCTGTGTAGCCTCTGTGCTGTATAGTGGATACCCACTGCTGGTTCAGCAGAAAAAAAAAGCTTGGCAGCAACTGGCTTTGTGCAAATAAATTTGGGTTTATTCATCCAAAGGAAAACGAGGTACAATGTATATCATCCCCATAAGTGCAACATGCCTCCTCATGCGTTTTGTGGGTATAAACACACTTTGTCAGAGAGGTGGGGTTAGTGTGAATAGCTTGCCTTATACAGCGGCTGTATACAACCAATTTAACTCATGAGGGTGTGGTAAACATATCTTAGTCTATATATCTTTCCTATATTATGTTACAAAATAATTCAAGGTGAATTGATTAAATACATTTAATTCATAGTATGCCAGGAAAGATAACAATAATAATTAAAAAACTTAAATTAAAGTACTACAAATATTATGGGCTGGGGGGCGGAGCCGACTGCCGTAAGGTATGGCCGCACTGTAAGTGAGCTCCGGGAGCCCACGCCTGAAATCTCTGTCCTGAAGGACAATTTGGAGATCACAAGCCACAAAATACCCTCACATGCTACTGGGGATGTGACCGTATTTAGTGGCTAAGGCAAAGTTGCAAGACCACACAATTTAGACACGCTCCATGTTGGGGCCTACACCGCGGCCGCCATCTTGAGCCTGGTAGTAGTGATGTGGTTACCAGCATACCAGAAAAGCTACTTCATGCTTCACAAGACGACCTAAGAGCGCCACAGATCGCAGATACAGACTGCCATGGTCCCCTGATTAGACAGGTCAGTACTTCAGCACATAGCAGAGTGCTTCAAGCGCACAGCTGCCACACAGGACAGATCCTGCATCTCTAAGGCACACAATCATACAAAGCATCAGAGGACATGAGGGAGGTATAGAATCCCTTAAAATCACCAGGCTACACTTGAAGCTTATACTTATGTCCCCACACATGAGATAAATCATATAACCAAGCATACTTATGGGCCTACCATAAAGCATTACCTGCTAATTACTGCCTAGATGTAGCGTTTGCCCACACGCACTATCACAGCTCACTAAGTTTTTGGTGAGAGAGGACTATACATAGACAAGGAGATTATACAGTTAATACAGGGAAACCAAGGCATGATAACAATATTAAGGAGAGTATCCAAGTTCACCCACAAGATGTCCCCGAAACGGTTACCAAAATTAGGAAAACAGCCTAAAAAGACAGCGGCTGCACGCAACCCTTTGAGCTCTTTCTTTAAAATAAGACAACTCTCAAACCACCTCATACTGCACCATTAAAACCAGTTTTATCAGCCTCAGATAGTGAAGACAGCCCGATAGAGGAACCAATACAAATTTCTAGGGCTTTTATGGCTTCTATACCATCTAAAAGTGATCTAGATAACTTGGTGGTAAAGGTCCGAGAATGCATTAAGGAGGAAATCGCAGGCCTCAGGAAAGATATGACTGAAATAGGAAACCGAGTAGAGGCCTTGGAGGAAGACAACGATTTCAATCAATCTGAGATCTCCACGTTACAATCCACGACCAAAACACATGATCTACTAATCCTCTAGCTGCAAGACAAAGTAGAAGATCTGGAGAACCGGGAACGTCGCCAGAACCTCCGTATTAGAGGGATTCCTGAATCTATAATGCCTAATACCATCCCTGAATACCTGCAAGGCCTTTTCTCCCATCTCCTGGGCCCCTTGTCAACCATCCAAATATCAATGGATAGAGCACATAGAACGCTCAGGCCACGACCCCCAGATCAAGCACCTCCATGCGATGTTGTTCTAAAGTTGAAAGATTACCAAGCTAAGGAAGAAATTCTTAAAGCTGCAAGACAACTTAAAGGTACTAACTTTCAGAATTGCCGCCTACAAATCTTTGCAGACCTAGCTCCTCACACTCTACAAAGACAAGAGTTCCAACCACTCACAACCATCCTTAGAGCAAAAGAGATCCCGTACAGGTGGGGTTTCCCCTGCTTTCTTACTGTATCCCATCAGGGTATTAAGCACACTTGTAAATCATTTGAGGATGCCCCAGCTCTATGCTCTGCTTTGGGCATAGACCCTCCACACATATCACCAACGGCAGATGAAACTGTGTCTACTAATAAACTAAAACCACAAAGGCCTCCTTGTGCCCCGTGGCAACTTCACTATGCCAAGAAGACTAAGAAAACACTGACAGCTACTTCTTCTGACAACACCTGAGAGCTGTTATTCAATAGATTGGTGAGATAAACCCTGTACTGTTTGAAGACTGCCTATAATGTAAGAATTATTTTCCTTCCTTATTTAGGTTTTGCCTGCTTAATAGCAGTAAAGACTGAGCCATTCTTTAAAGATGCTAACTTAGTACTAAATGATTTCTAACTCATCATGAACAATTTGTCCTTTAATTAACCATGTTTATGTCTCAGAATGGGATAGGCTATTCTTCCCCTGTTTTGTGACACAAAATGTCATGTTACTTGTTTTTGCTGTTTTTGTTTTTGTATTTTTCATTTGTTGTTAACAGCTACTACTTATCAGTGCTTACTGTATTATCTCAGCATTTATCTAACACCCCCCTGACAGGTTCTGCCTTCACATGCTCTAAAAGTCAAACAACAGATCTTCCCATTATTAACTCACCTTTCTCGTCTAAACTTATACTAGTAGATAGGATATGACTAGTAAAAAACCAATAAGAATAATGACATAAAATGTAAAAGGGTTTAATGCTCCTCACAAACGATCTATAGCGTTTACTGACATCACCCACAAGACATTTTGTTTATGCAGGAAATGCATTACTTATCAGGACAAGAACCCTCATTCTTCGCATCTACCTATCCCACCCACCACCACAGTAGTCACGCTTCTAAGAAAATCTCAGGTGTCAGTATCCTACTTCATAGATCATTACCCTTCCATTTACAAGTGGAAAGAGATAGCGAGGGGAGATATTTAGCTCTACTGGGTGTACTATACGGTAGACCAGTTACGTTGGTGAACATATATATCCCAAATACACATCAAGCATCCTTTTTCAGTAAAATCACTAATAATACATTGTCTTTCGCCAAAGGCTCTCTTATTATAGGAAGAGACCTCAATACCCCATTAAATACACTGATGGATCCACAACACAATCCCATTTGTCCAAATGAACTCTTAAATCAATAAAAGACGACCTAGCACTCTTAGGACTACACAATACCTGGTGTACTCAACATCCCACTAACAAAGATTTTACTTTTTATTCAGCACCTAACCAATCACACTCCCAAATAGACTATATCCTCATAGATCATATAAATATCATCTCAGTAATCAACACTGATATTTTTCCCACAGCCTGGTCGGATCACTCAGTGGTCCTTTGTAGCATGCAATGGTCCTCTTTACCCTTTAAACCCTACCAGTGGCGTCTAGATGACACGTTATTAAAGGACAACCTAATATTACAGCAAGTGGAGAAATCCCTATTAGAATATTTCCAAAATAATGATACACCAGGTATTGATCCATATATATTGTGAGAACCACATAAATGCTTCCTGAGGGGAGAGATGATAAAAATCAAATCCACCCAGCGGAAAAAGCACAAGTTACTATACCAAGACATGATTAATCAGTATCACCACCTTGATCGAGCTTACAAGTCAAACCCTAATGATAAATCTCTCAAATTACAACTAGGCCAAGCAAAAAATAAACTCAGAGCTCTAAGATTATAACAAAGGTTTTTTCTAGAGGGAAATAAACCTGACAAACTGTTAGCTAGAGCACTTAAAGCCAAGCAATCTACTCACTTCATTACCACACTCCAAGATCCCCCTAATAAACCAACCATAGAGTTCCAGAGAATCGCGGAGATTTTCAAGAACTAGTATTCCAACCTCTATAACCTAACTCCCAACAGAAACGTTAGAGCCCACCAATCTAGATGCCATCAATACTTAGATTCTATATCCCTTCCAACTATCCCGAATGACAGTTTAGATCCCCTAACTACACTAATAACCACAGAAGAAATTGAAGCCGTGATTCACTCCTTAAAACAGAGGAAAAGTCCCGGCCCTGGTGGTCTCACGGGTTCTTACTATAAAAAATTTAAACGCATCTTAACACCTTACCTGCTATCGGTTTTTAACCATATTGACGAAGAAAATTGAATACCCCTTTCTATGTTAGAAGCAATAGTAACTGTAATACCAAAACCATATAAAGATCCCACGGTCCCCTAAAACTACCGCCCAATCTCCCTCCTAAATATTGACGTTAAGATATATGCGAAAATATTAGCCACTAGAATAAACAAAATACTGGCCTTACTTGTCACGCTCGGCCGCTGGGAAGCTCTGCAGTCTTCTCTGTGTGCTTGATTGACAGGTGTCTGAGCCGCCCCTTCCTGATGATGTCATGACCAGGCTTTTTATTCCGGGCTTCCTGTTTCTCCAGTGCCCGTTTGTTTGTTCCTCTTTGTGGCTTCTGTGAGGAATTCGCTGTGGAATCTCTCTAACTGCTGCTTTTCTGGTACCAATCTCTTCAAGGACTGACTATGCTGGGTTAACCTTCAACTTCCTGATTACCTGTTTCCAAACAATGCAAGTACTGTTTATTCTGTGAAACTTTCTTACTGCATGTTAACCTGTTTCCAAACTCTGCAAATACAGTTTAACCTTCAAACTACCTGTTTACCTGTTGCAAACTCTGCAAGGACTGACTATTCAGTGTTAACCCTCAAACTGCCTGATATACTTTTGCAAACTCTGCAAGTTCTGACTACACAGTGTACTGCCAAACTCTGCAAATACTGTTTATTCTGTGAAACTTTCAATCTGCATGTTTACCTGTTTCCAAACTCTGCAAATACAGTTTATTCAGTATAAACCTTCAAACTGCTTGATATCCTGTTGCCAATCTCAGCATGTACTGATTAATCTGTGTTAACCTTCAAACTACCTGATTACCTGTAGCAAACTCTGCAAGTTCTGACTACACAGTGTTAACCCTCAAACTGCCTGATTACCTGTTGCAAATTCTGCAAAGACTGACTACACAGTGTTAACCCTCAAACTGCCTGATAACAAATTACCTACTCCTGCATTATTAACTATTTCTTGTTTTACCCTTCTTCTGTCTGTGTATAACTGGACTATCCCTGCTCTCCTGATTCTGTGGAAGACATTTCCTGAAACCAGTTCCTTATTCAGAAGTCTATCTGGCTGATATCTTGAATTACTTTGGGCACAGGCTAACCCTGCTCCATATCATGAGTACATTGTTTTTTGGAGGTTGTCGTAGGGTCACGTCCTGGATTAAACTCAGAGTGCAAGGGTGTTGTATAAATTCACCCTAGCATTTGGGTCTTCTTCTGGACATTTCCTAACCTGACATTACTTATACACCCAGATCAGGTGGGTTTTGTGCCGCAGAGATAGGCTAAAGATAACACTGTGAAGCTTCTCCACCTAATGCAATACGCCTCAGAACATGACTTCCCTCTCAATTTACTTTTGCGGACGATGAAAAAGCTTTTGACAGACTGGACTGGACTTTTCTAAAATTTACTCTAAAAAAATTTGGCTTTAATGACAGTTTTATTAATAGAATCTTTGCTTTATACTCCACACTGACAGCTAAAATCAGAGTTAACGACATCCTATCTTCTCCTTTTCACATCTCAAATGGCACCCGGCAGGGCTGCCCGTTGTCCCCTCTACTATTCGTATTGTTAATGGAAGCTCTAGCGCTATACGCAGATGACCTACTGTTAACACTGACCTACCCGACCATTTCTCTCTCTGCGGTGCAGGGCTCCCTTGAGGATTTTGGCTCATGCTCCAACTATTTAGTCAACCAGCAAAAATCAGAAATCCTCCCTATTAATTTAAGAGATGAAGATATTCACATATTGCAGCAACAAACTCCATACCTAATACTACACAACTCCTTAAAGTACTTAGGCGTCCATCTCTCTATAAATCTCCAGCAACTATTTGACTTAAACTATGAAGCCCTCTTAACTACCCTCACAAAAGATACATCGACATGGCTACATAAAAAGATATCCTGGATAGGTAGAATTGGGGTAACCAAAATTACCATCCTCCCAAAATTCTCTATCTGTTCTAAACTCTTTCAATACCACTCCCAGAGATATATCTCTCTAGACTACAAAAAATGGTGAACTCCTATATCTGGGAAAAAATGCCCACCCAGAATTGCCAGATCTACCCTATATCTCCCGAAAAAAATCTGGAGGTTTAGAGGTCCCAGATATAACTAAGTATTGTACAGCTGTATTCTTGAGGAGGATTGTGGACTAGTGTACGCTTTCTCAAAAGCACAACAAAATGTGGATAGTTTTAGAGCACAATGTCAGAAACACACCCCAACTTGGCGTATACTGTTGGCAAACCAAAGTTAACCAACCACCTCTCATCAAAAAATATCCCATTATAAAAGAAACATTTTCAACATGTTACATATGCATCAGAACCTTTCCACAACTGCACTGTCTAATATTGACTTCCCAATAGGGGTGTCCGTAACCCCAAATTTAAAAGATAACTTGTATAACTTACTGCCTTTGTACACATTGTTAGATGCAGGTAAACTGATGCCTAGGCAATATCTGGAAAACCTCAACATTGTACAATTCACTCATTGGTTCAGGTACTTACATTTTAAACACTTTGTTGACACGCACAAGCTCAAACACCTGATACTAAGAGATTGTACACCTATATAGAAACTCTGTACTCTTGATTCCTCCCCCCCCCCCCCCACACTCCATTTCCTTGTTGCATCTGTGTCTCATAACAACTCCGGAAATTATGCATACACCGACGATTGTATACTGGCATAGGGAACTACCATATATTTTTACCAAACAAGAATGGTACATTATTTTCCAAAACACCTCCAAATCTGCACACTCCTCTGCCCTTTTGGAAACCAATTACAAATTTCTTCTTAGGTGGAACATTACCCCCCACAGGCTAAAATATATTTTTCCAGAAGCATCTAACCAATGCTGGAGAAAATGTTCAGAAGAGGGCACACCATACCACATTTGGTGGACATTCCCTAAAATAGTGAAATTCTGGCAAGATATCAATCACACTATGAGTAAACTCCTAAATTATGACATACCTCTAGATCGCATAATATACTTATTTCTTGTCATCCCTAAATTTTTCTTTAAACACTATGCATCACTTCTTCAACTAGCCATATGCAGTGCTAAGCAAGTGGTCCCTAGACTGTGGAAATCTGACTTTCCCCCCACATTGTCTATGTAGATAGACCAGATTAAACTTAATCTATCCTTAGAAAGATATTTTTATTACACTAATGGAAAACTAGAGTACTATGCCGAACTATTGTTCTTTTGGGAATCCCATTTCCAGCTCAGATAGAAGTGATAAGACTCTTAACTATCCCTAGAATATGAAATGTCAGATATTTTCCTTGGGTCCTCACCCCCCACCCTCTTTTTGCTCCTCTCTACATGTTAAAAGAGACACATGCATCTGTTTAAAAGTAACATGTTATGTATACCAATCAATATATATGTCGAAATGTTTATGTATGAAACCTCAGACTGTCATTTTCCAAATATTGTATTTCATCTCTGTTGTTGATATCGCTGTAGCTGTTATATTGACTGTTTCAATGGTCTCGCTTACCATATATTGATTTTTCAATCGAATGCCTCGAGCATGGACTTCATAAAACAGCAAAAACTGAATCCAAGGCAAAAAAAAACGAGACCATAACTCACTTATGTTGTAAATTTTCTTTAATGTGCTGTTCAATTTTGACATAAATAAAAGATTAAACAAAAAAAAAACACAAATATAATGGGCTCGATTTATCAAGCCGTTCGCCCTCATATGAATGCAGGTTCTCACAAGAGAACCTGCAGTCAGTATTTATCAAGCAGCGGTCATTAGACCTACCTTCTTCTCCACCTCTTAAGTGGTTAATTTCAATCTCCCTGGTCTCGTCCGACCGGGGAGATTGACAGCTCCTGGCTGCTCGTGATTGGCTGTGTGCGGGCAAGGGGGCAGCATTGCATTGGAGCATAAAATAGTGCTTGCGTGCAATGGTAAATTCCGCCGGTGGATCACTGCCCGCCAGAGGCGAGCTGGGGTGGACAGGGTCGAATATGTATGCCCCTGTCTGCCCCAGCTTGATAAATCGAACCCTATATATAGAAATGAATCACAATAAAACCACAAATCGCGAAAGGGGCAATGTTTAACTATAGTCATGAATTCACAATAAAAACGTATTAAAGGGACAGTCTAGGCCAACAAAAACCTTCCTTGATTCAGATAGAGCATGTAATTTTAAACAATTTTCCAACTTACTTTTATCACCAATTTTGCTTTGTTCTCTTGGTATTCTTAGTTGAAAGCTTAACCTAGGAGGTTCATATGCTAATTTCTTAGACCTTGAAGGCCACCTCTTTTCAGAATGCATTTTAACAGTTTTTCACCACTAGAGGGTGTTAGTTCACGTATTTCATATAGATAACACTGTGCACGTGCACGTGAAGTTATCTGGGAGCAGGCACTGATTGGCTAAACTGCAAGTCTGTCAAAAGAACTGAAATAAAGGGGCAGTTTGCAGAGGCTTAGATACAAGATAATCACAGAGGTTAAAAGTATATTAATATAACTGTGTTGGTAATGCAAAACTGGGGAATGGGTAATAAAGGGATTATCTATCTTTTAAAACAATAAAAATTCTGGTGTAGACTGTCCCTTTAAACAGTGACTGTGCATGCATAAAATAATAATTAATTAATGTAAATACATACACACACATACATATATACTCATTTTGTATGATCAGTCATTGAACATTGTTTTTTCGCCAGTGCATACGTTTTATAATGTTGCAAATGGACTTCCAAGATCCCTAAGGTGTACATAATTCATCTTGAGAAAAATATTTGTTACAATAATAGCTACTCTGTGAATGTGATACAAGGTTTTACAATGCAAAAGGAATTTCTACCAATTAGTGTACATATATTTACTTAGTATCATACTGTATTTATTATATGGTAGAAACATTCCCTTTCATTGTGTCTCACACACATTTGTAGAATGTTAAATGAGCTTGAAGATCATGTATAATTTATACTCTAGTGCAAATATTCAAAGCGTCTCATCTATTTAATTAATTCTGTATTTATATATTTGCAAGATTTATATGGTCTTGTTCCACATTGGTGGCTTCTATTTTTTGGGGTTAGCCAACTACTGGTGTGTGGAGATTTAGAAAAGTCCCTTGTAAATTTTGAGCCTAATGAAGTACCTCTTTTTGACACAAACTTTAATTTATTTTTCAGTATCTGATGTACTTTTTGTCTCAACAAAATATACCTAGGTTGTTTTTAATAATTTAGCAGTTTTCATTATATTCACTGATCTAACATGTAGAGAAAACCACTTGTTTTTCACCTTACTATGGAGGAATATCAGTGCTTGTAAAGGTCTCAGTGCCTACTTGACATTTGATATGTTCTAGTTTTTTCTTGTTGTAACATCTCAATATTAGGCATTTTTCAAGATCATTAGCGTGTTTATAATACATTTTCTGACTACTAAAATTAATTTTATTTCTGATAAACTTCACCCTTTGGTATAGCCATTTTGACATGAGTAGAGTAACAGGAATCTGTTCTCAACATATTATTTCTTGCATAAGGCTCACTTGATGTGTTCATCTAGCTCCTAGTAGCTCATTGCTGCTCCTTCAACAAAGGATACCAAGAGAAAGAGGCAAATTTGATAATAGAAGTAAATTGTAAAGTTGTTTGACATTGTATGCTTTATCAGATTAAGTATAATATATAAACTATGCACTATTCATTTATAATGCACACTATTGCTCCAATTGTGCTTTTTCCCCACTACCCTCCGAAGAAGCTATAGTATACCCTACATACATACATAGCTGTGAATACAGCCCCAGCATACTATTAAAGGGAGATTAGGCAGCATACTAAGGTGACATGCAAACATGTTTTTATATTGTATTAAACTCATGACAGCGCTGCTATGCTGCTCTTATAATAAATTAATTGTGTGTCCCTTTAATTGCTGGTATATACCATACATATATAAAATGACTTCATGCTTCTGAAACACAGTATGCGCCTGTAAAAGAATACTGGTTTAAAAGTGAGCATGTGTGTTTTGAGAATAATTTAGATAGATAGGCAAGAAAAGACATACAGTTATACTTAATATTTGAAGGAAAAAAACTCTTTCCTGTCACACATGTAGCAGAAGTCCTATTTAGTAACTGCATTTACTACTTTTTTTGGATGGCAAATTAAATTTTCATAATCCAGCTAATGTATCTGAAACGTATATTTTGTTTTATAAAAAAATTAATATATTTTGTCAATTATATTAAATCACTACAAGATATTCAATGTGACTAAAAAGAAATATTAACAGTTCCGTTTTCATTTTTTTTTGCTTTATTCATATCCCATATTTTCATTTTTTTCTTTTAAATAAATAAAACATAAAGTGAGACTTGTTTAAATCTGATTCCAGTGTTCACATTTTTCCTGATGAATAGTTTATACAGGGAACTTGTCCAGCAAAGAATTTATAGATTTGTATAGTTTAGAAATCTGACTGGGTTTGTATGCAATTTTTTATGTAGTAGACAATATTTCTCTGCCATCAGCAATTTTTTATGCAGTTTAAGATTACAAATGGGGAACTGGAACATAGTAGGAAAAGATGAGTTCATTATTCTAATTATAGATGTGGGAAATAATAAGAAGTTCCATTTTTACAAACTTCCAATCTATGAAAGTAAATTATACTGTTGACATATCATTCACATGGTGGTTAGATTCACTATAATTAGAAAGATTGTAAAGCAGAAAATGAAATCATAAAAGCAATTTATAGCTGCTAAAGCTTTGTACATGTTCTTCCAGTACCCTCTATTTCAGATACAAAAAATCTCTCTCTCTCCCATCTCCTTGTTGTTGCCTTCTTGTCAGGGTGCCAAGAATCAGACTGAGACGAGAAGTGCAAAAATAATCACACCTTTATTAATAGAAAAAAATAATAAAAAAACCAGAGCTGGTAGTCAGACGAGCCAAGTCAGGAGCCAAAGCGAGTAGTCAGACGAGCCGGAATCAGGAACAAGTCAGGGATCAGGAACCAGGAGGGACGTCAGACAGCCAGGTAATACACAGGAGCTCTCACAAACAGGTCTGAGACAACGCAAGGGCAAAGCATACTGAACAGAGGCCCTTTAAATAATAAGTGATGACATCACAATTCTGAGACTGCATCCTGTCTCACACGGATGATGTACACCGGTCTGCCCATAAAAGGAAGTGCAGGAAATGAGCAGCATCACACAGCATCAGCAAGAGAGGTGAGTAAAATGGCTGCCAGCAGCACATGGCAAACAAAACAGGGAAAAAACCATGACAGTACCCTCCCCTCAACGACCCCTCCCCCACAGGAGGACAAAAGGCTTATTGGGGAAACAGGCATGGAAGGCACGGAGGAGGGCGGGAGCATGAACATCAGAGGAGGGAACCCATGAACACTCCTCCAGATCGTAGTCCCTTCAGTGAACCAAATACTGTACGCGGCCCCTGGACATACGAGAGTCAATAATGCTGCTGACCTCATACTCCTCATGGTTGTCAACAAAGATAGGACGGGGGCGAGGCAACACAGTGGTAAACCAATAACAAACCAATGGTTTCAAGAGGGAGACATGAGAAAAATTGGAGATGCGCATTGCAGTAGGAAGGTCAAGAGCGTAGGCCACAGGATTGACCCCTCGGAGTATTAGAAAATGACCAACATAATGGGGAGCCAGTTTATTGGAAGGCACACGAAGGTTCAAGTTGCAGGAGGACAGCAAAACTCTCTCACCAACCTGGTAAGAAGGCGCGGGCAGACGCCTACGATCAGCCTGGAACTTTTGGCGTTGCATAGAACGATGAAGGCAATCCTGAATCTGCACCCACGTGGAACGGAGTTGCCGGAGATGATCCTCCAAAGCCGGAATACCCTGAGACATGAATGAATCGGGCAACAAGGATGGTTGAAACCCATAATTCGCCATGAACGGGGATAACTTGGAGGAAGCATTAATAATACTATTACGAGCAAACTCTGCCCAAGGTAACAGTTCAGACCAATTATTGTGGTGATCTGAGACATAGCAACGGAGGAACAGTTCCAGAGCTTGATTAGACCGTTCCGCAGCCCCATTGGATTGAGGGTGATATGCAGAGGAGAAGGAAAGCTGGATCCCCATTTGAGCACAAAAGGAACACCAAAATCTGGAGACAAACTGGCTACCCCGTTCCGACACTATCTCCTTGGGTAACCCATGTAAACGGAAGACCTCCAGGGCAAAAATTGAAGCAAGCTCCTGAGCGGTAGCAACTTCTTCAAGGGAATGCAATGTGACATTTTAGAAAAATGGTCAACCACCATAAGGATAACAGTATTGCCATTGGAAACAGGGAGCTCGACAATGAAGTCCATGGAAAGATGTGTCCAAGGATGCTCACCATTAGCAATAGGTTGAAGAAGACCCACAGGAAGACGTTGAGGAGTCTTATTCTGTGCACAAACTGAGCAGGAGGCAACATACACAGCAACATCAGAACGAAGAGCTGGCCACCAGAACTGTCGAGTGACAGACCAAATCATTTGGTTCTTGCCTTGGTGACCTGCGGCTTTAGGATAGTGGTAAGTGTGCAAAAGTTTAGTTAGAAGATTCTCAGGAACAAAACACTTACCACTAGGTTTCTCAGGAGGTGCATTGGTTTGTGCAGCCAGGATCTCCTCCCCCAAGGGAGAAGTAAAATTAGTACGTATGGTAGCCAAAATATGGTCAGGAGGTTTAACTGGAGTAGGTACAGACTCTTCCTTGGACAGAGGCGAAAATTGTTGAGAGAGGGCATCAGCCCTAACATTCTTACTACCAGGCAGGTAGGAGACCACATAAATAAACCGAGACAAGACTAGCGCCCATCTGTTCTGTCGGGGCAACAAACGTTTTGCTTCAGATAGATAAGTTAAATTATTGTGGTCAGTAAGAATGAGCACTGGCATGCTAGTACCCTCGAGAAGATGCCTCCATTCCTTGAGTGCCAAAATTATGGCCAGTAATTCCCTGTCACCAATTTCATATTTTTACTCAGTTGGAGACAATTTCTTAGAGAAGAAACCACACGGATGCGAGGAACCGTCAGGCGTAGGACATTGAGACAAGAGGGCACCTACTCTAGTCTCAGACACATTGACCTCAAGAATCAAAGGCAGGACAGGGTTAGGATGAGCCAGAACTGGGGCGGCAGCAAAGGCAGTCTTAAGACTATCAAAGGCCTTAATGGCAGTAGGTGACCAATGGAGTGGATCATTTTCTTCATGTCTGTGATAGGTTTGACCAAGGAAGAAAAGTTTTTAATAAACTTTCTATAGTAATTGGTGAACCCCAAAAAAGTTGAATAGACCGAAGACCAACTGGGCGAGGCCACTGCAGAACTGCCGATAACTTGTCAGGATCCATGGAGAACCCTGCAACGGAGATAACATAACCTAGGAAGGTTACTTGAGTCTGATGGAACTCACATTTCTTGAGCTTACAAAACAGGCCGTTCTCACATAGTCTCTGAAGAACCCGTGTAACATCAGAACGATGAGCCTCAAGTGTGGGTGAGTGTATGAGGATGTCGTCTAAGTACACCACAACACACTGTTGCAACATATCTCGTAGGACATCATTAATAAATTCCTGGAAAACAGCAGGAGCATTACATAGGCCAAAGGGCATTACAAGATACTCATAATGCCCACTCCTGGTGTTAAACGCTGTTTTCCATTCGTGGCCCTCCTTGATCCTAACGAGATTGCACGCTCCTCTCAAATCAAGTTAGGCAAAACAGGAATGGAGTGCTTTGATACAAAAGCACTGTCAATGAAATAGCCTGCAGCACTGGAGTCAGCAAGAGCCTGGGTGACTATGGAGGAGTCCACCCAGGAAAGGACAATCATGACCAAAGGTTTCTTCTTAAGCGGTTCCGGGGACGAGGATAAACCACCCAAGGTCTGCCCCCGACAGGACCTTAGGTGTGAGCTTTTCCCGGCCGTGTAGGACAAGACTTCACAAAGTGGCACTGTAACCCACAATAGAGGCAGAGCCCCTCCCTCCTCCTAAAGGCCCTCTCCGCCACAGAGAGACGTGTGAATCCCAACTGCCTTGGCTCAGCAGTACCTGGTGACTCGAGACCAGGAGGCATGGGAGGAGAGGGAGGCATGGGTGGGAACGAACACGTAGGAGACAATGGAACAGGAGGCTTCCGCAAGCACCCTTGAAAGAGGGCCTCTCTGAGTCTGATGTCAATTAGGATAAAAAAAGACACCAATGCCTCGAGATCCTCTGGTAAATCTCTGGCAGCAACTTCGTCTTTAATCGCATCAGAGAACCCATGAAAGAAGGCGGCAACAAGGGCTTCATTGTTCCAACCAACCTCTGCGGCAATCGTACGGAACTCAATAGCAAACTGATCAACAGATCTTGTACCTTGCTAAATGGACATGAGTCGTTTAGCAGCAGAGGAGGAGTGAGCCGGAACATCAAATACCCTTCGAAAGGAGGCCACAAATTCAGGGTGATTTGAAATCACAGGTTTATTAGTCTCCCACATTAGCCCAGGCAAGAGCTGTGTCAGAGAGTAACGATATGAGAAATCCCACCTTAGCTCTGTCAGAGGGAAACGCCTGAGGTAACATCTCAAAGTAAATGCCCACCTGGCTCAAAAACCCTCTGCACTGAATAGGATCGCCTCCATATCGCTGAGGTAGAGGTACAGAACCGGACATGCTCCTGGTAGGACTAGGTGCAGCAGCGGAAACAGGAGCAGCCATAACTTGTATGACACTTTGGTCCAAATGTGCAGTGTGAGTCAGCAACAAGGAGAACAGCAGAGTCAGGAACAAGCCAGGGATCAGGAACCAGGAGGGATGTCAGACAGCCAGGTAATACACAGGAGCTCTCACAAATAGGTCTGAGACAACGCAAGGGCAAAGCATACTGAACAGAGGCCCTTTAAATAATAAGTGATGACATCACAATTCTGAGACTGCATCCTGGATGATGTACACCAGTCTGGCCATAAAAGGAAGTGCAGGAAATGAGCAGCATCACACAGTATGCACCAGAGTCAGCAAGAGAGGTGAGTAAAATGGCTGCCAGCAGCACATGGCAAACAAAACAGGGAAAAAACCCTGACACTTCTACATAGCTTTCTTATGAGAAAACTGCAGTATTAATATTTCTTTCATCAAATGGTGAGTGTCTATGAGCTATCATGTGTGGGAATTCTGATCCTGACCACTAGGAGAAGGCAAACACAGCTCAACACCACATAGCTTCAAATTTCTCCCACTTTTTAAGATCCTCAGTCATTTTCTTTTGCCTTCTTGATGAGGAGTGAGCGGAAGGGAAGTGCAGATCTACTGGCCGTGAGAGAGGATCCTATAACCAATCTAAGGCCCAGTTCCTCCTCATAGTAACCTGTCATTTATAGGAGTACAAAAGGGGTTCTCAGGCAGGAAGTGAAAGGTCTTTTCTCAATGACCCAGGTCTGCCAGGTGAAATGTGGACTTGTCCACCAATCCCCTGCTTTTTATGGATCCACAGCCCTCCTCAGGTGAAATGTCCACTTTTCCACCAATCCCCTGTGTTGTAGATGCTGTTACTGATTTAGATCCTTGGCATTGTGCTTTAGATCCTTGGCATCGTGCATGCACTTCCTAGAATGTGCTTGTGTACAGAAAGCAAGTTGCAGCAGCTGAGGTAAGCACAGTGGATGAAGGTGCTGATTGGTAAGTACTTGCACCTTCAAAGCCCATCGGTATTAGTATGAATATGTACACACATGCTTCACATAATCTGGGGACATATATTTAAACACCATGCACCTTTAACTAGTAGTTCATGCACTTTTGGACACTTTTAAAAATGTTTATTTTTCTAAGGTTAGTGTAGCTTTAAATTTTGTGCTGTCGGCTTAGCTCGCTAGGTCTTGTTCCCTTAGGGTTCTTGGCTTTAGCGCTCAATCGTAGCACAGGTGCTGTAAGGGTTAACTATTTCAGTGAGCCTTTTATGAGATTCATGTGTTGCTGTAATCCATTCAGTGTGCAGGAAGGCTCTCAGGACCGGTGGAGATGGTAAGGCACTCTGATCAGAAGAGCTTGGTTTTCAAATTTGGGTACAGATTTTACCAGGTACACCACTATTCTTTTAAAGTATAATTGCTCTTTTATGGATCGTTTAGAATGAAAACGTGAAGTGCTTCTTTCAGCTTGCAGGTTTTATGTTTCAACATGTTGTCAGTGTTCCCTGTGTAGCTGCTGCTGCTGTTTGGTGTTACAACCTGTTAGAACTTGTTTCTAGATGAGATTCAGGATTAAATAAATTTTCCAGAGAACTGCAAATTCCGTTCTCAATGATGCAGCAGTGGAAATTATTTGCATTAATGCTAAGAATGCAACATTAGCTGTTTTAGCTAGACAAGATTTGTGGCTTAAGTCTTGGTCTACTTATATGGTATCTAAATGCAGATTGCTTTTTCTCTTTTTCGATGGTAAATCTCTGTTTTGGCCTGGACTGGATGTTATTAGTCACTCGGGTAAGGGAGCTTTTCTGCCCCAGTATAAGATATCTAAGGGTAAGCTTATTTATGCAGTGTGTTTTTGTTTCTTTTGGTTATCTAAGGCTTGGAAAGAATGCTCCCCTACCTAGAGTTATGGCTACTCCAAATCTTCCTGCAAGTCTAATCTTTCTTGGTCCAAAAACAAATAGTTCAATAAGTGTAACCCAATTCCCAAGTCCGCATAAAGTCTCTGGTGGGGGGCAGATAGGGTCTTTTTCAGGAAGCTTGGGAGAGATCTGTTCAGGATCTCTGGGTTTTGCAAATCATTTACCGGGGAATCAAATAAGATTTCATTAGGGGCCTCCACGGGCAAGATACTTTCTGTCTCGATTGCCTCAAGGTCCTTTAAAGGCCCAATCTTACTTAGTTTGTGTAAGAGATCTGTAATTAATGGGAGTAATTGATTCCTACTTCACAATTAAAGCCTCTCTGAAACATCAGATTTTGGGGTAGATTTATTATAGTGTGAGCGGACATGATACAATGTAGCATATCATGTCCACTGCACATCGATAAATGCCAAAAGCATACGCTGTCGTCATTTATCATTGCACCAGCAGTTCTTGTGAACTTCTGGTGTAACGCCGCCCCCTGCAGATTCGCGGCAGCTAGAAGGGGGTGTCAATCAACCCGATCGTATTGGGTTGAATTCTGTCTGCAGCCTCAGAGCAGGCGGACAAGTTATGGAGCAGCGATCTTTAACTTCTGTTTCCGGCGAGCCTGAAGGCTCACGCAGAAACAGGGACATCAAGCTCCATACGAAGCTTGATAAATCGGCCCCTTTGTCTCTTTCTGTTTCGTTTGAAAAGAAAATCACTAAAATTATGATTTTCAGGCCTTTGTTCAGGCTCTGATCAAAATGAATCCAGTTATTCGTCCAGTTTATCCCCCTTGGACTCTTAATCCCGTTTTAAGGGTTCTTTAAATTCCAACTTTAAAACTGATGCATGGTTTAGACTTTCAGCTTAAATCCTGAAAGTTTATTTTTCTCTAGATATTTCTTTGGCTAGAGGGGTTTTTGAGCTTTCAGCTTTGCCATACAAACCTATTTTTTTTATTTTTCATCAGGATAAAACTATTTCTTTCTTCTGAAGGTAGTTTCTACAGATACTATTAATCAGGAAAGTGTGGTTTCTTCTTTTTATCTAGTTCCTAAGAACTATAAGGAGCATCTTATATACAATTTGGATGTTGTGAGAGCTCTCAAATATTATCTGGAAGCTACAAAAGATATCAGAATTTCTTCTCTTTTTGTGTAGAAATCTTATTCACAGCTACAGAAAGTGCTTAATTTCAGATAATGAGGCCTACTTATCAAGCCGTCAACTTACTTGCATTCGACGGCACCAATACGCTCGCCTGACATCGCCTAACATCGTGGCCGCGGACCTGAATGCGCTCTCCATATTTAACAAAAAAACTGTCAAAAAGCCGCGCACCAAGTACGGGGCGATGAGCAGCAGACTGTTAACTAACAGTCATCGATCTCGCTGCTCTTCGGCTTTTTCACAGCTTTATTTATACACTGTCACTAAGCACCGCCACTATACTAAAATGTTTAACCACTATCCCGCCGTTCCCGGACCCCGCTGCAACTAAAGTTATTAACCCCTATCCCGCTGCTCCCCGACACCGTTGCAACTAAATGTATTAACCCCTAAACCTCTGGCCTCCCACATCACTACCACTTACTAAACATATTAACCCCTAAACCGCCAGCCCCCCACATCGCCATAAACTAAATTGACCTAGAAACCCCTAAACCTAACAACCCGCTAACTTTATATTACATATTAACTCATCCCTATCTTATAATAAATTTAAACTTACCTTTAGATTTAAATTAAACTATATTAAACTAATAATGAATGTACCCTAACTGTAATACTAAAATTACATTAAACTGTATTAAACTAATAATTAATCTACCCTAACTGTTATACTAAAACTACATTAAACTACAAATTAAATTAAATATATTATATATTAAAACACCTAACCATACTCAAATAATTTCAATCTACAATTAAAAATTACAAAGTTACAAAAAACTAACAACTAAGTTACAAAAAATTACAAACACTACATTACACAAAATAAAAAAGAAATGATCAAATATTTAAACTAATTACACCTAATCTAAGAGCCCTATGAAAATAAAAAAGCCCCCCAAAATAAAAAACCCTAACCTACAATAAACTACCAATGGCCCTGCGGGGCATTGCCCCAAAGAAATCAGCTCTTTTACCTGTAAATAAAAAATACAAATACCCCCCCAACAGTAAAACCCACCACGCACACAACCATCCCCCCCAAATAAAAACCTACCTAAAAAAACTAAGCTCCCCATTGCCCTGAAAAGGGCATTTGTATGGGCATTGCCCTTAAAAGGGTATTTAGCTCTTTTTCAGAAGCCAAAACCCTAATCTAAAAATAAAACCCACCCAATAAACCCTTAAAAAATCCTAACACTAACCCCCGAAGATCCACTTACAGTTTCTGAAGAGCCGACATCCATCCTCAACGAAGCGGCAGAAGTCCTCATCGAAGCCGGCAGAAGTCTTCATCCAAGCGGCCGAAGTCTTCATCCAAGCCCACAGAAGTCTTCACCCAGACGGCATCTTCTATCTTCATCCATTCGGCGCTGAGCGGCTCCATCTTCAAGACATCCGTCGTGGAGCATCCTCTTCTTACGACGTCTTCTTCGGAATGAAGTTTCCTTTAAATGACGTCATCCAAGATGGCGTCCCTTAGATTCTGATTGGCTGATAGAATTCTATCAGCCAATCAGTATTAAGGTTGAAAAAATCCTATTGGCTGTTGCAATCAGCCAATAGGATTGAGCTTTCATCCTATTAGCTGATTGGATTGTTAACTAGCAAAAGTAGTCAGATAGTGACGAATTTGCATTCGGAACATTTGTAGTGACGTAAGCATTGATCTGTGTCGGACTGAGACCAGCGGATCGTATGTTAAGTCACAAATTTCTACTTTTGCAAGTCTGTAGGCTTTGATAAATAAGGGGAATCAGGCTCTCCACAATTACGCTGCGGAATTCCAGCGTATTTGCGGTTGACGGCTTGATAAGTAGGCCTCAATGTCTCCAAAGGCTGTGCTACGAAATATTAGGTTAAGAGAACCAATATTTTGTCTGTGCCATTCTCATTTGTTTTACAGTTTAAAGTAATATGTGAAGTCATAAAAAGTGTTTCTGATCTATTACATTTGAAATAAAGAATGGTTGATGCCAAATAATTGTGTCAGTTTTTACTTAGTTCAGAGAAAATTTGTTTTCTGAAAAAAATGGAAGGGTAAAGTGTAGGATACTTTCAGCTACGTCTGTATAACACTAACAAAAAGATGCCTGATTCTCATAGCTTATCATCCATACCAAGCCCACACCACATGATTTTTTAAAAAAATATTTTTATTGGTATTTTCAAAAGTATTACAAGATCAGAAAGGTTACCAAATACAAATCAATAATGATATCAACAGAGATGAAATAAAGTAACAAAATAAAATGGAACATACATTAATATGTGTATTCAGAAAATGAGTGTGAGAAGTGTGAGAATTGTTGACATATAAGTCAAATGAGTACATAAGTGTGACAATTTTTGACATATAAGTAGTAAAACAATGTATAAAAGACTGCAAAGCAGGCACAGTAAGAGCAAATGTCTAAGTAGGAAAACAGAGATGAGAGAAGAGTATAATTCATTCCCAAGCTAGAAAACCAGGAGAGGAAAAATGTTGCACAGTAAATGGAACGTCTGTAGGGCTATCTGAGGTTTGGGACAGCTGATCCCAATAAAATTTCATGTCATTAAAAAAAAATGTGTTCTTGTCACTTAAAAAACCCCCAATATTCTATTAAAGAAAGTAATTCTGCTGTCCTGTTAAGCCATACTTGTAAGGTCAGGATGTTCAGAGATTCACAGTTTCAGGAAATCAGGGATCTAGCACAATTAAGCCCACTCAGTGTTAGTGTACGTGGAATTTTGCAAGGGTGCCGTATAGCTATATTAAAGGGATACTAAACCCAATTTTTTTCTTTCGTGATTCAGATAGAACATGCAATTTTAAGCAACTTTCTAATTTACTCCTATTATCAATTTTTCTTCGTTCTCTTGCTATCTTTATTTAAAAAAAGAAGGCATCTAAGCTAAGGAGCCAGCCAATTTTTGGTTCAGATACCTGGACAGCACTTGTTTAATGGTGGGTGCATTTAGCCACCAATCAGCAAGCACATCCCAGGTTGTGAACCAAAAATGGTCCGGCTTCTAAACTTACATTCTTGCTTTTCAAATAAAGATAGCAAAGGAATAAAGACAAATTGATAATAGGAGTAAATTAGAAAGTTGCTTAAAATTGCATGCTCTATCTGAATCATGAAAGAAAAAAATTGGGTTCAGCGGGAGCACCACTTCTTGGGACAGGGAGAATTGGCTTCCAAGCAACAATTTATAAACAGCATGTGGTGGATTTTTATCCCTGGATAATTATCTAATACTATTGGTATACAAGGCTAAAATTACTTGCCAGTCTCAGGAAAATCAGGCCTGATGGCAAGTATGCCGAAACAGCTTCATTATCTTCATGTTTTCAAATTGCTGTGTGCAATCTTATAATGCTTTACAGGGTACTAGAAGCCATTTTTATATAACTAGAAAATTCTTCATATTTCTTATGTAATATGTCAATGTTATTTATTTATAAAATATTTTACCAGGAAGGATACATTTAGATTTCTCTCGTTTTCATACTCTCATTTTTTAGTATTTGTTCTCATCATGTGTGCATGACTATTTGACTATCAAACCATGTTTGGAATTCTGATTGTATGGTTTTAGTGTCTCTAAAATCATTAGTCGAAAAGGTTTCTTTCTGTAAAAAATAATAAATGAGTGAAAAAGAAATGGTTGTACACTTGTACTATTGTGTATAACAGTTTTAGGGTCTATAGAAAGGACTGAGTTATATTCTCATTTTTTTAAATTGCTAAGTCATTACATGGTGTTGGCAAGGGGTTAGGGAGCTGTTTTGGTGTCCTGTGGTTTTGCGGATAGGTATTCTATAATAGATTTATGCTGGGAAAACACTGCCCTAGGCCAGTAATAATATGGCAGAAGCAATGAGTTTAGTAATGTAGCACTTTTGTTAGCTGCAGTTTGCTTTCAGTAACACCAACACATATAAATTAAATAAAAATTCACAGCACAGGCAATTTTTCAGCTAAAATCAATGGCTCATAAATATCACAGTTACATGCATTTTTAATATTCAATATATTTTGTACCACTTTTTAATATTTAGTTTTACTGAATAAGTCTGCATACAACAAGTCAAACATAAAGGATATTATTTTATGTTTCAAGTCCAATAAACAAATATTCCTAGATATGATTAGGCTTAAATCCATTTTATTCACAATTTATTTTTGAATAATTAAACCAATAAATATCAGTGACTGAAATCCAACTGATCAGGGGAAAGAAAAAGTAAATAAACATTTGCATACAAGTTCACTGTACATTCTAGCACACATTATTTATACCCAGATCTACAGTTTATTGGACATAACTTTTAAGTTAAGAAATATAGAATTGTGTTACTGCATCTACTTTGCCACTGGTTTGAGAGATACCTATGCACATATCACATATTGACACCCCCCCATCTTAAACCCTAACCTATAAATTAATTAACCACCACACCCTCATTGCAAAATACCCATAACGGCTAACCCCCCAAGACCCCTAAACTAAGATACATTCAAAAATACTACAATGACAACAAATACAAAACACCAGCATAACACAGAAAAATACCAAAAATAAAAAAAAACAACCAGTAAGACCTATACTAAAACTAAAATCCCCTTAACAAATCAGACCCCCTAAAACAAAATTAACACTAAAACCTACTCTAAAAATTGCCCTTAAAAGTGCATTTGTCGGGCAGTTCTCTAGTTGAAGCAATAAGCTCTTTTGCATAACCCCCCCACAAGAAAAAAATATCTTTAAAAAACACTATCCTAAAAAAGATGCTCTTAAAAAGGCATCAGTGATTAAGCACTTTTGCTTAAAATAACAAACAAACTATACTAAAACTAAAAAAATACACCCCAAAAAAACAATCATTAAACCCAAAAGTTGGTACACACCAAACTCGATTAAGACTCCTTAGGTGGGCAGCTACGGTCCATTGCAGCGCTCCTCTGGGGCTGTCCTCTTCATTCCTCTTTCCATCCAATGTCTTCTTATCTTCTATCAGTAGACTGAATGCAAGGGACAGCATGAAGGACGATTGGGTGGCAGATGGAATAAGACATCGGATGGAAGGTGGCTGAAGAGGACAACCCCAGAGGAATGCCACCGTGGACCCGTAGTCGCCCCCCTATGAAGCCGGAAACAACTATTGGGGTTTAGCAGTAGGATTTTTTGGGGTGTTTTTTTTTTTTTTTAGTTTTAGTATAGGGTGTTTTGTTTTTTTAAAGCAAAAGACATTAAAGGGACATGAAAACCAAAAATTTTATTTCATACAATTTTATACAAATTTCCAGTTTACTTCTATTATCAAATTTGCTTCATTCTCTTGGTATAATTTGTTGAAGGAGCAGCAATGCACTACTGGATTCTAACTGAACATATGGGTGAGCCAATGACAATTGGTATATATATATATATGCAGCCACCAACCAGCAGCTAGGGCTTAGGTTTGTTGCTGCTCCTGAGCTTTCATAGATAAACGTTTCAGCAAAGGATTACAAGAGAAGGAAGCAAATGAAATAATAAAAGTAAATTGGTAAGTTGTTTAAAATCACATGCTCTGGCCTCTATGTATCAAGCCATCTATTTACCTGCATTCGCCGGCCCAATACGCTCGCCTAAGCTCGCTTACCATCACCACCGCGGACCTGAATACGTTCGCCAAAGTTATCAAGAAAGCTGTCAAGAAGCCGCGCACCAAGAACGGTGCGATGAGCAGCGGACTGTTGTTAACTGACAGTCATCGATCTCGCTGCTCATCGGCTTCTTCGCAGCTTTCTTGCTAGCCTGTCACTAAGCACCCACACTATACTATACAGTTATACCCCCTAAACCGCCTCTCCCGGAGCCCCCGCACCTAAATAAAGTTATTACCCCCTAAACCGCCGCTCCTGGACCCCGCCGCAACTATAATAAATATATTAACCCCTAAACCGCCGCTCCCGGACTCTGCCGGCACCTACATTATATGTATTACCCCCTAAACCGCCGCTCCCGGAGCCCCCCGCACCTAAATAAAGTTATTACCCCCTAAACCTCCGCTCCTGGACCCCGCCACAACTATAATAAATATATTAACCCCTAAACCTCCGCTCCCGGACCCCACCGCCACCTATATTAAACTTATTAACCCCTAAACCTAAGTCTAAGACTAACACCCCCCTAACTTAATAAATAAATCTAAATACATATTACAATTATTAACTAAATTATTCCTATTTAAAACTAAATACTTACCTGTAAAATAAATCCTAAAATAGCTACAATATAACTAATAATTATATTGTAGCTAATTTAGGATTTATTTTTATTTTATAGGCAACTTTGTATTTTTTTTAACTAGGGACAATAGCTATTAAATAGTTATTAACTATTTAATAGCTACCTAGTTAAAATAACTACAAAATTACCTGTAAAATAAATCCTAACCTAAGTTACAAATACACCTAACACTACAGACTACACTATCATTAAATTAATTAAAAAAATTAACTACAATTACCTAAAATTAAATACAATTAAATAAACTAAACTATAGTACAAAAAACCCAAACACTAAATTACAGTAAATAAAAAAAATTACAAGAACTTTAAACTAATTACACCTAATCTAAGCCCCCAATAAAATAAAAAAGCCCCACAAAATAATAAAATGCCCTACCCTATACTAAATTACAAAGTAATCAGCTCTTTTACCTGTAAAAAAAAATACAACCCCCCCAACATTACAACCCACCACCCAGACACCCCTACTCTAAAACCCACCCGATCCCCCCTTAAAAAAATCTAACACTAACCCCCTGAAGATCACCCTACCTTGAGCCGTGTTCACCCAGCCGGGCCGAATTCTTCATCCAAGCGGGGCAGAAGAGGTCCTCCATCTGGCCGAAGTCTTCATCCAAGCGGCGTCTTCTATCTTCAATCATCCGGAACGGAGCAGAGCGGAGCCATCTTCCATCCAGCCATCTTCTTACAACGACGTCCTAACACCGAATGCCTGGTCCTTTAAATTACGTCATCCAAGATGGCGTCCCTCGAATTCCGATTGGCTGATAGAAATATATCAGCCAATCGGAATTAAGGTAGGAAAAAAAAGATTGGTTGATTTAATCAGCCAATTGGATTGAAGTTCAATCCGATTGGCTGATTGGATCAGCCAATAGAATGCGAGGTTAATTCTATTGGCTGATTAATGCAACCAATCAGATTTTTCCAACCTTAATTCCGATTGGCTGATAGAATCCTATCAGCCAATCGGAATTCGAGGGACGCCATCTTGGGTGACGTTATTTAAAGGACCAGGCATTCGGTGTTAGGACGTCGTTGGAAGAAGATTGCTCCGCATCGGCTGGATGGAAGATGGCTCCGCTCCGGATGATTGAAGATAGAAGACGCCGCTTGGATGAAGACTTCGGCCAGATGGAGGACCTCTTCTGCCACGCTTGGATAAAGAATTCGGCCCGGCTGGGTGAACACGGCTCAAGGTAGGGTGATCTTCAGGGGGTTAGTGTTAGGTTTTTTTAAGGGGGGATCGGGTGGGTTTTAGAGTAGGAATGTTGGGGGGGTTGTATTTTTTTTTACAGGTAAAAGAGCGGATTACTTTGGGGCAATGCCCCGCAAAAAGCCCTTTTAAGGGCTGGTAAAAGAGCTGATTACTTTGTAATTAGTATAGGGTAGGGCATTTTATTATTTTGCGGGGCTTTTTTATTTTATTAGGGGGCTTAGAGTAGGTGTAATTAGTTTAAAGTTGTAATTTTTTTTATTTTCTGTAATTTAGTGTTTGTTTTTTTGTACTACAGTTTAGTTTATTTAATTGTATTTAATTTTAGGTAATTGTAGTTAATTTTTTAAATTAATTTAATGATTGTGTAGTTTTAGGTGTATTTGTAACTTAGGTTAGGATTTATTTTACAGGTAATTTTGTAGTTATTTTAACTAGGTAGCTATTAAATAGTTATTAACTATTTAATAGCTATTGTACCTAGTTAAAATAAATACAAAGTTGCCTGTAAAATAAAAATAAATCCTAAAATAGCTACAATATAATTATTAGTTATATTGTAGCTATTTTAGGGTTTATTTTACAGGTAAGTATTTAGTTTTAAATAGGAATAATTTAGTTAATAATTGTAATATGTATTTAGATTTATTTAATTAATATTTAAGTTAGGGGGGTGTTAGTGTTAGACTTAGGTTTAGGGGTTAATAAGTTTAATATAGGTGACGGCGGGGGTCCGGGAGTGGCGGTTTAGGGGTTAAACATTTAATTTAGTTGCGGTGGGGTCCGGGAGCAGCGGTTTAGGGGTTAAATATTTAATTTAGTTGCGATGGGGTCCGGGATCTGCAGGATAGGGGTTAATAACTTTAATATAGGTGGCGGCGATATAGGGGGCGGCAGATTAGGGGTTAATATATTTATTATAGTTGCGGCAGGGTCCAGGAGCGGTGGTTTAGGGGGTAATAACTTTATCTAGGTGCGGGGGGCTCCGGGAGCGGCGGTTTAGGGGGTAATACATATAATGTAGGTGGCGGTGTGGTCCAGGAGCGGCAGTTTAGGGGGTAATAACTTTATTTAGGTGGCGGCGGTGTAGGGGGGCATATTAGGGGTGTTTAGACTCGGGGTACATGTTAGGGTGTTAGGTGCAGACACTTCCCATAGAAATCAATGGGATATTGGGCAGCAGCGAACATGAGCTCTCGCTGCTGTCAGACTCCCATTGATTCCTATGGGATCGGCCGCCTCCAGGGCGGCGGATTGAAAACCAGGTACGCTGGGCCGGAATAGTGATGAGCGTACCTGCTAGTTATTTGATAACTACCAAAAGTAGTCAGATTGTGCCGAACTTGCGTTCGGAACATCTGTAGTGACGTAAGAATCGATCTGTGTCGGACTGAGAACGGCGGATGGTAGCTTACGTCACTATATTCTACTTTTGCCGGTCTCTAGCCTTTTTATAACTAAGGCAAATCAGCCTCGCCACAAATACGCTGCGGAATTCCAGCGTATTTGCGTTTGACTGCTTGATAACTAGAGGCCTCTGTCTAAATCATGAAAGACAAAATGTGGGTTTTATGTCCCTTTAATCACTGATGCTCTTTTCAGGGCATCTCTTTTTAGGATAGTTTTTTTTTTTCACAAAATTTTTTTTTACATTTTTTCAAGCAAAAGAACTTAATCACTCAAGCCCTTTTCAGGGCATCTATTTTTTTTTGGAGGGGTGGGGGTTACTTTGGTTTTAGGATAGGGTTTTTTTATGCAAAAGAGCTATTCGCTTCAACTAGGGTACTGTCTGACAAATGCCCTTTTCAGGGCAATTTTTAGAGTAGGTTTTAGTGTTAGTTTAGAGGTTTTTTAGGGGAGGGCTTTTTTTTAAGGGGGACTTTAGTTTTAGGATATGTTTTACTAATAGGGGTTTTAATTTTTGGTATTTTTTTGTGTGTAATGCTAATGTTTTTTTAATTTTTTGTAATGGTAGTGTTTTTAATTATTTGTAATGGTAGGGGGTCTTAGGTTAGGCATATTGGGGGAGTTAGCTGCTAGGAGGTTAGGGGGTATTTTGCAATGGGAGTTGTGGAGGTTAGGAGGTTAACAGGTTTGTGTTTTTTATGTGGTTAAGGGATATTTTACGATGGGGTTGTGGTGGTTTAGGTGTTAATAGTGTAGCGGGGTAATTTACAGTGGGCTTTGTGGCGTTTTAAGGGTTAATAGTGTAGCGGGGTAATTTACAGTGGGCTTTGTGGCGTTTTAAGGGTTAATAGTGTAGCGGGGTAATTTGCAGTAGGCTATATGGTGGTTTAGGGATTAATTGTGTAGCTGGGTAATTTGTGGTGGGTTATGTGGTGGTTTAGGGGTGCTCAGTGCAACTTTTTTCTGTGCCCAAACTCTTTACGTGAGCTTTGAGCAATAGCAACTTGTAATACGAGCACACATTGATGCTCAATGTCTCTGATAGAAAATATAGGGAGTGTAAATTACAGTGAAATTTAAAGACTGCACCACTTGTAATATGGAGTTGAGCGCAAAAAAATACTGCAATCTCGCTGTCGCGTTTGTAATTCTCGCGCAATCATGATCCATAGTAAATGGTACCATAAAACATTTCATCACCACCATCCGAATAATCAGGATACATAAACATATATTAGACCACCCGCTGCTAGCTGCCACACAAGAAATAAAAGAGTTGGCCAGAAGCGGGTATTACAGTATTATTGAGACGGGTTATGTGTCCTAAGGATGTATTTGTTCTGCCAGTAAATGCTCAGCAAGGCGCAATGAGTAACAAGGCTGTAAACAGAACACAGTTACATACTGGTCCAACTATTCATGCAGTCTATACAACTTCTCTAAAGTTTCTATAAGTCATCAAACAATATTGTCTTCTGGTCAGAGGCTGCTTCAGGATTATTGTTAAAGGGACAGTAAAGCTGGAAAGGGATACATGTGTAAACAATCCTACCAATCAGCGTAGAGTACCTGTTAGTTTTAAAAATAAAAATAAACAGCTTTAAAGGGACATAAAACCAACATTTTTTTCTTTCATGGTTTTTTCTTTCAGATACAACATACAATTTTAAACAACTTTCCATTTTACTTCTATTATCAAATTGTCTTCATTTTCTTGTTATCCTTTGTTCAAAAGCAGGTATGTAAGCTTAGGAGTGTGCAAGTGTCTGCAGCACTATATGGAAGCAGTTTTGCATAGACCAGTCAGAAGCATCACACAACAGTTGTAGAAGCTGCCTTGATTTGAGTTGTGTGTGGAGCAACTGTGACCTCACCGCAAAACTAGAAACGGGTGGGCAATGCTCTCTCAAAACAATTGCCATATTTTAAATTTGCTTTTGAATGCTAATTATAAATGTATTTGTGTTTAGAGACTGAAACTTTATGAAATGAACTACATCTTTTTAGGGAGATAAATCCTGGATGCGTCACTTTCTACAGTAAACATTTTATTGGACACTCTGGAGTATTAATGTTCATGGAAAACTTGTTTCGCATAGGAATAGGACAAATGGCCTGTCATAGATTAGGCTGTAAAAGCTGTCATAGTGAATAAAAAATTAATAGCAAACGAGGAACATTTTGTTTCTTGTGTTTAATATATAGCTCTACTAAAACCCTATTTGAAAGTCCATAAGGTCTGTTTTACTGTTTAACTGTAACAAAGAGTTGAAATAAGAACGTGTCCTAGAGAAGTCAAGAACATAAAAATCTAATGATTTATCTTTTTCAGAAAAAAAAGAATGTCAGTGGCCAAAAAATGTTATCGCTACATTGTCTAGCTGTATCTTTATATCAGTGATTATTATCTTCTTTATTTGTAATGTGCCCTCTTCCGCAGTACAACACAGGGGGACAAGAGCGGGAAGCAGACTGGCGCCTTCTCCCTAGATAGTTTACAATATAAATGATCGGTAAATAGTAGACATATCCACAGACAAAAAAATGTTTTGGATGAATGGAAAAAAATATTTTGTTTCATCTAAGATTAGTTCCTAGGATCATTCAGTTTGGCAGAAGTTTGACAACATCATTCATTCCCAATGAAAATTAACCCATTGTTTCTTATGGATAATGCCTTCAAGGCAGCAGAGGAGCAGCTCAGCAGCTGCTTAAACTTAAATAAAGTTAAAGTATTAGTGCAGCAGGATTGGGTCACAAAAAAGAAAGCTTTTATACTTGTTGGGTGACACAAGAATGCATCAACTGACAACTAGGGATGGGCGAATGTTTCTAAAAATTTTTTATAAAAAATGTTTATATAACTTTCTAACATTCTATTTTCGAATTTTCGTTTTTGAATTTTTCAATAAAATTTAAAAATATTCATTCGAATGATAGAATGTTTAGCTATGTATTCATTCAATTTCGAGATGTAATATTCGAATGTGACATTTAAATTCGAAATAGTATTTCTAGTCTACAACTGTGTTTAATAAATGTAATACTCGAATTTAATGCTACATTTGAATTTGAATGTCACATTCGAATTTGAAATAGTATTTCTAGTCTAATATCGTGTTTTAAATGTAATATTCAAATTCAAAATAATATTTCTAGTTTACAACTGTGTTTAATAAATGTGATATTCGATTCGAATGTGACATTCAAATTCAAAATAGTATTTCTAGTCTAATACTGTATTTTATAAATGTAATATTCAAATTCGAATGTGATATTTGATTCGAATGTAATATTCGATTTGAATGTGACATTCTAATTCAAAATAGTGTTTCTAGTCTACAATTGTGTTTTATAAATGTAATATTCGAATTTGAATGTGATATTCGAATTCAAATGTGACATTCAAATTCGAATGTGACATTCGAAAACTAAATAACATAAAAAAATCGAATTTTTAAGCATATTCGTTCTTATCAACATTCTATTAAGTAAATTGAATTTTTTCAATAACATTCGTTCTAACATTCAAATTCGAATATAAACACATTCGCCCATCCCTACCGACAATGCTGGATTTAGTTTTATATACATTTGAACATTTCCTGCCTTTAGATTAACAGTTCTATCTTCATAAATGAAGGAGCTTATTTTTTTCTGCACTATCATTTGTTCCTTCGTTTATTCGTTAAAGGGATAATTTATTTTTAATTTTCAAAAGAATCCAAGCAATGCAGCAAACAGTGTATCTGTCTGAAAATAGTGACCTGGACCACTTATGACCCTTGGAAAGCTTCCCTGCAGCCTGTATTATGTACTATGGAGCATAAAACAATTCCCCTTTTTAACCCCACACAGAAAATATGTTATCTATTTTATCTAATCAAACACCTTATTTTTTTCAGCTGTTTTTTATGCATTTATTAAATATATGTCTTAGGTACTTCTCTATAAGACACCTACCCGGGATGAAGATGTGACCACTCTTGGGCCCCCACTAGCCAGATTAAGCAACAATTCAAAGGAGGGAAAAAAACAGATATTCAAAAGAGCCAACTCTTGAACCTCATTTAGCGCTGCGGAATCTGTTGACGCTCTACAAATAACCGATAATAATAATAATAATAATTTACCATGAGATCTAAAAAAATCAAACATCAGTAATTTATTCAACTATACAAAATCTCAACTGTATAAAGCTGCCAACCCACCAACAAGGCTAGTTGGTTCACCCCTGCCCTCCAGGACTCCAAATGCCACTGCAGGCGGGGGGAGGGCAGTGGCTGTGGCATGGGAGAGACAAGCAGGAAGGAGAGCAGGCTAGAAGAGGCTGCTCTCCTTCATGCTTGTCTCTCCCATGCCACAGCCACTGCCCTCCCCCCACCTACCAGCACAGCACAGGTAACTCCCTTTTTTAACTTTCTTCCTACAGCCACTGCCCTGCCCCCCACCTCCCAGCCCTCCCACCTCCCTGCACCTATTTAATGGAAGTTGCTGCTGCCTTACTCTGAGACTGCAGCCTCTTCTAGCCTGCTCTCCTTCCTGCTTGTCTCTCCCATGCCACAGCCACTGCCCTCCCCCGCCTACCAGCACAGCACAGGTAACTCCCTTTGTTAACTTTCTTCCTACAGCCACTGCCAACCTCTTAGAAAACCTTGGAACCATCGGACTAAAGAAACTCGTCAACTCCCCAACCCACTTAGCCGGACACACACTCGACCCTATCTTCTCTGCAGACAACCACATCTCTGTCAACCACATCACCGATCTCCATTGGACCGAGCACCATTGCATACATTTTTCCTTCAACAAACCCACCGCACACCTCCGGCAGCACCACCCACCCTGCAGAAACTGGAACAACATCACCGAAGACCAACTGCACTCCACCCTGAACAAGTGCCCCCCAGCTACCTCCACAGATGCCAACTCCTCCACCCGCAACCTCCACCACTGTTTACAGACTGCCCCAACACCCTCACCCCTCTAAATAAACCGTCCAACCACCAACCCACCAACAAGGCTAGTTGGTTCACCCCTGCCCTCCAGGACTCCAAACGCCACTGCAAGCGATTGGAAAGGACCTGGAGATCTAGCAAGACCCCCTCAAATTAAACAGCCTACAAAGAAGCCATCACTACCCACCATCACCTCATCAAAACCACCAAGAAGACAGCCATCCAAGATAGAATCAATGCCAATGTCCACAACAGCAAGGAGCTATTCACAGTCATCAAGGAATTCTCCAATCCCAACAGCGACACCAATGACATCCCGCCCTCCCAGTACTTCTGCGATAATCTCGCAATGTACTTCCACCGCAAGATCGTCGACATCTATGACAGCTTCACGCCCCAGAACTCACCCACCACCGCCTACCCACCAACTCCCACCGATACCTCACCCAAATACACCACCGCCGACCCCCCACTGACCATCTTGAGCCCCCTCACCACAGAGGACACCATCAGAATAATGAGATCGATCCACTCCGGAGCACCCTTGGACCCATGCCGGCATCACATTTTCAACAAAGCGGGTGACACCATCGCCCCCGAGCTCTGCAGCACCATCAACTGCTCCATCGAAACCGGCACCTTCCCGGATGACTGGAAGCATGCAGAATTAAAACCCCTACTGAAAAAACCCACGGGTGACCCCAATGATCCGAAGAACTACCGCTCAATCTCTTTTCTCCCCTTTGCATCCAAAGTCATCGAGAAGTCCATTAACGCACAACTCGTTGACTACATCGAAGCCAACCACACCCTGGACCCCTCCCAATACGGTTTCAGGAGCAACCACAGCACCAAGACCGCCCTCCTCGCCGCCACAGACGACATCCTCGCCCTACTCGACCGAGGAGAGACCGCCGCCCTCATTCTCCTAGACCTCTCAGCAGCATTCGACACCGTCTCCCACCTCACCCTCCGCAACTGACAACACGATGCCGGCATACGCGACAAAGCCCTGGAATGGATCACCTCCTTCCTCACCGGCAGATCCCAGAAAGTTAGACTCCCACCCTTCACCTCCAAGCCCACAGAAATCAGCTGCAGTGTACCCCAAGGCTCTTCGCTAAGCCCCACCCTATTCAACATCTACATGGCCCCTCTCTCTGCCATCGCCCGATGACATGACCTCAACATCGTCTCCTACGCCGAAGACACCCAGCTAATCATTTCACTCACCAGTGACCCCACCACCGCCAAGAGAAACGTTCACGAAGGGCTGACAGCAGTCGCCACCTGTATGAACTACAACTGCCTAAAGCTGAACGCAGACAAGACCGAAGTCCTCCTCCTCGGTCCCACCACATCTGCTTGGAATAACTCCTGGTGGCCCACAGCCCTCGGACACCCTCCAACGCCCACCGACCATACACGAAATCTAGGCGTCATCCTGGACTCATCATTTTCCATGGACCGGCAAATCAACGCCGTCTCTTCTGCATGCTTCCACACACTTCACCTGCTGCAAAAGATCTTCAAATGGATCCCAACCGAGACCAGGAAGACTGTCACTCACGCCCTCGTCATCAGCCGACTGGACTATGGTAACACACTCTATGCCGACACCACCATCAAGCTCCAAAAGAGACTACAGCGCATCCAGAACTCCTTGGCCAGACTAATCCTTGACATCCCTCATCAATGCCACATCACCAAACACCTGCGGGACCTGCACTGGCTCCCCATCAACAAAAGAATAACCTTCAAGCTTCTCACCCACGCATTCAAGGCCCTCCACAACATCGGTCCCAAAAACTTGAACCACCGCGTTACCTTCTACACCCCTACCAGACAACTTCGATCGGCCGACCAAGCCCTTGCTGTCATCCCCCCCATCCGGAAAACCACAGCAGAGCCTTCTCTCACCTGGCAGCCAAGACTTGGAACACCCTCCCACTGCACCTCAGACAAGCTACCACCCTAACTAAGTTCAGAAAGGACCTCAAGACCTGGCTCTTCGACTGAACTGCAACACTCAGCGCCTTGAGACCCTTACGGGTGAATAGCCATGCTTTACAAGAACCCAATAGATAAATAGATAGAGAAACCAGGTGTTAATGTGGTAAACTTTAGCTTTTCAAATACCATATATGTAATCTTTGCTATTAATAAGTATATGTGTACCTTTTATTTTAATCTATCAGAGAAAAGGGTTACATCCGTTCCTATAGTTATGTTTCTGATACAATGTTATGCCGGCCCATGGGGATGAACTCTTTTTTATTTTAAGGCAATTCCAATGAACATCCAATCAGTGTGTGTGTCATATGACACTCTTGAAGTCCAGCCCTTTGAAAGCCCCTAGGAAGTCTATGTAGAAAATGCATGGGATTGCTCTCTATGTCACTGCTCAGCCAAAAGAGGAAATGAAGGGGGCGGAGAAACAGAAGATACCAAGTAGGATTACAAATCTTGTATTATAAAATACATATATACTTAAAAAATTTTTTTTAAATTATGAGGTTTTGCTTGTACACTGATATATTTTTCATTGCAACATTCTTAAAGTCTGAAATTCACCATCACTTTAAAGTGTGCATGTTATACAGTAGGCCAATGGTGGTAAGGTAACAATAGGAGGGATCTGATTTTTATAGATACATTTTATGTATATCCCCCATATTTTAGGCCTTGAAATATTTACCTCAGGTGTTTGCATTGTGAACTGAGAGCCAGAAGAGTTGCTACTGATGTTATATCACAATATCTATCCAATTTACAATAGTTCTCGCACCTACAGCAGAAGTAACAGATATCTATGGCCTTATTATTTTGAGAATGTTATTTAGAATGTGCAGGTAGACCACTATTGTCTTTATTTTAAAAGGATGCACACATAATGACTTTCTGCAAAAATATATTAAAATGGGAATGTTTATTTGTTTACTCTGCTTAAAACTAAGCAGGACACTAAAAATAATAATAATAACCAGCCTGAGCTAGACCCTGCAGGTATTTTCTTTCATTCCCTCCCTCTTTTCCACACAAACAAAGAAACAGATATCCCCTTCAGCCAGAGCCACTGGAATATTCTTCAAAAGATATTTCCCCTTGTGACCTTTTGTAACCTTACAGTATTACAAACCAGACTCTTTTCCCACATCTTTTCCGCCTCTTTATACTAAATTGTGTTTGAGTTGTAATAATATTCTCATTGCGAAGCATAATGTTCTGGTATATTATAAGTTTAATTTAAAATGTGTTTCAGCTAAACATGTATTTTTTAAATGGCTCTCTGTAATACAATCCTCATAGGGATTTGAAAGTAATGCATTAATTATTACATGGCCATTCAAATAATAGAGTTTAATTATGAAAACAATGTTTTCTTTAGTTTAGAAGTGTGTTGTTAGCATATATTTACATGATTATATTTTATGAGAGTATATAAACAGCGCTGTATACAGCAAATATAAACTAGAAATACACAATGTGTAGGAAAAAAACACTTTATTTTACTGACAGACCATGTCTTAGAACATTTATAAAGATATAACATATGCCTATTCACAAAGCAATAGTATTAAATGTTGCTATTGTATATAGTCAGACTCCTAACACATAGGTTAAAAAACTATTTGCACAATGGAGGACAAATTAAAGTTTTTGAGATGAAATGGAGCACTATTGTCCCCACTTTCATACAATATACAAATTTACAACATACAAATATGCAGAATTAAATCACAAGTATAAAAACCTTTTAAAAAACAAAAAATCATATAATACTCTGATAAATAAAGAGCGAGAGACACTGCAAACACTTGCCTGGCCAGACTCTGTGTATACGTTACCACTACTAGTTTCAGGGCCAAGCCCCTTCCTCATACCCTGACAGAATTTATGATTTCTTGGCCATTTTTCAGAGAATATGAATGATAACACAAACACTTTTCTTTGTGTTTGGTTGAAACCATTTATTATCAATCAACTGTGTTTACTCTTTTTAAATCATAATGACAACAGAAACTACCCAAATGACCCGGATCAAAAGTTTACATACCCTGGTGATTTTGGCCTGATAACATGCACACAAGTTGACACAAAGGGGTTTGAATGGCTATTAAAGGTAACCATCATCACCTGTGATCTGTTTGCTTGTAATTAGTGCGTGTGTATAAAAGGTCAATGAGTTTCTGGACTCCTGACAGACCCTTGCATCTTTCACCCAGCACAATAGTGCTCCATTTCATCTCAAAAACTTTAATTTGCCCTCCATTGTGCAAATAGTTTTTTAACCTATGTGTTAGGACTATATACAATAGCAACATTTAATACTATTGCTTTGTGAATAGGTATATGTTATATCTTTTTAAATGTTCTAAGACAATGGGGCATATGTATCAATCTTCAAATGGCGCTTGATGCCCCGTGTTTCTGGAGAGCCTGCAGGCTTGCCAGAAACAGCAGTTATGAAGCAGCGGTCACAAAGACCACTGCTCCATAACCTGTCCGCCTGCTCTGAGCAGGCGGACAGACATCGCCGGAAATCAACCCGATCGAGTACAATCGGTTTGATTGACACCTCCCACCTGGCGGCCTATTGTCCGCGAGTCTGCAGGGGGCGGCGTTGCACCAGCAGCTCTTGTGAGCTGCTGGTGCAATGCTGAATACGGCGAGTGTATTGCTCGCCGTATTCAGCGATGTCTGTCGGACCTGATCCGAATAAATAAAAAAAATAAAAAAACATTAAAAGATACAGGGCAAGATTATAAATGGAGCACTATTTGATGCTTTCGCTCAAGCGTTAACACTGATAGAAGTAAGCTTTTTGCATGTGTCGGGTTGGGCTCGTATTATAAGTTGAAAGTAAACTGCTTTTGCGCGCTAACCTGATGCGTGTAAAAAAAATAAATTAGGATATTGCACGTGTGAAAACCTATTCCCCATAGAAGTCAATGGAGCACAAAAAGTGGAAAAACCACCCTACTGATGCGCATACCTGATTGCATATTCTCAAGTGCACTAACCCGACATGAAAATATGAATATTTAACATTCCAATGTTCTTCACATAGAAGAATATGTTCTATGTATTCATAAATACATATATATATATATATATATATATATATATATTATATAGTTATTTATATCTATATATTTATATATACAGTTGTGCTCATAAGTTTACATACCCTGGCAGAATTTATGATTTCTTGGCCATTTTTCAGAGAATATGAATGATAACACAAACACTTTTCTTTCACTCATGGTTAGTGTTTGGTTGAAGCCATTTATTATCAATCAACTATGTTTACTCTTTTTAAATCATAATGACAACAGAAACTACCCAAATGACCCTGATACTTACATACCCTGGTGATTTTGGCCTGATAACATGCACACAAGTTGACACAAAGGGATTTGAATGGCTTTTAAAAGGTAACCATCCTCACCTGTGATCTGTTTGCTTGTAATTAGTGTATGTGTATAAAAAGTCAATGAGTTTCTGGACTCCTGACAGACCCTTGCATCTTTCACCCAGTGCTGGATTCTGAGTCATGGGGAAAGCAAAAGAATTGTCAAAGGATCTGCGGGAAAAGGTAGTTAAACTGTATAAAACAGGAAAGGGATATAAAAGATATCCAAGGAATTTAGAATGCCAATCAGCAGTGTTCAAACTCTAATCAAGAAGTGAAAAATTAGTGGTTCTGTTGAAACCAAACCAAGGTCAGGTAGACCAACTAAAATTACAGCCACAACTGCCAGGAAAATTGTTCGGGATGCAAAGAAACCCACAAATAACTTCAGGTGAAATACAGGACTCTCTGAAAACATGAGGTGTGGCTGTTTCAAGATGCACAATAAGGAGGCACTTGAAGAAAGATGGGCCGCATGGTCGAGTCGCCAGAAGAAAGCCTTTACTACGCAAATGCAACAAAGTATCCCGCTTACAATATGCCAAACAGCACAGAGACAAGCCTCAAACCTTCTGGCACAAAGTCATTTGGAGTGATGAGACCAAAATTGAGCTTTTTGGCCACAACCATAAACGCTACATTTGGAGAAGAGTCAACAAGGCCTATGATGAAAGGTACACCATTCCTACTGTGAAACATGGAGGTGGATCTCTGATGTTTTGGGGATACGTGAGCTACAAAGGCACAGGAAATTTGGTCAGAATTGATGGCAAGATGAATGCAGTATGTTATCAGAAAATACTGGAGGAAAATTTGCATTCATCAGCTCGGAAGCTGCACATGGGACGTACTTGGACATTCCAACACGACAATGATCCTAAACACAAGGCCAAGTTGACCTGTCATTGGCTACAGCAGAAAAGAGAGAGAGAGAGATAGAACATTAGAATGTGATTTTTTTACAGTAAATACACAGTATAACACTTTATTAAATATGAATATAGCATAATATGCTTCAGCCAATCAGATTCAAGTTCAATCCGATTGGCTGAACCAATCAGCCAATCGGATTGAACTTGAATCTGATTGGCTGATTCAATCAGCCAATCAGATTTTTCTACCTTAATTCCGATTGGCTGATAGAATCCTATCAGTCAATCGGAATTCGATGGACGCCATCTTGGATGACGTCATTTAAAGGAACATCATTCGTCGGGAAGTCGTCGTGCCGGATGGATGCTCCGCGGCGGAGGAGCGAAGAAAGAAGATTGAAGATGCCGCTTTGCTTGAAGACATCACCGGATGGAAGAAGACTCTCTGCCGCTTGCTTGAAGACATCGCCGGATGGAAGAAGACTCTCTGCCGCTTGCTTGAAGACATCACCCGGATGGAAGAAGACTTCTTTGCCGCTTGATTGAAGACATCGCCCGGATCGGATGAAGAGTTCTGCCCGGCTGGGTGAATACAAGGTAGGGAGATCTTCAGGGGGGTAGTGTTAGCTTTATTTAAGGGGGGTTTGGGTTAAAGTAGGGGTATGTGGGTGGTGGGTTGTAATGTTGGGGGGTGGTATTGTGTTTTTTTTTTCAGGCAAAAGAGCAGTTTTCTTTGGGGCATGCCCCGCAAAAGGCCCTTTTAAGGGCTGGTAAGGTAAAAGAGCTAACTTTTTTAATTTAGAATAGGGTAGGGAATTTTTTTTATTTTGGGGGGCTTTATTATTTTATTAGGGGGCTTAGAATAAGTGTAATTAGCTTAAAAATCTTGTAATCTTTTTTTATTTTTTGTAATTTAGTGTTTGTTTTTTTCTGTAATTTAGTTTAGTTTATTTAATTGTATTTTAGTTTAGATATTTGTAGTTTATTTAATTTATTGATAGTGTAGGTGTATTTGTAACTTAGGTTAGGATTTATTTTACAGGTAAATTGGTAATTATTTTAACTAGGTAGCTATTAAATAGTTATTAACTATTTAATAGCTATTGTACCTAGTTAAAATAAATACCAAGTTGGGGGGCGGAGCCAGCGCTCAAACGAGATGGCTGCACTTGTGTGAGCTCCGCTAGTACCAGGGAGCTACTTTCATGATTCTTGCTGCCTAAGTAAAGACAAACTGCTCAAAACATCGTCTCAGTGTGGGCAGACACTTATGAGCACTAAGACTGGCGACATTTGACCTCCGATCCCACATCTCACTCGGCTCCATTTACAACAACACCACGGAGCAACAGGCGGCGGCCGCCATCACTAAATCAGAGACGGCACGAGGGCGATTAATCCTCATGACCCTATCGGATAGAGGTGATACAGGGGTGCCAAACCTCTCTGGAACAGACCGCTAACAACTTGTGTAAGCCATCAGAGATGCCGCTCCGGAACAGAGGAGAAAGAGCATGGCCTCGGAGATCTTGAGTAATCCCACACATGAGACAGTTTGTTTTTGATAACACATAGACAGGAGAAGGGACAGGAACACTACTCTCAAGTTATAACCACAGATGGATCTTTAATGGCCGGGAAAGATAACCCAAAACATTCTTATAATCAATATGGCCCTTCACAATAGCCACGCGGCATATTCCCGCACACGCAGTAACTGAATGGAGAGAGGAACCTCGGCTAATTAAATGTAAAGTGATTTCATGCAATTGAGAAACAGGGATTACCGATGCCTTACTTAGCAGGCTTTCACATACAGTTGATAGATCATTTGGACTCTAGAGACGGTTGCACCACAAGTTTTTTTGGAAAGCACCCTAAATAAAACAGAGCTGCATAGCAGCCACGCAACACAGCGGTGCATTTTACTGTGAGACCCTGTTTAAATATTTACAACAGATTCAGAACTGTGCCAAGGACAATTCTGTGTGTTAGGCCCAAATATTCTCTGCGAGCTTATTAGTTTGAATACTGAAGATAACAGCAACTATGTCCCCAAAAAAGGGCAACAAGGGAGAGAATCCAGTTAGGAAGAAAAAAAATAATACAACGCCATCAGTAAATAAATTTTTCAAAAGCCTTGATTCTTCACAAGCACATACTGAACTGGATATAGAACCCAGAGCAAGGCAAGATTCAACAACCTCAGACTCAGAACAAGAGGATATGCAACAGGCAGTGACAATTCCTAAAGCACTGCTAGATTCTCTACCTTCAAAAAAGGACTTTTCTTCTTTAATACAGCAAGTCAGAGAATGTATACGCGAAGAAATCGCAGACATCAAGAAAGACCTCTCAGAAGTGGGGGAAAGAGTAGTAAAATTGGAGGAAACAACAGAAGCACACCACACAGTAATCTCCAACTTTTCAAATAAATTCTCCCAGCAAGACAACACAATCCTCCAACTAGAAAATAAAATAGACGACTTGGAGAATAGAAGCCGCAGGCAAAATATCAGGATGAGAGGAATCCCTGAGGAGGTCTCCCCCCAAGAACTTGAACCTTATGTGCAAAGCCTATTCGCTTATTTAACTGATACAGGGGATGATTCCTCATATGCCTTAGACAGAATACACAGGGCTCTAAGAGCAAGACCTGCTGAGAACCAACCTCCACGAGATGTGATTGTGAAAGTATCAAGCTATCCAATTAAAGAAACTTTAATGAAAAAGGCCAGAATGAAGCACCCGATTAAATTTAAAGCCACAGATCTGCAATTATTTGAAGACTTGTCCTCAAGAACACTCCAAAAGAGGAGAGAAATGAGACAGTTGACGAATGCACTCCGCAAGCAGAATATCCCATGTAGATGGGGTCACCCCTTCAACCTACAGATCCAATGGAAAGGCAGGCGCCTTGTATGTGACAATCCAGATGATATATCTTCAGTTTGTAAAGAGTTACACCTAGAACTCCCTCTGCAGACTGATATCAACAGACCTCGGCCGGATAGATCACTACAAGGAGATACCCCTCTACCACAAAGAACGGAGTGGAGGAAGGTTCCTGTGAAAAAGAACGATAAACTCTCTAAGCTGTTACCCAAAGAATCCACCTCAAGAGAAGTTATTTGAAAGTGACTATAAGGCTCTCTTTTTGTCTTTCTTCCCTCTCTTTTCAGGTGGTTTTTTGCAGGAACCATGTGAGTAATCCCTGGGGTGACAAATCCCCCAGCCAGAGGCGAAAGGAGGGTGAGTATACTCACCATGTGGCAATTAACAGATCAAGCGAGGGCTAAACATTGCTCTCTTTTCTTATATTTTTAAGAGAAATGTGTTTATGATAATGTCTTTTCCCTGTTTCTCTTCTTCTTTCTTTATCCCTTTTTTTTTATTAATGTGTTGATAACGCAACAGGATGTAATTTAATTTAAGTTTCAATGTTATTCGTAGCTCCAAAGTATGTTCTCCCTCACTACTTTGAAGCTTTATGCTTCTATGCAATTGCAATGTTTTTGGTTTAAGGTTTTTATTTTTGTTACTCCAGGGGTGTATCCACAAACCTATACATTTCATGTCATACCTAATGAATAGAGGGGACAATCCCATATCCAATCCTAATGTTGAAGGGTACTGGTGATCCACAACTCCGCATAGTCACCCAAAATGTCCAGGGTTTCAACTGCCCAAACAAGAGGGCCATGGCACTACGTGATATCTATAAAAGGGGAGGACAGATTGTACTATTACAAGAAACACATTTTAAGGCAGGCAGAATTCCAAAATATCTCTCATCACAATACACACAACATTTCCATAGCACTAATTGTAAAAAAAAAACTAATGGAGTAAGCATCCTATTACACAAATCTATTCCATTTAAAGCATTACAGATTAGTAAGGATAATGAAGGTAGATACCTGGGTATCATGGGGTTGTTATATGGAAAACCTGTCACAATAGTCAACCTGTATACCCCCAATAGACACCAAGAGGGTTTTATGAACAAAGTCAGTACAAAAATTCTAGAAATACTGAAAGGCCCACTTATTGTAGGGGGGGATTTGAACACCCCACTAGTCCCTGAAGTGGACTGCTCTAGTAACAAATCCAATGTCCCCCAGAAAACCCTCAAATCTCTTTGGAAAAATTTTAAGTTGTTAGCCCTACACGATGCTTGGAGGTACCTACACCCAGATAAAAAGGACTTTACTTTCATCTCTCACCCACATAACATTCATTCGAGAATAGATTATCTGCTAGTTGACCATAGCGCCCTTTATTACATCACCCAATGCAACATAAAGCATACTACTTGGTCAGATCATTCCATGGTGGAATGCACATTACGATGGCCCTCTATGCCCATTAGATCATTTAGCTGGAAATTAGAAGATGCTTTATTACTGGATTCGGCTAATTTAGAAAACTACACAAAGCACATAAAGACGTACTTTGATATAAACAACACCAACGACACGACGCCAGGTATGCTCTGGGAAGCCCATAAGGCTTATATGAGAGGCGAATTTATAAAATCTAGGGCAATTAAACAGAGAGAAAATAGGAAGACCTATTCTAACATGGCTAGGGAAGTCTCAGAATTAGATTATCTAGTCAAGATGCACCCGGTAAATACTCAATACCAACAACTACTTACCGAAAAAAGTAACAATTTGAATAAATTACTACTTATAGAAACACAACGAAAACAACTGTTTCTAAAACAGAAGTTCTATGGAGAGGGTAACAAACCTGGGAGACTTTTGGCAAGAGCCCTTAAAAAACAGCAGTTAAAATCTTACATTCATGCATTACATTCACATACAGGCAAAAAGGTAGAAGACACAGTGGGTATTGCGAAACTATTTCACGACTTCTATCATAGATTATATAACATCTACCCTGATAGATCATTTAAAACGCATAAAGAAGCATGCGATAAATATCTACACAATATAGAACTTCCTTGCATTTCTAATGAAGAGGCGTCTGCATTAGAGGCACCTATATCAGTAGAAGAAGTCATGACAGCCATAATAGATATTAAACCCAATAAGGCACCCGGCCCAGATGGCTTTACAGCCTTATACTATAAAACATTTAAAACTTTATTGAGCCCACAGCTAGCTAATCTGTTCTCATACATAGCCAGTGAACACACATTCCCGGATACTATGCTCCAGGCACATATAACGGTTCTTCCGAAACCTGGAAAACCAGCTTCTACGCCAGCAAATTTTAGGCCAATATCTTTACTAAATGTAGACCTAAAAATCTATGCAAAAATCTTAGCAGAAAGATTAAATAAGTTACTGCCGGCATTGTTGGATGGGGATCAAGTGGGTTTTGTCCAGAATAGGGAAGCAAGGGATAATACTAGTAAAGTCATCACCCTTATAGATTATATCAAAGATACAAAGACCCCAGCTGTGTTACTATCGACAGATGCTGAAAAAGCTTTCGATAGACTAGATTGGACATTCTTACATGCTACACTGATCAAATTCGGCCTTCCCTCCAAATTTATTTCCCTAGTATTTGCTTTGTATTCTAACCCCACCGCCCGTATTAGAGTGAATGGCCACCTATCGGAAGAATTTGTAATTCGTAATGGATCAAGACAGGGCTGCCCTCTGTCCCCCTTGTTATTTGTTATGGCATTAGAGCCACTTGCAGTTAGTTTGCGAAACAACCCCAATATTAAAGGCATAGAGGTTGCGGGTAAGTCACACAAATTGGCTATGTTTGCTGATGACGTTCTAATGACACTATCAAATCCAGTCGAATCCCTATATCATGTCCAGAATGAGCTTCAGGTATACGGTGCAGTATCAAATTTTCTAGTCAATCCCACTAAATCAGAACTGTACCCAATCCATATCCCACCTTCCACAATAGGGGAGATCAAGGCTAAATGTTTCTTTAAAATTAATACTAAAGCCCTAAAATATCTTGGGATATACCTAACCTCTAACAGCGAAAAATTAAGGAGCTTAAATTATGGGAAACTACTAGAGGAGTTTCAATCTTTAACCTCCAAATGGATGCCTAAAAATAATATATCATGGCTAGGAAGGATAGCGGCAACAAAGATGACACTCCTGCCCAAGGCATTGTATATAATGCAAGCCCTCCCCATAACTGGGGTATCTACATATATTCAGAAGTTACAGAGGATAATAAATACTTACATATGGCAAGGGAAAAAACCCAGACTATCACAAGCCACTATCTACACACCCAAAGTAGACGGAGGCCTAGGAGTACCCAATTTGAATTGGTATAAACTTGCTATATCCCTATGCAGGGTAGTGGATTGGGTCAGACAGGGCAAGCATGCTTTTAAAAAGGTAACAACCCTAGAATCACAGTTACTGAAAACCACACACATGGGGGGCTATGTTGGACACCCCTACACCCAAGCATAATTCTGGAGAGCAAACCCTATACCATTATTAGTGAAACTTGGAACACCTTAAAGAGCCTTAGAAACAAATTCCCCAGATTATCCACAACATACTCACCCCTCACTACATTGTCAGATAACAGAGAGATTGGCGCAACCTGGCCCCAGAATAATCTTATAGATGGGAAAGTGAACGAGTTTCATGACTTGATCCCCATCCATGCAATGATGGAGGATGGGAAGATTAGTGATAAACAAACGCTGCTGGACAAAGGATTTGATGGTTTCTCGAATTGGTTGAACCTACATCAGGCCAGACATTACATTTTAACACATAGAGACAGAAATAATTTTATACGAAATCTTACACCTTTTGAAGACCTATGCTTAAAAGGTAAAACAACAAAAAGGGGTATTATGTCTTCAATATATCAACTCATTTTGTCGTTAGAACTACCAGACAAACCAAAATATATAAGGAAGTGGGAGGATGATCTAAAGATACAAATTAGTACACAACAGTGGAAAAAATGGGCTAGATTTACAGCAGGTTCTGCACACTCGGCACATTACCTAGAGACGAATATAAAGATTCTAACAAGGTGGTATTTTACGCCACACAGACTAAAGTATATGTTCCCAAAAGCAAGTGACAAATGTTGGAGAGGGTGTGGCCAGATTGGGACTCTATCTCATATATGGTGGGAATGCCCACGTCTTTACCCCTTTTGGAAGCATATTTTTGAAGCGGTTAAGATCACCACAGGTATAACTCTAGCTTTTGATCCCATGATTCCTTTATTTAACGACCTTTCTGGTATCCAATGCAAGATAAGACGCTGCATTGCGCAGATTATGCTAAATGTAGCTAAGAAATTGATCCCCAATCTTTGGAAGTCATCAGTGATCCCCAGTTTAGACAAATGGAGACAACAGGTGGATCATGTTATTGCAATGGAGAGATATTTTTACCTATCCCAGGGCAATTTAAATCTATATCATGACATAGTATTTCTATGGGAACAGTATAAACACAGCAACAATAGATAAAGGGGTAGACCATCTGATATCTGCAGGGAGGTAAATATACTTCATGATACTTGTAAGGCGACTTTCTTGATTATTGTGTTATGTATGAATGATAGGAAAGTTAGATATTTATGCTCTTTACCGTGGATACACCCTGGAGGAGAAATTTTTTGTTTTTGTTTAAATCCTGTTTTTTGTTAATGTTGTCTTTATTTTTTCTTTATATACATAAATTTCTCAAATGGTTATGTACAATATATTCTCTATGAATTAGACCTGTATAGTCATGCAATGTCAATTCACATATTTATTCATTTAAACTAAGAACTTCAGTGAGTTACAATAAGCAATTTTTGCTTCATACTACTACAAGCAAGGTATATAATACGGTTACTACTGTTTACATGACAAAGGACACTCTTAATCATAGCAATGGACTCTCTGACTTACAAATTCACGCTATATAGCTGAAATACATTGTTATACTTTTATTTACATTGTTTGACATAGATATTTTGCATATGTTTATATTGTTGTAATGTATGATCAATATTATTTTCAAAAATAAATACCAAGTTACCTGTAAAATAAATATAAACCCTAAAATAGCTACAATGTAATTATTAATTACATTGTAGTTATCTTAGGGTTTATTTTATAGGTAAGTATTTAGATTTAAATAGGAATATTTTAATTAATAATATTAATATTAATTAGATTTATTTTAATAAGAATTTAGTTAGGGATGTTAGAGTTATATAGGGTTATTATACTTAATATATATAATATAATAACTATATTAACTATATTAACCCTAATATAATTAGGGTTAATATAGTTAATATATATAATATAATAACTATATAAACTATATTAACCCTAATATAATTAGGGTTAATATAGTTAATATAGGTGGCGGCGGTGTAGGGGGATTAGATTAGGGGTTAATGTGTTTAATATAGGTGGCGGCGGTGTAGGGGGATTAGATTAGCGGTTAATGTGTTTAATATAGCTGGCGGCGGTGTAGGGGGATTAGATTAGGGGTTAATGTGTTTAATATAGCTGGCGGCGGTGTAGGGGGATTAGATTAGGGGTTAATACATTTATTATAGGTGGCGGCGGTGTAGGGGGATTTAGATTAGATGCAAAAGAGCTGTTTACTTTGTGACAAAGCCCCACCAAAAGCCCTTTTAAGGGCTGGTAAAGGAGCTGAATTCTTTGGGGCATGCCCCGCAAAAAGCCCTTTTAAGGGCTGGCAATAGAGCAGTTTACTTTGGCGTAATGTCACGCAAAAAGCCCTTTTCAGGGCTATTTGTAGGGTTAGACTTAGATTTAGTGGTAGGGATAGTTTAGTAATTTAGGGGTTAAATAATTTAATATAGGTGGAGGCGGGGTAGGGGGATTAGATTAGGGGTTAATTAATTTAATATAGCTGGCGGCGGTGTAGGGGGATTAGATTAGGGGTTAAATAATTTAATATAGGTGGGGCGGCGGGGTAGGGGGATTAGATTAGGGGTTAAATAATTTAATATAGGTGGCGGCGGTGTAGGGGGATTAGATTAGGGGTTAATCATTTTAAAATAGATGGCGGGGGGGAAGGGGTCACTTTAGGGGGTTATAGATTTAATATAGCTGGCGGCGGGTCCGGGAGCGGCGGTTTAGGGGTTAATAACTTTATTAGGTGGCGGCGGGGTCCGGGAGCGGCGGTTTAGGGGTTAATACATTTTTTATTGCTAGGATAGTGAGGGGGGATAGCGGATAGAGGGTTAGACGTGTCGGGCTATGTTTGGGAGGCGTGTTAGACAGTACAGGAGATTTTATAACTTAGTCAGGTTTTGTAGGCGCCGGCAGTTTCTAAAGTGCCGTAAGTCACTGGCGACTCCAGAAATTTGTACTTACGCAGATTTCTGGACATCGCTGGTTTATCCGACTTACGGCACTTTAGCCTCTGACGGCGCCGTATATAGGATAGCTCGAGTTGTGAGCTGAAACTGCGGGCGGCGGGGGTTCTCTCGCTTGCGCCGCAAACTATGCTGCATATCGGATCACGCCCCATGTATTTATGAGTAACTGACATAAACAATGTCTGTGTTTAAATAAAGTAAATACTTTGTATGGGTTATCTATAAGTGAAACAAAGAAGAGTGCCTTATGGTGCAGAAATCTTGAGTTACAAGAGAATAATAAAAAAACAAGTGGATACTCACAAGCAGATTTGCACTATGAAGTAGTACAAGAAGCGCAAGCATGAGGCGCTCTTCTTTGCTTCACTTATAGATCACCCTTGCAAGTCCAATCCGCCAGAAGAAGAGCAGACTTGTGGATTTTGTTCACATAAACACACTTTCAGCATTTTATTTATTTTATTTTTTAATTTCATTTTATTGATTTTACATTTTATTTGTTCGCTATTTGTTTAACAATTTCAGTATAGGGCCCTCTACTTTTTTCTCTTATTTTGAGGAAATTTGTAGTTTTAAATACTATGTATGCCTTAAAGGACCTGTAAATACAGTAGATTTTGATTTTAACAAATACATGATAACTAGACAATGCAATAGCATATTTATCAAGCTTGCCGGAAACAGTAGTTATGAAGCAGCGGTCTAAAGACCGCTGCTCAATAACTTGTCCGTCTGCTCTGAGGCTGCGGACAGAAATCATCCCGATCGAATATGATTGGGTTGATTGACACTCCGTGCTAGCGGCCGATTGGCCACAAATCTGCAGGGTCCGGAATTGCACCAGCGTATGCTGTCGGCATTTATCAATGTGCGGCAGACATGATACGCTACTTCGTATCATGTTTGCTTGCACATTGATAAATATTCCCCATAGTCTGAACTTTCTGTTAAATTTTAAGTTACGCCTATTTGCACTCACCCTGCATCATGTGACAGCCATCAGCCAGTCACAAATGCAGATACATATATTCTGTGAATTCTTGCACATGCTCAGTTGGAGCTGGTGACTCGTAAAGTATAAATATTAAAAGACTGTGTTAATGGAAGTAAATTAGAAAGTTGTTTAAAATTCCATGCTCTATCTGATTCATTTTGACTTGAGTGTCCCTTTAAAGCAGAGCACTCAATTCACACTTAAAGATAGTGTGACACACTGTTTGGGGTATATTCTCCAAGTCACACTATTAAGCTGGAAAAGCCTATACTTAATAAAAATCATTGCAAGTATGTATTTTTCATCATTTTATCCCCTTAATGACAACTGACGTAGCAGGTACGTCATGCAAAAACTAACAGTTAATGACAATAGACGTACCTGGTACGTCAGTTGTCTAACAGAGTGCTGGAAGCGATCACAATCGCTTCCAGCAGCTCTCAGGGTATTGCAGTAATGCCTCGATATGGAGGCATCTTGCAATACCTTTTTACAAGCCTCCGATGCAGAGAGAGCCACTCTGTGGCCCTCTCTGCACCGGTAACGATGGTGCCCTTCGTTGGTGGGTGGGAGCGTAGCAGGGAGGCGGATGGGCGGCCCATCGCTACCCGGCATCCGGTTCATGTAAGTTAAGTGCATTGACACCAATGAGATCATCAGAGGGAGAGGGAAAAAAAAGTTAAATAAAATAAAATATAAAAGGATCTGGGAGGGGGATGGGGGTATTGAAGGGGGGGCTGCTACACTACAGAAAATGTTTGAAGGTCAAAAGAAAAAACAAAAATACTGTTGTTTTTGGGGGCAAACTGGGTACTGGCAGACAGCTGCCAGTACCCAAGATGGCAGCAATTAGGTAGAGGGGGAGGGTTAGAGAGCTGTTTGGGGGGAGATCAGGGAGGTTGGGGGCTAAGGCAGGGGTCCATCACAGCTTAATAAATATTTTTTAAAAATAAAATAAAAAAACTTCTTTTATTTAGTACTTTCTGCCAGTAATTAAGATGGTAGGAACAATTGTGGGGTGGGGGAGGGAAGAGAGCTGTTTGGGAGGGATCAGGGGGTGGGATGTATCAGGTGGGAGGCTGATCTCTACACTAAAACTAAAATTAACCCTGCAAGCTCCCTAATTAACCCCTGCACTGCTGGGCATAATTCACATGTGGTGCGCAGAAGAATTTAGTGGCCTTCTAATTACCAAAAAGCAACTCCAAAGCCATATAAGTCTGCTATTTCTGAACAAATTGGATCCCAGAGAAGCTTTTACAACAATTTGTGCCATATTTGCACAAGCTGTTTGTAAATACTGTAATTTCAGTGAGAAACCTAAAATTGTGAAAAATGTAAAGTTTTTTTTAGTTGCTTGCTTTTTGCGGTGAAATGGTGGCATGAAATATACCAAAATGGGCCTAGATCAATACTTTGGGTTGTCTACTACACTACACTAAAGCTAAAATTAACCCTACAAGCTTCCTACAAGCTCCCTAATTAACCCCTTCACTGCTGGGCATAAAACACGTGTGGTGCGCAGTGGCATTTAGCGGCCTTCTAATTACCAAAAAGCAAATCCAAAGCCATATGTCTGCTATTTCTGAACAAAGGGAACCCAGAGAAGCATTTACAACCATTTGTGCCATAATTGCAGAAGCTGTTTGTAAATAATTTCAGTGGGAAACCTAAAGTTTGTGACAAAATTTGTGAAAAAGTGAACTTTTTTTTTTTATTTGATCGCATTTGGCGGTGAAATGGTGGCATTAAATATACCAAGATGGACCTAGATCAATACTTTGGGTTGTCTTTTAAAAAAAAATATATACATGTCAAGGGATATTCAGGTATTCCTGACCGGTTCCAATGTAACTTGCTCTAATTTTTAAAAAAAGTGTTTTGGAAATAGCAAAGTGTTACTTGTATTTATTGCCCTATAACTTGCAAAAAAAGCAAAGAACATGTAAACATTGGGTATTTCTAAAGTCAGGGCAAAATTTAGAAACTATTTAGCATGGGTGTTTTTTGGTGGTTGTAGATGTGTAACAGATTTTGGGGGTTAAAGTTAGAAAAAGTGTGTTTTTTTCCATTTTATCCTCATATTTTATAAAAATTTTTTATAGTAAATTATTTGAAAATAATGGTATCTTTAGAAAGTCCATTTAATGTCGAGAAAAATGGTATATAATATGTGTGGGTACAGTAAATGAGTAAGAGGAAAATTACAGATAAACACAAACACTGCAGAAATGTAAAAATAGCCCTTGTCCTTAAGGGTAAGAAAATTTTAAAATGGTCTGGTCATTAAGGGGTTAAAGGATATTACCTTTTATTTCTTATTATTAACTTCATTTGTGCTGTGTCAATTACTTCCTGTCATAGGCCTAGATTTGGAGTTTTGTCGGTAAGGACCCGCGTAGCTAACGCCGGCTTTTTTCTGGCCGCACCATAAAAATAACTCTGGTATTGAGAGTCCACAAAAAGGCTGCGTTAGGCTCCAAAAAAGGAGCGTAGAGCATTTTTACCGCAAATGCAACTCTCGATACCAGAGTTGCTTACGCAAGCGGCCAGCCTCAAAAACGTGCTCATGCACGATTCCCCCATAGGAAACAATGGGGCTGTTTGAGCTGAAAAAAAACCTAACACCTGCAAAAAAGCCGCGTTCAGCTCCTAACGCAGCCCCATTTTTTCCTATGGGGAAACACTTCCTACGTCTGCACCTAACACCCTAACATGTTCCCCTGAGTCTAAACACCCCTACCCTTACACTTATTAACCCCTAATCTGCCGCCCCCGCTATCGCTGACCCCTGCATATTATTTTTAACCCCTAATCTGCCGCTCCGTAAACCGCTGCTACTTACATTATAGCTATGTACCCCTAATCTGCTGCCCCTAACACCGCCGACCCCTATATTATATTTATTAACCCCTAATCTGCCCCCCTCAACGTCGCCTCCACCTGCCTACACTTATTAACCCCTAATCTGCCGAGCGGACCGCACCGCTACTATAATAAAGTTATTAACCCCTAATCCGCATCACTAACCCTATCATAAATAGTATTAACCCCTAATCTGCCCTCCCTAACATCGCCGACACATAACTTCAATTATTAACCCCTAATCTGCCTACCGGAGCTCACCGCTACTATAATAAATGGATTAACCCCTAAAGCTAAGTCTAACCCTAACACTAACACCCCCCTAACTTAAATATAATTTTAATCTAACGAAATTAATTAACTCTTATTAAATAAATTATTCCTATTTAAAGCTAAATACTTACCTGTAAAATAAACCCTAATATAGCTACAATATAAATTATAATTACATTGTAGCTATTTTAGGATTAATATTTATTTTACAGGCAACTTTGTAATTATTTTAACCAGGTACAATAGCTATTAAATAGTTAAGAACTATTTAATAGTTACCTAGTTCAAATAATCACAAAATTACCTGTAAAATAAATCCTAACCTAAGTTACAATTAAACCTAACACTATACTATCATTAAATTAATTAAATAAAATACCTACAATTACCTACAATAAAACCTAACACTACACTATCAATAAATAAATTAAATACAATTCCTACAAATAACTACAATGAAATAAACTAACTAAAGTACAAAAAATAAAAAAGAACTAAGTTACAAAAAAGAAAAAAATATTTACAAACATAAGAAAAATATTACAACAATTTTAAACTAATTACACCTACTCTAAGCCCTCTAATAAAATAACAAAGACCCCCAAAATAAAAAATGCCCTACCCTATTCTAAATTAAAAAAGTTAAAAGCTCTTTTACCTTACCAGCCCTGAACAGGGCCCTTTGCGGGGCATGCCCCAAGAAATTCAGCTCTTTTGCCTGTAAAAAAATACATACAATACCCCCCCCAACATTACAACCCACCACCCACATACCCCTAATCTAACCCAAACCCCCCTTAAATAAACCTAACACTAAGCCCCTGAAGATCTTCCTACCTTGTCTTCACCTCACCAGGTATCACCGATCCGTCCTGGCTCCAAAATCTTCATCCAACCCAAGCGGGGGCTGGCGATCCATCATCCGGTGCTGAAGAGGTCCAGAAGAGGCTCCAAAGTCTTCCTCCTATCCGGCAAGAAGAGGACATCCGGACCGGCAAACATCTTAATCCAAGCGGCATCTTCTATCTTCTTCCATCCGGTGCGGAGCGGGTCCATCTTGAAGCAGCCGACGCGGATCCATCCTCTTCTTCCGGCGACTCCCGACGAATGACGGTTCCTTTAAGGGACGTCATCCAAGATGGCGTCCCTCGAATTCCGATTGGCTGATAGGATTCTATCAGCCAATCGGAATTAAGGTAGGAATATTCTGATTGGCTGATGGAATCAGCCAATCAGAATCAAGTTCAATCCGATTGGCGGATCCAATCAGCCAATCAGATTGAGCTCGCATTCTATTGGCTGTTCCGATCAGCCAATAGAATGCGAGCTCTATCTGATTGGCTGATTGGATCAGCCAATCGGATTGAACTTGATTCTGATTGGCTGATTCCATCAGCCAATCAGAATATTCCTACCTTAATTCCGATTGGCTGATAGAATCCTATCAGCCAATCGGAATTCGAGGGACGCCATCTTGGATGACGTCCCTTAAAGGAACCGTCATTCGTCGGGAGTCGCCGGAAGAAGAGGATGGATCCGCGTCAGCTGCTTCAAGATGGACCCGCTCCGCGCCGGATGGAAGAAGATAGAAGATGCCGCTTGGATGAAGATGTTTGCCGGTCCAGATGTCCTCTTCTTGCCGGATAGGAGGAAGACTTTGGAGCCTCTTCTGGACCTCTTCAGCACCGGATGATGGATCGCCAGCCCCCGCTTGGGTTGGATGAAGATTTTGGAGACAGGACGGATCGGTGATACCTGGTGAGGTGAAGATAAGGTAGGAAGATCTTCAGGGGCTTAGTGTTAGGTTTATTTAAGGGGGGTTTGGGTTAGATTAGGGGTATGTGGGTGGTGGGTTGTAATGTTGGGGGGGGGGGTATTGTATGTTTTTTTTTACAGGCAAATGAGCTGAATTTCTTGGGGCATGCCCCGCAAAGGGCCCTGTTCAGGGCTGGTAAGGTAAAAGAGCTTTTAACTTTATTAATTTAGAATAGGGTAGGGCATTTTTTTATTTTGGGGGTCTTTGTTATTTTATTAGGGGGCTTAGAGTAGGTTTAATTAGTTTAAAATTGTTGTAATATTTTTCTTATGTTTGTAAATATTTTTTTCTTTTTTGTAACTTAGTTCTTTTTTATTTTTTGTACTTTAGTTAGTTTATTTCATTGTAGTTATTTGTAGGAATTGTATTTAATTTATTTATTGATAGTGTAGTGTTAGGTTTTATTGTAGGTAATTGTAGGTATTTTATTTAATTAATTTAATGATAGTGTAGTGTTAGGTTTAATTGTAACTTAGGTTAGGATTTATTTTGCAGGTATTTTTGTTATTATTTGAACTAGGTAACTATTAAATAGTTCTTAACTATTTAATAGCTATTGTACCTGGTTAAAATAATTACAAAGTTGCCTGTAAAATAAATATTAATCCTAAAATAGCTACAATGTAATTGTTATTTATATTGTAGCTATATTAGGATTTCTTTTACAGGTAAGTATTTATCTTTAAATAGGAATAATTTATTTAATAAGAGTTAATTAATTTCGTTAGATTTAAATTATATTTAACTTAGGGGGGTGTTAGTGTTAGGGTTAGACTTAGCTTTAGGGGTTAATACATTTATTATAGTAGCGGTGATCTCCGGTCGGCAGATTAGGGGTTAATGTTTGAAGTTAGGTGTTGGCGATGTTAGGGAGGGCAGATTAGGGGTTAATACTATTTATGATAGGGTTAGTGATGCGGATTAGGGGTTAATAACTTTATTATAGTAGCGGTGCGGTCCGCTCGGCAGATTAGGGGTTAATAAGTGTAGGCAGGTGGAGGCGACGTTGAGGGGGGCAGATTAGGGGTTAATAAATATAATATAGGGGTCGGCGGTGTTAGGGGCAGCAGATTAGGGGTACAAAGCTATAATGTAGGTGGCGGCGCTTTGCGGTCGGCAGATTAGGGGTTAATTATTGTAAGTAGCTGGCGGCGACGTTGTGGGGGGCAGGTTAGGGGTTAATAAATATAATACAGGGGTTGGCGGGGTTAGGGGCAGCAGATTAGGGGTACATAGGGATAATTTAGCTGGCGGCGCTTTGCGGTAGGCAGATTAGGGGTTAAAAAAAAAATTCGAGTGGCGGCGATGTGGGGGGACCTCGGTTTAGGGGTACATAGGTAGTTTATGGGTGTTTGTGTACTTTAGAGTACAGTAGTTAAGAGCTTTATGAACCGGCGTTAGCCCAGAAAGCTCTTAACTCCTGCTTTTTTTCTGCGGCTGGAGTTTTGTCGTTAGAGCTCTAACGCTCACTTCAGAAACGACTCTAAATACCGGAGTTAGAAAGATCCCATTGAAAAGATAGGATACGCAATTGACGTAAGGGGATCTGCGGTATGGAAAAGTCGCGGCTGAAAAGTGAGCGTTAGACCCTATTTTGAGTGACTCCAAATACCGGAGTTAGCCTAAAACCAGCGTTAGGAGCCTCTAACGCTGGTTTTCACGGCTAACGCCAAACTCCAAATCTAGGCCATAGTCTTACAAGAAGGCTGTGGTCTCTACAGGAAGGCTAATCTAGCTTGATGTCATATATCTTCTAAAATAACTTGAGCTTGTCTACTATTCAGATAATGCCAGAGAGAGAGCAAGTCTGTTTTGCTTGTGCTCAGTAGAGGCAGAATGAAATTAAAATTAAAAACATGTTTGCTGACGACAGGGGCTAAAATCTTGCAAGAAAACAAGTAAGTTGTTTGCTGTTTTTTTTAAACAATCTTTCTTAGTATGTTTACTTTACAGTTAGAAAACCCTTTATTGAAACTGCTTGGGGCTGGAAAAGGTTTTGGTTTCGCAATAGTTTGGATTTTTGAATACAGGGAGTGCAGAATTATTAGGCAAGTTGTATTTTTGAGGATTAATTTTATTATTGAACAGCAACCATGTTCTCAATGAACCCAAAAAACTCATTAATATCAAAGCTGAATAGTTTTGGAAGTAGTTTTTAGTTTGTTTTTAGCTATAGCTATTTTAGGGGGATATCTGTGTGTGCAGGTGACTATTACTGTGCATAATTATTAGGCAACTTAACAAAAAACAAATATATACCCATTTCAATTATTTATTTTTACCAGTGAAACCAATATAACATCTCAACATTCACAAATATACATTTCTGACATTCAAAAACAAAACAAAAACAAATCAGTGACCAATATAGCCACCTCTTTTTGCAAGGACATTTAAAAGCCTGCCATCCATGGATTCTGTCAGTGTTTTGATCTGTTCACCATCAACATTGCGTGCAGCAGCAACCACAGCCTCCCAGACACTGTTCAGAGAGGTGTACTGTTTTCCCTCCTTGTAAATCTCACATTTGATGATGGACCACAGGTTCTCAATGGGGTTCAGATCAGGTGAACAAGGAGGCCATGTCATTAGATTTTCTTCTTTTATACACTTTCTTGCCAGCCACGCTGTGGAGTACTTGGACGCGTGTGATGGAGCATTGTCCTGCATGAAAAAAATGTTTTTCTTGAAGGATGCAGACTTCTTCCTGTACCACTGCTTGAAGAAGGTGTCTTCCAGAAACTGGCAGTAGGACTGGGAGTTGAGCTTGACTCCATCCTCAACCCGAAAAGGCCCCACAAGCTCATCTTTGATGATACCAGCCTAAACCAGTACTCCACCTCCACCTTGCTGGCGTCTGAGTCGGACTGGAGCTCTCTGCCCTTTACCAATCCAGCCACGGGCCCATCCATCTGGCCCATCAAGACTCATTCTCATTTCATCAGTCCATAAAACCTTAGAAAAATCAGTCTTGAGATATTTCTTGGCCCAGTCTAGACGTTTCAGCTTGTGTGTCTTGTTCAGTGGTGGTCATCTTTCAGCCTTTCTTACCTTGGCCATGTCTCTGAGTATTGCACACCTTGTGCTTTTGGGCACTCCAGTGATGTTGCAGCTCTGAAATATGGCCAAACTGGTGGCAAGTGGCATCTTGGCAGCTGCACGCTTGACTTTTCTCAGTTCATGGGCAGTTATTTTGCACCTTGGTTTTTCCACACGCTTCTTGCGACCCTGTTGACTATTTTGAATGAAACGCTTGATTGTTCGATGATCACGCTTCAGAAGCTTTGCAATTTTAAGAGTGCTGCATCCCTCTGCAAGATATCTCACTATTTTTTATTTTTCTGAGCCTGTCAAGTCCTTCTTTTGACCCATTTTGCCAAAGGAAAGGAAGTTGCCTAATAATTATGCACACCTGATATAGGGTGTTGATGTCATTAGACCACACCCCTTCTCATTACAGAGATGCACATCACCTAATATGCTTAATTGGTAGTAGGCTTTCGAGCCTATACAGCTTGGAGTAAGACAACATGCATAAAGAGGATGATGTGGTCAAAATACTCATTTGCCTAATAATCCTGCACTCCCTGTATTTGCATCTGTAAAATGGGACAGTTTGAAGAGGCGATGGGATCTAGTGTAAACAATGATATCTTATGCCATTTAGGAAATATTTACTTGTCATTTTACATATAGTAACCTCAGAAAGAAAGTGCTGTACTGTAATCAGAAAGGTTATAGTAGCTGTTGTTTTACATAAATAAAGACTATTATTTGCATTTTATAACACAAAAAAACAAACCAAAGACACAGGCAGAGAAGATTGTGACTTACAGGTGGGGAAAAATAATAATTTTTTATCATTTTATTTAAAAAAAAATATGAATTAAAAAGTATGGACTGCAACTAGGGGAGGGGCAGTAATAATACGCACATTGTCTGTTTGCACCTTAATAAATAGGGGCCTATGAATAATAATATTCTCATTATAAAATTAAGTTCAATTATCAAATCATGCAAGTCTTCCTCTAGTTTATTGCAAAACCTGGGAGATCAGCATATTTAAATCTTGACAGTGCATTCCTTAAAGCGACATTAAAGTCAAAATTAATATTTTGTTATTCAGATAGAGTGAGCAATTAAAAAAAAATATCTTTTACATTTACTTTTATTTACTTATTTTTCTATGAATCTTTTGTCGATTTGTAGCTCCTTTGCATGACAGAAAGGGACGGAACTACAATTGGTGCAGTAGGTGCCGAGCACCAGGGCCCAAGTGCTGAAGAGCCCATTGCAGGCAGTCTATACATAGGTGTGTGCAGAATGTGTATAATCCTAATGCAGGGGAGCCTTTTATTAGTGTAGGTTATCTATCTATCTATCTATCTATTTATCTATCTATTTATCTATCTATCTATCTATCTATCTATTTATTTATCTATCTCTCTTTCTATCTATCCTCAAAATCATCATACAAAGCTGCGTGTATATTATTATTATATTATTATTACTATTGCTTACTTCTAAGTTACCTTTAGGGGGCCCCAAACAAATTTCATGTCTTGAGCACTATATGTAAACATTGTTACAAACAGTGTTGCAGACACAGCTGCCATATAGAGCTCAAGACTCATGCACAATCATGTACCCACCCCAGTAAGTTTCAATAAATCTTATGAAGAGACTAAAGTTAGGAATAGGCTTTTATGCTCACATATCTCATTCATTTAGGTTTATTAACCCCTTAACGCAGTTAGGACGTTCCATGCTGTCCTAACCGCGATGGGCTTTAGCGTCGCTAGGACAGCATAGAATGTCTTAGCCGTTCTGCTCTACTGAAGCAGCTACAGCTTCCTAACTGGTATCGCGGACTGGAGGGCGTGCCTAGCATCATAGGCACTCCCCCCAGACCCAATCCCATCATTGAAATCACGCAATCGCATGTACAGTTTTTTTACTTATTTGTCTACATCAGAACTACAAATAAGTACCGGCAGAAAGGGGTTAATGCCTAACCAAATAATGGGCATAATAACATGGAGATTTTAGTATAGAGCAAACAGAGATATAAATATTTAAATTGTAGCACCAATATGGCATTTTGTTGCACCATTTATTTGGAAATGCCATCATGGAAATGTCATTAACTAACAGTCACCCAGATTACAAGTGTTGCAGTACGGCTATACCGCTGAAAAATTGGCCTTTTGCGAGCGGAATATTCAGCTCAACCTTATTACAGGCCGCAGTGGTACGGCTATAACGCTAGCATATTAACCTGTACCGAAACCCTTCATTCCGCACTCAAAAAATGGCTTTTGAGTGTGGAATATTCAGCTCACCCGTATTACAGGTTGTGCGGTTCGGCTATTCCGCTAGCGTTATGGCTTTATACCTCCATGATCCATTCCGCTAAAAAAGACTAGCAGTTATGTATTTTGCAAAAAGAAAATGTTTCACAAAACTCATAACAAAAATGTTACAAAGTACACTAACACCCATAAACTACTTATTAACCCCTAAACCACCATCCTCCCGCATCACAAATACTATATAAAACCTATTAACCCCTAATCCACCACCACCCACATCGCCAACACTAAATTAAAGTATTAACCCCTTGTTAGGTTTAGGGGTTAATAGTTTAATATAGTGTGTTGCGATGTGGGGGGCCGACGGTTTAGGGGTTAATAGGTTTATTGTAGTGTTGGAGATGTGGGGGGTTGGCGGTTTAGGGGTTATTAGTTTTATTTAGTGTCAGTGTGTGGCGGTTTAAGGGTTAATAACTTTATTTAGCGTTAAAATGTTTATTTAGTGTGGGTGGGCGGCAGTTTAGGGGTTAATAACTTTATTTAGTGTCGGAAATCCCGGGGGCGGCGGATTAGGGATTAATAGGTTTATTAAGGTGTTAGCGATGCGGGTGGGTGGCGGTTTAGGGGTTAATAAATGTATTTAGTGTCGGCGATGTCGGGGGGGGGGCAGCGGATTAGGGGTGCGATGTGGGGGGCCGACGGGGGGTTAATAGGTTTATTAAGGTGTTAGCGATGCGGGTGAGTGGCGGTTTAGGGGTTAATAAATTTATTTAGTGTCGGTGATGGCGGGGGGGGCAGCGGATTAGGGGTATTTACACTAGGGGTTAATGTTAGGGTGTTTTTACATAACCTTCTTGTCCCCATAGACATCAATGGGGATTGCGTTATAGCGATCGCCATTCCGCAATTGCAGGTGTTAGTTTTTTTCTAACACTTTTTCTCCATTGATGTCTATGGGGGAAAACGTGCACGAGCATGTCACGTCAGGACTTGGCTTTTCTGCGGTGTGGAGCTAATCACACCATATCGCACAACACAAGAAGGTTTTTCTGTAACTTGTAATGGCAGCGCTATGGAAAGTGCGGTACCGCTAAATTTTTTGCATAATTTTTAACACTTATTACCACACCTGTAAGTTATTATTATTGTGAGCTAAGTTATGTCCCTTTAAGTGTTGTGTGTGCAGGCTGACTGTTTGAAGTGGTCTTATCATTTTATAACCAGCAAAATGTAAATATACTATGGGCAAGATTAAACAGGAGGCGATCTGCAATCAAATGGGGACAGGTTCTCAACCTGTGAATCCTGTACTTTTTGCAGATTAATAAATCTTACCCTATGTGTTATTTATTTCCGTTGTATAAACAAAGTACGTTGGTGAAATCAATCCTTTTTGTCTTTTTGGGACCCTATTATTAGTGAACAACACAAAATATTTTACTGGCAAGTCTGTTTAAAGGACATGCTTTTGTTAAAAAAAATGTATACTTGCCACATTGCTCCATAGAGGTGACAAAAAGCAATTTCTGTAATATGGTTCTCCTTAAAAATGCTTCAAATGCCCTAAACCAGATGTGATTGCATTGAGCAGTGAACAAAATCATGTACAGCTAGACTTAATTAGCCTTAATTAAAGGGACAGTTTACTCAAAATGTTTCTCCCCTTTTATTTGTTCCCAATGATCCACTTTACCTACCGTAGAGTATTAAATTGTTTACAAGTATTTCCATTTCCCTTATATTAGCATTTGAAATAGTTGATTTAGCCTGTGGTATCCCCACCCATCCTGAAAGTTTTTGGCCTCAAGGTTAACACAGCCAGTAGAAGAAATTACACTCCCAGTGAGTTATAGAAGAGATAAACTAATAAAATGTTAATTTTCCATTGATCTCTCCAAGTATTGGTGATTGGTTTATGGACAGATATAAGATAAAGAAGCAAGTATATGTATACAGTATGATAATGTAATGAGATCTGATTATACCTACAAGCTCAACCCATTTTATTAGGTTGTGGCTTCAAAACACAAAATCAGCTAATTCATATACACAAATAAGCCTTAAAAAGCAAATCTCATACATGTTATACTTTGCAGATGGTAAAAAAAAAGTAATTGGAAACACATTAAGGGAAAAACAATTTTATAGTATACTATCCCTTTAAGGGAGGCAAGATAAAGATACTCACAAGGGTTTTAAAGTAGTTTTGCAAGTCATTAAATAAAGTGACAGGTTTAAACATGTTTTAAAATATTTGCTTTTTGTATATGTATATATATATATATATATCTAATAGTATAATAAATGCACTATGAGCACAAATCCTGTTTACTAATTTGAGCAGTAATTACATTGTACTTTACTGCTGCTTATGTTATGTTAAATATCAAGTTTAGCTGAGACACTAGTAGCCACACTACCCTTTAACCCTCCCTTTCATGCTAACCTGTTGTCCCTAGCAACGGGGCGTGACTATGATCACTAAGAGACCATAGTAACAAAACGCTGGAAGCACAAGCTGTAGCAGAAGCAAAAAAAGCCAAATATCTCCCTAAATGTAAGCAAAGCTAAACACCAATAGCATTTCCAAATCTGGAACTATCATAACTGCATCAGGTTTATATCTTAGATAAATGGGAGAAGAAAATACTGAACAGTGAATTATTTGCTCTTCGCACAGGTTTTTATAGTCTAAAATCTAGATCTGCCACAGTATTACAGCCATAGCAAAGCTGCCAAATTGCTAAATGTATTGCCCAAGCTCACATTTTATATATATATATATATATATAAACATTTTGCTAGCGCATAAAGATTGTGTAATTTGCATTTCAGTATTCTGTCTGGTTCCTAAATTTGAAATGTATTATGTATTTATCATCTACTGATAGAATCTAATGCAAATGGTGATAAAAATCTATGCTGTTGCTTGATCTTACATATTTATTCTTTCTCTGTTTATAGAGCCATGACTGGAAGAGATTTAAGAGGCTTTGTAACATCTCCAAAAACAGGAGGCATAAGTATGTTTTTTTGTGTTATATTTTTACTATTATGTAATTTTTTGTTTGAATGTTAAAGGGACACTGTACCCAAATTTTTTCTTTTGTGATTCAGATAGAGCATGACATTTTAAGCAACTTTTTAATTTACTCCTATTATCAAATTTTCATAATTCTCTTGGTATCTTTATTTGAAATGCAAGAATGTAAGGTTAAATGCCGGCCCATTTTTGGTGAACAACCTAGGTTGTCCTTGCTGATTGGTGGATAAATTCATCCACCAATCAAAAACCGCTGTCCAGAGTTCTGAACCAAGAATAAAGCTTAGATGCCTTTTTTTTCAAATGAAGATATCAAGAGAATGAAGAAACATTGATGATAGGAGTAAATTAGAAAGTTGCTTAAAATTGCATGCTCTATCAACCCACAAAAGAAAAAAATTGGGTTCAGTGTCCCTTTAAAGGGACACTGAACCTAAAAAATGTATTTCATGATTCAGATAGAGCATGTAATTTTAAGCAACTTTCTAATTTACTCCTATTATCAATGTTTCTTTGTTCTCTTGCTATCTTTATATAAAAAAGAAGGCATCTAAGCTTTTCTCTTGGTTCAGAACTCTGGACAGCAGTTTTTGATTGGTAGATTAATTCATCCACCAATCAGCAAGGACAACCTAGGTTGTTCACCAAAAATGGGCCGGCATCTAAACTTACATTCTTGCATTTCAAATAAAGATTCCAAGAGAATAAGAAAATGTGATAATAGGAGTAAATTAGAAAGTTGCTTAAAATTTCATGCTCTATCTGAATCACAAAAGAAAAAATTTGGGTTCAGTGTCCCTTTAAGTAGATTTACAGTAATAGACAGACAGTTTACAGATATTGAGCAGTAGATCACTGCCATCTCCACAGGCCTCAACAGATTTAAAGGGACAGTCAACACCAGAGTTTTTATTATTTAAAAAGATAGATAATCCCTTTATTAATAATTCCCCAGTTTTGCATAGCCAAAATTGTTATATTAATATACTTTTTACCTCTTTGATTACCTTGTATCTAAGCATCTGCAGACTGCCCCCTTATTTCAGTTCTTTTGACAGACTTGTATTTAAGCCAATCAGTGCTGGCTCTTAGGTAACTCCACAGGCGTGCACACAATGCTATCTTTATGCCTTACATGAACTAACACCCTCTAGTTGTGAAAAAAAAATCAAAATGCATTCAGATAAGAAATTAGCATATGAGCGTACCTGGGTTAAGCTTTCAACTAAGAATACCAAGAGAACAAAGCAAAATTGATGATAAAAGTAAATTGGAAAGTTGTTTAAAATTGCATGCCCTAGCTGAATCATGAAAGTTTATTTTTGACTAGACTGTCCCTTTAAAGGGACATAAATAGCATTAATAAAATGCTCTAATGCACTATTTTTTTATTATTATTGCACTATTACTTTCAAAAAGTACATGTTTAACCATAGTTGCCAACTGTCCCATTTTTCCTGGGACAGTCCTGTTTTTGGCTCCCTGTCCCTGCCTTTTAAGCTTGTCCCTTCTTCAATTCAATCTGTATATAGTTTATGAATATTGTGTATAGTGTAGTTCTTCCACCACAAAGGTTGCTATTGCATTAGTCTTTTTTTCTGTAGTTTTCTTTACCTGTTGCCTTCTGTTACACTGAAGTTTAGCAGTGTGAGGCCAGGTGTTAGGTAAGGGAAAGCCATGATATGAGATATATAATACCTGGGTGGGTAGGAGGCAAGAGGGTGATAAACTAAGGTGGTTCAATAGTGTTGCACAATATGAAACATCTTTAATTTCCCTCATGTATATACTGAGGCTTTGCTTAGCAGGGGCTTAAAGGGACATAATACACCCAAAAAATATGAGCTATTTAAATAAAGCACTCAAAGAAGATACAGTTTGTTATTGACATATATTATACATTTTTCTTCTAAAGTGCCTAAAAATGATGATAAAGTTTACATTGCTCTGACTATATTTGAATACGTCCGTAATACCCACTAGCTACAGACAAATACTTTTTTCCCTCAGTCCCTAGCTAGTCCTTACAGACAGCCCCCATGCTAGAGCTGTCTGTGTAATGTTCAATCCACTCACCTCGCACTTTACCAACACAGTTTTACAGAAAACACAACAAGATTCAACTCTGATCCTACACCAGGGATAGGCACAGACAAAGGCTGTGGCGGACATTTTCCAAAGTACAGACCTTAGTGAAGGACACCAAGGTATATTTGAAATAAAAAACATTATTTTATAGTGTTTAGTGTTATTATACTGATGCAGACACCACTGATCCTTTAACCAGCCCTCTTCTGGCTATACCCATGAGCCAGTGTCACTACTGTGTCATTTTATAGTGCTTGGTGTTATTATACTGATGTAGATACCACTGATCCTATAACCAGCCCTCCTCTGGCTATACCCATAAGCCAGTGTAACTACTGTGTCATTATATAGTGCTGGGTGTTATTATACTGATGCAGATACCACGGATCCTATAACCAGCCCTCCTCTGGCTATACCCATAAGCCAGTGTCACTACTGTGTCTTTGTATAGTGTTTGGTGTTATTATACAGATGCAGATACCACTGACCCTATAACCAGGCCTTGATTGGCTATACGCATGTGCCAGTGTCACTACTGTGTCTTTGTATAGAGCTGGGTGTTATTATACAGATGCAGATACACATCCAGTATTTCACTCAGGCTTTTTTTATTCCATAACTTATCACCCAATATCGCTAGCAGTCTCTTGACAAGCCACTAACTTCACACAACATATTTTTTTTTATTCCTATTATTTAATCAGAAAGAAAAGATATACTAAGGTTGTGGCGGACACTGCAAGGTCTAGTCACGGACACCAGTGTCCGTGTATGGACACCTTGCCTATCCCTGTCCTACACCATGAGTCTGACCAGTCAGATCAAGACTTTAATTGCATAAAAGCGCTCTACTGTATATAGTCAGAATACTGACACGGTTGGCCCACTCCCGTTACAGACATCACCGATCCAGCTTGTCTATACAACAACTCTGGAAGTTTAGCCCCATCAATACAATAGTATGGAAAAAACTCCATTGTAGATAGCAGCACCTCCGGTCTCTGTATGTAGTTGGCGTTCTCAACATAGCACCCCCCCACTTACACCTGGTGTAACAGGCTCAGCTGCATAATCAGCATTGAAGGCAGACGCCGCTTGCTCCTTTATGCTGGTACGCGGTCTATCACACTTATAGACTGCCGCTCCAGTGACTGTCTGTCCTCTCACTCCGGATCTGATTGTGATTGGCCGCTGCTCGCTATTGAATCTTTGCTTCATTTTTTTCCCTTCTAATTAGAGTACTTGATGCCAATGTTTTACTGCATTGTTTGAGGGATGGACAACTGTGGATAGTTGGCTGGAATATATGTTATGTAAATGAGATTTATACATATTATAAACTGCTTAGTACTGGCATATGCAGTACATTCTATTTACATACTAGAATTAGAATTGAATTAAATGCTCAGAGGGCAAATGGTTACTAGGAATTGGCGTGAGTGTAAAAAGCAGCTGTAGTGTCTGCTAAAGTATTCTGACTATATAAAGTAGAGCGCTTTTATGCAATTAAAGTCTTGATCTGACTGGTCAGACTCATGGTGTAGGATCAGAGTTGAATCTTGTTGTGTTTTCTGTAAAACTGTGTTGGTAAAGTGCGAGGTGAGTGGCTTGAACATTACACAGACAGCTCTAGCATGGGGGCTGTCTGTAAGGACTAGTTAGGGACTGAGGGAAAAAAGTCTTTGTCTGTAGCTAGTGGGTATTACGGACGTATTCAAATATAGTCAGAGCAATGTAAACTTTATCATCATTTTTAGGCACTTTAGAAGCAAAATTGATAATACATGTCAATAACAAACTTTATCTTCTTTGAGTGCTTTATTTCAATAGCCCATATTTTTTCGGGTGTATAATGTCCCTTTAAAGGGATATGAAAGACATTTTTTTTTCTTTCATGATTCAGATAGAGCATACCATTTTGAGCAACTTTTTGCTTTAGCACCTGGGTAGTACTTGATGATTGGTTGGTAAATGTAGCCACCAATCATCAAGCGCTACCCAGGGTACTGAACCAAAAATGGGCTGGCTCTTAAGCTGCAAAGGAGAATGGTTTTATAATGCTGGCACTAGTATACTATGGGTGTTAGGGAATAATGGATTAATAGTCCGGTGCTAATAATAACTGATTTAAGAACAAAGAGTTGGAAAAGATCCAACCAAAGTGGGGTTTTGTTAAGCACTCTTCCCTATTAAAGGAGTAATAATAATTAATTAAAATCTATATACTTTAATAATTCTTCTTAAAAAAGAGAATCACTATTTTCCATGTAAACAACAAGTCAAAGATACTCTAATAATAAAATCTACAATCACCCGCCTGTTTCCTGGCTGATATCAGCAGCCGTCGGCATCAGGTGTCAGGGGTGAAAGACATACAAAGTAATATATATAGTAACAAACGCATTTCGCCTGTCTAAGCAGCCTTTGTCAATGTTTAGAATCTAACAAGCCGAAGCCCGGGTGCCACCATGTCTTATACACTATCAAGTTACGATAATCAGCCAATTGGAGCCTGTCTGGCCATCCGACGCCCATCTATTTACCAATCATGACTTAGAAGCTGCTCACCCAATCAGTATTGGCATTCGCCAGACCAGCTCCCTCATGTGGCAAACCACAAGTGCTTGTCCATCCTAGGGGCGTATACACACAGCTCACAGCTGAATGATTGGTGGATGACGTTAGGCCAGGGGCGGTCTCCATATGTTGTAAACATAAACAGTATAAGTCACAAACTAATACTAGATCTCATCGTATTGTATCTAGCACATTATACAAGAAATGTCATATGGGCTCTATACTGGCATATCACTAAATATCTTTTGTGCGTGATATAAATGCGATACAGTGGCATATATGGATTACTTATGTTCCGTTATTCGGATATGGTAATTTACATCTGTGATTCATATGCGATCTCATGCATCATTAAAGGTACCCGATTTAACATATAAAAGTGTGATTATCGCCATATGAGCTGTGCTAGGGTAAAGAGGATCAGTAGTTGTAGTGATACGTCAGTGACCCTGTATGTGGTCCATGATCATTGGTTTACGAACAAAGTCGCTCCTTTAGAGTCTAGACTATAAAGTTACTCTGAATTTTAGTCCATATATTGCATATTAATTCATATCACGTTTCTATGTGATTTGTTATTCTGCATTTTATCTGGCTATCTAAGTACATTTATATTGGCTCTATGTTCACATAAGGGTGTATTGTGTATCTGAGACACCCATTACGTATTATATAGGTAGGAGCTAGTTTCAGTTTCCCAATGTTCATTAATTAATGTTGTACTGATATGTTAGTTAGTGTATAATAGGCAGCCCTATTATGTGGTAATTAATAATTTGTTCAAAGTAAATGTATCAACCTCATAATGAAAAATAATAACATCATTCACATATAATACCATAAATAGAACCTCCAATCACACCCTAATGAGATATGTGATCATATATATCGTTTATGATTCTGCTTCTGAAGATACATTAATCTTTACATAACTTCTGCCAGTATTGTATGACATATACAGTTAAAAATAACAATTATTCAATCTAATGGATATTGTTTGCAGATTTAGTAATGACAGTGTTATAGGTGTTCTACCATAAGGTATCATATCTCAGAGTATCAAATCTTTAAATACTGGGATATTATGGAGTACATTGGTAAGATAATGATTAATTGCCACAAAAAAGACACAATTTAGGGAGAATATTGATAGACAAGGGCAGTATAACTTTAGTGAGGTTGTATGAAATTATAGAAATATGCAATAGTTATTTGCTTTGTTCATGCCATTGGGCAGGACAGTATTTATCTTATAAATCCAATGAGTCTCCTTTTGAAGTAGGATTTTTTCACAATTTCCTCTTATACCTGACTTTAATTGTTTCAGTCCCCAGCATTTAAAGGTTAGGGGTTTACCAGTATGGTATTTGAGAAAGTGTCTAGCAACACTTGTAATTTGTTTATCCTTCTCAAGATCTTTCTGGGCATTACGTTTATTACTGAGATGCTCAGTAATTCTGGTACCCAACTTGCGGGTGGTCATGCCAATATAGTAAATGTTACATGAGCATGAAAGACAGTATATTACGTTAATACTTTGACAATTAATATGTGTTTTGATTTGCCAAGTTTTGTCAAATCTGTCTTTATCCCTTTCTTGTTTTACCATATATTGGCAGACTTTGTAGTGTCCGCAGGGGATAGAACCTTTGTAGATAGGCGCTTTTTTGGCTTGTCTACTAAAGTGACTGGAAGTCAGATTGTCAGTGAGGTTTCTAGCCCTTCTGAATGTAAAAAAAGGCATATCGGATAGTATTTCTTGTAGTTTCTCATCACTTTTCAAAATGTGCCAGTGATTCCGAACTATATTGGCATGACCACCCGCAAGTTGGGTACCAGAATTACTGAGCATCTAAGAAATTAGCATATGAACCTCCTAGGTTTAGCATTTAACTAAGAATACCAAGAGAACAAAGCAAAATTGGTGATAAAAGTAAATTGGAAAGTTGTTTAAAATTGCATGCCCTATTTGAAACATGAAAGTTTTTTTTGGATTTGACTGTCCCTTTAACAAAACCTCACTTTGGTTGGACCTTTCCCAACTCTTTGTTCTCAAATCTGGCTCTTAAGCTTACATTCCTGCTTTTTCAAATGAAGATACCAAGAGAATGAAGAAAAATTGAAAATATGAATAAATAATAAAGTTGCTCAAAAGTTTAATTTAGACTAGACTATATTTTTAAGTAGATGAAAATATGTTAAAGCATATTTATGCAATATTCATTTTTAATAAAGTGTTATAGTGTATATTTACTGTAAGTATTTGAAATTCCAATGTTCTACGTATTCTAAATAGATATTCCTATAAATAGCTATACCTTTATATAATCATATATATATATATATATATATATATATATATATATATACACATTTAGGTTTTATATATATATATATATATATTGTACCAAAATACCATCAGAGATATATCAAAATATGTATTTATGAGCAAATTAGAATATGTGATTAGGGTTGCGCAAGAGTGGGGTGTTATATTTTTTCCCCCCACTTTTTTTTCTCCATTGACTTCTATGGGGGAATACGTGAACGCGCACGCAATATTCTAAGTTTGGCTTTTTGCGCGAGAGCAAAAACAGATTACTTTCAACTTGTAATTTGAGTGCAAACCGACGAGCGCAAAAAGCTGACTTCTAACGCAATTAATGCTCAAGTGGAAGCGTTAATTTGCGCTCCACACATAGGGGCATATTTAACAATGTGCGAGCGGACAGGATACGAAGTAGCGTATCATGTCCGCCGCACATCGATAAATGCCGACAGCATTTATCATTGTATCAGCAGTTCTTGTGCACTGCTGATGCAATGCCGGCCCCTGCAGATTTGCGGCCAATCAGCCGCTAGCAGGGGGTGTCAATCAACCCAATCATATTCGATCGGGTTGAATTCTGTCCGCCGCCTCAGAGCAGGTGGACAAGTTATGGAGCAGCGATCTTTAGAACGCTGCTTCATAACTTCTGTTTCCGGCGAGCCTTCAGGGGTATCAGGTTCCATATGGAGCTTGATAAATATGCCCCATAATCTGGCCTTTTACCAGCAATCATAAAAACGGTCACTGTTAAGTGTGGATCTAAAACATAAGAGCTACAATTGTAAAAGTAAAAAATATTTCACATCACTACAATTATTAACAAGAAATACACAAATTGCAAGTAATCACACTAACAAAGCAAAGCCATAGGGTGTTTCTCAACGTGAATAACTGTTTACCTTATAAATCTCATAACAATTAGAATTGTAACTTACAATATACTTGAGATCTATAGAAATTGCTTTATACAGCACATATAAAAAGATCAGTAAAATGATTTAGTTATTGGTTTGTTGGCAAAATGAAGTTGAATGCTATTGATTTACTGCTACAATTCATTAAAGGATCTGTCCCTGAAGTCTGCTACACGATCGAAATTTGCAGTAAGTATAAAATAATAATGTAACAGTCTTCTTTAATTGCTCCACTCAGTCTCACACCAAACCTTGAATGTTATGATGTAATTAACATCCTAGTTATGCTCATAGAACTGAGGGAGACCACAGGGGGTCTGGAAGCAAAGATATAAATGTAACTAAAGATATATACACTGACCTAATGTTCAGTTTGGTTATCAAAAGGTAATAAAGTCTGAGAGAGGTTTTGTGGAGCAACTAGGAAATAGACTCCCAAAGATATTCTGTGAACTTGTCCTTGATATCACAGTACAAATGAAACAATGCTGAGAGTATTACATACATTGATTATGGTTACGGACTTTAGTAAACATAGTGCTTAAGGAATTTGCAACAAGTGAGATACAGCTGAGATTGGAGCAAGACAGCGTTATGCGTACATAGGCCTGAAGCAGGGTGTGACAGTTCAGCAGAGGTACAGGAACCTTACAGATAAGCAGGCAAGGAGTGCAAGGACAGTTCGTACCAGAGCTGAGTATGAGATTGACATTAAGCAGAGATAATGTTAGCCGTTTGCACAGTTCCGTACAGTTGTGGAGGAGTCATTATAATTGCCTGCTGCCTGGAGTCTGCGGTGGCGTCACATGCTACGGCGTGTGAGTGTATACACTGCCCAGCAAGGATCAGAGATTGTTACAATTGTTACAGCAGGAACCCAACTGTGCTGCATGGAAGCAAACTTATGATAGTTAGTACAAAAGATATTCTTGAGCACGTAGCGTTCTGATACAATGTAACCAGAGATTATCGAATAAAGCTAGGAGAGCACAGACAGGCTGTCGAGTATCCTAGTAGATCAAATTACCTAGCAAGGCATAACGGGTTGTTCAAGTTTAAATAGAGGTTTATGGTCATGTGACAGGAACTCTTAAAGGAGAAGAATACAATAGCATGCAATTTGAAACCATGTTCCTGACAGTATACCCCCTTCAAGGAGCCGCCCCTTAGATCTAAGGCTTCGGGCGGTCCGGATGGCGGCGATGAAAAAGGGATATAAGTCTAGGGGCCGACAGGTTGGTGGATGGTTCCCAAGAATCCTCTTCTGATCCATAACCCTTCCAACGAACAAGGTACTGCAAGAAATGATGGTGATATCTGGAATCCAGAACTTCAGCAACCTCATAAGAATTATCATCCTGAAAAGCAATTGGTTCAGGGTTTGAGTGAGATGACGGTCTTACAGGTGTATAGGGTTTGACAAGGGAGACATGGAAAGTAGGATGTATCCGGTATGAGGATGGTAAGTCCAGAGTAACTGCGTTGGTGTTGATGACTCTAGAAATACGGAATGGGCCTACGAATAAACTACCAAGTTTTTTACTTGGAATCTGTAGTCTAAGGTGTTTAGAAGAAGAGAGCCAAACCATATCTCCGGTTTTATACTCCGGTGGTTTAGATCTTCTCAAATTCTAGTAATGTTTCTGTTTGTTTTGAGCTTGTTTTAGGGTTTCCTGAAGGTACTTAAATGCTTGAGCAATTGTATTTATGGTGTCATTATCCAAAGGTGATACTGTGTCATCTCTATGAAGCAGATGATAGGAAGGATGGAAGCCATAATTTATATAGAAAGGAGATAAGTTGGTAGAGGTATTAATGGTATTATTGTATGAGAACTCTGCAGTTGGTAAAAGAGTGGTCCAATTGTCTTGTTGGCAGGTACAGTAACAGCGCAGGTATTGCTCCAGAGTTTGATTCGTCCTCACTGTGTTTCCGTTTGACTGCGGGTGGTACGCAGAACTCAAATTCCTGTCGATGTGTAGGGTTTTACAGAGTTGAGTCCAAAATTTAGAGGTGAACTGTGTACCCCTGTCAGTCGTAATAGAATCAGGGAGACAATGTAAACATACAATATGTTTCAAGAATAGGTCAGCTGTTTCTGAAGCGGTTGGAAGACCATGATAGGGAATAAAATGGGCCATCTTTGAAAATATGGTGTTGTTGTTCGAGGATGAAGGCAGATCTACTATAAAGTGCATTGCGATGTGCTGCCATGGTCTATCAGCAATTGGGAGAGAGAGAAGATAACCATATGGGTGTCTGCGGAGAGGTTTACATTGGGAACAGGTGCTACAAGTCTTTATGTAGCGTTTGACGCTTTGTACTAATTCAGGACACCAGAAATCTCTTTGAATGAAATCCATGGTTTTACGAAAACCTGGGTGCCCTGAAAGAGGTGTATCATGTGTGGTACAGAGTATTTCATCTCTGAGAGCACTAGGAACATACAGCTTCTGTCCATGGTAGAATAGGCCATTGGATCCTTTACATAATCTGGGATCTTTAATTTATGTGTCGTTTAATTGATGTGTCTTGGACCATACCATACCTAGAGAGAGCATCAGCTTTGGCGTTTTTGGTAGCAGGTTGATAAGTGATCGAGAAATCAAATCTTGTAAAGAAGAGACTCCAACGCACCTGACGTGCGGACAATGACTTGTTGGTTTTCAAATACTGTAGATTCCTATGATCGATATAGATGATGATCGGGTACTTAGCTCCTTCGAGGAGATGTCTCCAAAATTCAAGCGCTGCCTTAATTTCCAAAAGCTCCTTTTCTCCTACAGGATAGTTTAATTCAGGAGGATTCATTATTCTTGAATAGAAGGCTACAAGATGTAGAAGTTCATCAAATGGATTTCTTTGCAATAAAACTGCACCTATGGCGAAGTCTGAAGCGTCAACCTCCAATATGTACTGTTTAGTGGGGTCTGGGAACTGTAGGATAGGGGCAGTACTGAACTTGGCCTTAAGTAGGTTAAATGAGAGATCGGCTTGTGGAGTCCAACAGAACTTAGAAGATTTTCGGGTAAGGGTAATGAGAGGTTTAACTATAGCTGAAAAATTTTGTATGAACTTCCTATAGAAATTCAAGAAACCTAAAAACCTCTGAACATCCTTTTTAGTAGATGGGATAGGCCATTTGGTGATAGCATCCACCTTGTTAGTTTCCATGCGGATACCAGTTGGAGAAATATGGTAGCCAAGAAAAGAAATAGAATCAGTATAGATGGTTCAGTCTGAGTCTCTGGAGAACAGTTCTAACATGTGAAATATGGTTCTCTATAGTGTCTTAGTATATAATGATATCGTCCAGATAAATGACGATACAGGTGTCAAGAAGGTCTTTGAACAAATCATTAATAAAGTACTGGAATGTCGCTGGGGCATTGCATAGGCCAAACGGCATTACGGTGTATTCAAATAAACTGTAGCTGGTTTGGAATGCCGTCAGCCATTCATCACCTTTCCTAATTCTAATTAGGTTATATGCACCTCGTAAATCAAGTTTGGTGTATATTGTTGTCCCCTGTAAGCGTTCAATCAATTCTGGTATAAGAGGTAGGGGGTATCTATTTTTTATGGTGCATTTGTTCAGCTGCCTGTAGTCGATAATGCGTCTGAGGCTATTGTCCTTATTCCTCACAAAGAAGATACCTGCCCCAGCTGCAGATGTAGATGGGTGGATAAAACCTTTATCAAGGTTTTCACACAGGTATTCTTTAAGATGAATAAGTTCAGGTTTGGATAAAGGGTAGATATGCCTGTAAGGTATCTATGGGACATCAAATTCTCTATGGGGAGGTAGTGTTTGTGCCTTTTTTTGGTCGAATACATCAGTAAAGTCAGAGTAGGTATGTGGAAGTTGTTGTATGTCTATCTGTAAAATCGACCGGGCAGGTAAACAGTATGTGTTACAGTATTGTGAGTCAAAAAAGATAGAACCTTTCTGCCAGAGAATAGTGGGCTGATGTCTTTTCAACCAATTTAACTCCAAAATAAGGGGAAATAAGGGGGAATGAATAACCTCAAAAGTACAAGTTTCGATATGACCTGTAGAAAACCTAACTGTCAACGGATACGTATGATGTGTTATTGGACCAGAATCTATTAAAGAACCATCCACCACACGTATAGCTAGTGATTTGTGCTTTTTTATTAATGGTACTTTATAAGTGTGAGCAAAAGTGAAGTCGATGAAATTACTGGTAGCTCCTGAGTCAATCACGACCTGGGTGGGTATTGCTTGGTGATCCCACTGTAGGGAAACGGAGTAAAATGAGAAGTGTGTGGAAGGGCATAATGGTTATGAAGTAACTTAAAATCCTTACCCTTTTTTGATTTAAGTAAGAGGGGACACTCTTTTACACCATGGTCCTTTCCGGCACAGTAGAGACAGAGGTTATATAACCTTCGCCGTAACTTTTCCTCAGGTTTGAGGGGGCCTCTGACGAAGGCAATATCCATGGGTCCATCCTGAGATTTTAGTGGGGATGAAGATGTGGAAGGACAGAATTTTCTGTATGTGTGCTCAGTTACACCCTTCTCTGATTTCCTCTCCCTGAGGCGGCAATCAATTGAAATTGTTAGAGTCATAAGAACCTCTAGATTGTCTGGAATCACTACACATGCAAGCTCATCCTTTAGGGAATCTGAGAGTCCAATCCGGAATTGGTTCCTGAGAGCTGGAGTATTCCAAAGTGTGTCAGGGACACTCTCTTCAACAGGGCGTCTACCTTGTTTGAGGTTTCTGATTGCAGTCTCTGCAGTGCCTTGTTGGTTGTGGTCTTCGTATAGCAACAACATGGCATTGAAGAAAGACTCAAGTGAGTCAAGAATAGGGTCGTTGTTCTCATAGTAGGTGTTGGCCCAGCTTTTTGGTTCTCCTTTCAAATAAGATATCACTGTTAATACCTTTTTATTTTTTCAGTGGGATAGCTTCGAGGTTTGAGCGAAAAATAAAGATTACATGAATTCCTAAATTCACGAAACTGAGATCTGTCTCCAGTGATTTTTTTCTGGTGGGCATAATTGGGGTTCAGGAGGTATAACTTCCAGTGTAGGAGTCTTGGTTGTAGTATGTTCACGGATGTATTTCCGTAGCTCCTGGTTCTCTGTTTGCATATCCCTAAGCCCTTGTATCATAAGGTCCATGTTTTGTGCCAAAGCTCCCACACGGTTTGTCAATTCAGTAATATCCATCTTATCTCTTATACAGAATATATATATAGGGAATTTCTTTTTAGGCTAGGTAATATGTAATGATATGGAAGGTTACCATGATATATATATATATATATATATATATATATATATATATATATATATATATATATATAAAATATCTTTAATTGCTCCACTCAGTCTCGCACCAAACCTTGGATGTTATGATGTAATTAACACCCTAGTTATGCTCATAGAACTGAGGGAGACCACAGGGGGTCTGGAAGCAAAGATATAAATGTAACTAAAGATATGTACACTGACCTAATGTTCAGTTTGGTTATCAAAAGGAAATAAAGTCTGAGAGAGGTTTTGTGGAGCAACTAGGAAATAGACTCCCAAAGATATTCTGTGAACTTGTCCTTGATATCACAGTACAAATGAAACAATGCTGAGAGTATTACATACATTGATTATGGTTACGGACTTTAGTAAACATAGTGCTTAAGGAATTTGCAACAAGTGAGATACAGCTGATATTGGAGCAAGACAGCGTTATGCGTGCATAGGCCTGAAGCAGGGAGTGACAGTTCAGCAGAGGTACAGGAACCTTACAGATAAGCAGGCAAGCAGTGCAAGGACAGTTCGTACAAGAACTGAGTATGAGATTGACATTAAGCAGAGATAATGTTAGCCGTTTGCACAGTACCATGCAGTTGTGGAGGAGTCATTATAATTGCCTGCTGCCTGGAAGACTGTGAGTGTATACACTGCCCAGCAAGGAACAGAGATTGTTACAATAATCCGGTGGAGCCAGGAACCCAACTGTGCTGCAGGGAAGCAAACTTATGATAGTTAGTACAAAAGATATTCTTGAGCATGTATCGTTCTGATACAATGTTACCAGAGATTATCAAATAAAGCTAGGAGAGCACAGACAGGCTGTCGAGTATCCTAGTAGATCAAATTACCTAGCAAGGTATAACGGGTTGTTCAAGTTTAGAGGTTTATCGTCATGTGACAGGAACTCTTAAAGGAGAAGAATACAATAGCATGCAATTTGAAACCATGTTCCTGACAGTTACTTACTTGGAATTCACCATATTAAACCAGCATTACCACAACAGAAATAACTTTATCGGCACACTTAGCATATGAACATGACCCTAGGCGGTTCTTGCTGGGAATGACATCCCAACAACAATTTCAAATTTGTGAAAATACTTCAGACTCACTGTTGTCATGGCCATAATATGGCTTCAAAAGTGCGGAGAGGAAGAAATCACTATAGGATGCATTATAGCACACTCTACCCAGACTAACACAGTTTGGAACAGAATGTGTTAAAACATTACTTTTATTATCAACTTAAAATATGGGCTCACAAAATGGATTAAAATGAATGGAAATGTAATGAATCTAATGTTTTACACTCCTGATAATATATTATGTATTCACTAGGCCTTAGTGTTCATAGATATCTCTTAGGAGTGTTAGTAATTGAGAGTAAGTTCTATAGTGAGAGATATGAATTATATAGACATGCCATGACTATTGGGAACTACATCACATTATAATGGCTAACATTCATGCATAAATATATGGGTATGCTAACTGATAAATCCTGTAGCATAAATACTCCAATGCCACACTGTAATAGTTAAGTCATAAATTACATAACGAATATAGTTGAGCCAATCTGCAGTGAACCACATACCAGCTGAAATTATCTCACAAGGGAATGTTATTGTGGGAGTGAAAGTAGTCTCTGTGATGATGATTGTGCGCAGGTAGAATTGCAAATAGAAGTGTAATGTAGTGCTTCAACACATGATTAGGAGGGGAAAGATCAATATGAGGTGTATTAGGTTCAAAATCCAAATACCAAAATTTGTTTTTCAATACGTATATATAGAACTGATCAAAAAGAATCCTCTTATCGAAATCAAATCAATAAATTTGAATGACTAATATTGCTTTTTTATAGATATCTATTCAAGTAGTCACATATCGATTCTTAGGGGCTGATTTATCACGGCCCGAATAGGGCTGTATACACCTGTTTCCGCGCGAGACTTACGGCTCGCCGGAAACAGGAGTTAAGAAGTAGCGGTATCCTTAACTCGTCAGCCTGCTCTGAGGCGCCGGACAGCAATCCGCCTGATTGCATACAATCGGGTTGATTGATACCCCCTGCTAGCAGCCGATTAGCAGCGAATGTGCAGGAGGCGGCATTGCACAAGCATTTCTAGCGTATGCTGTCGGCATTTATCGATGTGCGGTGGACATGATCGCTACAGTGGATCATGTCCTTTCGCACTTTCATAAATCGGCCCCTAAATCTTATTTTTAATATAGCTGTATGTCCAGTATTTATAACTTAAGCAGTTTCTATTATATTATATGTGACTGATTCATTAAAGTTTACATATCTGTATTTACATTAATGATTTAGCTGCATATAATAATATAGAAATAGGTAAATATTGAGCAACCAGTGACGCTTGAGCGAGCTTATAGTGAATTGTGCCCACTATATAGCAGCTCACATCATCTGTAAATGACTTAAATGGACTGTAAAGTCAAAAGTAAACTTTCTTGATTCAAATATAAAATGAAATTTAAAATTATTTTTCAATTTACTTCTATTGTCACATTTTCTTCATTCTTTTGGTATCCTTTGTTAAAGAGAATACCTCAGAAGGTTTAGAAGCAGCAATGCACTGGGAGCAAGCTGGTGATTGGTGGCTACACTTATATGCAGTAAAGTCAAACTTCAGTAAAGTCAAAGTGTCATATCTGTGTAGCCAACAGTCACCAACCATCTCCCAATAATGCATTGGTGCTCCTTAGCCTATTCTTCAACAAAGGATACAAAGAGAATGAAGCAAATGTAATAAAAGAAGCAAATTGAAAAGTTTAAAATTGCATGATTGGGGCCTATCTATCAAGCTCCGAATGGAGCTTGAGGGCCCGTGTTTCTGGCGAGCCTGCAGGCTCGGCAGAAAAAACAGTTATGAAGCAGCGGTCTAAAGACCACTGCTCCATAACCCTGTCCACCAGACCTTTGATAAATGGGCCTCTATATCTTAATCATGCAAATTAAATTTTGGCTTTACTCTCCTTTATGTCCATAAGCAGAAGCTACGGTTCCTACTTACATATACATGCACATATATGTATACATATATTTGTGCGTATATTGTCCTACTAAATTGTCACACCTATACCTCTATGTAATTATTAATGCAGTACATATACGTGTGAATTCTAATTTCTCTTTTTGTTATGTGTTTAAATAGGTGACTTAGTGGTTCGTATGAAAAATGGAATTGGCAGCTCAAAATATAAACCTGTTAACTATCAACAATTACGCTCAGAAACCGAAACCAAGAAATTAGCTTCTGCTAATATCCAATTAAAGGTATGATGCCTGGGTTGGCAATTTGTATTTTTTAAATGAACAGATTAAACATTGGTCTGTTTTCCAGCTGTATTTACTTTGATAAAACTTGATTTGAAATTTAAACAAATTAATCAGTGTGCTATTACGGTTCAAAAGTAAAGTAAATGGATATTTTAATAGTTACATATCACTTCTTAGAAGTATATTTTTAATTTAAAATCTGTATCCAGTTGTGCACAAGCCTTGATAAATAAAATAAAAAAATGTTTTACAAATGATTTTTACAGATTAAAATGAAAGAAGATAAGCACACACTGTTCTCAAAATGTGATGCAGAGTTATGCAGAATTTATAAGGTTATGCTTCAGAATCATTCCCTCATATTGTCTTTGTACTTGTACAATATTGTTTTGTTTGTGATTGTACCTGTTTTTACATGAGGCTGCCAGGTAGAGATATATGGTATGTTGCAGGTGCTAGCTAGCATTCTCGTAAATAGCAATAAATCTACCATTTTGCTTCAACCTCTTTGATGTTAGAGATGGCTGAAACTCATTGTGTAAAGTTCAAATGAGAAGCATTTTTCATTAAAAAGGTCAAATACTAGAACAATGATTTGAATATGGAATTTAGCTTTTTCAGGAGTAATTTGCAGAAACACTACACTATAAACAGGATTGTTGAAACATGCAAAAGCCTTTTAGTAGAAAGTATAAGAGACAAATACATTAAATGAATATATTTAATATATGATTTTGTGTAGAAAAATATTCTGACACATTTCCTGATGCTGTAAAGTACTGACCACCTTCTGAACTGTATCAGGGTTTGTGTGATTGTAATGGCCCCAATGCTCAGTCCCAGGGGCGGAACTACCATTGGTGCAGCAGGTGCAATTGCACCAGGGCCCAAGAGCTAGAAGGGACCCATAATAGCGAGTCTATACATACTGTAGGTGTGTGCAGAATGTTTACAATCCTAATGCAGGGAAGCCCTCTATTAGTGCAGGTTGTAGATACATCCCTTTGTCTATCATCTATCTATCTTTTCATATATCATCTATCTATCTGCTCATCTTTTCTTAAAATCATTATACAGAGCAGAATGTATATTAATTCTTTTTATTTCTACTGAGTTGCCATTGGGGGGGGGGCAAACAAATCTTGCACCAGGGCCCTGTGTTGAGTAGATCTGCTACTGCTCAGTCCCTCTAACACACAAGAGAACTGTAATTAAGCACTGTTGGGCTGTAGTCTTTTTTTCTTAATGAAGTTAGTCACTCAAGTGGCTTGTGTGGGGCATTAGCTATTGGGGACAACAATACGTTTATTGGGGACTGTTGATATGAGATTTCTCTCTGTGCTGAGTAGCCCTTTATACCCTGCAATTCACTGACTGTTTAGTCCCAGTTACATGTTTTGTGTTCCTTTAGACTGTTTATTCCATTACCATGGTGCTTATTAAAGGCGAGGCTCCAGTCTATATAGCTATTTAATTATACAGTCATTTTGCTTATTATTTACCATGCACCTTTTCCTTGTTTCCTTGTGTTTAGCCTCTCAGACCTTTTTCTTGCATAATAAAGTTTTGTGTTTACCATCTCCTCAACCTCCCTCTTTTATACCAATTTGACATCATATTTGTACAACAAACACTTAGATATAAATGCAATTTTTCTCATGCTCAGATTAGATGAAGGATGGAAAATATATATATATTTTGATTTGTATGGATTTCTTTACTATAATGTTATAATTCCTTCACATCCTAGCAAACAAAATCAATACATGTCTTACAAGTCTTTCCCCCATCTTTTAATGGTTTTATAGAACAACCTTTAATGTGATTGCTATTATACCTAAAGCAATGCGTCAAGATCGAGTTTCTTGTCTCTTCCCAGCAGTAATCAGTATGTAACTAGTATCTAATTACATGATTGGCCCTATTGTCTGGATTTCATGGCTGAGAATAAGTACATGCTTAAAACAAATACCTGTAGACACAATTCATCTCACACAAAGGCTTATTGTTGAGAGAACCTTAGACTGTTTTCTTTTAAGATTTTCACCTTAATGCTTGTTTTGTTTATTACTATTTACTTTACTTGGAAGAGTCAAATATTTGAATAAGAAAAAAAAGTTTAGAATAATTAAGTTATATCCCTTTAATGCCTGATATAAATTCCAAAGAGCAGAACTTAGAAACCTCTTATAAGCTTGTATTGTGTTTAATTGTATTACATATTTCACTTTCAGGTAATTCTAAATGTCACTCTGGTACACACAAATATGTTCATCAGGGGCAATAATTTAATTTGTAAGTATATCAACACACACTAGGCATAATTAAAACAGTCAGCAGTAAATATGATTGCTGTTTTCAACAAAGCAAAACTGAAGTACATCATTGTGTTATTTATGCTGAAAACATAGGTGCGGATTTAAATATTTACTACTGGAATTCAAATTGAAATTTAATACTGGAAAAAAGAACAATTCGCTTCAGTGTTAGCTATTCTTTAAAGGGATATAAAGTTGTAGGAAGAAAATTCTGTAAAGCATTTTCTTATTTCAGTAATGTTTGCTTTTAACTATGAGGTCAGTTTTTAATCCTACATGAAAGGTTATCAAATTATTTATCTACAAAGAGTGTTCTATAAAAATCATTAGATACATTTTTCTAAAGGATTGTGATTAGACCCCTTATGTGTTTAACCCATGTGTGAGTGTAGAGATGCTGCAGTGGGTGTCCAGGAGGAAAAGTAGCATCAGTCTCCCTGTAAATGTCTGCTCGGATTAAGCGTGCTGGAAATTATGGCTTCCTTACAAAAATGTAAATATTTGCCTTATGTTCTCTTAGGATTACAATGATATAAAATAGTGTATTACCTTCTACAGACATGATACAGATACAATAGAACAATGCAGATACCACATCTCTATAATACACACCTGTCATGCTAAGGCATGATTTGTTTCTTTTTTTTCTCTTAGCTTTTGTGGGGTTAATATACTTCATGTGAATTCAGAATGTATCCAAATGGTGTAACTTTTGATCAGCCTTATCACAGTGAGGTATCTGGTTTTAAAGTTAAACACTTGGGGCCAGATACAAGTGGCTTGCTTAAAGTAAACTCTTAACATGGGTGGGTTAGCGTGCGTGTGTATATACACACACACATATATATATATATATATATATATATATATATATATATATATATATATAATAAAAGAAAGAGCACTCTCCTATGGGTATCCTTTCATCAATACCTCACTTTAATAGTGAACGTTTTCGGACCATAAAGTCCGTCCTCAGACAAAAAAATAAAAGTGTGAACCAGGCTAAAAACAATAGTGTCCTTGGTGTGGATTCTTTGAAATGGTCGGGTGCAAAATCACACAGTATGCAGGTCCAAACAGATCGCACTCCAAACTTCCAAAATCAGCAGCCCAGGGTGCAGCAGAACAATGTATATAGAATAAAAGAAAGAGCGCACTCCTATGGGTATCCTTTCATCAACACTTCACTTTAATAGTGAACATTTTCGGACCAAAAAAAGTGTGTAGCACTTTATGAGGACGGACTTTATGTGAGTTGAACCCCTTCATGCCCTCACTCTCCCTGTTGTCACGGCTTGTCAAGTAGCTCTTTTGGTGGCAAGCTGGTAGCAGAAGTGGATATTTGTGAATATTAATTTTTGGGGTGGTGTAGGCAGGATTTGAAAGGGAATGTGGGTGGCTCATAGGCCCTGGTAAGGAATTGGGATACTGTAACTGGAGACCCTTTGCTGTTTTCTTTTTAATGACACGGTGAGTCCATGGATCATCATCAATTACTGTTGGTAATATCACTCCTGTCCAGCAGGAGGAGGCAAAGAGCATTGCAGAAAAGCCTGTTAAGTATCACTTCCCTACCCACAATCCCCAGTCATTGTCTTTGCAGCAGGCTAGGATTAAGGCAGACGCCGAAACCGGTCAGCCGTTTTTGTTCTCTGTTTATTGTTTTCTGTTTTCACACTCTTACCCTGGGGTTAATTAACCCTCATGTTTAAATTAACTGTAAATAAATTTTGCTTTTTCACTTGCTTTTTGGTGCTCCTAACTGTTTTAGTTTGAGTCATTGTCTTTGCCTGCAGTGCAAGGAGGAGGTGAAGTTTAGGTTTCTGATAAGAAGTATTTATTCAATCAAGAATTTTTTATTTTAAAGCAGAGAAGGTTTGTGCTGATCTTTCCTGGGGTCTAGTCATAGTCCACGTCAGTCTCTTCAGTAGGGCAGTGGTCGCTTTTGAGCACTTGGGAACTTGTGAGGCATAATCCTCACTGCGCTTTCTCAAGATTTTGCTGCCCTACTCAGCCTGAGAAAGCTTACTCAAATTCTTTCTTCTTCCATAGGTCCATGTGAGATATGGGATCCTCTCAAACCAGGTGAGCTGTCCAGCTGCCGGACAGACCGTGTTAAGGTAAGTGCCGTATTTATTTTTCTTGAGAGAAAGGAGAAAATGGCAGTTTTGCAGCTTGTTAGCTGTTTAACAGGGACATTTATATTTACCCAGCTAAGAAGGGGTTAATTCAAAATAGGCAGTTTGACAGGGCACTGGAGACTGTGATGGGGAGATTGTTATTTAATATTGGTGGCTCAAGTGGTGTTTTCCGGTTGAGATCCGGGCTTAACTGTTGTGTATTGTGTTGTTTTACTGCCACTCCGTTATGTCTACAGGTCTGCTCCATGCCGAAGGGGGAGGAGCCTTGCTAGGGGGCGTTTTTTTCAGTTGGTGCGTTTTCTGTGGCTCTGTCGGCTACAGAGTAGTGACACAGTTGTACTTAATCTAGTTTTTTGTACCAGAGGTTTGATTTAAGCTCTATTTAAAGACACAGTATTTCTTCATAAGTATTAAAGAAATAAAGTTGATTTTTCTTGCTTGTCGTTTTTATTGAGAATGGAACAAGAGACCTTGCAGATTGTTGCATGTCAGCTTTGTTATGATGCCCAGGTGGAACCCCCAGTACCCTTTTGTTCCTCCTGCATAGAGAGAACATTAAGTTATAGGATTTTTTTTTGATTATGAGCCACCATTAGCTAGGGCGGATGCTGTTCAGGCGTCTCCTGTAGCAGATATGCCGCAGCTTTCTCCTCAAGCGTTCCAATCCTTTCCTTCTCCACATGCAGTGCCCTGCTTTTCCTCTCACAATCCAGTAGGATTTTCTTTGCAGGACATTGCTACTCAGGTATCCTCTGCGGTATCTGAGGCATTGTCCGCCTTTCTCATGATGCAGAAAAGGTGTAAAAGGATACTTAAGGAATCAGCAAGTAAGGTTTCTGGTTGTGGCTACTCAGAAGATACTTCTGTAGAGTCTGAGGGTGAAATATCAGATTCAGACAGGATAATTCCTTCTTCTGATGCTGAAGTGGTATCTTTCAGATTTAAGCTACAACACCTTTGCATGTTACTTAAGGAGGTTTTGGCTACCTTGAATGACTCTGACACGATGGTCCTAGTCAATCCTAAGAAGTGTATTAAGCTGAACAAATACTTTGATGTTCCCTCCGCCGTGGAGGTTTTCCCTGTTCCAGACCGTGCGACAGAGATAATTGCACGGGAGTGGGAGAGACCTGGTATTCCTTTTTCTCCATCTCCTATTTTCAAGAAGATGTTTCTTATAGCTGATTCCATTAAGGAGTCATGGCAGATGGATCCTAACGTAGAAGGAGCGATTTCCACTTTGGCTAAGAGGACTACTATTCCCATAGAGGATAGTTGTTCTTTCAAGGATCCGATGGATAAGAAGTTGGAGGCATTACTAAAGAAAATGTATGTTCACCAGAGTTTCCAATGGTAAACTGTGGTATGTATTGCCACTGTCACCAGAGCTGCAGCTTACTGGTTTGATGCGTTGTCTGATTCTATTCGGACAGAGACTCCTCTTGAAGAAATCCAGGACAGGATTAAGGCTCTTAAATTGGCCAATTCCTTTATTACGGATGCTTCCTTACAAGTCATTAAGCTGGGAGCAAAGATATCTGGTTTTGCGGTTCTAGCGCACAGAGCCTTATGGTTGAAGCCCTGGTCTGCGGACGTTTCATCTTAATCCAAACTTTTGGTTATTCCCTACAAAGGTAAGACCTTGTTTGGGCCTAGTTTGGCTGAGATTATCTCAGATATTACAGGAGGGAAGGGATCCTTTCTTCCTCAAAATAAAAAGAATAAGCAGAAAGGACGTCAGAGTAATTTCGTTCCTTTCGTAACTTTAGAGGTAAACCCTCCTTTCCCTCCTCCAAGCAAGAGAGTCCTCCTGGAAGCCTAGTCAGTCTTGGAACAAGGGGAAGCAGTCTAAGAAACCCGCAGCTGACCCCAAGTCAGCATGAAGGGTCGGCCCCCGATCTGGGAGCGGATCTAGTAGGGTCATATTTTCCTTTTTCGCTCAAGCCTGGATATGAGATGTTCCGGATCCCTTAGGAGGTGGACATCGTATCCCAAGGGTACAAAATAGAATTCAAGACCTTCCCTCCAAGAGGAAGGTTTCTCCTCTCTAGATTATCTGTAGACCAGATAAAAAGAGAGGTGTTCTTACATTGTGTCCGCAGGAACAGGGCCTGGGATTTTACTCAAATCTGTTTGTAGTTCCCAAAAAGGAGGGAACTTTCAGGCCAATCTTAGACCTAAAGTGCCTAAACAAGTTCCTCAGGATTCCATCCTTCAAGATGGAGACTATACACTCCATTCTTCCCTTGGTTCAAGATGGTCAATTCATGACAACCATAGACTTAAAGGATGCATACCTGCATTTTCCCATCCACAGGGATCATCACAAGTTTCTGAGATTCGCCTTCTTGGACAATCGCTTTCAGTTTGTAGCTCTTCCATTCAGCCTTGCCACAGCCCCCAGAATTTTCTTAAATGTTCTGGGGGCTCTGTTGGCTGATATTCGGTCTCGGGGCATTGCAGTGGTGCCTTATCTTGACGACATTCTGGTTCAGGCGCGCCGTCTTTTCAACAAGCAAAATCTCATACAGAGATCTTGTTTTCTTCGCTCCCATGGATGGAAGTTGAATCTGGAAAAAAGTTTTCTGTTTCCAGCTACAAAAGTAGTGTTCTTAAGGACCATAATAGACACTCTTCTAATGAAGATTTTTCTGACAGCGGTCAGAAAATGAAAGATTCTCAACTCTTGCCTGGCCCTTCAGGTCTCTCCTCGGCCGTCAGTGACCCAATGCATGGAGGTAATTGGCCTGATGGTGGCTTCTTTGGACATAATTCCATTTGCTCAGTTCCATCTCAGACCTCTGCAGTTATGCATGCTGAGACAATGGAACGTGGACTATGCGGATCTGTCTCCACGAATAGATATGGATCAGGCGACAAGAGACTCTCTTCCATGGTGGTTGTCTCAGGAACACCCGTCACAGGGAACTTGCTTCCGCAGACCTTCTTGGGTGATTGTGACCACGGATGCCAGCTTTCTGGGTTGGGGAGCAGTCTGGGGTTCGTTGAAAGCTCAGGGTCTATGGACTCAGGAGGAGTCAGAACTCCCCATAAACATCCTAGAGCTGAGAGCGATCTTCAATGCTCTCTTTATTGGCCTGGCCTCAGTTAGCTTTAGCCCGGTTTATCGGGTTCCAGTCGGAGTACATAACATCGGTGGCATACATCAACCACCAGGGAGGAACTCGGAGTTCCTTGGCCATGACACAGGTGGCCCTAAATATTTAGCGGCCGGAGACCCACAACTGCTGTCTATCTGCGATCCACATTCCAAGAGTAGACAATTGGGAAGCAGATTTTCTGAGCAGACAGACCTTTCATCCTGGGGAGTGGGAATTCCATCCGGAGCTGTTCTCCAGTCTAATCCTCAAATGGGGGCAGCCAGATCTGGATCTGATAGCCTCCCAGCAGAACGCCAAGCTTCCAATTGTCAGGATCTGTCACGTTTGCTAAGTGGTTAAATAAGAAATCATACAATGAGTCTTTGAACCTCAGCTGCTGAGACTTTAACTATGTACTTAAGCTATGAGTGGTTGTAGCAGAAATTGAGTTACTGTTGCATAACATGAACTACCAGCAGAGATAGTGTCAAGCAACAGATAAAACAGGTAGCTATGGTTGATGTCAGGTTAATTTGAGAGCAGACACTAATGCTACCACATGTGTCTTAGAAACACTGAATACATGTAGCAGTGTATCTCATACAGTAATCCTTCATTACCTATATATTTATTAGTTAAGCTTAAATTATCAGACATGTCAGATGTAGTAAACATTAAATATTGTTGTACAACGATTTATAAGAATATGAGAACTTCAGGATACTATAGATCTCTAGGAAAAGCTTGGTATAAGGAAAGAGATATCGCTATAACGTAGCAAGTGCACATTTTTATAAGTTACAAGTTCATCCTGCAGATTGTTGAATTAAATCAGGTACCTGGTATGGGGAAAACCCCTATGAGAGCTGAAACAGATCCGGTAGGTGAGATTAGCCACAGAGGCTAGTGGACGTCCGGTATCGTTGGAGGTAGCAGAGCTCCGTTTGCTCCGTGGATGACGTGTGACGTCACCACGGAGTGATCCACTGTAGATCCGGCTTGGAGAGATGGAGACTGTGGCTGCTTGATAGAGATGCGGCTGGAACAAAGGTTAGGCTCAGGAATTAGAAAATACCGTTTAGCTACCAGAAGGTGGCAGACGGTCAATAACAAGCAATGGTAAAAGTATGTACCATGCTTATATAGGGAAAGAATGTGTAAATGGATGTTTAATTAAAGGGACAGTCTCATCAGTAATTATACTTTGGTGATAGTTCTGACACCAAGGTACGGTTCTAGGTCCAGGGATCCTCAGGCCGTCCTGATAGATGCTCTGGTGGTCCCTTGGAATTTCTGTCTAGCATACCTGTTTCCACCGTTTGCTTTCCTTCCAAGAGCCATTGCTCGGATCAAGCAGGAGAGGGCATCTGTGATTCTCATAGCTCCAGCATGGCCTCGCAGAATCTGGTATGCAGACCTAGTTGAAATGTCATCCTTTCCACCTTGGAGACTTTCTATTTCAGGGTCACTTCCTTCATCCAAATCTTGTTTCTCTGAAGCTGACTGCTTGGAGATTGAACGCTTAATTTTATCTAAGCGTGGGTTTTCTGAGTTGGTCATTGAGACCTTGATCCAGGCCCGTAAGCCTGTGACTCATATGATTTACCATAAGATATAGAGTAAATATTTGTATTGGTGTGAATCCAAAGGATACTCTTGGAGTAGAGTCAGGATTCCTAGGATTTTGTCCTTTTTACAGGAGGGTCTGAAGAAGGGATTGTCGGCTAGTTCTCTGAAGGGACATATTTCAGCCTTGTCTATTCTGTTGCATAAACGCCTGGCGGATGTGCCAGACGTGCACTCTTTTTGTCAGGCCTTGGTCAGGATCAGGCCTGTGTTTAAACATGTTACTCCTCCCTGGAGTCTTAACCTTGTTCTTAAGGTTTTACAGCAGACTCCGTTTGAGCCTATGCATTCCTTAGATATTAAGATGTTATTTTGGAAAGTTTTGTTTCTTGTTTCTATTTCTTCGGCTCGGAGAGTTTCTGAACTCTCTGCATTACAGTGTGAGTCCCCTTATCTTATCTTTCATTCTGATAAGGTGGTTCTGCGTACTAAGTTTGGTTTCCTGCCTAAAGTTGTTTCGGTCAAGAATATTAATCAAGAAATCGTTGTTCCTTCTTTGTGTCCTAACCCTTCTTCTCACAAAGAACGTTTTGTTGCATAATCTAGGTGTTGTGCAAGCGCTAAAATTTTATCTACAGGCAACTAAGGAGTTTCATCAGTCTTCTGCTTTTTTTGTTTGTTTTTCTGGGAAACACAAGGCTCAGAGAGCTATGGTTACTTTGCTTTCTCTTTGGCTCGAGAGTGTTATTCGCTTGGCATATGAGACTGCTGGATAGCAACCTCTTGAGAGAATCACAGCTCATTCCACAAGGGCTGTCTCTTCTTCCTGGGCCTTCAAAAATTAAGTATCTGTGGAACAGATTTGCAAGGCTGCAACTTGGTCATCTTTCCATACTTTTTCCAAATTCTATAAATTCGATACTTTTGTCTCGGCTGAGGCTTCTTTTGGGAGAAAGGTTCTTCAAGCTGTGGTGCCTTCTGTTTAGGATACCCGTCTTTTCCCTCCCTTATCATCTGTGTACTCTAGCTTGAGTATTGGTTCCCAACTGTAATTGATGATGATCCGTTTACTCACTGTGTCATTAGAAAGAAAACAAAATGTATGCTTACCTGATAAATGTATTTCTTTCTTGACATGGTGAGTCCACGGCCCGCCCTGTATTTTTCAGACAATTTCTTTTTATATAAACCTCAGGCACCTCCGCACCTTGTGTTACTTCCTTTCTCTCCTTTCCTTTGGTCGAATGACTAGGGATTGTGGGTAGGGAAGTGATACTTAACAACTTTTGCTGTGGTGCTCTTTGCCGCCTCCTGTTGGCCAAGAGTGATATTACCAACAGTAATTGATGATGATCTGTGGAAAGAAAAGAAATACATTTATCAGGTAAGCATGCATTTTGTTTTCCCCTTCATGTTTGCACTCTCCCTACTGTCACAGTTGGACAAGTAGTCCTGTGTATGGCAAACTGGAGGCAGAAGGTGGCACTTAGCTCTGCCTGTGATAAAGCAGAACATTGTGGGCGTGTGAATGCTAACAGAGATCTGAATAGTTGACCTCTTCTGTGACATTAAATAATACATGAATTATAGGTTAGAGTGTTCATATTCTACTCAATTGTATTCTTATTTACTATAATCTTTTTTATATACCGTGTGTATGTATATATATATATATATATATATATATATATATATATATATATATATATATATATAATCTTTTTTTTCTCATTGGTTAATCTCTGATCATATATTTTGTGCCATTTTATCTTATTAATATATATTAAGGTCTAGGGAACTTTTTTTAGGTTTACAATACAAACAGAACTGGCGAGAAAAACAAATATATCTCATGAATTAAATATAAACAACTGTACCTATAAAATTTTTCATAAACAAACCTCATTTTATCAAAATATACTATGCAAGTACAGAGATGAAATGAAAGTAAGGCACTACTGACTTAGTAGATATCACACTAAATTATATGAGCCAATCACATTCATTATTAAGCATGACACTAAAGAGCTGTGGCAGTTATATATTAAGGTTTATGGTAAAATTACTGATGTAGCCACATGAAATGGGCACACAGAAATCCTAAATCTATTGAAATGTCACACAGACTCAAACTGCAGGCTGACAAGTTCTCAAGCAGAGGACCTGTCCGCCTTTTGCAATGCAACATCACTTGGTAAAAACATAATTTATGCTTACCTGATAAATTCCTTTCTCCTGTAGTGTAGTCAGTCCACGGGTCATCCATTACTTATGGGATTATATCTCCTCCCTAACAGGAAGTGCAAGAGGATCACCCAAGCAGAGCTGCTATATAGCTCCTCCCCTCTACGTCATACCCAGTCATTCGACCAAAACCAAACGAGAAAGGAGAAACTATAGGGTGCAGTGGTGACTGGAGTTTAATTTAAAATTTAGACCTGCCGTAAAAACAGGGCGGGCCGTGGACTGACTACACTACAGGAGAAAGGAATTTATCAGGTAAGCATAAATTATGTTTTCTCCTGTTAAGTGTAGTCAGTCCACGGGTCATCCATTACTTATGGGATACCAATACCAAAGCTAAAAGTACACGGATGACGGGAGGGACAGGCAGGATCTTTACACGGAAGGAACCACTGCCTGTAGAACCTCTCTCCCAAAAACAGCCTCCGAAGAAGCAAAAGTGTCAAATTTGTAAAATTTTGAAAAAGTGTGAAGTGAAGACCAAGTTGCAGCCTTGCAAATCTGTTCAACAGAGGCCTCATTCTTAAAGGCCCAAGTGGAAGCCACAGCTCTAGTAGAATGAGCTGTAATCCTTTCAGGAGGCTGCTGTCCAGCAGTCTCATAGGCTAAACGTATTATGCTACGAAGCCAAAAAGAGAGAGAGGTAGCCAAAGCTTTTTGACCTCTCCTCTGTCCAGAATAAACGACAAACAGGGAAGAAGTTTGACGAAAATCCTTGGTTGCCTGCAAATAAAATTTCAGGGCACGGACGACGTCCAGATTGTGCAGAAGTCGTTCCTTCTTTGAAGAAGGGTTAGGGCACAATGATGGAACAACAATTTCTTGATTGATATTCTTGTTAGTAACTACCTTAGGTAAGAACCCAGGTTTAGTACGCAGAACTACCTTGTCTGAATGAAAAATCAGATAAGGAGAATCACAATGTAAGGCCGATAACTCAGAGACTCTTCGAGCCGAGGAAATAGCCATTAAAAACAGAACTTTCCAAGATAACAGCTTGATATCAATGGAATGAAGGGGTTCAAACGGAACACCTTGAAAAACGTTAAGAACTAAGTTTAAGCTCCACGGCGGAGCAACAGTCTTAAACACAGGCTTAATCCTAGCCAAAGCCTGACAAAAAGCCTGAACGTCTGGAACTTCTGACAGACGTTTGTGTAAAAGGATAGACAGAGCTGAGATCTGTCCCTTTAACGAACTAGCAGATAAGCCCTTTTCTAAACCTTCTTGTAGAAAAGACAATATCCTCGGAATCCTAACCTTACTCCATGAGTAACTCTTGGATTCGCACCAATATAAGTATTTACGCCATATTTTATGATAAATTTTCCTGGTAACAGGTTTCCTAGCCTGTATTAAGGTATCAATCACTGACTCCGAGAATCCCCGCTTTGATAGAATCAAGCGTTCAATCTCCATGCAGTCAGCCTCAGAGAAATTAGATTTGGATGTTTGAAAGGACCCTGAATCAGAAGGTCCTGTCTCAGAGGCAGAGACCATGGTGGACAGGACGACATGTCCACTAGATCTGCATACCAGGTCCTGCATGGCCACGCAGGCGCTATTAGAATCATCGATGCTCTCTCCTGTTTGATCCTGGCAATCAATCGAGGAAGCATCGGGAAGGGTGGAAACACATAAGCCATGTTGAAGACCCAAGGTGCTGTCAGAGCATCTATCAGTACCGCTCCCGGGTCCCTGGACCTGGATCCGTAACAAGGAAGCTTGGCGTTCTGGCGAGACGCCATGAGATCCAGATCTGGTTTGCCCCAATGATGAAGCAGTTGGGCAAAGACCTCCGGATGAAGTTCCCACTCCCCCGGATGAAAAGTCTGACGACTTAGGAAATCCGCCTCCCAGTTCTCCACGCCTGGGATGTGGATTGCTGACAGGTGGCAAGAGTGAGACTCTGCCCAGCGAATTATCTTTGAGACTTCCATCATCGCTAGGGAACTCCTTGTCCCTCCCTGATGGTTGATGTAAGCCACAGTCGTGATGTTGTCCGACTGAAACCTGATGAACCTCAGAGTTGCTAACTGAGGCCAAGCCAGAAGAGCATTGAAAACTGCTCTTAATTCCAGAATGTTTATTGGAAGGAGTCTCTCCTCCTGAGTCCATGATCCCTGAGCCTTCAGGGAATTCCAGACAGCGCCCCAACCTAGCAGGCTGGCGTCTGTTGTTACAATCGTCCAATCTGGCCTGCTGAAGGGCATCCCCCTGGACAGATGTCTCTTGATCCAGATTTAGCATAGGGGACAAATCTGAGTAATCCCCATTCCACTGGCTTAGCATGCACAATTGCAGCGGTCTGAGATGCAGGCGTGCAAAAGGTACTATGTCCATTGCCGCTACCATTAAGTCGATTACCTCCATGCATTGAGCCACTGACGGGTGTTGAATGGAATGAAGGACACGGCAAGCATTTAGAAGTTTTGATAACCTGTCCTCTGTCAGGTAAATTTTCATTTCTCTTGTGAGTGGCAATAGAGAACTCTTTTCTACGTTCACCTTCCACCCATGCGACCTTAGAAATGCCAGAACTAACTCTGTATGAGACTTGGCAGTTTGGAAACTTGACGCTTGTATCAGAATGTCGTCTAGGTACGGAGCTACCGCTATTCCTCGCGGTCTTAGTACCGCCAGAAGAGAGCCCAGAACCTTTGTAAAGATTCTTGGAGCTGTAGCTAACCCGAAGGGAAGAGCTACAAACTGGTAATGCCTGTTTAGGAAGGCAAACCTTAGATACCGGTAATGATCCTTGTGAATCGGTATGTGAAGGTAGGCATCCTTTAAATCCACTGTGGTCATGTACTGACCCTCTTGGATCATAGGTAAGATGGTCCGAATAGTTTCCATTTTGAACGATGGAACTCTTAGGAATTTGTTTAGGATCTTTAAGTCCAAGATTTGTCTGAAGGTTCCCTTTTTCTTGGGAACCACAAACAGATTTGAGTAAAACCCTTGTCCGTGTTCCGACCGCGGAACTGGGTGGATCACTCCCATTAGTAAAAGGTCTTGTACACAGCGTAGAAATGCCTCTTTCTTTATCTGGTTTGCTGACAACCTTGAAAGATGAAATCTCCCTTTTGGAGGAGAAGCTTTGAAGTCCAGAAGATATCCCTGAGATATGATCTCTAACGCCCAGGGATCCTGGACATCTCTTGCCCAAGCCTGGGCGAAGAGAGAAAGTCTGCCCCCCACTAGATCCGTTTCCGGATCGGGGGCCCTCACTTCATGCTGTCTTAGGGGCAGCAGCAGGTTTTCTGGCCTGCTTGCCCTTGTTCCAGGACTGGTTAGGTTTCCAGCCCTGTCTGTAGCGAGCAACAGTTCCTTCCTGTCTTGGAGCGGAGGAAGTTGATGCTGCTCCTGCCTTGAAGTTACGAAAGGCACGAAAATTAGACTGTTTAGCCCTTGGTTTGGCCCTGTTTTGAGGCAGGGCATGGCCCTTACCTCCAGTAATGTCAGCGATAATTTCTTTCAAACCGGGCCCGAATAATGTCTGCCCTTTGAAAGGAATGTTAAGCAATTTAGATTTAGAAGTCACATCGGCTGACCAGGATTTAAGCCACAGCGCTCTACGCGCTTGAATGGCGAATCCGGAGTTCTTAGCCGTAAGTTTAGTTAAGTGTACTACGGCATCAGAAATAAATGAATTAGCTAGCTTAAGGACTTTAAGCTTGTCTATAATCTCATCCAATGGAGCTGAGCTAAGGGTCTCTTCGAGAGACTCAAACCAGAATGCCGCCGCAGCCGTGACAGGCGCAATGCATGCAAGGGGTTGTAATATAAAACCTTGCTGAACAAACATTTTCTTAAGGTAACCCTCTAACTTTTTATCCATTGGATCTGAAAAAGCACAGCTATCCTCCACCGGGATAGTGGTGCGCTTAGCCAGAGTAGAAACTGCTCCCTCCACCTTAGGGACCGTCTGCCATAAGTCCCGTGTGGTGGCGTCTATTGGAAACATTTTTCTAAATATAGGAGGGGGTGAAAAAGGCACACCGGGTCTATCCCACTCCTTGTTAACAATTTCTGTAAGCCTTTTAGGTATAGGAAAAACGTCAGTACACGCCGGTACCGCAAAATATTTATCCAGCCTACATATTTTCTCTGGAATTGCAACCGTGTTACAATCATTCAGAGCCGCTAATACCTCCCCTAGTAATACACGGAGGTTCTCAAGCTTAAATTTAAAATTTGAAATGTCTGAGTCCAGTTTACTTGGATCAGATCCGTCACCCACAGAATGAAGCTCTCCGTCCTCATGTTCTGCAAATTGTGACGTAGTATCAGACATGGCTCTATTATTATCAGCGCACTCTGTTCTTACCCCAGAGTGATCGCGTTTACCCCTAAATTCTGGCAATTTAGATAGTACTTCAGTCATATCATTAGCCATGTCTTGCAAAGTGATTTGTATGGGCCGCCCTGATGTACTTGGCGCCACAATATCACGCACCTCCTGAGCGGGAGGCGAAGGTACTGACACGTGAGGAGAGTTAGTCGGCATAACTTCCCCCTCGTTGTCTGGTGAAAATTTCTTTACATGTACAGATTGGCTTTTATTTAAAGTAGCATCAATGCAATTAGTACACAAATTTCTATTGGGCTCCACATTGGCCTTTAAACATAGTGAACAAAGAGATTCATCTGTGTCAGACATGTTTAAACAAACTAGCAATGAGACTAGCAAGCTTGGAAAATACTTTTCAAATAAATTTACAAGCAATATAAAAAACGCTACTGTGCCTTTAAGAAGCACAAAAAACTGTCACAGTTGAAATAACAATGAACCAAATTAGTTATAGCAAACAAATTTTCACAGTAAATGTATTAAGTTAGCAAGGATTGCACCCACCAGCAAATGGATGATTAACCCCTTAATACCCAAAAACGGATAACAATTTAATATTAACGTTTTTATCACAGTCAAAACACACTATCACAGGTCTGCTGTGAGTGATTACCTCCCTCAAAACTAGTTTTGGAGACCCCTGAGCTCTGTAGAGACGTCCTGGATCATGGAGGAAGAAATAGGAAGACTGTGACTAAATTTTTACTGCGCAATAAAGCGCTAAAATAGGCCCCTCCCACTCATATTACAACAGTGGGGAAGCTCAGTAAACTGATTTTATTCAGAAACAAACGACAGCCATGTGGTAAAAATCATGCCCATAAAGTTTTATCACCAAGCACCTCAGAAAAAAACGATTAACATGCCAGTAAACGTTTTAAAAATGAAATTATGAAATGTTATTAATAAGCCTGCTGCTAGTCGCTTTCACTGCAGTGTAGGCTCAAATATTACTTAAATATAGACAGTATTTTCTTAGTGAAATTCCATTCCCCAGAAATACCTCAGAGTATACATACATACATATCAGCCTGATACCAGTCGCTACTACTGCATTTAAGGCTGCACTTACATTACATCGGTATTAGCAGTATTTTCTCAGTCAATTCCATTCCTTAGAAAATAATATACTGCAACATACCTCCTTGCAGGTGAGTCCTGCCTGCTATCCCCTGTTCTGAAGTTACCTCACTCCTCAGAATGGCCGAGAACAGCAAGTGGATCTTAGTTACGACCGCTAAGATCATAAACAAACTCAGGTAGATTCTTCTTCTAATGCTGCCTGAGAAGAAACAACACACTCCGGTGCCGTTTAAAATAACAAACTTTTGATTGAAGAGATAAAAACTAAGTTTAACAACCACAGTCCTCTCACACGTCCTATCTATTAGTTAGGTGCAAGAGAATGACTGGGTATGACGTAGAGGGGAGGAGCTATATAGCAGCTCTGCTTGGGTGATCCTCTTGCACTTCCTGTTAGGGAGGAGATATAATCCCATAAGTAATGGATGACCCGTGGACTGACTACACTTAACAGGAGAAATATAAGATTGCATAAGAGCTCTTGATAAATGTTCCCCATAGTATACCGTTACCATTTAAATAACCGATAAGAGCAGGACAGTTGTTAGAAAATGCACAAGAGTATCTATAAACCACCCTAAAATTAGCTACATTGCCTACATTATAGCAGAGGGATCATTAAACCCAGTTGTAAAGAGAGTGAAAGGTACATTAAAGCAGTCATAAAACAAAACATGCAAACAAATATTAGTTCATTAGTACACACAATACACTTTAGTTTAGCATCATGACCAATTATATGAGTTTAGTGATGCTTCCCAGGAATACGTTTCAGGCTATGAGAAACACAATAGTAGACACAGACTTATCCCATCCAGAGTTCATAAAATATTTCAGCAAGACTATCAGTATATATTAAACTAGCAAGAACATCGTATCAAACGTCTTATTAATATGAAAAATGTTTGTTATCGTGCAATCACGATATTAGAGCTAAACATGATTAGTACATTGTGAACTTGTAGCGGCTATACAAAAACAATGTCAGAAAAGTCATCTTCTTTTAACCCCTTGAGTGCTAACGACGGCTCTGAGCCATCGCTGAGTTTCCCGCACAGGTACTAACGACGGTTTAGAGCCGTTGCTAACACTCTCCCACTTTGAGGGAGATCTGGGGGCTCCCACCCCGGCGATCGGGCCTCTATAGTGACAGGCATCGCTGAGGCTTCATGTTTTGCACGGTGACGCCACGCGCAATGACGTGATGACGTCACCGCAAAACTTTATTTAAAAATTACAAATTAGAAGCCTGTATCGCAGACATCTAAGCAACTACAGACCCCCAAAAACCTTAAATCAGCTTAGCACCCAGGTGGGAATTTTTCAGTATAGTACATATATAGTACATATATAAAACACACCATATACACATTTACAATATACCCACAATTCCCCAGCTCATATAGGTTTCTTATTCATCTTTTTTTTGTTTATAGCGAATATACAGGTGTTCCATAGGAGTTTCATGAGCTTTCTATGGGAGTAACATGGATAATAATGGGGAATCGTTCTCGTTCTAATGTTCTAAGCAATATCCACCAGCTTTATAACAGTTCACCCACACACTTGGCAAGACTGAAATGATCAAATTGATCTGAAATACAGTGTAGACATTATTAATGTTGTAAATGATTATTGTAGCTGGAAACGTCTGATTTTTAATGGACTATCTACATAGGCATATAGTCGCGTACAGAGGCCCATTATCAGTAACCATCTGTCCATTTTTTCCAATTTCACGTTGTGTTTACTTATCCAAGTTTATTATTTAAGAAGGCTAATTGATCATTAGAAAACCCTTTTGCAATTATGTTAGCACAGCTGAAAACGGTTGTGCTGATTAAAGAAGCAATAATACTGACCTTCATTAGACTAGTTGAGTATCTGGATCATTAACAATTGAAGGTTTGATTACAGGCTCAAGCTGGCCAGTAATAAAGAACTTTCTTATGAAACTTGTCAGTCTCTGAGAAATGAAGGCTATTCCATGCAAGAAATTGCCAAGAAACTGAAGATCTCATACAGCGCCGTGTACTTCTCTCTTCACAGAACAGAGCAAATTGGCTCTAACCAGAATAGAAAGTGGAGTGGGAGACCCTAGTGCCCATCTGAGAAAGAGGACAAATGCATTTGAGTGTCTAGTTTGAGAAACATATGCCTAACAGGTCCTCAACAGCCAGCTTCATTAAATACTACCCCCCAATAAACAGTCTCAACATTGAAGAGCTAGGCACCTCCAGGACGATGGCTTTCTAGGCAGAGTTGCAAAGAAAAAGCCATACCTCAGATTGGTCAATAAAAAGAAAAGATTAAGATGGGCAAAAGAACACAGACAATGAACAAAAGAAGATTGGAAAAAAAGTGTTATGGACAAGCGAATCTAAGTTTGAGGTGTTTGGATCACAAAGAAGATTTGTAAGACGCTGATCAAATAAAAAGATGCTGGAGGCGGGCTTGACACAATCTGTCAAGGATGGTGGAGGAAATGTGATGGTCTGAGGCTGCTTTGGTGGTGGTAAAGTGGGAGATTTATTTATAAGGTTAAAGGGACCTTGAAGAAGAAAAGCTATCACTACATTTTGCAATGCCATGCCATACCCTGTGGACTGTGCTTAATTGGAGCCAATTTCCTCCTACAACAGGACAATGACCCAAAGCACAGCTCCAAAGTATGCAAGAACTATTTAGGGAATAAGCATTTAGATGGTATTTTGTATTTAATAGGGTGGCCAGCACAGTCACCAGATCTCAACCCTATTGAGCTGTTGTGGGAGCTGCTTAGCCGTATGGTATGTAAGAAGTGCCCATCAAGCCAATCCAACTTGTAGGAGGTGCTTCAGGAAGCATGGGGGGAAATCTCTTCAGATTACCTCAATAAATGTCAACTGGAATGACAAAGGTCTGCAAGGCTGTAATTGCTGCACATGGAGGATTCTTTGACGAAAGCGATGTTTGAAGGACACAAAGGAGGAGGTCAAGAACCCACACAAGAGCTTGACTTCCCTCCCATTTCTCTTTAGTTCTGTTTCTTGGCCACCCAGGCCTCCCAATAGCTGTGTTTCAGCTACTTGCTTATGGATTAATGTTTGGGAGCTCAGACTAATGTGAGAGCCTTTATCCCTGGGACATATCATTCACAAAGAGACAGACGAGATTTCCAGAAAGCTCAATTGCACAAGAACATAGGAATACCCTGTTATGTGTGCAGTACCTCCCTAGGGATTTCAGGCTTAACTACCCTTAGGCATCATGGGGAAATGTCCCTTAGCTTCCCCCTGTGGGATTATGGTATTTCCTCAGATATCCTCTGCTGTACAAGTCCAAGCACTAGATGAGCTCTCTACTGGATACTGCTGCAGCTTAGTGCCTGGTAAGCCGTTAGAGGGTTGTTGCTTCAGGTAAGTCACTTACCACAGCACACACACAGCCCAGTGGCTATTAGAAGGTACTTTTAACACAGGTATAGCATGGGCAGGGGACTTTGCCTGCTCTCCTACTGACACAATTTATCTCTCATTTCAAGTACCTGTATGCCCTACCTCAATCAGGGACGCATTTATATATATCTGACACCCTTGTTAGCCCTCTGTCACCTCTGGGGACCCATTATTGACTTCCTGAATAAAAGTGGAGTATGGCCCTTTAAGATAACCGCTAACTGTTTTTAGTGTTTGGTGCACTTTTACATTTTTGTCTTGCATATTTGGCCTCTATAAGGCACCGGCAATGCTATGGGCGGTAACCCCACACCATCAGCTTCGCAATCTTTCTCCTTCACTACAGAGCTGCTACAGAGCAGAACGGAAGTTTATGAGCATCTGTCTGGATTTTTTCCTTAATACTTAGCCTGATTCTCAGTCCTGTCACTGGAGGGAAAGTGAGTACCCACACAGGTGCTGCCATGGGGTAACTTGTGGGTTACTTCTGTCAGTCTGTACCTTTGGGCCTATGTGATACATCACACTATATTTTATAGCAGTTGTCAGAGGTATTAACTGGGCTAGTGTAGAGGGCTCTCTGCCATTTTTTTCTAACAGTGCATGCCTGTTTCTTCATACTCTGCTATACTAATACTTATTGCACATTATGGAACACAGTGGATCTGTCCCCACTGAAATCATGTTTCTACTGATAACCCTCCATGTACATTATTATGTTTGTTTTGCAAATCGGTTCCAGTGTGTCAGGTCAATCAACTCTGTAATAGTTTTGTACCTCAATTTTGCATGCCAATCAGTTGCATCCTTCTAAATTCCCTAAGGAGTTTTGTCCTGTTTATGAAACTCAGGGGTCTACTACTAACTTTACTCCTGAATTTAAAAAGAGTTTACATGGCAGAATATTTAGTGGCTATCCCAAAGAGAAGTATCTGGGGATTTACATTTATCCTCTAATGTGAATATGCAAGCTTCTCCCCCGCAGCATCAAATTCCTGTACTGCTTCAGAGTTCTGACTCTGAAGACTGAAAATCATCCAGTTCAGATGGGGCAGTGTCATCAGGTGAACAGGACCCTGACAATGTTTTTAGATTTAAAGTGGAGCATATGCTTACCTTACTACATGATTATACCATTTGCTCCTTCCTCCAGGTTTAAGAGGATGTCCCTGATTCCAGAGCAGAATCCATACCTAAGGTTGATGGAGCTATTTTCACTCTTGCCAGACACACTGCAATCCCTGTGGAGGATAGCACCTCTTTCAGAGGCCCAATGGACAGAAAATTGGATTCTTTCTTGAGAAAGATCTCCCTTCAGACTGGTCTTCTGCTTAAACCAGCAGTGTTATCACCTGTGTAGCAGTGGCAGGGACCCTTTCATGTGATTCCCTATCTAAAATGGTTACTTACCAATCCTCTGCTCAGGATCTCTGGGAATTTCATTAGGGACCTTAGAATGGCTAATGCCTTTATATGCAATTCAGTAATGGACATCATTAAAGGGACAGTCAACACAAAAATTGTTATTGTTTAAAAAGATAGATAATGCCTTTACTACCCATTCCCCAACTTTGCACAACAACCTGGTTATATTAACATACTTTATGTTGAAATATTTTTTCTCTTGTAAGATGTATCAAGTCCACGGATTCATCCATACTTGTGGAATATTCTCCTTCCTAACAGGAAGTGGCAAAGAGAGCACCCACAGCAGAGCTGTCTATATAGCTCCTCCCTTAGCTCCGCCCCCCAGTTATTCTCTTTGCCTGCTTAACTGCTAGGAAAGGTAAAGTGAGTGGGGTGACAAAAATGTTAGTTTTTATTTTCTCAAGCAAAAGTTTGTTATTTTAAATGGTACTGGTGTGTACTATTTACTCTCTGGCAGAAAAGGGATGAAGATTTCTGCAAGGAGGATGATGATCTTAGCACTTTGTAACTAAGATCCACTGCTGTTCTCACAAGGGCTGAAGAATACAGGAAAACTTCAGTTGGGGGAACGGTTTGCATGCAAAGCTGCATTGAGGTATGTTCAGTCTATTTTTTTCTAGACAGACTGTGATAATTCTAGAAAAGGCTGGCAATATCCCCATGAGGGAAGGGTAAGCTGTATTCAGGCACTTAATAGGAATCCCAGCTTGCATAAAGGGCTCATTGTTTACTGGTGACACTGATAGGAAAAAAACGTTTTATATTGCAAACATAACGTTTTTTTGAGGGACTTTAAGGGTTCATTGTGGCTTATTTAAGGGTTATTAACCCACACGGCTAGTTTAGAAACACTCTGGTGTGTTTCCTTTAGGCCCCATAACATTGAGTGAGGTGGGAGGGGCCTATTTTCGCGCCTCAGTTGCACAGTTTCTTTTCCTCAGAGACATCCAGCTCCTTCTACAGAGGGTCCTGCTGTGTTTGAGGGCTTAAAATAATTTTTTTTCCCCCACAAATCGTTCCTAAAGGGCAGGTAGGCGCCACAGCAGAGCTGTGACAAGGTGCTGAACGTTGTTTTACCTTTTTTTGACGTTTTGTCAATCCGGTTTTTACTTTAAGGGGTTAATCGTTTATTTGTCTAGCTGTGTAAACTTACTAAGGCTTTATGATGCTACTGTACAAATTTCGTAAAGTTTACTGCTTTTTTACACTGTTTTGCAGAGTTTGTGCATCTTTTTTTTCTCTTAAAGGCACAGTACCATTTTTTCTAAGTACTATTTGCTTTGATTAAAGTGTTTTCCAAGCTTGCTTGTTTCATTACTAGCCTGTTTAACATGTCTGACATCAAGGAAAATCCTTGTTCAATGTGTTTAGAAGCCATTGTGGAACCCCCTCTTAGAATGTGTCACAATTGCACTGATATGTCTATAAATTATAAAGAGCATATTTTAGCACTTAAAAATATAGCAATAGATGATTCTCAGACAGAAGGAAATGAGGGTTTGCCATCTAGCTCTCCCCAAGTGTCACAACCAGTAACGCCCGCACAAGTGACGCCAAGTACCTCTAGTGCGTCAAATTCATTTACTTTACAAGACATGGCCACAGTTATGAATACAACCCTCACAGAGGTTTTATCTAAACTGCCTGGTTTACAAGGAAAGCATGACAGCACTGGGTTAAGAACAAATGCTGAGCCGTCTGATGCTTTAGTAGCCGTATCCGATATACCCTCACAATGTTCTGAAGTAGGGGTAAGGGATTTGTTATCTGAGGGAGAAATTTCTGATTCAGGAAAGACGCTCCCTCAGACAGATTCTGATATGACGGCCTTTAATTTTAAGCTTGAACACCTCTGCTTATTGCTCAGGGAGGTATTAGCGACTCTAGATGATTGTGACCCTATAGTGGTCCCAGAGAAATTGTGTAAAATGGACAAATACTTAGAGCTTCCTGTTTACACTGATGTTTTTCCAGTCCCTAAGAGGATTGTGAATATTGTTACTAAGGAGTGGGATAGACCAGGTATTCCGTTCGATCCCCCTCCTGTTTTTAAGAAAATGTTTCCCATATCTGACACCATGCGGGACTTGTGGCAGACGGTTCCTAAGGTGGAGGGAGCTATTTCTACTCTTGCTAAGCGTACAACTATACCTATTGAAGACAGTTGTGCTTTCAAAGATCCTATGGATAAAAAAATTAGAGGGTCTCCTAAAGAAAATTTTTGTTCATCAAGGTTTTCTTCTCCAACCTATTGCGTGCATTGTTCCTGTAACTACTGCAGCTGCTTTCTGGTTCGAGGCTCTAGAAGAGGCTCTCCAGATGGAGACTCCATTAGAGGATATTATGGATAGAATCAAGGCCCTTAAGTTGGCTAATTCTTTCATTACAGAAGCCGCTTTCCAACTGGCTAAATTAGCGACAAAGAATTTAGGTTTTGACATTTTAGCACGCAGGGCGTTATGGCTTAAGTCCTGGTCTGCTGATGTCTCATCAAAATCTAAACTGTTGAACATCCCTTTCAAAGAAAAGACCCAATTCGGGCCTGAACTGAAAGAGATTATTTCAGACATCACTAGAGGGAAAGGCCATGCCCTCCCTCAGGATAAGACAAATAAAATGAGGACCAAAAAAATGTTTTTGTTCCTTTCGGAACTTCAAGGGTGGTCCCGCTTCAGCTTCCCCTGCAGCAAAGCAAGAGGGGAATTTTGCCCAATCCAAGTCAGTCTGGAGACCTAACCAGGCTTGGAACAAAGGTAAACAGGCCAAGAAACCTGCTGCCTCTAAGACAGCATGAAGGGGTAGCCCCCGATCTGGGACCGGATCTAGTAGGGGGCAGACTCTCTCTCTTCACTCAGGCTTGGGCAAGAGATGTTCACGATTCCTGGGCTTTAGAAATTGTGTCCCAGGGATATCTTCTGGACTTCAAAGACTCCCCCCCAAAGGGGGAGATTTCACATTTCTCAATTGTCTGCAAACCAGACAAAGAGAGAGGCGTTCTTACGCTGTGTAGAAGACCTACATACCATGGTAGTGATCCGCCCAGTTCCAAAAGCAGAACAAGGGATAGGTTTTTACTCAAACCTGTTTGTGGTTCCCAAAAAAAGAGGGAACTTTCAGACCAATCTTGGATCTCAAAATTCTAAACAAATTCCTCAGAGTACCATCTTTCAAGATGGAGACTATTCGGACTATTCTTCCTCTGATCCAGGAGGGGTCAATATATGACTACCGTGGACTTAAAGGATGCGTATCTACACATCCCTATTCACAGAGATCATCATCGATTACTCCGATTCGCCTTTCTGGACAGGCATTACCAGTTTGTGGCCCTTCCCTTCAGGTTGGCCACGGCTCCCAGAATTTTCACAAAGGTGCTAGGGTCCCTTTTGGCGGTTCTAAGACCACGGGGCATAGCAGTGGCGCCTTATCTAGACGACATCTTAATTCAGGCGTCGACTTTCCAGCTAGCCAAGTCTCACACGGACATCGTGTTGGCTTTTCTGAGATCTCACGGGTGGAAGGTGAACAGAAAAAAGAGTTCTCTCGTCCCTCTCACAAGAGTTTCCTTCCTAGGGACTCTAATAGACTCGGTAGAAATGAAAATATTTCTGACGGAGGTCAGAAAATCAAAACTTTTAATCACTTGCTGAGCTCTTCATTCCATTCCTCGGCCATCAGTGGCTCAATGTATGGAGGTAATCGGACTCATGGTAGCGGCAATGGACATAGTTCCTTTTGCCCGCCTACACCTCAGACCACTGCAACTATGCATGCTCAAACAGTGGAATGGGGATTATGCAGATTTATCTCCTCAACTGCATCTGGACCAGGAGACCAGAGATTCCCTTCTCTGGTGGTTGTCTCAGGACCACCTGTCTCAGGGAATGTGTTTCCGCAGGCCAGAGTGGCTCATAGTAACGACAGATGCCAGCCTGCTAGGCTGGGGTGCAGTCTGGAACTCCCTGAAAGCACAGGGCTTATGGTCTCGGGAGGAAACTCTCCTCCCGATAAACATTCTAGAACTGAGAGCGATATTCAATGCGCTTCAGGTGTGGCCTCAGCTAGCTGCGGCCAAATTCATCAGATTTCAGTCGGACAACATCACGACTGTAGCTTATATCAATCATCAAGGAGGAACACGGAGTTCTCTAGCCATGATGGAGGTAACTAAAATAATCCGATGGGCGGAGGATCACTCTTGCCATCTCTCAGCAATCCATATCCCAGACGTAGAGAACTGGGAGGCGGATTTCCTAAGTCGTCAGACTTTTCATCCGGGGGAGTGGGAGCTCCATCTGGAGGCATTTGCCCAGCTGACTCAGCTATGGGGCACACCAGAATTGGGTCTGATGGCGTCCCGACAGAACGCCAAACTTCCTTGTTACGGGTCCAGCTCCCGGGATCCCCAGGCGGTACTGATAGATGCTCTAGCAGTGCCCTGGTCCTTCAATCTGGCCTATGTATTTCCACCGTTTCCTCTCCTCCCACGTCTGGTTGCGTGGCCACGCAGGACTTGGTATGCAGACCTAGTGGACATGTCATCTGCTCCACCGTGGACTCTGCCAATGAGGCAGGACCTTCTAATCCAAGGTCCATTCAAGCATCCAAATCTAATTTCTCTGCGTCTGACTGCTTGGAGATTGAACGCCTGATTCTATCAAAGCGTGGTTTCTCTGAGTTGGTCATTGATACCCTGATTCAAGCTAGAAAGCTTGTCACCAGGAAAATCTATCATAAGATTTGGCGCAAATATCTTTGTTGGTGGGAATCCAAGGGTTACTCATGGAGTGAGATTAGGATTCCTAGATTATTGTCTTTTCTCCAAGAAGGATTGGAGAAGGGGTTATCAGCTAGTTCCTTAAAAGTACAGATATCTGCTTTGTCTATTCTTTTACACAAACGTCTGGCAGATGTCCCAGACGTTCAAGCGTTTAGTCAGGCTGTAGTCAGGATCAAGCCTGTATTTAAACCTGTTGCTCCGCCATGGAGCCTAAACTTAGTTCTTAAAGTTCTTCAAGGGGTTCCGTTTGAATCTATGCATTCCATAGATATTAAGCTTCTATATTGGAAAGTTTTGTTTTTAGTATCTATCGCTTCGTCTCAAAGAGTTTTTGAGTTATCTGCTTTACAGTTTGATTCACCTTACCTGGTTTTCCATGCAGATAAGGTGGTTTTGCGTACCAAACCTGGATTCCTTCCTAAGGTTGTTTCTAATAAGAATATCAATCAGGAAATTGTTGTTCCTTCACTGTGTCCTAATCCTTCATCAAAGAAGGAACGTCTGTTGCACAATCTTGATGTGGTTCGTGCTTTAAAGTTCTACTTACAAGCAACTAAAGATTTTCGTCAAACATCTTCATTGTTTGTTGTTTACTCTGGTAAGCGGAGAGGTCAAAAGGCTACGGCTACCTCTCTTTCCTTTTGGGCTGAAAAGCATCATCCGTTTGGCTTATGAGACTGCTGGCCAGAAGCCTCCTGAAAGAATTACTGCTCATTCTACTAGAGCAGTGGCTTCCACATGGGCTTTTAAAAATGAGGCTTCTGTTGAACAGATTTGTAAGGCGGCGACTTGGTCTTCGCTTCATACTTTTTCTAAATTTTACAAATTCGATACTTTTGCTTCTTCAGAGGCTATTTTTGGGACAAAGGTTCTACAAGCAGTGGTGCCTTCCGTTTAAGGTACCTGTCTTGTCCCTCCCTTCATCCGTGTCCTAAAGCTTTGGTATTGGTATCCCACAAGTATGGATGAATCCGTGGACTCGATACATCTTACAAGAGAAAACAGAATTTATGCTTACCTGATAAATTTCATTCTCTTGTGATGTATCGAGTCCATGGCCCACCCTGTCTGTTTAAGACAGGTAGTGTATTTTTATTTAAAAAACTTCAGTCACCTCTGCACCCTATAGTTTCTCCTTTTTCTTCCTAGCCTTCGGTCGAATGACTGGGGGGGCGGAGCTAAGGGAGGAGCTATATAGACAGCTCTGCTGTGGATGCTCTCTTTGCCACTTCCTGTTAGGAAGGAGAATATTCCACAAGTATGGATGAATCCGTGGACTCGATACATCACAAGAGAAAGAAATTTATCAGGTAAGCATAAATTCTGTTTTTATTGAGTCTTTTTCAATATATACAGTGATACAAAAATACTTTATTCAAAACAAGTAGAAATAAGAAATTTCTATTTGTATCCTTCTGAGAAAAGAACAAGAAAAAGACAGTAGAGTAAATCTAAAAATGAACAATAGATCATGTAACTCTCTAACAGAACAGTAGTAATAAATGTATGTTAAATCTACATTTCATAATGTCATCTTACTTGTAGACTGTACATAATGGACGATAGCTTAGGAAACCAAACTGTAGTTATGACTTCTAACTCCAAGAGGAATATTTGCTTCAGAGAGTAATGATCCATTAGATATTTGTTTTAATAGAGCATGGTAGTTATATTAACATACTTTACAACCTTTAAACCTCTAAATTTCTATCTGTTTCTAAGTCCCTAAAGACAGCCCCATGATCACATTCTTTTGTATTTGCTTTCCATATCAGGGGAAGCTAGTTCATGTGAGCCATATAGATAACATTGTGCTGACACCCGTGGATTCTAACAACGCAGCACTGATTGGCTTAAAGGGACAGTCTACACAAATTGTTATTGTTTAAAAATATAGACAATGCCTTTACTACCCATACCCCAGCTTTGCACAATCAACATTGCTAGATTAATATACTTTATAACATTTAAACCTCTAAATGTCTGCCTGTTTCAAAGGCACTATAGACAGCCTCTTAATCACATGTATAAAATACTTCATTTTGAAAGACCCTTTATTTGTTAGCAGCTCAGTGCAGTGAACACTGCTAACAAATAAAGGGACTTTCAGAATGAAGTATTTTATACTTCATGAATGAAAGTCCCCATTATTTGTTACGATGGTAAATCCTAGCGTTTCACAAACACTAGGATTTACCATCACTTTAAATGCAAGTCATTAGATAAAGTCATGTGATCAGGGGGCCATCAGAAGATGCTTAAAAACAAGGTAATCACAGAGGTAAAAAGTGTATTAAAGGGACAGTTTACTTAAATATTTCCCCCCTTTCATTTGTTCCCAATGATCCACTTTACCTGCTGGAGTATATTAAATTGTTTACAAGTATTTCCATTACCCTTATATTGGCATTTGAAATAGTTTATTTAGCTTGTGGTATCCCCCCCCCCATCCTGAAAGTTTTTGTCCTCAAGGCCAGTAGAATAAATTACACTCCCAGTGAGTTATAGAAGAGATAAGGTAATAAAATGTTAATTTTCCATTGTTTTAGGACAGATATAAGATAAAGAAGCAGGTATATGTACACAATGTGATAAAGTAATGAGATCTGATTATACCTACAAGCTCAACCCATTTTATTAGGCTGTGGCTTAAAAAAAACCAACAACTGCTATTTCATATACACAAATAAACATTAAATAGCAAATCTCATACATTTTATACTCTGCAGCTGGTAAAAAAGTAATTGGCAACACATTTTATAGTATACTGTCCCTTTAATATAACCATGTTTTCTATGCAAAACTGGGGAATGGGTAATAAAGAGATTATCTATCTTTTAAAACAATAAAAATTGAGTTGACTGTCCCTTTAAGATTGATGTCAAAATGAAGTCAGTCCTTGCAAGAAGGGCCTTATGGTTAAAGTCTTGGTCAGCAGGCATGGTATCAAATCATAGGTTAATGAATCTTTCCTTTCAAGAGAAGATTCTATTTGGTTCTGATCTGGATTCAATCATCAAGACAGTTACTGGAGGTAAAAGAGCTTTTCTCCCTCAGGACACAAAGTCTTAGGGAAAGAAAAGATCAAATAACAGAGTTCATTCCTTTAGTTCCCCAGGAGTAAAGAAGTCCTCTTTTCAAAAGCCTAAGTCCTACAAGCCAGCCTAAAAGCCTGGATCTTCATGGGCGGATTACAAGCAGTCCAAGGAGCCGAACTCCAATACCACATCTGCATGAAAGGTGCATCCTACAGACTGAAATCTGTTCTGGTAGGGGGCATACTGATTCTTTTTCATAAGGCCTGGTTACAGTCAGTTCAGGACTAGACTTGTGCGCGGTGAAAAAATTTGTTTTGGTTCGTTTTGGATTGATTCGAATGTTTTCGAATTTTGTTTTCGGATCGATTCAAATTCGGATACATTCGAATGCATTCGTTTTGGATTTGTTCGGATTCATTCGGATTCAAATAAATTTGGATGTATTCGGATGTATTCGGTTCAGATTCGATTCGTAAATTCGGAAGTTCGGTATGTGTTAGGTGGGATGTGCTGTGTATTAGACTAGTATTATGTACTGTAATATTAGGTGTAACCCATAGCAGAGTGATATAACCTAATATACAGTACAATACTAGTGTAATTGTGATTAGTCCATGGCCATCCGAATGTTACGAATAAATCCGAACTAATTCGGATTTATTCGTTCGATTCGGTGCTACGGTAATTCGGAAATTCGAATCGATCCGAATCTCCGAATTTAACAAATTTGTCAGAATTCAAATTCGGAATGAAACGAAACGCACATGTCTATTCAGGACCCATGGGTTCAAAACATCATATTTCCAGGGTTACAGGATAGGTTTTCGCTTCAGGCTTCCTTGAGGACGATTCCATCTGTCTCATGTCTGCAAAAATCCTGTAAAGGTGGCTGCTTTTATGCAGTCTGTTGAGGATTTAGAGAACATAGGAGTAATTATCCCAGTACCTGTGTCCAAGTAGGGTCAGGGGTTTTACTCCAATGTATTCATTGTCCCAAAGAAGGAAGGGACTTTCAGACCCATCTTAGATTTGAAAACCCTAAACAGGTTTGTCAGGGTTCCCACCTTCAAGATGGAAACAATTCTCACAATATTACCCTTAATACAAGAGGGTCAATTCATGTCTACAATAGAACTCAATGATGCATACCTACATATCCCCATCCACAAGGATCACACTCAATTTCTACGGTTTGCATTCCTAAACAAACACTACCGGTTTGTTGCCCTTCCATTTTGTGTGGTTACAGCTTTTCACATTTTCACAAAGATGCTATGAGCATTGTTGGCGGTGATTAGAGTTTAGGGGATATCAATTGCCCCTTATCTAGACAATATCTTAATGCAGACTCCAACTCTGTCTCTAGCTATTGCCTATATGCAAAGGCTTCTAGCTTTTCTCCAAGACCACGTTTATTATTAATATTATTATTATCATTGGTTATTTGTAGAGCGCCAACAGATTCTGCAATCAATGTTCCAAAAAACTCATTATCACCAGCCACAAGGGTGTCCTTTCTAGGAGTCATTATAGACTAACTCCTTATGCTCCTGATGGAATCACTCAGACTAATACCTCAGAAGACTGCTTCAGACGTGGCCCATCTTGAAAGAGGAAATGTTTATCCGTTTCCAGTTGGACAATATCACTGCGGTGGCCTACATAAATCATAAAGGGGGTACCTGCAGTCCACTGGCTATACAAGAAATGTCTCAGATTCTGTATTTAACAGAGAGGAATCAATGCTGCCTTTCAGCATTTCACATTCCAGAGGTAAACAATTGGGAAGAGTATTACCTCAGTCGTCAGTCGGTTAACCCAGGAGAGTGTTCTCTCCATCAATTAATCTTCGAATATTTAGTGATCAAATGGGGTTCCCCGGATATAGATCTGATGGAATCCCTTAAATCACAAACTTCCAATGTATTGTGAAAGGTCAAGAGATCCAAAGGCTCAAATGATAGACACCTTGGTGTGTCCATGGAACTTTTATCTAGCGTACCTGTTTCCTCCAAGAGTAATTGCTCAAATCAAACAGGAGTCGTTTTGATTGCTCCAGCCTGCAGATGTCCTCTGTTTCTCCATGGCTTCTTTCTCTAAGACAAGATCTTTTGTCTCATGGGCCTCTTTTCCATCAGGATGTGAAATCTCTAAGTTTAACGGCGTGGAGGTTGGACACCTAGTTTTAAAACACAGAGGGTTCTCTGACTCAGTAATTGATACTCTGATTTAAGCCAGAAAACATTTTACCCAAAAGATTTATCATAAGATTTGGAAAGCATTCTTTCATTGGTGTTCTTCAAAGGTATTTTCTTGGTATTCCTTTAGGATTCCTAGAATTCTTCAGTTTTTACAAGATGGTCTTGACAAGGGTTGGTCTGCTAGCTCCCTTAAAAGTCAATTTTCTGCTTTATATGTTCTCTCTTATAGAAGATAGCTAAACTTCATGACGTTCAGACTTTGTCCAGGCGCTAGTAAGAATTATGCCCTGGAAATTTCTTTCTTTCAGTTCTGCAAGGTGCTCCATTTGACCCGATGGATTCCATTGAAATCAAACTTTTATCTTGGAAAGTGCTTTTCTTTTTAGCAATCTCTTCAGCTAGGAGAGTTTCTTAATTGTCAGTTTTGTCCTGTGACTCCATTTTTTTTTATTTATTTTTTTAAGATTTTATTTTTATTGAGGTTGTTCAGAAATAAAACAATAAATATAAGTTCAATTGCATACAGTATAGATAACGGTTACAGCAATGATTGGTTTGCTAGAGTATTCCAGTGCAGCGTATTGCTTTACAATATTTACTCAAAAGAGTAAAACAGTATTATTGTACAAAATAACATTGAACCTGTATATTAGAACCTCATTTTTAGAAAAAAATTTTTGTAAAAAGAAATGAAATGAATGCGCCTCCAAAAAAACCATGACAGGCTACTCATGGACCTATGCAATCCAAATGATCAAGAGGAGGAGCCCTAACATTACATACAGTCATTTTGGTTGTAAAATAATCTATATATTTGCGTTTCTCCTTAAACTGTAGGAAAACGAGAAATGAAGTATAATCCCTGAAGGATGAGCCGGGCCTCTCATGGACCCTTAACTTGATATTATGCACTAATAGGGATTTAAAAGGAGAGCATGAGCAGGAAAACAGGGTTTCTAGGGTATGTATTTTCCCATGCTTACCTAGTAAGCGCAATGGTGGGGGGAGGGAGCTAGTGGTGACATATAGGGACCTTTATAGAGGTGTAAGGAGCTAAATGGAAGATGTAGAAGCTAATGCTAAGTAGAGCATTGGTATCAACATCCTATTTCAGTTGAAATTGCCTTTCATCTATCAACTATACGGGAGTTTACAAAATAGATATCCCTGCCAACATGAAGAAGGTGGAATATTGCAGTCTAATAAGCCTGGGGAGGGGTATTCGTTATCTTCATCAATAGGATCACTAACGGGCTGTTACAAATCTAGACAGAGAACATTTTGTTACAAATCTAGACAGAGACAATTCGCAACATTCACTCATAATAAATTTAATCACTTACCATGTGGTTTAATATGATATTTGGATATATCACTTGCCTTTTGTTTCCTTGCAAATAATTCTGACATTTGATTGCATTTGTCAATTTATTTAGTAAAATTGCCACCTTGATATTATGAAGACCAAGCATAGATCCTAAATGACTAACTTCATGACACCATATCCTTTCTATATGTTAGGGGTGCCCTCTGAAATAGGTGTTGCTTGGCTTCCCACTAGGTTTCAATTTACCGCTCTTCAGTCAAAATCTATCTGTGTACTTAACATCCTATGCATATATGCTCACAATGTATATACATTTTCTGTACAGCTGTGTTAAATATTTATTTTAGCAAACATAGATCCTCAATGATTAACATGTTGGCCGATTAGTGCAGGGATTGCACTGCCATCCTTTGTTAGAGGTGTTGTTTGTCTATCTAAGCAAGTTATTGACTGTATGAGTGAATGTTGCAAATTTGATGTCCTAGGACTGTGTGACTTTAGTTCTCTGTGCATTCTTTGTATGTAGTTCCCAGGAAAGCCAGTATCAGGGTCTCTGTCTGGTATAGGCTTTGCAGGAACTGTGCTGCACCGTCTGGTATTTTCCCCATTAGGGATATATGTTAAGGTTATTTTAACCTATTAAAATGAAAATGCTGATATCCCTGGCTTTTGTGTAGTTACTTATTTGGTATCTACAAATTTCTCTCTCCTAAAGTTTTTTCAATATATATACATTTCAATGGTCTGCATTTTCAATCCTTTAAACAGGTTCAGCTGTGATTAATTTAAGGGCACAGCATAGCTCCAAACACAGCCTACTCCCCTTATTCTTTTCTAATAAAGAGCAAATAATATACTGCAACATCAGATTTTCCCATATCTCCTTATAACGGTAAGAGGTTGTACAAAGTACAAGCAAACACATGGTGCCTATATCACAGTTTCAAGCATATTAGGGAGAGAGATTTTAAAAGATAATATGAAATGTGAAAACAGTAAATTGCAACATTGAACATTAGACGGGATTAACTAGTAGGGAGCATTGGTTCAGATGCTATAAGTCTTTAGAACTTAGCCGACACCAGCTTTGAAGAAATCCCAAAGGACTCTGTGTAGATACAGAGATCTGTATCGATAAAAAAAGTGGGTACATTTTCTATAGCAGCCATAGTACCTATAGAAGCAGATTGGATGTAAGCCTCCAAAGTATAAGAAGTGCTCAAGTCTCCATACATATCGGCTCATCCTCTCAGGACAGCGTTCTATCTGTAAGGCTGTTGGAATCTTCATTGCATGTGGGCAGTTAGTACTATCTGCCCTTTGAGGATGAAAGCGCTTACCCTCCTGGGGAGAAATTTTTATAAGTAGAGCCTGCGAGGCGGATCGTACCGCTTCAGGGGCTCCCTCTGTAAGGGTTATCGCATTGGGAGCTAGCTCAGGTGAATCTCCATTTTTAGTTTTTCACAAAGATAAAGCTGTAAGATTTCCTTCCTAAGGTGGTTTCTTTGGAAAATATCTATCAGGAGATTGTTGTTCCTTTTTATGTCCAGATCCTGTTAATCCTAAGGAACGAGTTCAGACAATTTTCCAGTTTGTTTGTTCATTACTCTGGGACTGGTAAAGGGCAGAACCTCTTGGCTCAAACTGTTAATTCACAAGGCTTACTTAGTAGCGGGAAAGGCACCTCCTAAGCATATCACAGCTATTTCTACAAGATCAGCTGTAACTTCCTGGGTTTTCAAAAATAATGCATCTTTGGAGCAGATTTGCAAAGCTGCAACATGGTCTTCTCTGCATACCTTCACTTATTTGATGTTTTTTGCTTCTTCGCAAGCAGCTTTTGGCAGGAAACTCCTTTAGGCCACAGTGTCTGATAAATAGGAACTTCCAGAAAATTATCCCACCCATTCCGTAACATGGACTATTTGCTTGGGTTTAATCCCAGATGTTATGGAGCCCTATGAACTATCATCTTTTTATGAAAGAAAACAAAATTTATGCTTACCTGAAATGATGATAGTCCATGGGCCCCACCTGTTTCAATGTTTTGGGACGACAGATCTAATTTGCATTTCTATAGACCCTGCTTTTGTCTTTCATACCTATCTGTTTACTATTCTATGCTTGGCTATGTGTTGAATTTAAAGAGACATGAAACCCCAAATTTTTCTTTTATGATTCAGATAGAACATACAATTTTAAACAACTTTCTAATTTACTTCTATTATCTAATCTGTTTTATTCTCTTGGTATAATTTGTTGAAGGAGCAGCAGTGCCCTAATGGTTTCTAACTGAACACATGGGTGAGCCAATCACAATCGATATATCTATGTAACCACCAATCAACAGCTAGAACCTAGGTTCTCTGTTGCTCCTGAGTTTGCTTAGATAAACATTTCATCAAAGTATAACAAGAGAAGGAAGCAAATTAAATAATAGAAGTTAATTGGAAAGTTGTTTACAATTGCATGCTCTGTCTAAATCATGAAAGAAAATGTTTGGGTTTCATGTCCCTTTAAGCTTTTGTGTGGGTTCTTGGCTTCCTCCTAGTGGCGGGAATTATATCCCACATGTTATGGAGCCCGGATTATCATCATTCCAAAAGAAAAGAATTGATCAGGTAACCATAAATTTTGTTTTTCTGTATGCCATTTCTCTTTTTGAATAAGAGGTTAGTTTCTATACCACCCAAAACCATGCAGTTCCTGTCAAACGCTTTAAAATAAAAACACTATTATTAAATAAATACTGAGCTTATGACTGGTACATTACAGGTTTGATTTTTGTCAGTGATTAGAAATAAATATGTTTTCTGAAAAATATGAAAAAAAAAGCAATAAACAATCAAATCTAAAATTGTCTAAAAGAAATTTGCTTAGGATGCCAGCTTTGCTAAGCATGTGGCTCTTAAAATAAATGCCTGGATGTTTTACATCACAAATTTAATTTGGATTTTATATTCAAAATCTGTACACCTCCATTAACACTGTAACTTGGCATTGCTTCATCATTTTATCTTTTTAGTATAATTAACGATCAAAGTAATAGGATATATTTTTAATACTCTTTTTTTTTTGTTGCTAAAATAAGAAAGCTAATTTTTCTCACGTAGCTATGCATCATTAAATATGAATCTGACAAGGTGAAATTAGCAATACTGGGGAAATAATCTTTTTTCTAGTACACCATGAGATGGATTCTCCAGGAATACATTACCAACTCTGCTTTTTAATAAGCTTTACTAAAATTTTAATAAAGCTACCAAAATCAGACCTGCTCTGCATTAAACATGGTATTTTATTAATCCAGACCTTTTTATATTCCCGGTGATTTCATAAATGCCAATTATTTTCCAATTATAGTGTATATTTTGCTTATTCAATTCTGCAACTGTGAGAATCAAGTTTGTCACAATCTTCTTTACATCTTTGCTTGCTATAGTATTAAAACAATATTAAACAACATAACAGATATGTTCAAATAAATATACCACAAGGGAGAGAGATGCTTAGGGGCCTATGTATCAAAGGTCTTGTGGACCTGATCCGACAGTGCGGATCAGATCCGCAAGACCTCGCTGAATGTGGAGAGCAATACGCTCTCCGTATTCAGCATTGCACCAGCAGCTCACAAGAGCTTCTGGTGCAACGCCGCCCCTGCAGACTTGCGGCCAATGGGCCGCCAGCAGGGAGGTGTCAATCAACCCGATCGTACTCGATTGGGTTGAATTGTGGTGATTCCTGTCCGCATGCTTAGAGCTTGATAAATGGGCCTCTTAGTCTACATTTAAATCTAATTTTCTTACTGACTTGCTTTGCAGGTCAGTAAAATGCCTCTTGACTATGTTTATCTTATCTCATTCTTTAACGTATTGCTGTGAGCAATTAAAGTGATGGTAAATTTACACCGATTGATCAATAAAATCTTAATGATCAAGTATGTCTAACCTAAGTCGCTATTATTTTTTCTAATTTTTCTTTCTCCTTTATATAATTAATTTAGATTTCACTTACGGAGCGTTATTGCTCCTTGCTCCGCCCCCAGCATTACTTCCTTTATTTTCTTCACCCCGGCGAGAGAGCTGAACCACCCCTCTATACGTTATTGTATTGGCATCTAGATCTTCGTGGTTCACTCTGCGCATGCGTTTCATATATGAATCGAATATATATGATCAATATATAGTCGATTATATATATATATATATTACAATCTATAATCAGCAGTGGGTTGAAATCTGCATCTAGAAAGAAGCCGCACTATTAGAAAAATAAAAAATGAACTTGCCGTATATACAATAAAGCCACCGAAGATATCCTCAGTACAATGTTCCAGATTGAAATAAATAAAGCTTGCCCATGCGCACAATTTCATGACATCGCTCTGTCAGACAGTAATCCAATATTTAGCGCATGCGCATATGTAACGACGGGTGTGTTTGCTTAGAGGAGTGTCGCCGAATGGCCTGGACTGTCATTGGTATAAAAAAAGCGTGACACGAATAAATCAATGGTGGCTGTTGTATGGGAGGAGGAAGGTATGTGAAACTTCGGCATTTTAATGTTAAAAATAACGATCGATTAACAGCTTTTCATGAATGAAAGTCACATTATTTTTAAATTATACATACGATCACTAGTTTGATGTCAGCATAGTTTACCATCTCTTTAAGGACAGATATAAACGAGTACTAAACAATTAAACAATCCAAGTTTATAAAGTTGTAGCCGCTCTGGGACAGTTGAAAAGTCATGTTTTATAGGTAAATTACAGAAAAAACAATCAAAATAAAATATAAAAGTACATTATAGAGTGTGTTTTTACCATGCATAACTATACAAAAAACATTTGTCTCTTTAATTCCTGAAAAAGAAAAATCTGTGTAATTCTAACCAAATGTTTTGCTGATGCCCTTTAGTCCTTTTCTACTGAGATGTTAGAAATGCATTTTGACATCATATGATTTGGTAAAGAGAATTCAGGGTAAAGGTGTTCTCTCTAGAATCTATTACACATTAAACCATAATAAGAGTAGAAATTACTTTTGTGCAAAGCAAAAGAAAATAGTATCTCAGCTTGATATTGCATAAATGGAAAGAGATTGATTGTGAGAGCAGTAGATGTATCTCTCGTTGAAAACCCTTTACATGATAAAGCAAAGTTTTTACATCACTCCAAGGAAAATAAAGTCAGCAGCAATTGCCCAAAAGGTTGTTTCAGTAGAAGCTTTAAAAATCTAGCCATGACAGCTCTTCTTATGAATTATGACTATTTTTCTGAAAACCAGCCTAAATGACAAAGGTCCCTGCTGAAATCAGGGTTTATGTTACTTACACAGTAAAGGTGAGACACATTTTGGTGAATGCAGGACTATAGCATTGTCTTGCAGCATATACAGTATACTATGTCATGGATTCTCCCTTATTCATAGTTACCCCATCAATCAACGGATCTTCCCTCTAACCATACTTTAACCTCTTCATCTTTGCATTATACCTTTGCCTCACATGATCTTCTTTTCTTGTAAGGTTTCTTGTGCCTGTATTCTTACCTATATCACTGTAACAATATATCCTTTGTATGGTACATGTGGTGTATAGGCCTATGCTTAAGAGTGATATTATTTGTACTGGTTCTTTCAGCTGTCCTCTACTGACAAGACCAAGAAATGGAATCTAAAAATGCAAAACCTAAGTCATTTTTGTCCATATTCGAAATATACTAAAATATTGTAATTTCAGCTCATTTAAACTTTCAACTTTTTGTGATAACATTTTAGTAAACATTTTAGATATTTTGAAAGCAAATACTTAAAGGAACATTAAACAGCTGGATACAATTACAGTAGCACGGTTCCAACTCTCCATGTTATTGTTTCCCCTCCTGCACTTGCTGCCATCTTTATTATTTCAACTCATTACAGAATCCAGTTGGGAAAGTTCTGCATTTTTACACAGGGCGCGGCCATCTTGTAGCTCACATATTGTTCCATCCTATGACAGAAGCAGTGCACTTGCACAGATCTGGCTTTGTTTTACAGCTGTACTGTTCACTTCAGTTTAGCTCACATAATAGAGAGAGGAAGTGTTACATTTTTGCACAGTTTAAAAGTTACATAAGAAATATAAGCTCCAAGATGGTGGCACCCAGTGTGAAGATGCAAAGCTTCGCTAACTGATAGTTAAAATAAAAGAATGACTTTAAAGACAGCTGCAGGTACAGGATTAAAAACAATAACATGAGTAGCAACTTAGTAGTTTAAAGGGACAGTCTACTCCAAAATGTTTATTGTTTAACCCTTGGAGTACTAAGCATTTTCTTACCTTGGTGCTAAGCTGATTTGCGGGTTTTTTTATTTTTATAATTATATATTTTTTTAACTTTTTTTTTTTTTTTCAGATCCCCAAGACTTATACCGTTGGAAAGGTTTACCTTTCCAAGGGTGGGTCTTGGGGGTCTGTAGCTGCTTAGATGCCTGAGATACAGGCTTCTAAGCAGCATGCCCCCTTTCCCTATACCTGTGATTTTTCAATAAAGTTGCGTAGTGACGTCATCACGTCATTGCGCGTGACTTCACCACTCAAAACATGAAGCCCCAGCGTTGCCTGTCACTATACAGGCCCGATCGCCGGGGTAGGAGCGGGTGGGAGCCCCAAGATCTCCCTCAAGGTGGGAGAGTGCTAGCGACGGCTCTGAGCCATCGTTAGCACCTGACTGAGACAATTTGCAATGGCTCAGAGCCGTAGTTAGCACTCAATGGGTTAAAAAGATAGATAATCCCTTTATTACCCATTCCCCAGTTTTGCATAACCAACACGGTTATATTAATATACTTTTTACCTCTGTGATTACCTAGTACCTATCCCTTTTCTGACAGCCCCCTGGTCACGACTTTTATATATTATCTATTGACTTGCATTTTATCCAATTAGTGCAGTGTCTGCCACAACCCACGGGCGTGATCACAATGTTATCTAATTGGCTCACATGAACTAGCCCCTCCCCTGTTGTGAAAAGCAAATAAAAAAGCATGTGATAACAGGCTGTCTGTAGGGGCTTAGAAACAGGCAGAAATTTAGAGGTTTAAAGGCTATAAAGTATATTAATATAACAATGTTGGTTTTGCAAAGCTGGGGAATGGGTACTAAAGGTGTTATCTATCTTTTTAAACAATAAGAATTCTGGTGTCCCTTTAATGCCCCATTAAATTTCTAATAGCAAGTTCTATTCTATATGCAAGTCATTAACGTTCAGTCTTATGTGTCTACTTTTTTTGGAATCAAATTGCATAATAAATTCACAATCTCTTACAGCAGTATCTTGAGGGAGGAGGGCAAATGATTTGTAAAGCAAAAATAGCTTGATATGCAAATCACATTTATATATTTTCTTCACAAAAACAAGGTTTTGGCAAAAATCCAGAACAGAGTTTTGCCACAGTTTATTATATTACAGAAAAGAAATGCAGCCGCTCCGATTATAAATACTATCGGCTAGATTACGAGTTGCGCGTTAGAGGCTATGCGGTGCTAACGAGCAGTTTTCTCTCACCGCTCACTTACCTGCAGCGCTGGTATTACAGGTTTTTACAAACCCGGCGTTAAAAGGCAAGAAGTGAGTGTTGAGCAAAATTGTGCTCCTTACCGCACTCCAATACCAGCGCTGCTTAAGTCAGCGGTGAGCTGGTCGTACGTGCTTGTGCACGATTTCCCCATAGGAATCAACGGGGAGAGCCGGCTGAGAAAAAGTCTAACACCTGCAAAAAAGCAGCGTAAAACTCAGTAACGCAGCCGCATTGATTCCTATGGGGAAATAAATTTTATGTCTACACCTAACACCCTAACATGAACCCCAAGTCTAAATAATCTAACACTTATTAACCCTAATCTGCCGCCCCTGACATCGCCAACACCTACATTATACTTATTAACCCCTAATCTGCCGCTCCGGACATCGTAGCCACCTACATTATACTTATTAACCCCTAATCTGCTGCCCCAACATCTCTGACACCTGCATTATATTTATTAACCCCTAATCTGCCGCTCCGGACACCGCCGCCACCTACATTATACTTATGAACCCCTAATCTGCTGCCACCAACATTGCCGACACCTACATTATATTTATTAACCCCTAGTCTGCCACCCCCAATGTCGCCGCAACCTACCTACACTTATTAACCCCTAATCTGCTGCCCCAACGTCGCCGCCACTATAATCAACATATTAACCCCTAAACCGCCGCACTCCTGCCTCACAAACATTAGTTAAATATTATTAACCCCTAATCTCCCGTCCCTAACATCGCCGCCACCTACCTACATTTATTAACCCCTAATCTGCCGCCCCCAATGTCACCGCCACTATACTAAACGTATTAACCCCTAAACCTAAGTCTAACCCTAACACTCCCTAACTTAAATATAATTAAAAAATAAATCTAACTAAAAATTCCTATCATTAACTAAATAATTCCTATTTAAAACTAAATACCTATAAAATAAACCCTAAACTAGCTACAATATAACTAATAGTTACATTGAAGCTAGCTTAGGGTTTATTTTTATTTTACAGGCAAGTTTGTATTTATTTTAACTAGGTAGAATAGTTATTAAATAGTTATTAACTATTTAATAACTACCTAGCTAAAATAAATACAAAAGTACCTGTAAAATAAAACCTAACCTAAGTTACACTAACACCTAACACTACACTACAATTAAATAAATTAACTAAATTAACAACAATTAAATACATTAAATTAAATTAGCTAAAGTACAAAAGCAAACAAACACTAAATTACAGAAAATAATAAACAAATTACAAGATATTTAAACTAATTACACCTAATCTAATAGCCCTATCAAAATAAAAAAAGCCCCCCCCTCCAAAATAAACCCCCCCCTAGCCTAAACTAAACTACCAATAGCCCTTAAAAGGGCCTTTTGTGGGGCATTGCCCCAAACTAATCAGCTCTTTTACCTGTAAAAAAATACAAACAACCCCCCCAACAGTAAAACTCACCACCCACACAACCAACCCCCCAAATAAAATACTATCTAAAAATACCTAAGCTCCCTATTGCCCTGAAAAGGGCATTTGGATGGGCATTGCCCTTAAAAGGGCAGTTAGCTCTTTTGCGGCCCAAACCCTAATTTAAAAAATAAAACCCACCCAATACACCCTTAAAAAAACCTAATACTAACCCCCTGAAGATCGACTTACTGTTCTGAAGACCGGACATCCATCCTCCAGGAAGCGGCAGAAGTCTTTATCCAACCGGGCCGAAGTCCTCAACGAAGCCGGGAGAAGTCTTCATCCAAGCCGGACGAAGTGGTCCTCCAGACGGGCAGAAGTAAATGTGATAATAGAAGTAAATTGAAAGTTGTTTAAATTGAATGCTCTATCTGAGTCATGAAATAAAACAATTTTGGTTTCATTTCCCTTTAAGTGTGATTTAACAGTGTAATGTTTTCACAATAAGCTACCAGCATCCTGTACTGTGAATTATTATGATACAAAGCTCTGAGTTCTAATAAGAAGCGCTGCTTCATGAGGGAAAGATAAAGGTCAATTTCCTTTTTATAAACAAGCACACAGGGATGGTATAGCTGAACTTTATTTCTAACAAAGCTGCATATTGCTTTTTAATTAAACTATAACAGTTGGCACTGACACTTTCTGTTTTGCAAAAACTAAACGGTTTGTCTGAGGCTTGGTTGGGGTTTCCACAGACCTACATGAAAGCATGTGGCCAATATAAATAGTAAAGCATGATCATTTATTTATTCAGTATTGATGATGACTGCTAATGTGCTTAGATACAGTTTTTTGGCGTACCTAATAATAATAGTTCATATGTGCAATTGGCATCATCATAATATCATTTAAAGGGACATGAAATCCACATTTTTTTCGTCATGATTCAGATAGCGCAGGGTTCGTTAAACTTTTTTTCCTCAAGACCTAGCATAATGATACCACATACCTTTGCGACCCTAGTATTTTTATGCTTGGTCTGAAAATGTTTGAAGTAATATACAACAAGATAACTGCAATTTTTGGCAAAGTGACTAAAATGTGTTCATACTTTTATTCCTGATTGTAGTCAAACTTGAAAGTGTTGTATAAGGTAAATAACACACACTCTTATACAACACAGACACCACACACTCATACAACACACACCCACACCAAACACACTCTCATACAACATTCACACACACTCTCATACAACACGCACCACACATGCTCATACAACATTCACACACACTCTCATACAACACGCACCACACACACTCTCATACAACACGCACCACACACACGCTCATACAACATTCACACACACTCTCATACAACACGCACCACACATACTCTCATACAACACGCACCACACACGCTCATACAACATTCACACACACTCTCATACAACACGCACCACACACGCTCATACAACATTCACACACACTCTCATACAACACGCACCACACACACTCTCACACAACACGCACCACACACACTCTCATACAACACGCACCACACACACTCTCATACAATATTCACACACACTCTCATACAACACCCACCCACACAAAACACACTCTCATACAACATTCACACATACTCTCATACAACACACACCACACACGCTCATACAACATTCACACACACACTCATACAACACACACCCATACCAAACACACTCTCATACAACATTCACACATACTCTCATACAACACACACCACACACGCTCATACAACATTCACACACACACTCATACAACACACACCCATACCAAACACACTCTCATACAACATTCACACATACTCTCATACAACACACACCACACACGCTCATACAACATTCACACACACTCTCATACAACACACACCCATACCAAACACACTCTCATACAACATTCACACACACTCTCACACAACACGCACCACACACGCTCATACAACATTCACACACACACTCATACAACACACACCCATACCAAACACACTCTCATACAACATTCACACATACTCTCATACAACACACACCACACATGCTCATACAACATTCACACACACACTCATACAACACACACCCATACCAAACACACTCTCATACAACATTCACACATACTCTCATACAACACACACCACACACGCTCATACAACATTCACACACACTCTCATACAACACACACCCATACCAAACACACTCTCATACAACATTCACACACACACTCATACAACACACACCCATACCAAACACACTCTCATACAACATTCACACATACTCTCATACAACACACACCACACACGCTCATACAACATTCACACACACTCTCATACAACACGCACCCATACCAAACACACTCTCATACAACATTCACACACACTCTCATACAACACGCACCACACACGCTCATACAACACACACCCATACCAAACACACTCTCATACAACATTCACACACACTCTCATACAATATTCACACACACTCTCATACAACACCCACCCACACAAAACACACTCTCATACAACACACACCACACACGCTCATACAACATTCACACACACACTCATACAACACACACCCATACCAAACACACTCTCATACAACATTCACACACACTCTCATACAACACGCACCACACATACTCTCATACAACACGCACCACACATACTCTCATACAACACGCACCACACACTCTCATACAACACGCACCACACACTCTCTCATACAACACGCACCACACACACTCTCATACAACACGCACCACACACACTCTCATACAATACGCACCACACACACTCATACAGCAAACACACATACACACCAAACACACTCTCTCATGCAACACACACCAAACACACTCATACAACATTCACACATACTCTCATAAAACACACACTCTCCTACAACACACACACACACACAAGTTGCAACCCAGTAAACATGTTGTGACCCAGTAGATAGAGCATGCAATTTTGAACAACTTTCTAATTTTCTTCTATTATCACATTTTCTTTGTTCTTTGGGTATCTTTGTTTGGAAAGCAGGAGCATAAGCTCAGGAGCACGTACGTGCCTGGAGCACTATATGGCAGCAGTTTGGCAAGAATATTATCCATTTTCAAGAGCACTAGATGGCAGCACTATTTCCTGCCATGTACTGCTCCAGACATGTACCTAGGTATCTCTTCAACAAAGAATATCATAGGAACAAAGCAAATTTGAACACAGAAATAAAATGGAAACTTTTTTTCTTCTTCCATTGTATGCTCTGTCTGAATCTGAATTGTATGCTGTGGGCAGCATTCCCTATAAAGCCAGATTTTGTAAGCGGCCCAGCAGTGAAACAGTTAATTAGTGAACCACACCCTGCAGTTAGCAAAGACTACACCATGCAGACAGCAAGTTATGGTTACCTTATTAACTGTTTTGATGCTGGCCTTAGAGGGAATGCTGGCTATGGGGCTGATTTATGAAGATGCAGGCGGACATGATCCGCTGTAGTGGATCAAGTCTGCCCGACATCGATAAATGCCGACAGTTTATCATTGCACAAGCATTTCTGGTGAAATTCTTGAGCAAAGCTGCCACCTGCAGCTTTGTGGCCAATCGGCCGCTAGCAGGGGGTGTCAATAATCCTGATCGTATCCGATAGTGATGATTGCTGTCCGCCGCCTCAGAGGTGGCGGACGAGGTAAGGAGCAGCAGTCTTAAGACCGCTGCTTTTTAACTTATTTTTCCGGCGAGCCTGAAGGCTCGCCCAAAAACAGCTGCATTCGCAGCTACATAAATTGGCCCATATGTCTGAATTTTTGGGTTTCATATCCCTTTAACAATTAACAGTTTTTAAACTTCCATACAATCAATTACAATCATGAAAGATCCTTCAATGGTTCCCATTTATTAAGACACATAAGCTGCTTCTTAACAAGTCCGCATGCTCAGAGGTTTCTAATGTCAGACATCCCAGGCTCATTCATCCAGGATGACTAACAAGCCATGCTCCTGTGCAGTTAGTTGTGTTTGCTTGTGCAGTGTGTGCAAACAAGTTCCCTGTCTAGGAACCTTGTCTGTGTGCACCATGATAAATGGGGGTCAATATATTATATTTTGCTTACATTTCATAATTTAATAGCTTAAACTGTGCAAAAATGAAAATATTTCCAAAACATAAAACTAAACTAATTAAGTTGAATGTTGATTTTAGAGGCCCCCCAGTCATTAAAATACCAAACAATCTATTGTTTATTTATACATTTAATTGTATTCCCTTTGTTTAACACAGGAGGGACCATCAGCAATGGAATAACCTATAGAAAAAAATAGCTGTGTTAAAACTTACGTTATTACTTTTTATGCTATCACAGTTATCTTATATAAATCAAACATATCAATGGAATTTATGCCCTGGTTTTATGTTTAATAAAATGTTCAGAAAAGATGATTTGGGCCCACACCTTGTTTGTAAACACATTTAATTTATCTTTATAACTGAGCACACCATTATTTTAATCTACACACACAAATCTTTATTTATCCAGCTTTAGAAGCCCTTGCGGTGCAGGCTTGTTCGTCCACTAGGTATGGGCATTCAGATAATTCGTTATTATCCAAATGCGGAAGAAGGTGGCCGCTCGCAGCATTTAGCTCTTTTCGGAGATGTATTTATTCTTGTGAAAGTGAAACACACTAAGATCTGTGTTGCACTTTCACAAGCATAAATGTGGCTCCAAAAGGAGCCGAATACCGCAATTAGCCATCGCCTTCTGCATTCGGATTATAACGAATGATCTACATTCCTATGCCTAGCGTCCACTGTCTACTCCCGGTAAAGACAGGCAGACATGTTCCATAGCTGGGAACCTTGTCCACCTGTTAAATAATATTCCATATTTACATTAAAGGGACATGAAAGTCATAATTAAACTTTTTTTTTTTTTAACATATACCTATTTAGGCTTTGGAGCCACAATGCAGTACTAGGAGCTACCTGATTATTGTTTGCAACGCAAAGATGCCTCTTGTCATTGGCTTATCAGATATTTTCAACTAGCTCCCAGTAGTGTATGTGTGGTTAATCCATTTGCAGGGGCTTAAGCACCAGTTAAATAATAAAATGCTCACATTAATGCACTTAATGCATTTAATCCCCATGGATATCCTGGCTTTAATACACATGATTTAACACTAAAAGTCTGGCATAAACCACAATTGAAACAAATAAATGCATTTTGCCTTATGTAAAAGTGCAGCCCAAAACACATTTTTCAACATAACTGTATCTCAGTACCACATCCTTTTATAGGCTTAGATATCAGACCGTGTATGACTAACAAGATGTGTATCGTTAAATTGTATATTAATTAGAATTCAGATTTGAAAAAAGCCCATAAACCACAAAAGAAAAAAATTATGTTGGTTTATGAACACTCGGATAAATAAATCACTTTTAGCCAGGAATATAGCAATAATAATCATATGAAATACAATCTAAGTATATGCTTCTGATTTACCTTTTACAACCATGTAACAGTACTTTAATATTATAGGCTGACAAGCAGCAGCTAATGAAACACGAAGGGTCATTAAAGCCTTTTTTTATTTGTCACATCTAAAAGGGGCATTTAAAAATGTTTTTCAGTTTTTTTTGTCAAACAGATGCTTTTTGCTTGGCTTTATGTAACTGCCTATCAGCAGTGGCAGTTCTGATTACCGGCTAGTGAGCAATCAGTACTTAGAACAACAGTAAACTGCTAGGCACAGCTACGCATTGGTTTCTACTCACTGTGCTATTTCCTGATGGGATTCTTTTCAAAGACATTCGCTTACTTTCATTCTTTACAGGTGCCAGTTGCTGAAGCTTTGCATCTACGTAATTATCGGCATCTTCCAACTTGGAATTATTTAGTTAATGATAGTAATTTTTATTTAGATTTATTTTAATTATATTTAAGTTAGGGGTGTTAGGGTTAGACTTAGGGTTAGGTGTTAATAACTCTCTCTCTCCCCTCTTTTGCTCTCTCTCTCCCCTCTTTGGCTCTCTCCATCCTTTCTTTTGCTCTCTCTCCCCCCCTCTTTGGCTCTCCCCCCCCTTTGGCTCTCCCCCCCTCTTTGGCTCCCCCCCCTCTTTGGCTCTCCCCCCCCCTCTTTGGCTCTCTCCCCTCTTTTGCTCTCTCTCCTCTTTGGCTCTCTCTCTCCCCTCTTTGGCTCCCCCCCTTTGGCTCTCTCTCCCCCCTCTTTGGCTCTCTCTCCCCCCTCTTTGGCTCTCTCTCCTCTTTGGCTCTCTCTCTCCCCCCTCTTTGGCTCTCCCCTCCCCTTTGGCTCCCCCCTCCCCTTTGGCTCCCCCCCTCTTTGGCTCCCCCCCCCTCTTTTGCTCTCCCCTCCCCTCTTTGGCTCTCTCCCCCCTCTTTTGTTCTCTCCCCCCTCTTTGGCGCTCTCCCCCCCTCTTTGGCTCTCCCCCCCCCTCTTTGGCTCTGCCCCCCCCTCTTTGGCTCTCTCTCCCCCCTCTTTGTCTCTCTCCCCTCTTTTGCTCTCCTCTTTGGCTCTCTTTCCTCTTTGGCTCTCTCTCTCTCCCCCCCTCTTTGGCTCTCCCCCCCTTTAGCTCTCTCCCCCCCCCTTGGCTCTCTCCCCCCCCTCTTTGGCTCTCTCTCCCCCCTCTTTGGCTCTCTCTCCTTTTTGGCTCTTTTTCCTCTTTGGCTCTCTCTCTCCCCCCTCTTTGGCTCTCCCCCCCTTCTCTTTGGCTCTCTTCCCCCCTTCTCTTTGGCTCTCTCTCCCCCCCCCTTCTCTTTGGCTCTCTCTCCCCCCCCCTTCTCTTTGGCTCTCTCTCCCCCCCCCTTCTCTTTGGCTCTCTCTCCCCCCCTTCTCTTTGGCTCTCTGCCCCCCCTTCTCTTTGGCTCTCTGCCCCCCCCTTCTCTTTGGCTCTCTGCCCCCCCCTTCTCTTTGGCTCTCTGCCCCCCCCTTTTCTTTGGCTCTCTGCCCCCCCCCCTTCTCTTTGGCTCTCTGCCCCCCCTTCTCTTTGGCTCTCTGCCCCCCCTTCTCTTTGGCTCTCTGCCCCCCCCCTTCTCTTTGGCTCTCTGCCCCCCCCTTCTCTTTGGCTCTCTGCCCCCCCCTTCTCTTTGGCTCTCTGCCCCCCCTTCTCTTTGGCTCTCTGCCCCCCCTTCTCTTTGGCTCTCTGCCCCCCCCCTTCTCTTTGGCTCTCTGCCCCCCTTCTCTTTGGCTCTCTGCCCCCCCCTTCTCTTTGGATCTCTGCCCCCCCCTTCTCTTTGGCTCTCTGCCCCCCCCTCCTCTTTGGCTCTCTGCCCCCCCCCTTCTCTTTGGCTCTCTGCCCCCCCCCCTTCTCTTTGGCTCTCTGCCCCCCCCTTCTCTTTGGCTCTCTGCCCCCCCTTCTCTTTGGCTCTCTGCCCCCCCTTCTCTTTGGCTCTCTGCCCCCTCTTCTCTTTGGCTCTCTGCCCCCCCCTTCTCTTTGGCTTTCTGCCCCCCCCTTCTCTTTGGCTCTCTGCCCCCCCTTCTCTTTGGCTCTCTGCCCCCCCCTTCTCTTTGGCTCTCTGCCCCCCTTCTCTTTGGCTCTCTGCCCCCCCCCCTTCTCTTTGGCTCTCTGCCCCCCCCTTCTCTTTGGCTCTCTGCCCCCCCCTTCTCTTTGGCTCTCTGCCCCACCCTTCTCTTTGGCTCTCTGCCCCCCCCTTCTCTTTGGCTCTCTGCCCCCCCCCTTCTCTTTGGCTCTCTGCCCCCCCTTCTCTTTGGCTCTCTGCCCCCCCCTTCTCTTTGGCTCTCTGCCCCCCCCTTCTCTTTGGCTCTCTGCCCCCCCCCTTCTCTTTGGCTCTCTGCCCCCCCTTCTCTTTGGCTCTCTGCCCCCCCTTCTCTTTGGCTCTCTGCCCCCCCCTTCTCTTTGGCTCTCTGCCCCCCCCTTCTCTTTGGCTCTCTGCCCCCCCCTTCTCTTTGGCTCTCTGCCCCCCCCCTTCTCTTTGGCTCTCTGCCCCCCCCCTTCTCTTTGGCTCTCTGCCCCCCCCTTCTCTTTGGCTCTCTGCCCCCCCTTCTCTTTGGCTCTCTGCCCCCCCCTTCTCTTTGGCTCTCTGCCCCCCCTTCTCTTTGGCTCTCTGCCCCCCCCTTCTCTTTGGCTCTCTGCCCCCCCCTTCTCTTTGGCTCTCTGCCCCCCCTTCTCTTTGGCTCTCTGCCCCCCCCCTCCTGCTCCCTCTCTGGCTCCGCGGGACCCCGCCCGGCCACGCCCCTCGCGACGCCCGGCCACGCCCCTCGCGACGCCCGGCCAAGCCCCTCGCGACGCTCCCGTCGGCCACAAACAGCTGTGAGGTCTGGGGAGCGCATTGCCGCTTCTCACGCAGCAGACCTCACAGCTGTTGAGTAGATCGCGCTCCCTATCTCACAGCTGCTTGTATGCTGTGTACCTCGCGCTCCCAATCTGTCAGCTGTCAGCTATGCCGAGGTGCGCGAGAATAGAATCTAAGGCCAAGTGTTTGTCTGTACTGCGCATGACGGCTTCAGACAAACACTTGTCTTTTATAATATAGGATATGTGTGTGTGTGTGTGTGTGTATATATATATATATATATATATATATATATGTATATATATATGTGTGTGTGTGTGTGTATATATATATATATATGTGTGTGTGTGTGTGTATATATATAATATATATATATATATATGTGTGTGTGTGTATATATATATATATATATATATATATGTGTGTGTGTATATATATATATATATATATATATATATATATTTATATATATGTGTGTGTGTGTGAGTAGGGTTAAATGAATATGAAACCCCCCAAAATATTTTGTGATTCAGATAGAACATGCAATTTTTTAACGACTTTCCAATTTACTTCATTCTCTTGGTATTCTTTGTTTAAGGACCAGCAATGTACTACTAGGAGCTAAGGGAATACATTGAGCGAGTCAACGACAAGATGCATATATGTGCAGTCATCAATAAGCAGCTAGCTCCTAGTAGGGCATTGCTGCTCCTGAGCCTACCTAGTTATACTTTTCAACTAAGCAGATTATATTATGGAAATAAATTGAAAACTGCATGCTGTATCTGAATCATGAAATATTCATTTGTACTTTACTGGCTCTTTAATTGTTTGCCTTTTATTAAACAGTTTGTCGATAATGCTTGATTTTTGATGGCAATATCATAATACCCAGTGGAGTATAAAAAAGAAGACTTGCCTGGGGCGGAGCCAGCTATTGCAGCAGCCAGACGTACTTTTGGGAAGCTCCTAGCTTTTAGTTAAAAATATAGCATTTAATTTATATTACGGAGCCTGAAATCACCTTAATGTTCAGCTGAATATTAATCCTGGCTGATCTACATACAAAGCAAGCACAGATTGTTCTTCATCAAGCTATTTCTACAGAAAAAACTTCCTTTCATTATGCCACGTGGCATTTATAAGCACAACTTCCAGGCATCTACGCTGACTGTTATAGACGCTCTGCAATCATGGGAGCTGAGAACACAGAGACTTCTGGAGGAACATTATTGGAGTCTAACCAAAGACTTAATAACGATTCTGACCTGCCTATTTGAGCCGCAAAAAGAGGAGCCTGAGTGTTCAGATCCGGTACTAATCGGAGGAAACATTGGCGCAGAAAAGGACTCGGCACTATGGAGAATGGAGGATGAGCCAAGATCAGCCCCGCTGTTTCTAACAGACAGCGAATTTGGCCGGTTCACAGAGACTTCCCCACTCGCTATCTACGTAACCCACTCTCACACCCAGGCACTGGAGGAAGGGACTGACTTATGGAGTTGGGGTAAGCAGAAGGAACTGAGCGATCCGATTCCATGCATGGATGTCATGAGGTCATTTTATCTACCTTACTACGAGTGGATCCCGGGTGGTCCGTTACTGAAGTCATTCAGCACCTACCGGTTGGAGAAAAGGCCGGTCCTTCCACCGAGAGCCCAGATGACCCTCTCCGGAACAGATGGCCTTACTTGTCATGCGAGTCATGCTGCATATGCTGTCGGTAGGAAAGTAGGCCCCGCATTTCCCGTTGTAACCTTCCTTAGATCATTAGCTACAGTGTTCACTCCGCTTCTCCTGGCACTCGCTCTAGACAAGAGCCATCCTCAATTGCAGTGCAATCTTCAGGTCTTTATTTGCCGATTATCAGATTTCAAGACCGGAGTGGGGTAAAGAACTTTTTTTTTTTTTTTTTCTCCTCCAGCTGGTATGATGCCCTAGAGTATGATCACTGTTTAACTGTACCCAGCTATAATACTACTGACCTCCAGCAGATCACAGATGTTTCTACTAGTAATGGGCTGGATGATGGTCCTTCAGGGGACTTGAGAGCACGGCCTGTAACATATGTAAACGGAGCTCAATTACCTCTACTTATTTACTACACTATTTCATAGCCTTGTTAGCTCACAATTACCTTTGTCCCCCAGACAGGGATTGTCCAGCTGTGGGTTAGGCGTATTTGGAGCTACATAGATTATAGACCTGAGTACTGACAGCAAACTTAATCGGGATTCTGTGAAACTAAGTGTTGTGTGAACCACCCCTGATCCCCAGTCAGTGATTGTACAGTTGTGGATTAGGTTTATTTAGATTGTTTAACCACTTTGCCCTCACTGCTGGATGTTACTAGATACTCATCTTGCAATAGTTCTCCAAATGATGAATCTCTATTCTGAGAATTAGGAAATTGTATTCTGTTTTATAAGCCTAGCTAATGTTTTTTTTTTTTATGTTTCCTGTAGTATATTTAAAATTAGCCTAATATTACTTGTCATTTTAGCATGAGTGAATATGTTTTTATGCTACCTCTATCTGAGTACAAAGGGTTTGTTAAATGTGATCACGTTCATATTAAGAAATGGACATTTGCCCTAACCAAACCAATCCCAAGTGGCACCTTCCTAACTAACTATCACTTATGAACATATGGTATTTATTTCAATGCAGCCTGCTTAGTGTTTAATTACACATACACCCTAATATTTTTCAGAGCAGTTCCTTTTCCATACAAAGCACTTTTACATGATTACTTCTTGCGGAGAGCGCAATGTTATCATATTATGTTTTTGTTATTAAGGTTACAGAATTGCCTCTGGGCATGACAATTAACACTTCATCTAGTATCGTTCAAAACTGACAGTGCGCTTGTGCTTCTTATAAATAATACTATTGTCCTGTACCCACTTATTATTATATGCTAAGTTGCAGACTGCTCACATCTGGCATGCTGTTTAGATATGTAGTATTACATGCTAACGCTCTCAAAGCATACAGACATTATCTTTTGCCCTTCAGAGGGATTACCAAGAGACACATACAAAATAGGATTTACAAGCCAGGTACCGGTTTTGACTTCTTGTTTAACCATTAATCACCAGTATATAATGGCCTCATTTGTTTAATATTTATCAAATTTTCTTTAATTTGCTCTCTTATTGGCTGTCAACCTATTTATAACCCTCTTATGTTCAATAGATACGTGGTGATTGTGATATTTATAGGCATATAAGCTATACCTACCTCACAGCTTTTTCCTTTTTATGATTTTTACTTAAGTGCTGGGGTTATTCTTATTCTATATGCTATCTGCTATCATTATTAGTGGCAGTTAGACTGCCATCCCTAGCCTCTTTATAATGCAGTCTATATTGTCATTAAATATTACTTACCCCACTTAAGCCTCTCTCCTCCCTTTCCCGCCGGTGCTTTCTGCCTATGGGTCATATCCCCGCTCCTTTATCCCACATCGCTTATAGATGGCACCTCCCCAGGAGAGGGGCTTATCCAGAAATCCAGAAATCCCCCTTTGCTCCAAACATACTGATGTTCCCCTTTCCACATAATACCACAGACAAACTGCTGAGGCCCATTACTTCCCATATTTAAGTTTAGATCTCTCTTAGTTGCTTATTTTATACTTTAACATTTTATAATCTATTTGTGGGCGCATAAATGTGCTCATCCATAATCTGGCTATCCCTAATGGGTTAAACATATCGGTTCCTACAGGAGCTATATATATGACTTTTATTGAACCTGCGAGCTGTGTGGCTACACAATATAATCTCCTAATGTACATATCACACTACAGTATATACTTTTACTCTACATAGGTAGGGAGAAGTTCAGCTGAATTCTCCGAAACAGAACCTGAATAACCCTAGTATTATTTTCAGTATCTATTTGACAGACGAAGAATCCAATCCATTCTTGATTGCAATAAAAGCTTCACCGTAGTGATATGAAGGCTCCGCCCCTCCATTTCCCCTTCGTATATTTAAGCGGCTCTCGTCCGCTGATAGTCCCTTCCCCCTTTATATATTTCGGCCCAAGAGTGGCCGTCACATATGCTAACCCTCCACAGGCAGATACCTTAGTTCAGATATGTCAATAAGTGTTTCCTACTAGGTTGTGGAGATCATTGGCTAGTAATATAATATAAAACGAAGTTCTAATTCATTTCACCTAAGCTTTTGCCTAGCACTATGTTAATTTTTGATATGTATCTCTCTTATTGTAGGCGCATTCTGTTTTGTTACTAATATTTGCATATAGGCATTATGATACTTTATTGGATGTATTATTGTCTTAAAGGTGAATACTGTTTGTCAATTTTTGTTTCAACTTCAATAAAAATTTATTTGCAAAAAAAAAAAAAAGAAGACTTGGGGGTTAAAAAAAGTACTTGATCTCTTTATTGTTGTTGTATTTTAGTTCATTTTTCAGATGTTTTGCTTTTTTTTGCTTTTAAGCTAGTTAAACTTGAAATGGCCTATAATATTTTCACCGAGAGGGGCTTAATGGAAACATTTTGGGTTTCATGTCCCTTTCATGATATTTATTTTAGATACCAGCATTAGTGCATCCCAAAGCCAACACAAATGAAATATGGATGGATAAGTGGGCACCATAGTCTATAGGGGGCAAAGTATGCCTGATAAATTAATTCTGATATCGCTAAACACTCAAAGCAACACATATAAAGCAGATATCATTTTATTTAACTCATACACATTTATTGATCGCTATAGTTATAGCTATAAAACTACTTTCTTTAAGAAAGTAATCTTTATTATAAATGTAAAAAAAGTAATGGTGGTGCAAATACGTTAAATGTGGTTTTAGTTATTATCAGGCTAGCTTCAAACAATACATTTATCACAGATTTTCCTGAAAAACATAAATGTGTTGGGTAATTTGAGGCTTTGCACTGTTTGATCTCACCTTACATTCCTAATGTAGCTGCAATGCGGTTGTACTATATTACTGTATAGTGCGTATTTACAGACCAACATGTATTAAAAGGGTTATTTATGTACACAGTCCAAAGCTTAATCACACATTCAATTATTGGCGGACAATACAATTAGCGCAACAACTGAGTCTAGTAATGATAACAACTAATATTTCTTTTTTATTGCTAGAAGCTCAAATCTGTGCAATAAAAGAGAGCTGGGTCCCTTTGAGAAAATATCAAAAAAGTCAAGGTATACCTACAATCTGTTTGTGTTACTTATGATATATGCTTCTTTTAGAGACTGACACAACATATAAATGTACATATTATTTACTCTATATGTGATGTGGATATCACTATATCTGTGTGTGAGCTCAATATCTGGCTTATGTTAGTGAACAATATGAGAGCTATTATTTAAATGGACTGGAAATTCAAAATTAAATTGTAGTGATTCCTATAGAACATGCAAGTAGTTTACATCTATTTTCTAATTTTTAAGTTCTAGATGTTTAAATGGATACCAAACACATGCAATTATAAACAACTTTGTAATGTACGTGTATTATCAAATTATCTTTGTTCTCTTGTTTGCCTTTTGTTGAAAAACAGGGAGGTAAGCTCAGGAGCGTGTATGTGTCTTGAGCACTTTATGGCAACAGCACTAGATTGCAGCACTATATCCTACCACATAGAGCTCCAGATGCCTACCTAGGTATCTCTTCAACAAAGATATGAACTAACCAAATTTGATCAGAGAAATAAATTGGAAAGTTTTTTTTTAAATTGTATGCTCTGTCTGAATCACAAACGACAATTTTGGGGTTTCATATCCTTTATAATTCCAGGAAGCAAAATGTTCATACATTTATCTGAATTCAAAATGTGATATGTGAATGGTATGACAGTAGATCTGCCACAAAAGTTTAATCCTATGCACGTGCAATGTTCTCCACAGAAAACTGTGCCAGCCCGGTGGGCACAGTACAATACTTTGCAATATTATAACATTTTCTGTTATTTATAAATGTTACTTAAGCTAAGCACAAACTATTTATGTAACCTAATATAAAATGAATTAATGATAATCTCTACAGCAAACTAATTTTAGCTTAATATTGGCTTAAAGGGATAATAAACCCAAATGTTTTCTTTCGTGATTCAGACACAGCTTGCAATTTTAAGCACCTTTCTAATTTGCTCCTGTTATCAATTTGTCTTTGTTTTCTTGCTATCTTTATTTGAAAATCAGAATGTAAAATTAGGAGTCTGCCCATTTTTAGTTCAGTACCTGTGTTGCGCTTTCTGATTGGTAGCTAAATGAAGCCACCAAGCAGCAAGCGCTATCCAGGGTACTAAACCAAATATGGGCTAAGTCCTTACCTTAGATTCCTAATTTTTCAAATAAAGATAGCAAGAGAACGAAGAACAATTGATAATACGAGTAAATTAGAAAGTTGCTTAAAATTGCATGCTCTGTCTCAATCATGAAAGAAAAAAATTGGGTTTACTATCCCTTTAAATTTTAGCAAGGTGATCAGTAAAATCAGGCTTGTGGGGTGCCCATTAAAGGGACACTCAAGTCAAAATTAAACTTTAATGATTCAGATAGAATATGCAATTTTAAACAACTTTCCCATTTACTTCCATTAGCAAAATGGGCACAGTCTTTTTTATATTTAAACTTTTTTTTGAGTCACCAGCTCCTACTGAGCATGTGCAAGAATTCACAGAATATACGTATATGCATTTTTGATTGGCTGATTGCTGTCACATGATACAGGAGTAGTGGAAATAGACATACCTTTTACATTTTTCGAAATAAAATCCTACTTATACCTACTTATTCCTACGAAATAAAATACTACTTATTTAAATGTCAGACTAAGTGCTATTGCATTGCCTTTGTATTTTGTATTTTTTGATTATGCAAATCTACTGTATTTACTGGTCCTTTAAGGGCCATATTACAAGTGGCGTGCTATTTATCACTTTTGCTTGTGCACATATTACTATTTGAATGTAAAACAGGTGACAGGTGCTAACTTCAGGACTTATCATGACCGGTCTAACTTCTTCTCCCCCTAGACTTCATTGAAAGAGCACATTGTTGGCATATACTAGGTTTACAATAGCATTTATTATTATATCAGCAGTAATCTCCAGTAAAAATGTTGGAGTACTTATTTTAGCAGTTGCCAACCAATAAAATGTATATACGTAACAATATATTTGGTAGAATCAATATTTATTCCTTAATTCTTTATAGACACCTTGAATTATATTTATGTAGAAACTAAATTATGAACCAATTATATGTCTATGCTGTCACAATATTCTTTACAAAGCAAACTAAAATATATCTCTATAAGTTAAACTTTACTTGCAATGAATCACATTAAAATACCACAAATTAATTCTACTAGAACAACTTATAATTATCCAATAACTCTAATTCAATGCCAAATATGGATTACAAATTTAGAGCGCTTAATTTACCGCAACCAGAGATTTAACCACAATAATCAATTTATGTGCAGTTCTAAGAGACACAAAAATTAAACTGAATCTCAATAAATCTGAGATAACTTTCAGGGAAGTATAATTAAACTATTTAGCCCACCAATGGTTTTATATAACTTCAATTTATACACCAGGAATTGTAAATATTTTTTATGCAACAGCCAATTTATATGCCAATATGTCCGGCCTGGAATAACCTCTTATTCAGCCACAATAAGACAAATTCTAATATATATTATAGCAATAACTGTAATTAACTTATGATATTAAAATGCAAATATTATTTCTAAACATTAATATTTAATACCAATATACTTACTGCCCTTGGTCTAATTAATATTAAATATAATATTTAAATATAATTATATTATATAATTATATTAAATATAATATAATTAAATATAATCTCCTTTTAAATCAGACTACGATATAACAATAGTTTTAGAATACCTTGATTTAAAACTTTAAAAATATAGAGCAGCCATACATTACCACATAACCAATTTGAAGTTTCAGATTTTTCAGATTAATCCGTTCACCTCATAAATAAAAGGTATTGCAATTATGGAAAAAGAAGTTAGGCCCAGTTTTGCTTTATAGAGACTGTGTTCCAAAGGCAGCAGTTGTCAGTCAAAATTCCAGCAAAAGACCTCTTTCTTTCCTATGCATCAGGCTTTTATGTCAAGTCATACAGCCCACCTCTATTCTAATCATTGGTGAATATTTGGATACTCCCTTATCTTTGCTGAACATCTTATTGGCCCTTGGAAATGCATGTATATTAATAACAGCCAACCCCTTTTGGTTGCAATACCATGTCTGAACTATTGGTGACAGCAGAAACTGTCAAACAGTTTCACTATCAAATGCTGCTAACAGTTTAGTTGATATATATCTCAATATGTTCATTAAACACACCTATAATTTCCAGCATTAATACATTATATGTTCAATATATATGAGACTAATTAATACTGTTTAAAGGGATGTAAAACCCATTTTTTTTCTTTCATGATTTAGATAAACATAAAACAACTTTCTAATTTACTTCTATTATCATATTTTCTTTGTTTTCTTGTTATCCTTATTTGAAAAGCAGAAATGTAAGCTCAAGAGTGTGCACTTGTCTCCAGCACTATATAGCAGCAGTTTTGCAACAATGTTATACATTAGCAGTAGCACTAGATGGCAGCACTATTTCCGGTTCTGTAGTGCTTTAGGCATGTTCACGCTACCTACCTAGGTATCTCTTTAACAAAGAATAACATGAAAATGAACAAATTTTGATAATAGAAGTAAATTGGAAACTTTTTAAAAAATTGTATTCTTTATCTGAATAATGAAAGAAATGTTTTGGATTTAATGTCCCTTTAATCTGAGTATTTTCATACTAAACATGAGGTATTTGAAGACACTGCATTTAAAAATCATGTTTTTATGAGAAGGATTTAAAAGGATTATAATACCTTCAGCATGGATCCAGTTAATATTTAGTTTATAATTTCCGTCTTAATATCACATACATGTAGTTTGAAATGAATTCTGTTTCTTAATATTTCTTTCTTTCATGTAATTAGCAAGAGTCCATGAGCTAGTGACGTATGGGATATACATTCCTACCAGGAGGGGCAAAGTTTCCCAAACCTTAAAATGCCTATAAATACACCCCTCACCACACCCACAATTCAGTTTTACAAACTTTGCCTCCTATGGAGGTGGTGAAGTAAGTTTGTGCTAGATTCTACGTTGATATGTGCTCCGCAGCAGGTTGGAGCCCGGTTTTCCTCTCAGCGTGCAGTGAATGTCAGAGGGATGTGAGGAGAGTATTGCCTATTTGAATGCAATGATCTCCTTCTACGGGGTCTATTTCATAGGTTCTCTGTTATCGGTCGTAGAGATTCATCTCTTACCTCCCTTTTCAGATCGACGATATACTCTTATATATATACCATTACCTCTGCTGATTTTCGTTTCAGTACTGGTTTGGCTTTCTACAACATGTAGATGAGTGTCCTGGGGTAAGTAAGTCTTATTTTCTGTGACACTCTAAGCTATGGTTGGGCACTTTTTTATAAAGTTCTAAATATATGTTTTCAAACATTTATTTGCCTTGACTCAGGATGTTCAACATTCCTTATTTTCAGACAGTCAGTTTCATACTTGGGATAAATGCATTTGTTTCAATCATTTTTTCTTACCTTAAAAAATTTGACTTTTTTCCTGTGGGCTGTTAGGCTCGCGGGGGCAGAAAATGCTTCATTTTATTGCGTCATTCTTGGCGCGGACTTTTTTGGCGCAAATTTTTTTTTCTGTTTCCGGCGTCATACGTGTCGCCGGAAGTTGCGTCATTTTTTGACGTTTTTTTGCGTCAAAAGTGTCGGCGTTCCGGATGTGGCGTCATTTTTGGCGCCAAAAGCATTTAGGCGCCAAATAATGTGGGCGTCTTTTTTGGCGCTAAAAAATATGGGCGTCATTTTTGTCTCCACATTATTTAAGTCTCATTATTTATTGCTTCTGGTTGCTAGAAGCTTGTTCACTGGCATTTTTTTCCCATTCCTGAAACTGTCATTTAAAGAATTTGATCAATTTTGCTTTATATGTTGTTTTTTCTTTTACATATTGCAAGATGTTCCACGTTGCAACTGAGTCAGAAGATACTTCAGGAAAATCGCTGCCCAGTGCTGGAGCTACCAAGCTAAGTGTATCTGCTATAAACTTTTGGTATCTGTTTCTCCAGCTGTTGTTTGTATTGCATGTCATGACAAACTTATTAATGCAGATAAAATTTCCTTTAGTACTGTTACATTACCTGTTGCTGTTCCGTCAACATCTAATTTTCAGAGTGTTCCTGATAACATAAGAGATTTTATTTTTTAAATCCATTAAGAAGGCTATGTCTGTTATTTCTCCTTCTAGTATACATAAAAGTCTTTTAAAACTTCTCTTTTTTCAGATGAATTTTTAAATGAACATCATCATTCTGATACTGATAATGGTTCTTCTGGTTCAGAGGTTTCTGTCTCAGAGGTTGATGTTGATAAATCTTTGTATTTGTTCAAGATGGAATTTATTCATTCTTTACTTAAAGAAGTATTAATTGCATTAGAAATAGAGGATTCTGGTCCTCTTGATACTAAATCTAAACGTTTAAATAAGGTTTTTAAATCTCCTGTAGTTATTCCAGAAGTGTTTTCTCTCCCTGATGCTATTTCTGAAGTAATTTCCAGGGAATGGAATAATTTGGGTAATTCATTTACTCCTTCTAAACGTTTAAGCAATTATATCCTGTGCCATCTGACAGATTAGAGTTTTGGGACAAAATCTCTAAGGTTAATGGGGCTGTCTCTACTCCTGCTAAACGTACTACTATTCCTATGGCAGATAGTACTTCATTTAAGGATCCTTTAGATAGGAAGATTGAATCCTTTCTAAGAAAAGCTTACTTATGTTCAGGTAATCTTCTTAGACCTGCTATATTTTTAGCGGATGTTGCTGCAGCTTCAACTTTTTGGTTAGAAGCTTTAGCGCAACAAGTAACAGATCATAATTTTATAGCATTATTATTATTCAATAACATGCTAATAATTTTATTTGTGATACCATCTTTTGATATCATTAGAGTTGATGTCAGGTATATGTCTCTAGCTATTTTAGCTAGAAGAGCTTTATGGCTTAAAACTTGGAATGCTGATATGTCTTCTAAGTCAACTTTGCTTTCCCTTTCTTTCCAGGGTAATAAATTATTCGATTTTCAGTTGGATTCTATTATCTCAACTGTTACTGGAGGGAAGGGAACTTTTTTTTTTTTTTTTTTACCAAGGATAAAAAAATCTAAGGTAAATTTAGGTCTAATAATCATTTTCGTTCCTTTCCTCACATCAAGGAACAAAAGCCTGATCCTTCATCCTCAGGAGCGGTATCAGTTTGGAAACCATTTCCAGTTTGGAATATATCCAAGCCTTATAGAAACCTATAGCCAGCTCCTAAATACCCATGAAGGTGCGGCCCTCATTCCAGCTCAGCTGGTATGGGGCAGTTTACGTTTTCTTTAAAGGTACAGAATTGGCTTCAAGTTAAGGCCTCCTGCAAAGAGATTTTTTTCTTTCCCGTGTCCCAGTAAACACAGCAAAGGCTCAGCATTTCTGAAATCTGTTTCAGATCTAGAGTTGGCTGGAGTAATTATGCCAGTTCCAGTTCTGGAACAGGGGCTGGGGTTTTATTCTATCTCTTCATTGTACCAAAGAAGGTCAATTCCTTCAGACCAGTTCCGGATCTATCTATATTGAATCGTTATATAAGGATACCAACATTCAAGATGGTAACTTTAGGACTATCCTGCCTTTTGTTTAGCAAGGGCATTATATGTCTACAATAGATTTACAGGATGCATATCCGCATATTCCGATTCATCCAGATCACTTTTAGTTTCTGAGATTCTCTTTTAGACAAGCATTACCAGTTTTGTGGCTCTACCGTTTGGCCTAGCGTCAGCTCCAAGAATTTTTTTCAAAGGTTCTCGGTGCCCTTCTGTCTGTAATCAGAAAACAGGGTTTTGGTATTTCCTTTTTTGGACGATATCTTGGTACTTGCTCAGTCTTCACATTTTCGCAGAATCTCATACGAATCGACTTGTGTTGTTTCTTCAAGATCATGGTTGGAGGATCAATTTGCCATTCAGTTCATTGTTTCCTCAGACAAGGGTAACCTTTTTAGGTTTCCAGATAGATTCAGTGTCTATGACTCTGTCCTTGTCAGATAAGAGAAGTTTAACATTGATATCAGCTTGTCAAAACCTTCAGTCACAATCATTCCCTTTGGTAGCCTTATGCATGGAAATTTTAGGTCTTAGGACTGCCGCATCGGATGCGATCTCCTTTGCTCATTTTCACATGCGACCTCTTCAGCTCTGTATGCTGAACCAGTGGTGCAGGGATTACACAAAGATATCTCAATTAATATCTTTAAACCGATTATACGACACTCTCTGACATGGTGGACAGTTCACCATCGTTTAGTTCAGGGGGCTTTTTTGTTCTTCCGACCTGGACTATAATCTCAACAGATGCAAGTCTTACAGGTTGGGGAGCTGTGTGGGAGTCTCTGACGGCACAAGGGGTTTGGGAATCTCAGGAGGTGAGATTACCGATCAATATTTTTTTGAACTCCGTGCAATTTTCAGAGCTCTTCAGTCTTGGCCTCTTCTGAAGAGAGAGTTGTTCATTTGTTTTCAGATAGACAATGTCACAGCTGTGGCATACATCAATCATCAAGGAGGGACTCACAGTCCTCTGGCTATGAAAGAAGTATCTCGAATTTTGGTTTGGGCGGAATCCAGCTCCTGTCTAATCTCTGTGGTTCATATCCCAGGTATAGACAATTGGGAAGCGGATTATCTCAGTCGCCAAACGTTGCATCCGGGCGAATGGTCTCTTCACCCAGAGGTATTTCTTCAGATTGTTCAAATGTGGGAGCTTCCAGAAATAGATCTGATGGCGTCTCATCTAAACAAGAAACTTCCCTGGTATCTGTCCAGATCCCGGGATCCTCGGGCGGAAGCAGTGGATACATTATCACTTCCTTGGAAGTATCATCCTGCCTATATCTTTCCGCCTCTAGTTCTTCTTCCAAGAGTATTCTCCAAGATTCTAAGGAATGCTCGTTTGTCCTGCTGGTAGCTCCAGCATGGCCTCACAGGTTTTGGTATGCGGATCTTGTCCGGATGGCCTCTTGCCAGCTGTGGACTCTTCCGTTAAGACCAGACTTTCTGTCGCAAGGTCCTTTTTTTCCATCAGGATCTCAAATCCTTAAATTTTAAGGTATGGAGTTTGAACGCTTGATTCTTGGTCAAAGAAGGTTTCTCTGACTCTGTGATTAATTCTATGTGACAGGCTCGTAAATCTGTATCTAGTGAGATATATTATAGAGTCTGGAAGACTTATATTTCTTAGTGTCTTTCTCATCTTTTTTTCTTGGCATTCTTTTTGAATACCGAGAATTTTTCAGTTTCTTCAGGATGGTTTAGATAAAGGTTTGTCCGCAAGTTCCTTGAAGGACAAATCTCTGCTCTTTCTGTTCTTTTTTCACAGAAGGATTGCTAATCTTCCTGATATTTCATTGTTTTGTACAAGCTTTGGTTCGTATAAAACCTGTCATTAAGTCAATTTCTCCTCCTTGGAGTTTGAATTTGGTTCTGGGGGCTTTTCAAGCTCCTCCTTTTTGAACCCATGCATTCTTTGGTCGTTATATTACTTTCTTGGAAAGTTTTGTTTCTTTTGGCCATCTCTTCTGCCAGAAGAGTCTCTGAATTATCTGCTCTTTCTTGTGAGTCTCCTTTTCTGATTTTTCATCAGGATGAGGCGGTGCTGCGAACTTCTTTTGAATTTTTTACCTAAGGTTGTGTATTCTAACAACCTTAGTAGAGAAATTGTGGTTCCTTCATTATGTCCTAATCCTATGAATTCTAAGGAGAAATCATTGCATTCTTTGGATGCTGTTAGAGCTTTGTATTATTTGTCATCTTTTTCCGGTTCTAGAAAAGGCCAGAAAGCTTCTGCCATTTCTTTGGCATCTTGGTTGAAATCTTTATTTTATCATGCTTATGTCGAGTCGGGTAAAACTCCGCCTCTAAGGATTACAGTTCATTCTACTAGGTCAGTTTCTACTTCCTGGGCGTTTTGGAATGAAGCTTCGATTGATCAGATTTGCACAGCAGCAACTTGGTCCTCTTTGCATATTTTTTCTAAAATTCTACCATTTTGATGTGTTTTCTTCTTCTGAAGCAGTTTTTGGTAGAAAAGTTCTTCAGGCAGTGGTTTCAGTTTGAATCTTCTGCTTATGTTTTTCATTAAACTTTATTTTGGGTGTGGATTATTTTCAGCAGGAATTGTCTGTCTTTATTTTATCCCTCCCTCTCTAGTGACTCTTGTGTGGAAAGATCCACATCTTGGGTAGTCATTATCCCATACGTCACTAGCTCATGGACTCTTGCTAATTACATGAAAGAAAACATAATTTATGTAAGAACTTACCTGATAAATTCATTTCTTTCATATTAGCAAGAGTCCATGAGGCCCGCCCTTTTTTGTGGTGGTTATGATTTTTTTGTATAAAGCACAATTATTCCAATTCCTTATTTTATATGCTTTCGCACTTTTTTCTTATCACCCCACTTCTTGGCTATTCGTTAAACTGAATTGTGGGTGTGGTGAGGGGTGTATTTATAGGCATTTTAAGGTTTGGGAAACTTTGCCCCTCCAGGTAGGAATGTATATCCCATACGTCACTAGCTCATGGACTCTTGCTAATATGAAAGAAATGAATTTATCAGGTAAGTTCTTACATAAATTATGTTTTTTATCAAATGTTTATATTTGATATATTCATATCTTCCAGTTCAATAATCTTATCTGGTCAGTATCTATCTCCTTTGAGTGGTTTCAGTATACTCCTGGAAAAAATCAAGAAGATGTTATTTGTTTCATACATCTTTAAAATAAGGCTATACAGTTGTTCATTTAATCTATTACAAATCTGAAATGCATTTCCCAGATCCATATATATATATATATATATATATATATATATATTATTTTTTACAGAGTATAAAGGAAACATTTGAAAATTACACAATTCATTTTATAGGAAGTTCTAATTTCCCCTTTTAAAATCAAGATTAACATTTCCAGTTAGTCTGTTTTCTCCTGCTATTTTCCATTGAGATGTACGTCTGAGATTCGTGTATTTGAACTCAGTATGGGACAATTTAACATCTAGATGATAAGAACTACATCCTCTGAGATTCAGCTAGTTTCAAAGATCACTTCAGACTGAGCGACTGCTCCTTCAGATAGGAAAAATCTTTATACAGGCTTCCTTTGAAGTGGATAAATGAGACATACTGGCCTGTAATGTGTATCTGGTTACAGCAGGGGAGGTTGTGTTACCCTGCCCATACCATCTGACAAAGAACTGCAACTTACAGTAATCAAGCTGATTCAAACAACTTCATATATAAATTATTTATTTGGTCTTATCATATTAAATAATATATATATCTATTATTTAATAACACTCACAGATATCCTGACAACATACTGGAATAAAAACCCTAGCAATTATCTCTTGAGCGCTAATCCGACACCGCGTTAGACCTACAGCGCTAATCTGAAGGTAGTTATGAACATTTTACATTCCAAAGTTCTTCATATAAAAGGAACTGTTCTCTTTATTTCTAAATATATATTTATATAGATATCTATTTTTTTAAATATATACCTATATATCTATATGAATATAGATATATAGATATGTATATATGTATATGTATATATATATATATTTAGGAATATATACAGGGAGTGCAGAATTATTAGGCAAGTTGTATTTTTGAGGATTAATTTTATTATTGAACAACAACCATGTTCTCAATGAACCCAAAAAACTCATTAATATCAAAGCTGAATAGTTTTGGAAGTAGTTTTTAGTTTGTTTTTAGTTATAGCTATTTTAGGGGGATATCTGTGTGTGCAGGTGACTATTACTGTGCATAATTATTAGGCAACTTAACAAAAAACAAATATATACCCATTTCAATTATTTATTTTTACCAGTGAAACCAATATAACATCTCAAGATTCACAAATATACATTTCTGACATTCAAAAACAAAACAAAAACAAATCAGTGACCAATATAGCCACCTTTCTTTGCAAGGACACTCAAAAGCCTGCCATCCATGGATTCTGTCAGTGTTTTGATCTGTTCACCATCAACATTGCGTGCAGCAGCAACCACAGCCTCCCAGACACTGTTCAGAGAGGTGTACTGTTTTCCCTCCTTGTAAATCTCACATTTGATGATGGACCACAGGTTCTCAATGGGGTTCAGATCAGGTGAACAAGGAGGCCATGTCATTAGATTTTCTTCTTTTATACCCTTTCTTGCCAGCCACGCTGTGGAGTACTTGGACGCGTGTGATGGAGCATTGTCCTGCATGAAAATCATGTTTTTCTTGAAGGATGCAGACTTCTTCCTGTACCACTGCTTGAAGAAGGTGTCTTCCAGAAACTGGCAGTAGGACTGGGAGTTGAGCTTGACTCCATCCTCAACCCGAAAAGGCCCCACAAGCTCATCTTTGATGATACCAGCCCAAACCAGTACTCCACCTCCACCTTGCTGGCGTCTGAGTCGGACTGGAGCTCTCTGCCCTTTACCAATCCAGCCACGGGCCCATCCATCTGGCCCATCAAGACTCACTCTCATTTCATCAGTCCATAAAACCTTAGAAAAATCAGTCTTGAGATATTTCTTGGCCCAGTCTTGACGTTTCAGCTTGTGTGTCTTGTTCAGTGGTGGTCGTCTTTCAGCCTTTCTTACCTTGGCCATGTCTCTGAGTATTGCACACCTTGTGCTTTTGGGCACTCCAGTGATGTTGCAGCTCTGAAATATGGCCAAACTGGTGGCAAGTGGCATCTTGGCAGCTGCACGCTTGACTTTTCTGAGTTCATGGGCAGTTATTTTGCGCCTTGGTTTTTCCACACGCTTCTTGCGACCCTGTTGACTATTTTGAATGAAACGCTTGATTGTTCGATGATCACGCTTCAGAAGCTTTGCAATTTTAAGAGTGCTGCATCCCTCTGCAAGATATCTCACTATTTTTGACTTTTCTGAGCCTGTCAAGTCCTTCTTTTGACCCATTTTGCCAAAGGAAAGGAAGTTGCCTAATAATTATGCACACCTGATATAGGGTGTTGATGTCATTAGACCACACCCCTTCTCATTACAGAGATGCACATCACCTAATATGCTTAATTGGTAGTAGGCTTTCGAGCCTATACAGCTTGGAGTAAGACAACATGCATAAAGAGGATGATGTGGTCAAAATACTCATTTGCCTAATAATTCTGCACTCCCTGTATTTAAAAATGCTTAGAGCATTTTCACCTATATGAAGAACAATGGAATGTTAAATATTTACAGCACATATATAATAAAACACATTATAAATATTAAAATTGAATAAAAATACATTTTCATGTTTTCAGGTATTTGATTGGAAAGGTATATATACATATGTAATTTGCAGCAGATGACTTCAAAATTTTACTTTTTCCTATCTTTAGCTTCGTCGATTATTAACTTTTTCCCTCTGGACTAGTATCTTTTAACCCCTGACTAATAAACCATAGTGATATTTTTCCACCCCTGTAAATATGTATATATACATTCATACGCATATTTAGACATGTATATGTATGTATATATAAATTACAGCCCTTTCCATTCAAATACCTTTTCATATATCATATACCTTTTAACCCATATAATTTAAAAAAATTTAATAGCTACAAGAATAGTTTGTATTAGATAGTGTATATATGAGTGTAACTGTTTATTTTAATGTATTTTTTATTTTTTTATTTTCATTATTTTTATTGAGGAATTAAAAACAAGGAAGAAAAAAAAAATGAAAGCACCACATCGCTGCTGCACATACAGCCAGCAAGAACATATGATAAAAATACAAATGATCATTAGGGTTACAGCAGTGTAAGGCATTCAAATTATAGTAGTGCACATATAATAAAACATTTCTAAATCAACCTCAGCTATTTTAATGTATTTATGTTGTGTTTGGTGCAACGTTTTATTTAGTCCTAACCCTATAATTAAGGTCTTCAGTCACGCTAATCTGACAAACCAAAATTTAGATTGTGTTTGTGCGGTCGCAGTTACTTTCAACTTGTAATATGAGCAAAATGCGGGTGCGATATTTAAATATTACATGCGTGAGGGTTAGTGCACCACTTGTAATTTAGCCCTAAATAGGTCCTGGGGAAAACAGTGTGATGTGAGACACACATGATCTGTCTCTCTTAAGGGACATTTATTAGATTGTCATTTTTTGCATTAATGACCCTAGCTTTTTATGGGTTTAACACCCACAAAGGGGTGAAACACATAGGTAAAGTCCTGCATTGGTGTGGCAAGCATTACAGCACTTAGAACATGGCTGGTGGGAGTCAATTAGTTGCAGCAGTCAGATTAAACTGCCAGTCACTGGCCATGTCCTGTTGAGTATCTGCAATGCATGTGGCACCTGAGCAGCAGATACCCTTTGTGGGACTATACACCTGGGGAGCCCAATTCTCTAAAGCTTTCTACTCAATGACATTCTCTAAAAAGATCCATTGGTGTCACAATGACCACAGGATTTACCATGGGAGCTATGTATCCTGCTAGGGGCTGTATCCTGCATATCTGTATATAATGTGAGATACATACATGGCAGAAGTATTTCATAAATACTCTTAAATGTTTAAACAAACAAATAAATAAAAACAAAAACCCAAACACTTGAGGATGGTCCAAACATTTGTTGTGATTAGCTCTTCCTAAGAGGGCAGTCCCTGGTGGTACCACATTTTTTTCTTTATGTCATTGTCCTTCTGTTGAAAAATGTGCATCTTTACATTAAAGGGGTCATGAACTAAAATAAAATACCATGACCCTATCTTAACTATGTTAATATTTTATAATCTATCTACTCAACTGATTGAACCGGAGTGTCATAGCAGACATAATTCCCACCATTTGAATTACACTATTCATGTTTTACAGCCCTACTATGAAAAGCTAATCACATTCTTATCTTACCTTTTGACTCGTGTCACAGGAATAGCTTTTAATATTTGCTACGTGAGAGCTCCCAGGTTTAGGCGCATTATAGTTGAAACGGATTATGATGGCCTCTGATTCCTAAAGAGACAACCATTGGATACTTTTATAGCTTATAATTTCCTGTGTCACCATATTTTTCTAAAATGTTTTGCAACTGCCGCTTGCAACACTCAACTTTTTTCTTTGCCAATAAATAAAAGACAGAAAATGATAAATATCTTTAAGAGGTAATTGAAGTGCTTTAAATCTTGATATGTTATTTTATTTTAGTGCTATACTACTTGCATGAATGAAACTTTTTTTTTTCATAACTAAAGCATAACGGTTTTCATTCGTATGACTTATCAGTCCCTGTAAATTCCTTAGAAATAATTCTTAATTGCTTCAAATTCTGTTCTATTCATTTTATCCTTTATCTTTTCCTTTTATATTCACCAGTCACCACCTCTTTAATGCTGTTGAAAATAAAAGGTGCTGTTGTGCTTACATTATGTCAGGCAGCCTGACTGTTCACAAACGCATGTGTGATCTGATCCGCATTCAAGACTACCTCAAGGACTGTTGTAAACAGGGATAGGCACGAGCCAAGGCTGTGGCGGACATTTTCTAAAGTAAAAACCATTAGTGAAGGACACCAGGGTACATTTACAATTAAAACTATTATTTTATAGTGCTGAATTTTATTATACAGATGCAGAAGATAGATACACATCCAGTATTTCACTCAGGCTTTATTTATTTCATGTAGTGAATGTAGTCCAGCGCTAGATTAGCACGGGTAGAGTATTTAGTTAAATTCTATCATTTGAATATATTGTATTTTGTGATTGGATAAATGTTTAATGTATGTACTGCAATGTTGTTATTATATATTTATTGTAGGTAATCCTAAGTATTTATCAACATTCAGTTAATAAAAAGATATAAACAGTAATATACAACTGATATATATAAACTTGTTGTCTAATGTGAGCTTCTTATCTATATATAAAAACTAATAAAACATTTGTATAATTAGACAGAAATTTAATAACTTGTTAAAAGCATACATAAAATAAAAAGGGACGTCTCCCTTATAACATCGATTTCATCAGAGAAAACAATTGAATAACTGTAGTATATATTTCCGCTATTTGATAATCAGGTACCTGTTATATAGTGTAACAAATGATAATGTCCAGAAATTGGATTAAAAAAACTTAAAGATCCAAACGAGATGACCTCCCCGCTATTGTGGCGGGTGTGTGTTACCGGTCCGTTAGTGAGAGACTGGTATTTAAAAATATGTCATGTGACTTTTCCTACGTCACACTTGTGATCGTAGCTGTTTCAATATAGTTGTAATGTAACCAGTGATCCTTGATATTCTGTCAAGTGCTTATTATGTTGCAATTTTTTTAACTTTAATCTGTATGTGTATCAGAAGGTGTATTCCCCTATTCCGTGTGTAATTTGGGAGTCTTGGGGGAGATTGCAACTTACGCTGGTCTCTTGCATTGCAAGTGACCGCCAAGTCCACTATGCTAACACAGAAAGTGAGATACACATAGCCTAATGGTTAAGATCTCCCTCTCTAACCCTAAAGGTCACGAGTTCAATTCCCACCACTACAAGTGACCGCCAAGTCCACACTGCGAGGATTGCATTATAGTCACTGCACGTGACCGCAAAGTTTAACATCCAAGTCACTGAATGTGACCGCAAAGACCACACTAAAGGAGAAATCAGGTGTGCCAAGAGACCAGCGTAAGTTGCAATCTCCCCCAAGACTCCCTAATTACACACGGAATAGGGGAATACACCTTCTGATACACATACAGATTAAAGTTAAAAAAATTGCAACATAATAAGCACTTGACAGAATATCAAGGATCACTGGTTACATTACAACTATATTGAAACAGCTACGATCACAAGTGTGACGTAGGAAAAGTCACATGACATATTTTTAAATACCAGTCTCTCACTAACGGACCGGTAACACACACCCGCCACAATAGCGGGGAGGTCATCTCGTTTGGATCTTTAAGTTTTTTTAATCCAATTTCTGGACATTATCATTTGTTACACTATATAACAGGTACCTGATTATCAAATAGCGGAAATATATACTACAGTCATTCAATTGTTTTCTCTGATGAAATCGATGTTATAAGGGAGACGTCCCTTTTTATTTTATGTATGCTTTTAACAAGTTATTACATTTCTGTCTAATTATACAAATGTTTTATTAGTTTTTATATATAGATAAGAAGCTCACATTAGACAACAAGTTTATATATATCAGTTGTATATACATGTTTATATCTTTTTATTAACTGAATGTTGATAAATACTTAGGATTACCTACAATAAATATATAATAACAACATTGCAGTACATACATTAAACATTTATCCAATCACAAAATACAATATATTCAAATGATAGAATTTAACTAAAAACTCTACCCGTGCTAATCTAGCGCTGGACTACATTCACTACATATCAACCACTGTTTTCTTAGAGGGGAATACATTAGTCTAGCAGGGTCAATTCTCCAGCGCCTCATCTTTCTCCCTACCAGTTTATTTATTTCATAACTTATCACCCAATATTGCCAGCAGTCTCTTGACAAGCCACTAATTTTATTCACACTAAATATTTCCCCTTTCCTATTATTTAATCAAAAAGAAAAGATATACTAAGGTTATGATTCACAACCTTACTATATCTTTTCTTACTATTTAAATACTACTTATAATAAACCTCAGGTGCTGGTTAAATTGCTTTACCTTTGCATATAAAGCTCCAGGGACACAGTGGCAGCTTGCTTCTTGAATCTTGCCTCTCTCTCTGTCTCACTCAGAGTCATTTTCTGGTACTAAGCGGCATCATGTGGGAGTGGCCACAACCCTGCAAAACGTGGCGCCGCGTGTGTCAAGGAGGAGTCAGGACCAGCATTTATCTGTCTTACTCCTCCCTCCCCACAGCAAAATGGGCGGTGGACACTGCAAGGGCCAGTCACGGACACCAGTGTCCGTGTACGGACACCTTGCCTATCCCTGGTTGTAAAGACAATTGTTGCCTCAGTTTCTATGTAATCTTCAAAAGTAATTTAGAAGACAGCACCTTAGTATATGTGGCTTATGGGGCACGGAACCCAGCATCTTCCTTTTTGCTTAGACCCAAGAATATGAGAAAATATAGGTCTTTTAAAATTACTGGTGGCTGGAACAATCTTTTGTTCAGTTTCTATGTAATCAGGAGAATTAAGGGATCAATAAACACTTCAGTGTGCTCTACACAGTTATAAATACAAATGATTGATGTAATATATCTCAGTTTTGGGATATGTTAAAGGGACAGTCATAATTAGACATTCATGATTTAGACAGAGTATACAATTTTCTTCTATTATTTAATTTGCTTCCTTCTCTTGATATTCTTTGCTGAAATGTGTATTTTAGAAGTTCAGGAGCAGCAAAGAACCTAGGTTCTAGCTGTTGATTGGTGGCTGCATATATATATATATACCAATTGTCATTGGCTTAGAAACCAGTAGTGTATTGCTTCTCCTTCATCAAATGATACCAAGAGAATGAAACAAATTTGATAATAGAAGTAAACTGGAAAGTTGTTTAAAATTGTATGTTCTGCCTAAATCATGAAATAAACGGTTTGTGTTTCATGTCCCTTTAAAGCATAAAAACATATTACCTTTTTAAATCCTTTGTGAATGCCTTTGACAGCTGCCATTATTTCTTCTATTTTTGTTACATTTTTGTGTGCAGTTGGCGGGGTAGCCAATCTCATAGCTACAGATAGCGCCACTGCTTTTATAGCCCCATAGCAGCAAGGAATCAACACACACAACCACATGTGTATAGGTGCACAAGCACACACAAACCTTTAAAAAAATAAATTTAAACTTTGACAAGATTACAAGTAGCGCGTTATGATTTTTCCACACGAGATATGGTCTTTCCGCAATTAATTTCTATTGCCCGGGTATTGCAAGTCTTGAAAAATTGCGATTGCATGTGCGCATTTCCCTTTTACGCAACAATCCTTTTCGCGTTTGAAGAAGTGTAGTTAAGGGTTTTTGCGCAACATGAAAGTTTCACACACTTCAAAAATACAATTACAAAGTACAGTTACACTCATAATAACACTATCTAATAAAAAATTATTTAAAAAAATATTGCACAGGGATCAAAGATATGCGATCTCGGGTGTTAGAAAAAAAAGCAGACGCAGGGATTTTACATTGACATACATACACATACATAGAGAAACGTGCATTTAAATGTATAGAGTTATGTTTATCTATGGAGATAATGAAAATATTTTACATTACAATGTTATGGACATTAAACAATATGTCAGAGGGATTTTCAAAGAGATATTCGCATATGGATCTTGAGATATCTAGATATATATATAATCATATACATATCTTGCTATTAATAGATATATCAGTCCAAAAATCATCACATATATAGAGAAATATTTATTTAGAAATAAATAGAACATATTCCGTTACAAAAACATTTTTGCAATATGAAATATTCACATTTTCAAGTACACTTTTCGAGGAGAATACGTCATGGGCTTTGCGCAACAGATTAGGGTTTTCATTTTTTTTTCTATTTGTCTTCTCCATTGACTTCTATGAGGAATACGTGAACGCGCACGTGATTTGGCTATTATTTTGCAACTTGTAATAACTATGCAACCCCAAATGCGAAAAAGCCATAACGTGTGCTTGCCCTTTGTGATTAATGGCACTTTAAAGAGAGAAATAAAGTTATATATCTGCTTCATAGTAAAATGTTACACAAACAAAGATTATTTCTCTTGTAAGGTGTATCCAGTCCACGGATCATCCATTACTTGTGGGATATTCTCATTCCCAACAGGAAGTTGCAAGAGGACACCCACAGCAGAGCTGTAATATAGCTCCTCCCCTAACTGTCATAGCCAGTCATTCTCTTGCAACTCTCAACAAGCTAGGATGTTGTAGGAGAGAGTGGTTAAATATAGTTAGTTTATTTTCTTCAATCAAAAGTTTGTTATTTTTAAATAGTACCGGAGTTGTGCTATTTTATCTCAGGCAGTAAATAGAAGAAGAATCTGCCTGAGGTTTCTATGATCTTAGCAGGTTGTAACTAAGATCCATTGCTATTCTCACATATGTCTGAGGGGATTACACAGATGAGGTAACTTCAGCGAGAGAATGGCGTGCAGTTTATTCTGCTATCAGGTATGTGCAGTTATAATTTTTTCTAGGGATGGAAAACACTAGAAAATGCTGCTGATACCGGATTAATGTAAGTTAAGCCTGAATACAGTGATTTAATAACGACTGGTATCATGCTTACTCCCAGGGGTAATACCCTTATGATATTGCAATATAAACGTTTGCTGGCATGTTTAATCGTTTTTATATATGCATTGGTGATAAAACTTTATTGGGGCCTAGTTTTTTTCCACATGGCTGGCTTAAATTTTGACTAGAAACAGTTTTACTGAGGCTTTCCACTGTTATAGTATAAAAGTTACAGTTGGTGCAGTTAAAATTACAAACTGTGACATCCAGCTTCCCTCAGGAGTCCCCTGTATGCTATAGGACATCTCTAAAGGGCTCAAAGGCTTTCCAAAGTCGTTTATTGGGGAAGGTAGGACCACAGCTTGCTGTGGCAGTTGGTTGTGACTGTTAAAAAAAAAAAAAAAAAAGTCTATTTCGTTTTTTTGATCCGTTTTTTGAACTAAGGGGTTAATCATCTATTTGCAAGTGGATGCAATGCTCTGCTAGCCTATTACATACACTGTAAACATTTTGTTTGATTTACTGCATTTTTTCACTGTTTTTCAAATTCTGACAAAATTTGTTTCTCTTAAAGGCACAGTACCATTTTTTATATTTGCTTGTTAACTTGATTTAAAGTGTTTTCCAAGCTTGCTAGTCTCATTGCTAGTCTGTATAAACATGTCTGACATAGAAGAAACTCCTTGTTCATTATGTTTAAAAGCCATGGTGGAACCCCCTCTTAGAATGTGTACCAAATGTACTGATTTCATTTTATGCAATAAAGATCATATTCTGTTTTTAAAAAAATTATCACCAGAGGAATCTGACGAGGGGAAAGTTATGCCGACTAACTCTCCCCAGGTGTCAGACCCTTTGACTCCCGCCCAAGGGACTCACGCTCAAATGGCGCCAAGTACATCTAGGGCGCCCATAGCGTTTACTTTACAAGACATGGCGGCAGTCATGGATAATACACTGTCAGCGGTATTAGCCAGACTACCTGAACTTAGAGGTTAGCGAGATAGCTCTGGGGTGAGACAAAATGCAGAGCATACTGACGCTTTAAGAACCATGTCTGATACTGCCTCACAATATGCAGAAGCTGAGGAAGGAGAGCTTCAGTCAGTGGGTGATGTTAATGACTCAGGAAAGATACCTGATTCTAATATTTCTACATTTAAATTTAAGCTTGAACACCTCCGCGTGTTACTTAGGGAGGTTTTAGCTGCTCTGAATGACTGTGATACCATTGCAGTACCAGAGAAATTTTGTAGACTGGATAAATGCTTTGCAGTGCCGGTGTGTACTGATGTTTTTCCAATACCTAAAAGGTTTACAGAAATTATTAATAAGGAATGGGATAGACCAGGTGTGCCGTTCTCTTCCCCTCCTATTTTTAGAAAAATGTTTTCCAATAGACGCCACCACACGGGACTTATGGCAGACAGTCCCTAAGGTGGAGGGAGCAGTTTCTACTCTAGCAAAGTGTACTACTATCCCTGTCGAGGACAGTTGTGCTTTTTTAGAGCCAATGGATAAAAAATTAGAAGGTTACCTTAAGAAAATATTTATTCAATAAGGTTTTATCCTACAGCCCATTGCATGCATTGCCCCTGTCACTGCTGCTGCGGCGTACTGGTTTGAGTCTCTGGAAGAGGCTTTACAGGTAGAGACTCCATTGGATGACATACTTGGCAAACTTAGAGCACTTAAGCTAGCCAATTATTTTATTTCTGATGCCATTGTTCATTTGAATAAACTAATGGCTAAGAATTCTGGTTTTGCTATACAGGCGCGCAGAGCGCTATGGCTTAAATCATGGTCAGCTGACGTGACTTTAAAATCTAAGCTACTTAACATTCCCTTCAAGGGGCAGACCCTATTCGGGCCTGGTTTGAAGGAGATTATTGCTGATATCACGGGAGGAAAAGGTTGTGCCCTTCCTCAGGACAGGTCCAAATCTAGGGCCAAACATTCTAATTTTCGTGCCTTTCGAAACTTCAAGGCAGGTGCAGCATCAACTTCCTCTAATAATAAACAAGAGGGAACTTTTGCTCAATCCAAGACCGTCTGGAGACCAAACCAGACCTGGAAAAAAGGTAAGCAGGTCAAAAAGCCTGCTGCTGCCTCTAAGACAGGATGAAGGAACGACCCCCTATCCGGTAACGGATCTAGTAGGGGGCAGACTTTCACTCTTCGCCCAGGCGTGGGCAAGAGATGTTCAGGATCCCTGGGCGTTGGAAATTATATCCCAGGGATATCTTCTGGACTTCAAAGCTTCCCCCCCAAAAGGGAGATTTCACCTTTCACAATTATCTGCAAACCAGATAAAGAGTGAGGCATTCTTACACTGTGTACGAGACCTCCTAGTTATGGGAGTGATCCATCCAGTTCCAAAGGAGGAACAGGAACAGGGTTTTTACTCAAATCTGTTTGTGGTTCCCAAAAAAGAGGGAACCTTCAGACCGATTTTGGATCTAAAGATCTTAAACAAATTCCTCAAAGTTCCGTCGTTCAAGATGGAAACTATTCGTACCATCCTACCACTGATCCAGGAGGGTCAATATATGACTACAGTGGATCTAAAGGATGCTTATCTTCACATTCCGATACACAAAGATCATCATCGGTTTCTCAGGTTTGCCTTTCAAGACAGGCATTACCAGTTGTAGCTCTTCCCTTTGGATTAGCTACAGCCCCAAGAATCTTTACAAAGGTTCTAGGGTCGCTTTTGGCGGTCCTAAGGCCGCGGGGCATAGCAGTAGCCCCTTATTTAGACGACATCCTGATACAGGCGTCAAACTTCCAAATTGCCAAGTCTCATACGGACGTAGTACTGGCATTTCTGAGGTCGCATGGGTGGAAAGTGAACGAGGAAAAGTGTTCTCTATCCCCACTCACAAGAGTTTCCTTTCTAGGGACTCTGATAGATTCTGTAGAAATGAAAATTTACCTTGACGGAGTCCAGGTTATCAAAGCTTCTAAATTCCTGTTGGGTTCTTCATTCCTTTCCGCGCCCTTTGGTGGCTCAGTGTATGGAAGTAATCGGCTTAATGGTAGCGGCAATGGACATAGTGCCATTTGCACGCTTACATCTCAGACCGCTGCAACTATGCAGGCTCAGTCAATGGAGCGGGGATTACACAGATTTGGCCCCTCAACTGAATCTGGACCAAGAGACCAGGGATCCTCTTCCCTGGCGGCTATCTTGGGTCCATCTGTCCAAAGGTATGACCTTTGCAGGCCAGATTGGACTATTGTAACAACAAATGCCAGCCTTCTAGGTTGGGGTGCAGTCTGGAACTCCCTGAAGGCTCAGGGATCGTGGACTCAGGAGGAGTCTCTCCTTCCAATAAATATTCTGGAACTAAGAGCGATATTCAAGGCTCTTCAGGTTTGGCCTCAGTTAGCAACTCTGAGGTACATCAGATTTCAGTCGGTCAACATCACGACTGTAGCTTACATCAACCATCGAGGGGGAACAAGAAGTTCCCTAGAGATGTTAGAAGTTTCAAAAATAATTCACTGGGCAGAGATTCACTCTTGCCACCTATCAGTTATCCATATCCCAGGTGTAGAGCACAGGGAGGCGGATTTTCTAAGTCGTCAGACTTTTCATCTGGGAGAGTGGAAACTCCATCCGGAGGTATTTGCACAACTGATTCTCCGTTGGGGCAAACCAGAACTGGATCTCATGGCGTCTCGCCAGAACGCCAAGCTTCCGTGTTACGGATCCAGGTCCAGGGATCCCAAGACGACACTGATAGATACTCTAGCAGCGCCCTGGTCTTTCAACCTGGCTTATGTGTTTCCACCGTTTCCTCTGCTCCCTCGACTGATTGCCAAGATCAAGCAGGAGAGAGCATCGGTGATTCTGATAGCACCTGCGTGGCCACGCAGGACCTGGTATGCAGATCTAGTGGACATGTCATCCTTTCCACCATGGTCTCTGCCTCTGAGACAGGACTTTCTACTTCAGGGTCATTTCAACCATCCAAATCTAATTTCTCTGAGGCTGACTGCCTGGAGATTGAATGCTTGATTTTATCAAAGCGTGGCTTCTCCGAGTCAGTTATTGATACCTTAATACAGGCACGAAAGCCTGTCACCAGGAAAATTTACCATAAGGTATGGCGTAGATATCTTTATTGGTGTGAATCCAAGGGTTACTCATGGAGTAAGGTCAGGATTCCTAGGATTTTATCTTTTCTCCAAGAAGGTTTGGAAAAAGGATTGTCAGCTAGTTTCTTAAAGGGACAGATTTTTGCTCTGTCTATTCTTTTGCACTAGCGTCTGGCAGATGTTCCAGACGTTCAGGCATTTTGTCAGGCTTTAGTTTGAATCAAGCCTGTGTTTAAACCTGTTGCTCCACCATGGAGCTTAAACTTGGTTCTTAAGGTTCTTCAAGGAGTTCCGTTTGAACCTCTTCATTCCATAGATATCAAACTTTTATCTTGGAAAGTTCTTTCTTTTTTTTTTTTTTGGTAGCTATTTCCTCAGCTCGTAGAGTCTCTGAGCTATCTGCCTTACAATGTGATTCTCCTTATCTGATTTTTCATACGGATAAGGTAGTCCTGCGTACCAAACCTGGGTTCTTACCTAAGGTGGTATCTAACAAGAATATCAATCAAGAGATTGTGGTTCCATCCTTGTGTTACACAATCTGGACGTGGTCTGTGCTTTAAAGTTTTACTTACAAGCTACTAAAGATTTTCGCCAAACATCTGCTTTGTTTGTTGTCTACTCTGGACAGAGGAGAGGTCAAAAGGCTTTGGCAACCTCTTTTTCTTTTTGGCTAAGAAGCTTAATCCGCTTAGCCTATGAGACTGCTGGACAGCAGCCTCCTGAAAGGATAACAGCTCATTCCACTAGAGCTGTGGCTTCCACTTGGGCCTTTAAAAATGAGGCTTCTGTTGAACAGATTTGCAAGGCGGCGACTTGGTCTTCGCTTCATACTTTTTCAAAATTTTACAAATTTGATACTTTTGCTTCTTCGGAGGCTATATTTGGGAGAAAGGTTTTACAGGCAGTGGTTCCTTCCATTTAAGTTCCTGCCTTGTCCCTCCCTTCATCCGTGTACTTTAGCTTTGGTATTGGTATCCCACAAGTAATGGATGATCCGTGGACTGGATACACCTTACAAGAGAAAACACAATTTATGCTTACCTGATAAATTTATTTCTCTTGTGGTGTATCCAGTCCATGGCCCGCCCTGTCATTTTAAGGCAGGTAATTTTTAAATTTAAACTACAGTAACCACTACACCCTATGGTTCCTCCTTTCTCGGCTTGTTTTCGGTCGAATGACTGGCTATGACAGTTAGGGGAGGAGCTATATTACAGCTCTGCTGTGGGTGTCCTCTGGCAACTTCCTGTTGGGAATGAGAATATACCACAAGTAATGGATGATCCGTGGACTGGATACACCACAAGAGAAATAAATTTATCAGGTAAGCATAAATTGTGTTTTTTTTAACTGAAGCTTAAAGGGAGAATCTAATATGAAATGCAATTTTTGCATTACTGACCCTAGATAACTATAGCTGTGCTTAGACATTGCTGATGTTAAAGGGACATGAAACCCAAAAAATGTATTTCATGATTCAGATAGAGAATACAATTTTTAACAACTTTCCAGTTTACTGCTATTATTTAATTTGCTTCCTTCTCTTGTTTTCCTTTGCTGAAAGCTTTATATAGGCAAGTTCAGGAGCAGCAGAGAACCTAGGTTCTAGCTGTTGATTGGTGGCTGCATATATATATCTATTGTGATTGGCTCACCCATGTGTTCAGTTAGCAACCATTAGTGCGATGCTGCTCCTTCAACAAATGATACCAAGAGAATGAAACAGATTAGATACTAGAAGTAAATTAGAAAGTTGTTTGAAAATGTATACTCTATCTGAATCATGAAAGAAAAATTTTGGGTTTCATGTCCCTTTAATTATTTGTGGCTGGCTGTTGAAAAAGTTAATACCATAAAGTAGTTTGTACAGTTTTAAAATTTTTGTTTTGTGCCTGCCTAATTATAACTATGGAAGGCTCTTTTAGTTCCCCTTGAAGTCAGTGGGCTCTGAGAAACAATAAATTGTGCTTAGCTTACACTGAGCCCATTAACAATTTTTGGCTTGTTATATGCTTTTGGCTTGTTTTTGACTTCCTTGACTTCCTTTACTAGGTGTAAAGTGACAAAATGCCCTTTACAAGAATTACAAAATTATTATTATACTTTATTTACTAAGCGCCAACCTATTCCCCAGTGCTGTCGATGGGTACAATTTGTTTAAATAAAACAATGATTCAAATGTTGTTAGAGAAAAGACACAATTTGACAAACAAGTACAGGAGGAATTGAGGGCCCTATTCCAGTGGGAACTTACAATCTAGAAGGGTAGGAGAGTGGGAAACAGGAGGTGAGGACTGCAATGGTGAGAATTAGCCTGGCAGAAGCATTTAGGATGGATTCAAGGGGGGAGAGGTGGGACAGAGGAAGGCCAGTGAGAAGGTTATTGCATAGGAGTGGATTATTTGCTTTATGGTGCCAGCACTCAGAAACTGGCGATATTTGGAAATATTGCATAGGTGGTTGTGGCAGGATGAAGAGAACAATAGGATGTGGGGGATGAAGGACAAGTTGGAGTCAAGTGTAACTCTGAGGTAGCGGACTTGAGGTGATGGGGGGATAGAGATGTCGTTGACATTGATAGAAAAGTCAGAAATCAGAGTAGAGCTAGAGGGAAGGAGCTCAGTCTTGGACGTATTAATCTTTGGTGGTGAGAGGCCATCCAGATAGAAATGCCAGCTAAGCAGTCTCTGACGTGAAAAAGGAAAGAGGGAGAGAAAGCAGGGGCGGAGAGGTAGATTTGGGTGTCATCAGCATAGAGGTGATATTTGAAGCCATAGCTGTTGATAAGTTTACCCAGTGAAGAAGTATAAATGGAGAAGTGTAGAGGACCCAACAGACAGAGGCTTTGAAGAGGAGGAGTCTCCAGAAAATGACTCAGAAATGGACCTGTGAGAAAGATAAGAGTGGATCCAAGAGAGTTTAGTGTCACAGAGACCAAGAGAGCTGAGGGTCTGTAGGAGGTGGGGGTGATCAACTGTGTTGAAGGCAGCTGAGAGGTCAAGTATGATAAGTATAGAGTAGTGGCCATTACTTTTAGCAGAAAAAAAGATTGTTAGTAACCTTTGTGAGGGTAGTTTTAGTTGAGTGTTGGGGCGGTGGAAGCCAGATTGCAGAGGGAGTTGGAGGACAGGAAGAGGGCAGTCATAACCTATTTTTTTCCAAGAGTTTTGATGTTCCTGGAAGTAGTGATAAGGGGCAGTACTTTGCAGGAGAATTAGGATCAACTGAGGTTTTGTATGAGAGTGACCGTATGTTTGAAAGAAGATGGGAATGAACCAGTAGAAAGAAATAGGTTGAAGATGTGATAAGAGTAGGAGTGAGGGTGGTAGACAGAAAATGCATTAGCTGGTAAGGGATAGGGTTGAGTGGCTATACTTAATCAAAACTTGATGTGAATATTTTATATAAATAAATGCTACCTATAAATATGGATATAAATTATATGAAATACTAAAATATTGTAATATTAGATTCATAATTATATAATTAAGATATTGCTTAAAACAACGTAACAAATATATTTACTAAATATATTTTTTCACACATATGTGGTTTCTACTTTGGACTAATTTCTGAATAGAATAACTCTTCCTTATTTAAATAAAACACCCACCATATAAATATATATATAAAACAATATTGTTAGTTCACGTAATAACACTATAAAAATATAATCACTTTACACATGCACGGTTTTTTATATATATACATTGTATTATATTACATGTAGGACGCGTAATGATAGGCATAATCATCTGTCACATTTCATACTAGAGTTACTCCCCTGTCAATTGATTGGATCTAGCAAGTGGGCGATGGCTCCTACCTAATTATGGTAAATTGACCGATAGATTTCATGCATCCAGTCAGGAGATAGATTTCATGCATCCAGTCAGGAGGCCATCTATGATGTTCGTGTCGATGTAGTTTAACTGACACTGGCTGTGACCAATTAGGGTTGATCATCTAGTCCCATTGACAATGTGAAGGTTTGATGGAGCCGGTTTAAGATGTATATAACTTTGAAATATCGCGAATGCTTTTTTATATGCATCGAGGACGCTACAAGCAGTTTACATGGGCACACTAAACAAATATCCGTAAAATTATAGCAAACACAGATACAGCAAGGTGGGCGTGTAGAAACGAAGGGTCCCCATTGGTCAGTGGATATGTTAGGAGAGGGGAGGGGTTATTAGACCGGTTGGTAGCGTAGCCCTATTTAAGGGCAGAGAAATATGTGTTTAATAAGCCTGATGAAACAGTTTTTACTAAGAAATGCGTTGTATTGTTTCTTCTTACTTGCTCAAGATTTTACTGGCACAAATATGAGTTGTTTTTAAACTGGTTTCTCCTGTTAAGTGTGGTCAGTCCACGGGTCATCATTACTTCTGGGATATTATCTCCTCCCCTACAGGAAGTGCAAGAGGATTCACCCAGCAGAGCTGCTATATAGCTCCTCCCCTCTACGTCACCTCCAGTCATTCTCTTGCACCCAACGAATAGATAGGATGTGTGAGAGGACTGTGGTGATTTAATTAGTTTATTACCTTCAATCAAAAGTTTGTTATTTTATAATAGCACCGGAGTGTGTTATTCATTCTCTGGTAGAATTTGAAGAAGAATCTACCTGAGTTTTTTCTATGATTTTAGCCGGAGTAGTTAAGATCATATTGCTGTTTCTCGGCCATCTGAGGAGAGGTAAACTTCAGATCAGGGGACAGCGGGCAGATTAATCTGCAAAGAGGTATGTAGCAGTTTGTTATTTTCTGACATGGAATTGATGAGAAAATCCTGCCATACCGTTATAATGTAAACTCAGCCTTAAATGCAGTAGATGTAGCTGGTATCAGGCTGTCATGTATGTATATTTTACACTTCAGTATTCTGGGGAATGGTACTTCACTGGATTATACTGTATGCATAGACTTAACCTAATTTGCAGGGACTTGCAATAGGTTTTAAATAACAATTAATTTATTGAGGTTAAACGTTTTTTTGCTGGCATGTAAAAACGTTTATTTCTCTGAGGTACTGGGTGAAAAAATGTTTTGGGCACTATTTTTTTTTCCACTTGGCAATAGTTTTGTTTAATTTAAAGCAGTTCACTGATCTCTCTCACTGTTATGTGTGAGGGGGAGGGGCCATTTTTGGCGCTTTTACTACGCATCAAAAAACTCAGTCAGAGGTTCATTTTCTTCCTGCATGATCCGGTTCATCTCTACAGAACTCAGGGATCTTCAAAGCCTTTTTTGAGGGAGGTAATCATCACAGCAGAGCTGTGAAGAGTGTAGTTGACTGTGATAAAAAACGTTTATTTGTGTATTTTTTCTGCTGCCAGGGTTAGTTATCCTTTGCTAATGGGAACAATCCTTTGCTAAAATTGTATATTTCTTACAAAGATTTGATGCTATAACTTAATTATTTTCAACTGTCATAATTTTTTCTGTGCTTCTTATAGGCACAGTTCGTTTTCATATAATTGTAAATTACTTGAAAAAGCATTTCCAAGTTGCTAGTTAATTGCTAGTGTGTTAAACATGTCTGATTCAGAGGAAGATACATGTGTTATATGTGCTAATGCCAAAGTGGAGCCCAATAGAAATTTATGTACTAACTGTATTGATGCTACTTTAAATAAAAGTCAATCTGTACAAATTGAACATATTTCACCAGACAACGAGGGGAGAGTTATGCCGACTAACTCGCCTCACGTGTCAGTACCTGCATCTCCCGCTCGGGAGGTGCGTGATATTGTAGCGCCGAGTACATCTGGGCGGCCATTTCAAATCACATTACAGGATATGGCTACTGTTATGACTGAAGTTTTGGCTAAATTACCAGAACTTAGAGGCAAGCGTGATCACTCTGGGGTGAGAACAGAGTGCGCTGATAATATTAGGGCCATGTCAGACACTGCGTCACAGGCGGCAGAACATGAGGACGGAGAACTTCATTCTGTGGGTGACGGTTCTGATCCAAACAGATTGGATTCAGATATTTCAAATTTTAAATTTAAGCTGGAAAACCTCCGTGTATTACTAGGGGAGGTGTTAGCGGCTCTGAATGATTGTAACACAGTTGCAATACCAGAGAAAATGTGTAGGTTGGATAAATATTTTGCGGTACCGGCGAGTACTGATGTTTTTCCTATACCTAAGAGACTTACTGAAATTGTTACTAAGGAGTGGGATAGGCCCGGTGTGCCGTTCTCACCTCCTCCGATATTTAGAAAGATGTTTCCAATAGACGCCACCACACGGGACTTATGGCAAACGGTCCCTAAGGTGGAGGGAGCAGTTTCTACTTTGGCTAAGCGTACCACTATCCCGGTGGAGGATAGCTGTGCCTTTTCAGATCCAATGGATACAAAATTAGAGGGTTACCTTAAGAAAATGTTTGTTCAACAAGGTTTTATATTGCAACCTCTTGCATGTATTGTGCCTGTCACGGCTGCAGCAGCATTTTGGTTTGAGTCTCTGGAAGAGACACTTGAATCATCTACACTAGATGAGATTACACTCAAACTTAGAACCCTTAAGTTAGCTAACTCATTTATTTCAGATGCCGTAGTACATTTAACTAAACTTACGGCTAAGAATTCCGGATTTGCCATTCAGGCACGCAGAGCGCTGTGGCTAAAATCCTGGTCAGCTGATGTTACTTCTAAATCTAAATTGCTTAATATACCTTTCAAAGGGCAGACCTTATTCGGGCCCGGTTTGAAGGAGATTATCGCTGACATTACAGGAGGTAAAGGCCATGCCCTGCCTCAGGACAAAGCCAAACCTAGGGCTAGACAGTCTAATTTTCGTTCCTTTCGTAATTTTAAAACAGGAACAGCATCAACTTCCTCTGCACCAAAACAGGAAGGAGCTGTTGCTCGCTACAGACAAGGCTGGAAACCTAACCAGTCCTGGAACAAGGGCAAGCAGGCCAGGAAACCTGCTGCTGCCCCTAAGACAGCATGAATCGAGGGCCCCCGATCCGGGACCGGATCTAGTAGGGGGCAGACTTTCTCTCTTCGCCCAGGCTTGGGCAAGAGATGCTCAGGATCCCTGGGCGTTAGAGATCATATCTCAGGGATACCTTCTGGACTTCAAATCCTCTCCCCCAAGAGGGAGATTTCATCTGTCAAGGTTGTCAACAAACCAAATAAAGAAAGAAGCGTTCCTACGCTGCGTACAAGATCTTTTATTAATGGGAGTGATCCATCCAGTTCCGCGGTCGGAACAAGGACAAGGGTTTTACTCAAATCTGTTTGTAGTTCCCAAAAAAGAGGGAACTTTCAGGCCAATCTTGGATTTAAAGATCCTAAACAAATTCCTAAGAGTTCCATCGTTCAAGATGGAAACGATTCGAACAATTTTGCCCATGATCCAAGAGGGTCAGTACATGACCACAGTGGATTTAAAGGATGCTTACCTTCACATACCGATTCACAGAAATCATTACCGGTATCTAAGGTTTGCCTTTCTAGACAGGCATTACCAGTTTGTAGCTCTTCCATTCGGATTGGCTACAGCTCCAAGAATCTTTACAAAGGTTCTGGGTACTCTTCTGGCGGTATTAAGACCGCGAGGAATTTCGGTAGCTCCGTACCTAGACGACATTCTGATACAAGCTTCAAGCTTTCAAACTGCCAAGTCTCATACAGAGTTAGTACTGGCATTTCTAAGGTCGCATGGATGGAAGGTGAACGAAAAGAAGAGTTCTCTCTTTCCACTCACAAGAGTTCCCTTCTTGGGGACTCTGATAGATTCTGTAGAAATGAAGATTTACCTGACAGAAGACAGGTTAACAAAGCTTCAAAATGCATGCCGGGTCCTTCATTCCATTCAACACCCGTCAGTAGCTCAATGCATGGAGGTGATCGGCTTAATGGTAGCGGCAATGGACATAGTACCTTTTGCACGCCTACATCTCAGACCGCTGCAATTGTGCATGCTAAGTCAGTGGAATGGGGATTACTCAGATTTGTCCCCCACTCTGAATCTGAATCAAGAGACCAGAAATTCTCTTCTATGGTGGCTTTATCGGCCACACCTGTCCAGGGGAATGCCATTCAGCAGGCCAGACTGGACAATTGTAACAACAGACGCCAGCCTTCTAGGTTGGGGTGCTGTCTGGAATTCTCTGAAGGCTCAGGGACTATGGAATCAGGAGGAGAGTCTCCTTCCAATAAACATTCTGGAATTGAGAGCAGTTCTCAATGCCCTTCTGGCTTGGCCCCAGTTAACAACTCGGGGGGTTCATCAGGTTTCAGTCGGACAACATCACGACTGTAGCTTACATCAACCATCAGGGAGGGACAAGAAGCTCCCTAGCAATGATGGAAGTATCAAAGATAATTCGCTGGGCAGAGTCTTACTCTTGCCACCTGTCTGCAATCCACATCCCGGGAGTGGAGAACTGGGAGGCGGATTTCTTAAGTCGTCAGACTTTTCATCCGGGGGAGTGGGAACTTCATCCGGAGGTCTTTGCCCAGATACTTCGACGTTGGGGCAAACCAGAGATAGATCTCATGGCGTCTCGTCAGAACGCCAAGATTCCTCGCTACGGGTCCAGATCCAGGGATCCGGGAGCGGTTCTGATAGATGCTTTGACTGCACCTTGGACCTTCGGGATGGCTTATGTGTTTCCACCCTTCCCGATGCTTCCTCGATTGATTGCCAGAATCAAACAGGAGAGAGCATCAGTGATTCTAATAGCACCTGCATGGCCACGCAGGACTTGGTATGCAGATCTAGTGGACATGTCATCCTGTCCGCCTTGGTCTCTACCTCTGAAACAGGACCTTCTGATCCAGGGTCCATTCAAACATCAAAATCTAACTTCTCTGAAGCTGACTGCTTGGAAATTGAACGCTTGATTTTATCAAGACGTGGTTTTTCTGAGCCAGTTATTGATACCTTAATACAGGCTAGGAAGCCTGTTGCCAGAAGGATTTACCATAAAATATGGCGTAAATACTTATATTGGTGCGAATCCAAGAGTTACTCATGGAGTAAGGTTAGGATTCCAAGGATATTGTCTTTTCTACAAGAAGGTTTAGAAAAGGGGTTATCTGCTAGTTCTTTAAAGGGACAGATTTCAGCTCTGTCCATTCTTTTACACAAACGTCTGTCAGAAGTTCCGGACGTTCAAGCTTTTTGTCAGGCTTTAGCTAGGATCAAGCCTGTGTTTAAAACTGTTGCTCCGCCATGGAGTTTGAACTTAGTTCTTAATGTTTTACAGGGTGTTCCGTTTGAACCCCTTCATTCCATTGATATCAAGTTGTTATCTTGGAAAGTTCTGTTTTTAATGGCTATTTCCTCGGCTCGAAGAGTTTCTGAGTTATCTGCCTTACATTGTGATTCTCCTTATCTAATTTTTCATTCAGACAAGGTAGTTCTGCGTACTAAACCTGGGTTCCTACCTAAGGTGGTCACTAACAGGAATATCAATCAAGAGATTGTTGTTCCATCTTTGTGTCCTAATCCTTCCTCGAAGAAGGAACGTCTGCTACACAATCTAGATGTAGTCCGTGCCCTGAAATTTTATCTACAGGCAACTAAGGATTTTCGTCAAACGTCTTCCCTGTTTGTCGTTTATTCTGGTCAGAGGAGAGGTCAAAAAGCTTCGGCTACCTCTCTCTCTTTTTGGCTTCGTAGCATAATACGATTAGCCTATGAGACTGCTGGACAGCAGCCTCCTGAAAGAATTACAGCTCATTCTACTAGAGCTGTGGCTTCCACTTGGGCCTTTAAGAATGAGGCTTCTGTTGAACAGATTTGCAAGGCTGCAACTTGGTCTTCTCTTCATACTTTTTCCAAATTTTACAAATTTGACGCTTTTGCTTCTTCGGAGGCTGTTTTTGGGAGAAAGGTTCTTCAGGCAGTGGTTCCCTCCGTATAAAGAGCCTGCTTGTCCCTCCCGTCATCCGTGTACTTTTGCTTTGGTATTGGTATCCCAGAAGTAATGATGACCCGTGGACTGACCACACTTAACAGGAGAAAACAAAATTTATGCTTACCTGATAAATTCATTTCTCCTGTAGTGTGGTCAGTCCACGGCCCGCCCTGTTTTTTATGGCAGGCTTAAAAAATTTTTGGATTATACTCCAGTCACCACTACACCCTTGGGCTTCTCCTTTCTCGTTGGTCCTTTGGTCGAATGACTGGAGGTGACGTAGAGGGGAGGAGCTATATAGCAGCTCTGCTGGGTGAATCCTCTTGCACTTCCTGTAGGGGAGGAGATAATATCCCAGAAGTAATGATGACCCGTGGACTGACCACACTACAGGAGAAATGAATTTATCAGGTAAGCATAAATTTTGTTTTTAAAATAAAACGTCCTTATGTTTTTAAACTCTCAGTGTTAAGTATCTCTCTGAGCCTACGCTACCTATAGGGCGATTAATCCCTATTCCTGGTCATCTTTATGCACTCCTGGTTTGCTGGTATCCTGCATCTTGGATATTCACCTGGAAAGTGATCAGCTAGCTGGACTGCTTCAGAAATCCAGCCTGCTTCTATGGGCATGATTGAATGCCTTCTTTACAAGTGAGTACCCTGTGCACGTCTCCTGTACTGACATCCTAAAATGCATAATTGATCTGCACCATTGGCGCCTCTTTCTGTGTTTTTTATATAATAGATCTCCTTCCTTTGAATGAAGTAAGAGAGCTGCCTGTACTATCCTGCACATCATACCTGCAACTGTGGGACATTGCCAAAACTGGAAATTGGAACATTAAGTATTTTTTTTTTTTTTATTTATAAATTTTTATTGAATTATACAAGACACTGACAATCATAAAATAATATATATAGTTAGCAAAAATGAAAACTGGTTTGCTGTAAGTAAAATATCAAAATCAGTACAGTCTTCCAGTGTCTATTAAAATCTTTTAAATCAATGCTTGAAGAACAAACGATATTTTCAAAGAGAAAGAAAAGTAGAAGGAAAGGAGAGTAAAAAGAGAGGTAGAAAGAAGGAAGAGGGGTGGAAAAGGAAGGTGGGTGGGGGGGGTGGGAGGGGTGGGGGGGGTGGGAGGGGTGGGTGGAAGGGAATCCCTGTTCTCTTATCCTCTGGTGTTATCAGCGTTCGTAGTGATCATCTCCCAGTAAAACTTTACATTATGGATAGTGTCTGCTCTTCCCGTTTTAAGGTATGCATTTTCCTCTAACAGGATTAATTCATGGGTCCGTAGTTTCCATTCTGTTATTCTAGGAATTACTACTGATTTCCAGTTCCTAGCTATAAGGGATTTCGCTCCATTAAGGCAAATTTGGAAAAGAAGTAGTCTAATTTTACAGCCGTCCTTAGGCCTATCGTTAAATAATACAGAGGATGAAGTGAGTCTAAATGTAGGGTTCCACAATATTCCTAAAAGTCTTTCAATTGATGTCCAGAAGCCCTGTAGTCTGGGACAAGACCACCAGATATGCAATAGTGTTCCAGCCTCCCCGCACCCCCTCCAGCAAAGGCAGGACGCTGTACCATAAATCTGTTGTAATCTCACTGGTGTGAGGTACCATCTTGACATGATTTTATAATTAATTTCTAAAATTTGTGTAGAAGTGGATGATTTGTGTGTGAGTTCAAAAAGCCTAGTCCACTTGTCTGGGTGGATCTCATCTGCTAACTCTCTCTGCCAGCTTCTGGTGTATCCTGGTAATTCCCTATATAGTAGACCCTCCATTGTCTTCTTAGCTAAAGCTAGTGAGCCTCTCAAAGCTTTGCCCTGTTTACAAAGGCCCTCGAAGCGTGTCAGCGGTCTCTGAAAGGAAGATCTGTGTGGGGAGAGTCTTAATAGATTCTGAAGTTGTCGGTATTTTAACCAATTGGTATAAACCCCTCCTAAAGTGTCCGCAAGGTCACATAATGGTCTTAACTTTCCCTGCTGCATTAAGTCTGCCACCGGGGAAGATAGGCCTAAGTCTGCAAAGCTTGTATTACTATTAGATGTGTATAGGTTCGCCAGCAGTTCTGTGTTTTGATAAATCGGAGACATGGGGGAGAAAGGGGTGGAGATTCCGGGGACCTGTTTAATGGTGTTATCCCAAGTTGAGAAGATGTGTCTATAGAGTGGAGACATTCTGGCTCGATTGGGTCTATACTTAGAAGGAAGCCAGCATAAGGGGCCTAACTCAGGTGACTGAAGGATATGGGAATCCAAAGGTATCCAAGCTTTATCCTCTTTCCTCGTGTGCCAATCTAGTATACGCTGCAGTACATTAGCTTGATAAAACCGTAGTATGTGTGGCATGCCTAGACCCCCATTTTGTCTAGATCTGTATAAAATGTTACGGGCTACCCTAGGTTTTTGCCTGTTCCATACAAACCTATTTAAGGTTGTTTGTAACTGGGTTAAGTAGGAGTTTAGTAAATTGATAGGGACTGTCTGTAGCACATATAGGATTCGTGGAAGGATAGTCATCTTGACTATCTGAATTCTCCCCCACCATGAGAAGGGTTTTTGTTGCCAAGTCTGGCAGTCATTTTGGATGTTCTTGAGCAATGGGACATAGTTGGACTGGAAAAGGGAGGCAAGTCTGGATGTTAAGTTAATCCCTAGATACTTGATATGTTGCTTCTGTAGCTGGTAAGGACAGATCTGAGACAGGTCTGCAAATTTCTGCGGGTTCATATTGATATTTAGGACGTTTGATTTTTGATTATTGATAAGGAAGTGGGATAGCTTGCCAAATTTTTTGAACTCCTGCAGGAGAGGGGGTAATGAGCTGGCGGGGTTAGTAAGGGTCAGAAGGATATCGTCTGCGTAAAGGCTAATTTTATAGTCATTGGGTCCTATGGTAACCCCCTTAATTGTCTGGTTTTGTCTAATATGCTGCGCTAAGGGTTCCATAGCCATGGAAAATAGCAAGGGCGAGAGTGGGCACCCTTGTCTAGTACCATTCTTAATGGGAAACGACTCTGAAATGACCCCGTTGACCTTTATTTTAGCAACAGGGTCACCATATAGACTAAAAATTCTCTTTATCATGAGGTTTCCCACCCCGAATCCTCTCAGTGCTGACTTAAGGTATGTCCAATTAATCCAGTCGAAAGCTTTCTCCGCGTCGGTAGAGACCAGCACCATCTCCTGTCCTGAGCTGTGGGCGTGATCTATCAGATGGAGAGTTCTGATGGTGTTGTCCCTGGTCTCCCGACGCGGAACAAAGCCAGCCTGGTCTACGTGAATAAGCTGCGGCAAGAATTTGTTCAGTCTATTCGCTAATATTTTGGCATATATTTTTGCATCTGAGTTTATAAGGGAAATGGGGCGGTAGCTTCCAGGGTCTGTTGGTGTTTTGCCTGGTTTATGGATAAGGGTAACGTGAGCGGATAGCATGTCCTGCGAATAGTAACCGTCATCTTTATCTATGTCTTGAAAAACTTTTACTAAGTGTGGCGCTAAGTCTTGTCTAAAGTTTTTGTAATATTGGTTAGAGAACCCGTCTGGGCCTGGGCTTTTGTGTGAAGGGAGGGACTTAATCACATGTAGGACCTCTGATAGTGTTATTGGCGCATCTAGAGCGTCCGATTCTGCTTTTGATAGGGTAGGAAGGTTGGCGTTCGTGACATATGACTCCATCATTTGGACGTCTAGTGGAGTATCTACTGACGGGAGGTTGTATAGTGGATGATAATACTTCTTAAATATGACTGCTATCCCTCTGCTATCTGTGATGTCCCCGCTTTCGGGACTAGATAATCTATGAATGAATGAGTTAAGCGTTCTTTGTCTCAGAGCTCTAGCTAATAGTTTACCTGACCTGTTGCCCTCAGTAAAGTACATTTTTTTCAGATAAAAAGCTTTCTTCAGTGCAGCCTTAGTTAAAAATGAGTTTAGCTCGGATCTAGCTTTAGTCAGATCGTGAAGTATGGCTGTGTCATGAGGAGAACCACTATGTCTGTAATCTAACTCCTTCAGTCTATTTAAGAGGCTGTCATACTCCTTTCTTCTAGATTTTGTTAGGTATGCCTTATGTTTCAGGAACTCCCCTCTGATAACTGCCTTATGGGCCTCCCAGATTATTCTTGAGCTAACAGAATCGCTTTGGTTGTGGGTAAAATACTCTGAGAGTGCTTTGAGGACCTTATCAGCTATAAGAGGATTTCTAAGCATAGTTTCATCTAGTCTCCAGCAGTATTGAGTTAAAGGTGCCGATGGCCATAGCAATTATAAGTTTAACATGGAATGGTCTGACCAGGGTGTTGGTGAGATAAACGCTGAGTCTGCTAAGTGTAGGCTAAGTTGATTTAGGAAAAAATAGTCAAGCCTCAATGAGGTTTTTTGTGGATGTGAGTAAAAAGTGAATTCCTTTCTATTCGGGTGAAGCTGCCTCCATACATCTATAAAAGAATGTGTTTTCAAATTAGAGTTAATGCTTTGCAGCGTTGATTGTGTAACACTACTACGATCATGCGAACAATCAAGTTTCGGGGATAGGGCCACGTTGAAATCACCTGCCAAAAGAACGATTCCCTTTGCGAGTGGTGCTAGAGTGTCTAGGGATTTCTTTATAAACTTTGCTTGACCCCTATTGGGAGCATACAAATTTACCAGAGTGACACATTGGTTATATAATGTGCCTAACAAAATTAGCATCCTGCCTTCGCTATCGGAGTGCCGGGAACTAAGCTGAAAGGGGAGTCTTCTATGCAGCAGTATACCCACCCCATTTTTCTTTTCAGTGTTATGGCTGAAATAGCCGACCGGGTATTGTCTGGATGAACATTTAGGGGGTTGCGTTTGTATAAAATGCGTCTCCTGCAAGAACACTATATCTCCCTCGTGTTTATGGAAACAATTAAGAGCAATAGATCTTTTTGTAGGCGAGTTGAGTCCCTTAACATTTTGGGACAGTATTTTCAGTCTAGGGAGGGTCATAATGTACTTTCTTTATAGGTTTGGGTGCTTTAGATGTGTGCATATGCAGGCCTACCTTACTATATTCACTGGGGAAGAATTCCTCGAGTGTAGTATGCGTAAAAGTGGACTTACAGGTTGCGGGCTCTCCGTAAGAACTCCTATCAGGACACAAGGCAGGGGATAAGGAGGGTGAGATGGGTTGGAAAGGAGGAAGGGTATATAGCTGCCGAAAAGTAAGAAAAAGAAGAGAAAAATTAAAATTAAAGAAAAATAAAAGGCATAACATAACTGTACATGCACTGTGCATAATTATCAACAATGAGACAGCTATGCTATGATACATGAAATAACTGTGTATAGGGTTTGCTAATAGCTCTGTTCTTAAGAGCCATATACAGGACTAAAGGCATTAATAAACGTTTCTAAGTCATGGGTAAACTTTAACGTAGTGGCAACTGTGCTAATAGTTGCAGGATAATGTTAAAATCCAGCAGAGATAAGAACTAAAATATGATTTTTTACTGTGTAGTAAAACATTTAACTAACAAATAACATATAAAACTTTTGCGAATGCTAGTCTTTAAGAGACATCTGTTATATGCTGCATCCGTCAGCCTAGGTATAGAATAATGATCTAATGGATTTAAGATACAAACTTATGTCCCCGGTAGGGCAAAAATGTCCACCATATTAAGTAGACAGGTTTCTTTGAGATACAGGCTTCCTTAGACAGTTTGTTTCATGCTTTCAGGTATCCGGTTGGGAGAAGGTAGCTTCTTTCGTGGCATCAGATCCCAGTCTGTTCCTTTTCCTGCTGACCTTGGTCCAGCGTGGTCTTTGTGTCTTTGATTGAGTTTTGTCCAAAGTTGCGGGCTCCCCCATCTCCTCCCGAAGTCTTGGAAGCGATGGAGGAGGAATATTAAGGGCCTTGCAGAAATCCTCCAAGTCATCACTGTTTCTGTATGTGAAGGTTTGTGTCCCTCTAGTAACCCGCAGGCTGAAGGGGAACCCCCATCTATATTGGATTTTTAATGACTGTAAATGCTGGGTCAAAAATCTGGTCTCCCTTCTTTTTGCAAGCGTTATAGGGCTAAAGTCTGCATAAATCTGGATCTGTTTCCCTTCAAAGTCGTGGTGTTGGGACTTCCTAGCAGCTGCGAGGACTTTTTCTTTATCTTTATAAAGTTGGAACTTTAGGATAACATCCCTAGGTGGGTCTGTGTCCCTAGGCATAGGTCTGAGCGCTCTGTGTGCTCTGTCTAGTGGCAGATGGTCTGTTTGGCCTAATTCCAATATTGAAGAAAAAAGCTTTTGCAAGTATTCATCAAGGTTTTGCTGTAGGATACTTTCAGGGATCCCTCTGATCCGCAGGTTCTGCCTCCTGCCCCTGTTGTCTAGATCTTCAATATGCGTTTGTAGGCTATCTATTGTGGAGTGTTGCTGAGTTAGCTGCCTGGACATTAGTTCATATTCTGTAGCCATATATTCAGAGCCTTCTTCTAGATATTCCACTCTACTACCCAGCTCATTTATATCCTTACGGACTTCTTTAAGCCCATCTTTTATCAGCTGGCCTACATTAGTTATAAGTGCAGTGAAATCCTCTTTGGTGGGTAGAAAATTGAGGTCTGCTTTTGTCAGGGGTCTTTGATGTTCATTACAGGTAGAGGAGTGTACAGAATCCTCAGAGTCGCTTGTATTATTTTGTGTGTTTGTTTGAGGGGGACCCGTGGCCTCCATTGGCTTAAAAAATTCTTTCAAGGCCATTTTATTTTCCTGATTCCCTTTGTTTGCTTTAAGTCCTTTAGGTGGCTTATGTGTTTTCTTGACTGACATCTTATGCCTATGTACGCTGCACCAGTTGTATAGGCCCCACTAGAAAAGGCGCAAGTGCTAAATATTTAAGGGATCAGGGCTTGTTCGTCAGACCGCTTTAATTTGGCCCTGTTCTATTCTGTGATGCCTGTTTTTGTCATATATGGGATTTAGAGCTTTGCATAATTATCCGCTCATCTTGTTTCATCTGCTGCCAGACCTCTTATACTGTAGCAAAGGGAGTAGATGTAGGCCTCTGTTCTACGGTGAGCATATTAATCTGTTTGCCTGATCATCCAGACAGCTGCTTAAACTATAAAGGAGTATCAGGTGGTGCGTGATTAAGCCTGCCTGTGGTGTGCGGTATGTAATTACTATACCAGTCAGAAGTTCCTGCGTTCTTATGCCTCCGGGCGGGCTCCGGTGGATAACAGGCAGCTTAGAAGGCCTCATTGGCGCAACCGTCACCTCCTTTAATATCGCGGCGTTCCGGCCAGCCGCTTTGTATTTTGCCGCCGGATCACAGCTCAAAGTCTTTAGCTGCGTTAGAGCTTTGGTTCCTGCAGTGTTAGACCCAGGATGGGCTAGATATGTTCGCCTATAAGTCCTGTCAGCTACGGAGCTCACAGAATCACAACCTCTATGATGGGCTGCTAGCTCCGCCCCTCCTCCCATTAAGTATTTTTTTAAGTGACATTTTTTGTTGCTTTGTATCTGCTTTGAGATATTTGTGGGCATATGGGACATTAAGATTTGGATTCCCACAATATTATCAACATATATATATATATATATATATATATATATATATATATATATATATATATATATATATATATATATGTATATATATACATTGTATTTCTCATTGTTACAGATATTGTCTGATACCTTATTTTTATATCATTGTTGCATCCTTTTACTGTGTGTTCTTGAGCGCCTCCTAGAGGATTATATTTATCATATATTTTATGTTAGATATTAATCTTTGGGTTTAGATTTACTAAATATAGGAGTCTGATATAGGTAATATAAATTTTGAACATTTTATAAATATATTTGTTTTGTCTATTGTGGCTGAGTCGATCACAGGTAAAGGTGGCATGTGATAAACAAGTCTTTTATACCATTAGAATAGAGTTGTTAAGCAACATATTAAAATTAGCAACATGTTAATCTTCTCCTAAAACTAAAAAGTTACTGGATAAAAAGGGGATAGGGTTACACTGAATATCTAATGGAACTTTCATATACCTTTGAAATGGAATGATGAAGTATATTAGCAAACAGTGAAATGGAAGTCGAAAACACTTAACACCAACTGAGGGCTCGTTTTTATTCCATTTAAATATTTTGTGCATTGCATGCAGTCGCTCTTTTCGTGTAGGTGTAAGTTAACGTTGTGTTAACGCTTCCATACGACGTCAGATTTCTCGAAAATGTTGCCATAACAAGTTATTTGCTATAGTAACCTGACTTTACACTATAAAATTTATGTTTAATGTCTGCGCTCCTTACCTGTGATCACACAAAACAAAGATACACTTATTTATAATACATATATTTTTTGTATTTTAAGCAAATACTACTTTTTATTATAATTACATTTTCTAATTTATTAATATATGTAATATGTATTGCTGCCCTAGGCATAGGTCTAGTTAGAATTTTGTAGATATGTGCTTTTATATGTAAATACATAATGATATTTCCATAAAACATAAATGCAACTATTCCTATACATGAGACAACAATAAAAAAATATTACATATTCCTATTTTTTTCTACATTAAAATTTCAATGGGAACTAGGCCTCAAAAAGCTAGTTTCCTCTTTTACACCTAGCTGAGCTGGGTGTAATTAATTTCTATGTACCGACAGCCCCCGACAGCGTATAGACGTTTTGTGCTTTCATTGGAAACCTGGTGTAAATTAGCGCTTAACGGCTCCTTGTACTTTCTATGGGACGTCCATTGGAAGCAAACGATACACAAAATTGCTTCTTGACAGCATTTTTATCGGTTTGCAACCTCAAGCAAACCAAATTACGGCTCAATGGAAACAATCCCTGAATTGGTTTACACTTTTGTGGCTCAGTTTTTGAATCAGCAATGTAAACATGACCTATATGCCTAACCCCCAAAGGCAGTTCTGCTTGGGAGCCACAAGCATTGCAGCTCCTGAGCCTGAAACCACTAATCTACCATTCAGGAGTAGCAGTTTTGCAAACTAACAATTAAAGGGGCAGTCTTTGCCAGAATTTTTATTGTTTAAAAGAATAGATAATCCCTTTATTACCCATTTCTCAGTTTTGCATAACCAACAGTTATATTAATACACTTTTTACCTCTGTAATTACCTTGTATCTAAACCTCTGCAGACTTCCCCCTTATTTCAGTTCTTTTGACAGACTTGCATTTTAGCCAATCAGTGCTGAATCCGAAGGAGTGAACACACTTTTTATCTATATGGCCCACATGAACTAGCACTGTCTAGCTGTGAAAAACTGTCAAAATGCACTGAGATAAGAGGCGGCCTTCAAGGACTTATAAATTAGCATATTAGAATATAAGCAACTAAGAATTCCAAGAGAACAAAGCAAATTTGATTTGAGTTAAAAGTAAATAGGAAAGCTGTTTAAAATTGCATGTCCTATCTGAATCATGAAAGTTTAATTTTGACTAGACTGTCCCTTTAAAAAAGCATGTATTTTTTTACATTATAATTTTGCTTTAGATATATCCTCTTTATATTACTGGTATTCCTTATGTTCACTGTAGGATTTAAGCAGTCTTGTATTACACAAATATGTGGTACTCGCTAAGGCCTAGATTTAGAGTTGGGCGGTAGCCGTCAAAACCAGCGTTAGAGGCTCCTAACGCTGGTTTTGGGCTACCGCCGGTATTTAGAGTCAGTCATTAAAGGGTCTAACGCTCACTTTCCAGCCGCGACTTTTCCATACCGCAGATCCCCTTACGTCAATTGCGTATCCTATCTTTTCAATGGGATCTTTCTAACGCCGGTATTTAGAGTCGTGTCTAAAGTGAGCGTTAGAATTCTAACTACAAAACTCCAGCCGCAGAAAAAAGTCAGTAGTTAAGAGCTTTCTGGGCTAACACCGGTTTATAAAGCTCTTAACTACTGTGCTCTAAAGTACACTAACACCCATAAACTACCTATGTACCCCTAAACCGAGGTCCCCCCACATCGCCGCCACTCGATTAAATTTTTTTAACCCCTAATCTGCCGACCGCCACCTACGTTATACTTATGTACCCCTAATCTGCTGCCCCTAACACCGCCGACCCCTATATTATATTTATTAACCCCTAATCTGCCCCCCTCAACGTCGCCGCCAGCTACCTACAATAATTAACCCCTAATCTGCCGACCGCAAAGCGCCGCCACCTACGTTATCCTTATGTACCCCTAATCTGCTGCCCCTAACACCGCCGACCCCTATATTATATTTATTAACCCCTAATCTGCCCCCCTCAACGTCGCCTCCACCTGCCTACACTTATTAACCCCTAATCTGCCGAGCGGACCGCACCGCTACTATAATAAAGTTATTAACCCCTAATCCGCCTCACTCCCGCCTCAATAACCCTATAATAAATAGTATTAACCCCTAATCTGCCCTCCCTAACATTGCCGACACCTAACTTCAATTATTAACCCCTAATCTGCTGACCGAATCTCGCTGCTACTGTAATAAATGGATTAACCCCTAAAGCTAAGTCTAACCCTAACACTAACACCCCCCTAAGTTAAATATAATTTAAATCTAACAAAATAAATTAACTCTTATTAAATAAATTATTCCTATTTCAAGCTAAATACTTACCTGTAAAATAAACCCTAATATAGCTACAATATAAATTATAATTATATTATAGCTATTTTAGGATTTATATTTATTTTACAGGTAACTTTGTATTTATTTTAACCAGGTACAATAGCTATTAAATAGTTAAGAACTATTTAATAGCTAAAATAGTTAAAATAATTACAAAATTATCTGTAAAATAAATCCTAACCTAAGTTACAATTAAACCTAACACTACACGATCAATAAATTAATTAAATAAAATACCTACAATTATCTACAATTAAACCTAACACTACACTATCAATAAATTAATTAAATACAATATCTACAAATAAATACAATGAAATAAACTAACTAAAGTACAAAAAATAAAAAAGAACTAAGTTACAAAAAATAAAAAAATATTTACAAACATTAGAAAAATATTACAACAATTTTAAACTAATTACACCTACTCTAAGCCCCCTAATAAAATAACAAAGACCTCCAAAATAAAAAAATGCCCTACCCTATTTTAAATTACAAAAGTTCAAAGCTCTTTTACCTTACCAGCCCTGAAAAGGGCCATTTGCGGGGCATGCCCCAAAGAATTCAGCTCTTTTGACTGTAAAAAAAACCATACAATACCCCCCTCAACATTACAACCCACCACCCACATACCCCTAATCTAACCCAAACCCCCCTTAAATAAACCTAACACTAATCCCCTGAAGATCTTCCTACCTTATCTTCACCATACCAGGTTCACCGATCCGTCCTTGGAAGTCTTGATCCAAGCCTCGGAAGTGTTGATCCAAGCCCAAGCGGGGGGCTGAAGAGTGACGTCCATCCTCGGGCTGAAGTCTGGATCCAACCGGCGGCTGAAGAACTCCATCATCGGGCTGAAGTCTTCTATCAAGCCGCATCTTCAATCTTCTTTCTTCTGGAGCGGAGCGGAGCCATCTTCTTTCCAACCGACGCGGATCCAACCTCTTCAACCGACGCCTACTCGCCGAATGACGGTTCCTTTAAATGACATCATCCAAGATGGCGTCCCTCGAATTCCGATTGGCTGATAGGATTCTATCAGCCAATCGGAATTAAGGTAGGAATATTCTGATTGGCTGATGGAATCAGCCAATCAGAATCAAGTTCAATCCGATTGGCTTATCCAATCAGCCAATCAGATTGATCTCGCATTCTATTGGCTGTTCCGATCAGCCAATAGAATGCAAGCTCAATCTGATTGGCTGATTGGCTCAGCCAATCGGACTGAACTTGATTCTGATTGGCTGATTCCATCAGCCAATCAGAATATTCCTACCTTATATATAGCCCCTGAATATTCCTAAATGATTCCACTGGAGTCTCAATAGACCATCAAGTGTTGCTCTCTAAGTTAACTGACTTATTCTCGCCACAATTTGAGTCCATTAAAAAGGAGCTAAGTACTATATCAATGGAAATAACTACATTATGCACTGAAGTCAGACAGTTTTCAACTAGGTTGCTTGAGGCTGAAATCAGAATCTCTGACTTAGAGGATCAAATGAATGTACAAGAATCTATAATACATAAACAAGATTCAAAAATTAAAAATATGCAGTTGCGCCTGGAGGATCTCGAAGACCGCTCTTGGCGTAATAATGTTAGGTTAGTTGGCCTCCCTGAAAATGCTGAATATGAGGATTTAATAAAATTTATTTCCTACACCCTACCTCAAACATTAGGGATGCCCTCTCATATGCTACCGCTTATAATTGAGAGATTACATAGGCTTGGTCCTAAAAGATCAGACCCAGATGGCACTATAAAAAATAGATTGTGTATAGTCAAATTTTTAAAATTCCAAGACAAAATAGAACTGTTAAAATTTTATAAAAAAAAGTGATCCTCTGGTTTTTGGAAATAACAAAGTTTTATTATTTCAAGATTTCTCATCTGAGACGTCTTCTAAAAGGAGATTAATGGCCCCATACTGTACACAATTAATTAAAAAAGGTATTAAAGCCCATCTGCTATACCCGGCTTGTATCTTAGTCGAGGAAGGGGATACTAAATTAATGTTTAATGATGTCACTGAAATTAGGAAGTACCTTGGTACTGAATAGTCGTTGATAATAGCTTCTAGTGAAGCTATATCTAATCTGCATAGAGATTAGTATCCTTAATATGTATGCCGGTGTTAGGTTGATTTTGTTGTATTTCCCCCCCCCCCCCTTTTTTTTTTTTTGTTTCTCCCCCTCTCCTCTCATCTCAGATTGCACAGAAACTAATTGGAAGAAGTATTTAGAAAATAGGAAGGAAAGAGACTTATTTTTAAAGAAAAGAACACTAGAGGAGGAAGCTAAAATTAGCTTACAATTTAAAGGCTTCCATGGCTGTTCAGCTAAACATCTTGCTAGGTTAACTAAAATTAGAAAGAAAAAAAATCTGATTCTTGCTATTCAGACAGGTAATGATCGCTTTACTGAATCTAGAGAAATCTATGAGGTTTTTTTTTCCTATTATCAACAACTTTATTCCAGAATAGAATCAAATGAGTTGAATCAAGAAGTATTTTGGACCAAGATTAAGATGCCCCAAATGCATATTGATGATTTAACGTCAATTAACGCACCCATCTCTATAGATGAAATAAGAAATGCTATAAATAATCTTAAATTAAATAAAGCGGCAGGGCCGGATGGGCTGCCAGCAGAGTTTTATAAATGTCTTGGTGAAGACCTCTTGCTAATCTTGGAAAAATTGTTTAATCAATATTTTTCGGCCAAGGGTACTATTTTGAGTTTTTTTTCTGCAGCTAATATTTCTTTGATATTAAAGAAAGGTAAGAATGCGGAAGACCCAGCATCTTATAGGCCAATCTCTGTGCTCAATTCAGACTACAAGATCTTGATGACTATTATTTCCTCTAGACTTTCAACGGGCCTTCAAAAAATTATTCATCCTCATCAGACAGGATTTATGGTTGCCAGAAATTCTACAAAAAATATTCGCAAGCTTATAAATTTTCTAGATTATGCCTGGAATATAGATCAAAACAGGAAGAAACCCCTGTTCTGAGATGTTGCTATCTTATCATTGGAGCAGTCAAAGCATTTGACTCAATTGTATGGCAGTATCTATTTAGGGCATTAGATAATTTTGGGTTTAAAGGTAATTTTTTAAAATTTATATCTAAACTCTATTCAAAACCAATATCTTTTCTCCTTATTAATGGTCATTTGTCTCCCGGGATAGTTCTGCAGAGAGGCACCAGACAGGGCTGTCCCCTATCGCCATTGTTCTTTAATATTGCGCTTGAGCCTCTGGCAATTCTCTGTAGAGATATCTTGATTCGAGTCCAGATGGGCCCGCAGAAACTCAAAACATTACTTTATGCTGATGACGTGCTGATCTTCTTAACTGATTACCAGCAATCTATACCGGTCCTCTTACAAGCTCTCAATGACTTTAGTTCCTTTTCAGGGTATAGGATCAACTTAGAAAAAAGCGAGTTAATGTGCTTAGGTAATGCTCCCGCTATATCTAGTATACCGTTTAAAGTGGTCGATACTATTAAGTACCTGGGTTTAGTTTTACACAAAAATCCGACTCAATGGTATAAAGCTAACTTTGAATCTTTATTCCAAAAAATCGAAAGAGATCTTCAGATATGGGCGGTATTTCCACTGTCAATTACAGCTAAGATTAATTTAATAAAATCTATCATATTTCCTCGTCTTCTTTATCCTCTCCAGAATCTTCCCTTATTTATTCTCAATAAAGACCTAAAGAAGATCTATACACAGTTTTCATGATTTATCTGGAATAATAAAAAACCTTGTATTTCACTCCTTAGATTAATGCAAAAAGTTGAATCGGCCGGTCTGGCTCTCCCTAATCTCAAACTATATAATATAGTGGCTATGGTTAAAACAGCAGTAGATTGGCTTGCAGGAACTGATATTATCTCTTCAGGAGATCTGGAAACTTTTTTAATTACGCCATTTTCTTTAAAGGCTATTCTGCATCTCCCGGTACGTAAATTACTTCAGAACATCTGTGGACTTTCTACTGTTAAAAATATAATTATTGCCTGGCAAAAGTTCTGCAAATCCCTGGCTATAGATTATACAGTCTCTGAATTCTTACCGATTATTGGGAATCCTAATTTTTTACCAGGGATGTATCAGGAAGTATTTAGAGAATGGGCTCAAAAAGGGCTAATTTTTGTGAATCAATTATTAGACGGAAACGGTCAAATACATACGTGTCGATCTTTGTTTAATAAATATGAGCTGCCCAAGACGAACCTGTTTGCATATTTTCAATTACGCCATTTTGTTTTCTCACAAAATTGGCTGTTTCCCCTATCAATTGCATGGTCAGATATTAGACTTTCCATTAAAAAATTGCTGGCAGGAGATTCATCGATCACACTGCTATACGACATTATGTTGAATAAACAAAGCTTGCTATATCTGGATAATATCTGTAATGTTTGGTCCTCACTAATGCCTACATTGGATCATAAAAAAATAAAACAGTTTTGACTCTCTCCATAAATGTAAAGTACCAATGGCTATAAAGGAATCCCACATGAAGTTGATCAATAATTTCTATCTATCCCCACTTAGGTTATCTAAGTTTTATATAACAAGGACTAGCAGATGTCCATGCTGTTATTTTAATTCAGCGGATATAGGTCATATGTTCTGGTGCTGCCCCAGAGTGAGACAGCTTTGGCTAAAGATAATTTTTTGGTTTAATAAATTATATAAAATCTCGATAGGACTTTCCTTAGAGGAAGTCTTGCTCTTGGCTTCCTCACAAAATGCTCTTAGCAATAGTACTAGAAACAGTCTTAAAGTGATGGTAAACTCACTATAATGACAATGTTATTTCCTAAAGCTTTTATTACACATATACCTTGTATACTCTTATTTCTTTACTAATCAATGCTTAAGACAGAGTAAATTACTTTTTTTATTTGCAGGATTGCCTGTCCCTGGCCGCCTCCGTGAAAAAATACTGATTGTGAAATTTGATTGACATATGGCGCATCCAATAGCAGATGCACCATACGCCCTATGTATTTGATCTTCAGCACGCTCCCGTGCCGCTGCTTTGAGGGCTCTGAATTAGCGATGCACACTGCGCAAGTGCAGTTATCAGATGAGCCGACAGCAGCCTCATGTAAACAGTCTGTTTACATGAGGCCGCTGTCGGCTCATCTGATAACTGCACTTGCGCAGTGTGCATCGCTAATTCAGAGCCCTCAAAGCAGCGGCACGGGAGCGTGCTGAAGATCAAATACATAGGGCGTATGGTGCATCTGCTATTGGATGCGCCATATGTCAATCAAATTTCACAATCAGTATTTTTTACACGGAGGCGGCCAGGGACAGGCAATCCTGCAAATAAAAAAAGTAATTTACTCTGTCTTAAACATTGATTAGTAAAGAAATAAGAGTATACAAGGTATATGTGTAATAAAAGCTTTAGGAAATAACATTGTCATTATAGTGAGTTTACCATCACTTTAACACTATTATACTCCTGGTTAGAGGCTGCCTACTTAAAAACTGGAAGGCTAATCATGTACCAGGGCTAACTGTGATATTCAAAGCTATTCAGGAACAAATAGTTTATGAATCTTATCATCTTAAGAATGCGTCAGAAAATAGGATTAAGAACTTCTTATGGAAGTGGGCCCCAGTTATTTTAACTTATTCAAGACCACTCCAAAAACGGATTCTTTATCCATACTTGCAGTCAATTAGTTTTGCTGAATTGACAATATTAAATGTGTTTCCTCACTCATGGATTGAGGGTCTTTGAGAAAGGTGTGCTGGCTGGGTGGCAGGGGGTGGGGATGGGGGGGGGGGGGTTGGGTTTTTTTTCCATTTCTTTTTTTTTCTTTCTCTCTCTTCTTTTTTTTCCCTCTCTTTCTTCCTCTTTGGTATCTGTTTGTTTATTCCTTTGTACCTGTGTTGTCTTCCCCTTTCTGGGGGAAGGAAGAATTTAAAATCCAGCAGCGAAATTGATTCTTGAGGAAATTATTAAATTTTTGTCTGGAACCCTGTCTTTTTTGTTGATATAATATTGTATGATACAAAAATGTTTTGACCCTGCGTGGTGCAAAAGATAATATTGGAAAGTCTTAATTTATGTTTTTGTTTTCACCTGTTGATTTGGTTTTTGTTATATTTTGCTGGAATAAAAAGAAAAAAAATTGAAAAAAAAAAAGATAGATAATGCCTTTACTACTAATTCCCCCCTGCTTTGCACAACCAACATTGTTATATTAATATAATTTATAACATTTAAACCTCCAAATTTCTACCTGTTTCTAAGCCACTATAGACAGCCTCTTAATCACATGCTTTTTTATTTGCTTCTCACAACAGGAGACTGCTAGTTCTTTTGCGTCATATAGATAACAATGTGTTCACGCCCAAGGAGTTATTTAAGAGTTAGCACAGCACAGTTCTAAATGCAATTCAATAGATAATAAATAGTCATGTGATCCGGGGGCTGTCAGAAGATGCTTAGATACAAGGTAACCACTGAGGTAAAAAGTGTATTAATATAATTTTGTTGGTTATGCAAAACTGGGGAATGGGTAATAAAGGGATTATCTATCTTTTAAAATAATGAAAAATCTATTGTAGACTGTCCTTTTTAAATGTTTCCGATTCAGATAGAACATGCAATTTTAAGCAACTTTAAGCAATTTACTTCTATTATCAGTTTTGCTTAGTTCTCTTGGTTTCATTTGTTAAATAGTAATCCTAAGTGAACCAAGGATCATGTGTGTGTCCTTAGCCATCGGGCAGCAAACACTGCTGCCAGATGGCTAAGGACACGTATACACTCTTGAGCTCACCTAGGTTTACTGTTTAACAAAGGATACCAAGAGAATTAAGGAAAATTGATGATAGCAGTAAAATGGAAAGTTGTTTAAAAAAGTATGCCCTATCCAATCCATTTAAGTTTTAATTTGACTTTAATGTTGCTTTAGTGTTGTTAAAACAAAGAATGTGACCCCTTTATGCAATTGGCTGTAATCTATCACAGTCAGAGAGAGTGTAATTTGCTGATAAACCCAAACTATCACAAAAACTACAGCTTGTAAGCCAGTAGCAGACCTACTAAACAGAGGGCCCCCCAAAAGCAACTCAGTAGCAATAGTAATAATATGCTGGCTGCACTTTATGATTACAGGATAGATGATAGCTAGATAAGATTGACAGATAGATAAGATTGACAGATAGATAGATAAGATTGACAGATAGATAGATAGATAGATAGATAGATAGATAAGATTGACAGATAGATAGATAGATAGATAGATAGATAGATAGATAAGATTGACCTGCAACCTGCACTAATAAAATGCTCCCTTGCTTTAGGATTGTTCATTCTACACACTCCTATGTATAGACTGACTGTGACTGGCCGCCAAGCACTTGGACCCTGGTGCCACTGTTCCTGCTGCCCCAATGGTATTTCTGCCCTTGTTGTAAGCAGCAGTACCACTTCAAATACAAATCAATAAGGTTGATTCCCTTTTTTCATCTTGGAAAAAGCACAGCAAATTTTGATAATAGTTTTTGGAGGGGCCCACTAGTAATCTCTTCCACTTTTTGCATACTAGTGCCCCCTGTGGTAGTGCCAAAGCCCCTTACACCTCTGTTTATTAGTGATCCTTTTGGAAATCCCACCCACTTTGGAAACCGCTACTTTAAAGGGACACTCTAATGTAAAAATAAAATACTTTATTTTTAATTAGAGCATTTTATTTTGAAATAAATTATTTTTCTCTCCTATGTGTGCGGCAGAAGTACTGGATGCATGACTTTAATTATGTGTTTAACCAGTTTGCTTGGTTTAACACATTAATAAAGTCATGCATCCAGAACTTGTGCAGGACACAGCAGGTGATTGGTGGATACAAATATATGCTGCTCCTGAATGGCTCAGCAGTTCTGTCCTTCTTCTGTCAGTAGTGGCAATGCATTTGAAATGGTTAATTAGATTTAATATAAATACTGTAAAGAAATAGATCATTTTATTTTTACATTAATATGTTCCTTTATCTAATTTCCAGATGTTGATCTGTAAACAAAATGAAACAGCTTTGAAATCTATTAGTTAGACTAAAGACACAAAACAAGATTACTTTGTTACTAAAAATAATGGAGCGATAAAGTTTTGTGACAGATTAAGTGCGGCTATAATCAGCCCTAACAGGGAAGGACTTCAGGTCACCTGAAGGTGAAAGACTGTGATATATACAAAAGAAAGAAAGAAAAAAGAAAGAAAACTGTATTAAAAGAACAGAATACAAATCCAGACCATGGTTTATGGACAGATTTAGATCAATGCTTGGCTATTTAATTTTCATCCTATCATCCTAATTATACTGTATTGCAGAAACTGTAAAGTTGTGTTAGGAAATGAACAGAGGAAATGACCACAGTAAAGAGAGATGTGACCATTGACAGGGAAATGATGATCATAAAGTTTGTCCAGTTTGCACAATTTTTTCTTATAACAACATTCCCCGCTGTTATAGCTGTATTGATGGAAGGGATGTTAGAGAGAAAAACGAGGTTCATTAAAAGCTGTCAGGATAAATAGGTTTGCTGTATTTAATAAGTTAAAACTTGGCAGGAGCATTACACAAGAAATGGGAAAAAAGGATTCTGAATGCATTAAATAAGCTGGAAAACAAAATGACAAATGCTGAACATCATCTATATACAGTATAGCCAATAAATTACAGTAGGTTTTTCACATGAAACTTGGATTAAAAATAGAACTGCATTTGTATTTTTTCATGTACCAAAAGCTTGTTTCACTTTGCAAGTCTAATTAAGGAGTTTCTGTTATATCTGTAAAGTATAAGCCTAGCAAGTATAGCTAATGTGTGCAATTTGTGGAAAGGAACAGACTCACCTATCAAGGTAATTGGCTCCCTTGATGTAGGACCATTAGTGTTTCACTGTTAACTACCTGTTGTTTTGCTGTTCAGCTTAGGATCCCGTGGATATGTGTTGGTTATTTCTGCTATCTATATCTTTGTAGGCACTTTTTCAGACTGGAATGAAGTGTGACAAATTACTAACAAATCACTATAAATAAAAAGCTATATGTTCAGCTCCCAACTACCTTGCATTGTGTGGGTTAGACCTTGTTTAGGAGCTGCCTTACAAATATCTGAGTTTCATGTCCCTATTACCCACACTCTTACCCAGACCCACCCACACCTCTCTCAGCTACACCTTTCCTACAGTCTGATATGTTCCTAACTGGCCCTAATCCTACCCCTGAGTTACCATGACTACACCCCCAATTCGATAGCCCTGAATAAACTATGGGAACATTTGTGAGCTATGCTATAAGTGTTAACTGCAGAAGAAACTGATTCAAAGGCACCACTCCAATCTGTTTAAGTTGGCATGCAAAAACAATGTATGCTAGCTTGGCTTTTTTTTCCTGATCAATTGTAACCCATTCTCTTTTTGCATCCACAAAATTGCTCATATTTTATAGTACAAAGCAGGCTACTATGGTTAAACACAAAAGAACTGTCATTTCAAGTGGGTTTTTGTATAGGTCTTTACAGACTTTCATAAAAGCAAAGGATACGCAGCCACAGTGAAAGTAAAACATGGTGTCTTATTGATTTCTTATTGATGATGACTGCTTAATAGGTTTGAATCTTCACTCAAGCAATGTCAATCAGTGACATGTGCATGTAAATGATAAAATTACATCAAATTTTATTAAATAGTTGACTGCACACATCAAATATTTAATATATTTTTTATAATTTACAATTTTGTAAAACATGTGAAAAACTTGCTAAGTGTTAAAGGGACAGTATACACCAATTTTCATATAACTGCATGTTATAGACACTACTATAAAGAAGAAATATGCACAGATACTGATCTAAATATCCAGTATAAAACTGTTTAAAAACTTACTTAGAAGCTCCCAGTTTAGCACTGTTGATGAGGCTAGGCTGGAAAAACAAGAAGAGCAGACACTCCTCCTCCACACCTTCCCTGCATATGAAAAGACAGATAACATAAACAGGAGAGCAGGAGTCTGTAAACGCGCTTATACATCTGACACTGTGAGGCTTGGTTAGGAGTCTGAAAATCAGCACAATGTTATTACAAATTAAGCAAAACTATACATTGGTACAAACACACTCCCAGATGGGCTATAGAAATGGATCATCTACAAAACATTTATGCAAACAAAAAAATAGTGTACAATGTCCCTTTATTATTGAATTAATGCTCTTCAAAAGCAGTTCAAAAGGGGATTATCTTGGACTGGAAAGGCTTCAAATTTAAAAAAAACTATTCAAATCATTTGTAGCAACTCTTCAAAAGGATTGGAATGGGCTCTGAATGTCCATTGTCACACAGGATTACCTACTACCTGTAAATCACATTCCTGTGTACCGTTGTTTAATTATTTTGTCATGTTTTTTTAAGTTTATTATTCACCTCCCTTTAATTTAATTGCTGCAGTAGGCCATAGTTACCATGGTTGTCCATTTCAGTGCTTGTAATCAATTACATTGTGTAAAGTTTCCAACTAAGTCATACGGATATTTACTGGCACTTTCAGTGGGTCAGACTTTCACCTAGAACTGCTTATATGAAGCACATTATTATTTTTATTTTTTTTAACAAAAAAAGAGATAGTTACAAAAAGGTTAAGTGTGCAGTGTCCACATTATGTAAATTAAAGTTTTTGACATTGAATATTGCTAAGCCTCCCCTTTTCATGGTTATTTGATTTAATTAGGTAAAAACTCCATATATGTTATGTCTGTTCAGTCAGAGGATGCAGTATCTATTTTTATTTTTCTCTGTGTCTCCATTTATTTAAAGACTGCTGTTAACTTGTAATTCACAAATCAATTGAAAGCTGTTGCAATGTGTTTTTAATATGTGTTGCTTTTATACAAGTTTATATTAATAAAAGGAGATAATGAGTCATTTAAAAAATATATGTAATTATTGCAGCTAAATGTTTTTAGAAATAATGCCACTGTAAAGTAACTGGTTAAACACATAGTTCAAAGGAAGACATTTAATAAAATTTTCATGATTGAGGTAGAGCATGCTATTTTAATAGACTTTTCTAGTTATTTATATTTTGAGAATTAGCATCAACTGTTACTGGCCCCATATCAGCAAATCAAATTAGTTTTTTTTTAAGGAACATGAAAGTCATAATTAAATTTCCATAATTCAGATAGAAATTGCACACAAAAAAATAAATAAATAAACTTTCTATTTTACTTTTATTATTTTGTACTTCATTTTTTTGGTATCCTTTGGTGTCCTTTGTTGAAAAACATACCTAAGTGGGATGTGCACTTGCGTTTCTTGAACACCATATTGCAGCAGCTGTGTTGGCAGTATTGATAACTTGTCCTTTGTGTAAAACTTGTATGGTAAATTATTTCTATTTTTACAATACAGTAGTGAGTAGAGAAGAGATTGTGTATCATTCTAATTGCTTAGTAACTGGCACAGAATTGTGTGAGTGTGTATGTGAGCAGAGTGTGGGTGGGTGTCAGTGAACAGAGTATGTGTGCTTTATTCTCCAGGTAATCAATACATTTCTTATGAGCTGGTGCGCTAGTACAGTGTTTCTCAGCAATGGTTCTTAAGTACCCCCCAACAGGCCAGGTTTTCATTATAGCTGAATCAGTGCACAGGTGAAGTAATCAGCTGATCAGTAACTCAGTGGTCACTAACTTGCCCTCACCCATCACCTGATTATGTCACCTGTGCACTGGTTCAGCTATCATTTAAACCTGCCCTGTTGGGGGTACTTGCGGCCCTCTGTACATGTGTTTCTCCGGTGTATCATATCTAGTGCCTCACCAGCCTCTGACCTCATTGCACGTCACTGATAGAAATGTACTAGTTGAAAAACATGTTCTCTTATTGAATTTAAATAGGACTATTCTTCAAGTGTTGAGTTCAATAATTCTTGAGAATATTGTTTCATTGTCGGGGACACATGTTTTCTTCCAGTTTCTAGCTAATATAGATTTAATGCCATTTAATATATACATTATAAGTTTAGCCTTAATTTTACAAATGTCTTTAATAGGTTTATTTAATAGGGCAGTGTATATGTCTAATTGGAAGTCATCTTTTCCACTAATCTGTTGGATACACCTGGAGATTTCTACCCATGAGTTTTTAATCATGGGGCAATCCCACCATATATGCTTCATAGTTCCTATCATTCCACACCCTCCCCAACTTTGGTTGGAAGCATTTGGGTTTATACTATGTAGTTTAGCTGGTGTGAGGTACCATCTAGTGAGAATTTTATAATTTAGTTCTTGAATATTAGAAGAGGTAGATGATCCCGCTATATTTGAAAATATATAAAGCCATTCGGTGTCCAATAAATGTACACCAGTCTCATTTTCCCATTTATGTATGTATTTGTATTTTTTATAATCCTCTGGTGTAGTGAGAAGTTTATAGCTAAATGAAATTGTACCTTTCGTAGGGATCTCAGAGTGACATATTTTTTCAAAGGTAGTTAATTGTCTGGTTAATTTGGCCTTTTCTGGATGGTGTTCTTAAAAATTATGCAATTGTAAATATTTTAATCATTTTGAGTAGATACCATCAGCAAGATCCGTTAAGTTCTGCTGTGGCTTAAGTCTACTGTTCTTTATAAAATTGTATAATAATTGACTGTAACAACTGGGAATAAGGCCCCCTTGAAATTCAGCATTAATAGTAACCAGGAGCAATGGGGAAGGAATAGTTGAAATATTAGGATAAGCAGAAACAATTGTATCCCATTATTTAACCCCTTAATGACCACAGCACTTTTCCATTTTTTGTCCGTTTGGGACCAAGGCTATTATTACATTTTTGCAATGTTTGTGTTTAGATGTAATTTTCCTCTTACTCATTTACTGTACCCACACATATTATATACCATTTTTCTCGCCATAAAATGGACTTTCTAAAGATACCTTTATTTTCATCATATCTTATAATTTACTATAAACATTTTTATAAAATATGAGTAAAAAATGGGAAAAAACACACTTTTTCCAACTTTGACCCCCAAAATCTGTTACACATCTACAACCACCAAAAAACACCCATGCTAAAAAGTTTTTAAATTTTGTCCTGAGTTTAGAAATACCCAATGTTTACATGTTGCTTTTTTTGCAAATTATAGGGCAATAAATACAAGTAGCACTTTGCTATTACCAAACCACTTTTTTTCAAAATTAGCGCTACTTACAATGGGACACTGATATCTTTCAGGAATCCCTGAATATCCCTTGACATGTATATATTTTTTTAGAAGACATCCCGAAGTTTTGATCTAGGCCCATTATGGTATATTTCATGCCACCATTTCAGCGCTAAAAGCGATCAAATAAAAAAATTGTTAACTTTTTCACAAATTTTTTCACAAACAGGTTTCTCACTGAAATTATTTATAAACAACTTGTGCAATTATGGCATAAATGGTTGTAAATGTTTCTCTGGGATCCCCTTTGTTCAGAAATAGCAGACATATATGGCTTTGGCGTTGCTTTTTGGTAATTAGAAGGCTGCTAAATGCCACTGTGCATCACATGTGTATTATGCCCAGCAGTGAAGGGGTTAATTAGGGAGCTTGTAGGGAGCTTGTAGGGTTAATTTTAGTTTTAGTGTAGTGTAGTATACAACTGCAAGCATTGATCTAGGCCCATTTTGGTATATTTCATGCCACCATTTCACCACCAAATGCGATCAAATAAAAAAAATTGTTCACTTTTTCACAAACTTTAGGTTTCTCACTAAAATTATTTACAAACAGCTTGTGCAATGATGGCACAAATGGTTGGAAATGCTTCTATGGGATCCCCTTTGTTCAGAAATAGTAGACATATATGGATTTGGCGTTGCTTTTTGGTAATTAGAAGGCCGTTAAATGCCGCTGCTCATCACAAGTGTATTATGTCTAGAAGTGAAGGGGTTAATTAGGTAGCTTGTAGGGAGCTTGCAGGGTTAATTTTAGGTTTAGTGTAGAGATTAGCCTCCCACCTGACACATCACACCCCCTGATCCCTCCCAAACAGCTGTCTATACTCCCCCACCCCTCAATTGTCCCCGCCATCTTAAGTACTGGCAGAGAGTCTGCCAGTACTAAAATAAAACATATATAATTTTTTTTAATATTTTTTTTTAAAGCAATACTATGCTGTGTAGGATCCCCCCTTAGCCCCAACCTCCCTGATCCCCCCAAACATCTCTCAAACCCTCCCACTCTACCTTATTTTTTCCATTTTCCAGTTTACAATAATTTTTTTTTTTATATTTTGTCCCCATTTTTCTGTAGTGTAGCTTCCCCCCCAAAGACAATCCCCCCACCACTCCCAGATCCATTAGATCCTAATTCCCTCCCTCCTCTCTTCCACTTTAGTTTAATTTTTTTCCATGGTGTAGTGTTTCCCACCCGCTTCCGTCCCGTGCACGTGCCCGCCCACCATGCATACACACATATCCGTGCATGCCCCCAATGACCAGGCCCCCGATTCTGCCCACCTCTACACATCAGAAGCCATCGATGGCCTCCCACCCGCCTCCCACATCTGCTCCCACCCACCAACGATCACGGCCATCGATGTCCGGTACAGAGAGGGCAACAGAGTGGCTCTCTTTGCATCAGATGGCTAAAAAAAGTTATTACAGGATGCCTCGATATCGAGGCATCACTGCAATAACATGAAAGCGTCTGGAAGCGATCAGGATCGCTTCCACCACTTTCAAAGACCAACCACGTACGGGGTACATCCTTGGTCGTTAACTGCATTTTTTTGCAGGACGTACCCCATACGTCATTGGTTGTTAACGGGTTAAGGGTCTGGTAAATCATCGGGAGATGTTTTAAACTTGAGGGCCTGCTTTCTACTGGAGTCCAGATAAATGTAATTAATGATTGTTAGGCCATTAAGTTAGCTTCTAAAGATATCCATGCTTTATTATTATAATTGGTGTGCCAATCTAGTACTCTTTTTGCAATGTTATTGCTCTATAATAGTTCTTAATATTTGGGACCCCTAAATCTCCTTTTTTCCTTGGTATATATAGGGTAGAAGCTTTATTTTTGGGTTTAGTTTGGTTCCAAATAAAAGAATTGATCATTTTCTGAAGATTAGCACAGTAAGAATAGGGGAAATTAATAGGCACTGTCTGGAATATATATAAGATACGCAGAAGGATGTTCATTTTTATAGTATGTATACGGCCCAGCCATGATAAAGGTTTTGATTTCCATTTTTTAAGATCCTGTTGTAAATTAATAAATAATTTCAAGTAATTTTTAGAAAAAAGTTGTGCATCGTCTGCCGATAGCTGTACCCCAAGATATTTTAAGGAAGTATCTTTCAAGATGTATGAGCTGTGTAATTTACAGTCCTGATATTCTCTAGGTGGGATCAAAATGCTAATAGCTTCATATTTACTATTATTAATATGGAAATGTGAGTATTTCCCAAATTCCTGTAGAACAGGTTCTAAGTTTTTAATAGACTTGGCTGGTTCCGTTATTGTTAATAATACATCATCAGCGTATAATGAAATCTTATATTCTTGTTTCCCTATTACTAAACCTTTAATATATATGTTGGAACGTATTTACGCTGCTAATATATCCATTGAGATAACTAACAGCAAGGGGGGCAGAGGACATCCTTGCCTTGTGCCATTTGAAATATCAAGAGTCTGAGAACACCCCATTAACTTTATCTTTAGCAGATAGTGATGAATAAAGATGAGATATGCGTTGGACGATTTTTCCCCCAAAACCAATTTTTTTAAGCGTTAATTGTAAAAAGGACCAGTCATGCCGGTCAAACGCCTTCTCGGCATCTAATGAAAGTGTTGCTAGGGGATCTTATGTAATTTAACATATTTTATTATATGTAATGCTTTGATACTATTATCTCTTGCTACTCTTCTTGGTACGAATCCTACTTGATTGATGTTTATAATATCAGGTAATATTTTATTTATTCTATTAGATATAAGTTTAGCGTATTTTTTTATATCCTTATTCAGAAGCGAAATTGGTCTAAAATGTGCTGGTTTATTAGGATATTTACCTAGTTTAGGTAATACTATAATCCTAACTTCTAGCATTTCTTTTAAAAAGGAAGATTCTGAACCAAGAGAGTTAAATAAAAACAAGAGTTTAGGGGCAAGGATATCGGAGAAGGTCTTATAATAATTTGAGCAAAACCCATCAGGTTCTGGGTTTTGTCTTGGCAAGATTTTTAATAGTCTGTGTAATCTCTTGTAAAGAAAAAGATTCCTCTAACATATTTTTTGGAGATTTAGAAATAATAGGTACTATTGTATCGTTAATATACGTGTTTTTTCATTTATATGTGTTTGAGAGTTATTTTGTAAGTTAACTGTTGATAATATTTTTGAAATTCGTTAGCGATGTCTTGACTTCCAACTATATGTTTTCCTTGTCCGTCTATTATTTCTGAGATATATCGGCTAGATTTAGAGTTTGGCGGCCAAAGGGGTGCATTAGCTACGCGTGCTTTTTTTCCCCCGTCCCTTTTAAATACCGCTGGTATTTAGAGTTCACAGAATGGCTGGGTTTTCAGTGCGTTAGGCTCCAAAAAGGGAGCGCAGAGCATAATTTAACGCCACTGCAACTCTAGATACCAGCGGTGCTTACGGACGCGCCCAGCTTCAAAAACGTGGTCGTGCACGATTCCCCCATAGAAAACAATGGGGCCATTTGAGCTGAAAAAAAACCTAACACCTGCAAAAAAGCAGCGTTCAGCTCCTAACGCAACCCCATTGTTTACTATGGGGAAATACTTCCTACGTCTGCACCTAACACCCTAACATGTACCCCGAGTCTAAACAACCCTAACCTTACACTTATTAACCCCTAATCTGCCGCCCCCGCTATCGCTGACACCTGCATATTTTTTTTAACCCCTAATCTGCCGCTCCGTAAACCGCCGCTACCTACATTATCCCTATGTACCCCTAATCTGCTGCCCCTAACACCGCCGACCCCTATATTATATTTATTAACCCCTAATCTGCCCCCCTCAACTTCGCCTCCACCTGCCTACACTTATTAACCCCTAATCTGCCAAGCGGACCGCACCTCTACTATAATAAAGTTATTAACCCCTAATCCGCCTCACTCCCGCCTCAATAACCCTATAATAAATAGTATTAACCCCTAATCTGCCCTCCCTAACATCGCCGACACCTAACTTCAATTATTAACCCCTAATCTGCCGACCGAATCTCGCCGCTACTCTAATAAATGGATTAACCCCTAAAGCTAAGTCTAACCCTAACACCCCCCTAAGTTAAATATAATTTAAATCTAACGAAATAAATTAACTCTTATTAAATAAATTATTCCTATTTAAAGCTAAATACTTACCTGTAAAATAAACCCTAATATAGCTACAATATAAATTATAATTATATTGTAGCTATTTTAGGATTTATATTTATTTTACAGGTAACTTTGTATTTATTTTAACCAGGTACAATAGCTATTAAATAGTTAAGAACTATTTAATAGCTACCTAGTTAAAATAATTACAAAATTACCTGTAAAATAAATCCTAACCTAAGTTACAATTAAACCTAACACTACACTATCAATAAATAAATTAAATAAACTACCTACAATTTTCTACAATTAAACCTAACACTACACTATCAATAAATAAATTAAATACAATTCCTACAAATAAATACAATTAAATAAACTAACTAAAGTACAAAAAATACAAAAGAACTAAGTTACAAAAAATAAAAAAATATTTACAAACATTAGAAAAAAATTACAACAATTTTAAACTAGTTACACCTACTCTAAGCCCCCTAATAAAATAACAAAGACCCCCAAAATAAAAAAATGCCCTACCCTATTCTAAATTACAAAAGTTCAAAGCTTTTTTACCTTACCAGCCCTGAAAAGGGCCATTTGCGGGGCATGCCCTAAAGAATTCAGCTCTTTTGCCTGTAAAAAAAAACATACAATACCCCCCCCAACATTACAACCCACCACCCACATACCCCTAATCTCACCCAAACCCCCTTAAATAAACCTAACAGTAAGCCCCTGAAGATCTTCCTACCTTGTCTTCACCATGCCAGGTATCACCGATCGTTCCAGGCTCCAAAATCTTCATCCAAGCCCAAGCGGGGCTAGACATCCATCATCCGATGGCTGAAGAAGTCCAGAAGAGGGTCCAAAGTCTTCATCCTATCCGGAAAGAAGAGTAGATCCGGACCGGCAACCATCTTCTTCCAAGAGGCATCTTCTATCTTCTTCCGATGAGGACCGGCTCCATCTTGAAGACCTCCACCGCGGACCCATCTTCTTCGTCCGACGACTTCCCGACGAATGACGGTTCCTTTAAGGGACGTCATCCAAGATGGCGTCCCTCGAATTCCGATTGGCTGATAGGATTCTATCAGCCAATCGGAATTAAGGTAGGAAAATTCTGATTGGCTGATGGAATCAGCCAATCAGAATCAAGTTCAATCCGATTGGCTGATTCAATCAGCCAATCAGATTGAGCTCGCATTCTATTGGCTGTTCCGATCAGCGAGCTCAATCTGATTGGCTGATTAGGGGTTAATACATTTATTTATTATAGGGTTATTGAGGCGGGAGTGAGGCGGATTAGGGGTTAATACATTTATTATACTAGCGGTGAGCTCCGGTCGGCAGATTAGGGGTTAATAAGTGTAGGTAGCTGGCGGCGACGTTGTGGGGGGCAGATTAGGGGTTAATAAATATAATATAGGGGTCGGCGGTGTTAGGGGCAGCAGATTAGGGGTACATAGGGATAACGTAGTTGGCGGCGGTATACGGAGCGGCAGATTAGGGGTTAAAAAATTTAAATATAGTGGCGGCGATGTGGGGGGACCTCGGTTTAGGGGTACATAGGTAGTTTATGGGTGTTAGTGTACTTCAGAGCACAGTAGTTAAGAGCTTTATGAACCGGCGTTAGCCCAGAAAGCTCTTAACTCCTGACTTTTTTCTGCGGCTGGAGTTCTAACGCTCACTTTAGACACAACTCTAAAAACCAGCGTTAGAAAGATCCCATTGAAAAGATAGGATACGCAATTGACGGGATCTGCGGTATGGAAAAGTCGCGGCTGAAAAGTGAGCGTTAGACCCTTTAATGACTGGCTCCAAATACCAGAGGGCGGTAAAAACCAGCGTTAGGAGCCTCTAACGCTGGTTTTGACGGCTACCGCCCAACTCTAAATCTAGGCCTATGTTTGTAATGTTCTTTTTTTTAACCCTCTTGCTAGCAGTCTGCCAGATTTGGTACCTCAATTAAAAAACACTTTTTTTGAGTAATAAAGCTCTACGTTGAGCTCCTTTATTTAGAAAAGTATTAACATTATCTCTCGCCTCCTTAAGGGAGTCTGTTGCTTGCTTATTATAAGGTTCTCTTTTATGACCATGCTCTGCCTTTTGGAGGGATTTCATAAGGCCTTCATAGAGTTCTCTCAATCTCTTATTGATTCTGGATTGGTGTTTGATAAATTCTCCTCTTATTACCTGTTTGTGGGCTTCACACCATATACTAGGTGATGTATCTTCACTAAGATTAACCATGAAATATGTTTCAAGAGATTTATCTATTGATTGTTTAATTTGTGAATCGTTTAAAAGACTTTCATCCAACCGCCACTAATAATGTATTAATGGTTTGTCGGGCCAATTTAAACACGAAGATATCAAAAAAATTTCTGACCATGACATATTATGAATTTCAGCATCCTGGACTAAAGTGTAACTATTTTGATCTACCAGAAAATAGTCAATACGAGAGTATGATTTTTGAGGTGCTGAGTAGAAAGTAAAGTCTCTTACAGATGGATGAAGAGACCTCCAAGCATCTATTAAAAACAGAGTGAGAAGATTGGTTTTAACTGATTTAATTATGTGTTTAGAGATATTACTTTTTGATTTAGAGCAATCCAATAACGGTTCTAGGGGGAGATTAAAATCTCTACCTATGATTAATGTTCCTTTATGCAAATCTAATATTTTATTAATAATTTTCTTAAAAAATAACTTCTGTGCTCTATTAGGGGCATATATATTCACTAACGTGACTGGTCTATTATAAAGTAATCCTACTAGACAAACAAATCTATTATTCTTTGATATGTTGGTGCTCTGGTATATAGTTGGATAATAATTATTTGTGAATTTAGGTTCTTTATTCCTAGCAAAGTGAGACTCTTGGAAAAATATAATATCTCCTTTCTCTTTAAGGTTATATTACGTTTCTGTGGGATATTAAGTCCCTTTGCATTTTGATATAGTAAATGTATCTTTCTTATCTCCATCTTAATCTTTGAAAAACAAAAGAAAAGGACTTGCTAGCTGGACTTGATGAAATAATATCTCGAAGTGTAATTAATTGAGTGTGAGGCAGGAAAGGTGGAAGGGCAGAGAGGGAAAGAGAAAAAAAAAAAGGGGGAAAAATTAGGCATTGAGTCGGGAAAGTTAAACAGAAAAAAACTACTCTCCTTCTATGGCAACACTATATAGATAATTAAAATGTAAGATAAGTGAGTAATCTATGCCCCAATAATATTTAAGAATATATGAAAAGGTCCTATTGTATATTTACTGATCCGTAAATGTTATTAAATACTTCTGTAAATTTGAATGCGGACCTGTTGAGCTCTTCCATATTACCTTATATAAATTATAGGTACCCAGGGCATACTAGAATTGATTGGGGGTTCCTTATTTATTTACCTTTATATATATATATATATATATATATATATATATATATATATATATATATATATATATATATATATATATATATATATATATACAAATTGTTTAACATGAGCTTAATTATACTTGGCTTTTACTCTTAAAGGACCAGCCAACACAGTAGATTTGCATGATCAACAAATGCAAGATAACAAGACAATGTAATAGCACTTAGTCTTAACTTCAAATGAGTAGTAGATTTTTTTTCTGACAATTTTAAAAGTTATGTGTCTTTCTACTCCCCCTGTACCATGTGACAGACATCAGCCAATTACAAATGCATACACGTACCATGTGACAGCCATCAGCCATTCACAAATGCATATACACTTATTCTTGCACATGCTCAGTAGGAGCTGGTGACTCAAAAAGTTTAAATATAAAAATACTGTGCACATTTAGTTAATTGAAGTAAATTGGAAAGTTGTTTAAAATGGCATGCTCTATCTGAATAATGAAAGTTTAATTTTGAGTGAGTGTCCCTTTAACTCTCTCTTCTCTTTACATAATGTAAATATGACTACCTAAGATATTAATCTCCTTATCAAGTTCCTCTTAGGGATAATAGCAGAGGGAGATAAAAGTAATAAAACATATTCTATATGTGTCTATACTTTTCCTCATTTTTGTCCCCTTTTCTCCCTTCCCTTCTCTCTTTCCCCCTTCCCTTTTTTTCCATTTTCTTCTTCTTGTGTGTCATACTACCTAAATAAAAAGATCTAAAGTGTGTTATTATTTTAACTTGAAAATCTACATAATACACAAATTCCATATATTCAAAGTGATAAAACCTATTCAATTCACTAATGAATTAATACTTATAAGGTGAATTATTATTTTAGCTTACAAATCTACATAAAACATAAATTCCATGTGATCAAAGTGATAAAAACCAATTCATAAAAAAATCCATAATGTGATCATAAGTGTTTCATTATTTTAGCTTGCAAATCTACCTAATACACAAATTTCATTAAATCAAAGCGATAAAACCAATTCATTAATGAGCTTACACTTGTTTATGTATCATATTCAACAAAAAACAAAAAAAAGCAAAAACCCATACAGGGAGTGCAGAATTATTAGGCAAGTTGTATTTTTGAGGATTAATTTTATTATTGAACAACAACCATGTTCTCAATGAACCCAAAAAACTCATTAATATCAAAGCTGAATAGTTTTGGAAGTAGTTTTTAGTTTGTTTATAGTTATAGCTATTTTAGGGGGATATCTGTGTGTGCAGGTGACTATTACTGTGCATAATTATTAGGCAACTTAACAAAAAACAAATATATACCCATTTCAACTATTTATTTTTACCAGTGAAACCAATATAACATCTCAAGATTCACAAATATACATTTCTGACATTCAAAAACAAAACAAAAACAAATCAGTGACCAATATAGCCACCTTTCTTTGCAAGGACACTCAAAAGCCTGCCATCCATGGATTCTGTCAGTGTTTTGATCTGTTCACCATCAACATTGCGTGCAGCAGCAACCACAGCCTCCCAGACACTGTTCAGAGAGGTGTACTGTTTTCCCTCCTTGTAAATCTCACATTTGATGATGGACCACAGGTTCTCAATGGGGTTCAGATCAGGTGAACAAGGAGGCCATGTCATTAGATTTTCTTCTTTTATACCCTTTCTTGCCAGCCACGCTGTGGAGTACTTGGACGCGTGTGATGGAGCATTGTCCTGCATGAAAATCATGTTTTTCTTGAAGGATGCAGACTTCTTCCTGTACCACTGCTTGAAGAAGGTGTCTTCCAGAAACTGGCAGTAGGACTGGGAGTTGAGCTTGACTCCATCCTCAACCCGAAAAGGCCCCACAAGCTCATCTTTGATGATACCAGCCCAAACCAGTACTCCACCTCCACCTTGCTGGCGTCTGAGTCGGACTGGAGCTCTCTGCCCTTTACCAATCCAGCCACGGGCCCATCCATCTGGCCCATCAAGACTCACTCTCATTTCATCAGTCCATAAAACCTTAGAAAAATCAGTCTTGAGATATTTCTTGGCCCAGTCTTGACGTTTCAGCTTGTGTGTCTTGTTCAGTGGTGGTCGTCTTTCAGCCTTTCTTACCTTGGCCATGTCTCTGAGTATTGCACACCTTGTGCTTTTGGGCACTCCAGTGATGTTGCAGCTCTGAATTATGGCCAAACTGGTGGCAAGTGGCATCTTGGCAGCTGCACGCTTGACTTTTCTCAGTTCATGGGCAGTTATTTTGCGCCTTGGTTTTTCCACACGCTTCTTGCGACCCTGTTGACTATTTTGAATGAAACGCTTGATTGTTCAATGATCACGCTTCAGAAGCTTTGCAATTTTAAGAGTGCTGCATCCCTCTGCAAGATATCTCACTATTTTTGACTTTTCTGAGCCTGTCAAGTCCTTCTTTTGACTCATTTTGCCAAAGGAAAGGAAGTTGCCTAATAATTATGCACACCTGATATAGGGTGTTGATGTCATTAGACCACACCCCTTCTCATTACAGAGATGCACATCACCTAATATGCTTAATTGGTAGTAGGCTTTCGAGCCTATACAGCTTGGAGTAAGACAACATGCATAAAGAGAATGATGTGGTCAAAACACTCATTTGCCTAATAATTCTGCACTCCCTGTAATGTGATCTAAAGTGTTTATCATTATTTTAACTTACAAATCTACCTAATACACAAATTTCATTTGATCAAAGTGATAAAACCAATTCATTAATGAGCTTATTTTTTTTTACGTTTCATATTCAACAACAAAAAAACAAACATAATGTGATCTAAAGTGCAAATCTACCTAATACACAAATTTCATTAAATCAAAGCGATAAAACCAATTCATTAATGAGCTTACACTTGTTTATGTATCATATTCAACAAAAAAAAAAAAAGCAACAACCCATAATGTGATCTAAAGTGTTTATCATTATTTTAATTTACAAATCTACATAAAACATAAATTCCATATGATCAAAGTGATAAAAACCAATTCATAAAAAAAAATCCATAATGTGATCTAAAGTGTTTCATTATTTTAGCTTGCAAATCTACCTAATACACAAATTTCATTAAATCAAAGCGATAAAACCAATTCATTAATGAGCTTACAATTTTTTATGTATCATATTCAACAGCAAAAAAAAACAACAACCCATAATGTGATCTACAGTTTATCATTATTTTAGCTAGCAAGTCTACCTAATACACAAATTTAATTTAATCAAAGTGATAAAACCAATTCAATAATGAGCTTATACAATTTTTTTACGTATCATATTAAAAAAAAAAAAGACCCCCATAATGTAATCTAAAGTGTATAATTATTTTAGCTTGCAAATCTGCCTGATACACAAATTCCATTTAATCAAAGTGATAAAACCAATTAATTAGTGAGCTCATACTTTTTTTACGTGTCATATTCAACAACAACAAAAAACAAACACCCCCCAGCATATAATCATTTGACAAGGAACACTTTCTATAGATAACCTCTTATGTTTTGGTTTTAATACCCCAAACAGTTTTATACTAAAATCTATTAATGTATTAAGGGTGGTTATTGTCTCTTTCTGAGAAATAGCCTTGGCTTGCTGCTTTCTACTGTAAGGAACTTTAGTCCATTGTTGGCTTAATGACCCATATGGGACTTTTTATTTTGTGATGGGTCTGGCCTCCCAGTTTCTTGGACATTTAGCAAGGTAAGTTCAGGGGGGCTAATCTCCAAGGTAGCACAAAAAGTCTTGAAATCTTCCATAGTGCGCAAAATAGCAGTCTTCCCATTTAATGTAGCTTTTAAGTCAAAGGGGAAGCCCCATCTTTAAGGGATGTTAAGTTGACAAAGGTGTAGAGTAATAAATCTGAGTTCTTTTCTTTTTTGTAATGTCTTAGGGCAGAGATCTGTGAATATCTGTATGGACTGACCTTCAAATAAGATACTTTGTTGCTTTTTTGCAGCTTGTATTATGGCATCTTTATCCTTAAAGCTTGCAAATTTGGTGATAACATCTCTAGGGGGGTCTCCAGTTTTGTGCCTTGGTCAAATTACCCTATGGCAGCGTTCCAAAATCTTTGCTGAGTACGTTTCATTGCCTGTTAGTGTAGCAAAGAATTGAAGAAGGTATTGCTCTAGATTTGCTGGTGATATAATCTCTGGGATCCCACTAATCCTTAAATTACACCTCCTCTGCCTATTCTCCATATCCTCTAATTGATTTTGTAGTATTGTGATCACCTCTCCTTGCTGACATCTTTTTTAAAATGGAGAACTCATTCTTAATACATTGTTTAACTTGATTAATTTCTTCTAAAAGAGTTTGAATATCAGCCTTCGTAGGCAGAGTCTGTAGATCTGCTCTAGTTAATGGAGATATATTGGGCTCAGGGGTACTAGGCATTTGTTTAGCAGGTGATGAATTTTCTGAGGATTGGTTTACTAAAGAGGAATCTGTTGCTTTAAAATAAGTATCCACTTTTGGTGTCTGATGTGCATTTGTTTTAACCATTTTATCATGTTTAGCCACTTTCTTATAGACCATGATAAATAATTTTATTTGGTTTCAGCTGTAAGGGAGTATTAGCACAACAGCACTGCCTAATCTAGAGCCCTTTTCTCCAGACTCCTATATTAGTAGTGTTCCTTCTCACTTACATACAACAAGCAAGCTTTTATTATCAACAAACACTGTAGCAGATGTAGCATATGAAGCTACCCTTTATATCCTATATAGGAGTACAAGCCTTAGAGCGATCTTTAGTTTTTTGTGTGTGCTTTAGTTCATATGACCAAGAGATCCCTGAGAAAGTCCCGAACTGTGGTACATAGTGCAATTATACAATTTTTAGTATGCCGTACCTTAAGTGTGAGGTTACTTTCCCCATGAAATAAATAACACTGTCCCAGGCATTACATATATAATAATTTACCTTTATGGTCTGGGGTCACGGTATTGAGTCCTCTAAGCCAGATGGTAAACTGTCTCTATGTGTAACCTCCCAGGGTCCACGATTCAGGTGCATAAAGAAAAGTTCTCCCGGTTATCAGGAGCAATCTGCATCGTTACAATGAGAAAAATCCCTTTACCAGTCTCTTTGTATCCCAGACAGCTCCGTGTTCTCAATGTGTTTGTGTGGCGTCTCTTGCTGACTGAGGCTGGCCAGGGTGTGTCTTGCCGCTCCAAGGTAAGACATTTCCTCCGTAAACAATGACTCCACTGCGTTAAGTGTAATTACTATCTTTTACTGCGACTCTCCACGGCCTGTTATTTGGTTCTGTTACATCCAACACTTAGGTATCGAGCAGCTCCTCCAGATTGCCCTAGGCCACTATGAGGGATTTCACTTCCTTTCCCCTATCTTAATGAACCATTTTGGGGCATAGAAAACTCGTTTGTTGCCTATAGGAGGTCGGCTAGGCTGAAGCTTTAGAAATTTGCGGCCATTCTCTATATTCTCTATTCTTGTCTAATATTATAGTGAATCAGTCACTATGCTTTTATACTTTTTCTCTAAAGCTTATTGTAACATATTGATGTGGCTTATCTCTGTTGATAGAAAAAAGATATTGCATTTCCAATTTGTATGCCCCTGGGTTTCAATAACGCGCATTGAAGTTAGCAGTTCTCAATGTGTGTTAATATGACTGCGTTAGACCTAAATTGTGATTGCATATTATACATTCCTATGTTCTTCACATAGAATTTTTTTTTTAATTTTTATTATTAAATATATATTTCTGTATATATCTGATACTATGGGGTAGATTTAACAAGCAGCTTTCTACGCCCGAAGTTTCAGGCTCACCTGAAACTTAATTTAAGAAGCCCCGGTCTTAAGACCGCTGCTCCTTAACTTCTCTGCCACCTTTTAGGTGGCGGACTGAAATCATCTTGATCTGATATGGGATGATTGACACCTCCTGCTAGCAAATGTGCAGGGGGCAGCATTGCACAAGCATTTAACAATAAATGCTTGTGCAATGTTAAATGACGACAGCATATGCTGTCGGCATTTAGCGATGTCGGGCTGACAGGATTCGCTACAGCGAATCATGTCCACCTGGCACTTGGTAAATCTACCCCTATATATCTATAGGAATAGATATATAGATATAGGTCAGGTGGCAGATTTTTGAGGGGGCACTACACATGCACGCTGCACTACACATGCACACTGCACTACACACACACACACACCACAAACACACACACACGCACTTGAACATGAACATTTACTTTGGAAATGCCAAGAAAAAAAAGTCACGTTACACCCTCACCAAAAAATATTATTGCCAAAAACGGCCTAAATCTTCGAGGGTGAGGAGGGCAGCAGGATATTTAGTGCAGTGCACAGCACAAAACCTAAATACGCCACTAGTATAGGTATATATAGATATACATATAGAAACATGTATTTACAATAAAAAGAACATTGTTCTGTAAGTGAAGAACATTGGAATGTTAAATATGTACAGTAAATATACAGTAAAACACATAAATACTCAAATACATATGCATACAGAGAGAGAAGCGCTCTGACAGGAATGAACACCAGCTCATCAGCTAGTTCTCTGGCGATTTACCACCTGGAGCAGCCTCTTTTAGACCAGTGTGCCTTTCACATTGGAAAACTATCCTGAAGCATATCAGTCTGATCCCGCCAGTTAAGGTCAGTCCAGCCCCGAAATACCAGGCAATTCTCCTTTGAACAAGGAACATGACAACCCCAGATGATCGTTTCGGCCTATTGGGCCTCATCGGTGAGGTGCAGCCACATTCCTCTAAGCAAGCACTGGCCAAGGAGTCCATATCTGGTTGCCCCTAACACCCATAGGGAGACTTCCCCAGGGTCATAATTAATTTGCATACAGAGAGAGAAGCGCTCTGACAGGAACGAACAACAGCTCATTAGCTAGTTGTCTGGCGATTTACCACCTGGAGCAGCCTCTTTTAAACCAGTGTGCCTTTCACATTGGAAAACTATCCTGAAGCATATCAGTCTGATCCCGCCAGTTAAGGTCAGTCCAGCCCCAAAATACCAGGCAATTCTCCTTTGAACAAGGAACATGACAACCCCAGACGATCGTTTTGGCCTATTGGGCCTCATCGGTGAGGTGCAGCCACATTCCTCTAAGCAAGCACTGGCCAAGGAGTCCATATCTGGTTGCCCCTAACACCCATAGGGAGACTTCCCCAGGGTCATAATTAATTTGCATACAGAGAGAGAAGCGCTCTGACAGGAACGAACAACAGCTCATCAGCTAGTTCTCTGGCGATTTACCACCTGGAGCAGCCTCTTTTAGACCAGTGTGCCTTTCACATTGGAAAACTATCCTGAAGCATATCAGTCTGATCCCGCCAGTTAAGGTCAGTCCAGCCCCGAAATACCAGGCAATTCTCCTTTGAACAAGGAACATGACAACCCCAGACGATCGTTTCGGCCTATTGGGCCTCATCGGTGAGGTGCAGCCACATTCCTCTAAGCAAGCACTGGCCAAGGAGTCCATATCTGGTTGCCCCTAACACCCGTAGGGAGACTTCCCCAGGGTCATAATTAATTTGCATACAGAGAGAGAAGCGCTCTGACAGGAACGAACAACAGCTCATCAGCTAGTTCTCTGGCGATTTACCACCTGGAGCAGCCTCTTTTAGACCAGTGTGCCTTTAACATTGGAAAACTATCCTGAAGCATATCAGTCTGATCCCGCCAGTTAAGGTCAGTCCAGCCCCGAAATACCAGGCAATTCTCCTTTGAACAAGGAACATGACAACCCCAGACGATCGTTTCGGCCTATTGGGCCTCATCGGTGAGGTGCAGCCACATTCCTCTAAGCAAGCACTGGCCAAGGAGTCCATATCTGGTTGCCCCTAACACCCATAGGGAGACTTCCCCAGGGTCATAATTAATTTGCATACAGAGAGAAGCGCTCTGACAGGAACGAACAATAGCTCATCAGCTAGTTCTCTGGCGATTTACCACATGGAGCAGCCTCTTTTAGACCAGTGTGCCTTTCACATTGGAAAACTATCCTGAAGCATATCAGTCTGATCCCGCCAGTTAAGGTCAGTCCAGCCCCGAAATACCAGGCAATTCTCCTTTGAACAAGGAACATGACAACCCCAGACGATCGTTTCGGCCTATTGGGCCTCATCGGTGAGGTGCAGCCACATTCCTCTAAGCAAGAACTGGCCAAGGAGTCCATATCTGGTTGCCCCTAACACCCATAGGGAGACTTCCCCAGGGTCATAATTAATTTGCATACAGAGAGAGAAGCGCTCTGACAGGAACCAACAACAGCTCATCAGCTAGTTCTCTGGCGATTTACCACCTGGAGCAGCCTCTTTTAGACCAGTGTGCCTTTCACATTGGAAAACTATCCTGAAGCATATCAGTCTGATCCCGCCAGTTAAGGTCAGTCCAGCCGCGAAATACCAGGCAATTCTCCTTTGAACAAGGAACTAGCTGATGAGCTGTTGTTCGTTCCTGTTAGAGCGCTTCTCTCTTCTGTATGCAAATTAATTATGACCCTGGGGAAGTCTCCCTATGGGTGTTAGGGGCAACCAGATATGGACTCCTTGGCCAGTGCTTGCTTAGAGGAATGTGGCTGCACCTCACAGATGAGGCCCAATAGGCCGAAACGATCGTCTGGGGTTGTCATGTTCCTTGTTCAAAGGAGAATTGCCTGGTATTTCGGGGCTGGACTGACCTTAACTGGCGGGATCAGACTGATATGCTTCAGGATAGTTTTCCAATGTGAAAGGCACACTGGTCTAAAAGAGGCTGCTCCAGGTGGTAAATCGCCAGAGAACTAGCTGATGAGCTGTTGTTCGTTCCTGTTAGAGCTCTTCTCTCTTCTGTATGCAAATTAATTATGACCCTGGGGAAGTCTCCCTATGGGTGTTAGGGGCAACCAGATATGGACTCCTTGGCCAGTGCTTGCTTAGAGGAATGTGGCTGCACCTCACCGATGATGCCCAATAGGCCGAAACGATCGTCTGGGGTTGTCATGTTCCTTGTTCAAAGGAGAATTGCCTGGTATTTCGGGGCTGGACTGACCTTAACTGGCGGGATCAGACTGATATGCTTCAGGATAGTTTTCCAATGTGAAAGGCACACTGGTCTAAAAGAGGCTGCTCCAGGTGGTAAATCGCCAGAGAACTAGCTGATGAGCTGTTGTTCGTTCCTGTTAGAGCGCTTCTCTCTTCTGTATGCAACTCAAATACATATGTATATATGTGAATTCATACCGAAAATCGGTTTACAAAAATGAATATCCGAAAGAATACAACATTTAAAGAAAACTAAAAACTAAAAAATACTGTTGAATTTATTTATTAGCTTCTTTTAAATTGATTTTTATGGCTACCGAATGTTCGTTAAATATTTACATTATTAGTAAAACTATTGTAAATGTTTCGAAACTACAGGTGAAAAGTTAACTTGTAGCTACATACCTCAACACGCTTTGGAGAGCTTGCTAACCCAATCCTCTTCTTGCCAGGTCCCTGGCCGCGCTAACAGGAGGATTAGCATGCTCGGCACCCAGGACCTTCACTAACTTTAAAGAAAGGGAATGTATATGTTTAACAAAAATTTGATTTTTGTTTTATATGAAACGAAACCTGAATAGTGCCTTGAACGAATATTTCATAGAAAATAATTTCTTAGAATATTTGTAAAGAAAATTTTGTTTGAAACAACATTTTTTTCCCTTTACAGGTCTAATATATATGCATACATACACAAATGTACACATGTCTATGTATGCATATATATATTAAAGCCCTCTGCAGCCCTTTTCTTCTATAAGGTACGACGAGTCCACGGATTCATCCTTTACTTGTGGGATATTATCCTCCTGCTAACAGGAAGTGGCAAAGAGCACCACAGCAGAGCTGTCTATATAGCTCCTCCCTTAACTCCACCACCCAGTCATTCTCTTTGCCTACTCGAAGTACTAGGAAGGGTAAAGTAAAAGAGGTGATAAAATATTAGTTTTTTATTTCTTCAAGCAAGAGTTTTTTATTTTAAATGGTACCAGTGTGTACTATTTACTCTCAGGCAGCAGATGGATGAAGACTTCTGCCTGGAGGCTGATGATCTTAGCATTTGTCACTAAGATCCAGAGCAGTTCCCACAGAATGGCTGAGGAGTACAAGAAACTTCAGTGTGAGGAACGTTTTTCATGCTTTAAGCAGTGAGGTATGTTCAGTCATTTTTTTCTGGAGAGACTGTGGTATTTCAGAATTGGCTGATAGTATCCCCCTGAGGGAGAGGGTAAGCAGTAATCCTAAAAGATATAGAGAGGTATTACTAAGCTTGCATAAGGGGCTAATAAAAAATGGTTGACACTGAATTTGAATGTTTGTGGGCAAATGTTTTGTGAACTGGGAGTGCTGATAACGTTTTTGGCAATAACGTTTTTTAGACTTTATTGAGGGTACACTTGGCTTCTGTTTTGGGTTTCAGAACCCACATGGCTAGTTTGGAACCGCTCTGGTGCGGTTCATTTATGCTGGAAAAACATCGAGTGAGAAGGGCGGGGCCTATTTTTGCGCCTCAGTTGCGCAGTTGTATTTACTAAGCAAGCAGCAAGCTCCAATTCCGGTGGGCCCTTGTGGAAGTTTTGGGCCAAATCGAAGCTTTTACCCCATTTTTCCAATCCCTGAGGGCAGGTAGGCGCCACAGCAGGGCTGTGGCAAGGTGCAGGGGGTGTTTTTGTCCGGATTAGGGCTTATTAACCATCCGGTTTTGCACAGTAAAGGGTTAACTGTTCCTTTCTCTGTTGGGCAATCTCAGCTGCATTATTTGTATATTATATAAAATATTTGAAGCGATTGGTGTATTTTAAAGCAGTTTTGCAGAACGTGTATGCTTTTTTTTCTCTTAAAGGTGCAGTACCGTTTTTTAAGATTGTTATTTTTTCACTAAATAAAGTGTTTTCAAGCTTGTTTGTGGTCATTACTAGCCTGTTCAACATGTCTGACATTGAGGAAAGCCAATGTTCAATGTGTTTGGAAGCCATTGTGGAGCCCCCACTTAAAATGTGTCCCTCATGCACTGAAAGGGCAATAAATTGCAAAGGACATATTTTAGCTAATAAAAGTATGTCGCAGGATGATTCTCAGTCAGAAGGGAATCAGGGTATGCCATCTAATTCTCCCCCAGTGTCACAACCATTAACGCCCGCACAAGCGACGCCCAGTACTTCTAGTGCATCTAATTCTTTCACCCTGCAAGATATGGCCGCAGTTATGAATACTACCCTCACAGAGGTTTTATCTAAGCTGCCTGGGTTGCAGGGGAAGCGCAGTATGTCTGGTGTGAGAGTCAATGCTGAGCCCTCTGACACTTTATTAGCCATATCCGATGTACCCTTACAATGCTCTGAGTTGGGAGTGAGGGATTTGCTGTCTGAGGGAGAGATTTCTGATTCAGGAAAGATGTTCCCTCAGACAGACTCAGATATGACGGCTTTTAAATTTAAACTAGGACACCTCCGCTTTTTACTCAGGGAGGTTTTAGCGACTCTGGATGATTGTGACCCTATTGTAGTTCCAGAGAAATTGTGTAAAATGGACAGATATCTTGAGGTTCCCGCCTACACTAATGTTTTTCCGGTCCCTAAGAGGATTTCAGACATTGTTACTAAGAAGTGGGATAGACCAGGTATTCCCTTTTTGTCCCCCTCCTACTTTTAAGAAAATGTTTCCCATATCGGACACCATGCAGGATTTGTGGCAGACGGTCCCTAAGGTGGAGGGAGTTATTTCTACCCTGGCTAAGCGTACAACTATACCTATTGGGGACAGTTGTGCTTTCAAAGATCCTATGGATAAAAAATTAGAGGGTCTCCTAAAGAAAATATTTATTCATCAAGGTTTTCTTCTGCAACCTATAGCGTGCATTGTTCCTGTAACTACTGCAGCTGCTTTTTGGTTTGAGGCTCTAGAGGAGGCTCTTCAGGTTGAGACCCCATTAGATGATATTCTGGATAGAATTTGGGCTCTCAAGTTAGCTAATTCTTTCATTACAGATGCCGCGTTTCAACTGGCTAAATTAGCGGCAAAGAATTCAGGTTTTGCCATTTTAGCGCGTAGAGCATTATGGCTTAAGTCCTGGTCTGCTGACGTGTCATAAAAATCTAAGCTTTTAACCATTCCTTTCAAGGGTAAGACCCTGTTCGGGCCTGAACTGAAAGAGATCATTTCAGACATCACTGGAGGAAAAGGCCATGCCCTTCCTCAGGATAAGACAAGTAAGGTGAGGACCAAACAAAATAATTTTCGTTCCTTTCGAAACTTCAAAGGTGGTCCCTCTTCCTCCTCCCCTGCTGCAAAGCAAGAGGGGAATCTTGCTCAATCCAAGTCAGTCTGGAGACCTAACCAGACTTGGAACAAAGGTAAACAGGCCAAGAAGCCTGCTGCTGCCACCAAGACCGGATCTAGTAGGGGCAGACTTTCTCTCTTTGCTCAGGCTTGGGCAAGAGACATTCAGGACTCCTGGGCTTTAGAAATTGTGAATATTTATCAGACGGAAAGACTTCTCAGCATTGATGCAGTATACACAACTTGTTTATGATATACGTAATGTACATAAGGTGAAACCGACTCTATCAATGAGTCCCACTAATGCGGATGTCACCTGTATAATACAATAGAATTTCCAAGTACAAATAACGTAAAGGTAAGAACTCACCCAGATGGTGCCCTCTCAGTGTAGAGTGATCCCTTAATCTCCAGTTGCTGAATTTATAGCAGTCCTGTTTTCACATTCAAACACCGAGCAACAGTATGCACAGAGAGCTACAATCCAGGGCCTTCCTGAGTGCCAGCGTAATACCGGTTTTGCAGGCGTATACTCCCACTGCTGCTGGGGCTCTCCAAACCCCTAATTGTAAAGTCACAGAAAAGAAACAGATTCCGCAACAGTGGTGTAAAGAAGGACCGGGAGAGATTCTCTCCCGGTCCTTCTTTACACCACTGTTGCGGAATCTGTTTCTTTAGAAATTGTGACCCAGGGGTATCTTCTAGACTTCAAAGATTCCCCTCCAAGGGGGAGATTCCATCTTTCTCGATTATCTGTAAACCAGACAAAAAGAGAGGTGTTCTTACGCTGTGTAGAAGACCTATATACCATGGGAGTAATCTGCCCAGTTCCAAGAACAGAAAAGGGGCAGGGGTTTTACTCCAATCTGTGGTTCCCAAAAAAGGAGGAACCTTCAGACCAATTTTAGATCTCAAGATCCTAAACAAATTTCTCAGAGTCCCATCCTTCAAGATGGAGACCATTCCGACTATTTTACCAATGATCCAGGAGGGTCAATATATGACCACTGTGGATTTAAAGGATGCGTATCAGCACATTCCTATCCACAAAGATCATAATCAGTTTCTCAGGTTCGCCTTTCTGGACAAGCATTACCAGTTTGTGGCTCTTCCCCTTCGGGTTGGCTGGACGATATCTTAATTCAGGCGTCAACTTACCAACTAGCCAAATCTCACACGGACATCGTGTTGGCTTTTCTAAGATCTCACGGGTGGAAGGTGAATGTAAAAAAGAGTTCACTTACTCCTCTCACAAGAGTTCCTTTCCTGGGAACTCTGATAGATTCGGTAGACATGAAAATTTTTCTGACGGAGGTCAGGAAATCAAAGTTTTTATCCACCTGCCGAGCTCTTCATTTCATTTCTCGGCCGTCAGTGGCTCAGTGTATGGAGGTAATCGGACTAATGGTAGCGGCAATGGACATAGTTCCATTTGCTCGCTTGAATCTCAGACCACTGCAACTATGCATGCTCAAACAGTGGAATGGGGATTATGCAAATTTATCTCCTCAGATAAATCTGGATCAAGAGACCAGAGACTCTCTTCTTTGGTGGTTGTCACAGGATCATCTGTCCCAGGGAATGTGTTTCCGCAGGCCAGCATGGGTCATAGTGACGATGGACGCCAGCCTATTGGGCTGGGGTGCAGTCTGGAATTCCCTGAAAGCACAGGGAGTATGGATCAGGAGGAGGCTCTCCTCCCGATAAATATTCTAGAATTGAGAGCGATATTCAATGCGTTTCAGGCGTGGCCTCAGCTGGCTTCGGCCAGATTCATAAGATTCCAGTTGGACAATATCACGACTGTAGCATATATCAATCATCAGGGGGGAACAAAGAGTTCTCTAGCGATGATAGAGGTTACCAAAATAATTTGATGGGCAGAGACTCACTCTTGCCATCTATCAGCAATCTATATCCCAGGAGTGGAGAACTGGGAAGCGGATTTTCTAAGTCGTCAGACTTTTCATCCTGGGGAGTGGGAACTCCATCCGGAGGTGTTTGCACAATTGATTCATCAATGGGGCACACCAGAATTGGATCTGATGGCGTCTCGTCAGAACGCCAAACTTCCTTGTTACGGGTCCAGATCAAGGGATCCTCAAGCAGTACTGATAGATGCTCTAGCAGTACCTTGGTCGTTCAACCTGGCTTATGTGTTTCCACCATTTCCTCTCCTCCCTCGTCTGATTGCCAGAATCAAACAGGAGAGAGCTTCAGTGATTTTGATAGCACCTGTGTGGCCACGCAGGACTTGGTATGCAGACCTGGTGGACATGTCATCTCTACCACTATGGACACTACCACTGAGACGGGACCTCCTCATTCAAGGTCCGTTCCAGCATCCAAATCTAGTTTCTCTGTGGCTGACTGCCTGGAGATTGAACGCTTGATTTTATCCAAGCGGGGATTCTCTGAGTCGGTCATAGATACCTTGATTCAGGCTCAAAATCCCGTCACTAGGAAGATTTATCATAAGATATGGCGTAAATATCTTTATTGGTGTGAATCCAAAGGCTACTCATGGAGTAAGATCAGGATTCCTAGGATTTTGTCTTTTCTCCAAGAAGGATTGGAGAAGGGGTTATCAGCTAGTTCCCTAAAGGGACAGATATCTGCTTTGTCAATTTTACTGCACAAGCGTCTGGCAGATGTTCCAGACGTTCAGTCGTTTTGTCAGGATTTTGTTTGAATCAAGCCTGTGTTTAAACCTGTTGCTTCCCCATGGAGTTTGAATTTAGTTCTTAAAGTTCTTCAAGGGGTTCCGTTTGAACCTATGCATTCCTTAGATATTAAGCTTCTATCTTGGAAAGTTCTGTTTTTAGTTGCTATCTCTTCGGCTCGAAGAGTTTCTGAACTATCTGCATTGCAATGCGACTCGCCTTATCTTGTTTTTCATTCTGATAAAGTGGTTTTGCGTACCAAACCTGGATTTCTTCCTAAGGTTGTTACTAATAAGAATATTAATCAGGAAATTGATGTTCCTTCCCTGTGTCCTAATCCTTCCTCTAAGAAGGAGCGTCTGTTGCACAACTTGGACGTTGTTCGTGCTTTGAAATTTTACTTGCAGGTGACCAAAGATTTCCGTCAAACATCTTCTCTGTTTGTTGCCTATTCTGGAAAGCATAGAGGTACAAAAGCTACGGCTACCTCTCTTTCTTTTTGGCTGAAAAGCATCATCCGTTTGGCATACAAGACTGCTGGACAGCAGCCTCCTGAAAGAATTACAGCTCACTCTACTAGAGCGGTGGCTTCCACATGGGCTTTTAAAAATTATGCTTCTGTTGAACAGATTTGTAAGGCTGCGACTTGGTCTTCGCTTCATACCTTTTCCAAATATTACAAACTTGATACTTTTGCTTCTACGGAGGCTATTTTTGGTGCCTTCTGTTTAGGCATCTGTCTTGTCCCTCCCGTTCATCCGTGTCCTATAGCTATGGTATTGTATCCCACAAGTAAAGGATGAATCCGTGGACTCGTTGTACCTTATAGAAGAAAAGTAAATTTATGCTTACCTGATAAATTAATTTCTTCTATGGTACGACGAGTCCACGGCCTGCCCTGTCATTTTAAGACCGATTATATTTTTTTGATTTAAACTTCAGTCACCTCTGCACCTTTTTGCTTCTCCTTTTTCTTCCTATACCTTCGGTCGAATGACTGGGGGGAGGAGCTAAGGGAGGAGCTATATAGAAAGCTCTGCTGTGGTGCTCTTTGCCACTTCCTTTTAGCAGGAGGATAATATCCCACAAGTAAAGGATGAATCCGTGGAATCGTCGTACCATAGAAGAAATTAATTTATCAGGTAAGTATAAATTTACTTTTTTTCCCAAACACCTTATACCCTATGGGGCATATTTCACAATGTGCGAGCGGACATGATACAAAGTAGCGTATCATGTCCGCTGCACATCATACGCTGTCGGCATTTATCATTGCACCAGCAGTTCTTGTGAACTGCTGGTGCAATGCAGCCCCCTGCAGATTCGCAGCCAATCGGCCGTTAGCAGGGGGTGTCAATCAATTCGATTGTATTCGACCGGTTGATTTCTGTCCGCCGTCTCAGAGCAGGCGGACAAGTTATGGAGCAGCGGTCTTTAGACCGCTGCTTCATAACTTCTTGAAAACCTGAAGGCTCGCCGGAAACAAGGGGCCACAAGCTCCATACAGAGTTTGATAAATATTGATAAATATGCCCCTATATCTTTGATCCATTATCACTTTTTTGTAAAAAATATTTTTATCAGATAGTGTTTATATGAGTGTACCTGTATTTTAAGTGTATTTATGTTGTTTTTAATGCAATTTTTATCCTCCTATATCCTCTAGGCAAGCTCTTAAGTTGCACTAACCGATGAGCATAAATCGTGTTTGTGCTTGAGCTAACGTGTTTACGGTCAACTTATTTCCATTGTGTGCCAAAAGACAAAAAAAACCCCACACAATATTGCTCAATCGCAACAGTTAGCGCTCCAGTCCTTAAATGGTCATGGTAACCAAATGTTGAAACATGTGAAAGTGATGCAGCACAGCTGTAAAAAGCTTTTTACATCTAAACATCTATGTAAAAAAGAAAGATATTTTACCTCAAAATGTCCTAAGTATTCACACCCCATTGTAAAGGACTTTAAGCAGGAAATCAGTATGCCTGTCCCAGGACCGGCAAGGGAGTGAGCCTCATGCACACTCATGTTATTTCCCTATTCAGTTTAAGGACGTTTACTATGAAATCTTATGAGAGTTAAATGAAATCTCATGAGATCACAGTAAAAGAGTTCATGACCTCAGCAATGCTGATTGGCTGCAGTTAATTTCTTCTTCTTTTTTTTTTTTACCTGCAACTGGGCAGTAACTGAAAGATAACTTTTTACACAGCACTTACTGAGCTGAGGAGAGGTAAAATATATTCCTTTTTTACATAGAGATGCTCAGGTGATATTTTCCTGTCAGCTTTTTACAGTTATGGTGCATCAGTTTCAAGTGATTTAGTTTAGCATATGAGTATTATGTCCCTTTAATTGGTAGTGTAAGTTTAAGTATTAAACTTTTATTTAATCTTTTTGTTTATTTAATAGCATGTTTATTATTTTGCAGAAAGAACACAATATTTCAATTATCTAAACATTATTCTTTAATAAATTTATAGTTATTCTAACATTTTAATCTTCTGTAAATAGTCAACATTTTAGAGGATGTTTGTGCATGGATTGCACTGATGTTCGCGTTTGCATAGAACATTAATAGTTCAAAGGTTGCATTAAAAACAATATTTTATACTACAAAGATGAAGAAAATGCAGTATTTATGTAGAATGAGGCGATAAGAGTAAACACAGGCTACTTTTGTTGTAGAACGTTAGTGTCCCTGTGTGCTTCATTTAGTTGATGCAATTCTTGGCAGTTCTCACTGCCTATAAAGGTTAGTCTGTCCTGGATGAATCAAGATTTCATGTACCTTTGTCAGGTGTGAAGGGAGCAATTATTTTTCATTTTAGTGATATGATAGGCACCTTCTAAGGGACATGTACAAAGATGACAGCAACTGGATGAACAGACAACAAACTCGTTGGCATTGCTTTGTAAATCATTACAAAACAAGCCAAGACCTTTAATGAAGCCAATCTAAGTTCTAAGCTGTCAAAGAGGCATAAGTTTATGTCAACAATAGGTCTTCTACCTGCTGACTGTGTCCTACTTAGAATTGTGCAAACATAAACATTCCTTTCTTGGGCAAAACCTATTTTTATAAAAGGGTTTACAAAATAGATAACACTGACCACAGTATGAATGTCACACATGCATGTTTATTACATCAGAACAACCATACAACAGTATATAATCCCATTCATTGTTACCACCCACATGTCTGCAACTTACTCCTATTAGTTTTGGCAACCTCACTGGAAAATAAAATATACAGATATCAGGCAATGATCTAAGGCATCTGAGACAAAACTGAGACAGATCCACAAAGAGGCAATATTGCTCTTCTTCTGTGCATCTGTACCAAATCCCAGGAAAAATGCAACAAGCAGAATAAATATAGTATAACTTTTAAGGTACATTTACAGATATCATGGTAGAAGGGACTGTTAAAAAAGAAACGAGAAGAGCAGGTCTGCTTGTTCAAAGCTTTGACTTTATACTCTAAATGATATATACTTGTCACCAAACAACAGAAATAAAAACAACTTGCTGAACTGAATAACTTTATTTAAGACATTACTGTATAACAAGTCTGCAACTTCTCTTGTTAACTTCCTTGAAACAAAAAAGATTTAAGCACCTCTGCCTTTTTCTGTGTTGAGACAAGCCAACCACAGTAAATCCTTATTTATGTTTTCTTTTGGGAACAGTAAGGTTTGATGTTCAGCCCAACAGAAGCAGATTTAGAAAAGTGTTCTTCATTGGTCCTATTACATAAGCAGAGTAACCATATCCTTGATAATATTAGTTAATTAAAGGGACATAAACCCCAATTTCTTTCTTTCATCATTCAGATACAATGTACAATTTTAAACTCTCCAATTTATTTAAATGATCAAATGTGCTTCATTTGCATTGTGCACAAGACACCAAAGCACCAAGAACAGCGATTGCATAAACTGTCTGATGTTGCACATAGAGACAATCTGGTAAGCTCAGTAAATATATTAGTGACCAATAAACAATTGATAACCTGAAAAGAAAAATACATTCAGTAGCTTATATCATTGTGTCTGATCTTAAATTCAAACTATTAGACACCCACTCATCTTTACAATATGATCAATGAATTCCAAATACGTCCAGTCTATTGACATGTCTATTAAAAAAACACAGGGCCAGATTACAAGTGGTGCGCTATTTAGTGCTTTCACTCGTGCATAAATACAGCCAGAAGTAAACTTTTAATGTGCACGGGTTATCTTGCGTATTACAAGTTGAAAGTAAAATGTTTGCACGTGAGCAAAACCTGATGTGAGCTTACATCAGGACTTTGGATATTGCATCTGTGCTTACTCCTAACCCGACAAGAGTTAAACCTACAGTGCTAACCCAAAGGTAGTTATGAATGTAATAGTTATTAATATATTTTACATTCCAATGTTCTTCACATAGAAGAAAGTGTTCTTTTTATTTTTAAATAGATATTTCTTTATATACAGTATGTAATGTATTTTTGTAATATATATATTCCTATATATCTATAGGAATATCTATTTAAAAATACATAGAACATTTTCCCCATATGTGAAGAGCATTTGAATGCAAAATATTTACAGTACATACACAGTAAAACACATTATTAAATATTAAAATTGAATAAAAAAGATTGTTCTTGTTTTCAGGTATTTGAGTGGAAAGGGCTCAAAAGTATATATACATATGTACATATAAATATATAATAATAACCAAGTGAAGTGCCTGGGCGTGAAAAGGCTTAAGTTAGTGATCAGAAGGCTAGACAAACAGTCTAAATATTGGAAACTAATAATAATGATCCTACTGTATAGGTGTTGGTGTCTAGGATACCTGAGCAATCCGGATCCCACAACGGGCAGACATGAAAAAGGCTATACCTCTTTGGCTGCTAATGTCCGCAGCTTGCAGCGTTGTCTCTGCTGAATCGATTTCCGGCCAATGGCAGCGGTCTTTGCCCAATCCGGCGTTACTGTGTCACTATATCCTTTTAACAGCTGAGATAGCTCGGCCCTTTCACAAAACTGGGTGGTCTTGATGGAAACTCTGCACCAGTGTGCTATGTCGGTTCCTCTGCTCATAGCACGAAAACCGGAAGTTCCACTTTCACCTCATAGGTCTGCATAGGTCACTAGAGAACGTAACTCACAGGCAACACAGGTATCCAACACCGGTATTCAAAGTTCCGATGAACCAAAAGAATAGCTGTCACTGTGAAGATTTTGCTGCTTCAATTTGGCATAATAAACTCCATTCAAGAAAAAATTAGTGAGTACGGCAATCAGCCAAATCGCGTATACTGTTTCTATGTTTTGTACCTGATTCCAGCCCTCCTATGGAATTTTAACATTGGTTCAATAAATGCTATGTTTTACATATTTTGCTGCTGCAACCCCCTTTTTTCTTGGATGGAGTATATAAATATATACACACACATAAACATAAATACACATGTATACAAATATATACATATGTATATATACATACATACACATGTACAGTTGCAAGAAAGTTGCATAGAAGTAAATCAACAACAGAATGGCTTAAACAGAAGAAAATACGCCTTCTGAAGTGGCCCAGTCAGAGTCCTTACCTCAACCCGATTGAGATGCTGTGGCATGACCTCAAGAAAGCGATTCACACCAGACATCCCAAGAATATTGCTGAACTGAAACAGTTCTGTAAAGAGGAATGGTCAAGAATTACTCCTGACCGTTGTGCACGTCTGATCTGCAACTACAGGAAACGTTAGGTTGAAGTTATTGCTGCCAAAGGAGGTTCAACCAGTTATTAAATCCAAGGGTTCACATACTTTTTCCAGCTGCACTGTGAATGTTTACATGGTATATTCGATAAAAACATGGCAACATTTCATTCTTTGTGTGTTATTAGTTTAAGCAGACTGTGATTGCCTATTGTTGTGACTTAGATGATGATCAGATCACATTTTATGACCAATTTGTGCAGAAATCCATATAATTCCAAAGGGTTCACATACTTTTTCTTGCAACTGTATATGTATGTATATATACATTTATAACCCTTTCCATTCAAATACCTTTCATATACCATATACATTTTTAACCATTATAACTTTTTGTTAATATTAAATGATTCATTTTATAAGATGTTGTATACATGAGTGTAACACTTTATTTTAATATATTTATGTTGTGCTTTATGCAACTTTTTTTTTTTTAGCCCTAATCCTTTACACAAAGGGGCATATTTATCAAGCTCCGTATTTCCGGCGAGCCTTCATAATCTGCTCCATAACCTGTCCGCCTACTCTGAGGCGGCAGACAGAAATCAACCCTGCTAGCAGCTGTGTTTCAACATTTGGGTATCATGACCCTTTAAGGACTGGAGCGCTAACTGTTGTGAGTGAGCAATATTGTGTGTTTTTTTGGCTTTTGGCACACAATGGAAATGGAAATGGAGTTGAACGTAAACACGTTTGCCCAAGCACAAACACGATTTATGCTCATCGTTTAGTGCAACTTAAGAGCTTGCCTAAAGGGTATAGGAGGAAAAAAAATGCATTTAAAACAACATAAATACACTTAAAATACAGGTACACTCATATAAACACTATCTAGTAAAAAATTTTTTTTTTATAAAAAAGTGATAATGGATCAAAGATATAGGGGCATATTTATTAAGCTCTGTATGGAGCTTGAAGACTTGCCAGAAACAGAAGTTTTCAAGAAGTTATGAAGCAGCGGTCTAAAGACGCTGCTCCATAACTTGTCCGTCTGCTCTGAGGCGGCGGACAGAAATCAACCCGATCGAATATGATTGGCTTGATTGACAGCCCCTGCTAGCGGCCGATTGGCTGTGAATCTGCAGGGAGCGGCATTGCACCAGCAGTTCACAAGTACTGCTTGTGCAATGATAAATTCCGAGAGCGTATGCCATTTTTTACTTAATTATCCCTTTTAGGGTATGCACAGATCTCAACGCGGCCTCACATTCGCATTGCCTGGAAGCTTTGCGCTCATGAGAGCATGCTTCCATAGGCTCCAATGGGAGCCTTGTTCTGATGCCATGATTCACGTCTAAGAGCCTAGTGCAATGCAGGGGGTAAGTCGCACAGCGTTGGGCAGCAAATTTAATATATGTATGTGTTTATATGTATATATACATATATATAATTGCAGTTTAAAACACAGTCTCTAGACTGCTATGTAAAGGCACTTTTCAGTGCCGTTTTTTTCTAACCCCACATCCCCTGACTTTAACCCCTTATAACTGCTTTGTGCAGTTATTTTTACAAAAAATAAAGATGCTCATATTTTATAATAGGAACTGTGCACTTTATTTTAGGGGCAATTGGGGGACAAAGTGCTCCCAAGATCTCACAGTAGCATTAACCAGCCACTTGTAATGGCTGTGTTATATAACGTGCACCCATAAACAGGCATATTTGCCCCTTTCGGGGTGCACGTTAAAATAGCGCTTCATTTGTAATCTTGCCCAATGTCTATTCATGTCAAAACATTACCTGTAAATGAACCTGACATGAGTATTCCTTGTAAAGGGGATAAGAAATAGCTCATATAAAATACATTTTTTCAAACCCCTATCTTTTTATTACCAACACTGAAAATCCATGACATTCAAATAAGAACATTGCAATAGCCTATCCAGAAGAAGGAACATTTGCATAAACAGGGACAAAAATATGTCTGGTTCTCACCCATTTCACCATAATGTCATAAGGGTCACGTTTCCTGGAAATCCCTGAAATATATGTTTTTATCCCGTTGCATGATGAAGATGTGTAGGGAATACAGATCATCTTCAGCATTGCTGTCACCCTTCAGATAAAAAAGGAAGAATAAGCTGTTAAACCATTGCCTGGTTCCAGAAGAACTGTGTATCTGCCAAATAACTTTTAACTCTGTTTCTGTACAATGTGTCCATACGTAGGCCATCAAATACAATTCCTGGTTGACTTGGAAGGTCTTATTAAAAGCCTTATTTTTTTTAAAATGGTTACAATTTTTAATGTATTAAGTGGTCTTAATAGGGTAATTAAAAATTAGCGAGACTTCCCTAAGAGTCAGAATTTGCATAAATAAAAAGAGAGAAGTGCTCAACCGGGGAAGAACATTAGCATAATAGCTTGTTCTATGGTTAGCTACCACCCAAGAAGCAGCATTCTTTTGCTCAACGTGTCCCTTTCATAGAGAAGAACTTTACTGTAGCATATCAGTCTGATCCTGGCTTAACAGTACAGTCCAGCCCAGAAATACCAGGCAATACCTCTCTGAATGAGATAAATTGCAAAACCCCAGACGTACATTTCGGCCTAGTGTGGGCCTCATCAGTGAGGTGCAGCCATATACCTCTAGGCACACTGAGAAACGGGTCCACGTCTGGATTCCCACATCACGCTTAGGGAAACTTCCCTAAGAGTCATAATTTTTATAAATAAAAAGAGAGAAGTGCTTAACCTGGCAATGAACAATAGCATAATAGCTTGTTCCTGGAGAGCGCTTCTCTCTTCATATGCTAATTTTTATGACCCTGGGGAGGTCTCCCTAAGGGTGATAGAGGAAACCAGATGTGGAATCCTTGCCCAGTGTGCTTAGAGGAATGTCACTGCAACTCACTGACGAGGCCCATAGAAGGCTGAAACAATCGTCTACGGTTGTCATGTTCCTTGTTCAGAGGAGAATTACCTGGCATTTCGGGGGTGGACTGACCATACTTGGTGGGATCAGACTGATATACTTTAGGAAAGTTTTCCTCTGTGAAAAGCACAACTGGGCTAAAAGAGGCTGCTCCTAGGTGGTAACTCGCCATAGAACAAGCCACTGAGCTGTTGCTCATTCCTGGTAGAGCGCTTCTCTCTTCATATGCAAGTTTTTATGAACCTGGGGAGGTCTCCCTAAGGGTGATGGGGTAAACCAGACGTGGGCTCCTTGCCCAGTGTGCTTAGAAGAATGTGGCTGCACCTTACTGACGAGGTCCATAGAAGGCTGAAGCGATCGTCTGGGGTTGTCATGTTCCTTGTTCAGAGGAGAATTGCCTGGTATTTCGGGGCTGGACTGACCTTACTCGGCGGGATCAGACTGATATACTTTAGGAAAGTTTTCTTCTGTGAAAAGCACAACTGTGCTAAAAGAGGCTGCTCCTAGGGGGTAACTCATTATAGAACAAGCCACTGAGCGGTTGTTCGTTCCTGGTAGAGCGCTTCTCTCTTCATATATATATATACAGTACATATACATACTGAGACATGCATATGTATGTATCTTTATGTTAAAGCCCTTTGCCTGCCTTTTTTTCTAACGCCTGATGCCTCCTATATTTGAGCCCTTATGACTTTTTAGGGCATTATTTTTTTTAAAATAATTTTTATTAGATGGTGTTATTATGAGTGTAAGTGTACTTTGTAATTTATTTTTTCTGTGTTTTGTGCAACTTTTTTGTTTTGCAAAACAGCTAACCAAAGCTCTGAGTTTGCGGTAATCATTCTAGCGTGAATCGCGATTGCTCTCAAGTGATCGCGTCTGCTTAAAACTCGTAATACCAGCAGTAAACCTGACGAGCACAAACACCCGCGATAAACCCCTTATCGTTTGTGCGCCAACATTTGAGCTCCACGCGTAATCTGTATGCAGATTATAATGCCACTAGGAAAATCCTCTAATGCAGTGTTTTTCAACTAGTGTGCCGTGAGAGATCCTCAGGTGTGCCGCGGCAGACTGACAACAGTGCGGGGGTGTCCCTCTTTCAAATTTTGAAATATTGGGAGGTATGTGACAGGCTCATCAGGCATCATTTACAACCATGAAATTGACATTCATTCACAGACAATCATTATGATTGTTTGTGAATGAATGTCAATATGTCATGTATAGTTTGTAGGAGGCATGGCATGACAGCACAGTACAGTGTGTGTGTGTGTGTGTGTATATATATATATATATATATATATATATATATAGATATACTAACTGTATATATATCCTGTATTAGGCTACAATGTGTGATGTTGTAAAATTTTGGGATGGTGGTGTGCCACAGGATTTTTTAATGTAAAAAAGTGTGCCACGGCAATAAAAAGGTTGCAAATCACTGCTCTAATGTACTCATAAGAAATGCATACTCATCTTACTAGTAACTTTTAAAAATTCCATCATTGGTTAATTAGTTTAAAAAATATATTAATAAAACAAAGGTAATCTTTTTTCTTATACTGATTAATAAGGGTTCTGAGATGTGTGTATCAATCTATATTGTCACTTGAAATTATGTTAATTATTATTTATGTTGTTAAAAAAAGGTGATATTTTAAATGTAAGGTGAACATTTTAGTCTGTTCAATACAGCATTCTTACATCTTAAAAGTATTTTGCCAAACAATGATGATGTTATCATACAAAATATTGACAGACAATATTAAGATGCATTGTTTGGCAGGTATATGTAGTACCGCCAGCCAAAATAAATCTAGGACATTGCTTATTCTCATGTATCAAGTTTTTACCATGTTTTTATTTAACTCCTTTGTTGCAGCGTTCTCTATTTAACTGTCATACAGAGGTCATTCTAATTTCAGTTTCCTCTTTCCTTTTTCTCCTATTTAGATTAAGAAAACTCAACATGCTGCAAAAATAACAAAAGAGCAAATGCTAATAAAACAGCATTCACAAGTATGGTGGAAGGAACACAAAAGATTGAATGAAGGCAGGTAAAAAAAAAAAAGAAAATACATAATTATAGTGTGTCTATCTTTCAGCTATGTAATTTGTTCAGTTTCAGTTTTCTTTCTTGCTGACTGTGGTGTTTGTAAAATGAGTGTCCTCCTTTACTTTACAGACGAGCTTGAATAAATGGGCTTTATTTCCTGCCTATTTTTTATACAAAAAAATTGTGACTGTAGCCTTGGTGACTGAACATTCTGCATTTTATTAAATAAGGGAGACAAAGGTTTTGCATTCAACTCTTTACGGACTTCCCAACCTAAGTGGCATTGGGACCAGTTCTAAAAAATATTGTCAGCCTAGACTGGTTTCCAGTCTGACACTCAAAGGGGCAGCCCTCATGGAATTCTTTTTAAAAGTCTGTCCCTGTGAGTGGCGAGATTTCTCCCATCCAAATAATGAAAGCTCTCTGCTATGTAAAATGTCCTAATAAAAAACAAATTACACTGTTTTCAGTGCACTGTACCTTAAAATCGCTGTTATTTTCGTATATGTAGGGTTTCCTTTCAGAGTAATTAGTGTTTTGAGTATTTTGATAAAAGCTCGTCAGTTTTTAATATGCAAGAAAAAACGTGAGATCTGTAGGGAAAAAATATTGACAGAACGAAGCTGGGATTTAAGAGACAATTTCATATAGCCCATGTTCAGCCCATTTTACAAAAGAACAACACTGATTTTTTATTTTATTGCTGTGTATTTTGCACATACTGTGTACTTAAATGACAATTTACGCTGTGATTGATTTATTACTGTGTATTTCAATACAAATTTTAAATTTTTGATAAAATACAATTAAACAGTTCTGTTATGATTTTTGATGCACCTTATTAATACAATTTTTTTTCCTTTTGTAATGTATGCATCTCCTTCTTATAGGACAATGCAGTATATGCCCCTTAGTGAGGCACCCTTTTTTTCAGGATAAATAGGGGCTTTATAGAATTCCACCTGGGAAATAGACGTACTGACGAGCATTCTTGAACAATCTCGCCAGCCCAGAGAGCTTTATAGAATTGGGTCCATTATAACATGAAAAAACAACAAACTAGCCAATTAGCTATTACATCAGGGGTGGGCAACTATCAGCCTTCCAGATGTTTTGGACTACATCTCCCATGATGTTTTGCCAGAATTATAGCTGAAAGAGCATTATGGGAGATGTAGTCCATAATGTCTGGAGGGTCGATAATTGCCCACACCTGTATTACATGATAACTACTCACAAGCGGGAACACATTGGAATAGAGGTAAACCCACTAATCCTTAACCAAACCACGTTAGGACCAACATCTCTATAAGGCACTGATAACCAGATGAAAAGCTGAAAACAGGAAAAATATTTTGAAAGAATATAAGGAGTGAATAAGGCACATGCAACCACAACTTTGTCAGGATATCTGTGAGTGTTATTAAATTATATATATATATATATATATATATATATATATATATATATATATATATATATATATATATATATATATATATAATTTATACATGATAGGACCATAGGGTTCATTATATATGAAACTGGTTGCATCAGTTTTGTTTACTATAAATTACAGTTCTCTCTGCCAAATGATTTTGGTTGGGTAAAACAACCCCTCCTTGCTGTTTGGGACAAGTGAGAACAAAGAGAAAACATTTGGTCTCATTAGTTCAGGCAGTTATTTCAAAGAGATGTTCACTATATTGCTGCTGTGTTTCAAGTTCATTTCTTGACATTTCCTCTCTAAAATAAGAGATTATCAGGTAATGACCTCATGTGGAGATAAACAGACATGGTTTGTCTGTTGGAAAAATCCTTTTGAGGCTTAGGTATATTCAAAAGTTGATTACTCCTGCTGTGCTTGAATACACAAAGCTCAGACAGACGTCTCAAAGGGAAAATAGCAAGAGTTGATTACCCTTCCTGTGTTGGATACACATCTGCACTGAGCCAAGCAGAAACACATATTGTATTGTAACTGAAATTCATTTTAAAATACTGTAAAATATTGTATATTTTTCAATCTTGTATAAAAATGTATATGTCCATGGATCTGAGAAATGCATTTCAGGTTTGTAATAAATTTAATGGATGACATATTCTTATATTTTTCAGGCATCTAATAAGTACATATATATTTGGTGTTTTAAATATTATCATATGTTTTATACACTCAGCAAGAGATATACAGATATGAAATATTTATATGGATAGTAATAAATATGAAACCACATCGGATTGCTGATCTCAAGTTATGTATGTGATATGAAGATGATAACTGAGATATTAATTAGATCCATGCTAAAAGTATTAAAATCCTTTTTAATTCCCATATATTTTAAATGTATAAGAATTATTTTGTATTATGAGAAATATATCATATATAGTCTTGAAATGCTCAGGAACAGTGGTATGATGTCGTCCAATACACATGGTACATGTGACTTATTATTACTAGAAAATCAAATACATTGTAAAAATAAATATGAATCCATATTAAACTGTAGCAGCATTGATGGAAAAACTGCATTTCTGGTTATCTGCTGCCACCCATAGTTCAAAACTGGTATTACAACCAAAAGGCATTTTGCTACTCAGGGAGGCGTTTCCCAAAATAACCTATGAGATGTTCAGATCCGAGGGCGAATCAGAGACAAGCATTGAAGGGCCTATCATCCCAGTTTCACCAATGATTAGAATAAAAAGGGGTGGGGTTATATCATGTGATATAACCTCATGCAAGAGGATAGAAGAGATCTCTTTGTTTGCTGAAATCTTGACTGATAACTTTGCTGACATTTTGGGACACAGTCACTATAAGCAAAATTGGGCTACCTTTTATTATCCATACTGCAATACCTTTATTCATATGAGGTGAAACAAGAAATTCTGGAAACTGAAGCATTGAATTGGTTATTTGGGGTAAAGTATACGGGATTGATAAATATTTAAATCAAAAGGTATTTGGTAACTATAACTAGATTGCAGTTAGTAATTTTAAAATGACACAATTTGTATTTCTTTCATGTAATTGGCAAGAGTCTATGAGCTAGTGACGTATGGGATATACAATCCTACCAGGAGGGGCAAAGTTTCCCAAACCTCAAAATGTCTATAAATACACCCCTCACCACACTCACAATTCAGTTTTACAAACTTTGCCTCCTATGGAGGTGGTGAAGTAAGTTTGTGCTAAGATTTCTATGTTTATATATGAGCTTCTCAGCATTGTTGAAGCCCAATTCCTCTCAGAGTACAGCAAATGTCAGAGGGTCGTGAAGGGAGTATCACCTATTGAATACGATGATTTCCCTAACTGTGGTCTATATTTCATAGGTTCTCTGTTATCGGTCATAGAGATTCATCTCCTACCTCCCTTTTCAGATTGACGATATACTCTCAATTTACCATTACCTCTACTGATAACTGTTTCAGTACTGGTTTGGCTATCTGCTATATGTGGATGGGTGTCTTTTGGTAAGTATGTTTTTTATTACTTTAGACACCTCAGCTATGGTTTGGCACTTTATGCATTTATATAAAGTTCTAAATATATGTATTGTACTTATATTTGCCATGAGTCAGGTTCATGTATTTCCTTTTGCAGACTGTCAGTTTCATATTTGGGGAAAATAAAAAAATTTTAAGAAATGTTTTTCTTACCTGGGGTTTTGGGGTTTAGTCTTTTTTTGAATTGACTAGTTCTTGCAAATTGTGGGCGGTATTAGGCCCGCGGGTGCGCCAAATGCTAGACTTGGCGCGAAAATTGCGTCATTCTTGGCACGAAAAATACGTCTATGACGCAACTTCATCATTTCCGGTGTCATAGTTGATGCTGAAGCCTTACACACAGTTGCGTCATTAGTGACGCGAGTGTGTCATTTCCAGTTATTATTGGCTTTTTCATTATTTTAATACACCATTGATGTTTGCCTCTATCAGAGGGCTATGCTATTTGCATTTTTTCCCATTCCTGAAACTGTCATATAAGGAAATTGATCATTTTGCTTTATATGTTGTTTTTTCTTTTACATTTTGCAAGATGTCTCAATCTGATCCTGTTTCAGAAGTTTCTGATGGAACATTGCTGCCTGACATTGGTTCTACCAAAGCTAAGTGCATTTGTTGTAAGATTGTGGAAATGATTTCGCCGAATGTCATTTGTAATAGTTGTCATGATAAACTTTTACATGCAGATAGTGTGTCTATCAGTAATAGTACATTGCCAGTTGCAGTTCCTTCAACTTTTAATGTACACAATATACCTCTGAATTTTAAAGAATTTGTTTCTGATTCTATCCAGAAGGCTTTGTCTGCATTTCTACCTTCTAATAAACGTAAAAGGTTTTTTAAAACTTCTCATTCAGTTGATGAAATTTCAAATGACCAACAACATAATAATTTATCCTCTTCTGATGAGGATCTATCTGATACAGAAGATCCTTCCTCAGACATTGACACTGACAAATCTACTTATTTATTTAAAATAGAGTATATGCGTTCTTTATTAAAAGAAGTGTTAATTACTTTGGATATTGAGGTAACCAGTCCTCTTGATGTTCAGTCTAATAAACGTTTAAATGCTGTTTTTAAACCTCCTGTGGTTTCTCCAGGGGTTTTTCCTATTCCTGAGGCTATTTCTGATATGATTTCTACGGAATGGAATAAGCCAGGTACTTCTTTTATTCCTTCTTCAAGGCTTAAAAAATTGTATCCTTTACCAGCAAATTCTATAGAGTTTTGGGAAAAAATCCCCAAAGTTGATGGGGCTATTTCTACTCTTGCTAAACATACCACTATTCCTATGGAAGATTCCTTTAAGGATCCTTTAGATAGGAAGCTTGAATCTTATCTAAGGAAGGCCTATTTATATTCAGGTCATCTTCTCAGACCTGCAATTTTTTTGGCTGATCTTGCGGCTGCATCAACTTTCTGGTTGGAGAATTTAGCGCAACAAGAATTGGATTCTGACATATCTAGCATTATTCGTTTACTGCAATATGCTAATCATTTTATTTGCGATGCCATTTTTGATATTATCAAAATTGATGTTAGATCCATGTCTTTAGCTATATTAGCTAGAAGAGCTTTGTGGCTTAAATCTTGGAATGCTGATATGACATCTAAATCTAGATTACTATCTCTTTCTTTCCAAAGTAATAATTTATTTGGTTCTCAGTTGGATTCTATTATTTCAACTGTTACTGGGGGAAAGGGAGTTTTTCTGCCTCAGGATAAAAACCTAAGGGTAAATCTAAGGCTTCTAACCGTTTTCGTTCCTTTCGTGAAAATAAGGAACAAAAACTCAATCCTTCCCCCAAGGAATCTGTTTCCAATTGGAAGCCTTCCTCAAATTGGAATAAATCTAAGCCATTTAAGAAACCAAAGTCAGCCCCTAAGTCCGCACGAAGGTGCGGCCCTCATTCCAGCTCAGCTGGTATGGGGCAGATTAATGTTTTTCAAGGATATTTGGATAACTTCTGTCCAAAATCAATGGATTCAGAGCATTGTCTCTCAAGGGTATCAAATAGGATTCAGAGTAAGACCTCCTGTGAGAAGATTTTTTCTCTCACCTATCCCAGCAAATCCAGTAAAAGCTCAGGCTTTCCTGAAGTGTGTTTCAGACCTGGAGTCTTCAGGGGTAATCATGCCAGTTCCTTTTCAGGAACAAGGTTTGGGGTTTTATTCAAATCTATTCATTGTCCCAAAGAAGGAAAATTTATTCAGACCAGTTCTGGATCTGAAAATTCTGAATCGTTATGTAAGAGTACCAACTTTCAAGATGGTGACTATAAGGACTATTCTGCTTTTTGTTCAGCGAGGACATTATATGTCCACAATAGACTTGCAGGATGCATACCTTCATATTCTGATTAATCCAGAACATTATTAGTTCCTGAGATTCTCTTTTCTAGACAAGCATTACCAATTTGTTGCTCTTCCATTTGGCCTAGCAACAGCTCCAATAATCTTTTCAAAGGTTCTAGGTGCCCTACTCTCTAATCAGAGAACAGGGTATTGCTGTGTTTCCTTATTTGGACAATATCTTGGTACTAGCTCAGTCTTTACGTTCTGCAGAATCTCACACAAATCAACTAGTGTGGTTTCTTCGGAAACATGGTTGGAGGATCAATTTACCAAAACGTTTCTTGATTCCTCAGACAAGGGTCACCTTTTTAGGCTTCCAGATAGATTCAGTGTCCATGACTCTGTCTCTAACAGACAAGAGACATTTAAAATTGGTTGCAGCCTGCCGGCACCTTCAGTCTCAGTCATTCCCTTCAGTGGCTATGTGCATGGAAGTTTTAGGTCTCATGACTGCAGCATCGGACGCGATCCCCTTTGCTCGTTTTCACATGAGACCTCTACAGCTTTGTATGCTGAACCAATGGTGCAGGGATTATACAAAGATATCACAATTAATATCCTTAAATCCCAATGTACGACACTCTCTGACGTGGTGGATAGATCACCATCGTTTAGTTCAAGGGGCTTCTTTTGTTCGGCCAACCTGGACTGTGATCACAACAGATGCAAGTCTTTCAGGTTGGGGAGCTGTTTGGGGATCTCTGACAGCACAAGGGGTTTGGAAATCTCAAGAGGTGAGATTACCTATAAATATTTTAGAACTCCGTGCAATTCTCAGAGCTCTTCAGTTTTGGCCTCTGTTAAAGAGAGAACTGTTCATTTGTTTTCAGACAGACAATATCACAACAGTAGCATTGTCAATCATCAGGGTGGGACTCGCAGTCCCCAAACTATGAAAGAAGTATCTTGGATACTTGCTTTGGCAGAATCTAGCTCCTGTCTAATCTCTGCAGTGCATATCCCAGGTGTAGACAATTGGGAGGCGGATTATCTCAGCCGTCAGACTTTACATCCAGGGGAGTGGTCTCTCCATCCAGATGTGTTTTCTCAGATTGTTCAGATGTGGGGTCTTCCAGAGATAGATCTCATGGCCTCTCATCTAAACAAGAAACTTCCCAGATACCTGTCCAGATCCAGGGATGATCAGGCGGAAGCAGTGGATACACTGACACTTCCTTGGTGTTATCATCCTGCTTCTAGTTCTCCTTCCAAGAGTGATCTCCAAAATCATCATGGAACAATCGTTTGTGTTACTGGTGGCTCCAGCATGGCCACACAGGTTTTGGTATGCAGATCTGGTTCGGATGTCCAGTTGCCAGCCTTGGCCACTTCCATTAAGGCTGGACCTACTGTCTCAAGGTCAGTTTTTCCATCAGGATCTCAAATCATTAAATTTGAAGGTATGGAAATTGAATGCTTAGTACTAAGTCATAGAGGTTTCTCTGACTCAGTGATTAAAACTATGTTACAAGCTCGTAAATCTGTCTCTAGAAAGATTTATTATAGAGTTTGGAAGACTTACATTTCATTGTGTTCTTCTCATAAATTCTCTTGGCATTCTTTTAGAATTCCTAGAATTTTACAGTTTCTTCAGGATGGTTTGGATAAGGGGTTTGTCTGCAAGTTCCTTGAAGGACAAATCTCTGCTTTTTCTGTTTTATTTCACAGAAAGATTGCTATACTTCCTGATATTCACTGTTTTGTACAGGCTTTAGTTCATATTAAAGGGACATTATACACTCATTTTTTCTTTGCATAAATGTTTTGTAGATGATCTATTTATATAGCCCATAAAGTTTTTTTTTTAAATAAATGTATAGTTTTGCTTATTTTTAAATAACATTGCTCTGATTTTCAGACTCCTAACCAAGCCCCAAAGATTTATGAGAATACTGACGTATACCTACTCCAGCTTGCTCCTGTTTGTGTAAAAGGTCTTTTCATATGCAAAAGAAGGGGGAGGGGGGGAGTGTCTTATTTGTCACTTGCAGTGGGCTTTCCGGCTACCTTATCAACAGAGCCAAACTGACAGCTTCTAAGTAAGTTTTTAAACAGTTTTATACTGGATTTTTATATCAGTATCTGTGCATCTTATTCTTTATAGTAGTGTCTATTACATGCAGTTATATGAAAATGAGTGTATACTGTCCCTTTAAGTCTGTCATTAAATCAATTTCTCCTCCTTGGAGTCTTAATTTTGTTTTGAAGGCTTTACAGGCGCCTCCATTTGAGCCTATACATTCTTTGGACATTAAACTACTTTCTTGGAAAGTGTTGTTCCTTTTGGCTATCTCTTCTGCTAGAAAAGTTTCTGAGCTATCTGCTCTTTCTTGTGAGTCTCCTTTTGTGATTTTTCATCAGGATAAGGCAGTTTTGCGTACTTCTTTTCAATTTTTACCTAAGGTTGTGAATTATAAAAACATTAGTAGAGAAATTGTTGTCCCTTCCTTGTGTCCTAATCCTAAGAATTCTTTGGAAAGATCCTTACATTCTTTGGATGTGGTAAGACCTTTGAAATATTATGTGGAAGCTACTAAAGATTTCAGGAAGACTTCCAGTCTATTTGTTTTATTTTCTGGTCCTAGGAAATATCAGTAGACTTCTGCTATTTCCTTGGCTTCTTGGTTAAAACTTTTGATTCATGAAGCTTATTTGGAGTCAGGTTAGGCCCCGCCTCAGAGAATTACAGCTCATTCTACTAGATCAGTCTCTACTTCATGGGCCTTTAAGAATGAAGCTTCAGTTGATCAGATTTGCAAAGCGGCAACTTGGTCCTCTTTGCATACATTTACTAAATTCTACCGTTTTGATGTATTTGCTTCTTCAGAAGCAGTTTTTGGTAGAAAAGTTCTTCAGGCAGCTGTTTCAGTTTGATTCGTCTGCTTCTGATTTAAGTTTTTTTCTTTCATTTATGAGAATAAACTTATTTTTTTGGGTTGTGGATTAATTTTTTCAGCGGAAAATGGCTGTTTTTATATTTTTTATCCCTCCCTCTCTAGTGACTCTTGCGTGGAGTTCCACATCTTGGGTATTGCTATCCCATACGTCACTAGCTCATGGAATCTTGCCAATTACAAGAAAAAAAACATAATTTATGTAAGAACTTAACTGATAAATTCATTTCTTTCATATTAGCAAGAGTCCATGAGGCCCACCCTTTTTATGGTGGTTATGATTTTTTTGTATAAAGCACAATTATTTCCAAATTTCTTTTGTTGATGCTTTCTACTCCCATAAAGCAGGGGTGGGGAACCTTGGACCTCCAGATGTTTCAGAACTACATTTCCCATGATGCTCAAATGGACTTCAGAGTGCCTAAGCATCATGGATAATGTAGTTCTGAAACATCAGGAGTGCCAAGGTTCCCCATCCCTGCTATAAAGTTACAGGAGAAAGACTATTTGATCACCAAAGCTAAGATAACATGACAAGAGGCTTTGTATTTTACAATTTAAACATTAGGTTAAAAGAAAAGAAATGGAAAATCCATTTAAAATATAACCCCTGGTTGATATAGGCCATGAGGCATTAGAGGCTTAAATATCTGTAACAAAATTACCCCAAAAAATAACATAAAAATACATAATTCCCAGAAGCCACTGGGCTATAGTAGGTGAAAAAACTGCTTTAAAAGGAGTAACGTAAGAGTGGGAAAAAATGATTCTTGGGCAAGTTTGCTTACAAACCAAAATGGAGATGAAGGTGGTTGTTAGACTCATCTTGCCCTGTGTGTTAGGGGTTTGTACTTGTTCTACTTATGCACACACTGTTCTGGACCTAGTATGGAAGAGCACTCTGGTGGGCAGTGTTTCTGCAGGACCTACTTCAGTTATTGTCAGGGTTTTTTCCCTATTGTGTTTGCCATGTGCTGCTGGCAGCCATTTTACACACCTCTCTTCCTGACTATGGTGCATTGTGGGGGATGCTGCTCAATTCCTGCACTTCCTTTTATGGCCAGACTGGTTTGCATCATCCAGGTGAGACAGGATGCAGTCTCAGAATTGTGATGTCATCACTTATTATTTAATGGGCCTCTGTTCAGTATGCTTTGCCTTTGCGTTGTCTCAGATCTGTTTTGTGAGAGTTCCTATGTATTACCTGGTTGCCTGGCCATCCTTCCTGGTTCCTTGATCCCTGGCTTGTTCCTGACTCTGCTGTTTTCCTTGTTCCTGATTCCGGCTCGTCTGACTATTCGCTTTGGCTCCTGACTCGGCTCGTCTGACTACCAGCTCTGGTTTTGATTCCTGGCTTGTTATTTTGATTTGTGGACTTTTTATTATTTTTTTGCTATTAATAAAGGTGTGATTATTTTTTCACTTCTCGTCTCAGTCTGATTCCTGGCACCCTGACAGTTATTGACAGTTTAGCCATTTAGGGATCAGTGCACATGTGCTTGACCCTCCTGCATTCAATAAAATGGTATAGGTATAATGCTTTAGGAATCCAGGAAAGAGTCCTGAGTAGAAAGAGTCATCAACTAGAATTAAAAGGCTAGAGGTACTGACATATGGAAAAGCTTGTCTTGGATATTACAATGGGATTTTCTGCAGGCTCTTCTTTGATCCAAATTCATACTATTCTTGAGTATGAAACATCACTTTTTTGGGGCCAGACTCTGTAGTAGCCATTTTTTTTTGATGAGAGATTAGTGATGACATTCAAACCATGATTTACTATAGTCCCTGAGGTCTGATGAAGATCTGAGTCACCTTTGTAGAAATGATGCTCAAATTAGTGAGTGATTATGATGTTTTTAAGGTGAAAGAATGGAACCTGAGAGGGATTCAGGATGTAATCTTGATCTGACTAGCTTTAGGAGAGGGTTTTCAACTTTGTCTAGCCCTTTATAGGCTCTGCACTATTGCTACTAGAACTGGAGGTTCATTTATCCCTTTAGGCTCAAGTTATTCTGTGGCTTCTGTGCTTCCTATCAGTGTGCCTTAAATGCTGGGTCTGGGTCTTATCCAATGTGTTCTAACCTTTAGATCAGGCACCAGCTTGATAGTTCTACGAGTGCTTGGGAATACTAAGTGCATTATTCTGCGTTACGGTTTTACGCTGAAATGGCCCATTCTTTTCAGCGTTAAAACCGTTACGCAAAACTTGTTTTTTGGTAATTAGTAGGCCGGTAATTACATCTGAGCACTACACTTCTGAATTTCCCGACAGTGAATGGGTTAATCAGTTAGCGGTTAAGGGTTGTATTTATTGCAGTGTAGGGATTACTCTCCCACCTTACACCTCCCTGATCTCTCCCCACCCCCTATTGTTCACCACCATTTTAGGCACTAGCAGACAGTTTGCCAATATCCAGTGCAGGGCCTTTTTATTTACGGATTTATATATTTATTTTATATTTCTATTTTCTGTTGTGTGAGGGATCCCTCCTTATCCTCCCACCTCTTTGATCCCTCCATAACAGTTCTGGCTGTAAGCCTCCCCCATCCAACTTGTCACAGCCATTTTAGGTTCTGGTAGCCAGCCTGCCAGTACCTTGCATAGATTATTTTTTTAAATTTTTATTTATTTAGGGGTAATTCTTCTATTTCTTCTCTCATAGCAGTTGCTAATGTCTCAATTGCTAGTTTAAATAATAAATAGAGGACAGCCCTGTCTATTCCCCCTAGCTAGATAAAATCTCTATCTGAATATTATTTAAGTTGATAACTGATCCATAGATTCCACCTTTATTTAAAGTTGAAACAATGTATTTTCAGCATTGAACACATATTTTATTAGATTTGCTAAACATGCCCTCCATCTTTTCAAATCTGTAGATTTCATATTAAAATTATAATATTATTTTCAATTAGCTATTAAGAATTTCTTAAATTGATCATTAGTGAATAAGTATCTAGGAAATAAAATATTTGTATCTTTTGGGTATTCTTCCCTTTTACTTCTAATAGAATTGGTGCATGGTTCGATATTATAGTTGGATAGATATGGACTTTTTCTACCTTGTTTAAAGGCATATGAAACCCAATTTTTTCTTTCATGATTCAGATAGAGCACACATTTTTAAACAACTGTTCTAATTTACTTCTATTATTAATTTTTCTTTGATCTTTTGGTATCTTTTGTTAAAAAGCAGGAGCGTATGCTTAGGAGCCAACCCATTTCTGGAGAACTATATGGCAGCATATCTACCTAGGTATCTCTTCAACACAGAATATCATGGGAATGAAGCAAATTTGGTAATAGAAGTAAATTGAAAACATTTTAAAATGGTACTGCTTGTTTGATTCACAAAATAATTTTGGTTTTTTTTATATGCCCTTTAATAATATTGTTGATATTAGAAATATTAAATCCATTATGAAAAAATGCTAATACCACCTAAAGTGATCACTCTTAAAATCTAGCAGGAAATATTATCATTGCTATATTTTTATCAGTATCAATTTAGGGTCTCAGTGGAGCAAGTTCTTTCCTTCTGTTTGAAGTTTCAAAAGAAAAATCATAATCTCATGCCTGTCTGTTTCTAGTTGTTTATTTTTTTTTTAAACCTCCACTAAGTGCTGCAGAAGAATTCTGGTTGTATCCACCCTAAACAACCATTCACTTTACTGTGTTGTTATGGGATTTGCTCTCCAGTTTATCTTTGGTGGTAGCTGTTTCCAAATGCCTGTGAGTTCCGGCTAGGTTATTAATCTGGCCTTGGAAAACCTGTGTGCAAGTTGGTAGCTTTCACCTCTGTTTCACACTTCCCTACTTGTATCCTCTCACTGGAGGTGCCAAGAGGACGTTTATTATCATTATTTCATGCAGGAGATTCATTCTGCTATATGAAGGCCTTCACTGTGTCCCTATGTTTAGGTGTTATGTTCTTCAGTGTTTGCCTCTCTGATCTTCTACTGTCATGGATTTTTTTCATCTGCCTGTCCTTGTTATGCTGCTGATGTTAAAACTGCCTAGCAACAGCATGCGCCCAGCAATCCAAATCAAACTTTCATATAATAATTTTGGATAAGACCTCTTGTTCTACTAGATAAATGTAGAGGATTAGGTATTTAATTGTTCCAGCAGAGCAAAGGGGACGGAAAACTATAAATATATTTAAAGTAGAGAACCCAATAATCTTGGCTCATTTTGGTATATTTCATGCAGCCATGTGGCTGTCCGATGTAATTCATATATAAAACCAAATTGTGCAATTTTTCACAAACTGGCACCTAGATTACGAGTTTTGTCTGTGCGGTGACTAACGAGCAGTTTTTTCCCTCACCGCTCACCTACAGACAACGCTGGTATTACAGTATTTTACAAACCCGGCGTTAGCGCAGAAAAGAGAGCAAAATTTAGCTCCACATCTCACCTCAATACCAGCGCTGCTTTACTGGTAGCGGTGAGCTGGCAAACCGTGCTTGTGCGCGATTTCCCTATAGGAATCAATGGGACAGAGCCGGCTGAAAAAAAAACCTAACACCTGCAAAAAAGCAGCGTAAATCTCCTAACGCAAGCCCATTGATTCCTATGGGAAATTCTTTTATGTCTACACCTAACACCCTAACATGAACCCCGAGTCTAAACACTCCCTAATCTTACACTTAATAAACCCCTAATCTGCCCGCCCCCCAACATCGCCCGACACCTACATTATAATATTAACCCCTTGTCTGCGCTCTGGGCCACCGCCGCCACCTACATTATAGTTATGAACCCCTAATCTACCGCCCTCCAACATCGCAGACACCTACTTTAATATTTATTAACCCCTAATCTGCCGCCCCCAATGTCGCTGCAACCTAACAACACTTATTAACCCCTAATCTGCCGCCCCCAACGTCGCCGCCACTATATTAAAGTTATTAACCCCTAAACCTAAGTCTAACCCTAACCCTATCACCCCCCTAACTTAAATATAATTTAAATAAATCTAAATAAAATTACTATAATTCACTAAATTATTCCTATTTAAACTAAATACTTACCTATAAAATAAACCATAAGCTAGTTACAATATAATTAATAGTTACATTGTATCTAGTTTAGGGTTTATTTTTATTTTACAGGCAACTTTGCATTTATTTTAACTAGGTACAATAGTTATTAAATAGTTATTAACTATTTAATAACTACCTAGTTAAAATAAAGACAAATTTACCTGTAAAATAAATTCTAATCTAAGTTACAATTACACCTAACACTAGACTATAATTAAATTAATTACCTAAATTAACTACAATTAAATACAATTTTAAAAAATTATCTAAAGTACAAAAACAAACAAACACTAAATTAAAGAAAATAATAAAATAATTACAAGTTTTTTAAACCAATTACACCTAATCTAATCCCCCTAATAAAATAAAAAAGCCCCCCAAAATAATAAAAAGCCCTACCCTATACTAAATTACAAATAGCCCTTAAAAGGGCCTTTTGCGGGGCATTGCCCCAAAGTAATCAGCTCTTTTACCTGTAAAAAAAGTACAATACCCCCCCAACATTAAAACCAACCACCCACACACCCAACCCTACTCTAAAACCCACCCAATACCCCCTTAATAAAACCTAACACTAACCCCTTGAAGATCACCCTACCTTGAGAAGTCTTCACCCAGCTGGCCAAAGTCTTTCACCCGACGGCGAACGAAGTCATCAACGAAGCCGGTCAGAAGAGGTCCTCCAGACAGGCAGAAGTCTTCATCCAGGCGACATTTTCTATCTTCATCCATCCGGCACGGAGCGTCTCCATCTTCAAGACATCCGACGCAGAGCATCCTCTTCAAACGAAGGTCAACAGAAGAATGAAGCTTCCTTTAAATCACGTCATCCAAGATGGCGTCCCTTGAATTCCGATTGGCTATCTATCAGCCAATCAGAATTAAGATAGAAAATAAACCCGATTGGCTAGCTATTCAGCCAATAGGATTGAGCTCGCATTCTATTGGCTAATCCAATCAGCAATAGAATGCCAGCTCAATCCTATTGGCTGATTGGATCAGCCAATAGGATTGAACTTCAATCCTGTTGGCTGATTGCAGGGTTTTAATGTTGGGGCGGTATTGTACTTTTTTTAACAGGTAATAGAGCTGATTGCTTTGGGGCAATTCCCCGCAAAAGGCCCTTTTAAGGGCTATTTGTAATTTAGTATAGGGTAGGGATTCTTTATATTTTTGGGGGGCTTTTTTATTTTATTAGGTGGATTAGATTACGTGTATTAGTTTAAAAAACTTGTAATTATTTTATTATTTTCTGTTAATTTAGTGGGGGGTTTTCGTACTTTAGATAATTTTTTCAAATTGTATTTAATTGTAGTTAATTTAGGTAATTAATTTAATTATAGTGTAGTGTTAGGTGTAATTGTAACTTAGGTTAGGATTTATTTTACAGGTAAATTTGTATTTATTTTAACTAGGTAGTTATTAAATATCGTTAATACTATTTAATAACTATTGTACCTAGTTAAAATAAATACAACGTTGCCTGTAAAAGGCATTTACCACAAATCAGTTTTTTTTATTTTAATTTTATTATTCATGTATCATAGCTCAGATCTTACAAAAAGATTTTCAACAGATAGCTCAGCATGCTAAAGCACTGTGGCTTAGCTCTGTAGAAACCCAAGGGTTGCAGGTTCAATCCCGGGCGAGGTCCATTCAGTCTTTCATCCTTCCGAGGTTGATAAAATGAGCATCGCCTTGAGACCCTTTACGGGTGATTAGCCGCGCTTTACAAGTACCCAATACATACATACATACATTTTGTGCATGGTTTCATGACAAACAAATTTGCATTGTAGATCATTTGCATAAAGAGTTTATTTGTGAAAATATTAGCCTTGTGAGAATTGTTTAGATACCAAATGAAAACATGCAAAAATAAAATAAAAATTTGGCTAAATAGCACAGGAGATAGAGCACATTGTTAGAGCACACATGTCTTGTATTGTTTAACTTTTTAAAGGGACAGTAAACCTTAAAAATAATGTTATATAATTCTGCACATAGTGCAGAATTATATAACATTATTTAGGTGCTATAGCTATAAATGCGTTTTTTACCTTTTAATTTGTTAAAAATATGGCGCTTTTACAGATCTGCTCTCTGCTGAGCTGGTCTGTTATATTTAGTCAGCGCATCGGGCCAGCTGTATAGTCACAGCCCGGCCCGACCGCGCCATAGCACTAAGTGCAGCTCGCTCCTGTGTAAAAGCGCCATATTTTTAACAAATTAAAAGGTAAAAAACGCATTTATAGCTATAGCACCTAAATAATGTTATATAATTCTGCACTATGTGCAGAATTATATAACATTATTTTTAAGGTTTACTGTCCCTTTAAATTTTACTAAATGTAAATACTTCAAGATACGGAAAATCATGCGCAATATTACAGGTCCCAACACATAAAAGGTAGTTTTTAGCAGTCATATATTAGACATTAGAGCTCATATGGAAGTGACCAAAATACAATAGTTATTAAATAGTTATTAACTATTTAATAACTACCTAGTTAAAATAAATACAAATTTACCTGTAAAATAAAAACTTACCTAAGTTACAATTACACCTAACACTACACTATAATTAACCCCTTAATGACCACAGCACTTTTCCATTTTCTGTCCGTTTGGGACCAAAGCTATTTTTACATTTCTGCTGTGTTTGTGTTTAGCTGTAATTTTCCTCTTACTCATTTACTGTACCCACACATATTATATACCGTTTTTCTCGCCATTAAATGGACTTTCTAAAGATACCATTATTTTTATCATATCTTATAATTTACTATAAAAAAATTATAAAATATGAGGAAAAAATGGAAAAAAACACACTTTTTCTAACTTTGACCCCCAAAATCTGTTACACATCTACAACCACCAAAAAACAACCATGCTAAATAGTTTCTAAATTTTGTCCTGAGTTTAGAAATACCAAATGTTTACATGTTCTTTTTTGTAAGTTATAGGGCCATAAATACAAGTAGCACTTTGCTATTTCCAAACCATTATTTTTCAAAATTAGCGCTAGTTACATTAGAACACTAATCTAATGTATATATTTTTTTTTAGTAGACATCCCAAAGTATTTATCTAGGCCCATTTTGGTATATTTCATGCCATCATTTCGCCGCCAAATGCGATTAAATACAAAAAATCGTTCACTTTTTCATTAATTTTTTCACAAACTTTTGGTTTCTCACTGAAATTATTTACAAACAGCTTGTGCAATTATGGCTTAAATGGTTGTAAATTCTTCTCTGGGATCCCCTTTGTTCAGAAATAGCAGACATATATGGCTTTGGCATTGCTTTTTAGCAATTAGAAGGCTGCTAAATGCCACTGCGCACTACACGTGTATTATGTCCAGTAGTGAAGGGGTTAATTAGGGAGCATGTAGGGAACTTTTAGAGGTAATTTTAGTGTAGTGTAGTGTAGTACACAACCCCAAGTATTGATCTAGGCCAATTTTGGTATATTTCATGCCACCATTTCACCGCCAAATGCGATCAAATTAAAAAAAGTTACATTTTTCACAATTTTAGGTTTTTCACTGAAATCATTTACAAACAGCTTGTGCAATTATGGCACAAATGGTTGTAAATGCTTCTCTGGGATCCCCTTTGTTCAGAAATAGCAGACATATATGGCTTTGGCATTGCTTTTTGGTAATTATAAGGCCGCCAAATGCCGCTGCGCATCACACGTGTATTATGGCTAGCAGTGATGGGGTTAATTATGTAGCTTGTAGGGTTAATTTTAGCTTTAGTGTAGAGCTCAGCCTCCCACCTGAAACATCAGACCCCCTGATCCCTCCCAAACAGCTCTCTTCCCTCCCCCACCCCACAATTGTCCCCGCCATCTTAAGTACTGGCAGACACTCTGCCAGTACTAAAATAAAAGCTATATTTGTTTTTTTGGGGGGGGGGTTTCTTAGCATATTTACATATGCTACTGTGTAGGATCCCCCCTTAGCCCCCAACCTCACTGATCCCCCACCAAACAGATCTATAACCCTCCCTCTCTGCCTTAATGGGCGCCATCTTGGGTACTGGCAGCTGTCTGCCAGTACCCAGTTTAGTAAAAAAAAGTGTTTTTTTTTTTAATTTAATTGCCCTTTTCTGTAGTGTAGCTCCCCCCCCCCAGATCAACCCCCCACCCCTTCCAGATCCCTTAGATTGTTTATTTATTTATTTAAATGTGTTTTTTTTTTTCTTTTATTACAATTTATTTTTTTGCAGTGTAGCGGTTCCATCCCGCCCCGTGCATGCGCTCGTCCGCCGCCCCCGTGCATGTGCGCTCTCCCGTTCACGCTCCCGCCTATCCCGCCCCCGATCCCGCCCCCCTCCACTTCATCCGGCACACTGATGGCCGCCCACCCGCCTCCCAGACTTGCTCCACCCACCAACGATACCGGCCACCGATGTCCGGTGCAGAGAGGGCCACAGAGTGGCTCTCTCTGCATCGGATGGCCAAGGGGGGTTATTGTAGGATGCCTCGATATCGAGGCATCACTGCAATAACCGGAAAGCAGCTGGAAGCGAGTAGGATCGCTTCCAGCTGCTTTCCAGACCAAGGACGTACACCACACGTCCTCGGTCATTAACTGTATTTTTTTTGAGGACGTGTGGCGTACGTCCTTGGTCCTTAAGGGGTTAAATTAATTACCTAAATTAACTACAATTAAATACAATTTTAAAAAATTATCTAAAGTACGGAAAAAAACCCGCACTAAATTACAGAAAATAATAAAATTACAAGTTTTTAAACTAATTACACCTAATCTAATCCACCTAATAAAATAAAAAGCCCCCCAAAATAATAAAAAGCCCTACCCTATACTAAATTACAAATAGCCCTTAAAAGGGCCTTTTGCAGTGCATTGCCCCAAAGTAATCATCTCTTTTACCTGTAAAAAAGTACAATACCCCCCCAACATTAAAACCAACCACCCACACACCCAACCTTACTCTAAAACCCACCCAATACCCCCTTAATAAAACCTAACACTAACCCCTTGAAGATCACCCTACCTTGAGAAGTTTTCACCCAGCCGGCCGAAGTCATCAACAAAGCCGGCCAGAAGAGGTCCTCCAGACAGGCAGAAGTCTTCATCCAGGCGACATCTTCTATCTTCATCCATCCGGCGTGGAGCGTCTCCATCTTCAAGACATCCGATGCAGAGCATCCTCTTCAAACGAAGTCCAACTGAAGAATGAAGGTTCCTTTAAATTACATCATCCAAGATGGCATCCCTTGAATTCCGATTGGCTGATAGAATTCTATCAGCCAATCGGAATTAAGGTAGAAAAAATCCTATTGACTGCTGCAATCAGCTAATAGGATTGAGCTTGCATTCTATTGGCTGATTGGATCAGCCAATAGAATGCCAGCTCAATCCTATTGGCTGATTGTATCAGCCAATAGGATTGAACTTCAATCCTGTTGGCTGATTGTATCAGCATAGGATTTTTCCTACCTTAATTCCGATTGGCTGATAGAATTCTATCAGCCAATCGGAATTCAAGGGACGCCATCTTGGATGACGTGATTTAAAGGAACCTTCATTCTTCAGTTGGACTTCGTTTGAAGAGGATGCTCTGCGTCGGATGTCTTGAAGTTGGAGCCGCTCCGCGCCGGATGGATGAAGATAGAAGATGCCGTCTGGATGAAGACTTCTGCCCGTCTGGAGGACCTCTTCTGGCCGGCTTCGTTGATGACTTCGGCCCGGCTGGGTGAAGACTTCTCAAGGTAGGGTGATCTTTAAGAGGTTAGTGTTAGGTTTTATTAAGGGGGTATTGGGTGGGTTTTAGAGTAAGGTTGGGTGTGTGGGTGGTGGGTTTTAATGTTGGGGCGGTATTGTACTATTTTTTTTACAGGTAATAGAGCTGATTACTTTGGGACAATGCCCCACAAAAGGCCCTTTTAAGGGCTATTTGTAATTTAGTATAGGGTATGGCTTTTTATTATTTTGGGGGGCTTTTTTTATTAGGGGGATTAGATTAGGTGTAATTAGTTTAAAAACTTGTAATTATTTTATTATTTTTTGTAATTTAGTGCAGGGTTTTTTCCGTACTTTAGATAATTTTTAAAAATTGTATTTAATTGTAGTTAATTTAGGTAATTAATTTAATTATAGTGTAGTGTTAGGTGTAATTGTAACTTAGGTTAGGATTTATTTTACAGGTAAATTTGTATTTATTTTAACTAGGTAGTTATTAAATAGTTAATAACTATTTAATAACTATTGTACCTAGTTAAAATAAATACAAAGTTGCCTGTAAAAGGCATTTACACAAACCAGTTTTTTTTATTTTAATTTTATTATTCATGTATCATAGCTCAGATCTTACAAAAAGATTTTCAACTCCTTTTTGTGCATGGCTTCATGACAAACAAATTTGCATTGTAGATCATTTGCATAAAGAGTTTAATTGTGAAAATATTAGCCTTGTGAAAATTGTTTAGATTGTTTAGATACCAAATGAAAACATGCAAAAAAAAAAAAATAAAAAAAAAAATTGGCTAAATAGCACAGGAGATAGAGCACATTGATAGAGCACATATGTCTTGTGGTGTTTAACTTTTTAAATTTTACTAAATGTAAATACCTCAAGATATGGAAAATCATGCGCAATGTTATAGGTCCCAACACATGAAAGGTAGTTTTTAGCTTTCATATATTGGACATTAGAGCTCATATGGAAGTGACCAAAATACAAAGAGATTTGCAGCTCTTGTAGAACATATAAACATTTTTAAACGCTTTTCCAAGTGGTTTGGAGACATATAAATATATAATTAAATACTATAGCAAGGATAGTTTGAAAGATCACCTTTAGCGCTAAGTATCAGAAACAGCAACTGGCACATTTTGTTAGCAGCAATTTATAGAAAATTGTCTTCATATGTTTGCATACCTCCCAACATTTACAAATTGGAAAGAGGGACACCCCCCCCCCCAAAAAAAAAAGGCTGATATTATGGGCAGGAGTAGGAGTGGGAAATTAAAATAAAATAAAAAATCATGAGACTCAACACACACCACATAATGACACACACCACATACACACACCACATACACACACATGCAGACACACAACAGCATACACATGCCACATACACACACATGCAGACACACAGCAGGATACACACACCACATACACACACACACACATGCAGACACACAACAGCATAAACACACCACATACACACACAACAGCATACACACATGCAGACACACAACAGCATACACACCACATACACACACACATGCAGACACACAACAGCATACACACACATGCAGACATACAAAAGCATACACACACCACATACACACACACATGCAGACACACAACAGCATACACACACCACATATACGCATACACATGCAGACACACAACAGCATACACACAGATGCAGACACACAACAGCATACACACACCACATACACACACAATATACACATACATGCAGACTGTACATACACACACCATATAAACATGAGCACAGAGAATGTCCCACACCTGGCCAGGGAACAACTTATTGATAATAACAGTACACAGTCAGGACAGTCGACACTGCCTTGTCAGTTGTGCTTATTTCCCCAGTAACATTGTACACAGGCACAGCATGTAAACTATTGCAAAGCCAAGAGGGAGAAACCTACTCACTGCGCAGCGGCCTCAGTCTCTCAATCAAGGAGGACTCCGGTGGCCGGTGAGTGAAATTTAAAAATACGAGTCTTCCCACCCTGAGTTCATGTAGTACTTACTGTGATATGTACTCAGTGACTACCTGCAGCCGCCGGATGCAATCTGTGCACTAAGCAGCTGAACAGTGGCACAGTAAGGGAGCACAGGACCCAGGAGTGTCAGTAAAGAGCTGCCAGCAAAGAGCACCAGCACTCGCCCGGCATTGTCTGTATCCTGCTGATGCTGCGGTGGTTGCCGCCCCTCCCCTCCAATACAAATTATACTTGATGCATGGTCCTCCTGGTGTGTCCAGCTCTCTGTCCTCCCAGCGCACAGCCCATTCAGAACACTGTCACATTACATGTGACACGGCGGCGCAGAAGCAGCTCACAACAGCAGCACCTCATGTATAACTCTCCTGCTGCTGATAATAAATTTGCTGCGCACAAAGAAGCTGGAACCTGGAAGTCACATGAGCTCTTCCTGACAGCTCTTACTTCCTGCCCTAAATATATAGCGATTCTTGCTCCTTGAGGGATAAAATATGAACTTGATCCCTGCGAGGGGGGCACACGGGGGGTAAATATTATATGTAGCGACGCCTATGAGTATATAATACAAATAAAAATAAAACATTGCTAACTAATATAAGCTTACTTACCTTCAGTATAAAGATGACTTCTTAGACCGCTCAAAATAAACCTGCAATGAAGAACATGGACAAGCTTTTATGCAGTGCTCGTGTGTGTTCATACTTCTGGGTGACAGCATGTTGAGGGCGGGTCACAAAATTGATGAAAGTTAGGGCTAAACATACGTATTAATTTGGCAAGCAAGGGTATAGACAAGCCTGTTAAATTCATCCTAGTAAAAAACAAATATAATTTTTAAGGCAAACATTCATATTTATTGTTTCAGTCTGTCATATGTCAATTTAAATTAATTTCAATTAAAAATAAAACATTATTTGGATGAACTGTAGTGAGAGGACATCCAGGGTGAGATATGAGAAAGAAAGTTAGTGACACGCGTTAGGAAGGAAAGAGATAGGTCTGGTGCAGATTTGGGTGTCATCAGCAAACAAATTATATTGAAAACCCGGAAAGTAATAATGATATGTTGAATGAGAAGAGACAGAGCCTTGCGGTACCCCAACAGAAAGTGGTAAAGCGAAACAGGATGGACCAGAGAAGGCTATACTAAAGGTACGGTTAGAAAGGTAGAAAGAGAACCACAAAAGGGCTGTGTCGCAAATGCCATAGGAGTGGATGATTTGGGGCAAAAGAGGGTGGTCAAGAATATCAAAAGCTGCAGACAGATCAAGGAGAATTAGCAGAGAGAAGTGGCCTTTCAATTTAGCTGTAACTAAGTAATTTATAGCCTTAAAGATTGCTGTCTCTGTGGAGTGTTGGGGCGAAATCCAGATTGCAGTGGGTCAAGGAGGGAGTTTGATGTAAGGGAATGGGATAGAGATGCGTATATACTAGCTTTTCAAGATGCTTTGAGGCAAGGGGGAGTAGAGAAATAGGGTGTTAGTTGGATGGGATGGTTGGTTCTTGAGAAGGTTTTGTGAGGATAGGTGGGACCAGTGCATGTTTTCGAGATGTGGGACATATACCAGTGCTGAGGGAAAGGTTGAAAATGGATAAAGATAGATGAGAGGGTGGGAAGTAGCTGTGAGGAGATGGGATTGAGGGGACAGGTAGTGAGGTGAGTGGACAGTATAAGGGCAGAAACTTATTCCTCAGTAACAGGGTCAAAATAGCTGAATTAATGGCTATGTTGGTTTTGGATGATTGCAAGCTTTTGAGGGGGTGGGTGGGAGATCGGTAGTATGATGAGAGAGGATTTCATTTCTGATGGAGTCAATTTTGTTATTGAAGTGGCTGGCAAAATCTTGAGCAGAGAGAGAAGTTGTGTTAGGAGGAGGGGTGGGCGGAGAAAAGTATTGAAAGTGGAGAACAGACGTTTTGGGTTTAAAGAAAGAGTAGAGAAGTAATGTTGCTTAGAAAGGTTAAGGGCAGAATAGTAAGAGTTCAAGATAAACTTGTAGTGACGAAAATCATCTGAACTCTGAGATTTTCTCCAGTGTCGCTCAGCATTCCTGTAACATCTGCATAGGTAGTGTGTCAGAGGAGTATGCCAGGACTGAGGATGAGTGTGGGACTTCCAAGCTATGGTAGGAGGAACCAAATTGTCAAGGATCAATGTAAGGGTGGAATTTTACTGGCAGATAGATTGGTCAGAGATGGAAGAGAGGAGAGGTTTGAGAGAGCTAGAGGGCTTTTGCTGATCTAGTAAGTTAGTGCTTCTGAGGAGTTTGGTGTGAGAGGTAGAAGGAGAGAGAGTTGTAGGGAGTGATGTGATGTTGCAAGTGAGGAGATGATGGTCAGAAAGAGAAAAAGGGGAATTTGTAAAGTCTGAGAGAGTTCATCGGTAGCTGAAAATCAGATCAAAGGAGTCACCATGTTTATGAGTAGGAGTCAGTCCATTGTGACAGATCATTGTGCCTAATTGCTGTATCATGTAGCCTGATGAAACAGCTGTGATATTTTGCTGAGAAACGTGTCGCTATTGTTATCCTGTACAAATAAAAGATTGTACTTTTACACTATCCGTGCTCCTGTCTGCTATATGGATCTGTGAATCTGTTGACCTCTGGCTCATTTGGATTTCCTGATTGGATAGCCCTGGTACCTGCTCCTTTGGTACGTTTCCTGACGCTGCCGTTGTGTCCTACGGGTGACTGTGAAGGTCCCATGCTTTTTGGTCTGACACTCCGGTTGTGCCGCAACTTCTGGTGAGAGGCTTTCTATTAGAGGCCCTGCGTCTCCTTCTGTTGCTTCTTTGGAAGACTATACTGTTCTATATGGCGCCTCTGTTTTTCCTTTTTAGGTCTTCTGTGAATCGGTATTTGTGTAAAGAGAGCAGCCTTCCACTGACAATTACTGCACCCCCCTTCTGATCTCAAGCACACATCCTGTGAGGATTCCTCTATCCTCTTTTGTTCAGAAACCAAAGTGACAAATTACTGTTATCCAGAACATAATACTAATATGTTACTCCCTCTATTACAAACTAATTTAATCAGTCAAATGCATTTTCTTTAAAGAAGCACATCAGCAATTTGCTCCTTAAGATATATCCCTTTAAATTAGTTACTCTGCTTTATTTATACTTGTCCTTACCTTCCCTCTCCAACATCCACCCTGCTCACCCAAAAAAGTCAATCACAATAATCTGCACTTTGCACCCTGATTTTTAATGCACATTATGATTACCAACTAGCTCAGTTATAAAAGATGACACTTTCTTATCTTCCTCTCTTTGTATAACTATTATTTATTTTGTAAAATGATGATGGTCCACAGTCCTCCATAACTTATGATATACATTTCCTGCAACTAGGAGGAGGTCAAGAAACCATAAAAGAGTTTTAAAATCTTCCCACCTCCCACCTCTCACTTGCTTATGGATTACAAATTAAAAGTTCAGAACTATGTGAGGAGTATCATTTACAAATAAGAAAGAAAAGACAAAGACACATGAATACCCTATTATGTGCACCGCATTTCCCTAACAGGACTTCAGCCATAACTACCCTCAGGTGTCGCAGGGACTCATCCCTATCCTCCCCCTGAGGGGCTTTGGTATTTCCTACTTTAATCCTCTCCGGTACTCGTTACCTGCACTGGATGGGCTCTCTACTGGATACTGCTGCAGCTGCATTGACATTGACATGCCTGGTTAACAAGTGGAGGGGTGCTGTGCAAGGTAAGTAACTTTACACAGCACAGACACAGCCCAGAGGCTATTTGTAGGTACTCTGAGGCAGGTACAGTATAGCAGGGGACTTAACCTGCTCCCCTCTTGACATAATTTTTTCTCCATATCATGTCCCTAACAGTTCTACTAGCATTGGGAGCATTATTAGGGAAGCCTCTGACCCTTTTTGACCCTTTAGGGATTATTATTTGAGCACTTTAAAAATGATGTGTATGGCCCTTCAAGAGAGTCTGCAGGATGCGGTTCAGTAGTGCGGGCTCCGGTTAGGCTGGGGAACATATTTTGACATGGTTTATATGTTTTTTATACTTGGTGCACTTTATTTTATTCTAAAATAGCTTTACTCCCGGCGGTAGATCTGCCCCTCAGTGTTCCCAGGTTTTTTTCCTCTCAATCTGGAGACTTTATGACTTGATTTCAGCTACAACAGTTTGGGCTTACTTCTAAACAGATTCTAATCTGATTTTCAGTGCCTGTCAATCCCAGGAAAGGGGAGGTAGTTAAGGGCATTTTCTTATTTCTGGGGGCTATAAAGCCGATTACATTGGGAAAGTGTCTGAGGGAGTGTTTTATAGTGTAGAGTGCTCTCTACCAGGTCTTATCTGTACTGTTTATTATATAAGGTGTCGTATACTGTTATATAAGTACAAACATAGAACAAAATATTTCTGTCCCTACTGATAATTCCATAGAGGGGTCAGTTACTGATATCCCTCTTGTCATGGATACCAGTCTGCCAAAGTTTTGGCCCTTTCATTGCTAACGGGATCTCCCAATCCCTTCCTGTGTCATGTTTTACTGTTTGTACCTCCTCATGGAAGAGCTGATCCCTTGCTTCCTGACCCCTCTCTGACTGGCCGGCCGGACTACCCCGGAGGCCCGCTAACCTTTACTCCAGGCCACTCCAGAGGCCCTTTTTCCCAGAGCTCTGCTCTTTTGGGCATTTGTTGTGCCTTTGGTGGACAAGGACTGGGGTGATTTCCGAGGGGGAGCTCCCTCGAGAACCGGGGGTTTTGGACACCCCCACCTCCATATCTTTACCAGGCTGTGCCGCTGCTCCCCCGGTATCACTCCAAAACTGCAACCTAGGTACTATGAGGACTCTATGGGACTCTGGCTCCTATGCAGACGCCTGAATACTGGTCTTGTCTAGTTATTTGGGTGGGTGACTTGCTATACTCACTTTGAAGCTCTGTAGCTGCAGACTCTGGGGAAGAAGCAGGACCTTTTGGTGGAGCCACCCTGTCGGGGTAGCCAGTATCCGTCACATTGGCTGGGAGTGGTAAGATCTGCTTCTTCCATGCGGTTCCTGCTGACAGAGGAGAAGCGCCTTAGTAGCTTGCAACTATGGAAGCCGAGTTACTTTGGAGAGTACAAGAGGCGCTGGCCCAGCTGGATGGTCCTGGTTCTGAACAGGACGAGCTGAGATGGAGGAACATTATCTGCCAGCAACTATGGAGGGAGGCTCTTCAACAAGGACAGGACTGTTATGGAAAGGCCCTCCTCACTGCTGATAAAAGGTACTGGTTCCAGCTAGACTTACAAGTGCTTTTCCTGGGAGAGCAGCCCAGGGAGAAATGGCAGAGATGTGGCTGGAGGACGGCTACAGGGCCCTCCGATGGCACGCTATGCAAGCGCGGCCTTGGAGGATGACGTCCTCCCCAGAGGGCTTTGGCTTTTGCGGCCCTGGATTGCTTTTTGAAAAGCTGGCGAAGGACCCAGACTTTGGAAATGAGGCGGATTGGAGACTGGAGCACATTAGTAAGTACCGAGAGAGATTGCTGAATCTCTCAGGGGTACCCTGGCTACAAGCCAATCTTGATTTTATAGGTGTCCAGGAATGGGAGCTGGAAGTGGTCTACAAAAAGCTGCTAGACTTGGCTCAGCAGCCAGGTGAGACTCCCTTTGCCTGGGACTATCATGTGGCAATAGCTGAAAGCTCTGAAGGCCTGTCTGAAAAGTTGGCAATGGGGGCATTTGACAGTGGGCTCTACCCCCTCTACACGCAGCTACAGAAGCAGAGCTCCTATGGCGTAGGCAGAAAATACTGGCCCATCTTGATGAACCTGTTTTTGCACAGGGTGAGATGGGATGGAGGGATGCATCTACCCAGCAGCTGGTCGAGGGTTCAAGGGATGGAGAAATTGTCTCATCCCCCAAGTGGCAGAGCCTTTTCCAGGGAGAGGAGACAGCCAGTATCTTTCCCCAGTGGTAGAATGAGTTCCAGGGAGAAGAGACAGCCTGTCTCTCTCCCAGCAACAGAATGATTTACAGGGAGAGGAGGTAGCCTCCCCCCCCCCCCAGTGGCAGAACCCCTTCGAGGGAGCGGAGACAGCCGGTCTCCCTCCCCAGTGTCAGATCTGTCTCCAGGGAGAGGAGGTAACTGACCTCCCTCCCAAGCAGCAGATCAGTATCCAGGGAGAGGAGGTAGTCGACCCCTCTCCCCAGCGACAAAACCCCTTCCAGGGAAAGGAGACAGGTTTTCTCTCTCCCCAGCAGCAGAGCCATTCCCAGGGAGCAGAGGTAGCCGACCGACCTTCCATCCCCAGCGACAGCACCCCTTCCCGGGAGAGGAGACAGCTGGTCTCTCTCCCCAGTGTCAGAGCCATTCCCAGGGAGTGGAGGTAGCCAACCTTCCATCCCCAGCAACAGCACTCCTTCCCAGGAGAGGAGACAGCCAGTCTCTCTCCTCAGTGGCAGAGCCATTCCCAGGGAGCGGAGGTAGTCGACCTGTCTCCCCAGTGACAGAACCCCTTCCCAGGAGAGGAGACATTCGGTCTCGATCCCCAGCGGCAGAGCCCTTCCCATGGAGCAGAGGTAGCCGACCTCCCTCCCCAGCGGCAGAGCCCTTCCCAGGGAGCGGAGGTAGTCAACCTTCCTCCCCAGCGGCAGAGCCCTTCCCAGGGAGCGGAGGAAGCCGACCTCCCTCCCCAGCGGCAGATCCCTTCCCAGGGAGCGGAGGTAGCCAACCTCCCTCCCCAGCGGCAGATTAATTTCCAGGTAGAGGAGGTAGCCGACACCTCTCCTCAGTGACAGAAACCCTTCCCAGGAGAGGAGACAGTCTGACTCTCTCCCCAGTGGCAGAGCCAGTTTCAGGGACAGTAGACAGCCGATCTTCCTCCCCAGTGGCGGAGCCATTCCCAGGGAGCAGAAGTAGCCGACCTCCCTCCCCAGCGACAGTGCCCCTTTCCAGGAGAGGAGACATTTGATCTCTCTCTCGCCAACGGCAGAGCAAGTTCCAGAGAGAGGAGACAGCAGAGCTATTCCCAGGGAGCGGAGGTAGCCGACCTCCCTCCCCAGCAGCAGAGCCCTTTCTAGGGAGAGGAGATGGATGATGCCTCTCCCCATCAGTTTGGTGTGATCCAAAGAAAAGAGGCCAGCAGCCTCACCACCCAGCGGCAGTGGTCAACCACCAAGATGGAAGGCAGTTTGCAGTCTGGATTGCCCTATATCCCAGTGACTCTAAGAGACGTTGGACCCTGGTGCAGAATTGAGGTTCCTGGGGCTGTGGAGGCCACCAAAGGTACCCCTGACTTCACCACAGCAGAAGGGCTGGAGCTGAGCCCTGAGAGGAAATTGATCGCTGCCCTCCATCACCACCACTGGATTATACTGGGGAAGTGGTGGATACTGTAGTGCTAGAGGGACAGCCCTGGAATTGTAGCTTGGGTACATCCAGCAGTGGAGCTGGCAACTGGGCAGGTAGGTGCTAATCACTGCCCTTTACCCATCCAGGAGGATTTTCCATTGGGGAAGATTGAGACTACAGCCTCCACCTGTGAACCCCCGATACCCTGCCTTCTCTCCAGCGGCATATGCATTTCATGGGAGAGTCCAGAGGCCCCTCTGTTTGTAGAGATCCTTTAGAAACAAGATCCATTGGTATCTCTTTTATTCAATTTTATGGGTGATTTATATGTTTGCACATAAATTTATCATGCAGACTCTGCATTAATTATGAATATTTTCATTAACTAAGCACATTGTATAGTTACTGAGTATTCACAGTCTCTGTTACTCTGGGCATGGATTTACAAGTATCTAATGTGTACCTGTTGGTCTATATGGGCTGCTCCCACATAACAGTGTAAATATGTGCAAATTCTAAAGTAGGTACATGTATACTACATCTGATGCTTATATCATGTATAGATTTTTTAAACTTTGTATAAACTTATGTTTAAGTTTCTACATATCAGGTTGTACCCTGAAAATAATTCAGAAATCCGGACTGATTCTCTTTGTCCTTCAAGAGATTGAGTGTTTTTGTTCTCTTTGAAGCAGAGTTTCCCTGATTGTCCAGTGGTCCTATCTAACATTTTCATAAGGATTTGGAGGATAGGGGTATAATTAATCATAGTACCTGTGTAACCTCAGGGTTAAGAGAATTTACCTCAATCTGTTTATTATCCAAAGGGATTTACAGTCCTGTCCTGAATGTCATATCCTTAAACATATTGGTCAGGATTAACACTTGTATAATGGAAATATTCTTTATGGTTTTGTTCCCTCATTCAAAGGGTCAGTTTATGACTATTATAGACCTCGAGGATTCTTATCTGCACATTCTTATACATAGGGTTTATTTTCAGTTCCTGAGCGTTGTATATCTGCAAAACTACTAGTTTGCCACTTTCTGTGGGATACAATCTTGCCATTGATCAGAATCTGGACATATCTAGGGCAAGCTTATTTACTGTCAACAGCTGTTGCTCATACTCTCAAAGCACTGTCTTTCAAGACAATAGTTGGAGTATCAATGTACCTTTTTTTTTTTAATGCGATTTTGTAAGGCGGATATTTAACAGGCGTGTCTATATTCTTTTACATATATATCAGATCTTAACTAAAAGGCTAAAGACTAACAAGGTGTTGGTTTGTAACACTGTGGTGACCACTAGGTAGTTTTACAGGTCACCGCAGTGAGAATAATATCAGCCGCAAGTGAGTTAAGTAATAACATGTAACTTAATACAACAACACTTATGGCTCAAATACCATGTAGTTCAGATGAACCAGCCTGGCCGGAGGTGCAGCATCTTTTATTTAGCCTCAGTAATTAGAAGATATGGCTTATCTACGGTCGGAGGAGTTAAGCTGTCAGCGTGGGATGAGGGAGAGAAAGATTGCCGCAGACGTCTGTAGCTGATGACGTCAGATGCTTCCGAGTCCGCAGCCTGTTCCAGAGGCTGAGTAATAGACTGAGATTGGTGAACAGGAATGTCAGCAATCCTCCCAGCTGAGAACGAACAAGGTTCAGGGTAGGCACAGTATGTTTAGCAGTCCTCCTTACTATGATGAATAAGAGGAACGTTTAGGTTCTACAAAGTGAAGCAATCCTTCTTGCTATTGAAATTGGAGTAAGCTTTTAGGCTTAGCAAAGGTTCGTACTAGCAGTGGTGAAACTGCCCATGAACTCAATTAGCCAGCAATGAGAGCCAGCAGGAGGCGGCTTAAATAGGGAGAGGCAGGGGGCGGAGCCAACAGCCGAGGCGAGCAGTCGCGTCTACCCTGAGATCCAGCACTAAACTAGTTGTAAAGCCACTAAAATGCTATCTTATCTCTTTTAAAAGACATCTACAATGAGAATGGTTATTAGAGGAGTCAGTGGAGTCTTCAACTTCTTTTCCACAGCTCAAATATCCCTGGAGATTACAACATAATAACACTGCTTACTGGGACCCGCATGGCACTTCTAGATTTGATTCTAGATTTGTACATGGACAATCAGTAAGCTCTATTTTTTCTAGCCTAAATGCTCGTATCCATAAAGGAGGGGGTACCTTTCAACCAACCTGCATAACCAAGAATAAACCCATAATGGAGTTTACAGATCTCTTACTACAGCTGGCAAACAAAATGGATGGGCACTTTCACTCTCTTACAAAAATACTAAAGGTTGAGCGTTGCAGCGTTTCTGAAGAGGAAGCAGCCAATGCCTTAGCTCAAAGTTTTTCTAGCCCACAAGGAGAGAAGGAACAAGTTGGACTCCCTACTGCTGCTTCTGAGAGGCACGCTGAGCTTAGCAGACAGCAGGGTAGTGGGGTCACCCCAGGTATGGTGGTGGCATGTACCGAAAACTTTGTGATAGCAGGAGTGCATCTGGATTGCATGGTAGACTCAGAGGATCGGACTTTTGATTCCCTAACGATGCGACCGATCGCCGGAGGACACCAAGTTCAGGCTGGTCCTGAGTTACACCCTTTAGCCATCGTGGCATCAAATACAGCCTCCAACACATACTTCTCGTGTTCAGACCTCCGGGGTACATAAAACTCATTAGAAATGCCCACCTGTCTTTTCATCAGGAGAGCACCGCACCGCTAATAGAAATCAACTGGGTTTCTATTTTGAAAATTAATTGCAGCGCCCTAATATGTCAGCTCATTACTCAGCATTTCACGGTTCTTGTGAAGGTATTACCCAGCCTGGGCATTGGGTGAGTTGCTACATCACCTCCCCTCGCAAAGAGAGTCTGTTGCTGCTGTTTCATGACTCTTTTATTACTCCAAATACCCCAGAGATTGGAGACTTTTGCTTGTACATAATGCATTTAGGAACTTGATAGAAGGCTTATACATAATGCTATTCTACTTTTCTTAAAGTCTCTCACCATATAGACTTTTGAGCACTTATAATTCCCCTTTATGTATATTATTTGTTGCATGTTGAGAACTGTTTGTTTTGCAGACATTGGATTTCAATGCTCATTAGTTACTTAATTACTACAGCTGGCAAACAAGATGGATGGGCACTTTCACTCTCTTACAAAAATACTAAAGGTTGAGCGTTGCAGCGTTTCTGAAGAGGAAGCAGCCGATGCCTTAGCTCAAAGTTTTTCTAGTCCACAAGGAGAGAAGGAACAAGTTGGACTCCCTACTGCTGCTTCTGAGAGGCACGCTGAGCTTAGCAGACAGCAGGGTAGTGGGGTCACCCCAGGTATGGCGGTGGCATGTACCGAAAACTTTGTGATAGCAGGAGTGCATCCGGATTGCATGGTAGACTCAGAGGATCGGACTTTTGATTCCCAAACGATGCGACCGATCGCCGGAGGACACCAAGTTCAGGCTGGTCCTGAGTTACACCCTTTAGCCATCGCGGCATCAAATACAGCCTCCAACACATACTTCTCGTGTTCAGACTTCCGGGGTACATAAAACTCATTAGAAATGCCCACCTGTCTTTTCATCAGGAGAGCACCGCACCGCTAATAGAAATCAACTGGGTTCCTATTTTGAAAATTAATTGCAGCGCCCTAATATGTCAGCTCATTACTCAGCATTTCACGGTTCTTGTGAAGGTATTACCCAGCCTGGGCATTGGGTGAGTTGCTACATCACCTCCCCTCGCAAAGAGAGTCTGTTGCTGCTGTTTCATGACTCTTTTATTACTCCAAATACCCCAGAGATTGGAGACTTTTGCTTGTACATAATGCATTTAGGAACTTGATAGAAGGCTCATACATAATGCTATTCTACTTTTCTTAAAGTCTCTCACCATATAGACTTTTGAGCACTTATAATTCCCCTTTATGTATATTATTTGTTGCATGTTGAGAACTGTTTGTTTTGCAGACATTGGATTTCAATGCTCATTAGTTACTTAATTGTTATACGCTATTGCACCATCTTGACCTGTTAAGAGATGGGTTATTAGCTGGCTCTTGCATGAAAGATTGTTATCAGAGAGTCTGAGAAGTTTTCCCTAGCAGTCAATGATGAGACTGTTCGGACTGGCAGGAACCCTCTCCTCGGTTTTATTGACCCTGCAGGACTTTAAAAATGTACTTTAATGTACTTTCTGTATGTTCTGCACCTGTTGTTTCTTAGGAGAGGTTACTCACTATGCTCATCCAGACAGATATTTCATGTTAAGTCTCCAGTAACTCAGATAGTTTAAGGCCCTAGATTTAGCTATTTCACTCTCCAGATCAGCAAGCTCTTCTTCTTATATAATCACTATAGATTCCCATGTGTTATTTGATAAAAAGCCCAATATATATGTAGTTGCTTGAGAATTGTTACACATAGATTGTTATTATAGGCTATGTTCAACAGCATGCTTTACCTATGTAGACACAATAACGTTTATATAGGTACAGATGGTACATAGTATTAAGTCTCATACTGGGCCTCTAGTACATAGGTTCAGCTTGTGTATAGTAATACGCCTAATACAATGCCTCCAGTATATAGATATAGTTTGTATATAGTAACAAGTCTTATATAGTGCCCCCTAGGATGTAAGTACAGCTTGTGTATAGCAGCAAGTCTAATACAGTGTCTCTAGTATATTGGTACAGCTTGTGTATAGTAACAAGTCTACTACAGGGTCTCTAATATGTAGGTACAGCTTATATTTAGTAATAAGTATAATACAGTGCCTCTAGTATATAGGTACAGCGTGTGCATAGTAACAAGTCGAATACAGTACCATCTAGTATATAGATACAGCTTGTGTATAGTAACAAGCATAATACAGTGCCTTTAGTGTGAAGGTACAGCTTGTGTATAGTAGCAAATCTAGTACAGTGCCCCCTAGTATATAAGTACAGCTTGCATGTAGTAACAAGTCTAATATAGGACCTCTAATATATAGGTGCAGATTATGTATAGTAACAAGTCTAATACAGTGCCTCTAGTATATAGTTATAGCTTGTGTATAGTAACAAGTATAATACTGTGCCCTCTAGTGTATACATAGTGCTTCTAGTATATAGATACAGCTTATGTATAGTAACAAGTCTCATAGGATACCTCTAGTATATAGGTACAGCTGGGGTATGCCTAATTCAAACCATTATCATTAGCCCAATGTATTTTATATATACTGCAGTTACCAGATTTGACCATGCATTGGTCCATACCCGAGACTTTTTTGCTAGAAATATGGGTTCCGACAGGAGCAGCTTTGTCTCTCCTGGTTGTTCTTTTTAACTTACCTTGGTTTAATAATATGTTATAAACAAATATAGTAAATACTTCCTCAGCCTTCAGTCCTAGCTATAATTGGTTAAATATAATTCAGCCCTCGGATTGTAAGGGCTTAGTTTTTTTCAGCTTACCTGTGACTGCGGGCTGTTAGACACTATGATTAATGTTTAATATAGTATATCTTTATTTCCAACTAACCGGGTTTAAGTGTTTTTAAATATTCTAGCCTTTGCTACTGTACGCTTGTGTGTTCCTAGTTGATTTAATAAATTTTAAATGTATGAATGAAATGGAACTTTTAACTAATATCCAATTAATTATCCTAATCATATACTCCACAGAGTTAACGATCACTGCATTATTGTGGAGCTTTTTGCTATAGACTTTATTGTATCTCTTCTTACAATAAGTTTATCTAGTTGTAGAAGGAGAGTTGTCTGTGGCTATTTTGTCTCCTTGTCTAGAAAGGGCATCTGCCTTCCCATTTTTTGACCCAGATCTGTAAGTGATGATGTATTGAAATCTAGAGAAATATAGGCTCCATCTTAGTTGTCTGGAGGAAAGTGTTCTATTAGACTGTAAATACTGTAGGTTCTTATGATCTCTGTATATAACAATGGGTTGGGAGGCACCCTCTAGCAGGTGACGCCAATGGTCGAATGAGCATTTGATAGCTAGTAACTCTTTTTCCCCTACGGGGTAGTTCAGTTCTGCCGGTTGCATGAGTCTTGAGAAATAAGCTACAGGATGCAAGGGTTCCTTAAAATTTCTCCTCTGGGATAAGATCGCTCCGATGGCAAAGTCTGAGGCGTCAACCTCCAGTATAAATTGCTTTTCCAAATCTGGGAATTGTAGAATGGGAGCCAAGGAAAACTTTAATTTTAAAAGGTCAAAGACAGATTGTGTGTGACTGGTCCATCTGAATGTAGAGTCCAGCTTAGTGAGATCAGACATAGGTTTGGTCATTGTGGCAAAACCAGGAATAAACTTCCTATAAAAGTTAGAAAAACCCAAGAAGCGCTGAAAATCTTTCCTTGAACAGGGGACAGGCCAGTCAAGGATGCCTGGACCTTGTCGTCTTGCATACTAATACCAAGTGGTGTGATATGATAACCCAGGAATGTGATGTCGTTAGAATCGAAAATAAATTTTTCTAATTTGGCATAAATCCTATGATCCCTTAACCTTGAAAGAACATTTTTCACATGTATTCTATGTTGATCAAGATTTTGGGAATAGATCAAAATGTCATCCAAATAAACAACCAAATATACATCCAAAGCATCCCTGAAAATGTCATTGATTAAACATTGAAATGTTGCTGGATCATTACACAACCCAAATGGCATTACTGTATACTCAAAGAGACCATATCTGGTCCGAAATGCTGTAAGCCATTCATCTCCAGCTCTCATTCTGATGAGATTGTAGGCTCCTCGGAGATCCAGTTTAGTGAAAATGGAGGCACCTCGTAATCTCTCTATCAATTCTGGGATAAGGGGAAGAGGATATCTGTTTTTTCTCGTACATCTGTTTAGTTCCCTATAGTCAATAATCGGTCTTAGTGACCCCTCTTTATTGGTGACAAAAAATATGCCCGCACCTGCATGGGAAGTACTGGGCCTAATGAATCCTTTCCTAAGGTTCCCTTCAATATAGGTTTTAAGATGCTCAAGTTCAGGCTTGGAAAGGGGGTAGATATGTAAAAAAGGGATAGAAACCCCAGGGAGTAAATCAATTGGACAATCGTAGGCCCTGTGAGGCGGTAAGCTTTCAGCATCTTTCTTATCAAAAACATCTGAGTAATCAGAATAATGTGCAGGTACGCAATTATCTGTTATGTGGAAAAGGGTAGTACAGGTAGCCCTCAGTTTACGCCGGGGTTAGGTTCGAGAAGGAATGGTTGTAAATCGAAACCGTTGTAAATTGAAACCCAGTTTATAATGTAAGTCAATGGGAAGTGAGGGAGATAGGTTCCAGGTCCCTCTCAAAATTGTCATAAGTAACACCTAATACATTATTTTTAAAGCTTTGAAATGAAGACTTTAAATGTTAAACAGCATTATAAACCTAATAAAATAATCACACAACACAGAATATATAATTGAACTAAGTTAAATGAACAAAAACATTTGCTAAACAGCATTATAAACCTAATAAAATAATTACACAACACAGACTTCACTTGCATTTTTCTGCAAACAGTTCCTTCTATGCATTCCAATCTGGACTGATTTATAGACAGGAAGATCTTGTTCCTTTGAAATCTGCTCGATAGCTCAGGTCTGGTTAAACTGATTAATTTCGGCTTGCTTGGCTTTGCTGCAACACAAGCGGACAGCTCCACCTACTGGCTATTTTAATAAATGCACTGCTTCTCAATGCTTTCCAATAGCAGTCACATGACTGAAAAAAAAGGTTGTTATTCTGAAACGGTGTAAATTGAACCGTTGTAAAACGAGGGCCCCCTGTACATTTGACATTGTCAGTGTTTGTAGAGGAAAACGTAAGACTGAGATCAGACCAATTTATGTATGGTTTATGTAAACACAACCAGTTAATTCAAAGAATTATATTAAACATAGGGGAGGAAATCACATCAAAAGATAATTTTTCAGAAAGATGTGTGTCTGTGGTTACATGCAGGGTTATGGTGTGGTGCGTGACTGGACCAGATGACAACAATGTACCATCAATGACCTTCACAGAGACGGGATTATGCTTATATAGAAGAGGAATTTTATTTATTTTCGCAAAATCTACATCAATAAAATTCCTACATGAACTAGTGTCAACAATAGCGTCAGTTTTGATCTTGTAGCGATCCCACTGCAAGAGAAGGGGTATGGTTATATTTTATGCAGGTACTGTTTTGGCTACATAACTTATCGGTAAGCTATATGACTTACCCTTCTTTTGTTTGGATAAGATAGGGCACTCTTTAACCTCATGTGTAGGACATGCACAATACATGCATAAATTCTCGGATTTCCACCTAGATTTCTCTTGAGGCAACAAAGGCCCCTTGATAAACCCTATATCCATTGTTTGGGGGTTCTCCTTAGCCGAATAAGTAGGTGATGGGAGATAGCTCCTTGAGGAGTTGGCTTTCTCAGAATGCCTCTCTCTCGGACGTCTATCTATGCTGATGGAAAGAGCAAACAACTCTTCAAGGCTATCCGGGATCCCTATTCGTGACAGTTCATCCTTGATCTCTTCGGAAAGCCCAAAGCGGAACTGGTTCTTTAGTGAAATATCATTCCACATGGAGTCCCTAGCAGAAATCTTGAATTGGGTTATATATACCTCTACTGGATTTTTTCTCTGTTTTATTGACCTTAATGCATTTTCTGCAGACACCTGCTTAAAAGGGTCATCGTACAAGGCTGACATCTCAGCAAAAATTCATCAAGGGAACCCAATATGGAGTCTTGGTTCTCATAGAATGTGTCAGCCCAGGCCCTTGGCTCCTCCCTAAGGTATGAGATCACAGTTAGTAATCTTACTCTCTCTGAGGGATAAGTCCTTGGCTTCAGTTCAAAGAGTAGAATACAACAAATTTTGAACCCCCTAATTTGGGAGCGAGTGCCAGAGAACTTTTCTGGGGGAGATACTAAGGGTTCTGGGTGTACCTCTGAAGGTGCAGGTTTGGTAGTAAGAACCTCCCTTAAACAGGCTTTAAAGGCCTGATTTTCCACTTGTAATTCATGGAATGAATTTGTCAGGATGTCCATTCTATCGGACAAAGCTTGGATTTGGTCAGACACAGTGTTTGGTTCCATAGCAGCCTGTTTTGTTTCCTAATGGAATTTGTAGCGTGTGGTTAAGAACCCACTAAATCCCTTTTTGTACAGCTGGCTAATTCTGTAAGGCGGATATTTAACAGGCGTGTCTATGTTCTTTTACATATATATCAGATCTTAACTAAAAGGCTAAAGAATAACAAGGTGTTGGTTTGTAACACTGTGGTGACCACTAGGTAGTTTTACAGGTCACCGCAGTGAGAATAATATCAGCCGCAAGTGAGTTAAGTAATAACATGCAACTTAATACAACAACATTTATGGCTCAAATACCTTGCAGTTCAGATGAACCAGCCTGGCCGGAGGTGCAGCGTCTTTTATTTAGCCGCAGTAATAAAAAGATATGGCTTGTCTACGGTCGGAGGAGTTAAGCTGTCAATGTGGTATGAGGGAGAGAGAGATTGCCGCAGATGTCCGTAGCTGATGAAGTCAGATGCTTCAGAGTCCGCAGCCTGTTCCAGAGGTTGAGTAAAAGACGGAGATCGGTGCACAGGAATGTCAGCAATCCTCCCAGCTGAGAACGAACAAGGTTCAGTGTAGGCACAGTAAGTTTAGGAGTCCTCCTTACTATGATGAATAAGAGGAACGTTTAGGTTCTACAAAGTGAAGCAATCCTTCTTGCTATCGAAATTGGAGCAAGCTTTTAGGCTTAGCGAAGTTTCATACTAGCAGTGGTGAAACTGCCCATGAACTCAATTAGCCAGCAATGAGAGCCAGCAGGAGGCGGCTTAAATAGGGAGAGGCAGATAGCAAAAGGGGCAGTACAATATACAAGAAATTAACCCTTACAGATTTTTATTAAGGCAGTTAAGAAAGCAAACAACGAAAATAGCATATACATATATCACAGTATTGTCAGTTAACCACTTTTAACAGAGAGTAGATACTGCTTGTGAAGGGTGTTTTAGTGATTCTAGTCCATTGTCTATATTTATTTGGGACCCTTCAAGTTGACCAGGTTTAATATAGTTGGTTAACCATAAGAAAAACCTAAAAAAGAGAAAACCTTTTCTTTTTTCTTTAAATTTTAAACAGTACATATGAGAAAGGATAATAATAACAATGTAATACAGTGAATAAGTAGCTGTGAAGCCCCAAATTAAACATACGAGTTGCGAACATAACACATAACTAATACATAAGCTGGTCTCACCAGCATTGACAATTAGCCATTGTTTGCCTAGATAGGGAGGGTAGTCAGCATTCTATATTTTGGTCAGATCAGCACTGAGTGAAAAGAAGGGGGAAAATAGAGGGAGAAAAAAAAAGAGGGGGGGGGGCATGGGAAAAGGAACCAGGTGTAGAGATATGTTTTATATGTTTATGTTATTATATTATTTAATCATATTATATCATGATATATTATATTGTGGAGGTACAGATAGGTCTTAGATGGGACCGTGTTCCCAAATCAAGATTTGAAGGTCTTCAGAGCCATGTATATGGGAGACATATGATTCCATCAACTTGATATATATTGCAGGGTATCTACAACTTGTTCCCAGGAAGGTGAAGCCTGCTGTACCCACATTCGGGCTATAGCTAGTTTTATTGCTAAGAATAGGTAAATACAAAACAGTTTTTGTGGTAGTGTCAAGATTTTTGGCATTATGTGGAACAGGCCTATACTTGGGGAAAGTGGTACCTGAATGTCTTTTGTGGTGCAATGCTGAAATGCTTGTTGCCAAAGAGGGCTAATTTTCAGGCAGGTCCACCATTTTTGTAGTGGGGTTCCCATTGCGTCGCAACCCCTCCAACACCTGGGTGAATTAGTATGTGAGATTTTGAACAAGCGGATGGTTGTCATGTGCCATTGTAGTAGGATTTTGAGAAATAACTCATATAAGGTGGTGCAATGTATAGCTTTTTTGGTTAGTTGGATTGTGGTCTTCCACGAGGGTGGATCGTATGTTGTTTCAAGAGAGGATTCCCAGTGTTTTATTGGGGCAGATTTATAGAAAAGTGGGGGATTCAAAATATCTTGATACGAGAGCGAGAGTGATTTTTTTTAGAGACATTTTTGAGTTCCATCTTGTTTCCCACTTAATTCTAGCCCTCAAGGGACCCTTATCAAATACCCAAGACTTAAGGAAGATGCCTAGTCTCCAGAACTCGAAATGTAAAGGTGAAGGTAGATTAAACTCATGGAGAAAGGCTTGGTATGTAATCAAGTGGCTTCCTTTATAAAGATCTGTAATTTTAGTTATTCCTATGTCAGACCAGAGTGTCGGATGTGCATCAGGCAACATCAGTAGTAGCCCTTTTATCGTGTGGGACGCAGATGGATGAGGAGCTATGGCGGCCATGTTATGAATTTTATCCCAGAATTTTAGATTAGAAGCTATGATGGGGTTGGAAAATAGGGATTGCGGCCTAGAATGTTTAGGGAATCAAATCAAATCTCTTAAGGAGTATCCAGGCGGAAGGAATGCCTGTTCTTTTTCTGACCATCTACTCTGTGTGGCTAGATCCCATTGTGTTACTTGAAATAGTCTTGCAGCTTCATGATAATGGAGTATATTAGGAGCTGCTGCCCCTCCTGACAGTATAGGTTGCTGTAGAGTACTAGTAGCAATTCTGGGGACTTTGTTACGCCATATGAATCTATTACACTGTAGTTGGAATTTGTTAATTAGGGTTCTATGGATTGGGATAGGTAAAGATCTAAAGAGGTATGTTAATTTAGGGAGGAGACTAATTTTGAAGGCTGCTATTCGCCCCATCCACGACAGCGAAGGGACATTCCATGTCTCTGTAGATCTTGTGATAGCAGATAAAAGGGGGGGAAAAATTCATAGTAATCATAGTTAAGATATTGTAGGATAAGTAAACGCCCAAATGTTTAATGTGTGACGTGGACCAGTGGAATTTGTACGTATTCTTAAAGTGAAGGTCAATTTTCATCAATGAGTGCCCGGTTTTTAAAAATACTTTTAAAAACAGGGGCACTTTCATTGATGAAAATTAACATTGCACTGGATTTGAAGAAATACTTACCTTTTACTCCTGCAAAACCGGATCGCCGATCTCAGCCTCAGTTCCTCTTTACTGACGTCAGAAATTATGAAAACCGGCTTCCTCCAATCATGGCTTGCACTCCAGAGCGTCCAGCTCGTGATGCCTGGCTGTGATTGGAGGAAGCCAGTTTCGTCATTGCTGTGGTCTACAGCAGGAAGAAGAAGGAGGGGGATTGTCGATCCAGCTTTGCAGGAGTAAAAGGTAAGTATTTCTTCAAATCCAGTGCAATGTTAATTTTCATCAACGAAAGTGCCCCTGTTTTTAAAAGTTTTTTTAAAAACCGGGCACTCATTGATGAAAATTGACCTTCACTTTAAGTGGAGAAAGTGTCTTCTGGGATATTTATGGCATAGGCTTCTGTTTTGAAAATTGACCTTCACTTTAAGTGGAGAGAGTGTCTTCTGGGATATTTATGGCATAGGCTTCTGTTTTGATATATTAAGTTTGTAATAGATAGCTAGCGCAAAACTCTTGAGCAAAGAGAACAGATGAGGTAGAGAGGTGATAGGGTCGGAAAAAAGTACAGTCAAATCTTCTGCAAATAAGGCTGTTTTCTGGGTTGTGTGGTGTACTTCCACACCCATTATCTGCGGACAAGAGCGTATGGCTGTGAATAACAGTTCCATTATAAGCGTATAAGGGGTGACAGGGGACACCCCGGCCTAGTGCCATTAGTTATTAGGAATGGTTCATAGCAGAATCCCAGCCCTTTAACCGTTTTAGAGGGGTTAGAGTATAAAGCTGCTACAGAGGTGATAAATGAGGCTGGAAATCCAAACCTTGGAAGAACTGTAAACATATATTCCCAGTTTACCCTGTCGAAGGCCTTTTCAGCATTCTACGACAGGGTAACACAAGGCAGATGTAGTCTATGGATTTCAAAATAGATATTCAAAAGTCTAGTATTGTCGAGTCCCTGACGTCCCAGTGCAAAACATACTTGGTCACTGTCAATTAATGATGGCAGGATGAGGTTAAGGCGTGAAGTTATTATTTTGGCATATAGTTTAACATCTAGATTTAACAACGATATTGGTTTATAGCTTGTGCACTCAGTGGGATCTTTTCCTTTTTTGGAAAGTGTAATAATTGCTGCTTGTAGAAATTCAGCAGGAAAAGTTCCATGAGAGCTTGCTGTTGTAAAGAACCGTAACAGAAGAGGTATTAGATGTTTTTGGAATTTTTTATAGAATATGTCTGAAAAGCCATCTGGCCCTGGGGATTTAAAAGCCTTAAGAGACTTAATAGCTGTCTTGATCTCCAAGGTGGAGATTGGGTTTTGCAGTAGATCTACCTGATCTTGTGAGACGGAGGGAAGATTTAGGGTGGCAAGGAAAGCATTGATGGTATCAGGGATTGGGGGGGGGGGAGGGGGCAAGTGTTATCCTGTGCTAAATTGTAGAGAGAGGAATAATAATCTGCGAAAGCCGTACCTATGTCTTTTGGCTTGGTGATATGTTGTCCCTTAACTTTTAGAGACTGTATGCGTGCTGCAGCTGTCCTCTGCCTCAATTTATTGGCCAAAAGCCTATCGGCTTTGTTGCCTTTATAATAATTCCTTTTGTTTTAGTCCAAGGAGTCTGTCAGCTGTTCTTTCAGTTTCTAGTTGAACTATTCATAGTTTGAGGTCTGCTAATTATTTAGAGAGCTGAGGTGTAGTGTTATGTTTATGGTCTGCAGACGTTTTACGGAGTTTCACAGGAGTTGTGCTAAAGTTTCCCCTTTTTGTTTTTTCATTGCTGCAGCTATTTTTATGAATGATCCTCGTATGTATGCTTTTAGTGAGGCCCATAGTGTAAAGTAATCTACTTTGCCATTATCATTAGTCTCAAGGAATTCTGTAAGATCTTTGGTAATGACAACAGCAGTCTCCAGAGAGGAAAATAAATGAGACGAAAGACGCCAAGACGGAGAATGCTGTATCTCTTCTGGGGATTTTAGAATGATATGAACTGGACTGTGGTCCGACCAGGGGCACTGAGGAATCCAAGACCTGGTTATACTATCTAAGAGTCTCAGCTCACAAAAAAATATAATAGGAGCATTGAACTGATGAAAAGTAAGTGTAGCCGTGGGAGGATGAGTTGAGAGCACGCCAAATTTCAAATAGATTAAACTGGGACATTATGTTTCTAAATTCAATTATGGATTTATGTGGTTTGCGGGTCGTATTGGATTTCTTGTCCAGGTAAGGGTCCCAGATAATTTTAAAGTCCCCCGCAATGAGAAGAAAGCCTTGGCATATAGACTCTAGTTTTTGAAGAAATGTACGCAGTGCTTGAATGTGCTGTTTGTTAGGGCCATAGTACGAATCCAAGGTATAGATTATACCGTCAAGTCTACAGATAAGAATAATATATCTACCTTGTGGATCTTCTTCTACATGATTGTTTTCGTAGGATATATCGTTGTGGATAAGAATATCAGCCCCTTTCGAATTTTGAGATAAGCTTGCAGCTTCAACAACTGGGAACAACTTGGATTGAAGGGGGATTTTTGTATCTTTTAGCCAATAGGTTTCTTGTAAAAAGACTAGTTGGGCTTTATTTTTATAAAGAGATCATAGAAATATGCTTCACTTAGTTGGGGAGTTAAGTCCCCTTATATTTTGGGTAATACAATTGTACAGCATTATGAGAGGATAGGTATAGGTCATAGGGGAGGGGGAGGAGGGGGACAATAAGAGAAGGAAGAGAAAAATAAGAGGAGGGAAGAGAGAGAGAGTAGAGTGATAGGGATTAGAAATCACTCAGCGAGAGCCCAAAGGCAATGGCATCAACAATATAGCCTGTAAGGTTATGCGGTATTTGTGAAAGGTAAACCGCATTGCTAGCCTCCGAAGTAAAGTTCAGAGTGCTTTATGGGGGGGGGGGGGGGAAATGGGTTCTGGCAACAGGGAGCTAGTAATGACTTAGGAGGGGGGGCATCGGGTCACAAAACAAAACAGAAGAAAACAGAACATAACAAGACAAACAAAACAAGAGCAAAACAAAAATATAAAAAGGAATTTCTTTTCCTCTTTTCCCAACTGTAGTCAGAGGTGTATCTGTAGTCAGAGGTGTATCTAGGAATGAGTAGGGGCCTAGCATTTTGTACCAGTAAGTGAGAGTAATGAAATAATTACGCTAAGCTAGTATACCAGGTTCATCGAGTAAACCATACTTTGTCTTCCACCTTGTGTCCCCTCTTTCCCTCACTCTTTGAGCGAAGAACTCCCAAAAAAAAGATATAAATATTAGGTGGCTTATGGTAATACCAAGATAAGACACTGGGACCTACAATAAGAACTTTGTACTTAAAATAAAGTGAAACCGCTCTTGGTTTAGATAGAGAGGCAGGGCCCATAAGTAAAATAAATAATTAACATGGAAACTCTTTGAGAACCATGGATCTTAACAATTATAGGGGTATTGGTAAGCACATTTAATGGATACAGGTCACTGGTGAGATGTATACAAAGATATATAAAATAAAGTGTCAGATGGGGACCCCAAGGGAATACAGATATAAGCGGCCATAGTCTGATGTTCAGGTAATAGAGGTGGTCACATAGGAGTTGCAGGTAAGTGGACATATTCTAATACGTGAATAAGTAGAGCGCTGGATAGAAAATTCCAAACCTCTCACTATGAGAAAGATCCTTCAATCTATTCTAAGGGTTAAGTGGTATTTATGTGATAAAGTGAGGGCGCTAGCGATAGCCGAAGGAAATAAGTGTAGAAGTCTGTTTATGTAAATTTCAAAAAAAGAATAATACAATAAACATATTATAGAAAATTCAAAAATTGTGAATATCTCTTGATTCCAGTTATAAGTGTGAGATCTTAAGAAGTATTTGAAATAAGGTGTAAATTGGAGTGAAGTTGATGTTGGTTACAGATATTTCTGTTTGTTTTCTAGATAGTATGTATATAAATAAAGATGTGCCCTAATTTAGCTATCCGTGATTAATGAAAAATCTTTTTTAAGTAAATAATATATTTATTGATATAAAGTGCGATATGCAAAAAGATGTTGAATATACTGGTAAAATTACCTTCAGAACACCTACTGTATGCAGTTTATGTATGGGTTAAAATAAAGTGCGATATGCAAAAGGAGTATTTATATGCTCCTAAATTGACCTTCAGAACATCTATGAAAGAGGCCCAATATTACAATAAAGGGTATTTTATTTAAAATACAAAAAAAATTAAAAATATATAGTTTTAAAATCTAATGGGACATACGGGACGTCTCCCAGTAAAATATTCACATGCCTTATAAATTCATCTATATATAAACTTTGCAGATATAATGATACTGTCAAACACAAATGAAATATATCTCAAAGATCCTCGTGTGGAGATTATAAGCTGCTTCCACCTTAAACAAGTTTAGAATAACAGAGGAACACTTTTTTGATACTTTGTAAAACACAGCTCTTTAGTGTGACACACGCAGTGATATTTAGACTTATGGACACATTGAAATTTTCAGCATAGTCTATTTCCGTGATGTATCAACAGTTTTTTTTTAAATGTTCGGTTCCCAATATGAGTAACTGCCCTTAGTGCTGTGAACGCAGTTGTTGTAACATTTATGTGTTCACACTTAGCGTATTTAGTGAATAATCTTTGGGGTATGCCATAAATGTAAAGTTACCTGTTACTTGAGAGTTTCTTACATGTGTTTCTTGTTTGTGGAGCGGGTCCGTCCAACCTCTTAGCTGGCAATCCTCTCAGCCTTGTCGCAACTGTTGGCGTCTGACGTCACTCTCCCTATGGGAGGAGGTAGTGTGTGAACACTTGTTCTGGTCTGAGTCCGTTGCTTGTCAAACAAAGTTAAACCACTTGAAATAGAAACTGCTTTTAGTGCACCTTGAGGTAACTTTACCAATATGCATTCGGAACCTTTGAGTGATCTTTGGCCTGTTCAGCCCTGGCCTCTATTGATGGAGGAAAAGTTTATCCATTTTTAGTTGGACAGCATCTTAGCGTTGACCTAAATATTCTAAATTGTTAACCTTGTTGTGTAATTCTACATTTCTCACTATTTACAAGTCTATACTATGGCTCTTGATGCCCCTGTTTCCGCGCGAGCCTTTAGGCTCGCCAAAAACAGCAATTATGAAACAGCAGTCTTAAGACCACTGCTCCATAACTGGTCCGGTGCCTCTGAGGCTGCGGTCTGCAATTCACCCGATCCTATTTGATCGGGCTGATGACACCCACTGCTTGCCGCAAATCTGCAGGGGGCGGCATTGCACAAGCAGTTCACCAGAACTGCTTGTGCAATGCTAAATGCCGACAGCGTATGCTGTCTGCATTTAGCGATGTCTGTCGGACATGATACGCTACAGAGTATCATGTCGGACAGACAATGATAAATCGGCCCCTTTGTACTAAATTTGATTTTATTCCTAAAGAAAATGCTAATCAAGAGATGGTTGTTCCTTCATTGTGTTCAGATCCTGACAACTTTAGGTAGTAAATATTATATAATTTGATTGTAGTAAACGCTTTGAAGTTCTATCAAATACATTTCTATTTTTTTTTTTTTACTTCAAAGGGCCAGATTACAAGTTGAGTGAAAAATTGTGCTTCTGCGAAAACGATATTAGCCCTCAACTGAGTAATACCATAACAAGTGGCAAAATGAACGCGACCTTGTGTTCACATTGCACGGAAGCATTGCACTCACGAGAGCTCACTTCCATAGGCAGCAATGGCCAGCAATTTTAAATAAATATGTATATGAATATATATGTATTTATTTACAGGGGACATACAGTTCCAATAGGCCACAATGTGAAGATACTTTTCAGTGCCACTTTTTTTCTAACACCCCACATCTGCCACTTTTAACCCCTAAAAACTGCCCAGTGCAGTTGTTTTTTTTACGGAAAAAAATGCTCAAAACTAAAAGACCCATTATTTTGGGGGCATTTGTGGCACTTTTAGAAAATTAACGAGAGATCTGATCTCTGGTTAATTTTCTGAGTGCTAATTGCTACCGTAAGCTCACAGTAGCAATAACCAGCCACTTGTAATGGCTAGTTATTTATCGTGCCCCCGCAAACAGGCAAATTTGACTATTTGCAGGTGCGCAATAAATTAGCACTCCACTTGTAATCTAGCCATAAATCTAGTAAGGGTAAAAAAGCTACTAAGGTATCGTTTGCCTCCTAACTCATAAAAAGGGATTCAAGCAGCAGCATATTTTGGCCTAGGCAAACAAGGCTCTTGTCTAGGTTGGCAATTTTTTTGGGGGCAGAACTTTTTGAGTCTCACTACACACACATTTACACACACTGTACTACAGAAGCACACTGCAGTATGCACACTGCACCACACACACACACCATAAACACACACTCACCTAATGCACACACACGCACTTGAACATGAACAGTTACTTTGGAAATGCCATAATAAAAAAGTCACATTACACCCTCACTGAAAATATTATGGACAAAAAAGGCCTAAAACCTGGAGGGTGTGGGGGCAGCAGAATTTTGAGTGCCTAGGGTAGCACAAAACCTAAATACGCCACTGGATTCAAGATTTTCTTGTCAGTGGTTATGTCACCTTTCTAAGAGTATTACAGCTCTTTCTTCAAGAGCAAATTGCAAAATTGTGGGTTTTTGAAAGAGTATGCGTCTTTGGAGCAGATTTACAAAGCTGCAACATGTCTTATCTGTATACTTTTAGGCCAATCATCATTTTGGCTGTAAACTCCTGCAGTATCGGCTATATAATAACTGCCAGAAAATTTGTCCCACCCTTTCCAAAACATACACCGGCTTGGGCATTAATCACATATGTTATAGAGGACTGTGGATCATCATTTTAAAGAAAACAAAATTTATGCTGACCTGATAAATTATTTTCTTTCAGAATGATGATGGTCCACAGGTCCCATCCCACCTGTTTTGTCTTTCCAACCATTCTTTCCTATTTTCTACTTGGTTATACGTAAAAAGAGAGATGGGAGGTAAAGCTCTTGTATGGGTTCTAGACCTCCTCCTAGTGGCAAGAAATGTATCCTATATGTTATGGAGGACTGTGGACCATCATCATACCGAAAGAAAATAATTTATCAGGTAGGCATACATTTTGTTTTATTTGTGCCCCTCTTTGGCTTCTATATCCTTGAACTAACAAACATAACAAACAACTTACACACAGTGAAAGAGCAATGCCATTATTTAATACTCATACACCTATATAAATCACAATAAAATTGTAAACGGAGGTCAACCAGAAAAAAAAGATTACATGATTGCTTCTCCAATAGATGCTGTACAGTTTTCTATTCCTAATAAAAAACCAAGTCAATCCAAAGCCAAGCTTCATCCATTCAAACAATAGCCTAGATGCAATAAAACCTATCTGTGAAATTAATATATCTCAGAATAAAAACTCACCTCCTATTGGTCAGTTTATATTGCTGAATTAGGCAGTATACAAATGACCTATTAAGGGCTAGATTACGAGTGGTGTGCTAACTGTAGCTCGTGAGTGATATATTTTTTCCTGCTTTTTGCACCCGAGGGAAGTAGCGTGCATATTATGAGTTAAATGTAAACGCGTTTGCTCAAGCTCATTCGTGCATTATGTGCATCAGGTTAGCGTGACTTCAGAGCTCGTCTAAATGGTAGGGGAAGAAAAAAGAAAACATAAATACACGCAAATGTACTTATAAACACTATCTGATAGAAATTAGCTAAAAAGATATAAAGGGGCCGATTTATCATCGCCCCAATGGGGCCAAATACCCGTGTTTCCGCAGCAGACCTTTAGGCTCACCGGAAACAGGAGTTAAGAGGCAGCGGTCTTAAGACCGCTGCTCCTTAACTCGTCCGCTGCCTCTGAGGTTGCGGACATCAATCTGCCAGATCGAATACGATCGGGTAAATTGATACCCCCTGCAGGCAGCCGCGAATCTGCAGGGGGCGGCATTGCACATTAACCAGAACTGCTTGTGCAACATTCAGCGATGTCTGGCGGACATGATATGCTACAAAAGTGCTGCAATGGGCTTTACCCTTTATTTATGTCTTAATATGTGTATGTATGTATGTGTGTGTATATATATATATATATGTGTGTGTGCTGATCTATTTGTGTTTTACTGTATTTGTACTGTACATATTTAACATTTCAATGTTCTTCACTTACAGGATAATGTGCTTTTTATTGTAAATATATATACTTCTAAATACAGTGTAGCAGGGAAGTGCACTCTCACTCAAACGTCGGCTACCAGGGTGCTAGTGAATAGTCATAAACAGCATAGAAAGAAACTTGCACTCAGTGGATTTTCCAAAAACAAATTTACTGTGACCGTGTAACGTTTCGGGGATAATGTATCCCCTTCCTCCTTAAAAGGGCAATAAGCTCTTTTCCATCCCATTAAATCCCTAATCTTAAAAATAGAAAACCAACCCTCCCAAAAAAAACCCCCCTAACATTAAGCCCCAAATAGGTACTCACTGTTTCTGAAGTCCGATGGAGAAGGTCTTCTTTCAGGCAGCTCTATCATCTACTATCTTCATCCGGAGCGAAGGTGGTGCGGAGCAGAGGTGCGGAGCTGGCTTCCCCGATGTGTGGATCCTCAGTGACGGTACGCAGCGGTCCTCAGCAGTGTGGAGGCTCCTCTTAATGTGATCATCCGTCACACACTGAAGATTGAATGCAAGGTACCCCATATTTATTGGGCTACTTTGCATCCCTATTGGCTGAAATTTTGAAATCAGCCAATAGGATGAGAACTACTGAAATCTTATTGGCTGATTTGAACAGCCAATAGGATTTCAGTAGCTCTAATCCTATAGGCTGATTTAAAAATTTTAGCCGATAGAAATGCAAGGTACCCCAAATTAATTGCGGTACCTTGCATTCAATCTTTAATGTACGACTGACATCAGATGAAAAGGATCCTCCATGCCGCTAAGGACCACTGCCACTGCCATCGTTGAGGACCACTGATGAGGATCCACACGTCGGAGAAGAAAGCTCCGCACCTCTGCTCCACACCGCTGGTGAGGACCACCACTGAGGATTCACAGCTCCGCACCTCCGCTTCGCGCCGCCTTCGCTCAGGATGAAGATAGAAGATGATGGAGCCTCCTGGAAGAAGACCTTCTCTGCCGGACTTCAGGAATGGTGAGTACCTATTTGGGGCTTAGTGTTAGGATTTTTTATTTTTAAGATTAAGGATTTAATGGGCTGGAAAAGAGCTGATTGCCCTTTTAAGTGCAATGCCCATACAAATGCTTCTTTAGGGGCAATGGGTAGTTTCGTTTTTTTCAGTGTTTTTTTATTTTGGTGCGTGTTTTTTTTTCTGTTAAGGGGTAATTGGTCATTTTATTAGGTAAAAGAGCTGTTTAACTTAGGGCAATGAAGGAGGAAGATTGGTAATATCTCCTACATCTGCAAGTGCATATAAGTAGCGTAACAGCTTAAAATAGTTGGTCCCAGGACTTATGTCCAATGCCCCACTCACCCCTTACTTGATGCACACGGAACTGGAGCCTGATCATCCGACTGCAGAGGATTGATGCGCATCAACAGGGAGACTATATTGCCACAGACCGATGCTTGACTCGGCGAGCTGAACTACTTCCTCCCAGCGCGACCTCCTAGGATGCGAGACACGGCTCCTGCAGTATTCCAAACACGGCCCAAACTAACGCCATCTGTCTGACGTAGGCGTGACAGGCAGGGGGGCGGGGTTGCTTCACCCAGGATTGCAAATGACTCACGAAGGGACTTGTAAGATCCACAAACTGGTGTAGTAAATGTAAAAATAAGAAGAGAGGAGGGATCCCTTTTGCTGTTGCCTATGGAAATGGCGTTTTAACGTTATGTGCCAATAAATATTGATTTTATAATCCTACGTGGGATCCCTCCTCGATTCTTATTTTTACATTAACTTAGGGCAATGCCCTACAAAAGCCCTTTTAAGGGCTATTGGTAGTTTAGTATTAAAAGAAAAAATGATATTGCGCTTGACTACTACTTGTAAAGCTGGTTCCGCCCGGTGCAGCTTCGGATTGGTCAAAAGGATCCTTGTTTGACTCGTAGTATTACCATATGAAAAGAAAAAAAAAACAGAAGCGCACTAGGGCACGATTCAAGTGAAGGTTTATTTATCACAACACACACGCAACTGATTATGTTGCACTTACAAGATAAAAACAATTATGAGCCTGTAGATATAAAAAGGTCTTTACGTGCGCTGGAACATAGATGGCAAAAAGTTCCTGATCGTCTGTCTCGGTCAGTACAAGGCGTCCGGACTGCCCTTTTGTACTACCGTGATGACTGTCCACACTAAAAGACCAGAAGATATGTCCTTTACTCCTCGACGCGTTTCCCCCGAACCTCGGTCGGGCTTTATCAAGAGGTCATTGAATGCTGTCCGTTTTGGCGCTCTTCAGTTTTAAAAGTGTTCATATTGGTTAAACACACCCCTTTTCCGGGGCCTGCCGTAGGTGTGTCACATTTTACCAATTCAATTGGTGCAAAGTCCGTGATAGAAAAAAGGAAACAATAGTAAATATTTCATTTATAAAGTATTCCATTTTAAAACACACTAACATAATCATGTTAAAATGCATCCCCTCGCTATTTTATATGTCCTAAATTGAAACATTTAGAGTAATAGAGAAAAAGAAAAAGACATGATATATTGAAAATACATTCCCTTGGTTCAGCAGTCGTGATTGTATTTCATTTTTTAAAAATGCTAAAACTTTACCATATATAAATAGTTTACCAAAATATAAATATATAAAACACATACAAATTGTCCCAAACCATACATATAAATAAAAATAAAAATAGCTTTCATAGCTATATTCCAATACCCATACATTGGACCATCTTAAGATGTCCTATCTCATAATTTCAACGATAAATACTCCCTATATTACACACATCCATAAAATTTAATCCCGACAGTACTAAATTCTAAAGCTAATAAAATCCATATGGATTAATAAATATATATTTTAATGCTAAATAGTGAATAGTGATTAAAAATATATAATAGATTAAAACTAACATATTGATTAATAGACTACCTTAAATTTATCCATTCAGTTTCCACATTAGACCATTGTTTTAATTATTATTTATTGATTTACTAAACAAAATTTATTCTTAAAGTATCCTTTAGCGACTACATATATGCAGCTATATCTATATCAATATTCAACCCTAATGGTTGTAACGTCTTCAACTTATAGATCCATTTAGTTTCCAATCTTCTCAAGTCAAGTAATCTATTTGGTTTACTTGGTGGGACCCAGTCTATCACCTGTACTTTTAAACACTTTGGATTACTACCATGATGTTTAAGGAAATGTTTAGGTACACTGTGTGTCAGCAACTTCTCTTTAATATTATAAATGTGCTAGTTTATTCTGCGTCTTATTTTCCTTTTGGTGCGGCCTACATACATTAGGCCACACCCACAGTGCAATAAATAAACTACATAAGTACAATCACAATTTTTCCTACCTATAATATTAAAAGTTTCTGTTAATTCTGAATTAGAAAAAGTGGGTGATTTGTCTATGTGTGCACACATGTTGCATCTTGCTTTGCCACATTTAAATGTGCCTTTCCAGTTAGCCAACCAATTTTCTGTAGTAGAAATATTGACACCTCTCTGTTGTTTAATCTCTCTTAATTTGCTAGGGGCCAATATATTCTTGAGGCTTTTACCTTTCTTGTATGTAAACACTGGTTTCTCATTTATTCTAGTTTTCAGTATGGGATCAGTTACTAAGAGGGGCCAATGTTTCTGTACTATTTTTTCTAGTTTTTTGGACCCCTCATTGTAGGTAGTGATAAACCTAATGGGTTTCTTATTAGCTGAAAGGGTTGTCATTAGTTCATTATGTACTCTAGTGCCAATAGGTTGATCACTGAATTTATCTTCTTTATCAAATAATGAATTTCTTTCCTTTGCAAGAGCTTTGTTTTTAGCTTGATTAATAACTTCCATGCTATACCCCTTTTCTATAAATTTATTCGTGAGAATATCAGCTTCTGTTGAAAAATCCTCCAAATAAGTACAGTTCCTTCTCAAACGAAGGAACTGACTATATGGAACATTTTGAATCCAGCTTCTCTTGTGTGCACTCTTGGCTTAAATGAAGCTGTTCCTATCTGTTGACTTTCTAAAGTTTTTGACCGCAATTTTACTATCCTTATCTCTATATAAAATTAAGTCCAGGAATTCAATTTGTGTATTAGAATGGAATTTGGTAAAATTTAAGTTAAAATCATTATTATTGATAAAATGTATAAAATTATCAATTAAAATCTCGTCCCCTTTCCATAAAATTAAAATATCGTCTATGTACCTTCCGAAGGCATTGACGTACAGGTTAGCATATGAGGGGGCGAAAGTCGTCCCCATTGCTGTTCCCTGCATTTGGAGATAAAATTTATGTTCAAAGGAAAAATAATTATGTTGAAGGATAAACTTCATGCACTCTACTAGAAAATTTATATGGTGTGATGGAATTTGCCAATTATCTAGTTCTTCCTTGACTTTCTTCAATCCTTTATCGTGGGGAATACAGGTGTAGAGTGACGACACATCGCAACTTATCCACCACATATCCTCTTCCCACTTTATACCTTCGTATTCCTTTATTACAGCCGTGGTATCTTTGAAGTACGCTCTAGTATTTTTAACCAAGGGTTGAAGGTAATAATCAACATATTTTGAAAGGTTCTCACTAATAGAACCCAAACCCGAAATAATCGGCCTCCCTGGGGGATTAATTGGGTCCTTATGGAGTTTGGGGAGGTGATAAAATATAGAAATATTGGGCTGTTGATTGCTTAAAAATTTAAGTTCATCGTTATTCAGAATACCCTCTTCCTTTGCTTTATTTAAAATCTTATTCAATTCTTTAATAAAATTCTGAGTTGGGTCCCATGATAATAATTTATAAGTTTTAGAATCATTTCAAATGTTATATGCTTCTTTTGAATAGTCATCTCTACGCTGTATGACTATACCTCCGCCTTTATCCGCAGAGCGAATTACTATCTCTTTATTGTTATTAAGTTTCTGCAGGGATTTCCTTTCAAGGATAGTTAAATTGTCATTATATTTATTAAGACAGTTATCATTGTCAATAAAAGTTTCCTCGATATCTCTAAGTACTAATTTAGAAAACATGGCTAATTGGTCACCTTGTGATCCTATAGGGTTAAAACAAGATTTCCCTTTAAAAGCAGAGTGTTGTATACTGGGTTCTAATTCATATGTTGACAAATTTAATAAATCATCCTGATGGTTATGTGTCAAAGTAGGGGGTGTTAAATTCTCATTTTCTAGGCTTTTGAGTATATTTAATGTGCCTAAATCCTTAGATTCAATATATTGAGCATTCTGAGTAGTTATCACTTCTGGATTTTTAAGGTAATACCGTTGCAAAGTAAGTTTTCGTACAAATTTATGTACATCAATATACATTTCAAACTTACTTGGCCTAGTTTTTGGGGCAAACTTGAGACCTTTTTGTAAAAGGCTTAGATCATTTGAATCTAAATCGATTCCTGCTAAATTAAATATTTCATTTTTAGTTTGTTTTAATCTCTCCTTGGCCGCCCTGTTTGCCTGTATTGCCTTTCCTCCTCTATTTCCTCTTCTTCCCTTTCTAATGATCTTTTTCTTGGCCTTAATCTTATATCTTCCTGGTTTTGTTTGAGGGGGTTTGGCCCCTCTCCTCCTCCTAAAAAATGTAGATCTTTAGCCGAACTCTCTTTGGGTCTGGCTCCCCTTGAATCCCATACTGCTAGATCAGTGTCCTTATTATCCACTAAAGGATCAAATCTATTATTTGTTGAAATTCCTATTGATGATTGTTGGTTTATTCTCATACCACTATCATGTATTGGATTCCTATTGTCTCTATGGGAGTCTCTCCTTCTCCACTGGGGGTACTGGTTAAAGCTGTTATTCTCTGCCCTTGTATCTTTAGATTGAATGCTTGAGGTCCTATAATTATGGTTATATCCACCATTATTATCCAATCCATTATTTCTAAACTGACGATTGTAATATGTATTATGGTTCTGTTGTGAAATATAGTTACTACTTGATTTATGGTATGAATTATGCTTATTATAACTAGAATGTGGACCATCATTATTATGATTTAGATATCCACTATTAATCTTCCTATCGTATGGCTGTATTGAGATTCTATTTTGATTTGGTATTATTCCATTATAATTCTGTTTAGGGCCCTCTTTATTCTCAACAGTATTATCGCTATTTTCTTTATTATTTTGTTTTTTGTATGTATATACTTTATTTTCTTTGAAATCATTAATATCTCTTCTAAGTTTATTCTGTTTGTTAATTTTTAATTCTTTGTCTAATTGATTCACTCTAAATTGAATGCTCTTATTTCTATTGATCCATTTGTCTATGCTCCTAAAAGGCTGTATCTTTTGAAGAGTTTCATCTATTTCATCCTTAAGTTTTTCAAGCCTGTGTTCTCTATATTTAATTAATATTTTGATATATTTATTAGAACACTCTAGACTAGCTGCCTCCCACTCCGTTGTATATTCTACTTCATCTAATTCGAATGCGGGTTTCTTAAAGATTCTCAAACCCCTCGGTACTACTTTGTGCAAAATATAATTTTCTAGCAGGATTAAATCCTGCCAGTCTCTCGCATCCTGATATAACAATTTCTCTAATGTTTTAAATAAATTGTCGGGGTTTTCCTCACAAAAAACTGCCCCTTCTATATTAGTATCTAATAGATTAGACTGTCTGGATCTTTTCTCTCTTAAATCATTCCTTCCAAAACTATTAGTATGAATAGGATCAATGTGTTCAATCTGTTTGATCATAGGCTCTGACATGTCAGCTGCAATTTCAAAGGATAAACAATTTACAAAAAACTAAAAGAAAAAATTATATTGCGCTTGACTATCTGTGCCTGAATTGGTTTAAAAGAAAAAAAATAATAATGATGTGTCCACTATACGCTGGTTGTTACAAAAAAGAGACAGATATAATGCAATTTGCAAATGTAACAATCATCCACATTTAAAACTTTATATCAGTAAGGTGCTATATTAAATACAGTGCAAAAGATGTATTAATACATAGTACTATTACTACTCTTGATAAACAAATCACACTTCACCTTTATGCATTAGACGGTGATAATCCGTTAAAATAACAAATTTGTCAAAATGCCCTTTCAATTTGACAACAGTACCTTTCAAAAGTGTCCAGTCTAGATCTAAATAATTTGTTTACTGTTTTCAGCTGAAGAACACTTTTCCTCGCTTGTAAAGCTGGTTCCTCCCGGTGCAGCTTCGGATTGGTCAAAAGGATCCTTGTTTGACTCGTAGCATTACCATATGAAAAGAAAAAGAAACAGAAGCGCATCAGGGCACGATTCAAGTGAAGGTTTATTTATCACAACACACACGCAACTGATTATGTTGCACTTACAAGATAAAAACAATTATGAGCCTGTAGATATAAAAAGGTCTTAACGTGCGCTGGAACATGGATGGCAAAAAGTTCCTGATCGTCTGTCTCGGTCAGTACAAGGCGTCCGGACTGCCCTTTTGTACTACCGTGATGACTGTCCACACTAAAAGACATATTACAATCGTCAGTTTAGAAATAATGGATTGGATAATAATGGTGGATATAACCATAATTATAGGACCTCAAGCATTCAATCTAAAGATACAAGGGCAGAGAATAACAGCTTTAACCAGTACCCCCAGTGGAGAAGGAGAGACTCCCATAGAGACAATAGGAATCCAATACATGATAGTGGTATGAGAATAAACCAACAATCATCAATAGGAATTTCAACAAATAATAGATTTGATCCTTTAGTGGATAATAAGGACACTGATCTAGCAGTATGGGATTCAAAGGGAGCCAGACCCAAAGAGAGTTCGGCTAAAGATCTACATTTTTTAGGAGGAGGAGAGGAGCCAAACCCCCTCAAACAAAACCAGGGAGATATAAGATTAAGGCCAAGAAAAAGATCATTAGAAAGGGAAGAAGAGGAAATAGAGGAGGAAAGGCAATACAGGCAAACAGGGCGGCCAAGGAGAGATTAAAACAAACTAAAAACGAAATATTTAATTTAGCAGGAATCGATTTAGATTCAAATGATCTCAGCCTTTTACAAAAAGGTCTCAAGTTTGCCCCAAAAACTAGGCCAAGTAAGTTTGAAATGTATATTGATGTACATAAATTTGTACGAAAACTTACTTTGCAACGGTATTACCTTAAAAATCCAGAAGTGATAACTACTCAGAATGCTCAATATATTGAATCTAAGGATTTAGGCACATTAAATATACTCAAAAGCCTAGAAAATGAGAATTTAACACCCCCTACTTTGACACATAACCATCAGGATGATTTATTAAATTTGTCAACATATGAATTAGAACCCAGTATACAACACTCTGCTTTTAAAGGGAAATCTTGTTTTAACCCTATAGGATCACAAGGTGATCAATTAGCCATGTTTTCTAAATTAGTACTTAGAGATATCGAGGAAACTTTTATTGACAATGATAACTGTCTTAATAAATATAATGACAATTTAACTATCCTTGAAAGGAAATCCCTGCAGAAACTTAATAACAATAAAGAGATAGTAATTTGCTCTGCGGATAAAGGTGGAGGTATAGTCATACAGCGTAGAGATGACTATACAAAAGAAGCATATAACATTTTAAATGATTCTAAAACTTATAAATTATTATCATGGGACCCAACTCAGAATTTTATTAAAGAATTGAATAAGATTTTAAATAAAGCAAAGGAAGAGGGTATTCTGAATAACGATGAATTTAAATTTTTAAGCAATCAACAGCCCAATATTTCTATATTTTATCACCTCCCCAAACTCCATAAGGACCCAATTAATCCCCCAGGGAGGCCGATTATTTCGGGTTTGGGTTCTATTAGTGAGAACCTTTCAAAATATGTTGATTATTACCTTCAACCCTTGGTTAAAAATACTAGAGCGTACTTCAAAGATACCACGGCTGTAATAAAGGAATACGAAGGTATAAAGTGGGAAGAGGATATGTGGTGGATAAGTTGCGATGTGTCGTCACTCTACACCTGTATTCCCCACGATAAAGGATTGAAGAAAGTCAAGGAAGAACTAGATAATTGGCAAATTCCATCACACCATATAAATTTTCTAGTAGAGTGCATGAAGTTTATCCTTCAACATAATTATTTTTCCTTTGAACATAAATTCTATCTCCAAATGCAGGGAACAGCAATGGGGACGACTTTCGCCCCCTCATATGCTAACCTGTACGTCAATGCCTTCGAACATGAATTTATCTGGAATAATAATCCTTTTAAAAATAATATAATTAAATATGGAAGGTACATAGACGATATTTTAATTTTATGGAAAGGGGACGAGATTTTAATTGATAATTTTATAAATGTTATCAATAATAATGATTTTAACTTAAATTTTACCAAAGTCCATTCAAATACACAAATTGAATTCCTGGACTTAATTTTATATAGAGATAAGGATAGTAAAATTGCGGTCAGAAACTTTAGAAAGTCAACAGATAGGAACAGCTTCATTCAAGCCAAGAGTGCACACAAGAGAAGCTGGATTCAAAATGTTCCATATAGTCCGTTCCTTCGTTTGAGAAGGAACTGTACTTATTTGGAGGATTTTACAACAGAAGCTGATATTCTCATGAATAAATTTATAGAAAAGGGGTATAGCATGGAAGTTATTAATCAAGCTAAAAACAAAGCTCTTGCAAAGGAAAGAAATTCATTATTTGATAAAGAAGATAAATTCAGTGATCAACCTATTGGCACTAGAGTACATAATGAACTAATGACAACCCTTTCAGCTAATAAGAAACCCATTAGGTTTATCACTACCTACAATGAGGGGTCCAAAAAACTAGAAAAAATAGTACAGAAACATTGGCCCCTCTTAGTAACTGATCCCATATTGAAAACTAGAATAAATGAGAAACCAGTGTTTACATACAAGAAAGGTAAAAGCCTCAAGAATATATTGGCCCCTAGCAAATTAAGAGAGATTAAACAACAGAGAGGTGTCAATATTTCTACTACAGAAAATTGGTTGGCTAACTGGCAAGGCACATTTAAATGTGGCAAAGCAAGATGCAACATGTGTGCACACGTAGACAAATCACCCACTTTTTCTAATTCAGAATTAACAGAAACTTTTAATATTATAGGTAGGAAAAATTGTGATTGTAGAAATACCTGTTACACTATGCAAGCGTAACTCTAGGGGGCGCTAGATGAAATATATAAAACAATCTGTAGGATAATACTGAAGTATAGTAAAAACAATAAAAACTTAAAAATAATATAAAATGATCAGATAATAATGTATAAAGACAAAATAATAATGACAATTACAGAAAAAATGAGACATGGACTCTCATTGAATGTGATGAGATGAGATCAATATAAACAGAAAATGCAGCTTAAAACAATATATAATAAATAAATAGTATTAAGTCTCTAATAAGTTCTTATCTGTATATGATATTGATGCTCAGACAGTCCCAAGATTAGTAGGGCACTTCAGAGGTTTATTAGTCCTCCTGGGTAGCACATATATAAGATTCTCCCTTAGATCCAGAAGTAAGCTCCTTGTCACAAAACCAGTCTGGGTAAATACTCTCTCTGTGCAAAGAAAATCACAAAGACAAGGGCGCCTCCTCGTGTGATATAGTTTGGACAAATGTAAAAATAGGTGAATACAGATTTTATACTCACAAGTAAAGCAGCACTCTGTTGTGCTTATAGAGGCAGACTGGGAGTTCACAGTGTCCCAGTTCACTGACCAAGGCAGTGCAACAAATCACTCCAGGGTAGATTTCAATCAAGCTCAGGCTCTCAGCAAAGAGTTAAAATACCATAGTTTAATGGTGCAGTAAAATACAATATAAAATGTCACAAATGTGACCGTAACAATGGATAAACAAGCAACTAGTTTCTCAGATCTCTGTCTGTTTCCTCAGGCTTCTATCCAAAGACTGAGATCTCTGGCTTATAAATGCTAAATGGCCACTCTAAGAGTGAAACATAACCACACCTATTCAGGTGTGGAAGTGAACCTGCCTCATCAGGTGTGAGAGTGCACACCTGTTTCAATCAGACCATAGTTAGAATACAATGATTAAAACCATTTCCAAATAATTCACATTATACTAAAAAACAAACAAGTACTGTACAAATTGGTTAATAAAGGATGTAAAAACAACAACCATAGCCAAACATTATCTTATGGTGGATATCATGTCAGCAACAATTTTTTAATGTTACTATTTTAGAATACCATAATAATATCCTATAACATATGATGCTTACATGATATCCACCATAAGATAATGTTTGGCTATGGTTGTTGTTTTTACATCCTTTACTAACCAATTTGTACAGTACTTGTTTGTTTTTTAGTATAATGTGAATTATTTGGAAATGGTTTTAATCATTGTATTCTAACTATGGTCTGATTGAAACAGGTGTGCACTCACACACCTGATGAGGCAGGTTCACTTCCACACCTGAATAGGTGTGGTTATGTTTCACTCTTAGAGTGGTCATTTAGCATTTATAAGCCAGAGCTCTCAGTCTTTGGATAGAAGCCTGAGGAAACAGACAGAGATCTGAGAAACTAGTTGCTTGTTTATCCATTGTTACGGTCACATTTGTGACATTTTATATTGTATTTTACTGCACCATTAAACTATGGTATTTTAACTCTTTGCTGAGAGCCTGAGCTTGATTGAAATCTACCCTGGAGTGATTTGTTGCACTGCCTTGGTCAGTGAACTGGGACACTGTGAACTCCCAGTCTGCCTCTATAAGCACAACAGAGTGCTGCTTTACTTGTGAGTATAAAATCTGTATTCACCTATTTTTACATTTGTCCAAACTATATCACACGAGGAGGTGCCCTTGTCTTTGTGATTTTCTTTGCACAGAGAGAGTAAAATTGTGATTGTACTTATGTAGTTTATTTATTGCACTGTGGGTGTGGCCTAATGTATGTAGGCCGCACCAAAAGGAAAATAAGACACAGAATAAATGAGCACATTTATAATATTAAAGAGAAGTTGCTGACACACAGTGTACCTAAACATTTCATTGAACAGCATGGTAGTAATCCAAAGTGTTTAAAAGTACGGGTGATAGACTGGGTCCCACCAAGTAAACCAAATAGATTACTTGACTTGAGAAGATTGGAAACTAAATGGATCTATAAGTTGAAGACGTTACAACCATTAGGGTTGAATATTGATATAGATATAGCTGCATATATGTAGTCGCTAAAGGATACTTTAAGAATAAATTTTGTTTAGTAAATCAATAAATAATAATTAAAACAATGGTCTAATGTGGAAACTGAATGGATAAATTTAAGGTAGTCTATTAATCAATATGTTAGTTTTAATCTATTATATATTTTTAATCACTATTCACTATTTAGCATTAAAATATATATTTATTAATCCATATGGATTTTATTAGCTTTAGAATTTTAGTACTGTCGGGATTAAATTTTATGGATGTGTGTAATATAGGGAGTATTTATCGTTGAAATTATGAGATAGGACATCTTAAGATGGTCCAATGTATGGGTATTGGAATATAGCTATGAAAGCTATTTTTATTTTTATTTATATATATGGTTTGGGACAATTTGTATGTGTTTTATATATTTATATTTTGGTAAACTATTTATATATGGTAAAGTTTTAGCATTTTTAAAAAATGAAATACAATCACGACTGCTGAACCAAGGGAATGTATTTTCAATATATCATGTCTTTTTCTTTTTCTCTATTACTCTAAATGTTTTAATTTAGGACATATAAAATAGCGAGGGGATGCATTTTAACATGATTATGTTAGTGTGTTTTAAAATGGAACACTTTATAAATGAAATATTTACTATTGTTTCCTTTATTCTATCACGGACTTTGCACCAATTGAATTGGTAAAATGTGACACACCTACGGCAGGCCCCGGAAAAGGGGTGTGTTTAACCAATATGAACACTTTTAAAACTGAAGAGCGCCAAAACGGACAGCATTCAATGACCTCTTGATAAAGCCCGACCGAGGTTCGGGGGAAACGCGTCGAGGAGTAAAGGACATATCTTCTGGTCTTTTAGTGTGGACAGTCATCACGGTAGTACAAAAGGGCAGTCCGGACGCCTTGTACTGACCGAGACAGACGATCAGGAACTTTTTGCCATCTATGTTCCAGCGCACGTAAAGACCTTTTTATATCTACAGGCTCATAATTGTTTTTATCTTGTAAGTGCAACATAATCAGTTGCGTGTGTGTTGTGATAAATAAACCTTCACTTGAATCGTGCCCTGGTGCGCTTCTGTTTCTTTTTCTTTTCATATGGTAGTTTAGTATTAGATTAGGGTGTGTTTTTATTTTGGGGGGGGATTTTTTTTATTTAGAGGTATTGGTTTAGGTTTAAATTTTTATTTTGGTTAGCTTTGTTTATTTTTTTCTGTAATTTTACATTTTGGGGGTTGTAGTATTTTTTAATAGATTGCCCTCTGGGCAGGCTTATCGCCTAGTTTAATAATAAAAAGTACATTCATTTCTATGTGACGAACATAGGAATGTAAAAAAAGCAGAACGCCCATCAGGGTTCTCCCTTAAGGACTAACATGGTTGGGTTAACGGACATGAATAATTTCTATCTTTAATGTGTGTTATTGAAATATTAAAAATAAATACAAATATTAATCAAATTATTTAAAATTATCATACATACTGTAAAAAATAATACATATTTATATCATATATATATATATATATATATATATATATATATATATACTCTATGGATTATTGAGACTATTTTACAGTATGTTTAATAATTTTAAATATTTTTTATTAATATTTTTAATAGATTATATTTAATATTTCAATAGCGAGCATTGAAGATAACAATTCTTCATGTGCGCAAACCCGACTGTGTTGGTCCTAAGTTGCAAACCCCGATGCACATTACTCATATTTTACATTCCTATATTCTTCACATAGAAATCAATGTAATTTTTATTAATAAATATATATTTCTATGTTCATGTAAAATACATATCTATACCTATGTATCTGTAGGAATCGCTATATAGGTACATGTGTGTGTGTGTGTGTATATATATATATATATATATATATATATATATATATATATATATATATATATATAAATATATATATATATGTGTATATATGTATATATATATATATATATATATATATATATATTCGAAAAAAGAGAGCAGTCAATGAAGGTAACAAGGCACTCTGCTAAATCTAAATTTCTCCAATAGGTAAAAACAGTTTATGGACAGTTTTTTATGTGTTGTAGAAATATATTTCTTTTCAAAGAGACTTCTTCTGGTATGGAAATGAAGTAAGTAATTCCTGCTTACCAGCTGTGACCCCAATCATATGAGGTAAGGTTATCGCTCTTTCAGGGTAGAGATGGTTGTGTCTTTTAGTCCCTGCGCAATAACCTCAAATTTTCTAGGTCGCTTGTTGTTCCCTTGGTATTAGCGGAGCCTTACGAATTCAGTGGAAATCCTGGACTCTCTTGTTCTTTCAAATGTTGTGAGAACCTTTTCTCCTCTCAGGTGGTGAGAATCTCTGTCCTCTCAGATTTTTTTCCAAGTTGTGCTGTCCTCATATGTCCACTCCCACTTAATTTCTTCCTCACTCATTTACTAACAGACTGTTAGTAAATGAGTGAGGATGAAATTAAGTGGGAGTGGGCATATAAGGACAGCACAACTTGGAAAATAATCTGAGAGGAGAGCGATTCCAGAATTTCCATTGAATTCGTAAGGCTCCGCTAATACCAAGGGACAAACAAGCGACCTAGGAATTACTTACTTCATTTCCATACCAGAAGAAGTCTCTTTGAAATTAAATATATTTCTACAACACATAAAAAACTGTCCATAAACTGTTTTTACCTATTGGAGAAAATAAGTTTGGCAAAGTGCCTTGTTACCTTCATTGACCACTCTCTTTTTTAGAATAATTGTTACAGTGACAGGGGTACACTGTGTCAATATCTAGGCAACACGCTAACCAATTCCTATTGGGACACCATTTATTGTGTCTTATTCATACCAAATTATTTACACCACTCCTATAGCTCTTCTTGAGATTAGTACGCACCCATTTATATACTAAGTAGGGGTCCCCCCTCTCTCCTTTTTTTATACCAAATATATTTACAACATATAGTACACATTATATACTCTAACGGCTAGATTTAGAGTTTTGTCTGTAAAGACCCGCGTAGCTAACGCAGCTTTTTTTTCCCAACGCACCCTTAAGACAACGCTGGTGTTTAGAGTTGTCTGCAGGGCTGCGTTAGGCTCCAAAAGGGTGCGTTGAGCCGAATTTACTGCCACTTCAACCCTCAATACCAGCGTTGCAGTAAGCTGGCAAAACGCGTTTGTGCACGATATCCCCATAGGAAACAATGGGGCAGTTTGGGCTGAAAAAAACCCTGCAAAAAAGCAGCATTCAGCTCCTAACGCAGTCCCATTGTTTCCTATGGGGAAACACTCTCTAAGTCTGCACCTAACACCCTAACATGAACCCCGAGTCTAAACACCCCTAACCTTACACTTATTAACCCCTAATCTGCCGCCCCCGCTATCGCTGACACCTGCTGTATATTATTAACCCCTAATCTGCCGCTCCGTACACCGCCGCAAGCTACATTATCCCTATGAACCCCTAATCTGCTGCCCCTAACACCGCCGACCCCTATATTATATTTATTACCCCCTAATCTGACCCCCCAACGTCGCCGCTACCTTACCTACACTTATTAACCCCTAATCTGCCGACCGGACCTCGCCGGCACTATAATAAATGTATTAACGCACTCCTGCCTCGCAAACCCTAGAATAAATAGTATTAACCCCTAATCTGCCCCCCCAACGTCGCCACCACCTAACTTCAAGTATTAACCCCTAATCTGCCGACCGTACCTCGCCGCTACTCTAATAAATGAATTAACCCATAAAGCTAAGTCTAACCCTAACACCCCCCTAAATTAAATATAATTTTAATCTAACAAAATAAATAACTCTTATTAAATAAAGTATTCCTATTTAAAGCTAAATACTTACCTGTAAAATAAACCCTAATATAGCTACAATATAACGAATAATTATATTGTAGCTATTTTAGGATTTATATTTATTTTACAGGCAACTTTGTATTTATTTTAACTAGATACAATAGCTATTAAATAGTTAATAACTATTTAATAGCTACCTAGTTACAAAAATTACAAAATTACCTGTAAAATAAATCCTAACCTAAGTTACAATTAAACCTAACACTACACTATCAATAAATTAATTAAATGAATTAACTACAATTACATACAATTAAATAAACTAAACTAAATTACAAAAAACAAACACTAAATTACATAAAATAAAAAAAGATTACAAGAATATTAGGCTAATTACACCTACTCTAAGCCCCCTAATAAAATAAAAAAGACCCCCAAAATAATAAAGGTCCCTACCCTATTCTAAATTAAAAAGTAACCAGCTCTTTTACCAGCCCTTAAAAAAGCTTAGAGTAGGTGTAATTAGCTTAATATTCTTGTAATCTTTTTTTTATTTTTTGTAATTTAGTGTTTGTTTGTTTTTTTTAATTTAGTTTAGTTTATTCAATTGTATGTAATTGTAGTTAATTTATTTAATTAATTTATTGATAGTGTAGTGTTAGGTTTAATTGCAACTTAGGTTAGGATTTATTTTACAGGTAATTTTGTAATTATTTTAACTAGGTAGCTATTAAATAGTAAATAACTATTTAATAGCTATTGTACCTAGTTAAAATAAATACAAAGTTGTCTGTAAAATAAATATAAATCCTAAAATAGCTACAATATTATTATTCGTTATATTGTAGCTACAGGGAGTGCAGAATTATTAGGCAAATTAGTATTTTGATCACATCATCCTCTTTATGCATGTTGTCTTACTCCAAGCTGTATAGGCTCAAAAGCCTACTACCAATTAAGCATATTAGGTGATGTGCATCTCTGTAATGAGAAGGGGTGTGGTCTAATGACATCAACACCCTATATCAGGTGTGCATAATTATTAGGCAACTTCCTTTCTTTTGGCAAAATGGGTCAAAAGAAGGACTTGACAGGCTCAGAAAAGTAAAAAATAGTGAGATATCTTGCAGACGGATGCAGCACTCTTAAAATTGCAAAGCTTCTGAAGCGTGATCATCAAACAATCAAGCGTTTCATTCAAAATAGTCAACAGGGTCGCAAGAAGCGTGAAAAACCAAGGCGCAAAATAACTGCCCATGAACTGAGAAAAGTCAAGCGTGCAGCTGCCAAGATGCCACTTGCCACCAGTTTGGCCATATTTCAGAGCTGCAACATCACTGGAGTGCCCAAAAGCACAAGGTGTGCAATACTCAGAGACATGGCCAAGGTAAGAAAGGCTGAAAGACGACCACCACTGAACAAGAGACACAAGCTGAAACGTCAAGACTGGGCCAAGAAATATCTCAAGACTGATTTTTCTAAAGTTTTATGGACTGATGAAATGAGAGTGAGTCTTGATGGGCCAGATGGATGGGCCCGTGGCTGGATTGGTAAAGGGCAGAGAGCTCCAGTCCGACTCAGACGCCAGCAAGGTGGAGGTGGAGTACTGGTTTGGGCTGGTATCATCAAAGATGAGCTTGTGGGGCCTTTTCGGGTTGAGGATGGAGTCAAGCTCAACTCCCAGTCCTACTGCCAGTTTCTGGAAGACACCTTCTTCAAGCAGTGGTACAGGAAGAAGTCTGCATCCTTCAAGAAAAACATGATTTTCATGCAGGACAATGCTCCATCACACGCGTCCAAGTACTCCACAGCGTGGCTGGCAAGAAAGGGTATAAAAGAAGAAAATCTAATGACATGGCCTCCTTGTTCACCTGATCTGAACCCCATTGAGAACCTGTGGTCCATCATCAAATGTGAGATTTTCAAGGAGGGAAAACAGTACACCTCTCTGAACAGTGTCTGGAAGGCTGTGGTTGCTGCTGCACGCAATGTTGATGGTGAACAGATCAAAACACTGACAGAATCCATGGATGGCAGGCTTTTGAGTGTCCTTGCAAAGAAAGGTGGCTATATTGGTCACTGATTTGTTTTTGTTTTGTTTTTGAATGTCAGAAATGTATATTTGTGAATGTTGAGATGTTATATTGGTTTCACTGGTAAAAATAAATAATTGAAATGGGTATATATTTGTTTTTTGTTAAGTTGCCTAATAATTATGCACAGTAATAGTCACCTGAACACACAGATTTCCCCCTAAAATAGCTATAACTAAAAACAAACTAAAAACTACTACCAAAACTATTCAGCTTTGATATTAATGAGTTTTTTGGGTTCATTGAGAACATGGTTGTTGTTCAATAATAAAATTAATCCTCAAAAATACAACTTGCCTAATAATTCTGCACTCCCTGTATATTAGGGTTTATTTTACAGGTAAGTATTTAGCTTTAAATACGAATACTTTGGCGTAAGGGGATCTGCGATATGGAAAAGTCACGGCTTGAAAATGAGCGGTACACCTTTACCTACCTGACTCTAAATACCTGCGGGTGGCCAAAAGCAGCGTTAGGACCCCTTAACGCTGCTTTTGATGGCTAACGCAGAACTCTAAATCTAGGCGTTAGAGAGGTACACTAAAGATAACACTTAGGTTTTAGCGCTGGTGTTCTCTCTTTACATACTATATATATACAATAAAAAGTTCATTGTCCTGTTTGTGAAGAAATTTCGGACTAGCACATGAGTAGAGGTGTTTTTTTTCAGTTTATGTTCTCCATTGAGTTCTATGGGGAGGATACATTAGCTTGGTCGCAATATTTGGTTAGTGCACATCGGGTTTCGTTCGCATGCAAACTTTTTACTTTCAACCTGTAATACAAGTGCAAATTGACACGCGCAAAAAGCTTCTGTCTAGGGAAATTAGCGATCCACTCGTAATCTAGCTCATAGGTGAAAGAACAAAATTTTGTTTTATACAGGAATTCAAAGGACACATTATTCCATTTAGAAAATAACAAACATTCCATTAAATAAGTTTCTACGGAAATAAAAATTAGAAGTAAAGACTAGAAAAGAAATTAAAACACACAATGAAAATAATTGAACAGTTTCTTCTCTTTCTATCATATACAGTACCATGAATCTTAATGGACAAAGTCATCAGCCAAAACAAATATATAGAGCAGCCCCCTCACAATCTTTAAAATTGAATTATCTCCAAATGGATACGACCACAACACCTATTCTGTATTAGCCACAAATGATGTTACTCTTAATTGCTTAATGAATCAGTGTTAAGTTCCGGTGTACATGCGCTCAGGACACAGACCCTCGGGGCAGTGGTAGGGATTTGGAGACACCGACCCCTGACCCGGGGAAGAGTATCCTGGACGTGGATAGATGACATTCTGTGATTCATAGTTGCAAATAGTTATTGTAGAATTCATGGAGAGTGCAACATATCTATACAATATATTCTGGCTTCACTGTGACTTATAGTTAGTTAATAGAAGTAGCTGCAGGATTCATGAGAGAAAAATATAGCAATGTAGGATCTACAGGCTTTAGAGTAAACTGGTAGGAGATTGACTCATAGATGCAAACTAAGATTTGTTGCAGGTTCACAGTACATAATATTATATAGAGCTGAATGACAGTAATAAGCAGAGCAGCACAGGTGATGGACAAGTTGCAAGTTTAAGGCATTAAATACTGTTTGAACATATATTGGAGAATCACATGAAAGCTTTTAACTGAACACATAGATGCAGAGTTCTGAATATAGTAACATATTTGGAGGAGGATATTTCAGTTATGACAACTTGTAGCAGAGATTAGTTATAAAGTTCTGAGTAAGATGCTGTTGTAGTAATTAGAGAGTGATTATAACCACATGCATACTTGTAATTTAGAATAAAGTTCAGAGTTTGTTAAGTAGCAGTGTCCAGGAAACAGAATGGTATTATATGGATACTTGCGATTAGATGAGTTTAAGCATAGCTAAAAGGAAAGGCTGTAGCTTGAATATGCTGGTAAAATCCATGCAGTAATAGTCACAGTCCTCTGTTGTTCAGGAACACAACTTTAAAGCTAATGCAATTCACATTAGGCCAGAGAAGACTTAAAAAGAGGTTGAGGGAATCAGGTGCATGAATGATTAATTAGGTAGGTAAGTTGAATGCAGATACTGCCCAAACCAGCATGATTGTCAGTAGCAGGGAAGGCAGTCTTAAAGGGACAGTGATATCAAGCAGGCATATGTTAAAATCAGTAACTCAAAGGTTAATTTTTCATTCCTATAATGGCTAGAATCATCACTTCTATATTTTCTGGAGCAGAGGTTCCAAGTATCCCTCCTGAATAGGAAAGTCTTTCCCACTGTCACTTCTTCCTTCCTGCATGTCCCCTCCCATATGCCACTCAAAACCCTTCTCATGATTACCCACAGGCCACCAAACATTGCCCCATGTATGTGAAAGTCATGCCCCCAGAAACCCTAGATCTGGTGTCAAGGATCCTAATGTTGTGAAATATTCTACAGAAATAATGTGAGAATATATTTCTTGGCATCATTTCACATCCCCAGAAGCTGATGAAAATCAAATTCTGTTACTGCTATCGATTGTTAGTTTTTTTTTGGGGGGGGGGGGGGGAGCTCATTAATGCGTCTTTTATGTGAGTGTCATCGGTTTACTTTGTAAATATTTGAGATTTTCCTCTTAAAACCCTGGCTCTAAAATGATGCTTTGCTTGTGAAATATTACATGCATTACTTACTTTGCAAGAGCATTAAACATGTAAAAAAACCTACCAAGCGTCTTAAAGATCTGCTTGTGAAGTTCCCTGTAAAACTGTCAAAGGCACAAGTAAGACACGGACATGTCTTCTATAATGTGTACAATAAAGCCTTTTCTCTGCTGCATTCGTTAGGGCAGCTCCCTGTCTCTCATGGGAATGGATAAGAAGGTTCATAGCTGTGACAGGTTGCTGAATAAAAACAATGCACTTAAGCGCACGCACATCGAATGAGTGTGTAATGTATTGTGTGAACCGAATTGTCAATCTCTAAAGACAAAACAATTCACTGAAGTCTCTTTGTTTAATGCATAAATCAGAGATACTGAGTTTAAACATTTTTTTTGTTCTTTGAGAGCTTGCAAGCTGACTGCAATAAAAGATAGATAAATAAATAGATAGATGATAGATATATAGATTAGATAGATAAATAGATTAGATAGATGATAGATAGATAGATAGATAGATAGCACTGCTAAAGTTAAGCCACAAATTCTGAATAAGATATAGGGGTCGATCACGATCCTTTAGAAAAATGTATCTAATAAATTTATCTACAAGCCCATAGACTTTGAAGTGATGGTAAAATCACACAAAGTACAGTATAATATGTTAAACTGTTCATTAACATATACACATTGAGATGTCTATTTTTACAATATATATTTTTGGAAGCCTCCATGTGCGATACTTTTAGATTTTACAGGCGTGTGGGGCAGCTAATAGGGAATGTATTTTACCAGCGGCATGCTCCCATTCTGCTGCTTTGAAACCAGATCGACTAGCATTGAAACTGCACTGGTGCAATACTACTGACAGACCAGACTACAGCTTCATGTAAACAGTAAATCAACTATAGCATAGGGATTCACTGTTTACTGCTGACAAAAATGAGCATTCCATTTTATGTTAATGAAAACTTCTACCTGTATATATTATACTGTACTTTGTGTGATTTTTTTCTGCAGAAAAGCCTTAGAAAATATAAAAATAAATATATATATATTTCTCTTGTAAGGTGTATCCAGTCCACGGATCATCCATTACTTGTGGGATATTCTCATTCCCAACAGGAAGTTGCAAGAGGACACCCACAGCAGAGCTGTCTATATAGCTCCTCCCCTAACTGCCATATCCAGTCATTCTCTTGCAACTCTCAACAAGCATGGAGGTAGTAAGAGAGAAGTGGTGAAATGTAGCTGTTATTTTGCTTCAATCAAAAGTTTGTTATTTTTAAATGGTAGCGGAGTTGTACTATTTTGTCCCAGGCAGAAAAATAGAAGAATCTGCCTGTGATTTCTATGATCTTAGCAGGTTGTAACTAAGATCCATTGCTGTTCTCACACATGACTGAAGAGAGAGGTAACTTCAGCGGGGGAATGACGTGCATGTTCTCCTGCTATGAGGTACGTGAAGTTAAGTTTTTTTCTAGAAGATGTGAATGCTAGAAAATGCTGCTGATACCAAATTTATGTAAGGTAAGCCTGAATACAGTGATTTAATAGCGACTGGTATCATGCTTACTTTCTGAGGTAATACTCTTTTATATTTACAATATAAAACGTTTGCTGGCATGTTTAAACGTTTTTAAATATACTTTGGTGATAAAACTTTATTGGGGCCTAGTTTTTTCCACATGACTGGCTTAAATTTGCCTAGAAACAGTTTCCTGAGGCTTTCCACTGTGTTACTATGAGTAGGAGGGGCCTAATTTAGCTCTTTTTTGCGCATTAACTTTTACAGACTGAGACATCCAGCTTCCTCCAGGAGTCCCCTGAATGCTATAGGACATCTCTAAAGGGCTCTTAGGCTTTCCAAAATCGTTTGTTGGGGAAGGTAGGCCCACAGCAAGGCTGTGGCAGTTTGTTCTGACTGTTAAAAAACGTCTATATGGTTTTTTTTATCCGTTTTTTTAACTAAGGAGTTAATCATCCATTTGCAAGTGGGTGCAATGCTCTGTTAGCTTATTATACACACTGTAAAAAATGTGTTTGATTTACTGCCTTTTTCACTGTTTTTCAAATTCTGACAAAATTTGTTTCTCTTAAAGGCACAGTACCGTTTTTATTTTTTGCTTGTTAACTTGATTTAAAGTGTTTTCCAAGCTTGCTGGTCTCATTGCTAGTCTGTTAAACATGTCTGACATAGAGGAAAATCCTTGTTCATTATGTTTAAAAGCCATGGTGGAACCCCCTCTTAGAATGTGTACCAAATGTACTGATTTCACTTTAAGCAATAAAGATCATATTCTGTCTTTAAAAAATTTATCACCAGAGGAATCTGACAAGGGGGAAGTTATGCCGACTAACTCTCCCCACGTGTCGGTTCCTTTGACTCCCGCTCAAGGGACTCACGCTCAAATGGCGCAAAGTACATCTAGGGCGCCCATAGCGTTTACTTTACAAGACATGGCGGCAGTCATGGATAATACACTGTCAGCTGTATTAGCCAGACTACCTGAATTTAGAGGAAAGTGAGATAGCTCTGGAGTTAGAAGAAATACAGAGCATACTGACGCTTTGAGAGCCATGTCTGATACTGCCTCACAATATGCAGAAGCTGAGGAAGGAGAGCTTCTTTCTGTGGGTGATGTTTCTGACTCAGGGAAGATGATACAACCTGATTCTGACATGTCTACATTTAAATTTAAGCTTGAGAACCTCCGCATATTGCTCAGGGAAGTTTTAGCTGCTCTGAATGACTGTGATACAATTGCAGTGCCAGAGAAATTGTGTAGACTGGATAAATACTATGCAGTGCCGGTGTGCACTGATGTTTTTCCAATACGTAAAAGGTTTACAGAAATTATTACTAAGGAATGGGATAGACCAGGTGTGCCGTTCTCTCCCCCTCCTATTTTTAGGAAAATGTTTCCAATAGATGCCACCACACGGGACTTATGGCAAACAGTCCCTAAGGTGGAGGGTGTAGTTTCTACCCTTTCAAAGCGTACTACTATCCCTGTCGAGGACAGTTGTGCTTTCTCAGATCCAATGGATAAAAAGTTAGAAGGTTACCTTAAGAAAGAATGTTATTCAACAAGGTTTTATCCTACAGCCCCTTGCATGCATTGCTCCTGTCACTGCTGCTGCGGCTTTCTGGTTTGAGTCTCTGGGAAGAGGCTTTACAGGGTAGCGACTCCATTGATGACATACTTGACAAGCTTAGAGCACTTAAGCTAGCCAATTCTTTTGTTTCTGATGCCATTGTTCATTTGACTAAACTAACGGCTAAGAATTCTGGTTTTGCTATCCAGGCGCGCAGGGCACTATGGCTTAAATCAGGGTCAGCTGACGTCACTTCAAAGTCTAAGCTTCTTAACATTCCCTTCAAGGGGCAGACCCTATTCGGGCCTTGGTTTGAAGAGATCATTGCTGATATCACTGGAGGAAAAGGTCATGCCCTTCCTCAGGATAGGTCCAAATCAAGGGCCCAAACAGTCTAATTTTCGTACCTTGCGAAACTTCAAGGCAAGTGCGGCATCAACTGTCCTCTAATGCGAAACAAGAGGGAAACTTTTGTTCAGTCCAAGTCGGTCTGGAGACCTAACCAGACCTGGAAACAAAGGTAAGGCAGGCCAAAAAGCTGTTGCGCTGCCTCTAAGACAGCATGAAGGAAATGGCCCCCTATCCGGTAACGGATCTAGTAGGGGGGCAGACTTTCACTCTTCGCCCAGGCTTGGGCAAGAGATGTTCAGGATCCCTGGGCATTGGAAATTATATCCAGGAATAGCTTCTGAGACTTCAAAGCTTCCCCTCCAAAAGGGAGATTTCACCTTTCACAATTATCTGCAAACCAGATAAAGAGAGAGGCATTCTTACACTGTGTACAAGACCTCCTAGTTTTGGGAGTGTCCATCCAGTTCCAAGGGAGGAACAGGGACAGGGATTTTACTCAAATCTGTTTGTGGTTCCCAAAAAAGAGGGAACCTTCCAGACCAATTTTAGATCTCAAGATCTTAAACAAATTCCTAAGAGTTCCATCATTCAAGATGGAACTATTCGTACCATCCTACCTATGATTCCAGGAAGGTCAATATATGACTACAGTGGATTTGAAGGATGGCTTATCTTCACATTCCGATACACAATGATCATCGATCCGGGTTTCTCAGGTTTGCCTCTAGACAGGCATTACCCAGTTTGTAGCTCTTCCCTTTGGATTAGAGCTTCAGCCCCAAGAATTTTTACGAAGGTTCTGGGATCGCTTCTGGCGGTCCTAAGACCAAGGGGCATAAGCAGTGGCCCCTTATTTAGATGACATCTGATACAGGCGGTCAAACTTCCAAAGTGCCAAGTCTCAAACGGAACATAGTGTTCTGGCATTTCTGAGGTCGCATGGGTGGAAAGTGAACGAGGAAAAGAGTTCTCTATCCCCCCTCACAAGAGTTTCCTTCCTAGGGACTCTGATAGATTCTGTAGAAATGAAGATTTACCTGACGGAGACCAGGTTATCAAAATTTCTGAATTCCTGCCGTGTTTTTTATTCCATTCCTTGCCCTTCGGTGGCTCAGTGCATGGAAGTAATCGGCTTAATGGTAGCAGCAATGGACATAGTGCCGTTTGCACGCATACATCTCAGACCGCTGCAACTCTGCATGCTCAGTCAGTGGAATGGGGATTACACAGATTTGTCCCCTCTACTAAATCTGGATCAAGAAACCAGGGATTCTCTTCTCTGGTGGCTGTCTCGGGTCAATCTGTCCAAAGGTATGACCTTTCGCAGGCCAGATTGGACAATTGTAACGACAGATGCCAGCCTTCTAGGCTGGGGGGCAGTCTGGAACTCCCTGAAGGCTCAGGGATCATGGACTCAGGAGGAGGCACTCCTTCCAATAAACATTCTGGAACTGAGAGCGATATTCAATGCTCTTCAGGCTTGGCCTCAGCTAGCGACAATGAGGTTAATCAGATTTCAGTCGGATAACATCACGACTGTGGCTTACATCAACCATCAAGGGGGAACAAGGAGTTCCCTGGTGATGTTATAAGTCTCAAAGATAATTCACTGGGCAGAGATTCACTTTTGCCACCTATCAGCTATCCATTTCCCAGGTGTAGAGAACTGGGAGGCGGATTTTCTAAGCCATCAGTCTTTTCATCCGGGGGAGTGGGAACTCCATCCGGAGGTGTTTGCACAATTGATTCATCATTGGGGCAAACCAGAACTGGAATCTCATGGGCGTCTCACCAGAACGCCAAGCTTCCTTTGTTACGGATCAGGTCCAGGGATCCCAAGGCGACGCTGATAGATGCTCTAGCAGCGCCTTGGGTCCTTCAACTGGCTTATGTTTTTCCACCGTTTTCTCTGCTCCCTAGTCTGATTACGCAAAATCAAGCAGGAAGAGAGCCGATTGGTGATCTTGATAGTGGCCTGCGTGGCCACGCAGGGACTTGGTATGCAGATCTGGTGGATATGTCATCCTTGAAGTGAAAAAACAAGTACTGTGGGCGCCTTAAAGGGCAGGTCAAAAAAATATATGAGATGTCCTAATATATATGAAAAAAATCTTTTAATAAATGATAGGTAAATGATCAAGAAAAAAAAAGGAAAAAAATCTTTTAACAAATGATAGGTAAATGATCAAGAAAAAAACAACAGCCAATTGAAATGAATGTTAAAATATAATTTAATTAGACTTTACTAAATGTATTAAAAGTGTTGTAAGCGAAATAATTCATACAATGAGATAAATATAAAAAGGCAAGTACTAAATGTACATAAATAAATGCATAAAACTTGTTTATATAAAATAAGTGATTCTCTGTAAGTGACTTATCTATGTAGAGAGAAGACCTCTAAAGACACTTCAAAATACTTAGCCTCTGGCTGCAGACAGGGTTAAGGAAGCAAAAAGCAGTACTAATGAGAGAAAACAAATCCTGTGATTTAAGCAAAATAACAATGAGAGCTGCAACAATGATGCTCAATTCAAGTTTCAAAGTTTTTAGGATTGGTGTAAATGGCAATCCTGCGCAGGTTATAGCCGTGGATAAACAGTACCTAATTTGTTCAGGAGCTCCAAGTGTTTTTGGTAATCCAGTGTAGCGGTTATACCGCCAGCATGAAACAGCTCTGGGAACCCTCTGTGTGTGATGGGAAGAAAGCCGCCAAGCTCCTCTCCCCTGCACACTCTGGAATTCCACCCTCAGCTGTGTGATGTCCGTTTGATGCTTCAGTGTTTCCTGGAGTACGGTGTCCTTAGTGAGCCACAATAGTGTGAAGAAAGTAGTTCCGGCAACGTTTCAGCTCTTAGCAGAGCCTTTGTCAAGCCTGTTACTTTCTTCTAAATGAGCTCCTTTTATAGCTCTGTCTGCAATTAGTGAGATCCTTAATAGCTGAACCACCCATGTATTTAGTATAAACAAGACAAAATATGTATGTTTAAAACCGGATGGTTAGTTAGAACTATTTGTATAGATAAGATACACATATCAAGAAGCGTGGGACTCTTTTTTTTTTTCTCTAAGAAAAGGGTATATTTAATAGTACCTAATTTTTCAGAAGAGAATAAATGAAAGAGAACCTTTATCCTCTTGAGAAAGTCTGCACGATAGCATAAGAAACGCGTAGAGGTATCATAGGATTGTACTTTGGTTCTTCAGAGGAGCCGTAGTTCTAGGAATAGAACGCTTTGCTTTTTGGACACTTAGGGCTACCATAGCCCCAGGAACAAGGATTACCCACACACTGAAAGTTCCGGTGAACAGCTGAAGGGAGCGGACATTGGAAAAAAAGACACCTAGGCTGTGAAAGCAAACCGGAGCAGCTGAGTATTTGGATACTTTACCCTAAAGGAGAAAGCTGTGGTTTTTAACTGCTGTATTATTAATAAAACATTGTAAGTGCATATTTTTAAGAGCAGCAGTGTCTGTTATTTATTGCACTTGAGTCTCTCTTTGCGCTTTTTTCTTTTTCAGAGTGAAAGAGAACCTTAAAGTACCTATAGGTGTAAAAACAAAGTGCAAACTTCAGTGTTCTAATAATAAGGCAGCTTATACTAAAGGCATTCATAATGTGAAATAGAAATATAATAATATAATAACATACATGTATATTGGCTGTTTATTTATATTTAAAAGATACTTTTATATATACATACATAAATCCTTATCAACTGAAATATTTACTCACATATTTTGTTTTTACAAGAGTTTGGCAAAAATAATTTAATATTAAATTTTGGCTAAAAAAAATAATTTAAAGTTGATTTGGGTTGTTTATATTTTCTATGTTAAATTTTTTTTTTCTTATAAAATGATCTCTCTATTAAAAGTGTATGTATATATATATATATATCTAACTTCTAAAAGCTTTAAGAATAAATATATATCTAAGAATCATAAAAATTGTTTATATTATTTGATTAAATTAGGCAGATATATAGAAACAGACTATTATTCTAAAAACCTAGTGGGATACAAATTATTACCTAAGGAAACATGATAGATCCATTTCCAAATTTAGACCATTGGGGATTAGAGTGTTGACATTAAAAATCCACCTTGATTCCATTTGTAAAAGCATTTTTTTCCATGTCTCCTCCCCTACCTTTATCCTTCACTTTCGCTATCTTTATTTAATTAAAATATGTGAGATTACCTCCGTTGCATGTCTTAAAGTGTTTTGCAACTGGGAGATCTTGGTTTCTCTCTTTGTCAGCATTTTCAATTGATGATAGATGCTCTCGTATGCGTTCTCTAAGGGGTCTTGTCGACTCTCCTATATATTGACTCCCACATTTACATTGTATTAAATAAACAATATTTTTATCAGTACATCTAATTAGCTCATTAATTTTAAATTGTTTCCCTGTTGATGATGAGGTAAAACAAGTTGTTTTTTTTGGAATATCTGCACGATTTACAAAGATTACAGGGATAAAATCCTCTTAAATCATTACTCAACAGGTCTTTATCTGATCTCTTTTTGGAATTACATACAGTGGGTGCTAATATACTCTTTAAATTATTTGTTTTTATATACACAAAATGGGGGCGGTTAGATAACTGTTCACCTATACGATTATTTCGTTTCAAAATGTGCCAATGTTTGTGGAAGATGTTCTCAAGTAGTTTATGATTTGAATTGTATTTAGTTATATATGGGATTCTTAGATTAGTACATATCCTTGTCTCTTGATTTTGGTTGTAAGTGATCATCTCTATTAACATTCACGGTCTTTTTTCTGATCTCCTCTATTTTATCGCTGTCATACCCTCTTTCTAAAAATTTATTTTTTAAAATTTCAGATTGTTGAATGAAATCCTCATCTTTACTGCAATTTTTCTTTATTCTTAACATTTGGCCTACTGGGATATTAGCCTTCCAATTAGTATGGTGACAGCTTGTAGAATTTATAAAGTTATTGCAGTCAACAGGTTTGACAAAATGTCTTTGTATGTATCTTATTGTTTTCAATCCGGATGTCTAAATCTAAAAATGTGAGATGTTCCTGACTCATTTCGTTAGTGAATCTAATGTTTAGGTTGTTTAAATTAATTCTTTAAAAAATTTTGTTAAATGATGTGTCTGAGCCATTCCATATTATCAAGACATCGTCTATGTATCTCTTATAGAGGACATGTCATCCTTTCCACCATGGACTCTGCCTCTGAGACAGGACCTTCTACTTCAGGGTCCGTTCAACCATCCAAATCTAATTTCTCTGAGACTGACTGCCTGGAGATTGAACGCTTGATTTTATCAAAGCGTTGTTTCTCCGAGTCAGTTATATTAAACCCTATGTCAGGCACGAAAGCCTGTCACCAGGAAAATCTATCATAAGATATGACGTAAATATCTTTATAGGTGTGAATCCAAGGGTTACTCATGGAGTAAAGTCAGGATTCCCAGGATATTATCTTTTCTCAAAGAAGGATTGGAAAAAGGATTGTCAGCTAGTTCTTTAAAGGGACAGATTTCTGCTCTGTCTATTCTTTTGCACAAGCGTCTGGCGGATGTTCCAGACGTTCAGGCTTTTTGTCAGGCTTTAGTTAGAATCAAGCCTGTGTTTAAACCAGTTGCTCCGCCATGGAGTTTAAATTTGGTTCTTAAAGTTCTTCAAGGGGTTTCGTTTGAACCTCTTCATTCCATAGATATTAAGCTTTTATCTTGGAAAGTTCTTTTTTTGGTAGCTATTTCCTCGGCTCGTAGAGTTTCCGAGTTATCTGCCTTACAATGTGATTCTCCTTATCTGATCTTCCACGCAGATAAGGTAGTTCTGCGCACCAAACCTGGGTTTTTACCTAAGGTGGTATCTAATAAGAATATCAATCAGGAGATCGTTGTTCCATCATTGTGTCCTAATCCTTCTTCAAAGAAGTAACGTCTATAACACAATCTTGACGTGGTTCGTGCTTTAAAGTATTATTTACAAGCTACTAAAGATTTTCGTCAAACATCTGCATTGTTTGTTGTCTACTCTGGACAGAGGAAAGGCCAAAAGGCTTCGGCAACTTCTCTTTCGCTTGGCTAAGAAGTATAATACGCTTAGCTTATGAGACTGCTGGCCAGCAGCCTCCTGAAAGAATTACAGCTCATTCTACTAGAGCTGTGGCTTCCACATGGGCCTTTAAAAATGAGGCTTCTGTTGAACAGATTTGCAAGGCGGCGACTTGGTCTTCGCTTCATAATTTTTCAAAATTCTACAAATTTGATACTTTTGCTTCATCGGAGGCTATTTTTGGGAGAAAGGTATTACAGGCAGTGGTACCTTCCGTTTAAGTACCTGCCTTGTCCCTCCCTTCATCCGTGTACTTTAGCTTTGGCATTGGTATCCCACAAGTAATGGATGATACGTGGACTGGATACACCTTACAAGAGAGAACATAATTTATGCTTACCTGATAAATTTATTTCTCTTGTGGTGTATCCAGTCCACGGCCCGCCCTGTCATTTAGAGGCAGGTATTTTTTAACTTTAAACTACAGTCACCACTGCACCCTATGGTTTCTCCTTTCTCTGCTTGTTTTCGGTCGAATGACTGGATATGGCAGTTAGGGGAGGAGCTATATAGACAGCTCTGCTGTGGGTGTCCTCTTGCAACTTCCTGTTGGGAATGAGAATATCCCACAAGTAATGGATGATCCGTGGACTGGATACACCACAAGAGAAATAAATTTATCAGGTAAGCATAAATTATGTTATATATATATATATATATATATATATATATATATCCCTTTCCAGTCAAACACCTTGCCATATACCATATTCCTTTTAAAATATATATTTTTTTCAATATTAGCATGATATATTTTTATTACAAAGTGTATAAATGAGTGTAATACTTTATTTTAATGTGTTTTTTTTTACCCCTTACACTTCAGGTCTCACCCTGGGCTATATATTCTAGTGTAGTTTCATTTTCGGTGAAGTGCAAGCAAAACATTTTATCTTGTAATACCAACGCTATTTAGCAGGGTTGCGATCTCCATTGAAAGCATAGGTTGTGCTAGAGCGATGTTGGCTGCATTAACCCTTCTCTGGTAAATGGTATTTATCATTGACTTGTAATACTAAGTTGCTCAATGATTTTACCACGGCCCACCAGTATTGCTTATTGCTGCCAGGGCCGTTTCTAGGGGAGGGCAGACAGGGCAGTGGCCCAGGGTGCAATAGGGAGCAGTGGGGAGCACTTTAATTTTTTTTATGTGTTAAAAGTGGGCGTGGCAATGCAGCGGCGGCAGTTAGCGCGGGAGGAAGTAGTTTCCTTTTTCCCTGCACCTGTCACACTAGTCTGTCTGACAGCAATCACCAGCCTCATCCGGGCTGCCTGTGCACAGAACATCTTTATCCCCGGCCACTGCCTGCCAGAGACAGATCTGTGCAGAGAGTTGCTGCTATGTATTAGGAAGGAAAAAATAACCGTTAAGTAAAGTTCCCGTCCATAATGGACAAATATGATGTGCTCAGGCTTTCTGTAAGATTCTGCAAGTTCCTATCCTATGACAGGAAGACAGAGCTCTCTGAGGAAGTAAATATAATTCAACATAGTAAGAGCTAGTCATAATCCTACCTCATATGTGTCTCCTCTATACTTGCTTAATTCACAGTAAAGCAGTTCAGGGTATAATATTATTAACAGAAAAATCAAAGGAATGGAAAACAGCACACCTGAATCTTCTTTTGTGGGGCACGGAGTAACAGACTTGCCAGGTTTCTGTAAAATCCACAAACTTCAAAAAACTCCAGCCACCATCTTCATTTAAAAGACCATTATTATCTTATCCTGGGTCCAAGCATACAACGTTTCAAGCCAACATGGCTCTTAATCATGTACATCTTAATTATACAGGTTCCTGCTTTTTATACCCTCACCTGTTAATTATTCATCTGCTGTTCATTAACCCCTTGTATGAAAAACACAACTATTGCAATTGCAACAGTGACATCTAGTGGTTATAATATATAGTACACTCTTCATTACATCATAAACAAAGAAAAACAGAGACATCATAAATAAAGAAGAGTGTACTATATATTATAACCACTAGATGTCACTGTTGCAATTGCAATAGTTGTGTTTTTCATACAAGGGGTTAATGAACAGCAGATGAGTAATTAACAGGTGAGGGTATAAAAAGCAGGAACCTGTATAATTAAGATGTACATGATAAAGAGCCAAGTTGGCTTGAAATGTTGTATGCTTGGACCCAGGATAAGATAATAAAGGTCTTTTAAATGAAGATGGTGGCTGGAGTTTTTTTGAAGTTTGTATAATATTATTAACATTAGATGCAGAAATTGTCTCTCATTGATATATCACAGTGTGGGAGAATATTTCAGTATTTTTACTACTATGTAAGGCAGTGGCACCACATTATAAATTCTGTAGGTTGAGTCTTGACATTGCACACAGGCATACAAGTGCTATTTTTGTTGGAATGCATCCTTCCATTAAATCAGACATCCCAACTCTCCCTGAAGTTCAGTGAGTCTCCCTGATTGTAATAGTGGCTCCCTGATGCCAGCAAATGGAATGCAATCTCCCTGAAACTCCAAGTACCATAATCCAATGTGGCCTAAATCCGGAAAAGTGTTTTTTTAAGGAATGCCTTAGTTGCTGGGACGTTATAGAACCCTCAAAGCATGCACCAGTAACCATAAAGCCCCCACGATTTTAATAAAATAAAACACAAATACTATCTTATTTACTGCACGTAATTAAACTTCATATTCTAAAATATTTAAGCATTCAACAAGCGTACGACCATTGGGAAAAAAAGGTTTGTTGTATGTGGTTGTGCAATAAAGCTTCTATTTTTTTAATGTGCCTTTAATGGGAAGCTACTTTAATGATAAGTCGCTATCTTATTTAGGGTTTCAAGGTGTCTAATATATAACTGGGAGGGGGGGTGGCGGCGGCGCAGTAGCGAGTGAAGCCACCTCCCTGAAATGAGCTTTTGCAGGTTGGGATGTCTGATTAAATAATTTATAATTATATTATGTACAAAGTACAATCTCAATTTTACCTTTACATTTAGAGTTTTAGATTAAAAAACAAATCTGTTAAGAAAAGAAGAGTAAATAATGTACTTCACAAGGATGTGTACTTAAAAAAATAATCACTTCCTTTTGCTGCTCCCTACCAACTTATATTTCTTCCACTGAGGCTATGGGCCCATATGTTCAATTGATTTGAATTGTCATAACAAGAACTTCACTGTAATATACCTGTATAAATATTTTCTATTATGGGGGCCCAAAGAATGCTGGCTCCTAGATTTCAAAGAAATTTGTCAAGCCCTGAACCAGCATGTTCTATGCTAATTATATTGCAGATACTGACACAAAAGTACAGTATTTGTTGTTATTACATAAATGTGTAGGTGTTTATTTTAGAGATTACTGCACAATCTTCTAATAAGGTTAATGTGTTTATGTGCATATATGTGTGTGTGTATACAGGTAGCCTTCAGTTTACGCCGGGGTTAGGTTCCAGAAGGAATGGTTGTAAATCGAAACCGTTGTAAATTGAATTCCAGTTAATAATGTAAGTCAATGGGAAGTGAGGGAGATAGGTTCCAGGCCCCTCCCAAAATTGTCATAAGTAACACCTAATACATTATTTTAAAAGCTTTGAAATGAAGACTTTAAATGCGAAACAGCATTATTAACCTAATAAAATAATCACACAACACAGAATATATAATTAAACTAAGTCAAATGAACAAAAACATTTGCTAAACAGCATTATAAACCTAATAAAATAATCACACAACACAGACTTCACTTGCATTTCTCTACAAACTGTTCTTTCTATGCATTCCAATCTGGACTGAGTTATAGACAGGCAGATCTTGTTCCTATGAAATCTGCTCTATAGCTCAGATCTGATTAAACTGATTAATTTCAGCTTGCTTGGCTTTACTGCAACACAAGCGGACAGCTCCACCTACTGGCTATTTTAATAAATGCACTGCTTCTCAATGCTTTTCAATAGCAGTCACATGACTGGAAAAAAAGGTTGTTATTCTGAAACGGTGTAAATTGAACCGTTGTAAAACGAGGGCCACCTGTATATATATATATATATGGGAAAAAGGGGAATCCAGACGTGGACTCCTTGCTCAGTGTGCTTAGAGGAATATGGTTACACCTCACTGACGAGGCCCAATAAAGGCCGAAACGATCGTCTGGGGTTGCTATGTTCCTTGTTCAGAGTGAATTGCCTGGTATTTCGGTGCTGGACTGACTGTAATAGGCAGGATCAGGCTGATATACTACAGGAAAGTTCTACTCTGTGAAAAGCATTACTGGGCTAAAAGAAGCTGCAACCAGGTAGTAAATCGGCATAGAACAGGCTAACAATGGTATTGAGCCAGTTGTTCGCTCCTGTGAGTGTGCTTCTCACTGTATATATATATATATATATATATATACATATATATATATAGTGATTTTTTTCAGAACCGGTAAGTACCCCCCACAAAAAAAAGCCATATACAGTATATATATATATATATATATGTATTTATTATTATTTTTTTGAATAGCTCTATGTACTATTTATATACGGCTAGATTACAAGATTACGAGTTGTGCGTTAGGGTAAAAAAGCAGCGTTAAGAGGTCCTAACGCTGCTTTTTTACTCCCGCTGGTATTACGAGTCTTGAAGGTTTAGGGACACCGCACACTTCTTTGGCCTTACCGCAAAACGACTTATGTAAACTTTGTAAAGTCTTTTTTCTATGGGACTTCCATAGCGCCGGTATTACGAGTCTGTCCTGGGAGGCCAAAAAGTGAGCGTTAGACCCTACCCTGTCAAGATCCCTAACCCATTTAAAAGTCAGTAGTTATGAGTTTTATGGTACAACGCTGTAACATAAAACTCATAACTAAAGTGCTAAAAAGTACACTAACACCCATAAACTACCTATTAACCCCTAAACAGAGGCCCTCCCGCATCACAAATACTATAATAAAATTATTAACCCCTAATCTGCTGCTCCAGACATCGCCGCCACCTACATTATATTTATGAAACCCTAATCTGCTGCCCCCAACATCGCCGACACCTACATTATATTTATTAACCCCTAATCTGCCGCCCCCAATGTCGCCGCAACCTACGTACACTTTTTAACCCCTAATCTGCCACTATAATAAAAATATTAACCCCTAAACCGCCGCACTCCCGCCTCGCACACATTAGTTAACTATTATTATTATTAACCCCTAATCTGCCGTCCCTAACATCGCCGCCACCTACCTACATTTATTAACCCCTAATCTGCCGCCCCCAACGTCGCCACCACTATATTAAAGTTATTAACCCCTAAACCTAAGTCTAACCCTAACACCCCCTAACTTAAATATAATTTAAATAAATCTAAATAAATATTCCTATCATTAACTAAATAATTCCTAATTAAAACTAAATACTTACCTATAAAATAAACCCTAAGCTAGCTACAATATAACTAATAGTTACATTGTAGCTCGCTTAGGGTTTATTTTTATTTTACAGGCAAGTTTGTATTTATTTTAACTAGGTAGAATAGTTATTAAATAGTTATTAACTATTTAATAGCTACCTAGCTAAAATAAATGCAAAAGTACCTGTAAAATAAAACCTAACCTAAGTTATACTAACACCTAACACTACACTATAATTAAATAAATTAACTAAATTAAATACAATTACTGAAATTAAATTAGCTAAAGTACAAAACCCCCCATTAAATTACAGAGAATAATAAACAAATTACAGATATTTAACCAATTAAACCTAGGCCCAAAGTCCCTAACCTAAAAATAAAACCCACCTAATACACCCTTAAAAAAACAAAACCTAACACTAACCCCCTGAAGATCGACTTACCGGGAGAAGTCTTCATCCAAGCTGGGCCGAAGTCCTCAACGAAGCCTGGAGAAGTCTTCATCCAAGCTGGGCGAAGTGGTCCTCCAGACGGCAGAAGTCTTTATCCAGACGGCATCTTCTATCTTCATCCATCCGGCGCGGAGCGGGTCCATCTTCAAGACATCTGACGCGGAGCATCTTCTTCATCCGACGACTAAAGCTGAATGAAGGTACCTTTAAAGGGACAGTCTAGGCTAAAATAAACTTTCATGATTCAGATAGAGCATGTAATTTTAAACAATTTTCCAATTTACTTTTATCACCTATTTTGCTTTGTTCTCTTGGCATTCTTAGTTGAAAGCTTAACCTGGGAGGTTCATATGCTAATTTCTTAGATCTTGAAGCCCACCTCTTTTCAGGTTGCATTTTAACAGTTTTTCACCACTAGAGGGTGTTAGTTCACGTATTTCATATAGATAACACTGTGCTCATGCACGTGAAGTTATCTGGGAGCAGGCACTGATTGGCTAGACTGCAAGTCTGTCAAAAGAACTGAAAAAAGGGGCAGTTTGCAGAGGCTTAGATACAAGATAATCACAGAGGTTAAAAGTATATTATTATAACTATGTTGGCTATGCAAAACTGGGGAATGGGTAATAAAGGGATTATCTATCTTTTAAAACAATAAAAATTCTGGTGTAGACTGTCCCTTTAAGTGACGTCATTGCATCAGCCAATAGGATTTTTTCTACCTTAATTCCGATTGGCTGATAGAATTCTATCAGCCAATCGGAATCTAAGGGACGCAAACTTGGATGACGTCACTTAAAGGTACCTTCATTCAGCTTTAATCGTCGGATGAAGAGGATGCTCCACGTCGGATGGCTTGGATGAAGACTTCTCCCGGTAAGTCGATCTTCAGGGGGTTAGTGTTAGTTTTTTTTAAGGGTGTATTGGGTGGGTTTTATTTTTAGTTTAGGGACTTTGGGCCTGCAAAAGAGCTAACTGCCATTTTAAGGGCAATGCCCATACAAATGCCCTTTTCAGGGCAATGAGGAGCTTAGGTTTCTTTAGATAGTATTTTATTTGGGGGGTTGATTGTGTGGGTGGTGGGTTTTACTGTTGGGGGGTTGTTTGTATTTTTTTTTACAGGTAAAAGAGCTGATTACTTTGGGGCAATGCCCCGCGAAAGGCCCTTTTTATTTTGGGGGGGGGGCTTTTTTATTTTAATAGGGCTATTAAATTAGGTGTAACTAGTTTAAATATCTTGTAATTTGTTTATTATTTTCTGTAATTTAGTGGTTTTTTTTGTACTTTAGCTAATTTAATTTAGTTAATTGTATTTAATTTAGTTAATTATAGTGTAGTGTTAGGTGTTATTGCAACTTAGGTTAGGTTTTATTTTACAGGTACTTTTGTATTTATTTTAGCTAGGTAGTTATTAAATAGTTAATAACAATTTAATAACTATTCTACCTAGTTAAAATAAATACAAACTTGCCTGTAAAATAAAAATAAACCCTAAGATAGCTACAATGTAACTATTAGTTATATTGTAGCTAGCTTAGGGTTTATTTTACAGGTATTTAGTTTTAAATAGGAATAATTTATTTAATGATAGGAATATTTATTTAGATTTATTGTAATTATATTTAAGTTAGGTGGTGTTAGGGTTAGGGTTAGACTTAGGTTTAGGGGTTAATAACTTTAATATAGTGGCGGCGGCGTTGGGAACGGCAGATTAGGGGTTAATAAATGTAGGTAGGTTGCAGCGACATTGGGGGCAGCAGATTACGGGTTAATAAATATAATGTAGGTGTCAGCGATGTTGAGGGTAGCAGATTAGGGGTTCATAAGTATAATGTAGATAGCGGCGGTGTCCGGAGAGGCAGATTAGGGGTTAATAATATAATGCAGGTGTCGGCGATGTCGGGGGCGGCAGATTAGGGGTTAATAAGTGTAAGATTAGGGGTGTTTAGACTCTGGGTTCATGTTAGGGTGTTAGGCGTAGACATAAATTTTATTTCCCCATAGGAATCAATGGGGCTGCGTTAAGGAGTCTTACGCTGCTTTTTTGCAGGTGTTAGACTTTTTTTCAGCTGGCTCTCCCCGTTGATTCCTATGGAGAAATCGTGCACAAGCACGTCCGACCAGCTCACCGCTGACTTATGCAGCGCTGGTATTGGAGTGCGGTAATGAGAAAAATTTTGCTCAACGCTGACTTCTTGTCTTTTAACAACGCGTTTGTAAAAACTCGTAATACCAACGCTGCAGGTAAGTGAGCGTTGAGAAAATACTGCTTGTTAGCACCGCATAGCCTCTAATGTAAAACTCGTAACCAGGCCATCATTTTTTTTTGTTTTATTTAACTTTGTTGAAAGGCAGTTATAGGCTATAATTCTGTCCCCATCTTTAAGGAACTAATTAAGATATCCCTATTAACTTTTTTTTTTCTTCTTGTGAAGCATTCCTTTTAACCCCTGAACTCTAGTGCACAATGCACATCACATAAAATGTCTGCAGAGACTTAAATACAAGGTAATCACAGAAGTAAAACGTATATTTATATAAGTGCACAAAAAGGTTCTGTGTGTATAGCGCTCGACTCACCGCTCCCAACGTGATAGCTGCAGGGGGTGGAGAGATCAATCCTCCTGTCGGCTCAAAGGAGAGTGGGTGCAATAATAGAAAGTCCTGTTATGCAGCCCCAGATTAAGTCTGCCAACTTAAAGAGCAAATATAAAGTGATCCAGTAAAGGGGCGCACCACAAAGACAATCAATCCAAAGTAAAAGTTAGTATTTGTTTATTACGGCACATCGTTAAAAGCATATAACAGGGCACACAGGCCCAGCAGGCTCACAGGTAAAATCACAACACAGGTGTGTCAGATAGTCAAGCATACATATTTCGTGAGCATGCTCACTTGTTGACTGCATATGTGACTAGTCTGACACACCTTTACTTATACCACAGTCTTAAAGGCACAGTGTAATTTAAGTAGTGGTATAGTTAACAAAGGACTCTAAACTGTATACTTTAGTTTATAGACTCTATACATCAAAATGAAAATAAATCGGGGGGAACTTCCGGGCGGCGTCCATGACAGGTTGCAAGTCTGTTTGCTGCTTCAAACTCTTACAAACATCTGCACATAATCTACCTTTTTATGCTCCATCGAGAGTTAACTTTTATTCAAATCTATACTGCAGAAAAAGCTCTTTCGACCAGTGCCATCCTATTTGGATTTGAAGTCAGTTTTCAGCCTACTGGAATATTACAAAGGTTGCGGCCTACTATTTGACCCCCCAGCAGGGCACCTGAGAGCCTCTGTCGTTATGGAGCAGTGATATCCCGCAAGACACTGCTAGAACTTTTATTTACCCAAGGTTATACACTTCTGCTGATTTTACGTATCCTGTGAGAGCTTGTCATGGAGACTGCTGAGGCTATCATTGGCAATATATGCTGCCTATTGGAAGCCTATATGAATACATATGAAGCAACACTACGTGAGGAACTTCAGTGTGGTGGTGCTGGTGCCTATACGCAGCCTAACTCAAAAGACCCGACTTCGCAGCTTGAGGAGAGTGGAGGCACATTGGGGCCCCGGTGCCCGCCACTCAGCAATAATGGTCCCTTAACAGAATCGGAGACCGGCCCAGAAGGGCTGGAGATAAGATGCAGGGAGGAGGCGGCTGAAATTGCAGCGAACACCACAGGGCATCATCTGTATCTGACAGATGCAAAAAAATGCCTAATTACGAGCCGCTCCTCCTGCGCGCTGTCACTAGAGTTCTGGACACTCAATTCTAATGGCACCACTGTCGGAGATCCACTTAAAGATATTGAAAGCGCACAGCTACAGTCACTGACCTCACTAGGACCTGATCTTACACAGCTGGGTGCTTTTTCTGTCGCAGCTTTGTTCGCGGACTGGCTGCAGGCGACTAGAGGCACAGCGGATTGGAGTATGGTCGGAACACCTTGCCGAGCTTTTGATTGCCTCACCCCAGCTACATATCGTAAACGAGCCGTTAAATCCGGAATTGGATGATTTATATCTATTTCCTGACAGTTATCGGAGGGCTGCTAAAACCACCACGTGAGGTCTAATATACAGAAGCAAGTTTCATTATGTGAATATTTTCAGTTTTATTTCCTAAGTCTAAGGCTACTTTACACCAACACTCCTAGATGTGAGCGAGGTATCTGAACTGATTACAGAAGCTGCCCAGAGTCATCCTTTATATTACGCACTAAGACTAATGTCCTGCTTACCTCTGACTTTGATTAACTATATGTTGTACCTCTATACTGGGACTTGCAGCTTAGCATGGAACCATAGGAGCAAACATTTTTCACAGTGAAACTACATTTTATTGATATATTTCTAGATATGGAATAGTTCATAGACGCATATCATCTAGGTTTAGGTGCTTTAATTTCCACTGCTATTGTGCTGGCTCTGTTCAATATGACGAGTTTGCTCCACGAGGGTTAATACCATTTGTCTGCCTGCGGCCGGGGCAGAACTCTTGGTTCCCACTATAGCTGATAGCACCAAGCTGCTAAAATTTATATTTTACTAACTCTAACTGGCATGTTCACTGTTGCAATATACAGCCCTACACTATTAGGCTCTCACATTACAGTTATGAGTGTGTTTTTGGTTATAAATATGTTTATATATATACATGTATTATAGACTTTCTCTAGTTAACAGATATATATGTGTTTGCTTATTGACATAGGATGCTAAAATTTTGCTGAGCATGTCCTATTTACCCCTATTTGTATATACTGCTGACGTTGCTTACCTAATCCTCAACTCATATAATAAGAGTGGTATTTGCCCATCCCATAGGATAACCTGACTTCTATTAAGTATAGAATCTGCGAGCCCTCACTTAAATGAACTAGACAAACTAGGTATTAGCTTACACCTTCTATAAGAAGACTGTGGTTAGTCTATATGTTAGCATAATTATATTCGGCACCATGCGTTAAAATATAGGTTCCTTCACCATGCTCTCTGACAAACCTGCAACTATATGAGATCTATATAATTGCTCGCTTTGGGCAATGTACGACAAAATAGCCACGAACCCCAGTAGCAAACCCCTATGAAGTATAGGTCTCTTTTGATAAGCTCTTCCTACTGCTGCATAACCTATCAGCATTAACTCCTACAGTAACTAAAAACTCTAATGAGGTTTTCCAGTCAGGATCCAAAAGTGGTCCTCTTTGATGACATTAGCCTCCATTAGCTTGGTTTGTTTAGTGCAGAGGGTCCAAAAGTGGCCTCAATTATCATTTTGGAGGGTACAGAATACTAGGCATAACATCTACATGTTGGTATCTTATATTTTATTCCTTTTTCTACCAGATATGTATGTTACCAATTTACAATATCACTTGTTTGTATCCCAGCATTACCTTTGTATCATAAGACTTGATATACTATGTATGCCTTTCCACTCTCATCAGCATTAATCCCTACAGTAACTAAAATTCTAATGAGGTTCTCCAGTCAGGATCCAAAAGTGGTCCTTTTTGGCGACATTAGCCTCCATTAGCTTGGTTTGTCAGTGCAGAGGTCCAAAAGTGGCCTCAATTATCATTTTGGAGGTGTACAGAACACTAGGCATAACATCTACCTGTTGTTATCTTTTGTTTTATCCTTTTTTTTCTACTAGATATGTATGGTACCAATTTACAATATCATTTGTTTGTATCCCAACACTATCTTTGTATCATAAGATTTGATATCCTATGTATGCCTTTTTGCTTTCAAAACCTCAAATAAAAATTATTAAAAAAAAAAAAAAAAAAAAATGAAAATAAATCAGACATTATCTTATAGCTATCCATAGACTATATAAATACCAATAATTATATCATATAACACTAAATTTGCAGCTTCTGAAATATAGCAACTTTAGACAGTTTATAATATATAAACCTATCGCACATGATGATTAGGTAGTACTGCCAAAAAAAATATATATCCCATTAAAGCTATATAAATTTTGTTTCACTTGATATAACACATATAGAAAAAAACTATCCTGGTTTAAAACCTTGAAGGTTAGAGACAAAATGAGGTATATATAGATCCAATTTGTAAAGGGGGAAGGAATATTTTGTAACAATATGTAATTACATGTAAAGAAGAAAATGCGATTGATTAAGTAAATAAATCAAGGTCCCTTCTCATATTTAAGCCTTGAGGGTTGCTTGTCTTAAGTGAAAAGATCCAATAGACCTCTCGTTTATTTAACTTATCTTCCCTGTTGCCCCCTCTTCTCCAATGGGGTACATGATCAATTCCTTGTAAGGTTAAACTTGACATATCTGAGTCATGAAGACTTTTAAAATGTCTGGATATTGGAGTGTCTGATTTTCTCATCTTTCCCAGACCGTAAATGTTCTAAGAACCTATCTTTGATAGGGCGCTTCGTTTTGCCTACATATTGACAATTGCAAATTGTGCATGTCAGAAGATAAACCACATGAGTGGTATTACAATTAATGAAAAAGTTTATCTTGTGATCTTGCAATTGTCAGTATGTAGGCAAAACGAAGCGTCCTATCAAATATAGGTTCTTAGAACACTTACGGTCCGGGAAAAGATAGAAATCAGAACACTCCAATATCCAGACATTTTAAAAGTCTTCATGACTCAGATATGTCAAGTTTAACCTTACAAGGAATTGATCATGTACCCCATTGGAGAAGAGGGGGCAACAGGGGAAGATAAGTTAAATAAACGAGAGGTCTATTGGATCTTTTCACTTAAGACAAGCAACCCTCAAGGCTTAAATATGAGAAGGGACCTTGATTTATTTACTTAATCAATCGCATTTCTTCTTTACATGTAATTACATATTGTTACAAAATATTCCTTCCCCCTTTACAAATTGGATCTATATATACCTCATTTTGTCTCTAACCTTCAAGGTTTTAAACCAGGATAGTTTTTTCTATATGTGTTATATCAAGTGAAACAAAATTTATATAGCTTTAATGGGATATATTTTTTTTTTTTGCAGTACTACCTAATCATCATGTGCGATAGGTTTATATATTTTAAACTGTCTAAAGTTGCTATATTTCAGAAGCTGCAAATTTAGTGTTATATGATATAATTATTGGTATTTATATAGTCTATGGATAGCTATAAGATAATGTCTGATTTATTTTCATTTTGATGTATAGAGTCTATAAACTAAAGTATACAGTTTAGAGTCCTTTGTTAACTATACCACTACTTAAATTACACTGTGCCTTTAAGACTGTGGTATAAGTAAAGGTGTGTCAGACTAGTCACATATGCAGTGAACAAGTGAGCATGCTCACGAAACATGTCTGCTTGACTATCTGACACACCTGTGTTGTGATTTTGCCTGTGAGCCTGCTGGGCCTGTGTGCCCTGTTATATGCTTTTAACGATGTGCCGTAATAAACAAATAGTAACTTTTACTTTGGATTGATTGTCTTTGTGGTGCGCCCCTTTACTGAACGTATATTTATATAACCATGTTGACTGTGCAAAACTAGGGAATGGGTGATAAAGGGATTTTTCTTCATAAATGGCAAGAGTCCACAGCTGCATTCATTACTTTTGGGAAATAAAAACCTGGCCACTAGAAAGAGGCAAAGACACCCCAGCCAAAGGCTTAAATACTCCTCACACTTCCCTCATCCCCCAGTCATTTTTTGCCTTTTGTCCCAGGAGGTTGGCAGAGAAGTGTCGGAAGTTTGTTTGTCTCTTATGGAGGGTAGTACTCTTCGACATGGGATGGGAATTTTAAGTAATCCTATCAGTCTCTCAGTAAGGGCCTGGATGAAAGTTAGAGTCCGGAGATGCAGGGAGATTCTTTCTGCGAAACCATCCCCGACTCATGTTACAGCTCCACAAGCAATCGGTGTTGTCGAACTTCACTTCGCTGCCTGCTTTCTTCTCTCAAGTCCATGGCGGAGGTGCTGCTACTATCTGTCACACTTGAAGGGCCATGTTTATGTTCCACAGCATAGATTCCAGTAAGATTGTTTCATTTTACTTCATTAGAATGTACTGTACTTCATTTGTTTCCTGTAAGGTGCTTTCTTGCGGGACTTATAAAACAATATAGGGTCTCAGTGAGATTCCTTTGGTGTTTTGGAATCGAGGGTTAATATCTCCTGAGTGAGATTATTGAATAGGGTTTTTTTTTTTTTTTTTAAAGAAGTTTTTATTTTGAAAAAATAACCGATTTTACAAAATGTAGATAAGAATATTTCCATAGTGTAACAATGAGGTACAGCAGTAAAAGTGCTTTTGGATTAAAGGTCCATACATCATACATAAAAGTGCAACAAGTTCAGTACACAGGTTCAGTGCAGAGACCTGTATGAGTGCAGTGCAGAGGCCATGCTCACAACATATATTAACATATAATAAATAGCGTTTTCTCCAACATTGGTGTGTCCGGTCCACGGCGTCATCCTTACTTGTGGGATATTCTCTTCCCCAACAGGAAATGGCAAAGAGTCCCAGCAAAGCTGGCCATATAGTCCCTCCTAGGCTCTGCCCACCCCAGTCATTCTCTTTGCCGTTGCACAGGCAACATCTCCACGGAGATGGTTAAGAGTTTTTTGGTGTTTAAATGTAGTTTTTATTCTTCTATCAAGTGTTTGTTATTTTAAAATAGTGCTGGTATGTAACTATTTACTCTGAAACAGAAAAGGATGAAGATTTTCTGTTCTGTGACAGGAAGATGATTTTAGCAGACAGTAACTAAAATCGATTGCTGTTTCCACATAGGACTGTTGAGATGAAGTAACTTCAGTTGGGGGAAACAGTTAGCAGACTTTTCTGCTTAAGGTATGACTAGCCCATATTTCTAACAAGACTGTGTAATGCTGGAAGGCTGTCATTTCCCCTCATGGGGACCGGTAAGCCATTTTCTTAGTCAAACAAACAGAATAAAGGGCTGAATATGGGCTAAAAAAACTGGTTAGACATTTTTATGGGCTAAATCGATTGCTTTATTTGGGCATATTATTCAGATTTTAGGCTGACAATTTGCATTTATAATCTTGGGGAACGTTTATAAAACGGCAGGCACTGTGTTAGACACCTTTTCCAGGTCAGGGGGGCCTTTCTAGTTATAGACTGAGCCCTCATTTTCGCGCCATTACTGCGCAGTTGTTTTTTGAGAGCAGGGCATGCAGATGCATGTGTGAGGATCTAAAAATCACTGGAAAAGCTTCTAGAAGGCGTCAATTGGTATCGTATTCCCCTCTGGGCTTGGTTGGGTCTCAGCAAAGACTATAGCTGGGACTGTATAGGGGTTAAATTTAAAAACGGCTCCGGTTCTGTTATTTTAAGGGTTAAAGCTCTGAAATTTGGTGTGCAATACTTTTAATGCTTTAAAGACACTGTGGTGAAATTTTGGTAATTTTTGAACAATTCCTTCATACTTTTTCACATATTCAGTAATAAAGTGTTTTCTGTTTGAAATTTAAAGAGACAGTAACGGTTTTGTTTTAAAACGTTTTTTGTGCTTTGTTGACAAGTTTAAGCCTGTTTAACATGTCTGTACCTTCAGATAAGCTATGTTCTATATGTATGAAAGCCAATGTGTCTCCCCATTTAAATTTATGTGATAATTGTGCCATAGCGTCCAAACAAAGTAAGGACAGTACTGCCACAGATAATGAAATTGCCCAAGATGATTCCTCAAATGAGGGGAGTAAACATGATACTACATCATCTCCTACTGTGTCTACACCAGTTTTGCCCACGCAGGAGGCCCCTAGTACTTCTAGTGCGCCAATGCTTATTACCATGCAACAATTAACGGCTGTAATGGATAGCTCCATAGCAAATATTTTATCCAAAATGCCTACTTATCAGAGAAAGCGCGATTGCTCTGTTTTAAACACTGAAGAGCAAGAGGGCGCTGATGATAATTGTTCTGTCTTACCCTCACACCAATCTGAAGGGGCCATGAGGGAGGTTTTGTCAGATGGAGAAATCTCAGATTCAGGAAAAATTTCTCATCAAGCTGAACCTGATGTTGTGACATTTAAATTTAAATTAGAACATCTCCGCGCACTGCTTAAGGAGGTGTTATCTACTCTGGATGATTGACAACTTGGTCATTCCAGAGAAATTATGCAAGATGGACAAGTTCATAGAGGTTCCGGTGCCCCCCAACGCTTTTCTATACCCAAGCGGGGTGGCGGACATAGTAAATAAGGAGTGGGAAAAGCCCGCATACCTTTTGTTCCCCCCCCCCCTATATTTAAGAAATTATTTCGTATGGTCGACCCCAGAAAGGACTTATGGCAGACAGTCCCTAAGGTCGAGGGGGCAGTTTCTACTCTAAACAAACGCACTACTATTCCTATCGAAGATAGTTGTGCTTTTTCAAAGATCCTATGGATAAAAAATTGGAAGGTTTGCTTAAAAAGATTTTTGTACAGCAAGGCTACCTTCTACAACCAATTTCATGGCATTGTTCCTGTCACTATCGGCAGCGTGGTTCTGGTTCGAGGGAACTAGAAAAGTCCGCTCAGTAGAGAAACTCCATATGAGGAGGTTATGGACAGAGTTCACGCACTTAAATTGACTAACTCTTTTATTTTAGATGCCGCTTTGCAATTAGCTAGATTAGCGGCGAAAAATTCAGGGTTTGCTATCGTGGCGCGCAGCAGCGCTTTGGCTAAAGTCTTGGTCAGCGGATGTGTCATCCAAGACAAAATTGCTTAACATCCCTTTCAAAGGTAAAACTTTATTTGGACCATAATTGAAAGAGATTATTTCAGACATCACTGGGGGAAAGGGCCACGCCCTTCCACAGGATAGGTCTTTTAAGGCTAAAAATAAGTCTAATTTTCGTCCCTTTCGCAGAAACGGACCGGCCTCTAATTCAGCATCCTCTAAGCAAAGAGGGTAATGCCTCACAACCCAAACCAGCCTGGAAACCAATGCAAGGCTGGAACAAGGGTAAGCAGGCCAAGAAGCCTGCCACTGCTAACAAAACAGCATGAAGGAGTAGCCCCCCGATCCGGGTCCGGATCTAGTGGGGGGGGCAGACTCTCTCTCTTTGCTCAGGCTTGGGCAAGAGATGTTCAGGATCCTTGGGCGCTAGAAATAGTTTCTCAAGGTTATCTCCTGGAATTCAAGGAACTACCCCCCAAGGGGAAGGTTCCACATGTCTCACTTATCCTCAAACCAAATAAAGAGACAGGCATTCTTACATTGTGTAGAAGACCTGTTAAAGATGGGAGTGATACACCCAGTTCCAATAAAGGAACAAGGAATGGGATTTTATTCCAATCTGTTCGTAGTTCCCAAAAAGAGGGAACGTTCAGACCAATTTTGGATTTGAAGATCCTAAACAAATTTCTCAGGGTACCACTCGTTCAAGATGGAAACCATTCGAACGATTCTACCCACCATCCAGGAAAGTCAATTTATGACTACCGTGGGATCTAAAGGATGCGTACCTACATATTCCTATCCACAAAGAACATCATCAGTTCCTAAGGTTCGCTTTTCTGGACAAGCATTACCAGTTTGTGGCCCTCCCATTCGGATTAGCCACTGCTCCAAGGATTTTCACAAAGGTGCTAGGGTCCCTTCTAGCGGTTCTAAGACCGAGGGGCATTGCAGTAGTACCTTACTTGGACGACATTCTAATACAAGCGTCGTCCCTGTCAAAAGCAAAGGCTCATACGGACATCATTCTAGCCTTTCTCAGATCTCACGGATGGAAGGTGAACAAAGAAAAAAGTTCTCTGTCTCCGTTCGACAAGAGTTCCCTTCTTGGGAACAATAATAGATTCCTTAGAAATGAGGATTTTTCTGACAGAGGTCAGAAAATCAAAACTTCTAAGCTCTTGTCAAGTGCTTCATTCTGTTCCTCGTCCTTCCATAGCGCAGTGCATGGAAGTAGTAGGATTGATGGTTGCAACAATGGACATAGTTCCTTTTGCACGAATTCATCTAAGACCATTACAAACTGTGCATGCTCAAACAGTGGAATGGGGATTATACAGACTTGTCTCCAATGATTCAAGTAGATCAAAAGACCAGAGATTCACTCCGTTGGTGGCTGACCCTGGACCATCTGTCCTAGGGGAATGAGCTTCCGCAGACCAGAGTGGGTCATTGTCACGACCGACGCCAGTCTAGTGGGCTGGGGGCGCGGTCTGGAATCCCTGAAAGGCTCAGGGTCTATGGTCTCGGGGAAGTGTCTCTTCTCCCGATAAACATTCTGGAACTGAGAGCGATATTCAATGCTCCAGAGCTTGGCCTCTACTAGCAAAGAGCCAAATTCATAAGATTCCAATCAGACAACATGACGACCGTTCATATAGCAAGTCATCAGGGGGGAACAAGGAGTTTCCTTGGCGATGAAAGAAGTGACCAAAATAATTCAATGGGCGGAGGATCACTCCTGCCACTTGTCTGCGATCCACATCCCAGGAGTGGAAAAATTGGGAGGGCGGATTTTTGAGTCCGTCAGACATTCCATCCGTGGGAGTGGGAACTCCATCCGGAAATCTTTGCCCAAATAACTCAATTATGGGGCATTCCAGACATGGATCTGATGGCGTCTCGTCAGAACTTCAAGGTTCCTTGCTACGGTCCAGATCCAGGATCCCAAGGCCGACTCTAGTAGATGCACTAGTAGCACTTTGGACCTTCAACCTAGCTTATGTATTTCCACCGTTTCCTCTCATTCCCAGGCTGGTAGCCAGGATCAATCAGGAGAGGGCCTCTGTGATCTTGATAGCTCCTGCGTGGCCACGCAGGACTTGGTATGCAGACCTGGTGTGAATATGTCCATCGACTCCACATGGAAGCTACCTTTGAGACAGGACCTTCTTGTTCATGGGTCCATTCGAACATCCAAATCTGGTCTCCCTCCAGCTGACGAGCTTGGAGGATTGAATTGCTTGATTCTATCGAAGCGTGGGTTTTTCAGATTCTGTTATAGATACTCGTGATTCAGGGCCAGGAAACCTGTAACTAGAAAAATTACCATAAAATATGGAAAAAATATATCTGTTGGTATGAATCCAAAGGATTCCCATGGAATCAGATAAAAAATTCCTAAGATTCTCTCCTTTCTACAAGAAGGTTTGGAGAAAGGATTGTCTGCAAGTTCTCTAAAGGGACAGATTTCTGCTTTATCTGTCTTACTACACAAAAGACTGGCAGCTGTGCCAGATGTTCAAGTATTTGTTCAGGCTCTGGTTAGGATCAAGCCTGTTTACAGACCTTTGACTCCTCCCTGGAGTCTAAATCTAGTTCTTTCAGTTCTTCAAGGGGTTCCGTTTGAACCTTACATTCCATAGATTATTAAGTTACTATCTTGGAAAAGTTTTGTTTTTAGTTGCAATTTCTTCTGCTAGAAGAGTTTCAGAGTTATCTGCTCTGCAGTGTTCTCCGCCCTATCTGGTGTTCCATGCAGATAAGGTGGTTTTGCGTACTAAGCCTGGTTTTCTTCCTAAAGTTGTTTCTAACAAAATATTAACCAGGAGATAGTTGTACCTTCTTTGTGTCCGAATCCAGTTTCAAAGAAGGAACGTTTGTTACACAATTTGGACGTTGTCCGTGCTCTAAATTCTATTTAGAGGCTACTAAGATTTCAGACAAACATCTTCCTTGTTTGTTGTTTATTCTGGTAAAAGGAGAGGTCAAAAAGCATCATCTGATTGGCTTATGAGACTGCCGGACGGCAGCCTCCTGAAAGAATCACAGCTCACTCCACTAGGGCTGTGGCTTCCACATGGGCCTTCAAGAACGAGGCTTCTGTTGACCAGATATGTAAGGCAGCGACTTGGTCTTCACTGCACACTTTTGCCAAATTTTACAAATTTGATACTTTTGCTTCTTTCGGAGGCTATTTTTGGGAGAAAGGTTTTGCAAGCTGTGGTGCCTTCCGTTTAGGTAACCTGATTTGCTCCCTCCCTTCATCCGTGTCCTAAAGCTTTGGTATTGGTTCCCACAAGTAAGGATGACGCCGTGGACCGGACACACCAATGTTGGGAGAAAACAGAATTTATGCTTACCTGATAAATTACTTTCTCCAACGGTGTGTCCGGTCCACGGCCCGCCCTGGTTTTTAATCAGGTCCTGATGAATTATTTTCTCTAACTACAGTCACCACGGTACCATATGGTTTCTCCTATATATATTCCTCCTGTCGGTCGGTCGAATGACTGGGGTGGGGCGGAGCCTAGGAGGGACTATATGGCCAGCTTTGCTGGGACTCTTGCATTTCCTGTTGGGGAAGAGAATATCCCACAAGTAAGGTATGACGCTGTGGACCGGACACACCGTTGGAGAAAAGTAATTTATCAGGTAAGCATAAATTCTGTTATCCTCAAAAGGGGTACTGGCAACTGGCTAAGATGGTGTCTAAGGGCAAAGCCTGATGTTTTGGTATTATTGGATGTTAGTGGGTTATAAGTTTGTGTCGCTCTTTGTGCTGGTTCCATAAAGATAATTTAAGTTTGTGTGTGACTACTGAGCCTGATTGAGGTGGAGGTACCTTTCAAGATGTAGGAAACTCTCTACTGGTCCTCCAACTCTTTCTTCAGTCGGGGTATTGGAAGATTTCCAGTGTCTTGGGATTAGGGTTTTAGTGCTGTTTAGGCATGAGATCAAAACAGGGTCCCCTAGCATTACTGTCGTGCATTTGGGCATGAGTAGAAATGGTAAGATCTGTGGATCGTTTGGTAGCTGTTTGCCTATTGCGTCTGACATGCGCTCCAGTACCGTCAGCCAGAACGTATCTAGTTTATTACAATGCCACCATATGTGTGGCCCTTAATTGTGACACCCGACTTCTAATGAAGTGTCTTGAAGTTTCAGGGCAGGTCCGGGGTTTGTGGCAAAGTGAGGACATAGGGACAGAATATTAGAGATGTTAGTGGATGTGTTTATTAATTTATCCCATGTCATGAAAAAGTCAGAGAGTAGAGGGTTTTGTGCTATGTTAGAGGGTCTGTAAGCCCAGCGTTGCTTAGACCCAGTAAGTATCTATCAATCCGGACCCATTGTTTATTGTTATTGTTTGTGCACCAATCCAATAGCTTATGCAGCATTATAGCTTCTTTATAAATGAAGATATTAGGGACTCCCGACCCACCCCTGTCCTTGGTAAGTACATGTTCTTTCCAGCAATTCTGGGCCTAGCTCCCTGCCAAATGTATTGCTCTATTAGTGATTGTACAAATCCAAGATATTGATTTATTTTTCCAGCTTGATAAGTCTGTGGTTAGCGTTTTTTTCCATAGTTTAGTAGTTGGCTGTGTATACTGTTTCAACATCAGGTGCTAGGTAAATGCCCAAGTATTTCAGTTTAATTATTTGTCTTTTCAGGGGGGCAGTTTGGGATCAAATGATTCATTTCTCTTTCCCCATAATTTATATTTAAATATTCAGATTTTGTTAATCTTCTCAAAAGCCTCAAGGGCCCCTGTGAGGGAAGACTCTATCTGAGTAAGGGTGAGGAGAACATCATTGGTGTATAACCCGAATCCCTGTGATGAGGGTGTCATTTCTGATCTGTTGGGGCAAGTGTTTCAATGAATAAGGCAAATAAAGCAGGCGAGAAAGGACAGCCTTGCCTTGTGCCATTGTATATATTGAAGCTGTCTGACAAAACGCCATTAACCTTAATCCTAGCAGTGGGAGCCGAATATAGGGAAAATACTAATTCTAAGAATTTGTCGCCGAATTTCATTTTTCTGCATTACTGTTTTCAGGAAAAGCCAATTAACACGGTTGAAAGCTTTATCTGCGTCCATAGAAACAATAATGGTAGGGGTGCGAGTGGCCTGGGCATGGAAATAATCTGTAGTGTTTTCAGGGTGTTATCCCTAGCCACCCTTCCCGGGATGAAGCCTACCTAGTCTGTGTTGATTAATTTAGGTAAGTATCTGTTCAGTCTTGTTGCTAGTATCTTGGCGAAGATTTTTATGTCAGAATTTAAAGGGACAGTCTAGTCCAAAATAAACTTTCATGATTCAGATAGAGAATGTAATTTTAAACAATTTTCCAATTTACTTTTATCACTAATTTTGCTTTGTTCTCTTGGTATTAGTTGAAAGCTAAACCTAGTAGGTTCATATGCTAATTTCTAAGCCCTTGAAGGCCGCCTCTTCTCTCAGGGCATTATGACAGTTTTTCACCACTAGAGGGTGTTAGTTCACGTTTGTCATATAGATAACATTGTGCTCACATACGTGGAGTTCCAGTGAGCAAGCTCTGATTGGCTAAAATGGATGTCTGTCAAAAGAACTGAAATAAGGGGACAGTTTGCAGAGGCTTAGATACATGGTAATCACAGAGGTAAAAAGTGTATTTATATAACTGTGTTGGTAATGCAAAACTAGGGAATGGGTAATAAAGGAATTATCTATCTTTTCAAACATAAAAATTCTGGTGTAGACTGTCCCTTTAAGAGGGATATGGGACGGAAATTTCCGGGTCTATTTGGCATTTTCCCTGGTTTGGGGAGGACTGTGATGTGAGCCTCAAGTGAGTTACCTGAGAATCCTCCGGAGTGAATTAATGACGAGTTGAAGGTGTTTGTTAAGGGACAAGCGAGGTGGTGGATGTATGTCTTATAGTATGTCATGTTAAACCCATCTGGGCCAGGGTTTTTACCTCCAGGCATGTCTTTAATCGCGTTTTTTGTTTCGTCTCTATCTAAAGTTGGTAAGTTTAAGTCCTCAAGATAGGTTTCAATGTCTTGTTGGGTGGGGGTACTGTATAAGTTGTACAGGGTTGCGTAGTACTGTCAAACATGTCTGCTATATTTTTACTCTCCTTTTGAAGATTTCCATGTTTGTTAATAATAGAGTGGATGTGTGCATTTAATTGGGTTCTCTTAAGAGTTTTAGCGAGAGAGGACCCCTCTTTATCTTTGATATCAAAGTATTTTTGTTTCATCAGTGCTGCTTTCTTTTGGTGTTCTTTGATTAGGTGGTCTTTGAGGTCTTTCCTAGACTGTGTTAGTGATTCTAGTATGCTAGTGGCCTGTGGATGTTTTTTGTGCTCTTTTTCACAGTAACTAATTTGGGACATAGTAGAGTTTATAAATTGTCTGTTCGATTTTTTTCCTTGGCTTTGTGCGCTATCAGTTCACCTCTTATAACACACTTGTGCGTCTCCCAGAGGGTGGCTGAGGTTATGTGTTCTGTGTCATTTTCTCTAAAATAGTTTTCTATGGACTGGTCTACAGCCTGTTTAGTTAGTACATTCCCTAGTAGGAAGGCATCCATACGCCAGATGAAAGGGCGCTGTGGCATGTCTGGCCACGCCACCTCGCATTGTATGGGGGCATGATCCGACCATGTGATTGGTAAAATTTGCGAGTCAGTGATCATGGAGAGGCCCAACTGGTCTGTATGTATGTGATCTATGCTGGTGTATGTGTTGTGTGGGTGTGAGTAAAAGGTGTAGTCCCTGATGTCAGGATTAATGTTCCTCCAGCCGTAATAGGTTTAGGTTATTAGTTACCGATTTTAGGACTTGTTTAGGGGTATTAGTGATGCCTGTAGAGGTGTCCATTGTTGGATCCAGTGACAAATTAAAGTCGCCCCCTATGAATAGTGTCCCCTGGGTGTGTTCTAGTAGGAGGTTGGTTATGTGTCTGAATAAGGTGTGCTGTTCTTTATTTGGGAGTATATTGTTCAAGGTAATTGACCTATTGAATAATAAATCAGGTACCTGCCATCCTTGTCTTTCTCTATGTGGGTCGCTTGGAAGTGTAGGGGAATTTTTTAAGTAGAATGATTACCCTTTTATGGGACGAACATAGGACGGATTGGAGATACAACTAGGGCGAACTCCCAGACCAGCTGACGGTTAGGTGGAATCCGTAATACTTTAGGCTAGTCTGGCCTGATGGTGGCCTGATCATCCCTTCCTAGTTGCTCCTTGACTTTTTTTTTCTCTCTTCTTCTTCTCTCCTCTGCCCTACCCCCCCCCCCCCCCCCCAGAAGAGGTTCTTCGGGTTTCTCAACTTCCCATTGCCCCACGAGTTTGGTTTGATATGTCATGCTATAAAGTTTAAAAATTTACATGTTGTCCATTTCGGATTACTCTAATCTTGTAAAAGCACCTGTTTTTTTCTGACTCTCAGTGTGAAGTCTTGAAGTCGAGAACTCTGTCTTCTGATAAGTACCAGCTACCAGATCCCGTCTGTGGATCTATTTTACATTGTTGACGCCAGAGTGTTTAACTATCTAAAAACTGAGGCAACAATGAAAGACAATACCATAATTCAATTAGCATCTTGTTTATACGTGTTTACTATGGCGAACTTACTGATTTGTATTGTTGCCTGAGATGTTGTCCTTCATTTTGAGATTGTTACTCTGATTTCCATTGCCTTAATAAAAATATTTGAAAAAAAAAAAAAGAATGATTACCCCTCCCTTCCTGTACAGCCAATCGCTGTAGAAGCTTATTCTATATTTGTGACTCAGGAGTTTGGGTTTGTGACCTCTCTTAAAGTGTGTCTCCTGTATAAATAGGATATCACTGGGGACTTTGTAAAGGTCTTAAAAGGGTCATTGACCTCTTTTCCGGGCTATTCAGCCCTTTCACATTTATGGTTTGTAATGGATATGGTATGTGCCATGGTGGACGGTTATTGCGAGCAGAGTGTTAGCCTGTCTGCCTGATGTAGGTTTTACTCTGTGTCTGGTATGAGGTAAGTAATATAAGCTACCGCTGTACTATATACTGAGTCAATGTAACATGTTCAAAAATAATAGTGCAAAAAATTTTGAGGCTGTGCAATAACAGAAATAAGCAGTAAAAACACAATACAATAACACTTATAAAGGCAAATTTTAAACTCTTTTGTTTCAATTTCTTCTTTTCTTTTCTATCTGGAAAGTTCAATTAACAAAAAGTTACAGTCCTGCAACAATAAAAAAACAACTGGGGGTAGTATCCCCACTTCCAAACCTAAAGAATTGTGGGAAAAAGAAAAAAAATATTATGTCAGTACGACCTTTAAGCGCCATGGCTAGAATGGGATGTCAGTTCGAGGTGGGAGATGCCATGGATCTAATGGGCATCGAGACCTGATCCACACTTTCAGATACAGAGTGAGGTCCCTGGGCTGGCAGAATTGTGAGTTTTGTGTGGTTGGTTGTTTATCCGCTGAGAGTCTCTGGGGAGAGTTGACGGTCCTCTGGGTGCGTGATATTGAGTTGGAGGGTTTTGTTGAATCTTGGCAGGTCCTCCAGAGACCTGAAGGTGGCTGTTGTATCTCCCTTAGATGCGTAATGCTGACCGGGAATCCCCACCGTATGGGGGATCTGCTGGCTCCCTCAAGACTATGGTGATGAAACTCAGCTCCCTCCTCTTCTGCCAGTGTTGCTCGGCTGAGGTCTGCAAAGATCTGGATGTGGATTCCAGCATGCATTACTTTTTGTTTTTGTCTGGCCTGTTCTAAAGAATTTCTTCTCTGTCCCTTGTAATCTAATAGCTTTACAATTATGTCCCTGAGGGGGTGCCTTCGGAGGGGCTTTGCTCTCAGGCCCTGTGGGCCTCTTTCAATGCGTATATCTGCGGTGCTATTTGGGCACTTCAGGGTCCTGAACAAGTCCTGGAGGCAGCCTTCTATGGGCGTTTGGCTGGATTGTCTCTGGATCCCACGTATGCGCAGGTTGTTACGCCTGCCTCTGTTGGTCCAGGTCCTCATATTCTCCATCAGTTTGATGTATAGTTTCTTCCTTGATCGTATGCAACTTTGGAAATGTACTGTATGTCATTATTGACCATGTTGTGGCTCTCCTCGAAGACCGAGACCCTTTGTGTACTTTAGATAGGTCTCTTTTTAGTTCCCCGTACCAGTTTTTGACCTCTCCTAAGATATCTTTAATATCATCTTTTGTGCATAGCTTTTTGCAGATCATCTTTCGTAATGGCAGGCACGCGTGTAGTTTTCTTCTCGTGTTGCTGCTGTTCTGTGGATGCGGCCATTTTCGTTGGGTTTTGCGGCTAGTCTTGTTGTTTGAGGGGAATTGTTTGCATTAGCTTGGAGCTGTTTACGTGTTGGTCTTAGAGTTTCTGCAGCCAGGCATATCCAGGAGGCGCTTATTATCAGGGAGGGTTCAGATGCCTAAAAGGCTGGGTGCATGCAGAGTGGGGGTGGCAGTGTGAGGTCAATGTAGCCCTGGCGGGCTGTCGCAGTCCAGACCCCAGCGCAGTATGCGTGTAAAGTATTGTAAAGGCGAGCTTCCCTACCTGAGATGGCAATCTATATGCTGAGGCTTAGCGCAGGGGTTTTGGATAATGAGGACCCTGAGATTTGTGTCCATGGCAGTTCATGCAGTGTGCTGTGGCATTTGTGGTGTATGCGAGAGCCAGCTCACTTCTGTGTTCTTCCAGTGTCCCTGTATAGAGAAGCCTGTTTCCTGTAGCTTAGAGAAGGTTCTGGCTGGGGAGTTCCAAGACAGTGCCCTGTGTGGTGGATCTTCTTTTGTAAAAGCAGCTGAGGAAGGTGGCAACTAAGGGCCAGCTCCAGGCTCTGCCCCTGTATGGAAAATGCACTGCAGTTAATTTTTAGTGCGTAGAGGCAGGGGAGCTGTAGCAAATTGCGTGCAGGGCCGCACTTCTGGTTTGGGAAAACCGGCTTTGTTTTTGCGGTGTGGGCTAGAAACAATTCATGCACCTGTGTTGCCATTTTTGTGGCGATCCCCCAGGTCTATGCATGCGGTCTGGAAGTGGGGCTTAGGAGCTCCTGAATTATGCAGCCATCTCCCTGACCGGCTAGGTTACGCCCCCGAACAGGTTTTTTTTAATCATGTTTGTTATGTGATTCAATCTGCTTATGTGTAGTGTTAACTAGGATCCTGGCTTTGAACATAAAGGCCTTTGGAAGTGATGCAACCTTATGGTTGGGCGTGCTTTTTTTGGATTGTACGGTTCACCTTTTGATTGGGCGTGTTTACGATCTGGTCTTCCATTTCCGCATTCCTGACCGTGTGGCGTTGGAAAAATTTCTGGCCTGCCAGTGTCTAGTGCATAGGAGGTGGTGAGTGCCCCAGCCATTGTGGGTGTCAGGTTCCGTTTAAATTTTGTTTTCTTATAATCCATATTATTATATTCTCTATACAGTTATGGAGAAATCTGTTTCAAATTTCAGATTCAGATTCTTTGACTTGTTAAGAATGCAAATTGGCCCTGTTGACACATGTCAATCAGTTATGTTCTGTATGCCGTATTAAAGCCCCTTGTTCCTCGGGCTCGGGGAAATAAGGGACCTACTACTACACATGCGGGTAACCCAGATAATGTTTATCCCTCCTTGCAGGACGGCTTGTTCCCCCCGGAGGTCGCAGCACATTTTTGCTTTCACATATTTTTTGGCGATTATGCGCCTGCAAAGTCCAGACGTTTATTTGCGTTTTTCTTCGTGCCCTATTGTCCCGGGTCTCCCGGCCTTGGGTGGGCCTTTGCAGTTCCCTGCGGGTGTAGCTGTCCCTGAGTGTTGTGCCTTTCATTACAGAATAGCGCGCCTTCAAGTTTTACTCAGACACGTTTTTGAGTTGTTAGAGGACCCTATCCTTAACGGATACGGGAATCTGCAGTATTCTACTTTGAATGGCTCACCTCATTAGACATGAGGGAATGACGTAATCTCCTATTTGTCGGTTTACTGAGATCCTTCCAAGTTTGTTGGAAGATCAGGGTTCTGTTTGGCTGGTCCTACGGGTATGCATGTTCTTCTTGGGAGTTAACCTACGGATTGCCTTATATTTTCTTTTATCCAGTTAGGATGTCTTTTATTTTTGATTATATGTTTCCATCGGGAACTTTCTCTGGGATCGATCCTCGCTGTTTGCTTCTGCGGAAATTTGTTACAGGACACGTTGGTCCTATGTTTGTCTGTTATCTTTTCCCCTCTGAGGGAGGATTTAGGCAGCTTGACAGTTATGGCCCTGTCTGCAGGCTGGTCCTGCTCGGGTTCAGTTCTTCTGTCTCGTGGCTTGTTCAGACACGTGGTGCCTGTTCTGCCCGGCTGGGCCGGTTGAGGCACTGAGTGCTCACTTTAATATATATCAGCAACATAAGAAAAGGAGACATTTTTTAAAATAATACAGTCCTTTCAAAACAAAGGAATGTTTTATCAACATGGCAAAATACAATAAGGAAGAAAAAAAGAATCAGTATGAATAAATTATACCAGCCAACACTGAAGTTTGGATTATTGACATCAAATATTCTGTGGTATAAATGGGCAGTAGTAGCAAAAACAGTTTTTGATTAGACCAGTCAATTATGTATAAAAATACTGTAGAACATAATATAAGAAATCCCCTTTCTTTAAAGGCCTTTCCACATATAGACAATAAATTACAGAAGAAGGTTAAACATTTAAGTATTTTATCCAATACATTACTAGCTTGGAAAAATATATGTAGATATTTTCACATTAACAATAAGATTTCAAATTATTTGCCTATACAAGGAAATCCAGATTTTGTGGCAGTTTATACAACTAAAGCGTTTAAAATATGGGAAAGAAAAGGCTTAGACAGAGTTCTGCAACTTATAGATACAAATAATAGGGTTATAACATCCACACATGGGGGGCATATTTAACAATGTGCGAGCGGACATAATACAAAGTAGCATATCATGTCCGCTGCACATTGCTGCCCATCGATAAATGCAGACAGCATTTGCTGTCGGCATTTATCATTGCACCAGCAGTTCTTGTAAACTGCTGGTGCAATGCCGCCCCCTGCAGATTCACGGCCAATCGTCCTCTAGCAAAGGGGTGTCATTCAATACCGCTGCTTCATAACTTCTTGATAAGATCTATACAGAGCTTGATAAATATGCCCCCATGGTATGGTTTGAAAGTTAGTTGTATTTGAAAATGCAATGGCCTTTGGAAAGATGGAGTATGAAAAACTGGGGTTTTATATAAACAACTGGTAGTAAGAGACTCTGCAATGTTATTAGGAAATATTTCTTTGAAATGGTCTTAATTTTTATCAAAATAAATTTGACAACTTAATATAAAAATAGTGTAAAAAAGTTATAACTGCTACAAGTTCAATAAGCTTTAGAGAGTCACATTCATTACATGTTGCATTTTATACACCATATCTAAATGGACACAACTGAAAAATAGTAACTATTTGAAGTGTTGTTTTAATAACCCTGATTTACTGCCTTGTATTTGGTAAATGCAAGTGTGCTTAATATATGCTGTTAAGATTGGGCTTCACATGCCTCTTACAGTTCACAGGCAAATGTCTTACAGTTCACAGGCAAAAGGATATACTCCTCCGACGTACCTTATATCATATTTGTCCATGATACGATCCCACCATAAACACTATGGGCACCCTGGAGACAAACTTTAACCTTTACTTCAAATGTAGCAGAGTAGAGGGTATCGCCAATCATGGACCACACTGTGGGTTTACTTCTCAGACTATCTTGTCCTCGCCACTCCAAACGTCCTACCCGGCGTATCCCTTCCACTGACTGGAACAGGGTGATGACGTCGTCATAGGGAAACCTGAGCCTGGATCAGGGCCTCATCCATGGATACCAATGAAAGAAGACTGTGCTGGTCAAATATGAATTAATGCAAAAAAGATGGTCTCTTTCCATAAAACAAATAAACTTTATTAATAAACTTAAAAATTCATATGGAGAATATAGCAAACACAGCAAGTATACAGGACAGCATAACACCAGTTAGCTTACGCATTTCAACAATCAGCCGTAATCATAACCTTACTGGTAATGACACTCATACTATTTAAAATGCTTGTACTTCACATCAATTAGTTAAAAGAAATGTGCGCCCTCTCTGACAACACCTGCTGAATACTTAATATAATTAAATGACATTCAAAAGCCTACCTAGCACGTTAAAAGAAATGGAAAACAATCAAATAAAGTATATACATAGCTATACGTGAATTTTAGTAAAATAGTAGATTATGTCTACGCCGACATTGCAGTCACTATTCCTCAATGCAAGGAATTAAGAATGTAGAGACACAGTCACATTTGGCAATAAACAGCTGACACCATGTCCTATTAAAGATAGTAAAAAAGTTACAATACACATATAGTTTTAGATCTCCAATTGCTGCATGAACACTTGAGACTATATACTAAATGATAGTAACCAATTCATGGTAACCACAAGGATACTCGTGAACAATAGTTGCTAATCCAAAAAATGCACATAATCATAGTATCCACCTTGGAGTACAGTATGTAAAACGCAAAATTAAAAAACGCAAAATGGAAAAACATACAATCCCTAATAAATATAACCCCACTCTACACTACATACACAACCTCCCATTAGTGAATTGGTATTACATGTATGGGTTAACAAAGGGGCCATTATTTCTAATAGTTTATAATGTCATATTTAGAATGTAAGCCAAGAGGGATCCTAGTTTTGAGTCTTAAGATCCAGCATTTCTCCCGCTTGGCCAGTAACCAATCCAGATCACCCCCTCTCTTCCGCTTAGTCACCGTTTCAATAGCACACCATCGAAAGGTGTTCAGCTCACAATTGTGCTTTTCTGCAATGTGCTGAACTAAAGGAGTGGAAGATCTGCCTGTACTGATCGTAGATAAATGTTCCCTGATATGGGAATTGATATCTCTGGAAGTTAACCCTATATACTGAATACTAAACTGTTCACAGCTGATGAGATTAATCACGTATGTTGCGGTACATTTTAGACAAGACTTGATATTGAACACTTCATTGGTTACATGGGATTTAAAGGTTTTAGTTATTGTCACATATTCACATGGTTTACACTTTCTGTGACCACATCTATACATCCCCAGATGTCTCAAACCATCCACAAGACCCCACCCTTGAGTTATTTTTTTTCTTTAGCACATCTTTTTTCCCTGCTCCTTTATGACTCTTATTCCATTTTCCTAACTCACTTTGCTTGGCTATATTTAAACTGAGGTATGTGTGAGGTGAGAGGTTTTTTGTAGGGGCTCTTGGGGTTGGGAATTTGTGCCTCCTAGTGATAGAGAAGAGTAATTCCCAAAAGAAATGGATGGTGGACTCTCACCACCATGAAATAAATACAATTATCAGGTAATCATAAAATATATTGTTTACATTTTGAGCAGAAAAAAATAGGTAAAAAATAGTTGACTCATTATCCTTGCACAAGAAATCAGATATTTAGATGTTGGATCATCATCTCATCCACCGAGGTTATCAAGACTCCTAAAAATGCTAAATTAACTTCTTTTGTTAGAACAATATAATAAACAATTACATTTGGAGACAAAAACTAAAAAATATTTGGAAAAATGGAAGTTATTTATTAAACTGCAAAAAAGGCAAATTTTCAGATATTTTTAAATACAAAGTATATGTTTGAACAAAATCTGGGAGGCAGATGGATCTTGGTGGATGGTAGGGAATGGTGTTCTAGAATGAGGGGATAGGGGCAGGGAAAATAATTTATTTATTTTCTCTCTCTTGCCTATGTACATGTATTTGTATTCATATATGTATTTATATTCGTATTTACAGAGATATTTTATAAGAACTTATGTTGTTGTTTGTTAAATAAGGAAAATGTTCTTAGCTGGAAATACTAGATATGTTCTAAATCTAATGTAAATAGATAGAGTTAACAGTAATGCCAAAGATTGTGTTAAATGCTTTATAAAACAAATGGCTCTAAATGTGAGTATAATTTTTCAGATGTAGATCATGTTCATTGCTATTAGTACTATTGTACCATTGATGATGCTATTTTAATTTTAATGTATAAAAATGTGTTTGGTTAGATGTATGATGGTAATAAATATAATGACATTTTTTAAAATGTAATAAAAAGAACTTCAGGACTTTGGAAATCATGGCCAGTTAACTCCCTCTTCCCATAGACTTCTATGGGATGCTCTAAAGAAAGCCTATTCCATTTACCTCTCTCCTGCTGACGCCAACACTGCGCTAGATCAACTGCGCTAAAGTCAAAGGTGCATTAGAAATACTTAAAATTTCCGTTATTCACTTAGAAAAAAATAATCTTATATATATATATATATATATATATATATATATATATATCTATATATATATATATATATCTATATATATATATATACAGTACCTATATTTCTATAAAAAGATCATTTTTTTCTAAGTGAAGAACATTTCAAGTATGTCTATTAAAAACATATTAAAACATTAAAAATGAAAATGCATATTTCAAGGTATTTGACCTCACAAATGCTCTTTTGGCTGAATGGGCACACATTTCCACAGACACACGCCAAAATCTTGTTGAAAGATTTCCCAGAGAATAGGTAGTGGCTGTTATAGTCATGAAGGACGGGGGCTCCATATTAATGCCAATATTTGGGATGTTGAACAAGCTTATATATATATGTGATGGTCAGGTGTCCAATGTCAAATATAAGCTAAAATTGTTTTGTATGTTTGTGATAACCAAAACAAAGGGCTGTATGGATTGTATAAAAAAAACAGCGTTTGTTTTACTTGGTCTTAAGAATTATATTTATCCAATGTGCTTTAAAATTTAAAAAGTACCAAATACATTTTAAACTAAGTATATAAACATCGCTTTTTGCTGAATGTGCAATAGTAATGAAAACTTTCAGAAAGGTCCATTCATTTATTATTCATATAGTTTTTGCATATTACAGAAATAACTTGGAGTCACAGCTGCAAACATTCCTTGAAGAGAGTAAAATGAAATATCCGTTTTTTTCAGAAATGATTGTCTTTGGTAAGTGCAAACATCTGCTTAATTTTGATACTTTGCTTAAAATGTTACTCAGTATTGAGTCATTATGGCAATCATAGTATGATTAACACGAGAGTTGTGTTTTGCTACACTGATGTTACATGTGACTGTGGATGAATTATGTCTGGACCAAATAGCAAAATATGTAGGGCTAGATTCCAAGTAGAGCAGTATTTACTGCTTCCGCTAGATCGCTTATTGCACTAGAATTAATCTTTTTGTGCGTGTCGGGTTGCGCTGGTATTACGAGTTGAAAGTAAAAAGTTATCACACTAGTGCTAACCTCACAAGCGCAAACAGGTTATTTCTAGTGCAATTACACTGTCTCACAAAAGATAACCTCTTCCCCACTGAAGTCAATGGAGAAAAAACACCCAAGTCGCGTGCTAACCTGAACTCATATTCTCATATGCGCTAACCCGACATATAAATATGAATATTTAACATTCCAATGTTCTGCACATATATATATCTGATGGTATTTTGTACAATATATATTTATACCTATATATATATATATATATATATATATATATATATATATATATATATATATATATATATATACAGGGAGTGCAGAATTATTAGGCAAGTTGTATTTTTGAGGATTAATTTATTATTGAACAACAACCATGTTCTCAATGAACCCAAAAAACTCATTAATATCAAAGCTGAATATTTTTGGAAGTAGTTTTTAGTTTGTTTTTAGTTTTAGCTATTTTAGGGGGATATCTGTGTGTGCAGGTGACTATTACTGTTCATAATTATTAGGCAACTTAACAAAAAACAAATATATACCCATTTCAATTATTTATTTTTACCAGTGAAACCAATATAACATCTCAACATTCACAAATATACATTTCTGACATTCAAAAACAAATCAGTGACCAATATAGCCACCTTTCTTTGCAAGGACACTCAAAAGCCTGCCATCCATGGATTCTGTCAGTGTTTTGATCTGTTCACCATCAACATTGCGTGCAGCAGCAACCACAGCCTCCCAGACACTGTTCAGAGAGGTGTACTGTTTCCCTCCTTGTAAATCTCACATTTGATGATGGACCACAGGTTCTCAATGGGGTTCAGATCAGGTGAACAAGGAGGCCATGTCATTAGATTTTCTTCTTTTATACCCTTTCTTGCCAGCCACGCTGTGGAGTACTTGGACGCGTGTGATGAAGCATTGTCCTGCATGAAAATCATGTTTTTCTTGAAGGATGCAGACTTCTTCCTGTACCACTGCTTGAAGAAGGTGTCTTCCAGAAACTGGCAGTAGGACTGGAAGTTGAGCTTGACTCCATCCTCAACCCGAAAAGGCCCCACAAGCTCATCTTTGATGATACCAGCCCAAACCAGTACTCTACCTCCACCTTGCTGGCGTCTGAGTCGGACTGGAGCTCTCTGCCCTTTACCAATCCAGCCACGGGCCCATCCATCTGGCCCATCAAGACTCACTCTCATTTCATCAGTCCATAAAACCTTAGAAAAATCAGTTTGAGATATTTCTTGGCCAGTCTTGACGTTTCAGCTTGTGTGTCTTGTTCAGTGGTGGTCGTCTTTCAGCCTTTCTTACCTTGGCCATGTCTCTGAGTATTGCACACCTTGTGCTTTTGGGCACTCCAGTGATGTTGCAGCTCTGAAATATGGCCAAACTGGTGGCAAGTGGCATCTTGGCAGCTGCACGCTTGACTTTTCTCAGTTCATGGGCAGTTATTTTGCGCCTTGGTTTTTCCACACGCTTCTTGCGACCCTGTTGACTATTTTGAATGAAACGCTTGATTGTTCGATGATCACCGCTTCAGAAGCTTTGCAATTTTAAGAGTGCTGCATCCCTCTGCAAGATATCTCACTATTTTTTACTTTTCTGAGCCTGTCAAGTCCTTCTTTTGACCCATTTTGCCAAAAGAAAGGAAGTTGCCTAATAATTATGCACACCTGATATAGGGTGTTGATGTCATTAGACCACACCCCTTCTCATTACAGAGATGCACATCACCTAATATGCTTAATTGGTAGTAGGCTTTCGAGCCTATACAGCTTGGAGTAAGACAACATGCATAAAGAGGATGATGTGGTCAAAATACTAATTTGCCTAATAATTCTGCACTCCCTGTATATACATGCATGATTATATATAGGTATAGATATATACAGATATATATAGGAATATCTATTTACAAATACATAGAATATATTCTGCTTTGTGCAGAACTTTGGAATGTGAAATATTTTCAGTAAATATACACTATAACACTTTTTTAAAAAAATGAATATTGCAGAAATATGGTTTTACAGGTTTTCATTTACTTAACTGCAAATGGCTCCAATGCACTTCTATATATGTGCATATATGTGTACATATGTATTGATGTGTTTATAGGTGTATATATGTCGGTAAATACATATTTACATTAAAAAATGCATATGTACACATACATAGACATATACACTCACCGACCACTTTATAAGGTACACCTGTTCAATTGCTTGGTTACACAAATTGCTAATCAGCCATTTACATGGCATCAACTCAATGCATTTAGGCATCTAGACGTGGTGAAGACGACTTGCTGAAGATTTAAGTGACTTTTAACGTAGCATGGTGTTTGGTGCTAGACAGGCTGGTCTGAGTACTTAAAGAACTGCTGATCTACTGGGATTTTCACTCACAACCATCTTTAAGGTTTACAGAGAATGGTCTGAAAAATAAAAAATATCCAGTGTGTGGCAGTTGTGTGGACGAAAATGCCTTGTTAATGTCAGAGGTTAGAGGAGAATGGGCAGACTGGTTTGAGATGATAGAAAGGTAACAGTAACTTAAATAACCACTCGTTACAACCAAAGTGTGCAGAATACCATGGGGCCTATTTACTTATGTGCGAGCGTACACTCTCAGCATTTATCATTGCACCAGCAGTTCTTGTGAACTGCTGGTGCAGTACCACCCCCCTGCAGATTTGTGGCCGCTAGCATGAAGTGTCAATCAACCTGATCGTATTAGATCGGGTTGATTTCCTGTGATGTCTGTCCGCCGCCTCAGAGTAGGCAGACTGGTTATGGATCAGCGTTCTCGCCAGAAACACAGGGCATTAAGCTCCATACGGAGCTTGATAAATAGGCCCCCATGTCTGAACGCATAACATTTTGAACCTTGAAGCAGATGGGCTACAGCAGCAGAAGACCAATGCCGGGTGCCACTCCTGTCAGCTAAGAACAGGAAACTGAGGCTACAATTCACACAGGTTCACCAAAATTGACAATAAAAGATTGGAAAAACGTTGCCTGGTCTGATGAGTCTCAATTTCAGCTGCAACAGTCAGATGTTAGGGTCAAAATTTGGCATAAAAAATATGAAAGCATGGATCCATCCTATCTTGTATCAACAGTTCAGGCTGGTGGTGTAATGGTGTGGGGGCTATTTTCTTGGCACACTTTGGGCCCCTTAGTACCAATTGAGCACTGTTTAAATGCATGGCCTTCCCGAGTATTGTTGATGACCATATCCATCCCTGTATGACTACAGTGTACCCATCTTCTGATGGCTACTTCCATCAGGATAATGCACCATGTCACAAACTCAAATCATCTTAAACTGGTTTCTTGAACATGCCAATGAGTTCACTGTACTCCAATGGCCTCCACAGTCACCAGATCTCAATCTAATAAAGCACCTTTGGGATGTGGTGGAATGGTAGATTCGCATCATGGATGTGCAGCCGACAAATTTGCAGCAACTGGGTAATGCTATCATGTCAATATGGACCAAAATGTCTGAGGAATGTTTCCAACACCTTGTTGAATCTATGCCACGAAGAATTAAGGCAGTTCTGAATACAAAAGGGAGTCCAACCCGGTACTAGCAAGGTGTACCTAATAAAGTGGCCAGTGAGTGTGTGTGTATATATATATATATATATATATATATATATATATATTGAAACAATAATACACAGCGCTACACAGGTCAAGTAAGCACATGCTGAAGTTACCCTTATAATGAAATGAGTGTATAAATATTTAATTCCACTGCCCATAGAAGTATACTATAGCACAGATCACACGCCTAAACGAAAGGTGAATACACTTAAAAAAAAAAAAAAAAAAAATATTTGATAGGTGGAATATATAATACAATTATTTGGTAGGTGGAATATATGAATTATACATATAACACTTGAAACAGTAAATAGCTTAAATCAATCTCTGATGGAGTCCAAACCAAGTTCGTGTGAAACTCTTCTAGAGGATCAAAAATACTAATAAGTCCCACTTTTAAGGGAAATAAACGTTGTACGCAATCTTCATATATATATATATGCACTTAGCTTGGTTTGAATCTTGCAAGCGGCTGTACAATCCAGGTAAACACAGTGCCGACTTGAATATCCGCTCAATGTAATGGGGAAAGCTAAAGAATCCGTCCGGAGCAGCTGATTATTCACAGGACTCCAGCTGTGAATGTCCCGAGGCGGTGAGCTGTACAAAGTGGGAAAAGAAGAACACAGCGCATCCGCGATTCACAGCAACGTTTATTCACAAATTCAACAACACATAAAATTGCACACTTACAAGATGTCAGTGTAAAGTAAGCACTTAGCCCACTGGCTTGATGAAGACCGCCTGTAGCAGTTCCTGGGGAGATTACCTCGGACGCCGATCAGCAGCACCTGGAGTCTCCTTATGATTGTTTGTAGGTACCTATAACCCTACGCATTTCTTCTGCTGACAGGCAGACTTTTTCAAGGGATGTATCGACATCCAAAGTTTGCTACCTTTTAGCCGTAGTAGGAAGTGAGACTCCAGGTGCTGCTGGTCGGCGTCCGAGGTGATCTCCCCAGGAACTGCTACAGGCGGTCTTCATCAAGCCAGTGGGCTAAGTGCTTACCTTACACTGACATCTTGTAAGTGTGCAATGTTATGTGTTGTTGAATTTGTGAATAAACGCTGCTGTGAATCGCGGATGTGCTGTGTTCTTCTTTTCCCACTATATATATATATATATATATATATATATACACATTTTTGGAGTTTTGCATGGAATGTGTCAGATTTGGCTTTTTTCCCCTCCACTTTTTTGTGTCATACCAATACAAACAAATGAAATAAACATGAGAATGAGAAGTGGTGCATTATTTGACAGAAATGCAGGGATGCCAATATTTTTGGCCATGACTATGTGTATATATATATATATATATATATATATATATATATATATATTGCATTGGTGTAAGTGGGGGAAGAAAATATATACATTCATTGGTGTCAGTGGGCTGGTATCACTTAGCCGCGGTGCCCAGGTCCAGTCCTATTTACTCTTTGTCCTACATTGTTCTTCCACTGAACTGCTGCCATATGTGTGCACTGGCTCTCTGACAGGCCTGTCCGGTATTTCTTATGTGTGGAGCAGCAGGCCTGTCATAGCTCGCAGTGGGGGCATTTCAGGTCATGGCCCACCAGAAGGGCTGTCAAGGCCCTTTACTGGGCTGTGGCCTGGCTGTTGAGAAACCAGGTTTTAGATAGAGTTTAATTAATCAGTTGTAATGTAGTTGCTCTATTGCTTACTTTTTAATATAGATATAAACTATAAATACCCTGCCCTCCACTGCCTTCTTCAAGAAATGAATTTTGAGCTAACTGTTTGAATTATTGTCCAATCAGTGCTCTCCCCATATGACACTTTTGTTGTAGCTAGAGTGCTGATTGGAGAACAATTTAAACCATTAGCTCATAGAAATTTTAGAATTTTATATCTATTTTAAAAAATAAGCTATAGCTCAACTTTATTACAACTGATGAATGAAACTCCATCTAAAATATTACTAACATTCCGGATCTGATTTTAAAAAGGGGAGAGTTTACCATCACTTTAAATGCTATCAGTATAATTTACAGATGACAAACAACTGCATGTATAGTGCACTCTACATGGCTTCCGAAACATTCCACAGCCATTCCTAACCCCAAATCTTTTTCATCTTTATGAATCTGTTGGAAAAAATAACATTCTTAAAATAATACTCAATACTTGTTGTGAGGTAATATTTTCTTTCCTAAGATATGGAGAGCCAACAACGTCATTCCAATTACTAGTGGGAATATCACTCCTTGCCAGCAGGAGGAAGCAAAGATTACCACAGAAAAGCTGTTAATTGTCACTCCCCTACCCATAATCCCCAGTTCTCTTTGCCTCTGTCAATGGAGGAGGTGAAATTTGGTGTCTGAAGAAATTAAATCCTTTTTCGAGTACTTTTCCCTGTAAGCAAGGATTTGGGTTTAGCTGAGTTCATGTTTATCTCTTCATTAGAGTAGTGGTGGCTTTTAAGAAGTTAGGAAGTTGTGAGGTAGTCCTTGCTTTGTTTCCTAACACATTGCTGCCCATGGTACAGAAAGCCCGATTGGTTCCTCTGTTCTTTCTTTTTCTACAGGTCTCTGTAAGGAGTATGTGTCCTTTTCACGCCTTGTGTGCTGTCTTCCTGCCGGACAGCTAGACTGCAGGTAAGTGCTTTTGTTTTCTAGGTCTTGGAGACTTGCACTTCAGAAGAATATTTCATATGCAGTAGATGTGGACATTTTTAAAATCCTTTATACAGGATTTTCTTTGGCAGTGGGCAGGCACAATTATGTATGTTGAGACTAGGGTTTAATCTTCCTTTTATTGGGACTTTTTTCCTCTTTGGGCTAATTTTGTTGAAATACTTTATTAGTATGTGTGTGGCTTATGTTTTATACAGAGATTTATGTATAAACTTAAAATTTAGCAGGTAGTTTTCTTTGCTTGCTTAGCTAGAACAGGCTAACTGACAGAATGCTTGAGTGTTTGATATTTATCAAGTCGTCAACTTTGTTGAATTCAACGGCACCAATATGCTCGCCTAACATCACGGCCGCGGACCTGAATACGCTCTCCATATTTATAAAAAAAGACGCGCACCAAGTACGGGACAATGAGCATCGGACTGTTGTTAACTCGCAGTCCTCGATTTCGCGTCTATTCAGCTTTTTACAAACTTTATTTCTCTTGTAAGGTGTATCCAGTCCACGGATCATCCATTACTTGTGGGATATTCTCATTCCCAACAGGAAGTTGCAAGAGGACACCCACAGCAGAGCTGTTATATAGCTCCTCCCCTAACTACCATATCCAGTCATTCTCTTGCAACTCTTAACACGCATGGAGGTAGTAAGAAAGAGTGGTGAAATATAGTTAGTTTTTTATCTTCAATCAAAAGTTTGTTATTTTAAATGGTACCGGAGTTGTACTATTTTATCCCAGGCAGTAAATAGAAGAAGAATCTGCCTGAGTTTTCTATGATCTTAGCAGGTTGTAACTAAGATCCATTGCTGTTCTCACATATGTCTGAGGAGAGAGGTAACTTCAGCGGGAGAATGGCGTGCAGTTACAATTTTTTCTAGAAATGGAAAATGCTAGAAAATGCTGCTGATACCGGATTAATGTAAGTTAAGCCTGAATACAGTGATTTAATAGCGACTGGTATCATGCTTACTCTCAGGGGTAATACCCTTATAAAATTGCAATATAAAACGTTTGCTGACATGTTTAATCGTTTTTATATATGCTTTGGTGATAAAACTTTATTGGGGCCTAGTTTTTTCCACATGGCTGGCTTAAATTTTGCCTAGAAACAGTTTCCTGAGGCTTTCCACTGTTGTAGTATAAAAGTTACAGTTGTTGCAGTTAAAATTACAAACTTTGACAGCCAGCTTCCCTCAGGAGTCCCCTGTATGCTATAGGACATCTCTAAAAGGCTCAAAGGCTTTCCAAAGTCGTTTATTGGGGAAAGTAGGGCCACAGCAGGCTGTGGCAGTTTGTTGTGGCTGTTAAAAAACGTCTATATCGTTTTTTTGATCCGTTTTTTTAATTAAGGGGTTAATCATCCATTTGCAAGTGGGTGCAATGCTCTGTTAACTTATTACATACACTGTAAAAATTTCGTTTGATTTACTGCCTTTTTTCACTGTTTTTCAAATTTTGACAAAATTTTTTTCTCTTAAAGGCACAGTACCGTTTTTTATATTTGCTTGTTAACTTGATTTAAAGTGTTTTCCAAGCTTGCTATTCTCATTGCTAGTCTGTACAAACATGTCTGACATAGAGGAAACTCCTTGTTCATTATGTTTAAAAGCCATGGTGGAACCCCCTCTTAGAATGTGTACCAAATGTGCTGATTTCACTTTAAGCAATAAAGATCATATTCTGTCTTTAAAAAAATTTATCACCAGAGGAATCTGACGAGGGGGAAGTTATGCCGACTAACTCTCCCCACGTGTCACATCCTTTGACTCCCGCTCAAGGGACTCACGCTCAAATGGTGCCAAGTACATCTAGGGCGCCCATAGCGATTACTTTACAAGACATGGTGGCAGTCATGGATAATACACTGTCAGCGGTATTAGCCAGACTACCTGAATTTAGAGGTAAGCGAGATAGCTCTGGGGTTAGACGAAATGCAGAGCATACTGATGCTTTAAGAACCATGTCTGATACTGCCTCACAATATGCAGAAGCTGAGGAAGGAGAGCTTCAGTCTGTGGGTGATGTTTCTGACTCAGGAAAGATGATGCAACCTGATTCTGATATTTCTACATTTAAATTTAAGCTTGAACACCTCCGCGTGTTTCTCAGGGAGGTTTTAGCTACTCTGAATGACTGTGATACAATTGCAGTGCCAGAGAAATTGTGTAGACTGGATAAATACTATGCAGTGCCGGTGTGTACTGATGTTTTCCAATACCTAAAAGGTTTACAGAAATTTTTAATAAGGAATGGGATAGACCAGGTGTGACGTTCTCTTCCCCTCCTATTTTTAGAAAAATGTTTCCAATAGACACCACCACACGGGACTTATGACAGACAGTTCCTAAGGTGGAGGGAGCAGTTTCTACTTTAGCAAAGCGTACTACTATCCCTATCGAGGACAGTTGTGCTTTTTTAGATCCAATGGATAAAAAATTAGAAGGTTACCTTAAGAAAATGTTTATTCAATAAGGTTTTATCCTACAGCCCCTTGCATGCATTGCTCCTGTCACTGCTGCTGCGGCGTTCTGGTTTGAGTCTCTGGAAGAGGCTTTACAGGTAGCGACTCCATTTGATGACATACTTGGCAAGCTTAGAGCACTTAAGCTAGCCAATTCCTTTGTTTTCTGATGCCATTGTTCATTTGACTAAACTAACGGCTAAGAATTCTGGTTTTGCTATACAGGCGCGCAGAGCGCTATGGCTTAAATCATGGTCAGCTGACGTGACTTCAAAATCTAAGCTGCTTAACATTCCCTTCAAGGGGCAGACCCTATTCGGGCCTGGTTTGAAGGAGATTATTGCTGATATTACTGGAGGAAAAGGTCATGCCCTTCCTCAGAACAGGTCCAAATCAAGGGCCAAACTGTCTAATTTTCGTGCCTTTCGAAACTTCAAGGCAAGTGCGGCATCAACTTCCTCTAATGCAAACAAGAGGGAACTTTTGCTCAGTCCAAGACGGTCTGGAGACCAAACCAGACCTTGGACAAAGGTAAGCAGGCCAAAAAGCCTGCTGCTGCCTCTAAGACAGCATGAAGGAACGGCCCCCTATCCAGTAACGGATCTAGTAGGGGGCAGAGTTTCGCTCTTCCCCAGGCGTGGGCAAGAGATGTCCAGGATCCCTGGGTGTTGGAAATTATATCCCAGGGATATCTTCTGGACTTCAAAGCTTCCCCCCCAAAAGGGAGATTTCACCTTTCACAATTATCTGCAAACCAGATAAAGAGAAAGGCATTCTTACACTGTGTACGAGACCTCCTAGTTATGGGAGTGATCCATCCAGTTCCAAGGGAGGAACAGGGACAGGGTTTTTACTCAAATCTGTTTGTGGTTCCCAAAAAAGAGGGAACCTTCAGACCAATTTTGGATCTAAAGATCTTAAACAAATTCCTCAGAGTTCCATCATTCAAGATGGAAACTATTCGTACCATCCTACCTATGATCCAGGAGGGTCAATATATGACTACAGTGGATTTAAAGGATGCTTATCTTCACATTCCGAAAACAAGGATCATCATCGGTTTTCTCAGGTTTGCCTTTCTAGACAGGCATTACCAGTTTGTAGCTCTTCCCTTTGGATTAGCTACAGCCCCAAGAATCTTTACAAAGGTTCTATGGTCGCTTCTGGCGGTCCTAAGGCCGTGGGGCATAGCAGTGGCCCCTTATTTAGACGACATCCTGATACAGGCGTCAAACTTCCAAATTGCCAAGTCTCATACGGACGTAGTACTGGCATTTCTGAGATCGCATGGGTGGAAAGTGAACAAGGAAAAGAGTTCTCTATCCCCACTCACAAGAGTTTCCTTCCTAGGAACCTCTGATAGATTCTGTAGAAATGAAAATTTACCTGACGGAGTCCAGGTTATCAAAGCTTCTAAATTCCTGCCGTGTTCTTCATTCCATTCCGCGCCCTTCGGTGGCTCAGTGCATGGAAGTAATCGGCTTAATGGTATCGGCAATGGACATAGTGCCGTTTGCACGCCTACATCTCAGACCGCTGCAACTATGCATGCTCAGTCAGTGGAACGGGGATTACACAGATTTGTCCCCTCTACTAAATCTGGATCAAGAGACCAGGGATTCTATTCTCTGGTGGCTATCTCGGGTCCATCTGTCCAAAGGTATGACCTTTCGCAGGCCAGATTGGACAATTGTAACAACAGATACCAGCCTTCTAGGTTGGGGTGCAGTCTGGAACTCCCTGAAGGCTCAGGGATCGTGGACTCAGGAGTAGACACTCCTTCCAATAAATATTCTGGAAGAGCGATATTCAATGCTCTTCAGGCTTGGCCTCAGTTAGCAACTCTGAGGTACATCAGATTTCAGTCGGAAAACATGACGACTGTGGCTTACATCAACCATCAAGGGGGAACAAGAAGTTCCCTAGCGATGTTAGAAGTCTCAAAGATAATTCGCTGGGCAGAGACTCACTCTTGCCACCTATCAGCTATCCATATCCCAGGTGTAGAGAATTGGGAGGCGGATTTTTTAAGTTGTCAGACTTTTCATCCGGGAGAATGGGAAATCCATCCGGAGGTGTTTGCACAGTTGATTCATCGTTGGGGCAAACCAGAACTGGATCTCATGGCGTCTCGCTAGAACGCCAAGCTTCCTTGTTACGGATCCAGGTCCAGGGATCCCAAGGCAACGCTGATAGATGCTCTAGCAGCACCCTGGTCTTTCAACCTGGCTTATGTGTTTCCACCATTTCCTCTGCTCCTTCGACTGATTGCCAAGGTCAAGCAGGAGAGAGCATCAGTGATTTTGATAGCGCCTGCATGGCCACGCAGGACCTGGTATGCAGATCTGGTGGACATGTCATGCTTTCCACCATGGACTCTGCCTCTGAGACAGGACCTTCTACTTTAGGGTCCTTTCAACCATCCAAATCTAATTTCTCTGAGACTGACTGCCTGGAGATTGAACGCTTGATTTTATCAATTGATACATTAATACAGGCACGAAAGCCTGTCACCAGGAAAATTTACCATAAAATATGGCGTACATATCTTTATTGGTGTGAATCCAAGGGGTAGGATTCCCAGGATATTATCTTTTCTCCAAGATTGTTTGGAAAAAGGATTGTCTAGTAGTTCCTTAAAAGGACAGATTTCTGCTCTGTCTATTCTTTTGCACAAGCGTCTGGCAGATGTTCCAGACGTTCAGGCATTTTGTCAGGCTTTGGTTAGAATCAAGCCTGTGTTTAAACCTGTTGCTCTCCCATGGAGCTTAAATTTGGTTCTTAAGGTTCTTCAAGGAGTTCCGTTTGAACCTCTTAATTCCATAGATATCAAACTTTTATCTTGGAAAGTTCTGTTTTTGGTAGCTATTTCCTCGGCTCGTAGAGTCTCTGAGTTATCTGCTTTACAATGTGATTCTCCTTATCTGATCTTCCATACGGATAAGGTAGTCCTGCATACCAAACCTGGGTTTTTACCTAAGGTGGTATCTAACAAGAATATCAATCAAGAGATTGTTGTTCCATCCTTGTGTCCTAATCCTTCTTCAAAGAAGGAACGTATGTTACACAATCTGGACGTGGTTCGTGCTTTAAAGCTTTACTTACAAGCTACTAAAGATTTTTGTCAAACATCTGCTTTGTTTGTTGTCTACTCTGGACAGAGGAGAGGTCAAAAGGCTTCGGCAACCTTGCTTTCTTTTTGGCTAAGAAGCATAATCCGCTTAGCCTATGAGACTGCTGGCCAGCAGCCTCCTGAAAGGATTACAGCTCATTCTACTAGAGCTGTGGCTTCCACTTGGGCCTTTAAAAATGAGGCATCTGTTGAACAGATTTGCAAGGCGGCGACTTGGTCTTCGCTTCATAATTTTTCAAAATTCTACAAATTTGATACTTTTGCTTCTTCTGAGGCTATTTTTGGGAGAAAGGTTTTACAGGCAGTGGTACCTTCCGTTTAAGTACCTGCCTTGTCCCTCCCTTCATCCGTGTACTTTAGCTTTGGTATTGGTATCCCACAAGTAATGGATGATCCGTGGACTGGATACACCTTACAAGATAAAACACAATTTATGCTTACCTGATAAATTTATTTCTCTTGTGGTGTATCCAGTCCACGGCCCTGCCCTGTCATTTTAAGGCAGGTAATTTTTTCATTTAAACTACAGTCACCACTGCACCCTATGGTTTCTCCTTTCTCTGCGTGTTTTCGGTCGAATGACTGGATATGGCAGTTAGGGGAGGAGCTATATAACAGCTCTGCTGTGGGTGTCCTCTTGCAACTTCCTGTTGGGAATGAGAATATCCCACAAGTAATGGATGATCCGTGACTGGATACACCACAAGAGAAATACATTTTTCAGGTAAGCATAAATTGTGTTTTATGCCCTGTCACTAAACGCCACCACTATAAATAAAGCTTATTAGCCCCTATCCCGCCGCTCCCGGACCCCGTCGCCACCTAAATAAATGTATTAACCCCTATCCCGCCGCTCCCGGACCCTGCAACCTAAATAAATGTATAAACCCCTAAACCTCTGGCCTTCCACATAATTACCACTAACTAAACCTATTAACCCCTAAACTGCCAGCCCCCCACATCGCCATAAACTAAATTAAGCTATTAACCCCTAAACCTAACAAGGCACTAACTTTAAATTAAAATTACAACATCCCTATCTTAAAATAAATTTAAACTTACCTGTAGAATTAAAAGAAACAATTTTTAAACTATTAATTAACCTTCCCTAACTATTATACTACACTTAAAATTAAACTAGCAATTAAATTAACTAAATTACATATTAAAAAAACCCTAACCCTAATCAAATAATTTAACTATACTATTTAACCTTATTAAAAATTACTAAATTACAAAAAAATAAACGCTAAGTTGCAAAAAATAAAAAACACTAAATTACGGGGAAAACCCCCCACATTATCAAAAATAAAAACAAATGACTCTTTATCTAATAGCCCTATCAAAATAAAAAAGCCCCCCCAAAATAAAAAAACCTAGCCTACAATAAACTACCAATGCCCTTAAAAGGGCCTTTGTGGGGCATTGCCCCAAAGATATCAGCTCTTTTACTTTAAAAAAAAAATACAAACACCCCCCCAACAGTAAAACCCACCACCCAACCAACCAATCCCCCAAATAAAAAACTAAAATAACCTAAGCTCCCCATTGCCCTTCAAAGGGCATTTGTATAGGCATTGCCCTTAAAAGGGCATTCAGCTCTTTTACCTGCCCAGACCCTACTCTAAAAAAAAAACCCACCCAAAAACCCCTTAAATAAACCTAACACTAACCCCCGACAATCCACTTAGTTATTGAAGTCCCACTTGAAGGATCCATCCAGCCGGCAAGAAGTCTTCATCCGGGCGGCAAGAAGTCTTCATCCGGACGGTCTCTTCCATCTTCATCCATCCGGCGAAGTCTTCATCCGGACAGCATCTTCTATCTTCATCCATCAGGCGCGGAGCGTGTCAATCCTGAAAACATCAGGCACAGAGCTCCACTTCAATACGGTCGCCGCCGTTAACTGGAAATTTAATGCAAGTGACGTCATCCAAGATGGCGTCTCTTGCATTCCTATTGGCTGAAAGTTTCCAATCAGCCAATAGGATTAGAGCTGCTAAAATCCTATTGGCTGTTCCAATCAGCCAATAGAATTTGAGCAGCTCTCATTCTATTGGCTTTTCCAATCAGCCAATAGGACGAGAGCTCAATCCTATTGGCTGATTGGAACAGCCAATAGGATGAGAGCTGCTGATTGGAACAACCAATAGAATTTTAGCAGCTTTAATCCTATTGGCTGATTGGAACCTTTCAGACAATAGGAATGCAAGGGATGCCATCTTGGATGACGTCACTTGCATTCAAGTTCCAGTTTACGGCGGCGACCATTTTAAAGAGGAGTACCGCGACGGATGTCTTCAGGATGTACCCGCTCCGTGCCGGATGGATGAAGATAGAAGATGCCGTCTGGGTGAAGACTTTGCCTGCTGGATGAAGATGGAAGAGGCCGCCCGGATGAAGACTTCTTGCGGCCCGGATGAAGACTTCTTGCTGGCTGGATGGATCCTTCAAGCGGGACTTCAATAACTATAAGTGGATCATCGGGGGTTAGTGTTAGGTTTATTTAAGGTTTTTTGGGTGGGTTTTATTTTTAGAGTAGGGTCTGGGCACGTAAAATAGCTAAATGCCCTTTTAAGGGCAATGCCCATACAAATGGAGAGCTTAGTTAATTTTTTTATTTGGGGGGTTGGGTGGTGAGTTTTACTGTTGAGGGGTGTTTGTAATTTAGTGTTTTTTATTTTTTGTAACTGGTAGTGATGTGGAAAGCCAGAGGTTTAGGGGTTAATACATTTATTTTGGTTGCAGGGTTCGGGAGCGGCGGGATAGGGGTTAATACATTTATTTAGGTGGCAACGGGGTCCGGGAGCGGCTGGATAGGGGTTAACTTTATTTAGGTGGCAGGGTCCGGGAGCGGCGGAATAGGAGTTAATAACTTTATTTAGGTGGCAGCGGGGTCCGGAAGTGGCGGGATAGGGGTTAATAACTTTATTTAGATGGCGGCGCGGTCTGGGAGCGGCGGGATAGGGGTTAAACATTTTAGTATAATGGTGGCGTTTAGTGACAGGGCATAAATAAAGTTGGTAAAGAGCCGAATAGATGCGAGATCGAGGACTGCGAGTTAACAGTCTGATGCTCATTGCCCCGTACCTGGTGCGCGTCTTTTTGCCGGCTTTTTTTTATAAATATGGAGAGCGTATGTTGAGGGGTGTTTGTAATTTAGTGTTTTTTATTTTTTGTAACCTAGCATTTTTTTTTTTTTTTGTAATTTAGTCATTTTTAATTAGGTTAAATAGTATATTTAAATAATTTGAGTAGGTTTAGGGTTTTTTAATATGTAATTTAGTTCATTTAATTGCTAGTTTAATTTAAGTGTAGTATAATAATTAGGGTAGGTTAATTAATAGTTTAAAAATAGTTTCTTTTAATTCTACAGGTAAGTTTAAATTTTTTTTTAAGATAGGGATGTTGTAATTTTAATTTAAAGTTAGTGGCTTGTTATGTTTAGGGGTTAATAGCTTAATTTAGATAATGGCGATGTGGGGGGCTGGGGGTTTAGGGGTTAATAGGTTTAGTTGGTGGTAGTGATGTGGGAGGCCAGAGGTTTAGGGGTTAATACGTTTATTTAGTGGCGGCAGGGTCCGGGAGCAGCGGAATAGGGGTTAATAACATTATGTAGGTGGCGGCAATGTCGGGACGGCAGATTAGGGGTTTTTAGACTCGGGGCTTATGTTAGGGTGTTAGGTGTAAACGTTACTTGTTTTCTACCATATAAATTAATGGGATATCTGGCAGCCTCGAACATAAGCTTTTGGTGCTTTCAGACTCCCATTGATTCCTATGGCATCCGTGGCCTCCAGGGTGGCGAATTGAAAACCAGGTACGCTGGGCCGGAATAGCCGCGACCGTACCTGTTAGAAATTTGATAAATAGGAAAAAGTGTCAAATAGGGCTGAATGTGTATTCGAAACCTCTGTAATGACGTAAGCATCGATCTATGTGTCGGATTGAGACCGGCGGATTGTATGTTACGTCACAGATTTCAACTTTTGCCTGTCTGTAGGCTTTGATAACTAGGTCAGATGAAGCTCGCAACAATTATGATGCGGAATTCCAGCGTATTTGCAATTGACGGCTTGATAAATATCCCTCATAGTGTCACTTAAAGGGACAGTTCACCCAAAAAGTTTCTCCCCTTTAAATTGTTCCCAATGATTCATTTTACCTGCTGGATTGTTTCAAATTGTTAACAAGTAGCTCCTTTACCCCTAGTTTGGCATTTGAAATAGCTGATTTAGCCTGTGGTATCCAAACCTATACTGAGAGATTACACTCTCAGTGGGGGCATGATAGTTAAGTAATAAAATGATAATTTTCCATTGCTCTCTCTAAGTATTGAGCTTTAGTTTTCTAGACAAATATAAGATAAGGAAGCATGTGTGTGTACATAAAAGTGATAACATAATGAGATCTGATATTACCTGAAGCTCAACACATTGTAATAGGCTGTGGTTTAAAATCACAAAACCAGCTACTTCATATACACAAATTAACCTGAAAATTTAATTTCTCTTGTAAGGTGTATCCAGTCCACGGATTCATCCTTTACTTGTGGGATATTCTCCTTCCTAACAGGAAGTGGCATAGAGAGCACACAGCAGAGCTGTCCATATAGCTCCCCCTCTAGCTCCACCCCCCAGTCATTCTCTTTGCCGGCTCTAAGCAATAGGGTCTCTCTCGGAAGGGTAAAGTGAATGTGGTGTTAGATTTGTAGTTTTTGTTCTACAAGCAAAAGTTTGTTATTTTTAAATGGTACTGGTTTGTACTATTTACTCTCCAGCAGAAAAGGGATGAAGATTTCTGCAGAGAGGAAAATAATTTTAGCATGTTGTAACTAAAATCCACTGCTGTTCCCACACAGGACTGAGGAGTACAAGAAAACTTCAGTTGGGGGGAACGGTTTGCAGATTAAGCTGCAATAAGGTATGTTCAGTCATTTATTTCTAGACAAGACTGTGATAATGCTATAAAAGGCCTGATAAGATCTCCATGAGGGAAGGGTAAGCTTTATTCAGAGACTAAGTATGGAATTACAAGCTTACATTACAGGGCTAATTTATGCTGGTTGACACTTTTTTATGGGTTGACACTTTTTTATGGCAAACGATTTTTACTTATAAACATCGTTTTTGAGACACTTAGAAGGTCCTTTTGGGTTTCTTTCAGGGGTTGTTACCCACATGGCTAAGATTATAATCCTAGGAGTGTTTCTTTAGGCCTCACAGCACTGGAGTAAGGTGGGAGGGGCCTAATTTCACGCCTCAGATGCGCAGTTAGATGGACTAGATCTTCAGGCTGTGTTCACATGGTGGCTCCTGCTACAATTTGAGGAGCTATAAGAAGCTTTTTCCCCATAAATCCGACTCCTAAGGGAAGGTAGGGCCACAGCAGAGCTGTGGCAAGGTGCTAAATTTGTTTTAACCGGTCTGTTAGCTTACTATTGATCCGGTTTGGGCATTAAGGGGTTAATCGATTTTTTTTGCTAGCTGTGCAATCTTACCAATGCTTTAGGTACATACTGTGAAAATTTCAGAAAGTTTGGTGCATTTTTCACTGTTTCGGAAAATTGTGTGCCTTTTTTATCTCTTAAAGGCACAGTAACGTTTTTTTTGCAAAGTGTGTTTTTGCTTGATTAATGTGATTTCTAAGCCTGTTTGTCTTACTATTAGTCTGTTAAACATGTCTGTCACCAAGGAAAATCCTTGTTCAATGTGTTTAGAAGCCATGGTGGAACCCCCTCTCAAAATGTGTCCCAATTGTACTGATATGTCTATACATTTTAAAGACCATATTGTTGCACTTAAAAATGTGGCCCAAGATGATTCTCAGACAGAAAGTAATGAGGTTAGCCCATTGACCTCTCACCAAGTGTCACAACCAGTTACGCCCGCTCAAGCGACGCCTAGCACCTCTAGCGCGTCTAACTCTTTTACCTTACAAGATTTGGCGGCAGTTATGGATAATACCTTCTCAGTATTTTTATATAAGCTGCCCGTGTTACCTGCAAAGCGTGATAGCTCTGTTTTAAGAACAGATTATGAGCATTCTGACGCTTTACTAGCCGTATCCGATATACACTCACAACGCTCTGAAATGGGGGCGAGGGATGTGCTGTCTGAGGGAGAAGTTTCCGATTCGGGAAAGGTTGCTCCTCAGACAGACTCAGATATGTTGGCATTAAATTTAAACTAGAACACCTCTGCTTATTACTCAGGGAGGTATTAGTTACTCTGGATGACTGTGACCCTTGGTGGTCCCAGAGAAATTGTGTAAAATGGACAAGTACCTAGAAGTTCCTGTTTACATTGATGTGTTCCCGGTCCCTAAGAGGATTGCGGATATAGTAACTAGGGAGTGGGATAGACCAGGTATTCCGTTTGTTCCCCCTCCTGTTTTTAAGAAAATGTTCCCCATATCTGACACCACGCGGGACTCGTGGCAGACGGTCCCTAAGGTGGAGGGGGCTGTTTCTTCACCACTTGCTAAACGCACAACCATACCAATTGAGGACAATTGTGCTTTTAAAGACCCTATGGATAAAAAATGAGAGTGTCTACTTAAGAAAATGTTTGTTCATCAAGGTTTTCTTCTCCAACCTATAGCGTGCATTGTTCCCGTAACTACTGCAGCTGCTTTCTGGTTCAAGGCTCTGGAAGATGCGCTCCAGACGGAGACCTCATATGAGGATATTATGGACAGAATTAAGGCTCTTAAGCTGGCTAATTCTTTTATCACATGCCGCTTTCCAACTAGCTAAGTTAGCGGCAAAGAATTCAGGTTTTGCCATTCTGGCGCGCAGGGCGCTATGGCTCAAGTCTTGGTCGGCCGATGTGTTGTCAAAATCCAAACTACTGAACATCCCTTTCAAAGGAAAGACCCTTTTCGGGCCTGAATTGAAAGAGATTATCTCTGAAATCACTGGGGGAAAAGGCCATGCTCTCCCTCAGGACAAATCCTTTAAGACAAAGAACAAACACAATAATTTTCGTTCATTTCGAAATTTCAGGAGCGGTCTCGCTTCATCCTCCCCTGCTGCAAAGGTGCTAGGGTCCCTCCTGGCGGTGCTAAGGCCGCGGGGCATAGCAGTGGCGCCTTATCTAGACGACATCTTAATTCAGGCGTCAACTTTCCAAAGAGCCAAGTCTCACACGGAAATTGTAGTGGCCTTTCTGAGGTCTCACGGGTGGAAGGTAAACATCAAAAAGAGTTCTCTCTCCTCCCTCACAAGAGTTCCCTTCCTAGGAACACTAATAGACTCGGTAGAAATGAAAATATTTCTGATGGAGGTCAGAAAGTTAAAACTCTTAAATACTTGCCGAGCTCTTCATTCCATTCCTCGGCCATCTGTAGCTCAGTGCATGGAGACAATCATATTAATGGTAGCGGTAATGGACATAGTCGCTTTTTGCACGGATACACCTCAGACCACTGCAACTATGCATGCTCAAACAGTGGAATGGGGATTATGCAGATTTGTCTCCTCAAATACAGGTGGACCTGGGGACCAGAGATTCTCTTCTCTGGTGGTTGTCTCAGGATCACATGGCTCAGGGAATGTGTTTCTGCAGACCAGAGTGGATCATCGTAATGACTGACGCCAGTCTGTTGGGCTGGGGTTCTGTCTGGGACTCCCTGAAAGCTCAGGGCTTATGGTCTCGGGAAGAAGCTCTTCTCCCGATAAACATTTTGGAACAGAGGGCGATATTCAATGCTCTTCAGGCATGGCCTCAGCTAGCTGCGGCCAAATTAATCAGATTTCAGTCAGACAACATCACGACTGTAGCTTACATCAACCATCAAGGGGGAACAAGGAGTCCCCTAGCAATGATGGAAGTAACCAAAATAATCAGGTGGGCGGAGGATCACTCTTGCCATCTCTCAGCAATTCACATCCCAGGAGTAGACAACTGGGAAGCAGACATTCTAAGTCGTCAGACTTTAAATCCGGGGGAGTGGGAACTCCACCCGGAGGTATTTGCCCAGCTGACTCAGCTATGGGGCACTCCAGAATTGGATCTGATGGCGTCCCGTCAGAATGCCAAACTTCCTCTTTACGGGTCCAGGTCCCGGGATCCCCAGGCGGTGTTGATAGATGCTCTAGCAGCGCCTTGGTCCTTCAATCTGGCCTATGTGTTTCCACCGTTTCCTCTCCTTCCTCGTCTGGTTGCCAGAATCAAGCAGGAGAGGGCATCAGTGATTCTAATAGCACCTGCGTGGCCACGCAGGACTTGGTATGCAGACCTAGTGGACATGTCATCCGTTCCACCATGGACTCTGCCAATGAGGTAGGACCTTCTACTTCAAGGTCCTTTCAAACATCCAAATCTAATTTCTCTGCGTCTGACTGCTTGGAGATTGAACGCCTAATTCTATCTAAGCGTGGTTTCTCTGAGTCGGTTATCGATACCCTGATTCAGGCTAGAAAGCCTGTCACCAGGAAAATCTACTATAAGATTTGGCGAAAATATCTTTGTTGGTGCGAATCCAAGGGCTACTCATGGAGTAAGATTAGAATTCCCAGGATATTGTCTTTTCTCCAAGATGGATTGGAGAAAGGATTGTCAGCTAGTTCCTTAAAAGGACAGATATCTGCTTTGTCTATTCTTTTACACAAACGTCTGGCGGAGGTACCAGACGTTCAAGCATTTACTCAGGCTTTAGTTAGAATCAAGCCTGTTTATAGACCTGTGGCTCCGCAATGGAGTCTGAATTTAGTTCTTTCAGTTCTGCAAGGGGTTCCATTTGAACCTTTACATTCCATAGATATTAAGCTTTTATCTTGGAAAGTTTTGTTTTTGGTAGCTATCTCTTCTGCGCGAAGAGTTTCAGAGTTATCTGCTTTACAGTGTGACTCACCTTACTTGGTGTTCCATGCAGATAAGGTAGTTTTGCGTACCAAACCTGGTTTTCTTCCTAAGGTTGTGTCTAATAAGAATATTAACCAGGAAATTGTTGCTCCTTCTCTGTGTCCTAATCCTTCGTCAAAGAAGGAACGTCTGTTACACAATCTTGATGTGATTCATGCTTTAAAGTTCTATTTACAAGCAACTAAAGATTTCAGACAAACAACTTCCTTGTTTGTCATCTATTCTGGTAAAAGGAGAGGTCAGAAGGCGACTGCTACCTCTCTTTCCTTTTGGCTGAAAAGCATCATCGGTCTGGCCTATGAGACTGCTGACCAGCAGCCTCCTGAAACAATTACTGCTCATTCTACCAGAGCAGTGGCTTCCACATGGGCTTTTAAAAATGAGGCTTCTGTTGAACAGATTTGTAAGGCAGCGACTTGGTCTTCGCTGCATACTTTTTCCAAATTCAATACTTTTGCTTCTTCAGAGGCTATTTTTGGGAGAAAGGTTTTACAAGCAGTGGTGCCTTCCGTTTAAGGTACCTGTCTTGTTCCCTCCCTTCATCCGTGTCCTAAAGCTTTGGTATTGGTATCCCACAAGTAAAGGATGAATCCGTGGACTGGATACACCTTACAAGAGAAAACAGAATTTATGCTTACCTGATAAATTGCTTTCTCTTGTGGTGTATCCAGTCCACGGCCCGCCCTGGCTATTAAGTCAGGTAGATTTTTTTGTTTAAACTACAGTCACCACTGCACCCTATGGTTTCTCCTTTTTCTTCCTAACCTCTGGTCGAATGACTGGGGGGTGGAGCTAGAGGGGGAGCTATATGGACAGCTCTGCTGTGTGCTCTCTTTGCCACTTCCTGTTAGGAAGAAGAATATCCCACAAGTAAAGGATGAATCCGTGGACTGGATACACCACAAGAGAAAGCAATTTATCAGGTAAGCATAAATTCTGTTTTCTCCTACATTTTATACTCTGCAGCTGGTATAACAAGTCATTGAAAATACATTAACACAAAAACAATTTTACAGTGTACTATCCCTTTAAGCTCCGGTGTTGTAGGCAGAGGGAAACGCGCGCCTTTTACTTTGTGTAGTTTCCTCTCTCTGCAGGTCATGTGACTTCTCTCTGCTGTTGGATATTCAAGGAGAGGAGTGGCGTCATTGAATTTCAGTCTCTTCAGTGTCGATCTACTATATGATCGTTTTAGAGACTTCTGGCAGCCATATTGTGTATAAGTGTTACGGTAAGGCACCTCAGCCTGTCTGAGGTGTAGGGGGCCTGATTGGTTTATTATTTTAAAGAATTTTTGCATAATGTTAAGCGACTGTGGTATTAAAAATTCTTAAAGTGACAGTGTATTTAAAACGTGTACAATTGACAAATGCTTGTTAGGCCTTGAGGCAAAAATTGTTTTGCCTATGCAATTCTGTGCTGCATGCTTAGCTAGTACACTTCTATTTAAAGATAAATTGTTGCCCTCTGAGCCCAATGTCTCTCAGGATGATGCTGTTCAGGCAATGCCACAGCTTTCTCCTCAAACGTCCCAAGCCTCAATGGCGTCACATACAGTGCCCTGCAGTTCCTCTCAGCCTTCTGGAGGAGTTTATTTGCCTGCAGATTTTGCTGCACATGTATCTTCTGCGGTATCTGCAGCATTATCTGCTTTTCCTATGCTGGGAAAAAGCAAAAGAAAAATTAGACATTCAGATAGTAAGGTTTCTGTTCCACCTACTGCTATGCAGGTTGCCCTCCCTCATAAGTCTGATGAGGAGGATACGTCGGTAGCCTCTGAGGGTGAAATCTCAGATTTGGACAGTATGATTCCTTCATCTGATATTGAAGAAGTAAACTTCAGATTTAAGCTGGAACACCTTTGCGTACTATTAAAGGAGGTTAACCCTAAGAAGTCTAGTAAACTTAATAAATACTATGATCTTCCTTCCTCTGTGGAAATACTTTCTGTTCCATTATTTCACAGGAATGGGAGAAGCCAGGGATACCTTTCTTCCTATTTCCCGTCTTTAAAAAGATGTTTCCTGTTGCTGACTCCATTAAAGATTTATGGTGCACGGTGGCTAAAGTAGAAGGGGGTATTTCTACTCTGGCTAAGAGAAATACAATCCCTTTAGAGGATAACTGTTCCTTTAAGGATCCCATGGACAAAAAGCTGGAGGCTTATTTGAAAAAGATGTATGTTCATCAAGGTCTTCAATGGCAACCTGCAGTTTGTATTGTCACAATAGCAAGTGTGGCATATTATTGGTGTGAAGCCTTGTCTGAATCAATTTTAGTAGAGACTCCATTGGAGGAGATCCAAGATAGGATTAAGGCTCTCAAACTAGCCAATTCCTTTATTACTGATGCTAACATGCAAGTTATTGGACTGGGAGCCAATATATCTGGCTTCACTGTCTTAGCCTGCAGGGCTTTGTGACTAAAATCTTGGTCAGCTGATGTTACCTCCAAGTCCAAGCTTCTGGTGCATACTTACAATGGTAAGACCTTGTTTGGACCTGGTCTGGCAGAAATAATTTCTGATATTATGGGTGGAAAAGGGTCTTTTCCGGAACAGACCTAAAGGACGTCAAAGTAATTTTCATTCCTTTCATAACTTCAAAGGTCAAAAGTCTTCCTCTCCCTCTTCCAAGCAGGAACAGTCCAAGTCTTCTTGGAAGCCCAATTAATCTTGAATAAGGGGAAGCAATCAAAGAAACCCTCAGCTGAGTCTAAGTCAGCATGAAGGGTCAGCCCCTGATCCGGGATCGGATCAAGTGGGGGGCAGACTTTCCCTGTTTTGTCAAGCATGGATACGAGATGTCCCAGATCCTTGGGCTGTGGGCATAGTATCTCAGGGTTACAAAATAGAATTCAAAACTTTCCCTCACAGGGGCAGATTCCTCCTCTCAAGATTATCTGCAGACCAGGTAAAAAGAGAGGCATTCTTAAATTGCGTTTAGGACCTTTTCTCCCTGGGAGTGATTGTTCCAGTTCCAGTAAGGGAACAGGGTCTAGGATTCTATTCAAATCTGTTTGTGGTTCCCAAAAAAGAGGGCAACTTTCAACCCTAAAGTGTCTCAACAAGTTTCTCAAGGTACCTTCCTTCAAAATGGAAACCATTTGTTCCATTCTTCCTTTGATCCAAAAGGGTCAGTTCATGACGACCATAGACCTGAAGGATGTGTATCTTCATGTTCCCATCCACAGGGATCATCAAAAGTTCCTGAGATTCACCTTTCTAGACAAACACTTTCAGTTTGTGGCTCTTCTGTTTGGCCTTGCCACAGCTCCCAGAATTTTCTCAGACTTTCTGGGGGTCTCTTGGTAGTGATCAGGTCCTGAAAGTGAATCTGGAGAAGAGTACCCTTGTTCCAGCTACAAGGGTGGTTTTCTTAGGAACCATAATAGATTTCCTATCTATGAAAAAATTTCTGACAGAGGTCAGAAAATCCAATATTCTTTCCTCATGCCTCTCTCTTCAGTCTACTGTTCGGCCATCAGTAGCTCAATCTATAGAGGTAAATGGTGTATATTTCCACTCCCCTTGTACCATGTGATAGCAATCAGCCAATCACAAATGCATATACGTATAGTCTGTGAATTCTTGCACATGCTCAGTAGGATCTGGTGACTCAAAGTGTAAATATAAAAGACTGTGCACATTTTTTTTATTGGAAGTAAATTGGAAAGTTGTTTAAAATTACATGCTGAATCTGAATCATGAAATTTGAATTTAACATGAGTGTCCCTTTAACAGCTTTGCTGTGGTGCTCTTTGCCTCCTTCTGCTGGCCATGAGTGATACTCCCACTAGTAATTGAAATTACGTTGTGGACTCTCCATATCCGGAAAGAAAGAAATTTATCAGGTAAGCATAAATTTTGTTTTTCAGTGTTGTGTTTGCAAAAGAATAATTTATTAGTGTTGAATGTTGTAGATAAGATAACAAAAAATGTGGGTCAACAGTGATTTTTTGTTTTGTTACAAATTCTTTAAAAGGCAAAAACAAAAACAAAAAATGTTTAGGTAGAAGATGACAGCAGATAAGAACCCCATCAAGTCTGCTGAAATCTCTTTCTCAAATTTAAAGGGACATTAAACACTTTGAGATGGTAATATAAAATGATAAATCGTATATATATATATATATATATATATATATATATATATATATATATATATATATATATATATATGTGTGTGTGTATAAAAAACTCTGCAATATACTTTTATTAGTTATTTTGTCCCTTGCTGGGTAATTCCATTCTTATATTGTAAACTTTTTAGTTTCTGTTAAAAATAGAATTGCAGAATACTGTTATATTCCACACAGCCATTGGCTGAACACTCTAGTGACCTATTTATAACTGTCCTTAATTGGCCACAGCAGAAAAGGTAACCTAAGTTACAACATGGCAGCTCACATTGTTTTTCTAGACACTGAAATTGATTTGTCAATATTTAAACAGCTAATGAGACAAAAAAAAACATTTGCATGTTATTCTCAGACTAATCTTTTCTTTGAATGCATCATTCTGTCTAGCATTTATTAAGGCCTAGATTTAGAGTTTGGCGGTAGCCGTCAAAACCAGCGTTAGAGGCTCCTAACGCTGGTTTTTATCGCCCGCTGGTATTTGGAGTCAGTCAGGAAAGGGTCTAACGCTCACTTTGCAGCTGCGACTTTTCCATACCGCAGATCCCCCTATGCCATTTGCGTGTCCTATATTTTCAATGGGATCTTCCTAACGCCAGTATTTAGAGTCATGGCTGAAGTGAGCGTCAGAAATCTAACGACAAAACTCCAGCCGCAGAAAAAGTCAGTAGTTAAGAGCTTTCTGGGCTAACGCCGGTTTATAAAGCTCTTAACTACTGTGCTCTAAAGTACACTAACACCCATAAACTACCTATGTACCCCTAAACTGAGCTCCCCCCACATCGCCGCCACTCTATTAAAATTTTTTAACCCCTAATGTGCCGCTCCGTACACCGCCGCCACCTACGTTATCCCTATGTACCCCTAATCTGCTGCCCCTAATACCGCCGACCCCTACATAATATTTATTAACCCCTAATCTGCCGCCCCCGCTATCGCTGACCTCTGCATATTTTTTTAAACCCCTAATCTGCCGCTCCGTACACTGCCGCAACCTACATTATACCTATGTACCCCTAATCTGCTGCCCCTAACACAGCCGACCCCTATATTATATTTATTAACCCCTAATCTGCCGCCCCCAACGTCGCCTCCACCTACCTACAATTATTAACCCCTAATCTGCCGACCGGACCACACCGCTACTATAATAAATGTATTAACCCCTAAAGTCTAACCCTAACACTAACACCCCCCTAAGTTAAATATAATTTAAATCTAACGAAATAAATTAACTCTTATTAAATAAATTATTCCTATTTAAAGCTAAATACTTACCTGTAAAATAAACCCTAATATAGCTACAATATAAATTATAATTATATTGTAGCTATTTTAGGATTAATATTTATTTTACAGGCAACTTTGTAATTATTTTAACCAGGTACAATAGCTATTAAATAGTTAAGAACTATTTAATAGCTAAAATAGTTAAAATAATTACAAAATTACCTGTAAAATAAATCCTAACCTAAGTTACAATTAAACCTAACACTACACTATCAATAAATTAATTAAATACAATACCTACAAATAAATACAATTAAATAAACTAAGTAAAGTACAAAAAAATAAAAAAGAACTAAGTTCACAGGGGGGTGTTAGGGTTAGGGTTAGACTTAGCTTTAGGGGTTAATCCATTTATTAGAGTAGCGGCGAGATCCGGTCTGCAGATTAGGGGTTAATTATTGTAGGTAGCTGGCGGCGATGTTGTGTGGGGCAGATTAGGGGTTAATAAATATAATATAGGGGTCGGGGGTGTACGGAGCGGCAGATTAGGGGTTAATAATAAAATGCAGGGGTCAGCGATAGTGGCGGCAGCAGAATAGGGGTTAATAAGTGTAAGGTTAGGGGTGTTTAGACTCGGGGTACATGTTAGGGTGTTAGGTGCAGACTTAGGAAGAGTTTCCCCATAGGAAACAATGGGGCTGCATTAGGAGCTGAACACTGCTTTTTTGCAGGTGTTAGGTTTTTTTTCAGCTCAAACTGTCCCATTGTTTCCTATGGGGGAATCGTGCACGAGCACGTTTTTCAAGCTGGCCGCGTCCGTAAGCACCGCTGGTATCGAGAGTTGCAGTTGCGGTAAATATGCTCTACGCTCCTTTTTTGGAGCCTAACGCAGCCCTTCTGTGAACTCTAAATACCAGCGGTATTTAAAAGGTGCGGGGGGAAAAAAGCATGCATAGCTAACGCACCCCTTTGGCCGCAGAACTCTAAATCTAGCCGTTAGTGTTTAATCAGGAATCTTTACATACCTTACAGGTAGTTTTGAATTTCCTTACAGTTTTTGGAAGTTTGTTCCATAAATCAACAGTCCTTTCTATAAGGAAATGTTTTTGCATATAACTCAGAACCTTCTACCCTCCAATTATTATTATTATTATTATTGCAGATTTATCATATCTTTTAATATACTTGAAGTGACATAAAACAGGTACCATTAAATACATAAATTGGAAGATACTTATGTGAGAGAGAAGTTTGTAAAATAAAGTGTCACAGTAATAAATGAAGCATTTTTAATTTTTTTTTTAAAGTTTGCCAAAATAACTAAAATGTATCATGTGTCCACCGTGCTCTCCACCACCCCGTTATCATATTCCATTTTATGATCTCATTCTGCCTTGAACACACGTTACTGGTGAGTGCATGCACAGACAGTTCTCCTCTGGGTGTCAGGTTGGAGGACAGAAACTACTTTTGGCTTTGGCCTTTTTTTGCAGTTGTTTATCAATAACCAAACTCCACCCATCATTGCCGTATTTGTTAGAATAACAGTCAAGTCAAATTAACATCCTTTATACATCCGTTGTTTATCAATAGTCAAACTTCAACCACCATTTGCCTTATTTGGAGAATCCAATATGGACTCGGCAGACAACTTAGGGCTAGCCACTGGCATAATGTTTATATAAAGTACAGATAGCCCTCAGTTTACGCCGGGGTTAGGTTCCAGAAGGAATGGTTGTAAATCGAAACCGTTGTAAATTGAAACCCAGTTTATAATGTAAGTCAATGGGAAGTGAGGGAGATAGGTTCCAGGCCCCTCTCAAAATTGTCATAAGTAACACCTATTACATTATTTTTAAACTTTGAAATGAAGACTTTAAATGCTAAACAGCATTATAAACCTAATAAAATAATCACACAACACAGAATATATAATTAAACTAAGTTAAATGAACAAAAACATTTGCTAAACAGCATTATAAACTTAATAAAATAATCACACAACACAGACTTCACTTGCATTTTCTGCAAACAGTTCTTTCTATGCATTCCAATCTGGACTGATCTATAGACAGGAAGATCTTGTTCCTTTGAAATATGCTCTATAGCTCAGGTCTGGTTAAACTGATTAATTTCAGCTTGCTTGGCTTTGCTGCAACAGAAGCGGACAGCTCCAACTACTGGCTATTTTAATCAATGCACTGTTTTTCAATGCTTTTCAATAGCAGTCACATGACTGGAAAAAAAGGTTGTTATTCTGAAACGGTGTAAATTGAACCGTTGTAAAACGAGGGCCACCTGTACATTGTTTTGCAGTTGCTTTCAGCTAAAGCCAATTAGGGAACGATATACAGTATGGCAGGGTTAGCCTTAAAGGGACATAAAACAGTATGAACTAACATAAGTTTCTAAATATATAATGCAGCCAAAGCTTACCTGCAAAATGCTTTCTGTTTTAACCCCCATATTAACCCCTTTAATTTAGGCATAGTTTTGTTTGCAGCAAGCTCCCCCTGGGCATTTCCATATATGGAAGGTACTATCTAGACCATGGTGCCCATTTATCAAGCTCTGTATGGAGCTTGAAGGGCCATGTTTCTGGCCAGCCTTCAGGCTCGCCAGAAACACCAGTTATGAAGCAGCGGTCTAAAGACCGCTGCTCCATAACCTATCCGCCTGCTCTGAGGTGGCGGACAGCGATTGCCAGAAATCAACCTGAGCAAATACGCTGCTAACGGCCGCGCAAATCTGCAGGGGGCGGCGTTGCACCAGCAGTTCACAAGAGCGTATTGCTCTCCGCATTCAGCGATGTCTGTCGGACATGATCCGCTGATCGGATCATGTCGGACAGGCATTTGATAAATAGTCCCCATAGCTTCTGCAAAATACACACATGCATGGTAGGGGACAGAGTCACATTGGACCTGACTAAAGCAGTGCACAGTATAATGCTGAAGCTTTCACAAAGCATGTGACATTATCCCCATGGAAACAAGCAAACCTCTTGGCAACAAACAATAGCAGTACCTGCCCTCCCTAATCAACCCCCCCCCCCATTGCTTGCAGTAATTATCCTCACATGCACACTTTGTTATATGATAGCACACGGTTTGGAGTAGGACACTGATAAGGGGGGGGAGCAGGCTACACTTGGCAACATTAAAGTGTATGTAATTTTGCAGATTTTTGGATTTTTTTTTAAAAATACTTATAAGCTTTTTTTACACTTTTTTCACACACTGTTTTACCTCAGTTGACCCTTTTATAATATGCACATAACTCAAAATGTTTTATGGCACTTTAAGAAGTCAGCAGGGTGCAATTTCAATTCTGAGAATTAGAAAATCCTCAATTTCCAGAGCTAAATAACATAAAAAGGGGCAAAATAAATAATTAAAGTATATTGCAGAGTTGTTAAATAATGCATAACTAAACATTTTATATACAAATCTCAAGGTGTTTACAGTTCCTTTAAATGCACCATTTTGTACTTGTTATTATAATAAACATTACAAACCTACATATATCCACACAAACCCTGACATAGATAAAAATACGCCTGTTTCAGAAATAGCTGTAAGTAGATGTCTAATGTGAGGTTGGGAAATGTGTAGGGGGAGGGCAGATTAGGCATTCGTTGGACTCCATAGGTTTTAGGTTGGATAACACTGTTCTAGAAAGATTAAATCTTGTAGATACAATTTAAGGATAAAAAAAGCTTTTTTTCCCATACATTTTATCTACTATATTTCATCCTAGCCACTTTTGTCCCATGAGTGCCTCAAAGCTTTATTCAGCAATAGACCAAGGCCCTATTTGGCAGAAAAGACAGAGCTTAATATTTTACTTGCTATTAAGTGGTAACACTTTCTGTTTGGAAGCAGAGCGGCAATTATCTGAGGATAGAGAGCGATATAACGCATGCACAGTACATCCCATCTGGCAGCTGAGGGGCGATTTAAAACACAGGATTTGTGAGCTGCAATATCATTCTTTACACCAGTCTCAAATGCAAAATGACTTTGATCCTGAGAATATTATGCAGCAGGTTGGTATTTTATTTTCATTCACACAATTACACTTATGTATTTATATAATATTGCTCTGCATAAAAATGGTAATTCTCTTGAAGTAGTTCACAGTGCTAAACTGAATGAAAATAAATATAATTTTACATTAATAGAAATAACCCTTTCCTCACCTTACATAGAACAACTTTGGTCTAAATAATGTTTATACTTCCTTGCAATAACCTGGCCATATTTTTATGACATTTTTTTCATAAACAAGTTCAATATAAGTCAGATCAAAATTAAACTATTATGGATTAGATAGAGCATGCAATTATTACATTTGTTTTAAATAAAAAAATATATAAAGAGAGTGTCCAGTATAATGACAGTCCTGTATGCTACTTTCCTTCTCGCTGCTATCGTAAAGGAAGTTTATATCAAGGCTATGGGTTATATTTGCAGCTTTTTCGGTTTTGTGATTATGCGAGCCTCCCCCACATATTTAAGAAGCCAAAACTTCTTCTTTTCATATAAAGTGCCAAGTATAATCACAGTCTTGTATTCAAGAAGACAAAACGTCCTTTAATATAAAGAGTGCCCAGTATAATGACAGTCTTGCATGCTACTAACAGTAGTATATTTCCTAGCCGCTGCTTTTGTAAAATAAGTGTATTTATATCAAGACTATGGGGTAAATTTGCAGCATTTAGCAAACCTGCTGCTCATATTTAAAGTGAAGGTCAATTTTCATGTGAAAGTGCCCGGTTTTTAAAAAAAAAAAAAAACTATTAAAGACAAGGGCACTTTCATTCATGAAAATTGACATTTCATCTGTTTTTTTAAAATATAATTACCTTTTCTTCTTGAAGCCGCTCCAGTGCTTCACCAGCCCATTGCAAGCCTCTTCATACATCAGCAATGACGATTCCAGCATCATCCAATCACTGCTTCCACCCCGGGGTAATCATTGCCTGAGGCAACGCCGTGAATGGAGGAAGCCGGTTTCGTCATTGCTGGGTAAGTAAACCAGGAAGAAGCAGGTGGGGCATCGTTTCAGAACGGTGATCTGGCATTTCAGAAGAACAAGGTAAGTATTTTTAAAACATGGTGCCATGTCAATTTTCATGAATGAAAGTGCCCCTGTTTTTAATATATATATATTTTTTTTTAAAACCGGCACTTTCACATGAAAATTGACCTTCACTTTAAGAAGCCAAAACTTTTTTTTTTATTCCCCTCCGCCACCTCAGAAGTGGTGAGTTCAATCACCCCGACACTCGCTCATTCAGGGTAATTTACATGCCCTGCTCTAGCGCAATTGGTTGAACCAGAGCAGGGGACGGCATTGCTCAAGAAACATCTTGTGTAATGTTAAATTTTACCTTGCAATGAAACATTTGTTGTGAACCTGTCTGCCTGCATGGTAAATGGATGGTAGATGTACCCCTATATGGACAGCGCTGGTAAATAAAACTATTTTATCTTTATATGTAAATCAGTAAAATGTAGTAATTGTATAAATTGATACAAAGTGTAATGTTTACATAGAAATAAAAGCAATGGGTATGTAAAAAAAAATATATGGAAAGAGAACACTACTTGCCTGATCAGGAACTCAATCAACACAACGCATTTCTGGGCTCCTTCCACTATGGCATATTTAATTAGAAAGAAAAAAATACCAAATGTAAATTTCCCATACAATAGGTTAATTTATCATTTGTTTATGTTGAAACATATATCATAGTTTATTTACATATATATTTTTGAATAACAAACCTCCATTCCACACCATCAGAATTACCATTTCAAGTGTATGGCTTTTTGTAATGTTTTATAATTCAGAACCTTCCAATCCATTAGAAAACACTGTGATCAATCATTTATCACTTGTGTTTCAAATGTATTTATGTTGCAACAGCAGGGGGAACAATTTGATCATTGTTAAACAATCCATTAGAAAATCCATTTTCCTTCAGATTGTTGTAGAATTGTTGTAGAATGTCTATAAGTTTCAAATTTGGTCTCTGGCTGTTTGGTCTCCCATCTAATATATAATGTATATATATATATATATATATATATATATATATATATATATATATATATATATATATGTGTGTAATATATCTAAAACTGAGCTTTTTCTGATTCCTCTGCCATTATATTTCCATCATTGTTAATAACTCTACCAACTATAACACCTTCAACACATGTCTGCTGCTTTAGAGTATTACTTTACATTAAATCTCCCACCAATTATTGATTTCAGAAGGAAAAAAGCAATAAAACAAAAACTTTTTTTTTTTAAATGCACATTTAAAGTGATTGTAAACTAGAGCATTGTCGTCAAAGTCATAGGAAAGAATTTCAAAAATGACTTTTATTCATGAAATGTGTAGAATATACTTATCTTCTGATACTCATCTGCAATCCACTAATCATTGGTTCCCCCACATGCCCCGGGGGGAAAACAATAATTAGTGGAATGCAAATGAGTCATCTGTCAATCAATTAACAAATATGGCGGGTGGAGGAACGGCGCTTACCGTTCTGGCATTACAAGCTGAAAATATCAGAAGATAGGTATATCCTACACATATGATGAATGAAAGTCTCATTCATTTTTTAAATTCTTTCCTATGACTTGAGTGACTATGCTCAAGTTTACAATCACTTTAAGTGTATTTTATAATTTAGGAAAATAGTGGTTCTTACTCAGTTGTACAGCATGAAAATGTTGTTAAGACTGCTGAACTAGAAAACTAATAAAACTTTAAAACTGGTGCAAAAAGTGCCTTCTGATTGACTTAACTATTGCTGACAAGACCTTTCAATGCAAATTATTTAAGTTAACATGGTTAGAAATCAAGTGAAACCATTAGAAAAATAAGTTTTCTTTCTAATGATACAGTGAGTCCACGGATCATCAGTAATTACTGTTGGGAATATCACTCCTGGCCAGCAGGAGGAGGCAAAGAGCACCACAGCAAAGCTGTTAAGTATCACTTCCCTACCCACAATCACCAGTCATTCTCTTTGCCTGCAGTGCAAGGAGGATGTGAAGTTTAGGTGTCTGATAAGAAGTTTTCTTCAATCAAGATTTTATTATTTTAAAGCAGAGCAGGTTTGCTCTGATCTTTTCTGGAGTCTAGCCATAGCCCATGTCAGTCTCTTCAGTGGTGGCTTTTGAGCACTTGGGAACTTGTGAGGAACAATCCTAACTGCGATTTCTCAATATTTTCCTGCCCTATTTAGAAAGCCTGAGTACGCTTCTGCACTTCTGCAAATAGGTGCTGCTTAAAAGGGACATTTATTTTCACCCAGTAGAGAAGGGGTTAATTTTAACAGGCAGTTTGCCAGGGCACTGTGGACTATGTTGGGGACAATTTAATTTTGGTGGCTCAGTATTTTACAGTACGGTTAGGATCTGAGCTGTATGGTTCTGCTTGAATAACATAGTGTACTATTCTCTGAGAATCGTGTTTTACGAGTGTGTTTTAGGATACTCTGCGCCGTTATGCCTGCGGGTCTGCTCTTTACTAAAAGGGGGAGGTTCCCTGCTAGGGAGTGGGTAATCCTGTTGGCGTGCTTTCTGGGGCTCTGTTGGCTGCTGTGTATGACGCAGTTGTCAGCTTCGTTGTTAGTGCTTCCTTTGCGAGTATGGTTCAGATCGTTGGCGATATCAGTTCAGGCTGCAGGACAGGTAGGCACCTCAGTAAAGCTACTGAGGTTTTTGGGTGCCAGGGTTTTTTGGTTTTAAAGAGCTAGTGTGATTTAGACAATGTTTAAACACTATTTAAAGGTGCAGTATTTTTTCTTAAGTAAAAATAAATAAAGTAAAAAAAATTTCTTCTCAATTTTATTAAAATGGACCAAGAAGCCTTACAGACTGTTACATGTCAGCTTTGTTATCATTCTCAGGTGGAAGCCCCAGTTCCTTTGTGTTTCTCTTGTATAGAGAGAACTTTAAGTTATAGAGAAAATATTTTTGATTTTGAGCCACCATTAGCTAAGGCGGATGCTATTCAGGTGTCTCCTGAAGTAGATATGCCGCAGCTTTCTCCTCAGGCGTCCCAATCTGTTCAGTTTCCACAGGCAGTACCCTGCGTTTCCTCTCACAATCCGGTAGGATTTTCTCTGCAGGACATTGCTACCCAGGTATCCTCTGCGATATCTAACGCATTATTTGCTTTTCCCATGTTACAAAAAGGGAATAAAGGAAACTTAAGGAATTAGTAATTAAGGTTTCTGATCTGTTTGTGGCTTCCCAGGGTATTTCTTCTCAGAAGTCTGAGGACGAAGATACTTCGGTAGCGTCTGAGAGTGAGATCTCAGATTTAGATAGTATAATTCCTTCCTCTGATGCTGAAGTGGTATCCTTCAGATTTAAGCTAGAACACCTACATATGCTATTTAAGGAGGTTTTGGCTACCTCGGACGACTCCGACATGATGGTCGTAGTCAATCCTAAGAAGTCCAGTAAGATTAAGAAATGCTTTGATGTTTCCTCTGTGGTGAAGGTTTTCCCTGTTCCAGACCGTGCAACAGAGATTATTGCACGGGAGTGGGAGAGACCTGGTATTCCTTTTTCTCCATCTCCTATTTTCAAGAAGATGTTTCCTATAGCTGATTCCATTAAGGAGTTGTGGCAGACGGTTCCTAAGGTAGAAGGAGCGATTTCCACCTTGGCTAAGAGGACTACTATTCAAATAGAGGATAGTTGTTCTTTCAAGGATCCAATGGGTAAGAAGTTGGAGGCTTTACTAAAGAAAATGTATGTTCACCAGGGTCTCCAATGGCAGCCTGCGGTATGTATTGCCACTGTCACCAGCGCTGCAGCTTGCTGGTTTGATGCGTTGTCTGATTCTATTCGGACAGATACTCCTCTTGAGGAGATTCAGGACAGGATTAAGGCTCTTAAGTTAACCAATTCCTTTATTACAGATGCTTCCTTACAAGTCATCAAGTTGGGAGCAAAAATTTCTGGTTTTGCTGTACTAGCTTGCAGGGCCCTATGGTTGAAGCCCTGGTCTGCGGATGTTTCATCTAAATCCAAACTTTTGGCGATTCCCTACAAAGGTAAGACCTTGTTTGGGCCGGGTTTGGCTGAAATTATTTCGGATATTACAGGAGGAAAACGGCAGTTCCTCACTCAGGATAAGAGAAATAAACAGGGTGTAATTTTTGTTCCTTTCCGAAACTTCAGAGGTAAGCCTCCCCCCTCTTCCAAGCAGGAGCAGTCCAAGCCTTCCTGGAAGTCCAGTCAGTCCTGGAACAAGCCTGCAAATGATTCAAAGTCAGGATGAAGGGCCTGCCCCCGATCCGGGAGCAGATCCTGTAGGGGGCAGACTTTCTTTTTAGCTCAAGCCTGGATTCGGGATGTTCCGGATCCCTGGGCAGTGGACATCATATCCCAGGGATACAAACTAAAGTTGAAGACCTTTCCTCCCAGGGACAGGTTCCTTCTCTCAAGATTATCTGTAGACCAGATAAAAAGAGAGGCATTCTTAAACTGTGTCGAGGACCTGTCCGCCCTGGGAGTAATAGTTCCAGTTCCAATACTGGAACAGGGTTTAGGATTCTACTCCAATCTGTTTGTGGTTCCCAAGAAAGAGGGAACTTTCAAACCAATTTTAGACCTTAAATGTCTAAACAAGTTTCTTAGAGTACCATCTTTCAAGATGGAAACTATATGTTCTAGTCTTCCCTTGGTTCAAGAGGGTCAGTTCTAAAAGATGCGTACCTTCATGTTCCCATACACAAGGACCATCACAGGTTTCTGAGATTCGCTTTTCTAGACAAGCACTTCCAGTTTGTGGCTCTTCAAAGGTTCTGGAGTATCTGTTGGCGGTGACATTCTGGTTTAGGCGCCGTCTTTTCAACAAGCAAACTCTCATACAGAGATCTTGTTGTCTTTTCTTTGCTCCCATGGTTGGAAGGTGAATCTGGGAAAAAGTTCCTTGTTCCGGCTACAAGGGTAGTGTTCTTGAAGACCATAATAGACTCCCTATAAATGAAGATATTTCTGACAGAGGTCAGGAAGAAAAAGATTTTAAACTCTTGCCTTGCCCTTCAGTCCTCTTTTCGGCCGTCAGTGGCTCAATGTATTGAGGTAATTGGTCTGATGGTAGATGCCATGGACATCATTCCATTTGCTCGGTTCCATCTCAGACCTCTGCAGTTGTGCATGCTCAGGCAATGGAACAAGGACTATGCGGATCTGTGTCCATGAATAGATCTGGATCAGGCGACAAGAGAATCTCTTCCGTGGTGGTTGTCTAAGGATCACCTCTCCCAAGGAACTTGCTTCTGAAGACCTTCCTGGGTGATTGTGACCACAGATGCCAGCCTGCTGGGTTGGGGAGCAGTCTGGTGCTTGTTTGAAAGCTCAGGGTCTATGGACTCGGGAAGAGTCAGATCTCCCCATTAACATCCTAGAGCTGAGAGCGATCTTCAGTGCTCTACTGGCCTGGCCTCAGTTAGCTTCAGCCTGGTTTATCAGGTTGCAGTCGGACAACATAACATCGGTGGCTTACATCAACCACCAGGGAGGAACTCGGAGTTCCTTGGCCATGAAAGAGGTGGCCAGAATTATTCAGTAGGCGGAGACCTACAGCTGCTGTCTTTCTGCTATCCACATTCCAGGAGTGGACAATTGGGAAGCTGATTTTCTGAGCCGACAGACTTTTCATCCCGGGTAGTGGGAACTCCATCCGGATAGGAATATTAATCAGGAAATCATTGTTCCTTCTTTGTGTCCTAATCCTTCTTCTCATAAGAAGCGTTTACTGCATAACCTAGATGTGGTGCATACGTTGAAATTCTATTTGCAGGCGACTAAGGATTATCGTCAGTCTTCTGCTTTGTTTGTCGTTTTCGCTGGGAAATGCAAGGGTCAGAAAGCTACGGCTACTACTCTTTCTCTGTGGCTGAGGAGTATAATTTGTTTTGCCTTTGAAACTGCTGGACAGCAGCCTCCTGAGAGAATCACGGATCATTCCACGAGGGCTGTTGAAGCTTCTGTAGAACAGATTTGCAAGGTTGCAAATTGGTCCTCTACATACTTTTTCAAAATTCTATAAATTTGATACTTTTGCCTCGGCTGAGGTTTCTTATGGGAGAAAGGTTCTTCAAACAGTGGTGCCTTCTGTTTAGGTGCACTGTCTTGTTCCTCCCTTATCATCTGTGTCCTCTAGCTTGGGTATTGGTTCCCAACAGTAATTACTGATGATCCGTGGACTCACCGTGTCATTAGAAAGAAAACAAAATGTATGCTTACCTGATAAATTTATGTTTTTCTTGACACAGTGAGTCCACGGCCCACCCTGTTTTTTTCAGACAGTTTTTTGTTATGTAAACCTCAGGCACCTCTGCACCTTGTGTTGCTTCCTTTCACTCCTTTCCTTTGGTCGAATGACTGGGGATTGTGGGTAGGGAAGTGATGCTTAACAGCTTTGCTGTGGTGCTCTTTGCCTCCACCTGCTGGCCAGGAGTGATATTCCCAACAGTAATTACTGATGATCCGTGGACTCACCATGTCAAGAAATTAATACATTTATCAGGTAAGCATCAATTTTGTTTTTGATTATTTGAATTTGAAAACCGTTTTATCACCTGAGCAAAAAGCTTTTCTAATAGGTAGCAATATGCCTCAAAGTTCCATAAAATAAATGTTAAACATTATATACATTGTGCCATTTATCAAAGTTAAAAATAAAAGAATGTGGAGATAACGCCTTTTATTTTAACGCACACACATACACACGCGCACGCTTCCTTGCAGGCAGTATTAGCAATAAGAGGATACAGTATATTCTGAAACATTAATTTTTCTTATTGAAATATGAAATACAGGTAGAAATTGTAAAGGAGCAGCAAAATGCACTGATTGAAAAACTTGCTGAAGAACAGTTGTCATTAGAAGAAGATCTTAAAAAGTCTGAAGCTCAGGTAAGATTAATTCTTTTTTGAAATATTTTCATAAGCATGAGGCAAAGGAAATTATATTTTTTATTTCACTTGCAAACAAATGTTTTCTTTCAGACATTAATAGAATCATGTGAAGAAGCCTCATATCTGTTTATGGAAGTCCCATCAGTTCTACAGGAATTAGAATGTCCTTATCTAGAATTAAAATCTTCCTTAATTTTGGATTTTCAGCAACTTGCTGAAGATTATTTCTCTCATTTACAAGAGCTTGACAGCCAATCAAAAGAGATAGACAGGTAAGTCTTTTGTTTCGATCCGTGTGTAGTGTGCATGTGTTAGTGTGAGGTTCTTCTTTATGTCGGTTCTTATAAACACATTTTCTTGTCTAAGCTGTGCAGTTAAAACAACAATGAATTAGAAACATTTATTTACTTGTTTAATAGAAAAACAGGTTACTGTCCTTTAGGTGGTCTCATGCTGACTTGCAATGAAGGTAGTCACAGTGTTTAAGAGGTTCTACGTGTCGGGGTTGTTTGGAGATCACTTGGTCATCTCTGCTTAAGGGGCAGTACCCCTTTCTTTGGCTTTTTTGTTTGGGGAAGGCCCTTAGAATCTTCCCTTCAGTTTTATGACCACATACAAGTGATCATTAAGGTTTTGGAAGCCCCATAGTTTTTTAATTGGGCAGATATAGTAGAAGTTACAGTAAGAGGATCCTTTTTGGTTGTCCTAGTTAGAGGGTCTTGAGTTGATACAATATGTTACACTGCAAGGGTGGTAGGTTAGGGCAGCATGCTAAAGAGCAGCAATTTGGGGATTTTGTATCAACACCACAGCCCTCTCAGTTATCATTGAGACAATATAATACACTACTTCTACAAGATTATTGCAAAACCTTAAAATTGACTTTTTGGATTTATGCACTATCTGTATGAAACCAAGGTAGGGCCAAACTATTAACCATCTATACAAGGGGGTCTATTGAGATCTCTGAGTATGAAGTGAAAAAATCTGCATACAAAAGAAATTAATGTAACATAACTAAAGGATTCTAGCAGATGGCATAATATTTGATTCTTTAAAACGGTTTTATAGCAAAATAATTGCAATGTCTGATACTCATTACTTTTCTGAAACAATATAAATTTAGTTACTATAGTAATTGCAAACGGATTAGCAAAGACTGTATTTGCGTAATCCACAAGCTTTCTGAATGTAAAACCATGTTTCCATTTCAGTTTTGAAGAATTAGGGCATTAAAACTAAAACCAGCGCATTCTATAAAATGTTAATTTAACATCTGAAATTCAATTACCAATGTTCTGTGCTGAAATTGCTAACAAAGAATGATTTTTATTATCTAGTTTTAATTATTATTGTATGAATGACAGAACCGAAAATGTTTCAATTGTCAATCATGCTGAAAATAATACTACAAAAGGCAAATTAAGACCACAAATCTCAATGTTGTTGAATTATAAAAAGTTTATAAGTAGCCTTGAATCCCTAATTGTATTAATGTTTACTTATTGTGAGATGGATTTGTGTTTTACTGTTTTTTTTTTTTTTATAATTGCAAAAATATGCATAATCACCTTGAATTAGACTGTAATACCCAAAGCTCCCCTTCCAATGCAGTAGATACTGTTGTGTGATATTATTTTTTTTTGTCTTCACTTTCTATGGTAGCACATTCCATTAGATGTATAGCCATTATTGGCCCCCATTATAATTCAAGATTCTCTTGTGAAAATATTATGCAGCATTTTGGGTGATCTTGGGTGATTACTTTCAGAAAGCCATTCCTATGCATTAGAAGAGCCATTGTCTGAATTTGATAAAAGTAATTTTTTTTATGTATACATAGTTTTGGGAAAAGTTATGAAGATTACAGGCAGTAAAGTTCTCAAGTAGAGAGCCTGTCCGCCTGCAATCGCCACTTGTGATGCAGCATTGCATGGCAAAATATATTATAGCACAAGAGCTCTGTTGTGCAATCCTGTTCCCTACTCTTGCGCAGTTGGTGACCTTTATATTATCATTTGTAATAGCTGATGTTATCTGTTGAAACCACTGCCTATACTAAAAATATAATACTGCTGTTATTCTCTATAGAAAAATTACAATCATCTTTCTAGTTGGAGTGGGATAAAAATGTACTAAAATTTTAATTTAAATTGTTCTAAGTCTTGACATTCTTGTAAATAGGAATATATAACTTAAAGGGACAGTTTACTCAAAACAATTCTCCCCTTAAATTTGTTCCCAATGATCCAATTTACCTGCTGTAATGAATATATCATAATGGTTTGTTCCAGTTGATGCTGTTTATATTTGTTGCAGTTCATATATTCTAACACTAGGGACAAGCATGAGGTATAACAGTGAAATGGGTGTGTTATCTTCAGTTAATAAAAAGTTCTTGAAGTTGAACAATGGTGCCTTCTGTGCATTCTATAACAGGAGATCTTTACATGGTGTCAGAAGTAAACAGATTTATTTAAGTTTGATTGTCATGGCTGCAAGCAGACAGCAAGTGCCTCCTATGGACTTTGATAAAGGCAATGTATGTGAGCACTGGACAAGATGGAGAGAGCTCATGGAATTATTATTTGCTGGCCCTGATGCTGACAAGTGGACACAGGAGCAGAAGGCTGCACAGTTTCTCATTTGCATTGGAGAGAAAGGCAGAGATATTTGCAGATCATGGAGTGCAAGTAGAGCTATATCTGCTGAAGGTAAAAAGGATCCCAATGTGTTATTTGAGAAATTTGAGGCATACTGTAATCCTAAGAAAAACATAACTGTACAGAGAAAAGTGTTTTATGAAAGACATCAGGGTAAAACAGAATCTATAGATGAGTGGGTCACACAGCTACATCTCATAGTTAAAGACTGTGCCTTTCAGGACTGTGATGATATGATAAAAGATAGAATTGTGATGGGATCAAATTCTAGAGAAGTACAGGAAAAATTACTGCTAGAAGAGGATCTAACCATAAACTCTGCAGTAAAAATAGCCAGAGCATATGAAACATCTAGGACTCACATGGAGTTAATTCATAGTGACACAGAAGTCTTACACATGGTGCAAAGGAAAAGTGAAAGTAATCTGATTCATAGCAGAAAAGCAAATAACCTGCAGGATTGTGCAGAGCAAACTCTTTACAGAAGATGTACTAAATGTGGTGCAAAACACACTAAGAATACACAGTGTCCAGCACAGGGAAAAATATGCTACAAATGCCAGAAAAACAACCATTTTGCCAAGGTGTGCAGAAACAACACTATAAAGTATAAGAAGTCAGTGACTCAAGTGGAGCAAGATGAAAATGAAAGTGAGAGTGACATTGATCAAAGTACAATATTTCTAGCTATGGTAGATAAAACAAATGTCATGATCCGGTGTACATGCGCTCAGGACACAGACCCTCGGGGCAGTGGTAGGGATTTGAAGACACCGACCCCTGACCCGGGGAAGAGTATCCTGGACGTGGATAGATGATATTCTGTGATTCATAGTTGCTAGAAGTTATTTTAGAATAAATGGAAAGTGCAACATTTGTATACAATATATTCTGAGTTCACTGTGACTTATAGTTAGTTAATAGAAGTAACTGCAGGATTCAATGAGAGAAAAATATAGCAATGTGGAATTTTCAGGCTTCAGAGTAATCTGGTAAAAGATTGACACTTAGATGCAAACTAAGGTTTGTTGCAGGTTCACAGTACATAATATTATATAAAGCTGTATGTCAGAGTTAAAGCACAGCTGCACAGGTACTTAGACAAGCTGCAAGTTTAGGCATTAATTACTGTTTGTGCCTTTAGATGCAAACTTGGTTTGTTGCAGGTTCACAGTAAATATTATTATAAAGAGCTGTATGTCAGTAATTAGCAGAGCAGCACAGGTGAAAGTTAAGTTTAAGGCATCAATTACTGTTTGAACATATTTTGGAGAATCACATGAAAGCTTTTAATTGAACACATAGATGCAGAGTTCAGAATATGTTAACATATTTGCAGCAAGATATTTCAGCAATGACAACTTGTAGCAGAGAAATAGTTATAAAGTTCTGAGTAAGATGCTGTTGTAATTAGAGAGTGATGATAACCAAAAGTATGCTTGATTTATAATAAAGTTCTGAGTTTTTTAAGTAGCAGTGTCCAGGAAACAGAAAATGGAATTATTTGGATACTTGCGATTTGATGATTTTAGGCATTGGAATAGAAAATGCTGTAGGTTGAAATAGTTGGTAAATTCATACAGGAAACAGTCACAGACCTCTGTTGTTCAGGATCACAACTTCAATGTTAATGCCCAGCACATTAGACCTGAGAAGGCTTAAAAAGAGGCTGAGGTAATCAGGTGCATGAATGATTAATCAGGCAGGCATGCAAGCTGAATGTGAATACTGCCCAAATGCAGCAGTCAGAGAAGGATTTCTTAAAGGGATAGTGACATTAGGCTGAGATATGTTACAGATTCCCCTCCTTAAAGGCGACCTCCGGGCGCCCAATACAATCCAAAAGGAGAGAGAACAAAATTGATATGGAGAACCGGTAGTAGGTGTATGGAGGTAGTGAGTCCAATCGGAAATTAAGAAAGGAGGATTGGAGATCTCTTGAAAAAGTTGAATGACGAAGTAAAGGCCATGTAATTCAGGTATCAAAAGATCTTGACAATGATGAGAGCAAAACTTGAAGTCAACTTTTTTGTAGTCATTGTGAGAATGCATGAACGTAACATACAATGAGCTTCCTACCACAGAATCATCCTGAGGGTAGACAGGCGGATGTTCTTCATGATAGATGACCATGTACATAGCCAATGAAAAGGCAGCCAGTCCTAGAGATATGAATAGGCTTTCCTCAGCTTCAGAAATAGAGATGCAGCATTCTGGATTGATAACCAGATTAACCACCTTTGGGTCAGAGATTTGAGTATCCTCAGAATTAACCTCTTGGCTGAGGATTAGATATACTCCAAAAGAAAAAGCTATAGCCACTTCTAACGCAATAGCAGGGCTTTCTTCAAAATAGGAGATAGGAGTGTAGAGTGCAAGATTTGTACAGTTCTTGCCATCTTCTAATTCAAAATGAAATGTCTCCTTACTGGATTCAGAATCAAAAGTGTTCTCACTAAGAACAGGTATATAAATGTCCACACCAGGGCAAGGTTCAGGAATACCCACATCTGGGCAAGGTTCAGTCATATCCTCAGTAGGATCAGGTGAAGGAATGCCCATGCCAGGGCAAGGTTCAGAAGTACCCACATCTGGGCAAGGTTCAGGAATATCCTCAGTAGGATCGGGTGAAGGAATGCCCATGCCAGGGCAAGGTTCAACTATAGAGAAAGAAAAAGAACCCACTTTAGAGCCAGGAACCATACTCTCTTCTGAGCAGAGGGCAAGGCTTTCTTCAGGGTTCGTAAACAAAGAATTAACAAGACCCACTTTAGAGCCAAGAACCATACTCGCTTCTGAGTAGAGGGCATGGCTATCTTCAGGATCAAGTATTATTACACCCATTTCTGGGTTAAACAAAGGAATACCCATACCAGGGTCAAAAACAGGAGAGTCCACCTTGATGTCAGGTTTAGTAGTATAATCATGGAAAACAGGAACAGGAATGGGCACAGGGGAATCTTCTTGAAGAACTTTTGTACAAGTTTCAGGTTCAAGAATGTCCACTTGCGAACTTGGTTCAAAGTTGTCCTCACAGGATTGAGTATCAGGAATTCCTGTACAGGAAACTGATGTAGTAGAAAATGTAGGTTGATGCAAAGTATCTCCCAAGGGAAACAATTTCTTAGATGCAGTAACAGAAGAATTTTGAGAAGGTGAAGTGTACTGAAATATGCCACACTCAGGTAGATGCGGAGGAATTGTGACACAAGATTCTGACTGAGAAGTTATCTGGAGTTCAGCAGGCATGCTTATTTGAGTTTGAATATCAGAGCTAAATTCTCCAGGGATTATCTCTGGTAAACTGAAAGGTTGTATATCTGGAACAGAATTATCTTTTGCTTCTAGCACAGGGTTTACAGGTATTGAGGCAGCATGAGAGGGATGCAAGAAATCAATAGTTGGAAACAGTTTTTGTAGTTGTTGTAGAGTCTGAGAAGAGATACCATTAGATGCTTTAAGAACAGACTGATAGTGACTATAGAGATAATCCAGCTTGGTGTTGACAGTGTCAGGAGGCAAGAGAGAGTCTGGTACAACAGAAACTAAAACAGGGGAATCAGGCTGAGTTTCCTCTTTGCACTTCTGATTTTCTGTGGGCAGAAGGATTTTCTTCTTCTTCTTCTTCTTCTTCTTCTTAGAGAGCTTAGATTTCTTCCCAGTATGAGGCTTCTTAGGTTGCTGAAATTGTGGCTTGTAGTAAGGTTGAGAACAGAAATCCTCTTCATCACTGGATGCATAATTCTAATGTGATAAATCAGCATAGTAGTTGAGGGGACCTTTACTCCTAACAGCAGTCTGTAAACCAGATGTCTTTTCTTCCAGCTCTGAATCCGTCCAATCTAACGAATCCATGGTAATATCAGAAATAGGAAGATCAGTATTTCCATGAGAGGTTTCATGATGGGAGCTGTCTGTATCATCCATGTTGTAAATATAACAACCAAGGATGTCATTATAGCAAATAGGTTGAGGTTTTGTCTGAGTTTGTGACGAATTAAAGTTGCGCTCATACCAGTCTAATGCCAATTCAGCTGGATCTGTGAAGTCATCCTCCTTGTTGACATATACAGACTCAGAATCAGTATCATCAGGATAGGAATCACAAACAGGAGGAGTAGATGGTATTCTGGAACAGTAGTCCTGTCTCTTTAAATCTTTAAAGGTCTGAATTTTTTCTGCTGAATCTATGAATGCATCCTCTTCAGTTACATAGTCAGACTCAGAATCAGTTTCACCAAAATGGAAACCACGAACATGAGGAACAGATGAAATTCTAGAAAAGTGGTTCTGTCTCTTTAAATCTTTAAAGATCTGATTTTTTTTCTGCTGAATCGATGGATACATTCTCTTCATTTTCATAGTCAGATTCAGAATCAGTTTCACCAAAATGGTAATCACGAACATGAGGAACAGATGACATTTTAGAAAAGTGGTTCTGTCTCTTTAAATCTTTGAAAGCCTGAATTTTTTCTGCTGAAGCTATGGTTAAATCCTCTTCATTTTCATAGTCAGATTCAGGATCAGTTTCACCAAAATGGTAACCACGAACATGAGTAGAGGATTGTCTAGAATGGGAGTACTGTGTCTTTAAATTTTTTAAAGTTTGAAAATCTTCTGTTTTTCCTTTAGGGATTGCTTGGGTCTGAGTTATGTTGTAATTTTTTATTTTCCTTTGAGGGTCGGTGCATCCACTACCACTGCGGATCCCTTTTTTAGGCATTAACATTCTGTCATGATCCGGTGTACATGCGCTCAGGACACAGACCCTCGGGCAGTGGTAGGGATTTGAAGACACCGACCCCTGACCCGGGGAAGAGTATCCTGGACGTGGATAGATGATATTCTGTGATTCATAGTTGCTAGAAGTTATTTTAGAATAAATGTAAAGTGCAACATTTGTATACAATATATTCTGAGTTCACTGTGACTTATAGTTAGTTAATAGAAGTAACTGCAGGATTCAATGAGAGAAAAATATAGCAATGTGGAATGTTCAGGCTTCAGAGTAATCTAGTAAAAGATTGACACTTAGATGCAAACTAAGGTTTGTTGCAGGTTCACAGTACATAATATTATATAAAGCTGTATGTCAGAGTTAAAGCACAGCTGCACAGGTACTTAGACAAGCTGCAAGTTTAGGCATTAATTACTGTTTGTGCATTTAGATGCAAACTTGGTTTGTTGCAGGTTCACAGTATATAATATTATAAAGAGCTGTATGTCAGTAATTAGCAGAGCAGCACAGGTGAAAGTTAAGTTTAAGGCATCAATTACTGTTTGAACATATTTTGGAGAATCACATGAAAGCTTTTAATTGAACACATAGATGCAGAGTTCAGAATATGTTAACATATTTGCAGCAGGATATTTCAGCAATGACAACTTGTAGCAGAGAAATAGTTATAAAGTTCTGAGTAAGATGCTGTTGTAATTAGAGAGTGATGATAACCAAAAGTATGCTTGATTTATAATAAAGTTCTGAGTTTTTTTAAGTAGCAGTGTCCAGGAAACAGAAAATGGAATTATTTGGATACTTGCGATTTGATGATTTTAGGCATTGGAATAGAAAATGCTGTAGGTTGAAATAGTTGGTAAATTCATACAGGAAACAGTCACAGACCTCTGTTGTTCAGGATCACAACTTCAATGTTAATGCCCAGCACATTAGACCTGAGAAGGCTTAAAAAGAGGCTGAGGTAATCAGGTGCATGAATGATTAATCAGGCAGGCAAGCAAGCTGAATGTGAATACTGCCCAAATGCAGCAGTCAGAGAAGGATTTCTTAAAGGGATAGTGACATTAGGCTGAGATATGTTACAACAAATGTAGAACAAGATGAAGTATATGTTGAAATTCTTGTGAGCACACAAAACATACCAATTAAATTCAAGATATATACAGGTGCACAAGTAAATTGCATTCCTGCTAGCACATATTATGACAAACTGGCAAACATGTGAGCTTGAAAAGTCTGTTCTGTCAAAACTTGTTGGTTATGGAGGACACCAGCTACATGTACTGGGAAAGTGCTCACATCAATGCATGTTACAAAACAAAAAACTTAATTTGGAATTTTATGTTATAGACACCCCAGTAAAGCCTGTTTTAGGGCTAAGTGCCTGAAAACAGCTAAATCTTATAAAAATAGTCATGACTGTTGATCAGTATAACAAAGGTTTATCTACGCAACAAGTTGAGGAACTTTGTTCAGATGTGTTTCAAGGGCTAGGTTGTTTGCCTGGTGAATGCAGCATTAAACTAAAACCAGATGCACATCCAGTAATTCATTCACCTAGAAGGATTCCAATTGCCATAAAAGACAAACTCAAAGAGGAACTGGATCGCATGGTAAATTTAGGAGTGCTGAAAAAAATAGATGAGCCCACTGAGTTGGTGAGTTCAATGGTTGCAGTAGAAAAGAAAAACTCAGATGCTTTAAGAATATGCATTGATCCAAGAGATTTAAACAGAGAAATCATGTGAGAACACTACAGTTTACCAACTCTAGATGACATCACACACAAGTTAGCACATGCAAAATTCTTCAGTGTATTAGATGCTCAGTCAGGATATTGGCAGCTCAAATTAGATGAACAGAGAAGCAGACTCACCACTTTTAATTCACCATTTGGAAGATGGCGCTTTACTAGAGTTCCCTTTGGTATTGCCTCAGCACAAGAATATTTCATAAAAAAGCACATGAAACCATTGAAGGCCTTCATGGTGTAGATGTAATCATAGATGATCTTCTGGTATATGGATCTACACGGAAAGAACATGATCAAAATCTGTGTGCACTATTGGAACGGTGTCGAGAGAGAAACATGAAGTTAAACCCAGGTAAAATGCAAATCGGTGTTACCCAAGTTAAATATTTTGGTCATATTCGGTCACAAGATGGGTTAAAAGCAGACCCAGAAAAAATAGCAGCAATACAACATCTGTATCCTCCTACCTCTAAGAAGGAATTAGAAATCATTCTGGGTATGTTTAATTATCTGTCAAGGTTTGTTCCTGGACTAGCAGAAGCTGCAGCTCCACTAAGAAAACTATTCCAAAAGGATGCACTATGGAGCTGGAATGACTCATTTTGACCCCAAGATGAGGTAACAATACAGGTTGATGCCTCTCAGTTCAGTTTAGGAGCAGGAAGGCAGGCCTGTTGTATATGCTTCCAGATCAATGACTCCTACGCACCGCAACTATGCCCAAATAGAAAAAGAAATGTTGGCCATTGTAATTGGTTGTGAAAAGTTTCATCAATACATCTTTGGGCAGAAAGTCACAGTTGAGACTGATCATAAACCATTTATGAGCATCATGAAAAAACCACTTGTGTCCGCTCCACCAAGGCTGCAAAGAATGATCCTAAGAATACAAAAATATGATATGCATGTAGTATATGTACCTGGCAATAGAATTCCAGTAGCTGATATGCTTTCAAGGACATTTAAGCCTGGACAGGACGAAAGAGAGGAAAGCGACTTGGAAGAGCATGTGCACTCTGTACTTTCACAATTACCTGCTACTGATGAGAAACTTAAAGAAATACTGCTAGCAACAGAAAGAGATGCAACTATGGCCAATTTGATTACAACGATTACAACAATAAGGCAAGGATGGCCAAACTCAAAAGCCAAAGTGAATGTTGACTTAAAACCTTACTGGAATGTAAGAAAAGAACTGTCAATAATTGATGGGATTGTTTATAAAGGGGAGAGATTTGTGGTTCCCCCCCGGAGCTCAGGAAAGAAATAATAAGAAAACTGCATATAGGGCATTTTGGAATAGCCTTGTGTAAAAGACGTGCTAGGGATCTCTTATATTGGCCTGGAATGAATTCACAGATTGAATACATGGTCAATAATTGTGCAGCATGTCAAAATCAAAGAGCAAACCAAAAGGAGCCAATGGTAACAAGAGTACAGCCAGAGAGAGCTTGGCAAAAAATTGCATCAGACCTATTTACATGGAACCATAACAACTATTTTATAATGGTAGACTACTACAGTAATTACTTTGAAATAGTTCAACTAAGAGACACTAAGTCTAGTGCAGTGATAAATGTCATTAAATCTGTCTTGTCAAGACATGGCATATGTGATGAGTTAATATCAGATAACGGTCCTCAATACTCCTCAATGGAATTCACAAACTTTGCAAAAGAATGGGGTTTCAAACACACATTGTCCAACTCACATTACCCACAGTCAAATGGCTTAGCTGAAAAATATGTACAAATTGCAAAGAACATTTTGGAAAAAGCAGCCCAAACTAATCAAGATCCATACCTGTGTATTATAAACTACCGTAACACCCCAATAGATGGAATTGCATCACCTTCACAATTACTAATGAGTAGACGATTGAAATCAGTTTTGCCAACACCTACACAACTTGCCTCCAAAGTACAGAATCCTGAAATGGTTAAACAGCGAGTGGAATCATTAAAAAACAGGCAGAAACAGTACTATGATTGTGGGTTTAAATTTCTCAAACCTTGTAAGCTTGGCGATAGGGTAAGGATGCAAAATTTAGAAGGAAGGTGGAAACCTGCAGTGGTAACCAAAGTAACAAGTGCCCCACGCTCATACATTGTCCGCACCGAGAATGGCAAATATTACCGGCGCAACAGAGTACATCTGCGTCATAACAGAGGTACAAATACAGGAGTTACAAATATTCTAGATGCAGTGCTTCATGTACCACCAAAGATGTCTATAAAGGAGACTCTAAGCTCAACTGATGCTTCACATCTGGACATACAGGAGGGACAATTACTAAGTACAACACCAACTGCCCAAATCTCTGATCACAGCTCCAATGTGATTCTTCCTAGCACAACAGAAACAGCACAAGTTGAGCCACCCAGTAGATTTTTAAGATATGGACGGAGAATCAAGCCAAAGTATTGGGAAGATTATGACACTACATAACTGTGTGCTTTGTTTGTTTGTTTGTTTTTGTGCTTGTTTTTTTTTAAATGTATATTCCTTTATATCTAATATATATTGTTTTATTTTTTATTTATTTTTAAGAAGGGAGATGTAATGAATATATCATAATGTTTTGTTCCAGTTGTTGCTGTTTATATTTGTTGCAGTTCATATATTCTAACAATAGGGACAAGCATGAGGTATAACAGTGAAATGGGTGTGTTATCTTCAGTTAATAAAAAGTTCTTGAAGTTGAACAATGGTGCCTTCTATGCATTCTATAACAAGAGATCTTTACACCTGCTGGAGTGTATTAAATTGTTTACAAGTATTTCCATTACCCTTATATCCCCACCCATCCTGAAAGTTGTTGGCCTCAAGGCAAAGCTGTGTTAACACAGCCAGTATAATAAATTACACTCCTAGTGGGTTATAGAAGAGATAAGATAATAAAATGTAAGATATAAGATAAAGAAGTAGGTATATGTACACAATGTGATAAAGTAATGAGATCTGATTATACTTACAAGCTCAACCCATTTTATTAGGTAGCGGCTTCAAAACACAAAATCAGCTAATTCATATACACAAATAAGTCTTAAAAAGCAAATCTCATACATTTTATACTCTGCAGCTGGTAAAAAATGTAATTGGAAACACATTAAGGGAAAAACTATTTTATTGTATACTGTCCCTTTAAGGATGCTTTACCTGCTAGCTTAGCCTATTTAGGGCCAGATTACAAGTGGAGTACTAAATATCGCTTTTGTGAAAGTGATATTTGAGGCTCTACTGAGTAATAACAGTGCACGCTAAAGTGCACTGGTATTACAAGTTTACAGCCATGTGAACTCGAGCTTGCGTTTGCATTGCAGGGTAGCATTGGGCTCACAAGAGCGCGCTTCTTTAGGTGCAAATGAGAGCCTTGTTCTGATGTTGTCATACCTGGCACAGATCCAAAGTGCAGCAAAGGGGATAAGTCATGCAGCGATGGCAGGAAATTGTAAATATATATGTATATGCTTATTTACATATTTATGTGTATATACACATATTAGCACATAAATATACAGTATATGTATATAAGCATATTCATATATAATTACTGGGAACACAAAGTTCCCATAGACGGCAATGTAAAGGCCTTATTCAGTGCCGTTTTTTTTTTTTCTAACACCCCACACTTTAGCCCTCAAAAACTGCCTGGTGCAGTTATTTTGTTAACCCCTTAAGGACCAGAGCACTTTTCCATTTTCTGACCGTTTGGGACCAAGGCTATTTTTACATTTCTGCTGTGTTTGTGTTTAGCTGTAATTTTCCTCTTACTCATTTACTGTACCCACACATATTATATACTGTTGTTATCGCCATTAAATGGACTTTCTAAAGATATCATTATTTTCATCATATCTTTATAATTTACTATAATTTTTTTTTTTAAATATGATGAAAAACATGGAAAAACTCACTGTTTCTAAATTTGACCCCCCAAAATCTGTTACACATCTACAACCACAAAAAAACACCCATGCTAAATAGTTTCTAAATTTTGTCCTGAGTTTAGAAATACCCAATGTTTACATGTTCTTAGCTTTTTTTGCAAGTTATAGGGCCATAAATACAAGTAGCACTTTGCTATTTCCAAACCACTTTTTTTCAAAATTAGCGATAGTTACATTGGAACACTGATATCTTTCAGGAATCCCTGAATATCCCTTGACATTTATATATCTTTTTTTAGAAGACAACCCAAAGTATTGATCTAGGCCCATTTTGGTATATTTCATGCCACCATTTCACCGCCAAATGCCATCAAATAAAAAATATTGTTCACTTTTTCACAAATTTTTTCACAAACTTTAGTTTTCTCACTGAAATTATTTATAAACAGCTTGTGTAATTATGGCACAAATGGTTGTAAATTCTTCTCTAGGATCCCCTTTGTTCAGAAATAGCAGACATATGACTTTAGCGTTGCTTTTTGGTAATTAGAAGACCGCTAAATGCCAGTATGCACCACAAGTGTATTATGCCCAGCAGTGAATGGGTTAATTAGGGAGCAATTTGCATACAAAGAGAGAAGCGCTCTACCAGGAACGAACAACAGCTCAGTGGCTTGTTCTATGGCGATTTACCACCCGGAAGCAGCCTCTTTTAGACCAGTGTGCTTTTCACAGAAGAAAACTTTCCTGAAGTATATCAGTCTGATCCTGCCAAGTACGGTCAGTCCAGTCCCGAAATACCAGGCAATTCTCCTCTGAACAAGGAACATGACAACCCCAGACGATCGTTTCGGCCTCCTATGGGCCTCGTCAGTGAGGTGCAGCCACATTCCTCTAAGCACACTGGGCAAGGAGTCCACGTCTGGTTTCCCCCATCACCCATAGGGAGACTTCCCCAGGGTCATAATAATTTGCATACAAAGAGAGAAGCGCTCTACCAGGAACGAACAACAGCTCAGTGGCTTGTTCTATGGCGATTTACCACCCGGAAGTAGCCCTCTTTTAGACCAGTGTGCTTTTCACAGAAGAAAACTTTCCTGAAGTATATCAGTCTGATCCTGCCAAGTACGGTCAGTCCAGTCCCGAAATACCAGGCAATTCTCCTCTGAACAAGGAACATGACAACCCCAGACGATCGTTTCGGCCTCCTATGGGCCTCGTCAGTGAGGTGCAGCCACATTCCTCTAAGCACACTGGGCAAGGAGTCCACGTCTGGTTTCCCCCATCACCCATAGGGAGACTTCCCCAGGGTCATAATAATTTGCATACAAAGAGAGAAGCGCTCTACCAGGAACGAACAACAGCTCAGTGGCTTGTTCTATGGCGATTTACCACCCGGAAGCAGCCTCTTTTAGACCAGTGTGCTTTTCACAGAAGAAAACTTTCCTGAAGTATATCAGTCTGATCCTGCCAAGTACGGTCAGTCCAGTCCCGAAATACCAGGCAATTCTCCTCTGAACAAGGAACATGACAACCCCAGACGATCGTTTCGGCCTCCTATGGGCCTCGTCAGTGAGGTGCAGCCACATTCCTCTAAGCACACTGGGCAAGGAGTCCACGTCTGGTTTCCCCCATCACCCATAGGGAAACTTCCCCAGGGTCATAATAATTTGCATACAAAGAGAGAAGCGCTCTACCAGGAACGAACAACAGCTCAGTGGCTTGTTCTATGGCGATTTACCACCCGGAAGCAGCCTCTTTTAGACCAGTGTGCTTTTCACAGAAGAAAACTTTCCTGAAGTATATCAGTCTGATCCTGCCAAGTACGGTCAGTCCAGTCCCGAAATACCAGGCAATTCTCCTCTGAACAAGGAACATGACAACCCCAGACGATCGTTTCGGCCTCCTATGGGCCTCGTCAGTGAGGTGCAGCCACATTCCTCTAAGCACACTGGGCAAGGAGTCCACGTCTGGTTTCCCCCATCACCCATAGGGAGACTTTCCCAGGGTCATAATAATTTGCATACAAAGAGAGAAGCGCTCTACCAGGAACGAACAACAGCTCAGTGGCTTGTTCTATGGCGATTTACCACCCGGAAGCAGCCTCTTTTAGACCAGTGTGCTTTTCACAGAAGAAAACTTTCCTGAAGTATATCAGTCTGATCCTGCCAAGTACGGTCAGTCCAGTCCCGAAATACCAGGCAATTCTCCTCTGAACAAGGAACATGACAACCCCCAGACGATCGTTTCGGCCTCCTATGGGCCTCGTCAGTGAGGTGCAGCCACATTCCTCTAAGCACACTGGGCAAGGAGTCCACGTCTGGTTTCCCCCATCACCCATAGGGAGACTTCCCCAGGGTCATAATAATTTGCATACAAAGAGAGAAGCGCTCTACCAGGAACGAACAACAGCTCAGTGGCTTGTTCTATGGCGATTTACCACCCGGAAGCAGCCTCTTTTAGACCAGTGTGCTTTTCACAGAAGAAAACTTTCCTGAAGTATATCAGTCTGATCCTGCCAAGTACGGTCAGTCCAGTCCCGAAATACCAGGCAATTCTCCTCTGAACAAGGAACATGACAACCCCAGACGATCGTTTCGGCCTCCTATGGGCCTCGTCAGTGAGGTGCAGCCACATTCCTCTAAGCACACTGGGCAAGGAGTCCACGTCTGGTTTCCCCCATCACCCATAGGGAGACTTCCCCAGGGTCATAATAATTTGCATACAAAGAGAGAAGCGCTCTACCAGGAACGAACAACAGCTCAGTGGCTTGTTCTATGGCGATTTACCACCCGGAAGCAGCCTCTTTTAGACCAGTGTGCTTTTCACAGAAGAAAACTTTCCTGAAGTATATCAGTCTGATCCTGTCAAGTACGGTCAGTCCAGTCCCGAAATACCAGGCAATTCTCCTCTGAACAAGGAACATGACAACCCCAGACGATCGTTTCGGCCTCCTATGGGCCTCGTCAGTGAGGTGCAGCCACATTCCTCTAAGCACACTGGGCAAGGAGTCCACGTCTGGTTTCCCCCATCACCCATAGGGAGACTTCCCCAGGGTCATAATAATTTGCATACAAAGAGAGAAGCGCTCTACCAGGAACGAACAACAGCTCAGTGGCTTGTTCTATGGCGATTTACCACCCGGAAGCAGCCTCTTTTAGACCAGTGTGCTTTTCACAGAAGAAAACTTTCCTGAAGTATATCAGTCTGATCCTGCCAAGTACGGTCAGTCCAGTCCCGAAATACCAGGCAATTCTCCTCTGAACAAGGAACATGACAACCCCAGACGATCGTTTCGGCCTCCTATGGGCCTCGTCAGTGAGGTGCAGCCACATTCCTCTAAGCACACTGGGCAAGGAGTCCACGTCTGATTTCCCCCATCACCCATAGGGAGACTTCCCCAGGGTCATAATAATTTGCATACAAAGAGAGAAGCGCTCTACCAGGAACGAACAACAGCTCAGTGGCTTGTTCTATGGCGATTTACCACCCGGAAGCAGCCTCTTTTAGACCAGTGTGCTTTTCACAGAAGAAAACTTTCCTGAAGTATATCAGTCTGATCCTGCCAAGTACGGTCAGTCCAGTCCCGAAATACCAGGCAATTCTCCTCTGAACAAGGAACATGACAACAACATCAGACTGATATGCTACAGGAAAGTTCCTTTCTGTGTAAGGCACACATTGAGCAACAAGAGGCTGCTTCTAGGGTGGTAACTAGCCATAGAACAAGCTATTATGCTATTGTTCGTTCCCAGGTTGAGCGCTTCTCTCTTTTAATGTATGCAAATTATGACACTTAGGGAAGTCTCCCTAAGTGTGATGCGGGAATCCAGACGTGGACCCGTTGCTCAGTGTGCCTAGAGGGTTATGGCTGCACCTCACTGACGAGGCCCACAATAGGCCGAAACGTACGTCTGGGGTTTTGCTGTTTCTCTTGTTCAGAAAGGGATTGCCTGGTATTTCGGGGCTGGACTGTACTGTGAAGTCAGGATCAGACTGATATGCTACAGGAAAGTTCCTTTCTGTGTAAGGCACACATTGAGCAAAAAGAGGCTGCTTCTAGGGTGGTAACTAGCCATAGAACAAGCTATTATGCTATTGTTCGTTCCCAGGTTGAGCGCTTCTCTCTTTTAATGTATGCAAATTATGACACTTAGGGAAGTCTCCCTAAGTGTGATGCGGGAATCCAGACGTGGACCCGTTGCTCAGTGTGCCTAGAGGGTTATGGCTGCACCTCACTGACGAGGCCCACAATAGGCCGAAACGTACGTCTGGGGTTTTGCTGTTTCTCTTGTTCAGAAAGGGATTGCCTGGTATTTCGGGGCTGGACTGTACTGTGAAGTCAGGATCAGACTGATATGCTACAGGAAAGTTCCTTTCTGTGTAAGGCACACATTGAGCAAAAAGAGGCTGCTTCTAGGGTGGTAACTAGCCATAGAACAAGCTATTATGCTATTGTTCGTTCCCAGGTTGAGCGCTTCTCTCTTTTAATGTATGCAAATTATGACACTTAGGGAAGTCTCCCTAAGTGTGATGCGGGAATCCAGACGTGGACCCGTTGCTCAGTGTGCCTAGAGGGTTATGGCTGCACCTCACTGACGAGGCCCACAATAGGCCGAAACGTACGTCTGGGGTTTTGCTGTTTCTCTTGTTCAGAAAGGGATTGCCTGGTATTTCGGGGCTGGACTGTACTGTGAAGTCAGGATCAGACTGATATGCTACAGGAAAGTTCCTTTCTGTGTAAGGCACACATTGAGCAAAAAGAGGCTGCTTCTAGGGTGGTAACTAGCCATAGAACAAGCTATTATGCTATTGTTCGTTCCCAGGTTGAGCGCTTCTCTCTTTTAATGTATGCAAATTATGACACTTAGGGAAGTCTCCCTAAGTGTGATGCGGGAATCCAGACGTGGACCCGTTGCTCAGTGTGCCTAGAGGGTTATGGCTGCACCTCACTGACGAGGCCCACAATAGGCCAAAACGTACGTCTGGGGTTTTGCTGTTTCTCTTGTTCAGAAAGGGATTGCCTGGTATTTCGGGGCTGGACTGTACTGTGAAGTCAGGATCAGACTGATATGCTACAGGAAAGTTCCTTTCTGTGTAAGGCACACATTGAGCAAAAAGAGGCTGCTTCTAGGGTGGTAACTAGCCATAGAACAAGCTATTATGCTATTGTTCGTTCCCAGGTTGAGCGCTTCTCTCTTTTAATGTAATTAGGGAGCAAGTGGGGCTAATTTTAGCTTAAAGGGCCACTAAACCCAAAATCTTTCTTTCATGATTCAGATAGAGAATAGAAATTTAAACAACATTACAAATTACTTCCATTATTTATTTTGCTTCATTTTTAAAATATCCTTAGTTGAAGAAAAAGCAATGCACATGGTGAGCCAATCACACGATACTTCTATGTGCAGCAACCAATCAGCAGCTAGTGAGCATATCTAGATATGTTTTTAATCAAAGAATATCAAGAGAATAAAACAAATTAGATAATATAAGTAAATTAGAAAGATGTTTAAAATTGCATTCTCTTTCTAAATCATAAAAGAAAAAATGTTGCTGGCATGTCCCTTTAAGTTTAGTGTAGTAGACAACCCAAAGTATTGATCTAGGCCCAATTTAGTATATTTCATTCCACCATTTCACCGCCAAATGCGATCAAATAAAAAAAAACGTTATATTTTTCACAGTTTTAGGTTTCTCACTGAAATTATTTACAAACAGGTTGTGCAATTCTGTCACAAATGATTGTAAACGTTTCTCTGGGATCCCCTTTGTTCATAAATAGCAGACATATATGGCTTTGGCGTTGCTTTTTGGTAGTTAGAATGCCGCTAAGTGCCACTGCGCACCACACGTGTATTATGCCCAGCAGTGAAAGGGTTAATTAGGGAGCTTGTAGGGTTAATTTTAGCTTTAGTGTAGTGTAGTAGACAACCCAAAGTATTGATCTAGGCCAATTTTGGTATATTTCATGCCACCATTTCACAGACAAATGCGATCAAATAAAAAATATTGTTCACTTTTTCACAAATTGTAGGTTTCTCACTGAAATTATATACAAACAGCTTGTGCAATTATGGCACAAATGGTTGTAAATGCTTCTCTGGGATCCCATTTGTTCAGAAATAGTAGACATATATGGCTTTGGTGTTGCTTTTTGGTAATTAGAAGGCCGCTAAATGCCGCTGCGCATCACACGTGTATTATGGCTAGCAGTGAAGGGATTAATTAGGTAGCTTGTAGGGAGCTTTCAGGGTTAACTTTAGTGTAGAGATCAGCCTCCCACCTGGCACATCACACCCCCTGATTTTATTATAAAATTAGTCATTATTTTCTGTAGTGTAGCTGCCCCCCCTCAATATCCAACCCCCCACCCCCTCCCAGATCCCTTAGCTGAACATTCCCACCCTCCCCAGTCCTCTCTCCCAGCTTAGCAAAATGTGTTACTGTGCCATATTTTAACGTTCCCACCCGCTCAGGCACCCGCCGCTGTGCACGTGCTCGCCCCCACATGCGGTCCCGCCCCCGCACGCAATCCCGCCCCCCTCTGATGCACTACCTTCACCGATGGCCGCTCACCCACCTCCCTGCATCAGCTCCCACCCACCAACGATCACGGCCATCGATGGCCGATGCAGAGAGGGCCACAAACTGGATCGGACTGCTAAAAAATGTTATTGCAGGATGCCTAAATATCGAGGCATCACTGCAATAACATGATAGTGGCTGGAAGTGATCAGGATCGCTTCCACTGCTTGGAAAGATTAACAACGTACAGGGTACGTCCTTGTTTGTTAAGGACCTTTTTTGTAGGACATACCCTGTACGTCTTTGGTCGTTAAAGGGTTAAAAAGTAAAAATGCTACCATTTTTATTTTTTAATAAAATACACACTACTGTATTTTAGGGGCATTTGGGACACATTTATAAAATTAACCAGAGATCTGATCTCTGGTTAATTCTATAAGCACTAATTGCTACCGTAAGCTTGCAGTAGCAATAACCAGCCACTTGTTATGGCTGGTTGTTTATCGCGCACGTGATAAATTAGTGCTCCACTTTTAATCTAGCGCTTAAATGGTCTGTGGCTTCAAAAAGCAAAAAAAAAGGGTCTATTTCATATAGAAATAATTTCCCATACATTTTATACTCAGCAGCTGGTACAACAAGTCGTGGGAAACAAGTAAAAGGACCAGTAAATACAGTAGATTTGCACATTCAACAAATGCATCATAAAAAGACAATACAATAGCAATTTCAAATGAGTAGTAGATTTTTTTCTGACAAATGTCAAAGTTCTGTCTATTTTCACTCCCCCTGTATCATGTGACAGCCATCAGCCAATCACAAATGCATATACGTATATCCTGTGAAGTCTTCCACATGCTCAGTAGGAGTTGGTGACTCAAAAAGTGTAAATTTAAAAAACTGGAAAGTTTAATTTAGACTTGAGTGTCTCTTTAAGGGAAAAACTATTTTACAGTACACTGTCGTTTAAGGGAGATAGCGTTAAGATACTCACCAAGAGTAGTTTTACAAATCATTAATAAAGTTACAGTGTAGGTCTTTTGGAATGCAGTACTTGATTGCTGATATAGGCTGAGCATATGTTTAAAAAATGACTTTATTTCCCATATAGTACTGAAATGCAATGTTTTACAAACATTCACAAAAGGTCCCCTTATTTATGATTTGAAAACATATTAGAAACCTCTTGAAAGTAGGTTTATCTTATCTCCCTTAAAGGGACACTAAACCCACATTTTCAGATGTATTTTACAGCAAAAAGCAGCTAAATAAATACTGTATCTGTAACATATATATGTTGCAGTACTGTTATACTTTCAGTAATATCCCTTTAATTGTGGCCAATTAGACCTAGCTGCAAATCCCTGTGTCTACTGCTCTAAGCAATCAATGTATATAGTTTGTTTAGACAATTTTCATCACTTTGAAGGAAACTTAGAATAAAGAATTTGCATTTTGGCTTTTGAGCATGGCACATTTTTTACACAGATGCAATGCATTTTCATTCCAAAGCAAACAAAATAATAAATGTCTATTGCAAACTTTTGCTGGACATAATCAAACATTGTATATTATGATCTCAGTCTTTTGTGTCCTTTTAAAGCACCATAAGATTTTCAAAGATCTTTGGGGAAACAAGATATTCAGCTAAATTAAAACATAGGTGTTAATTATTTCAGCATCGATAATGAGTTTGATTGCAGGGTTTTCACTTAAAGGGCCATAATACCCAAATGTTTAAACACTTAAAAGTGATGCAGCATAGCTGTAAAAAGCTGACTAGAAAATATATCCTGAACATCTCTATGCAAAAAAGAAAGATATTTTACCTCAAAAGTTCCTCAGTAGCCACCTCCCATTGTAAAGGATTTCTAAGCAGCATTTTAGTGTGTCTGTCCTGGGACAGCTGAAAGGATGAGCCTCGTGAACTCTCATATTATTTCACCAATCAGGTAAAGGAAGCTTACTATGAAATCTCATGAGAGTTAAGTCAAATCTCAGGAGATCACAGTAAGAGTTCATGACCTCAGCACTGCTGATGCTGATTGGCTGCTGTTCATTTCTTCATTTTTTTTAAATTTTTACCTGCAGCTGGGAGCAGGTGAAGTATAACTTTTTACACAGAACTTACTCTGCTGAGCTGAGGAGATTGTGAGGTAAAATATCTTCCTTTTTTATATAGAGATGCTCAGGTGATATTTTCCTGTCAGCTTTTTACAGTTGTACTGCATCAGTTTCAAGTGATTTAGCATATGAGTAGTATGTCCCTTTAAAGGGACAGTCTACAATAGAATTGTTATTGTTTTAAAAGATAGATACTCCCTTTATTACCCATTCCCCAGCTTTGCATATCTAGCACAGTTATATTAATATACTTTTTACCTCTGTGATTACCTTGTATCTAATCCTCTTTTGACAGCCCCCTGATCACATGGCTCTTTATTTATTATCTATTGACTTGCATTTTGACAATTAGTGCTGTGTTGTGCTGACTCCACAATGTTATCTATATAGCCCACACAGATTTAGCAATCTCCTGTTGTGAAAAGAAAATGAAAAATCATTGGCACCTAATCCAGACAGACCCTATAATAGGGGACAAGATGCCAGATCATCCAAAGATAGTTTACAAAAAAGCAAAAAATGTAAAAAGTATGCTAGCTCCCAGTGGGTTCAAAGAAAAATAGATAATATATCTAAAATAGAGGGAAATTTGACGGGGAAAAGACTGGTGGGATTTTTTCCATGCTTTGGGTGCAGATCCTGCAGATACAGCAGTAAATGTAAAAAAGTACAGTCAAGTCAAAATGGTTTTATACACCAAATAAAAGAAATGGTCAGATGTCAGGATAAAGGTGTAATCTACATTATCCAATGTTCTTGTCATAGACAATATATAGGAGAGACCACCAGGATCCTAAGGGAACGTATATGGGAACATCTTTCATGTATAGATAGGGGTAACTTAGACACACACCTATATACTCACTTTAGGGAAGTGCATAATAATAATTTAAAGGACTTCACTTTTTGGGGTATAAAGAAGGTAAAACCAGACTGAAGAGGGGGGAATTTTGATTCAAAACTTTTAAAAAAAGAAACAGAGCTAATATATAATGTGCAAACCCTTTTTCCATCAGGCTTAAATTCTGAATGAGACATTTACCCCATTCCTTACCCTATAACACCCCATATCAATAGTTCATCCAGCTGAGTTTAGATATGCAAATATATATTTTTTGTTAGAAATCTGTAGAAAGACAAGTCAGGTAATCTAACACTAGAGGGTAACAGATGGTGTCTACAAAACCCCTAAGAATAAAGACTGATATGTAGAATTTTATTGTTAAGCAATTAAATATGAATGATCAGATATTTAAGACATAGAACATCATCTGCTAACTAATAGTACAAAAAAATATTCCTAAAAAAGAAAAATGTGTATATATGTGTTGAAGGTATAACTATTCTGCTACTAAACTGATATGTTGATAATATGTGCTAGTCTTAAATTTTCTATCATATATTAAACCCCACCACAGTTGCCGCAAAAGGAAGTTTTAAGTTTTATATTTAAGCGGAATTCTGCTTTTCCATGAAAAAGAAAAATGTTTTTATATATATATATATATATATATATATATATATATACAGTATATATACATATATCGAAGGCCTAACCAGCCAGGTATTTAGTTGTTATGCTGACAGTATGTGTTTTTAAATAAATTAAAAAAATTCCACCTTATTAATATTTTTGTATATTGCACAATTTCCACCATATAAGGGATTCCACCTTTAGTTTGAGGAATTGCATGTGAACCTGCTATAACATTTCTACCTTAAAAATGACCAATAGGACAAAATCAATGAACCAATGAGATGAAGAGGAGTGTTATTTAAATGTCCAAAATTAAATGGAGGCATACGTCTTGATAAAGTCCCCACTAGGGCGAAACGTGTTGACGTTTAATTACGGATAACCACCAGAAGAGAGAATCCAGCATTGGAGACAAAGGATACCAAGACCCTTTTTTTCCTGCAGAATCTTGAAGTATCAAGTACAGGGAAAGGTTCGATTACAAACGGCCGTTTGTTTCTTCCATCAATCTGCAACACGCTGTAGCGTGCAACACAGCAGCAACACAGCAGCGAATCCTAGACCAGTACTCAGTGTGAGAAAGTGACATCATCTGAGTTACGTGGGTTCTAAGGAGAACGTTGTAAAAGAAACGACTACTGGAGAGGAACACAGTAAGTCTGTGCCTGACGAATAGCGTGTCCGAAGATACCGGTAAGTCCACACTCTATCAAATGCAAAGAAGTGCACTTATGGTTCATTGGTCTATTTCTTCTTTGGAACTGCAAAGACGCTAAAGAGAAAAGCTGTGAAACATCACAGTGTTAATACCATAGCAGGTTCTGACTGTGCCACAATTAGAATATATATCCTGATTTAATATAAGTTGAATTGGACATTAAGGACATTTAAGATTTATGGTGGAATAATTATTGTTTTTAAGTTTTTTTTATAATATCTGTACCAATATGTGTTTTTTTTTTTTTAATTTTCTTTTATTGAGATTCTTGAGTTAGATACAACATAGAACAATTCAATACAATCCAGCTACCATAAGCAATCTACCTTATTCAATACGGTGTTGAAAACCGCATCTGAATTCGGCAGGTAAAAATTTAAGTCCATATATATTTGCATATTTAAAACTGTTGAGTAGTAAGATCTTTGAGAATCTCATTTTCTTCTTTATAAACTTATGAACAATGGTTAATGCGATGGTTAAAAAAATTGAACCAATTGTTATAGGCAACAGAAATATAGAAATGATAACCATAAAAAATAACATAGATACAGAACCACAATAACATTGTTCACAAAATAGTCTATAAGTTTTTGACACCTTCATCTTAAATATTTGGGAGCCCCTCAAGGAGAGAGATGATAAAAGAGGCAGTTAAGATCTAAAACCACTGTCTTTATCTCTTATAATAGGGTACCCCAATTTGACTAACTTCAGCGGGTAAACACCGCTCATTAGTAGTCTAAAAGAGAGATAAAGAGAGGTGTCAAGTTTCCAATGTAACCGTGTATCGTGTATTAATTAAACAATATAGCAGGGGCATTAAAAGGGGGGAGAGGGCGGAGCCAGTTAGGCTGTCAGGCTAATAGATACTCTTGTGCCTCTAAACTTTTAAGTGTAGAATTTAGGGGTATAAGCATTGAGATCCTTCTGCAAATGAAATGGACTAAACTTACTCTTCTATCTAGTGACAGTGCTTACCAGTTACATGTGTCTGCCAAAAGATAATATATATAGTCTCTCAGTTCATATATATGAATTAGGGCTAAATATGACAGCAAATATTACTAAATATTCAAAACTCCATACTACATACCAATTGTTAGGAGCCGGAAATTTAGTATTAAGGATAAGAAGGGTAATGTCTACTTAGCATCAAGTGACCTTGCTGTACTTTAATCATTAAGCACAAGAATATCTAAGAAGGAGCCAAACATAAGGATATAAACCTAACTATATATGCAAAAACTTCAGCAAGACATTATGAACCTTACTATGTAAAGAATGAGTAGTTACCTCCATAGATATATCAGTATAAACAAGCAATGAGTACACCTAGAAAATAGTGTAGCTAGTTTCTTCATTACAAATTCATCTTGAACTCCTACTATTCTGCCCTTAATGTCTATACGCAACATTACTTCTCTACTCCTATCTCTACTCTTTCTTCAAACCCAAAACGTCTGTTCTCCACTTTCAATACTCTTCTCTGCCCAACCCCACCTCCTAATACAACTTCTCAGAACGGCTCAAGACTTTGCCAGTAACTTAAATAGCAAAATCGACTCCATCAGAAAAGAAATCAGCTCTCAACATACTTCCATTCTCTCACCCCCTCAAACGCTCGCAATCAACCACAACCCACATAGCCATAAACTTAGTTATTTCTCCCCTGTTACTGATGAAGATGTTTCTGCACTTATACTTCTCAATCTACATGTCATCATTAGGTTCCCTAATAAAGACCCACGGGTTCCAATATCATTTGTATGCTGATGAAACCCAAATCTACTTCTCTGCACCAGACCTATTTCCTTCCTCACTACCTCAAGCTAAATCTCTCCAAAATTAAACTCCTTATTTTTACACCTTCTTCCAATATCTCCACCCCCAATCTCTCTATAACCGTCGAGAACTCCATCATTACCCCTACCCCGCATGCCCGATGTCTTGGGGTCACATTTGATTCTGATCTTTCTTTCACTCCTCACATTCATTCTTGACTAAATCCTGTCGCTTCCACCTTAAAAACATCTCTAAAATTAGACATTTCCTTACACAAGACACAACTAAGATTTGATTCCACTCTCTCATCCTTTCCCGCCTCGATTACTGCAAGTCTGTCCTCTCTGGTCTCCCCAGCTGCTGTTTAGCTCCTTTACAATCCATAATGAATGCCTCTGCCAGGCTTATCTTCCTTACATGTCGCTCTTCATCTGCTGCACCTTTCTGCCAATCCCTTCACTGGCTTCCTCTTGCCTCTAGGATTAAACACAAAATTCTCACTCTAACATACAAATCCCTCAACTGCACTGCTCCCCCTATATCTCAAACCTTGCCTCCAGATACTCTCCCTCCCGTCCCCTTTGCTCTGCTCATGACCTCCTACTCTACTCCTCTCTTGTTACATCTTCAAACTCCCGTTTACAGGACTTCTCCAGACTGGCTCCCATTGTGTGGAACTCTCTGCCTCGCTCCACAAGACTCTCCCCTAGTTTTGAAAGCTTCAAGCGCTCCCTAAAGACTCTTCTGTTCAGGGATGCATACAACCTACACTAACCTTTCTTTATACTAGTTCCTCTCCTCCATTGCTATCCCCTTGAACCCCCTTAGCATGTAAGCCTAAGAGTCCAGCTGTTTGTAGATCACCTTCTTAAGAGCTGACTACAACAGTGTGACTCTTGGCAGGGCTCTCTTTGATCCCTATAAATGCTTTGTTGTATTCCGCCTATGTTTAAAGTGCTGCAGAATCTGTTGGCGCTCTACAAATAACCGATAATAATAAGAATAATAATAGTGATGACTTTCCCTTTAACAACTGGATAATCAAAAGATTGCAATCCAGTTCATCATATCTTTTTTGATTATCAAATATGGGTTACGTCACCTTAAAAGGGCAATAAAACCAATTTGTATTATTACTTATCACTACATTGCAACAAATTTGCATATCAAGTACATAAATTAAAATTAAAAAAAAATTTAGAACAGTAATTTTGTTTGCAAAATATACATTGTTTTGAAGTCCCAGGACACACACCTTGAAAAGTTTCTTGAATTTTGTTTGTCTTAATTGCTTCTGTTTTCTGTTATCAATTAGGAACAGATATATACAGTCGTATGCAAAAGTTTTGGCACCCCTGACAATATCCATGATTTTCATTCATAAATAATTGGGTGTTTGGATCAGCAATTTCATTTTGATCTATCAAATAACTGAAGGACACAGTAATATTTCAGTAGTGAAATGAGGTTTATTGGATTAATAGAAAATGTGCAATATGCATCAAAATGAAATTAGACAGGTGCATAAATTGGGGCACTCCAACAGAAATATTGCATCAATATTTAGTAGAGCCTCCTTTAGCAGAAATAACAGCCTCTAGAAGCTTCCTATAGCCTGTAATGAGTGTCTGGATTCTGAATGAAGGTATTTTGGACCATTCCTCCTTGCAAAACATCTCCAGTTCAGTTAGGTTTGATGGTTGCCAAGCATGGACAGCCCGCTTCAAATCACCCCACAGATTTTCAATGATATTCAGGTCTGGGGACTGGGACGGCCATTCCAGAACATTGTACTTGTTCCTCTACATAAATGCCAGAGTAAATTTTGAGCAGTGTTTTGGGTCGTTGTCTTGTTGAAATATCCAGCCCCGGTGTAACATCAACTTTGTGACTGATTCCTCAACATTATTCTTAAGTATATGCTGATATTGAGTGGAATCCATGCAACCCTCAACTTTAACAAGATTCCCAGTACCAGCACTGGCCACACAGCTCTACAGCATGATGGAACATCCACCAAATTTTAATGTGGGTAGCAAGTGTTTGTATTGGAACACTGTGTTCTTTTTCCACCAGGCATAATGCTCCTTGTTATGACCAAATAACTCAATCTTTGTTTCATCAGTCCACAGCACCTTCTTCCAAAATGAAGCTGGCTTGTCCAAATATGTGTTTGCATACCTCAAGCGACTCTGTTTGTGACGTGTGTGCAGAAAAGGCTTCTTCCGCATCACTTTCCCATACAGCTTCTCCTTGTGCAAGGTGCGCTGAATTGTTGAACGATGCACAGTGACACCATCTGCAGCAAGTTGGTCTTTGGAGGTGGTATGTGGGCTGTTTTTGACCGTTCTCACTATCCTTAGCCTTTGCTTCTCCGATACTTTACTTGGCCTGCCACTTCTGGCCTTAACAAGAACTGTGCCTGTGGTCTTCCATTTCCTCACTATGTTCCTCACAGTGGACACTGGCAGCTTAAATCTCTGTGATAGCTTTTTGTAGCCTTCCCCTAAACCATAATGTTGAACAATCTTTGTTTTCAGGTCATTTGAGAGTTGTTTTGAAGCCCCTATGTTGCCACTCTTCAGAGGAGAGTCAAAGAGAACAACAACTTGCAATTGGCCACCTTAAATACTTTTTCTCATGATTGAATGCACCTGTCTATGAAGTTCAAGGCTTAATGGGATCACCAAACCAATTGTGTGTTCCAATTAAACAGTGCATATTGCACATTTTCTGTTAATCCAATAAACCTAATTTCACTACTGAAATATTACTGTGTCCTTCAGTTATTTGATAGATCAAAATTAAATTGCTGATCCAAACACCCAATTATTTATAAATGAAAATCATGGAAATTGTCAGGGGTGCCTAAACTTTTGCATACGACTGTGTGTATGTGTATATATATATATATATATATATATATATATATACACACACACACACACACTTCAAGTAGACCCACACTTGGGGGTCCATCCGATAAAAATCGCCGCCCGCAAAAGCCGGCGACGCCATTATCACATATACGGCGTAACCTAGAAGTTACGCGCGTATATTTCTGCCGTCGCCCGTAGTTTTTTGGGCTATAGGCAGGTATACCAAACCAGCGCAGTTTGGTATCCAATATGCAGCGTAAGGACTCTACGTGCGAAAATGGAGAAAACTTACTCCATTTTCACCTCGCCACAAAAAGCAGCCGTAAGAAGCCTTACGCTGGACTATTGGAGCCCAGTAACTCCCTAAAACTGGCTGCTAAAATAAACCTAACGCGTTGCGCAATGTCTATCTCCCTGTCAACCGCGATCATCTAAAATAAACCTAACACCTAACGCATGCGCAATGTCTATCTCCTGTCAACCGCATCTTCTAAAAATAAACCTAACACCTAACGCATGCGCAATGTCTATCTACCTGTCAACCGCGATCCCCCCCCCCTGAAATCCCTAATAAAGTTATTAACCCCTAAACCGCCTCTCCCGGACCCCTCCGCCATCTACATAAACTAACCCCCTACTGTGAGCCCCTAAAACCGCCGCCATCTACCTTATCTATCCCCTAATCTGACCCCTTACACCGCCGCCACCTATATAAAAATTATTAACCCCTAATCTAATCCCCCTATACCGCCGCCAGCTATATTAATATTATTAACCCCTAATGTAAGCCCCTTACACCGCCGCCATCTCTATTAAAATGATTAACCCCTAATTTAATCTACCTACCCCGCCGCCAGCTATATTATCTATATTAACCCTAAGTATATTATAGTTAATATAGGTATTACATTATATATATTAACTATATTAACCCTAATTATATTAGGGTTAATATAGTTTATATAATTACTATAGTATTTATATTAACTATATTAACTCTATCTAACCCTAACACCCCTAACTAAATTTATATTAAATTAATCTAATTCATTTATAAACTAAAATATTCCTATTCAAATCTAAATACTTACCTATAAAATAAACCCTAAGATAGCTACAATATAATTAATAATTACATTGTAGCTATGTTAGGGTTAATATTTATTTTACAGGTAAATTGTTAATTATTTTAACTAGGTATAATAGCTATTAAATAGTTATTAACTATTTAATATCTACCTAGTTAAAATAATTACCCAATTACCTGTAAAATAAATCCTAACCTAAGTTACAAATACACCTACACTATCAATAAATTAAATAAACTACAAACATCTATCTAAAAATACAATTAAATTAACTAAACTAAATTACAAAAAAAACAAACACTAAATTACAAAAAATAAAAAAAAGATTACAAGATTTTTAAGCTAATTACACCTATTCTAAGCCCCCTAATAAAATAATAAACCCCCAAAATAAAAAAAATTCCCTGCCCTATTCTAAATTAAAAAAATTTCAAAGCTCTTTACCTTACCAGCCCTTAAAAGGGCCTTTTGTGGGGCATGCCCCAAAGAATTCAGCTCTTTTGCATACAAATACAATACCCCCCCCCATTACAACCCACCACCCACATACCCCTATTCTAAAACCACCCAAACCCCCCTTAAAAAAGCCTAACACTACCCCCCTGAAGATCTCCCTACCTTGTCTTCACCACACCGGGCCGAACTCCTGATCCGATCCGGGCGATGTCTTCCTCCAAGCGGCAAAGAAGAATTCTTCCTCCGGCGATGTCTTCCTCCAAGTGGCAAAGAAGAATTCTTCCTCCGGCGACGTCTTCCTCCAAGCTCGGATCGGAACAGCCAATAGAATGCGAGCTCAATCTGATTGGCTGATTGGATCAGCCAAGCGGATTGAACTTGAATCTGATTGGCTGATTCAATCAGCCAATCAGATTTTTCTAACTTAATTCCGATTGGCTGATAGAATCCTATCAGCCAATCGGAATTCGGCAGACGCCATCTTGGATGACGTCATTTAAAGGTACCTCATTCGTAGTTCAGTAGTCGTCCGGGATGGATGCTCCGCGGCGGCGGAGCGAAGAAAGAAGATTGAAGATGCCGCTGGAAGAATGAAGACTTTGCTGCCGCTTGGAGGAAGACGTCGCCGGAGGAAGAATTCTTCTTTGCCGCTTGGAGGAAGACATCGCTGGAGGAAGAATTCTTCTTTGCCGCTTGGAGCAAGACATCGCCCGGATCGGATCAGGAGTTCGGCCCGGTGTGGTGAAGACAAGGTAGGGAGATCTTCAGGGGGGTAGTGTTAGGCTTTTTTAAGGGGGGGTTGGGTGGTTTTAGAATAGGGGTATGTGGGTGGTGGGTTGTAATGGGGGGGGGTATTGTATTTGTATGCAAAAGAGCTGAATTCTTTGGGGCATGCCCCACAAAAGGCCCTTTTAAGGGCTGGTAAGGTAAAGAGCTTTGAAATTTTTTTAATTTAGAATAGGGCAGGGAATTTTTTTTATTTTGGGGGTTTATTATTTTATTAGGGGGCTTAGAATAGGTGTAATTAGCTTAAAAATCTTGTAATCTTTTTTTTATTTTTTGTAATTTAGTGTTTGTTTTTTTTTGTAATTTAGTTTAGTTAATTTAATTGTATTTTTAGATAGATGTTTGTAGTTTATTTAATTTATTGATAGTGTAGGTGTATTTGTAACTTAGGTTAGGATTTATTTTACAGGTAATTGGGTAATTATTTTAACTAGGTAGATATTAAATAGTTAATAACTATTTAATAGCTATTATACCTAGTTAAAATAATTAACAATTTACCTGTAAAATAAATATTAACCCTAACATAGCTACAATGTAATTATTAATTATATTGTAGCTATCTTAGGGTTTATTTTATAGGTAAGTATTTAGATTTAAATAGGAATATTTTAGTTTATAAATGAATTAGATTAATTTAATATAAATTTAGTTAGGGGTGTTAGGGTTAGATAGAGTTAATATAGTTAATATAAATACTATAGTAACTATATTAACTATATTAACCCTAATATAATTAGGGTTAATATAGTTAATATATATAATGTAATACCTATATTAACTATAATATACTTAGGGTTAATATAGATAATATAGCTGGCGGCGGGGTAGGTAGATTAAATTAGGGGTTAATCATTTTAATAGAGATGGCGGCGGTGTAAGGGGCTTACATTAGGGGTTAATAATTTTAATATAGATGGCGGCGGTGTTAGGGGCTCACTTTAGGGGGTTATAGATATAATATAGCTGGCGGTGGGGTACGGGAGCGACGGTTTAGGGGTTAATAACTTTATTAGGTTGCGGCGGGGTACGGGAGCGGCGGTTTAGGGGTTAATAGCTTTTTTATTGTTAGGATAGTGAGGGGGGATAGCGGATAGAGGGTTAGACGTGTCGGGCTTTGTTAGGGAGGCGTGTTAGACGTGTCGGGCTATGTTTAGGAGGCGTGTTAGACAGTGCGGGTGATTTAGACTTTAGTCAGGTTTTATAGGCGCCGGCAGTTTCTAATGTGGCGCAAGTCACTGGCGACTCCAAAAATCTGTACTTACGCAGATTTCTGGACATCGCTGGTTTGTGAGACTTGCGCCACTTTAGCAAGTGACGGTGCCGCATATTGGATAGCTCGAGTTGCGAGCTGAAACTGCGGGCGACGTGGGTTCCCTCGCTTGCGCTGCAAACTGCGATCTATATCGGATCGCGCCCCTGGTTGGAGTGAACAGGGAATACCCAAAAAGCAGGCAACACAGGAATTTTTGTAATGAGCCTTTTATGCAAAATAGCAAGAAAAAAGGGCGTCAACTCCCCCCCCCCTTTTTTTTCTTGTTTTTTTGCATCAAATGATCATTACAAAAATTCCGGTGTTGCCTGCTTGTTGGTTATTCCCTGTTCACTCCAGCCAAGTGTGGGTCTACTTGAATTGTGTATACTTTGTCTATAGCAGTGCACCAGGTGGTTGTAATGGATGGTGCGTGCCGTTCCCTCACCGCTCTCTCTCTCTCTCTCTCTCTCTATCTAAAACTCATGCACATATCAGTCAGTCACTGTGCAGCATGTAGGGACATCAAGGAATGGGTTTTTGCATTACAGTGCAAATTTTGCTATGTTTGGTAACTGAAAAAATAATGACAGCATATACTGTGTGTATTATTGTACACTTGACTGATATGTTAATTTAGACAATGAAAATTGCTCATAATATGTTTTATGTCCCATTATCAAATTGCATACATTGTGCTAAAATGTTATTATTTTAATATAAATACAATGATGTTGCAGGTGTATACATAGTTTTGAGCCTTAGTTATCAAAATAATATTGAACCTGTATATTAAGAGTGTTGAAAATGCTCCTTTGTCTGAGCTGTCATTCCTGTGCATTCAAGTGTGGACAGCTTTTCACATTTTTGTTAGATATTGACATGTTGTGTTAAAATGATAATTCTGTGACTAGAGGAGGACCTGGATGTCCTACTGTGCAGTGGTGTGGGAGGCAGAAAACTGCTGAAACCAAATTGTACATGACAGGAAAAATGATGAACCTGCAAAGTAAAACAATGGGTTCTTGCTCAGTATCTGTTGGTGTTAACAATTTCATGTTGCTGGAGGGCTCTTTCTGGAATGAAGTTTTATACAAAGTATAGAAGCCAAGCTTGTCCCTGTTTACAGCAAGTGTGTGCAGCAGACAGGAAAGTCACGCAATATACCTTGTCTTGCCATTCATGCATTGTGGTTAATGCTTTTTCCTCTGCATAGCGTGTTTGTACCACACTGTAGCTGGAAGCCATTTAAGGCAAAATATTTCTAAGAAATGTTTTCAGGCGAATATAAATAAATGACAAAAAATATGCCAGGTCTGAACTGTATGATATAGATATATGTGTATATATATATATATATATTTATTTATATATCTATGTGTGTGTATATATGGTGTATATATATATATATATATATATGTGTGTGTGTGTATGTAAATATATATATATATATAAAATAGAGAAAGACATGCACTCTCTGGATTTGTGCAACACAAGTGCTTTAATGGCACATCAAACAGGTCATATATATATATGTGTGTGTGTGTATGTGTATGTAAATATATATATATATATATATGTGTGTGTGTATGTAAATATATATATATATATATATATATGTGTGTGTGTGTGTGTGTGTATGTAAATATATATATATATATATATATATATGTGAGTGTGTATATTTATATATATATATATATATATATATATATATATATATATTTATTTATTTATTTATGTATGTGTGTATATGCGCTGTCACATGGATAAAGTAAACCCAACATCTATTAAGCTGTTAATTAATTAAGACTAGATATAATAAACTTTTAATAAAGTGTTTTCTGTTGTCCTTCATTCAAAGCTGCTGTTGTAGTAATTTATTATAACTAAAAATACTTATTATAGGAGCATGGGGTAGTGACATTAAATGTATTTGTTTTTATTTCATTTTTATTGAATTTAAAAATAAATGAATAAAACAATAACATTTAAATAACACGAACATATCAGCCATCTGAAATTGCTGAATTTCACAATATATGGCTCAAAAAGCTACTAGCCAGCCCAAAATGTTACTCGCCACTTTTGATGCCACACACTACCCACCCATACCACACCCAGTAACCCCCCCCCTCTTTGCATATGTTTAGCCAATGTGAAACACCTTATTGTGAAGACATTTTTTAATATTGTTTGTTTTATAACATAAATTAAATAATGCTACATACAGTAATAAATTAACAAACATAAGTGCATAGCAAGAAGATAACAGCTGGACATTAATGTGAGGCCATAGCAGACCTGGACATTTTTTTATAATTATCATCTCTCATCTATCTTTATCCACTGCCTCCTCTCTCCATTTTCTCAATGAACCCCCTCCCTTCTCTCTCAGGCCGTTTCTTTTTTTCCCACTCTTTCTCTCTCATATCTCTTCACTTTTTCTTAACGCTATCTTTTTCTCCACTCTCACTTTTTCTCTCCAATATCTCTCTGCCCTGTTTACCCTCTCAGAAGTAACAGTCTAAGCACTAATAGGTTTCCTATAGCCTCGGGAGGAATATCATATCCTTTCTCTTTCATATATATAGAATAGCCCTTTAGATAATATTTGTAGCAGGTAGCCCAACATTCACTCACTAACTCACCACTGTTACATTTTCACTCACCAATGGCTAGTGGGCTAGTGGAAATTTTGGGTCCTGTTAATACTTTCATCAGTATACATTAAATACACTCGGCTAGATTACGAGTCTTGCGTTAGCCTTAAAAAGCAGCGTTGAGAGTTCCCAACGCTGCTTTTTATCTAACACTGGTATTACGAGTCAGGCAGGAAAGGGTCTACCGCTCACTTTTTTCCGCGACTAGAGCTTACCGCAAATCCCCTTACGTCAATTGCGTATCCTATCTTTTCCATGGGATTTGCCTAACGCCGGTATTACGAGTCTTTGGAAGAATTTAAACGTCAGTAGTTAAGAGTTTTATGGGCTAACGCCGTAACATAAAACTCTTAACTAAAGTGCTAAAAAGTACACTAACACCCATAAACTACCTATTAACCCCTAAACCGAGCCCCCCCCCCCACATCGCAAACACTTAAATAAAAATTTTAACCCCTAATCTGCCGACCGCACATCGCCGCCACTGTAATAAATATATTAACCCCTAAACCGCTGCACTCCCACCTCACAAACATTAGTTAAATTTTATTAACCCCTAATCTGCTGTCCCTAACATCGCCGACACCTATCTACATTTATTAACCCCTAATCTGCCGCCCCCAACGTCGCCGCTACTATATTAAATTTAATCAGCTCTTTTACTGGAAAAAAAAATACAATACCCCCCCCCAACATTAAAACCCACCACCCACCCACACACCCAACCCTACTCTAAAACCCACCCAATCCCCCCTTAAAAAAACCTAACACTACCCCCTTGAAGAGCACCCTACCTTGAGACGTCTTCACCCAGCCGGCCACAGATGGACCTCCAGTGGGGCAGAAGTCTTCATCCGATCCGGGCAGAAGAGGTCTTCCAAGCAGCAGAAGTCTTCATTGAGACGGCATCTTCTATCTTCATCCATCTGGAGCAGAGCGGGTTTATCTTCAATCCAGCCGACGCGAAGCATCCTCTTCAAATGAAGTCCAAACGAAGAATGAAGGTTCCTTTAAATGACGTCATCCAAGATGGCATCCTTGAATTCCGATTGGCTGATAGGATTCTATCAGCCAATCGGAATTAAGGTAGGAAAAATCGTATTGGCTGATCCAATCAGCCAATAGGATTGAGGTTGCATTCTATTGGCTGATTGGAACAGCCAATAGAATGCAAGCTCAATCCTATTAGCTGATTGGATCAGCCAATAGGATTGAACTTCAATCCTATTGGCTGATTGGATCAGCCAATAGGATTTTTCCAACCTTAATTCCGATTGGCTGATAGAATCCTATCAGCCAATCGGAATTCAAGGGACACCATCTTGGATGACGTCATTTAAAGGAACCTTCATTCTTCGCCTGGACTTCATTTGAAGAGGATGCTCCGCGTTGGCCGGATTGAAGATGGACCCGCTCCGCTCCAGATGGATGCAGATAGAAGATGCCGCCTGGATGAAGACTTCTGCCTCTTGGAGGACCTTTTCTGCCCGGATCGGATGAAGACTTCTGCCCCTCTGGAGGTCCACTTGTGCCTGGCTGGGTGAAGACGTCTCAAGGTAGGGTGATCTTCAAGAGGGTAGTGTTAGGTTTTTTTAAGGGGGTATTGGTGGGTTTTAGAGTATGGTTGGGTGTGTGGGTGGTGGGTTTTAATGTTGGGGGGGGTATTGTATTTTTTTTTTCCAGGTAAAAGAGCTGATTACTTTGGGGCAATGCCCCGCAAAAGGCCCTTTTAAGGGCTATTTGTAATTTAGTATAGGGTAGGGAATTTTATTATTTTGGGGGGCTTTTTTATTTTATTAGGGGGATTAGATTAGGTGTAATTAGTTTTAAAACATTGCAATTTTTTTTTTATTTTCTGTAATTTAGTGGGGTTTTTTTGTACTTTAGTTTATTTAATTTAATTGTATTTAATTGTAGGTAATTTAGTTTATTCATTTAATGATTGTGTAGTGTTAGGTGTAATTGTAACTTAGGTTAGGATTTATTTTACAGGTAAATTTTACCTAGTAAAAATAAATACAAAGTTGCCTGTAAAATAAATATAAACCCTAAGATAGATACAAATGTAACTATTAGTTATATTGTAGCTATCTTAGGGTTTATTTTATAGGTAAGTATTTAGTTTTAAATAGGAATAATTTATTTAATTGTAGTTATTTTATTTAGATTTATTTAAATTAGGGGGGTGTTAGGGTTAGGGTTAGACTTAGGTTTCGGGGTTAATAACTTTATTATAGTGGTGGCGATGTTGGCAGCGGCAGATTAGGGGTTTATAAGTGTAGTTAGGTTGCGGCGACGTTGGGGGGGAAAGATTAGGGGTTAATAAATATAATGTAGGGTTCGGCGATGTTGGGGGCAGCAGATTAGGGGTTCATAGGAATAATGTAGGTGGCGGCGGTGTCCGGAGCGGCAGATTAGGGGTTAATAATTATAATGTAGGTGGCGACGATGTCGGGGACGGCAGATTAGGGGTTAGTCAGTGTAAGATTAGGGGTGTTTAGACTCGGGGTTCATGTTAGGGTGTTAAGTGTAGACATAAAATTCCTTTCCCTATAGGAATCAATGGGGCTGCGTTAGTAGCTGACGCTGCTTTTTTGCAGGTGTTAGGTTTTTTTTTTCAGCCGGCTCAGCCCCATTGTTTCCTATGGGGAAATCGTGCACGAGCACGTTTAGCCAGCTTACCGCTACCGCAAGCAATGCTGGTATTGAGGTGAGATGTGGAACTAAATTCTGCTCTACGCTCACCTCTTTTGCGGCTAACGCCAGGTTTAAAAAAAAAACCTGTAATACCAGCGTTGTTTTAAGGTAGCGTAAAAAAAAAGGCTCGTTAGCAACGCACCCCTGTTACCGCAAAACTCATAATCTAGGCGACTATAAACTCAAATGGATCTAATATTCTTAGCATGTAGCTAAATAAAATTGTTCATATCTGTACTCAAAAATACACTTACATTAATAATGATATGCAATTCAAAATAATTAGTAATTGGAATAAAGCTCTCAATAACAACAATTTAGATTTATTTATAAATAATATCAGAATGACATTTTCTAGCCTATCTTTTTTTTTTTTTTTTTATAGTTAACCAGTTATGACACAGATCTTTAATTTGAACATGTGTACTTTTTACATTTCTCTGTACTTGTACACAATTTCTCTAAACCACTCCCCTCCTAGATCTTTGAAAGGTTTTAGAATCCTCTAAATAATCATAAAAAACTGTTTTTGGAGTACTCTTTACACATGCCTAGGTATCTCTTTAACAAATAATACTATTACGAACAAAGCAGATATGATAATATAGGTAGATTGGAAACATTTTATTAAATAGCATGCTCTGTCTGAATCTGAATTTATGGTTTCATATGACCTTTCCACTCGATGAGATAGGAATAGATGTCTACTCTTTGCTTGATAGCTTCTATTGTTCTTTATAACTAAATAGTAGCACATCAGGAAGCGCTACCCAGGTGCTGAACCAAAAATGGGTCCGGCTCCTAAGCTTACATTCTGTCAGGGTGCCAGGAATCAGACTGAGAAGAGAAGTACAAACATAATCACACCTTTTTTAATAGCAAAAAATAATAAAAAGTCCAATAACAAGCCAGGAGTCAAAGCCAGAGCTGGCGCAGTCAGACGAGCCCGAGTCAGGGAGCCAAAGACCAATAGTCAGACGAGCCGAGTCAGGAGCCAGAGCGAGTAGTCAGACGAGCTGGAATCAGGAACAAGGAGAACAGCAGAGTCAGGAACAAGCCAGGGATCAGGAACCAGGAGGGACGTAAGCACCAGCCTGGTAATACACAGGAACTGAACTCTCACAAAAATGTCTGAGACAACGTAAAGGGCAAACATCATGAACAGAGGCCCCTTTAAATAATAAGTGATGACATCACAATTCTAGAGACCTGCAACCTGTCTCACATGGTTGATGTACACTAGTCTGGCCATAAAAAGGGCATGCAGGAAATGAGCAAGCATCACACACTATGCACCAGAGTCAGCAAGAGAGGTGAGTTAAAATGGCTGCCAGCAGCACATGGCAAACAAAGCAGGGGAAAAAACTCTGACAGTACCTCCCCTCAATGTCCCTCCACGTGAGAGGACCTAAAAGCTTATAGGGAGGAAAACGGGCATGGAAGGCACGGAGGAGGGCGGGGAGCATCAACATCAGAGGAGGGAAACCAAGAATGCACTCCAGGACTGTAACCACTCCAGTGAACCAAATACTGTACACGACCCCCTGGACATATTAGAGTCAATAATGCTGCTGACCTCATATTCTTAGGTACTCAACAAGATAGGATGGGGACGAGACAACACAGTGGGTAAACCGATTACAAACCATATGGTTTCAAGAGGAGACATGAAAAACATGGAGATGTGCATTGCAGGCAGGAAGGTCAAGAGCGTAGGCCATAGGATTGATCCGTCGGGGTATTCAAAAAGGACCCAAAATAACAGGGAGCCAGTTTATTGGGAAGACAACCAAAGGTTCAAGTTGTGGGAGGACAGCCAAACCTTGACACCCAACCTGGTAGGAAGGCGTGGGCAGACGCCTACGGTCAGCCTATAACCTTTTGGCGCTGCATAGAATGATGAAGGCAATCCTGAATCTGCCACCCACGTTGAACGGATTTGCCGGAGATGCTCCTCCAAAGCCAGAATACCCTGAGACATGAATTAATCAGGCAACACGGAAGGTTGAAACCCAATATTCGGCCCATGAACAGGGATAACTTTGTGGAAGCATTAATAGCCACTATTACGAGCAACTCCCTGCCCAAGGTAACAGTTCAGACCAATCTATTGTCGTGATATGAGACATAACAAGGAGGAACTGTTCCAAAGCTTGATTAGACCGTTCCGCAGCCCCCATTGGATTGAGGGTGATATGCGAGGAGAAGGAAGCTGGATCCCCCATTTGAGCACAAAGGAACACCAAAATATGGTGACAAACTGGCTACCACGGTCCGACCACTATCTCCTTGGGTAACCCGTGTAACTTGGAAGACCTCACGGGCAAAAATTGAAGCAAGCTCCTGAGCAGGTAGGCAGCTTCTTCAAGGGAATGCAATGTGACATTTTAGAAAAATGGTCACACCACCCTAAGGATAACAGTATTGCCTTGGAAAACAGGGAGCTCGACAAGTCCATGGAAAGATGTGTCCAAGGATGATCACCATTTGCAATAGGTTCGAAGAAGGACCCACGGAAGACTTCGAGGAGTCTTATTCTGTGCACAAACTGAGCAGGAGGCAACATACGCCGCAACATCAGAACGAAGACCTGGCCACCAGAATTGTCGAGTGACAGACAAATCATTTGGTTCTTGCCTGAGTGACCCTGCGGCTTTAGGATAGTGGTAAGTGTGCAAAAGTTTAGTTTGAAGATTCTCAGGAACAAAACATTTACCACTAGGTTATTCAGGAGTGAATTGGTTTGTGCAGCCAGGAACTCTCCCTCCCTCAAGGGAGAAGTCCAAATTAGTACGTATGGTAGCCAAAATATGGTCAGGAGGTCTAATACTGGAGTAGGTACAGAGTCCTCCTTGGACAGAGGCGAAAATTGTCGAGAGACGGGAATCAAGCCCCTAACATTCTTACTACCAGTCAGGTAGGAGACCACAAAATTAAACCAAAACAAAAATAGCGCCCATCTGGCCTGACGGGGCGACAAATGTTTTGCTTCTGATAGATAAGTTAAATTCTTGGGGTCAGTAGAACTGAACACTGGTACACTAAGTACCCTCGAGAAGATGCCTCCCATTCCTGAGTGCCCAAAATTATGGCCAGTAATTCCTGTCGCCAATTTCATAATTGCACTCTGCTGGAGACAATTTACTTGGAGAAGAAACCGCACGGATGCAAGGAACAGTCAGGTGTAGGGACGTTGAGACAAGAGGGCCCACTACTCCAGTCTCAGACGCATCAACCTCAAGAACAAAAGGCAGGACAAGGTTAGGATAAGCCAGAACTGGAGCGGCTGCAAAGGCAGTCTTAAAACCTTTCAAAGGCCTTAATTGGCAGTAGGTGACCCAATGAGTGGATCATTCTCTTTACGGGTCAGGTCTGTGATAGGTTTGACAAGGAAGAAAAGTTTTTAATAAACTTTCTAATACAGGGAGTGCAGAATTACTTAGGCAAATGAGAATTTTTTGACACATCATCCTCTTTATGCATGTTGTTCTTACTCCAAGCCTGTATAGGCTCCGAAAGCCTACTACCAATTAAGCATATTAGGTGATGTGCATCTCTGTAATGAGAAGGGGTGAGGGTCTAATGACATCAACACCTATATCAGGTGTGCATAATTATAAGGCACTTCCTTTCACTTTGGCAAAATGGGTCAACAGAAGGACTTGACAGGCTCAGAAAAGTCAAAATAGTGAGATATCTTGCAGAGGATGCAGCACTCTTAAATTGCAAAGCTTCTGAAGCGTGGATCATTCGAACAATCAAGCGTTTCATTCAAAATAGTCAACAGGATCGCAAGAAGCGTGTGGAAAAACCAAGGCGCAAATAACTGCCCATGAACTGAGAAAAGTCAAGCGTGCAGCTGCCCAAGATGCCACTTGCCACCAGTTTGGCCATATTTCAGAGCTGCAACATCACTGGAGTGCCCAAAAGCACAAGGTGTGTCATACTCAGAGACATGGCAAGGTAAGAAAGGCTGAAAGACGACCACCACTGACCCAAGACACACAAGCTGAAACGTCAAGGACTGGGCCAAGAAATATCTCAAGACTGATTTTTCCTAAGGTTTTATGGACTGATGAAATGAGAGTGAGTCTTGTGATGGGCCAGATGGATGGGCCGTGGTGGATTGGTAAAGGGCAGCAGAGTGCTCCAGTCGACCTCAGACGCCAGCAAGGTGGAGGTGGAGTACTGGTTTGGGGCAACTGGTATCATCAAAGATGAGCTTGTGGGGCCTTTTCGGGTTGAGGATGGAGTCAAGCTCAACTCCCAGTCCTACTGCCAGTTTCTGGAAGACACCTTCTTCAAGCAGTGGTACAGGAAGAAGTCTGCATCCTTCAAGCAAAAACATGATTTTCATGCAGGACAATGCTCCATCACACGCGTCCAAGTATCCACAGCGTGGCTGGCAAGAAAAGGGTAAAAAGAAGAAAATCTAATTGACATGGCTCCTTGTTCACCTGATCTGAACCCCATTGAGAATCTGTGGACCATCATCAAATGTGAGATTTTCACGAGGGAAAACAGTACACCTCTCCTGAACAGTGTCTGGGAGGCTATGGTTGCTGCTGCCAAGCAATGTTGATGGTGAACCAGATCAAAACACTGACAGAATCCATGGATGGCAGGCTTTTGAGTGTCCTTGCAACGAAAACGGTGGCTATATTGGTCACTGATTTGTTTTTGTTTTGTTTTTGAATGTCAGAAAAGTATATTTGTGAATGTTGAGATGTTATAATGGTTTCACTGGTAAAATAAATAATTGAAATGGGTATATATTTGTTTTTTGTTAAGTTGCCCTAATAATTATGCACAGTAATAGTCACCTGCACACACAGATATCCCCCTAAAATAGCTCTAACTAAAAAACTACTTCCAAAACTATTCAGCTTTGATATTAATGAGTTTTTTGGGCTTCATTGAGAACATGGTTGTTGTTCAATAATAAAATTAATCCCTCAAAAATACAACTTGCCTAATAATTCTGCACTCCCTGTAGTAATTGGCGAACCCCAAAAAACTCTTTGAATAGACCGAAGACCAACCTGGGCGAGGCCACTGCAGAACTGCAGACAACTCTGTCAGGATCCCATGGAGAACCCGGCAACGGAGATAACATAACCTAGGAGGTTACCTTGAGTCTGATGGAACTCACATTTTCTGAGTTTACACAAAACAGGCCGTTCTCAACGATAGTCTCTGAAGAAACCCGGTGTAACATCAGAACGATAGAGCCTCAAGTGTGGGTCATAAATATACCCACACCACTATTGCAACATATCTAGCTCCCTTGAGGCGGTCAAAGAGTTCCGTAATGAGTGGGATAGGGTAAGCATTCTTAATGGTAAGACGATTAAGACTTAACTCGCCACCCTTTTTCTTCACAAAGAAGAAGCCAGCCCCTGCAGGAGAGCAGGATTTGCGGAATGATCCCCCGCGACAGAGGCATCGGAACATCTACTCCTCATAGCACAATTCTCCGTAACAGACAGAGGGTAAACCCGGACGGAATGGCTCCGGGTTGCAGGTCATTTAACTGGTTTCCGAAGACAAGTGGAAAATACATTGCGGAGACCATGACAAAATTTCGGACCCTGCACCAAGTGAGTCTGGGATTGTGCTTTTGGAGCTAGAGATAACCCAGAACAACTGGAAAAATGTGGAGAATTTATCACCTGGAACTTCAGGGTTTCAAAATGGAGAGCCCCCAACAGCCATAGATAAACGGAGGGGGTCTCGTGAGTAACGAGTGCGGGCTGAAGGGGCCTGCCATCAATGGCCTCAATAGCAAGCGGAACGGACCGAGACATAACAGGAATGGAGTGTTTTGATACAAAAGCACTGTCTTTTTGTTTTTTAAAATCATATTTTTATTGATTTTTTGGCATCACAAGTGAATTAAGGTCAAGTACAATAACAAAAAATAGCATTGGCAATAATAAATTAAAAAAAAAAAAAAAAAAAAAGCATACAAGTACCTGGTTATTACCTCTAACACAGAAACTAAACATGACCTATTCGCATGGATCATCTAATTCTCACATATTACCATATATAGCAACATCATTGGAGCAATCCAGTGAAGACATTAAAATAAATACAAAAAAAAGAAAAGGAAACCCTCTCCGCTCTCCTCCCCCTTCCAGCCCCAGGTAGCACTATGTTTCCCCCTAACCTACCATCCTGGCATTAGATACCCATGACGGCGGGAACAGGCCATGAACAACTAAGTCTGCAAAACTCTGGGAGCTTAGGAATGGGGTTAAAATATTTTTCTGAACTGCTAACAAATAGGATTTAATAACTGGGAGCCAACTATAAATAAATTTACCTATTCGTTTCTCTGCAGAAAATTGAGTATGAAAGGCTTCAAAAATAATTTGTGTCTGTATCTCCTTAATAAAAAGGGTGAAAGGTAGTGCCCTTCGCATCCGCCAGTTTTTAAATATGAGAACTACTATAGACTGGAAACTCTGTCACAGAGAACCTATAGGAGGCGCTTATTTGTCAGGTGGTATGGAGGTCCTAATGTCAAAAACCCATAAAAAATATAAAAGCAAAACTAGAATATAAAATTAATACATAAATTGTTAAAAAATCAAATAGAAACTTAGTTAAAAAGGATTGTGGTTAATAGGTATCTAAAAAAATAAAACAAAATGTATATATATATATATGAATATACACACGTATGCACTGGATAGTATCCAATGAAAGCGGTGCAAATAAAGTCCCAAAAAAAGTCCGTCTGGGAAAGGAGTAAGTGGAAAAGGCAGCTCTCGGTCTTCACTTCACAAGTGATGTAATTTTCTTAGATGGACAACTGTAAAAAACAGAAACAGAGGCGCCACATGTGTAGATCAATGGATACCCAAACACAAATCTGGACAAGATACAGGGTACTCACAAGCGTGAAGGCACTCTCTTGTGCCTATTAGAGGCAGGCTGGTATTCTAAACAGCAAACCAGCTGGCTGTGTGAACGAATCCCCGTCAAGATGTCCTGGAGAAGTGGATATCCTGGAAGGCAGTCCTTGCCTAGATGGTTTCCTATAGGTAGGAACAAGGGAGAAAGGCTAAACAGCCTTTGGGTTACTTGGAAGAGAGATTGATGCACACACCAGACTTCGTGAATCATAAAACTAGCATTTATTATACAGAATAAAATAGCCAGTAATGTAGCACATTACAGCTGGTGTGTTAAAATCAAATCTATTATGGCATATAGAGAAGTACAGCGACGCATTTCTCGGGGTGAACCCCGTTTCCTCAGGCTTGTATATCATGATATATATATTTATATATATATATATATTTAAATATGAGAAACCTGGCTGTGAGTATAATAGATATAAGAGCATATAGAGAGGTGGTTTTAATCTGCTTCTTTAATCCTAAAAAGATTATAACATCGGGTGAAAATTGAACAGAAACTTTTAAATAACTTGTTAACCCAATACTGAATTTTCAACCAGAATTGCCATATTTTAGGACAAGTCCATAACATATGCATTAAATTAGCATTACTATATTAACAACAAGGACAAGCAAAAGCTTGAGTAGAATAAAAACGTGCCATTCTGGACGGGGGCAAATAATATTTATTTATAAGCTGAAAATGAGACTCTTTTAAAGATATTGGAATCACGCATTTATTTACTGTGAGAAAACTCTGACTTACCATATCCGGGTTTATCATAGGAAAAACATCCTTTTTTTTACAAATCTTCTCTACCCCTAATATACCTTGTTTCTCAAGCATTATATCATATATAAGAGATATTGATGTGTTACCACTTCTGAACTTGTTTATATATATCTTGATCTCGTCCCATTTAGAGACCCAATCCTCAGCGGGGGGGGGGGCATTTAGACAAAAAATGCCTCAATTGAAAATAAGCAAACATATTATCCCTAGCTAGGTTTACATTTTTGAAAAAGACTGCTTAATGATAGTATTTGCAAATTGTCTGACAAGGCTTGAGACACCGAAACCAGCCCATTCCCCTCCCATTTTTTAAAAGCCTTATATTGTGTTCCTGGCGTGAATTCTGGGTTACCTCTTATAGGAAGAAAGTTAGAAAAATGAGGATCTACTTCCAAGATCTTACAAAAGTTCTGCCAGGCCATTATTACATTTTTATTAGAAAATAGAGTTGAAATTTTTAAGGGGAGATCTTTAATTACACTATGTAGAATAGCTTTTAATGAGAAGGGAGCAATACATTGCCTCTCAAGTTCAATGGTAGCAAAATTATTAGAATCAGTAATCCAATCGAGGGCAAATTTAACTAAGGTAGCAATATTATACAATCTTAAATTGGGCAGAGCTAGCCCTGCTAACAATTTTTTTTGTCCAGTGGGCCAACGATATGCAAGCTTTCTTGTTACCCCATATAAATTTAGTTTGAAATTGATCAAATTTCCTCAGATCAGTATTTGTAAAATACAATGGTAAGTTTTGCAATGGGTACAATATCTGCGGAAACACAATAGATTTTATCAAATTCATCGTGCTGATATAGATAAGGAAAAAGAAGCCCAGAGTTCAAGATTATTCTTAATCTTCAGTAATAAAGGAGAAAAATTCAAATTATACCATTTCTGTAGATCTTTATGTAATATTATACCCAAATATTTGAGATGATCTACAACTTTAAAAGGATGATTTAAACAACTTTCCCTCGATTTAATTATCCACAATAGCTCACTTTTACCATAATTAATTTTATACACCGAAAAAGAACTAAAATCAGAAAAAATCTGTAACACTAAAGGTATATGATACGCTGTTTTATCCAAGAAAAGAAGCAGATCATCTGCGTAGAGTAAGATTTTCAATATATTCAACCCCATGGAAATTCCACTCAAATTATCCCTCAATAAAATAGCCAGCGGTTCTAGGGCAATATTGAACAACAACGGTGACAGTGGATAACCTTGCCTTGTTCCCCTGCCAAGTATTGTTTTAGGGGAAAGCATACCGTTAATCAATAGATAAGATATCGGGTTCCGATATATTTAACTGTACAAATTGCCCTTGGAACCCGAAATGTTCTAAAGCTCTGAATAAATACCGCCATGTGATGGAATCAAATGCTTTTTCGGCATCTACCGTGAGAAGAGCTAAATCTGAATATGTTCCTTTTTTTTAATTTTATCTCTATTCCACATAAAATAAAGAAGCATAACCACCTTGCAAATATTTTTAGCAGAATTCCTTCCCTGGATAAACCCGGTCTGATCAGGATGAATAATCTCAGTTAACCCTTTAGCTAGTCTCGTTGCTATAATTGATGTCAAAATTTTATAATCTACATTAAGAACCGAGATTGGTCTATATATGATGCTGGGTCCTCTCTTTCCTTGTCTTTCTTTTGAATTAAAGTTATATAAGCCGCTGTAAAATAGTTAGACATTATATCACTTTGTGAAAAATATTCATTATAAAGCCTTTCCAATGTAAAATTAATTTCTTGAGATAAAATTTTATAGAATTCCGCTGGTAAGAAATCCAGCCCCGCTGCCTTATTTAGTTTTACTTTCTCTATAGCTTTGGTAATTTCTTCTCCTGTAATACAAGCATTTAACTCTAATAATCGCTCTTTAGAAAACTGGGGAAGTGAAATCCTTGCCATAAAATCATCTAGATTTGAGATATTAACCTCGGTTTTATTATAAAGCCAGAAATCTGTCCTTGCCCACTCTTATTGCTGTAATATAATTTTTACTTTTTCTATTTTTGACTAAGTTGGCTAAATGTTTTGCTGAAGTGCCATGATATCCTTTAAATTTCAAATTCAATTTAAATTCTTCTCTATATGCCTTTTTTTAAAAAAAAATACCTCACGGTTATTCTTAGCTTCAAATTTTTTTCCTATTATTTGACGTTCTTTCATTGTAGAATCTTCTAAGAGCGTTTTTAACATGACACACAAGCTGAATTTCAACTGCTCTATTTTTCTTATTCCACGCATTTAAATAAGATTTAATTTCCCCTCTTAGAACCGCTTTTGAGGCTTCCCAGAATACCTCTATATTATTGATTTGAGAAATATTAAACGTAACAAAATCTTTCCATTTTTGCTTTAACCATACATTAAATCTAGGATTATTGAGGAAAAAAAAACGTGGAAATATAAAATTTTGATTTTTGTCTTTAGGTCTAGATAGGGAAGGAAAAGCTAGAGATATAATGGCGTGGTCAGAAATAACTATATCAGCGATCTCTGGTTTACTTTTTAAAATAGACAGAGATTCCGAAATTAAAAACATATCAATTCTTGAGAACGTTCTATGTACTTTTGATTCACAGGAAAATATTCTGGCATCCGGGTTCTCAATACGCCAGATATCTAAGTTTCTGGCAGAATTGTTTTAAACATTTTGCCCGTTTATTATACTCCCTTGTTTTTTCCCCGGGAAAATCTGTCTATCTCAGGACATAATGCAATATTAAAATCTCCTCCCAAAATGAGATTCCGAGAGACAAATGGAAATAGTTTAACTTTGATTTTCTCCCAAAACATGGGGGTATGAATATTTGGGCCATAAACATTACATAACACAAAGTCAACATTATTAATCAGTATCTGCAAAATAATCAATCTGGCCTCCGGGTCATATTCAAATTTTTTTAATCTTATATTCTAGCTTTTTATGCAAAAGTATAGCAAACCCCTGCTTTCCTATTGTTTACCGGAGTGGCAATGACCTCTCCTACCCATTTTATCTTTAATTTCATTATCTCTGTTTCTTTTAAGTGTGTTTCCTGTAAAAACATTACCTCTGGCTGATAAGTAGCAAGAGCTTTTATAATATGTTTACGTTTCATTGGTGAGGTGATACCTCCTACATTCCAGGAGAGGAACTTAAGATTTTGAACTATATTAGAAGTCATTCAAAGTCTAGGGGAGAACAGTCTAGCCAGGGGGATGGGTACCTCGAGGCAAGGAAGGGGGGGCAAGAGGCAAAGAAGAGCAAGAGAGAGAAAAAAAAACCCCCACAAAAAGCACAAAAAAATTTAAAAACACCTATCTGCTCAGGTGGGACAAAACACCATTTACGACAGCTTTTATATATATCTACAAGATTACATTTGGTCCTCCAGATCCTCCAGACGACTTTGTAAAGTATTAATTTGAGCTTCTTGTATATGAATTTGAGAATCTTGAGAATTAGTTAAGTCCTCAAAATCTGATATTCTGCTCTCGGCTTCTGAAAGCCTATTTGCAAATTGTCTTACTTCAGTAGAAAGAGCGGTAAGATTAGTGGAGATATAAAATAATTATTTTTTAATATCATTAAATTGGGGCAATATAAGTTCTGTTAATTTGGTCATTATTGGTTGGAGGTCTAAAGTAGGATTAGTCATCTCTACGTTAACATCTGAGCTAACATCTAACAATTTAGTTTTCCGATCTTTTATTTTGGGGGGCATTGTGGGTGAACTGTGTTTTCCTTGAGTGATAAATCTTTCCATAAAAAAGTTTTTTTTAATTATTATTATTTTAATTTTTTTGACTAATTAAATAAGTGTACCACTACAAGTTCATGTAGTGAAGCTAAATAGATGACCAAAAACAAAAAAGGCCTCCAGGATACAACTTATTGTTCCTGGCTATACTTCTTTTCTCAAAGGTGAGGGTGTTTTTTTTTTCTCTAGTGATAGAAATAATGCCACCCCGTAGTAGACAAAGGCGCTTTTATATTATTTCTTAGCTTGAAAATTTAGGCCGTTACCTATAAGTTCTACCCGGTTGTATAAACTAAATAACAATTTCAACATATATTTTACATTACCGGGCTGTGTTAAATAGGCTCGGAATTAACTTTTGTCCCAACCAACAAAAGGATCTCCTTATGCTTTATCTTCTACGGTTTATATCTTATATATGTATGGTATATACCTTAATAATATTTCAAAACAAAGAAAAGAAAGGAGGTCAGAACCAGCTCCCTCAAAACTATGAGGGTACAGGCATTATACACTTTCAGAAGAAAATCAATACCGTTTCCCTTTGAATAAACAAGGCCAAAGGATACGGAGAAAATAAACTTTTGCAAAGATTCAAACTGTAAATAGCAATTATTGTACTCGCAGTTAACCTTTAACACTTCCAAAATTCCCAATATATTTACTTGACACACTTAACTCTAGTACTATACTCTGAGGGATACTTTGCTGTTCTTAGCAAATCAGTAACCTGTTAAATTACTATTAGAATAAACTTTTTTCATACTGAGGTCATAAAACAAAGCGTTATTTAACAGCCTGTCTTACATTTAAAATCTGCACACTAAGAATGCTATGCACGTAACAATAATATAAACCAATACATATAGCCTTCTGAGGTTTAAATCTTATTATGACAATCTTGATTTTATATTGCCGTAATGTCTCTCCAGTGGTTAGCCTGCTATTCTTAAAATAACATATAGGGGCCTAGTTATCAACAAGTCTACTTTTCCTGCCTTCGCCGGCCCAATACGCCCGCCTAAGCTCGCCTCACATCGACGCCGCGGACCTGCAAAAATTCGCCTAAGTTATCAAAAAAGCTGTCAAAAAGCCACGCACCAAGTACGGGGCGATGAGCAGCGGACTGTGAGAGTTATCACTCATCCGATCTCGCTGCTCTTCGGCTTTTTTACAGCTTTCTTGCTAGCCTGTCACTAAGCACCCACACTAACTACACTGTTCTACCCCCTATACCGGCGCCCCCGGAGCCCCCCGCAACTAAATAAAGTTACTAACCCCTAAACCGCCACTCCTAGACCCCGCCACCAACTCTTATAAATGTATTAACCCCTAAACCGCTGCTCCTAGACACTGCCGCAACTCTTATAAATGTATTAACCCTAAACCGCCGCTCCCGGACACCGCTGCCACCTACATTATACCTATTAACCCCCTATCCTGCCCCCCTATACCGCCGCCCTCAATAATAAAGTTATTAACCCCTATCCTGCTGATCCCGCACCTCGCTGCAACTAAATAAATAGTTTAACCCCTAAACCGCCGCTCCCTGACCCCGCCGCAACCTATATTAAATTTATTAACCCCTATCCTGCCCCCCCTACACCGTCGTCACCTATAATAAATTTATTAACCCCTATCCTGCCCCCCACTACACCGCCGCCACTGTAATAAAATTATTAACCCCTAAACCTAAGTCTAACACTAACCCTAACACCACCCTAATTTAAATATTAATTAAATAAATCTAAATAATATTTCTATTATGAACTAAATTAATCCTATTTAAAACTAAATACTTACCTTTAAAATAAACCCTAATATAGCTACAATATAAATAATAATTATATTGTAGCTATCTTAGGATTTATTTTTATTTTACAGGCAAATTTCTATTTATTTTAACTAGGTACAATAGCTATTAAATAGTTATTAACTATTTAATAGCTTGCCTAGCTAAAATAAAGAGAAATTTATCTGTAAAATAAAAACTAACCTAAGTTACAATTACACCTAACACTACACTATACTTTAATAAATTATTCCTATTTAAAAATAAATAGTTACCTGTAAAATAAACCCTAAGATAGCTACAATGTAATTAATAATTACATTGTAGCTATCTTAGGAATTATATTTATTTTACAGGTAACTTTGTATTTATTTTAGCTAGTTAGAATAGTTATTAAATAGTTATTAACTATTTAATATCTACCTACCTAAAAGAAATACAAAATTACCTGTAAAATAAATCCTAACCTAAGTTACAATTAAACCTAACACTACACTATCATTAAATAAATTACCTACAAATAACTACAATTAAATACAATTACATAAACTAACTAAAGTACAAAAAATAAAAAAAGCTAAGTTACAAAAAAATAAAAAAAATAAGTTACAAACATTTTAAAAATATTACAACAATTTTAAGCTACTTACACCTAATCTAAGCCCCCTAATAAAATAACAAACCCCCCCAAAATAAAAAAATGCCCTACCCTATTCTAAATTAAAAAAGTTCAAAGCTCTTTTACCTTACCAGCCCTTAAAAGGGCCTTTTGTGGGGGCATGCCCCAAAGAATTCAGCTCTTTTGCCTGTAAAAGAAAAATACAACCCCCCCCCCAACATTAAAACCCACCACCCACATACCCCTAATCTAACCCAAATCAGCCATTAGAATGCGAGCTCAATCTGATTGGCTGATTGGATCAGCCAATCGGATTGAACTTGAATCTGATTGGCTGATTCAATCAGCCAATCAGATTTTTCCTACCTTAATTCCGATTGGCTGATAGAATCCTATCAGCCAATCGGAATTGAAGGGACGCCATCTTGGATGACGTCCCTTAAAGGAGCCTTCATTCGTCGGTAGTCCGTCGGTAAAGAAGGATGTTCCGCGTCGGCGGGATGAAGATTGAAGACCTGCTTGGAAGATGACATCACCCGGATAGAAGACTTCTTCAGCGCCTCTTGGAAGATGACATCGCCCGGATGGAAGACTTCTTCAGCGCCGACTGGAGGATCACTTCATCGGATGGAAGATTTCTTCAGCGCCCCTTGGAGGATAACTTCTGCCGCTCCGGGTCTCCTCTTCGGTTCCATCGCTGCTCGGCTGAGTGAAGACGACTAAAGGTAGGATGATCTTCAGGGGATTAGTGTTAGGTTATTTTAAGGGGGGTTTGGGTTAGATTAGGGGTATGTGGGTGGTGGGTTTTAATGTTGGGGGGGTTGTATTTTTCTTTTACAGGCAAAAGAGCTGAATTCTTTGGGGCATGCCCCCCACAAAAGGCCCTTTTAAGGGCTGGTAAGGTAAAAGAGCTTTGAACTTTTTTAATTTAGAATAGGGTAGGTCATTTTTTTTATTTTGGGGGGCTTTGTTATTTTATTAGGGGGCTTAGATTAGGTGTAAGTAGCTTAAAATTGTTGTAATATTTTTAAAATGTTTGTAACTTATTTTTTTTTTTTTGTAACTTAGCTTTTTTTTGTACTTTAGTTAGTTTATGTAATTGTATTTAATTGTAGTTATTTGTAGTTAATTTATTTAATTCATTTAAAGATAGTGTAGTGTTAGGTTTAATTGTAACTTAGGTTAGGATTTATTTTACAGGTAATTTAGTATTTCTTTTAGCTAGGTAGTAATTAAATAGTTAATAACTATTTAATAACTATTCTAACTAGCTAAAATAAATACAAAGTTACCTGTAAAATAAATATAAATCCTAAGATAGCTACAATGTAATTATTAATTACATTGTAGCTATCTTAGGGTTTATTTTACAGGTAAGTATTTAGTTTTAAATAGGAATAATTTATTTAAGTATAGTGTAGTGTTAGGTGTAATTGTAACTTAGGTTAGTTTTTATTTTACAGGTAAATTTCTCTTTATTTTAGCTAGGTAAGCTATTAAATAGTTAATAACTATTTAATAGCTATTGTACCTAGTTAAAATAAATTGAAAGTTACCTGTAAAATAAAAATAAATCCTAAGATAGCTACAATATAATTATTATTTATATTGTAGCTATATTAGGATTTATTTTAAAGGTAAGTATTTAGTTTTTAAATAGGATTAATTTAGTTCATAATAGAAATATTATTTAGATTTATTTAATTAATATTTAAGTTAGGGGGGTGTTAGGGTTAGTGTTAGACTTTGGTTTAGGGGTTAATAAATTTATTACAGTGGCGGCGGTGTAGGGGGGGCAGGATAGGGGTTAATACATATATGTATTATAGGTGGCGACGGTGTAGGGGGGGGCAGGATAGGGGTTAATAAATTTAATATAGGTTGCAGGGGTCCGGGAGCGGCAGTTTAGGGGTTAAACTATTTATTTAGTTGCGGCGAGGTGCGGGATCGGCAGGATAGGGGTTAATAACTTTACTATAGAGGGCGGCGGTATGGGGGGGCAGGATAGGGGTTACTAGGTATAATGTAGGTGGCGGTGGGCTCCGGGAGCGGCGGTTTAGGGGTTAATATGTATAGAGTAGCTTGCGGTGGGCTCCGGGAGCGGCGGTTTAGGGGTTAACATATTTATTATAGTGTCGGTGGGCTCCGGGAGCGGCGGTTTAGGGGGTAATAACTTTATTTAGTTGCGGCAGTGTAGGGGGGACAGATTAGGGGTGTTTAGACTTGGGGTACATGTTAGGGTGTTAGGTGCAGACATCTCCCATAGGAATCAATGGGATATCTGGCAGCAGCGAACTTGTACTTTCGCTATGGTCAGACTCCCATTGATTCCTATGGGATCCGCCGCCTCCAGGGTGGCGGATTGAAAACCAGGTACGCTGGGCCGTAAAAGTGCCGAGCGTACCTGCTAGTTTTTTGATAACTAGCAAAAGTAGTCAGATTGTGCCGAACTTGTGTGCGGAACATCTGGAGTGACGTAAGAATCGATCTGTGTCGGACTGAGTCTGGCGGATCGAAGTTTACGTCACAAAATTCTACTTTTGCCGGTCTCTAGCCTTTGATAACTAAGGCGAATCAGCCTCACCACAAATACGCTGCGGAATTCCAGCGTATTTGAGGTTGACGGCTTGATAACTAGGCCCCATAGTCACTGTACAATGGCGCAGGCCTTAATGAAAAGTTCCTGTAGTCATGGTCATAAAAAAGTAGAATATCTAGATGATTAGTTAAGTGAGCCTGTGTATTTAAACCAATGTCACTTTGTGTAAACTAGAAAGTTCCCAGTAATACACTTATTATAGGCCCCACTGTTTTAGCATGTACACTGCATAGACTTAGATATAGGATACTTGCGGTTACAGCAGTTGTAAGATTTCGGCCAGGATTCTCATGCTAAAAACCAGGTTTAGCGTTTTATAGATTTGAGCCCTGGCTGCGGTAACAATTTCATCCACCTCTTGTCGCGACCTCTCCAGCAAGGCTGACTTCCAGCAGGTAACTTCTCCCCCACGAGACAGGGGATGAGACCCGGATCTCTCCGAGTATCCGCAACCCCTCTCTGCTAGTGGGAGTTAAAGTTTACCCTCCATGCTGATGCTTAAGGCTGGGATTGTATACACTTTCTAATGGATCCACCTTCAGCTGTGCCTCTTAAAGGGACACTCAAGTCAAAATTAAACTTCATGATTCAGATACAGCATGCAATTTTAAACAACTTTCCACTTTACTTCCATTAACAAAATGTGCACAGTCTTTTTATATTTACACGTTTTGAGTCACCAACTCCTACTGAGCATGTGCAATAATTCACAGCATATACGTATATGCATTTGTGACTGGCTGATGGCTGTCACATGGTACAGGGGGAGTGGAAATAGACATAACTTTGTAATTTATTTCACAAAAATCTACTACTCATTTGAAGTTCAGACTAAGTGCTATTGCATTGTCTTCTTATCATGCATTTGTTGATTATGCAAATGTACAGTGTTGACTGGTCCTTTAAGATTCTCTGGCGGTTTATACCGCAGCTTTTTCCGGCTTCCACTGCAGAGCGGGTCAGCTGTAACTCTTCCTGCTTATTGCGGTTTGTGTCCCATCTGTGTCTTTGGCGGTTTACACTGCAATTATCCGGTTTCCACTGCTAGAGCAAACGTCCAGCTCAGTACCCTCTCAAGCCCTTAGAGATGCGTAGGGCCTCAGGGTTGAAAGCGGGGGGAGATAAAAAACGCAGAGACTGCACACAAGCACCCGCTATGGAGGATCACAACCAGCGTGACTAGCTCCACCCCCAACAGGAAACCAATAAGCCGTCGATACAAAAGCACTGTCAATGAAATAGCCCGCAGTACCAGAGTCAACAAGAGCCTAGGTGACTATGGAGGAGTCCACCCAGGAAAGGACAACTGTGACCAAAGGTTTCTCCTTTAGCGGTTCTGGGGACAAGGATAAACCACCCAAGGTCTGCCCCCGACAGGACCTTAGGTGTGAGCGTTTTTCTGGCCGTGTAGGACAAGACTTCAAAAGGTGGCCCTGTAACCCACAATAGAGGCAGATCCCCTCCCTGCTCCTAAAGGCCCTCTCCACCGCAGATAAACATGTGAATCCCAACTGCATCGGCTCAGCAGTACCAAGTGACTCGGGACCAGAAGGCATGGCAGCCGAGGGAGGCATGGGTGGGAACGAACACGTAGGAGACAACGGAACAGTAGGGCTTCCGCAAGCGCTCCTTGAAAGAGGGCCTCTCTCTGAGTCTGATGTCAATTAGGATCAAAAAAGACACCAATGCCTCGAGATCCTCTGGTAAATCTCTGGCAGCAACTTCGTCTTTAATCGCATCAGAGAGCCCATGAAAGAAAGCGGCAACAAGAGCTTCATTGTTCCAACCTACCTCTGTGGCAAGCATACGGAACTCAATGGCATACTGAGCAACAGATCTCGTACCTTGCTGAATGGACATGAGTCGTTTAGCAGCAGAGGAGGAGCGAGCCGGGAACATCAAATACCCTTCGAAAGGAGGCCACAAATTCAGGGTTATTTGAAAAAGGTTTATTTGTCTTCCACAAGAAATTTGCCCAGGCAAGAGCTGTGTCAGAGAATAACGAGATGAGAAATCCCACCTTAGCTCTGTCAGAGGGAAACGACTAAGGTAACATCTCAAAGTAAATGCCCACCTGGTTCAAAAACCCTCTGCACTGAATAGGATCACCTCCATATCGCTGAAGTAGAGGTGCAGAACCGGACATGCTCCTGGTAGGACTAGGTGCAGCAGTGGAAACAGGAGCAGCCATAACTTGCGGGACACTTTGGTCCAAATAAGCAGTGCGAGTCAGCAGGGTTTGCAGGGCTAGTGCAAATTGATCCAAGTGGTGATCCTGTTCATCCATCCTGGAAATGATGGTAGGTAAAGGTTGATTATTAGCACCATCAGGATTCATGGCCCTTGCGTAATGTCAGGGTGCCAGGAATCAGACTGAGACGAGAAGTGCAAAAATAAGCACACCTTTATTAATAGCAAAAATAATAAAAAGTCCACAAGTCAAATAACAAGCCAGGAGTCAAAACCAGAGCTGTTAGTCAGACAAGCCATGTCAGGAACCAAAGCGAATAGTCAGACGAACCGGAATCAGGAACAAGGAGAACAGCAGAGTCATGAACATGCCAGGGATCAGGAACCAGGAGGGACGTCAGACAGCCAGCTAGTACACAGGAATTGGAACTCTCACAAAGAGGTCTGAGACAACGCAAGGGCAAAGCATACTAAACAGAGGCCCTTTAAATAATAAGTGATGACATCACAATTCTGAGACTGCAACCTGTCTCACATGGATGATGTACACCAGTCTGGCCATAAAAGGGCATGCAGGAAATGAGCAGCATCACACACTATGCACCAGAGTCAGCAAGAGAGGTGAGTAAAATGGCTGACAGCAGCACATGGCAAACAAAGCAGGTAAAAAACCCTGACACATTCTTACTTTTTCAAATACCAAGAGAACTAATAAAAATTGATAATAGGAGTAAATTAGAAAGTTTCTTAAAATTTCTTGCTCTGAATCATGACTAGACTGTCCCTTTAAGTTTATATACAGTCACATTAAATATTATTGTTAAAATGAGACATAAATGTCTGATATGTATTATTATTCGTATTATTCTCATTTATATGTGCAGCTAAATCCAAAGCTCTGGGTACATGAGTAGGGGTACACAGTGACTCTGACTTATGGTAAATGAAATACAGATATGTTAAGCAGTATAAACAAAACTAATTCATATAGGAGGAGTGCTTTGCTCCAAAGACGTTACAATATGCATTTTGAATTAAGAACACTAACCAAAGACTGCCAAAATACAATTGTTAATTGGATATATTTAAATGTGTAAGAAATAGTCAGTTAAATGTAGTCTGTTAAAGGGGTTGTTGTATTTTCTAATTAACTTATTGCTAACCCAAGCTGTTGTAGCTGAGACTTCATACTTGTCTATCTGCCTATAATGTTAACAGATTGTTAAATATCATATTTCAAAACTAGAAGTTCTATCTCTATTCCTATACTGGTTACATTTTGAAAAGATGCTTGAGACTGCATTTAAGCTATACATACAAAGTGTTAATGTTTAGACAAAATTCAGTCAAAAGTTATATTCTGCTATATTTAATTTGACATGCTATTTAGTATACCTGTTCTGAAACTGTGTCATAGTTAAAAGCTTGGTGTACATGACAACTAGTAATTTAAGTCTCCAAGTGAGCATACCTATTCATTATGGTCTTCTGAGGTCTCACCATAATATACAGTATCACAGCTGGCACCAGATTTTTAGCTTTATTCTCCACCACAGTGATTATGCAAGAATAGCTGTACAATTTCCCATATTTAAATGAGTGATTATTGTATGTATGCATTGGTATAAAGTCAAAAGCGGTCATTAGAATAGTTGTACCCTTTGTACAGGACATATTAATTTGGGCTTCGAAAAATGTCATATTTATTAGTCAATACTTTTTAATTAGTTCAAATTGATTATCTCTATGCTGAAATATTTCACAATGGAAGCATTTTATGTGCTTATGCATCTCATTAATATGAAGGAAAATTGAGGTCTACGGTGCTATACTCACTGGGCTCTTTATTTATTAAGTCTCCGATGTATAGTTAGTTAGCCGCTTATATGTTCATCTGTATTGTTTCACTACCTGAGACATGGATTGTACCGTTTGTTTTTAAAAGTCTGGCGTGAATAAATGTGCATTTATTAGAGTAAAGGCTCATAGGAGCCCCTATGTGCAGAGTAAAGTTGTATACATTTACCAATACCAACAGGTCCTAGTTTATGTGAGAATAACCCCTTCTTCTCTTGACTATAGAATTTAGAAAAGTTTTTAATTTCAACTTTTATTATACGTGCGCAATACAACTCTAGTTATGTTAATGCAGGAGCGATAAATGATGTTCCACTCATAATCTAGCCCTTATTGTTCAAATAGTGTGTTTTCTCTCTTTGCTTTCTAACTTTTTGTTTTGGTTGAAAAATACACACACTTGTTTTTTGTCATTGGCTCACCAGATGTTTTTAGCTAGTTCTCAGTAGTACACTGCTGCTTTGGCGCTGACTTTAAAGCGATGGTAAACTTGAGAGCAATGCTTTAGTGAAATATATATATTTGCACACAAACGTTATAGCATAATAATTCCTTTTTTTTTTTTTTTTAAATATTACTTTTTTCCCCCCATAAAAACATTTTAAATGTATTACCTGCTCCCAAGTGATCTGGCCACCCAGCATTCAAAAAAGCCAAAAATGAGAAGGGTGTGTCTACTTCAGGCATGTGCATTGGGGTGGTCTAGGGGAATCCCTTATCGACGGTGCATGCTGCTCTATGTAAACTGTGAATCGTAATCACACTGAATATTCATAGTTTACAGTGTATTATCAGCAAAGGGGTTCTTAAATTACAATACAAATGCACAACTCAAACAAGCATAGCCTAGTAGTGATACGGTGCACAGACCTATGCTTTTCAATTGAACTTTCGCAACAGCTTCTGATAGGCTGTGCCGTATAATGTAAAGAAGGTTTCTCGGAGGGGGCAGGCGGAATCATAAACTAAATGAATAGTTGCAAGACCGAGTATCATTCGTATAATGAGCTTTTAAAAGAAATTAAAAAAAATCATTGTCACAGTAACAGCAATACATGCCTGTAGTAATACATGATTTACCATCACTTTTGTGTTTAATTCCTTTTCAAGAGTTAAACACATAATTATATGCAAATAACAGTGCAATAATAAAATACTTTAACATATAAGAGCATTTTCTCTTTGCACGTTTTATTCCCATTTAAAATCTTTATCACCTTCTATATAACTGCACCTATTTAACCTAGGGAAACCCAAGTTACAATATTGATCACACATCATGTATTTCTTTAATAGTTAAACATAAATCTGTATAAGTTTTGCTTTCAATACATTTTGTTTAGTGCTTATTTAGGGCTGCGTATGCAAGAGAGTGACAGTGGATGTTAACGAGTGACGAAAAAATTGCTTGTATTAAAAGTTGAAAGTAAACATGATCAAAAGAGCGCAACCGCATTTTACACTTGTCGGGTTAGCGCTACTGCAAACCTTGTATAAAGGGTAGTTTGTTAAAAAAGTTGCACTAAACACGACATAAATATAAAACAAAAAAGAAGTCCAAACAGTCCTTATGAAAAAAATATATAGTAAATCCTTGCGGTAAAATAAAAAGTCTTTATTTAAAGGGACAGTCTAGTCCAAAACAAACTTTCATTATTCAGATAGGGCATGCAATTTTAAACAAATTTCCAATTTACTTCTTTTACCAATTTTATTTTGTTCTCTTGGTATTCTTAGTTGAAAGCTAAATCTAGGAGGTTCATATGCTACTTTCTAAGCCCTTGAAGGCTGCCTCTTTGCTCAAGGCAATTTGACAGTTTTTCACCACTAGAGGGTGTTAGTTCATGTATTTCATATAGATAAGACTGTGCTCACGCACAGTTGGTTTTGGTCTCACAGACCGTAGTCATAGACATAAAATACAGGTTACAGGTATGTGGTATTTAAAAGATAAAAACAGCTACCATTGAAGGCCACATAACAATCCCACTTAACGCTTTAATAACTTAATAGTACTTTCTGATTATTCATGGAAAATGTGGACAAACCATGTGATATACAACAATAGGGTGAGTATAGAAATAGAATATATATAAAGCTCAAATCTTTAAAAATATACTTTGGGACATATGAAGTGCGGTACTATTATTAAATGTTACAAAAACATATAATAAACCAAATTCTCATAAGAAGATAAGAATGGATATAGTGCTCTTAATAGACAAATATGTTGGTATTGATAATATTTAATAACAGAGTATAAAGCACATGAGCTAAAACAGTAAGTAAATACATACATTCAACAAAAAGCAGCAACAGCTCGACACAGTATCATTAAGCAATTAAAAGTTGGCTTAAAGGGACACTGAACCCAAAATTTTGCTTTCACGATTCAGATAGAGCATGCAATTTTAAGAAACTTTCTAATTTACTCCTATTATCAATTTTTATTCGTTCTCTTGCTATCTTTATTTGAAAAAGAAGGCATCTAAGCTTTTTTTTGGGTTCAGAACTCTGGACAGCCGTTTTTTATTGGTGGATGAATTTATCCACCAATCAGCAAGGACAACCCAGGTTGCTCACCAAAAATGGGCCGGCATCTAAACTAACATTCTTGCATTTCAAATAAAGATACCAGGAGAATGAAGAAAATTTGATAATAGGAGTATATTAGAAAGTTGCTCTATCTGAAGCACGAAAGAAAACATTTGGGTTCAGTGTCCCTTTAACTATGAAACTTAAAGGGACAGTAAACCTTAAAAATAATGTTATATAATTCTGCACATAGAGCATAATTATATAACATTATATTAGCCAAACATTATTTAAACGTAATTTCCCCTATTCATTTTTAAAAGAAAGCACTGTTTCACAGACCCGCTCTCTTCTCTCTGCTGAGCGGGTCTGTTATATTTCCTCAGCGCATCGGGCCAGCTGTATAGTCACAGCCCGGCCCGACCGCGCCATAAGACTAAGTGCAGCTCGCTCCGCTGAGGAAATATAACAGACCCGCTCAGCAGAGAGCAGAGAGCGGGTCTGTGAAACAGCACTTTCTTTTAAAAATGAATAGGGGAAATTACGTTTAAATAATGTTTGGCTAATATAATGTTATATAATTCTGCACTATGTGCAGAATTATATAACATTATTTTTAAGGTTTACTGTCCCTTTAAATCACTTATATGGTTTGTGCTATGTAGTTGGAAAATAAATAGTTAGCAATGCCAGCCTTGTACACAAAATAAGCATAGCTAAATGTATGCATAGATGAGAATAAGGTAGATATAAACATAAATTAATATATCAATTAGCATTTAGCAGAGTAAAAGTACATAAAGCAATAAAGCTATAATGGACTATATATACTCCTGATGTGTATAATTAAACACCCATGAGCATAACCGCGGATGTGTTGGTTAGACAGTTCAGACAGAACCATAAGGAAATCTTTAGTTAGCATAAACGGACAAAACATGTCTGATAATCTGTTCAATAGCCTGCCACCTAAAGGAGATCACACTGTCATTGTGGGTTTCAAGAAAATGTTTAGACAGAGCAGACACTGCTCTGCCATGGGTAATATATGACAAGTGCTAATTAATGCGAGTGCCAACCTCTCTAGTGGTCCTCCCCACGTATTGTCTAGAACAAAGGGTGCATTCTTCTAAATAGACCACAAATTTGTTAGTGCATTTAACACAACACAACCCATTGTCTCAAAAGCCTCCGCCGAGGCAAAGGTACTGGATACAGTTAGGTGGTCACAGGATTTATATGATCGTTTACAACACTTAAAGGTTCCTTATATAACTTTTGGCCCCTTCATTCTTAAGCATACTTGGGGAGAGGAGATTACCTAAGGATAAATTCCGTCTGTACACAAAACGGCAACCTCTGCTTACTGCATCACGGAGCACATTGTCACCTCTAAGAATCGGTAGATTCTTTTTGATAATGTTAAGTGGGATTATTATGTGTCCTCCAATGGGAGGTGTTTTTATCCTTTAAATACCACACACCTGTAAACTGTATTTTATGTCTATGACTACGGTCTGTGAGACAGAAACCGGTCAGACTGATCTTCTTTCCCTTACCTTTTGTACGAAATCTGCCTAATTTTAAATTCCTTAAATAAAGACTATTTCCTTCTTAATACAGGGAGAGTCCACAGCTGCATTCCTTACTTGTGGGAAATACTGAACCTGGCCCCCAGGAGGAGGCAAAACACCCCTGCAAAAAGGCTTAAGTACCTACCCCACTTCCCTCATCCCCCAGTCATTCTTTTCCTTTCGTCACAGGAGGTTGGCAGAGAAGTGTTAGAAGATTTCGTAGTAGTTCCTTAGGAAAGGTATCTGCCCTTCGATATGGGACTGGAGTTTTAAGTAGTCTTGTCAGCCTCTCAGTGAGAGCATTGATGAAAGTTAGAGTCTAGAGATACAGGGAAAGTCTTTCTGCAAAACCATCCAGACTCATATTAACAGCTCCTAAGCAATCAGCGTTGACGAGTTTCGCTGCCTGCTTTTCTTCACTCAAGTCCATGTCAGAAGCGATGCTACCATTTGTCACACTTGAAGGACCGTGTTTTCTGTTCCACGGCATAGATTCCGATAAGATCATTTAATTTTTTACACATATGGCAAACACTAAAAGACAAGGTCACAGTGTGGCTCCTTTTATCTTTATGGAATAAAGGGTTTATTTCTCCTGAGGGGGATTATGAACAGTTGGGTTTAATCATATATGCTTTATTTTATTTTATGCTGAATTATGTGTGAGATGTTTATGGGCTCATAGGATGCGATGGAACATACAGGTTTCACTTTCACTTTGAAAGTTGTGCAGTTTACAAGATTGGCACTTTTTTTCTCATAGCATAGGCGGTCCTGCATTGCGCAGATTAGGGGTTAATAAGTGTAAGGTAGGGGTGTTTAGACTCGGGGTACATGTTAGAGTGTTAGGTGCAGACTTAGAAACTGTTTCCCCATAGGAAACAATGGGGCTGCGTTAGGAGCTGAACGCTGCTTTTTTGCAGGTGTTAGGTTTTTTTTCAGCCCAAACTGCCCCATTTTTTCCTATGAGGGGATAGTGCACGAGCACGTTTTTGAAGCTGGCCGCGTCCGTAAGCAACGCTGGTATTGAGAGTTGAAGTGGCGGTAAATATGCCTGTACGCTCCCTTTTTGGAGCCTAACACAGGCCTTCAGAGAACTCTAAATACCAGCGTTATTTAAAAGGTGCGGGGGGAAAAAAACACGCAAAACTCTAAAGCTAGCCGCATGTGACCGGAATGGTCGAGGCTTCCATTTCCTTCCTCTTGACCGAGTTAATACCGGTCTGCAGTTTTATCTCTGTTCTGTCTGGGTCATACGAGGGGGTGAGTGCCCCAACCATTGAGTGAGTTATGAAGATTACAAATAACAGAACTTAAAGCTTGCAATTTACATTCTGGGAGGCGCAGCTCCCTTCAGACTGAATAACATTGTCAGTTACATTTTACCTTGAACAAGTACTAATAAGTAGGAAGAGAGTTGAAATTCCTTCTTTTGTTATGTAAACCCAAGAGGTTATTATTAACTTTATACCAGAAATGAGAAGGAATGAGAAGAGTAAGGGAGTAAAGAAGTAGAAGAAGAAGTGAAAGAAAAAGAGAGAAGTGCTGATCCGTCCCGTCAAAGTAAGAGTTACACAATGGATATTGTATTGTCTAGTGCTGTTGTCACGCAGAACCATGTCCAAAAATCTCGAGCGTCACACATATATAAATATTAAGAGTTGCAAATACCCTTGTTTGATAAATCTCCCTGTCCCAGTGTAGTACGTTTTAAACACTAACATGTCAGAATGTCTAGGTTATGAGTGTGATTTTTGAGATAATATTCTCAAGTAGCTAGCATTTCCGCGTACTCGTCCATTTTATCATTTTTCAAGTAATAATATTCCTCCAGTTCTAGGAGTCCCGACACTCTACAAGACCACATCATCATTGTTGGGGCTATCCTACTCTTCCACTTTTTTGCTATTAGGAATTTAATGCTATTCGTCATCACGTAAAATAGCTTTTTATGGGACTTATGTTTGATCTTAGGGGGGTTGCATAGCAACCACAACAGTGGGTCCAGAGGAAACTGAGTCTCCAATATCAACTCTATTTCGGTTATAGCTAATCTCCAAAAGATTTGTATTGTGTTGCACCACCACCACATGTGGGCCATGTTGCTACCTCCGTGGCCGCATCTCCAACAACGGTCTGACCTATGATGAAATAGGCGATGAATTTTCTTGGGCTTAAGGTAATAGCGGTGTAGGATTTTTAAGTTTAATTCAACTATGGAGAGCGAGATTGATGTTTTTGTAATGTTTTGAAAAATTATTGCGCCAGTTTGAGGTAGAATTATGATTCCTAAATCATCTTCCCATTTCTCAAGATATGGTGGGACATAGCCAGGAGTATTTGTTGTGAGTAATTTGTAAATCAACAAGAGAGTGTGGGATATCGGGGCACGGGTGCATAATGATTTGAAATTTGTTAGTGATCTAACCATGTTTCTACTCTGTTCATGCGATAAGATGAAACGGTTAACCCTGTGATAATTAAACCAATTGTGGAAGTAGGTATACCCTTTGCTTAGCAACTCGCTTTGGGAGAGGATCTTGTCTCCTGTCGTTATCATGCAAATTGGAAAGTTACGGATGTTTGTGTCTTCTAAGTTTGTCAGGGCATTGTGTCCTATTGTAAATTGACCGTTTTCTATAAGTGAGGTGAGAGGGGACGGCTTGGAGGAAATATATGTAGTTTTGGAAAGGACATGTTCCCATACTTCAAAAGTTTCTTTAACTAATGGGGTGCCCTGTATCCTTTTGTGATGTATTTTCTCTAAACTCCAACACACTCTGTCTAAGTGGGGAACACCTGAGATTAAATGCTGTAATTGTACCCATCTTTTATGGTCGTAGTGGATATGCCAATCTACTATTCTTTGCAAGAAGATGGCTTGTCTGTATAGCACTATATTGGTAATACCCAATCCTCCCTGAGACTTAGGTTTTTGCATAATGCTCTGGTTGATTCTAGGAGGCTTTCTAGCCCATACAAAGTCACTGAACGCTTTTTGGATACTTGCGAGGTAGGATGTTGGTAGAGGGATAGTCAGTGCCTGCATGATATATAATAATCTTGGGAAAATATTCATTTTAAGGGTGTTTATTTTGCCTGACCATGAAAGTCTTTTTGATAACCAGGAAGATAGGTCTCTAACTATAGTTTTTTTGATAGGTTCGTAGTTTTTGCTAAAGGTTTCTTCTAATGTAGCTGCTAGTTCTATACCTAGGTAGTGTAGCATGTTTTTGCACCACGAAAAAGGAGTCGTTTGTTTAACTCTAAGAAGAGTAGAATTATCTAGATTAATGTTTAACACTTCAGATTTTGTAAAGTTGATCTTAAAATTGGAAAGTATGTGAAATTGTTGAAAGTCTCGTAATAATGGGGGGACAGAGTGTTCTGGGTCAGTGAGTGAAAATAAAATATTGTCTGCGAAAAGGGGGAGGACGTATGATTGTGACCCTATTTGTATCCCTTTTATCTTAGGATTTTGCCGTATCTTAGACGCAAGGGTTTCAATAAAGCATGCAAATAAAAGTGGAGATGGGGGCAACCCTGGCGGGTTCCGTTGGTTATCTTAAATGGGGCAGACAAGGTTCCATTTATTAATATCCTGGCGTTGGGATGAGAGTAAAGGGAAAAGATTATGTCTATTATTTTGGGTCCAAAGCCCATAGATTCCAGTGTAGCTCGTAAAAATAACCAGTCAACACGGTCAAAGGCCTTTTCTGCATCTATAGACAGTAGGATCCCCTGGATACCTCTGTCTTGTAGAAATTGGATGAGATTTAAGGCCCTGACCGTGTTGTCCTTAGCCTCTCTCTTTGGGATAAACCCTACCTGATCCTGGTGGATTATATATGGTAGCAGGCGATTCACTCGATTCGCCAGCACCTTTGCATAGCTTTTTAAATTGGAATTTAGGAGAGATATTGGCCTGTAATGTGAAGGATGGTCTAAGGGTTTGTTAGGTTTTGGGAGTAAAATGATATGGGCCTCCAGTGCTCTAGAAGATACTGTAGTGACTTGGATTCGTCTATATAGTTAAATAAAAGGGTAAGATGAGGTAGTAGTTCCTCCTGAAATTGCTTGTAGTATTTGTCACTAAATCCGTCAGGACCAGGTGTTTTGCCATTTGGAAGGTCTTTGATAACCGCTTTGATTTCTTCAAGTGTTATGGGTTCATCTAGTTGAATCTTATGGTGAGAGGAAATTTGAGGGAGATGGAGGTTGGCCAAGAATGTAGCTACTGCTTGAGATTTAATGTCCTGTTGTAGGGGAGACATATTGGGTGAGTTGTTTAGGTTGTAGAGTTTTTGATAATAGTCCATAAATATATTTGCTATAGATTTGGAGGAGAAATGTTCCTTATTATGATCGTCTTTTATGCGTAGAATATATGATTTATGTGCTTTTTGTTTTAATTAGCGTGCCAGCGATCGGCCTGATTTATTCAGTGCTTCATAATTTGATTGTTGTAGATTTAGAGATTGTCTTTTCTGTTCTTTGTTGTAATAGGCTGCTAATTTATCCCTCTCCAATTGCAGAGCAAGCTGTAACTGCTGATCTGTAGAGGATTTCTTATGGTTCTGTTCTAATGATTCTATATTGGCTAGCAGAGATGTTAAGTATATACGCTTTTTTTTTAATAAGGAGGCTTTTATACCTATGAATTCCCCTCGCAGCACACATTTATGGGCTTCCAATATATTATCTTGGCTTAGGTCTTGGGTGGTGTTAAAGGTAAAATATTCGGTGATGGTTTTTGATATGTGTTGTGCTACCAGAGGATCTGACAGTAAATATATAATCTTGAATCGGTTTGGTAGGCCAAGTAAGTGTGCCTAAGACTGCAGCATGGTCAGACCATGTGAGGGGGGAAATTTGTGTGTTGTGAAATAGTGCTAGTCCTGTAACATCAGTAAAGATGTAATCTATTCTTGTATAGAGTTTATGGGGGTATGAATAGAAAGTGTAATCTCTTATCTCCGGGTTTGAGACCCTCCAAAGGTCGTGGACAACTAGTTTTCTAAAATAAGCATTAGTTCGATTAATCTGAGAGGTTGGTATTGAAGAATGTGAGGACGAGCAGTCTAGTTGAGGGTTTAGAGCCATGTTCAGGTCTCCGCAGAGTATCAAAACTCCCTTTTGGTGTTCTAGGATTAGGTTAGTAACTGACTTAATGAATTTAGACTGGTTGGAATATAGAAGGCCTACTAATATAATATTCCTGCCCTCTCTGTCTTTGACCGATTTTGTAACCGAGAATGGGATGTGTTTCTTAATTAGGATCCCAACCCCATGCTTTTTGGAATGTGTGTGGGAGGCATAGAAGCATGTGCCAAATTTAAATGTAAAGGCTTTTGGTTCCTTACCCTTAAGAAAATGAGACTCTTGTATAAACACAATGTCAGATTTGTGCTTTTGAAAATCATGCAACGCCTGGGATCTTTTAGTCGGGGTGTTAAGCCCTTTAGCATTTATGGTTTGAATTCTTATAGAGTCTAGGGGCTTGTGGTTGAGATGTGAATTAGTCATGGAGGGGCAAGTGGGCGCATATTATGGGTATTGCTGACATGCGAGGAACATAGGGAAGAATTGTGTAGTATTTACTTGTGACGTGGTGTTTCAGGGCAGGCAGACCAGCAGAGAGAGAAAGAAGAAAATAGAGAGGAAACATAGAAAAAAAAAACACAACAATAATCTTGCAATCAACAAGAATAACATCTTTGAGGATGCGTTTCACATTCTTTGGCCCTTAATAAACAAGAAAGGGTGCAATAAACAACTTTGTCTAAAAAGTCAAACATTTCTATTGATATAGAGTTACAAGGTTTGATATCGTGTAACAAACAGGAGAACATCAGCTGCCTCCCCATTTTCTGCAAACCAAACTAATTTACTTATTGTTCACCTAACTATCTGATCTGTAAGTCCTCCCAGGCCCTCCGGTTAAACATATAAGGTTAACTAATTAACAACAGCAACTAAATACAGAGAATTAACCATAAAGTTCTAGTAACCTTGGGGTCCTAAAGACCCCTGTGTCTTAGAATGAATGAAACTACGATATTGTGTGTTTAATGTTTGCTAGTAAAGCTTTTGTTTAAGTGATTTTGTATAGCTTGATTTACTTCCAAATCAGAATATCATTATGAGTCCCTCGATTAAGGGTCTTTTGACCACCTTACCTCTGAAAAACTTCCTTATTTCTACCTGTGGGATTATAAATGCTAGGGTGGTGGACTGTTCCTTAAACTATGCTATTGAAATCTTAGCTTAGAAAAGGACTATGATAATATAACCAAGATGTAAGAGTATCTGATATATAGGAAAATTTGTGTTTAACAAAGCCTATGATTATCTGTTAATTGTAGCACAGTCCTTTTAGACCTAATAACAGTAAATTCTGGTAAATTAAGGAGAAAGACCAGTCTAAAGGTCACAATACTGGGCATATACAATTATCATATGACCTGTATTCATATGGGTGTCCAAGAATTCTAGCAAGGAAATGTCCCGGGCAAAACTGCACATCCCCTCACTTAACTAAGGGTCTTTAGATTTCTTTTTGGCCACAAGAGTCCACTGACCATCACAATGGGTATAGTTGGAGCCTGGAGGTTTATGTCGAGAGTCTTGCATCTGATGTTGCGGGTTTGGGAATGCCAGGTTGAGATTTTTAGATAAAGATTCAAGGTCCTCCAAGTCTTTATAAATTAAGGTTTTGCCATATTTTTGTACTAGGAGGCTAAACGGATATCCCGATCTTTATCGAATTTTGTTTTCCTGTAAGGTGGTGGTAATAAATTTGAGAGAGTGTCTCTTTTCAATTGTAGTGGGGCTCAGATCTTGAAATATTTGGAGAGCTTTACCTTGAAAAGTTATGGGACTTTGTGCTCTGGACTGTTTCGAAATGAGTTCTTTATGTTGATAGAAGGCGAATTTCATAATGACATCTCTAGGAGGGCTTTCCGGTTTAGGTTTATGTATGTGGATATGTTTTCGTGAGTGATGTCCTCAGGGATCCCTCTAATCCTCAAATTACTATGTCGATTTCTATTGTCGAGGTCCTCCACTTTTAATTGTAAACCCTGAATCATGGCATCTTGGCAATTAAGGTGTAGGGTGCTGTCGCTTACTATGGATTCAAGGTTTTCCTGCCCCTCTTCCAAGCATTCAACCCTGGAGCCCAGTTCTCCAATATCTTTTTTGATGGACGATAGTTCAGATTTGATGAAAGATTTTAGGTGAGCGATATTCGACTTTGATGGGAGAGTAGCTATGGTAGCTTGGATTTGAGTTAGCTGTTCTATGGAAGACTGAGGGGTCTGTTGAGAGGCTTGAGATGCCATGGTGTCAGGTTGTGCGGCGTCTATTATCTCTAGGTGTGGGGTTTGCTCTTGTAGAGTAAAGTAAGAGCTTACTGATGGTACTTCTAGTTTATTTGCTCTTTTGGTCTGTCTGTTGGATTTCCTTGCTGCCATATACAGAAAGGACGAGGATATGATTTGTTGTGAGATATTAAAGTGGCAACTATCCGTTTAAAGCCCTGAAATTATTGTTTGCTACAATCTCTTCTAGAGCATCTGATGTGTAAATTATCTCCAGTGAGGCACTTTCACCTTGAATATGACCAGTCAATTGGTTATAACATCCTGCAGGTGTTATACTTTAAGCTTATATGGGGGAATCATTGTACACAGAGGATGCACAGAACGCCTCTGAACTTAACTTAATATTCAGTTTGGTTTATTGTGCGGTAGTTACCCCTCCATCAATAAAAAGCCTGCATACATTCACTTCCCAAGTATTTAGTTTTGAATATAGGGTGTTTTGAGCTGGGTTGCGTGATCCCTTTTAACCTAGTTATGCAGTGTAGTGCCAGATGTTGGAGCCATGTGGTTTACTAATGGGCTCAATATTATAACCCCTCTGGTCGATCTTACCCTTGTAACTAATGCGCTGATGACAATCAGCTAGGTTTCTCCTCCATCGTTAACGGAGCTGCTGCAGTGGCTGTGTGATCTAAGTGCACCTCTGGTCATAGGAACCGTTTTTGCTGCAGGCCCAAGTTTAAAGATGGCGACCGGAACTTTCAGCTGGGATGTTACAGGCTAATACCGCTACGATCAGCGGTGTAAGGTAGCAAGCTTTTGTCCCCAACCTGTAGCACAAAGGTTCATGCGGGCTTATCGTGCATTGCACCTAATATAATTTGGGTTGTGAGCCAAGAGACTGTGAAAGGCTAAGGAGCTACCCGCTCATGCGTCCGTCTCCATGCATGGCCACGCCCTGCCTCCGTATTTTTAAAATTTTATTCAAAATAAAGTTATTTTTTTCTGTAGTCCGCCGCATATCGTAATTTAGCTATGGAGAATTCTGATTCATTAGAGGGTTCTCCCTCTATTTCAAAGAGTAATGCCTGTTTATATTGTGAGGTCCAACCTCTCAATTATGTTCCATATGCCTTGATAAGGGGATTATATCAAATAAGGTTGACATGTTTGATACCACTGAGCCGCCCACCTCTGAGGAGTCCTCGTCCAGTGAGGTGCACACCCTACATGCATCTCTTTATACACATGCAGCTTCCTATTGCACTGCTAATTTCATATGGTGGTGTCTGCAGTCATTAGTGCTTTATTTCGCACTGCTAAGCGCAAGCAAAAGGTTAAATCTTGCACTCCTGTCCGAGGATGAGGTTCTCTCTGAAACTTCAGAGTATGAATTTTCAGGGTTGGAATCTGCTGCCTATAATCCTCCGCCTGTGGAAGAAGGTTTTGACTACATTAGAGGTTCCAGAGGCCGAGCCAAGCAGAGGACTGCCAGTCGAACCTCTGGGTCCTCTAAACTTGATTGAAATCATTATTAAGGACGAGTGGGACAGGATGAAATTCCTCTTCCCCATCGTCTGCCTGTTAAGGATCCTGGTTCCAGACTCTCTATGAGGGTGGGTTTTCTTTTTCCCATGCCTACTTGATTGGCGCTATTTTTATGCTTGCCACACATAATACTAGCCCGTGTGAGGATAGTTTGTCGTTCATAGAGCCGCATGATATAAGGTTGGAAACTCTGTTGAAGAGGATGTTTCAACCTATGGGATATTTTCTTTTACTGGCGGCGCTTGTCGCCGCAGTTGCTGGAGTGGCTACTATTTGGTGAAATTGATTGAGGTGGAGGGTTCCCTCAACATTTTTTAGGAAAGAATTATGGCCTTCTGGGTTACCAATTCTTTTATCTGTGCTGTTGTTATTATGCTGATTAATTAGCCTAAGTCTAAGACTTCAAGTTTTCTGTTCAGGCCCGTAAGGTGCTCTGACAGATATAACTTCTAAGTCTAGTCCTTTTCCCTCACCTTTACGTTAAAGAGTGTGTTTGTCTACCTCTACGGTTTCAGGGGCCAAGGGTGCCTTCATACCATAAGATAAGGAAAAAAATCTAAGGGACATAGATCATATTTTGGTTCCTTTAGTTGTGATAAAAGCCCAGCGTCAGAGGCCTCCACTAAGCCAGAGCAAACCAAGAGTTCTTGGAAGCCAGCTCAGTCCTGGAATAGATCCAAGCAGAGCAAGAAGCCCGCTGAGACTAAGTCTGCATGAGGGGGCGGCCCCTGGTCCTATTTTGGATCGTGTAAGGGCAGACTGTCGTTCTTTCAGAGGCTTAATACAGGGACGTGTTGGATCCTTGGGTCCTGGAGGTCATAGTTCAGGGTTACAAGATAGGTTTCAAATCTCATCCACCCAGGGGTGGATTCATCCTCTCAACCTGTCTTCAAGAAGAGGAAAGAGGGAAGCCTTTATGGGGTGCGTAAGGGATCTATCCTCCTTTAGAGTCATTGTCCCAGTGCCTATCGCAGAGAGAGGATTGGGATACTACTCAAACATTTTCGTGGTCCCAAAGAAGTTCTGGACCTAAAGTGCTTAACAATTTGAGTGCTAAGCACTTTCCCACCTGGGTGCTAAGATTTTTTAATGTTTGTTTTATTTTTTGAACAATTTTTTCATTAACTTGTTTTTTAATTTTTTCAGACCCCCATTTTACACTGTCAGAAAGATTAGACGATTACCTTTCCAATAATGGGTCTTGTGGGTCTGTAGCTGCTTAGATGCCTGAGATACAGGCTTCTAAGCAGCATGCCCCCTGCTCCTATACTTAACATTGTTAAGAATAAATAAAGTTGCACGGTGACGTCATCACGTTCTTGCACATGATGTCAGCACGCAAAACGGGAAGCCCCGGTGATGCCTGTCACTCTACAGGCACGATCGCCGGGGTAGAAGCGGGTGGGAGCCCCCAGATCTCCCTCAAGGTGGGAGAGTGCTAGTGACTGCTCTGAGCCGTCGTTAGCACCAGATTGGGAAACTCTGCGACAGCTCAGAGCCATCGTTAGCACTCAAGGGGTTAAACAAATTTCTAAATGTCCCCTCATGAAGATGGAGACCATAAGGTCCATCCTTCCCATAAGTCAGGAAGGGCAGTTTATGACTACTATAGATCTGAAGGAGGCATTCCTTCACCTTCCAATCCTCAGGGAACACTTCCAGTTCCTCAGGTTTGCGTTCCTGGACCAGCATTTCCAGTTTGATCCAGCTACTGCTCCAAGATTTTTTACAAAGGTTCTAGGGGCTCTTCTAGCAGTCGCCAGAACTCAGGTGGTAGCAGTAGCTCCCTACTTGGATGATATTCTGGTACAAGCACCATTGTTTCGTCTGGCGGAAGATCATTCGGAATCTCTCCTCTGTCTTCTTCAATCCCACGGAGGGAAGATAAATCCAGAAAGGAGTTCTCTTATTCCAAGCACCAGGGTGGAATTCCTGGGCGTGATAATAGACTCCATAGACATGAGAATATTTCTATCAGACCAGAGAAGTTACAAGCTAGCTTCAACATGTCTTGCCCTCCAGACCTCCTTAAGGCCATATGTGGCTCAAAGTATGAGGTGACTGGTCTCATTGTGTCCAGCATGGACATAGTTCTCTTCGCCAGGGTCCACCTCAGGCCGTTTGGACTGTGCATGCTGAGGCAGTGGAACGGCGATCATTTGATCTGTCTCAACAGATTTCTCTGGACAACCGGTCGACAGAATCGCTCTCTTGGTGGCTCTGTCTGGATCACCTGTCCCAAGGGACATCCTTTTTAAGACCATCCTGAGTGACTGTGACTACGGACACAAGTCTGTCAGGATGCGGAACTGTTTGGGGCGCCAAAAAGGCACAGGGCCTGTGGACACAGGAGGAAAGCTCCCTCCCGTTCAACATTCTAGACCTTCGGGCAATATTTAATGCTTTGAAAGCTTGGCCCCTACTGGGTTCATCCCAATTTATCTGATTCCAATCAGACAATATATCCTCAGTGACTTACATCAACCATCAGGGGGGAACAAGAAGCTCCCAAGCAATGAGGGAAGAGGATTTTCTCAGCAGACAATCCTTCATCCAGGGGAATGGTCTTCCCATCCCAAAGTGTTTGCAGAGATATGCAACATGTGAGGAACACCGGAGATAGTCTCATGGCGTCACATCTCAATACCAAGCTACCCAGATATGGGATGAGGTCCAGGGATCCTCAGGCGGAGCTAATACATGCATTAGTGGTGCCTTGGAAGTTCAATCTAATCTCTCCTTTCCTGCCATTACCACTCCTTCCTCGAGTGGTGGCTCGAATCATACAGGAGCAAACGTCAGTGATACTGATTGCTCCATCATGGCCGCGAAAGATATGGTTCATGGATCTAGTGGGGATGTCATCATCTCCTCCTTGGAGGTTACCTTTTCACAGGAATCTGCTGGAACAAGGGCCCTTTCTTCATCAAAATCTAGATTCTCTGAGGCTGACTGCGTGGAGAATGAACGCTTAGTCTTAGCCAAGGGAGGGTTTTCTGAGAGTGTTATTGATACTCTAAGCTGGTTACTCGTCGCATCTATCATAAGGTGTGGAGGACATACTTATTCTGTTGTGAAGAGTGTGGTTTGTTCTAGCACAAAGTAAAGGTTGCCAGGATTCTTTCTTTTCACCAGGATGGACTGGAGAAGGGCCTCTCAGCTACAGGGAGTGCAGAATTATTAGGCAAATGAGTATTTTGACCACATCATCCTCTTTATGCATGTTGTCTTACTCCAAGCTGTATAGGCTCGAAAGCCTACTACCAATTAAGCATATTAGGTGATGTGCATCTCTGTAATGAGAAGGGGTGTGGTCTAATGACATCAACACCCTATATCAGGTGTGCATAATTATTAGGCAACTTCCTTTCCTTTGGCAAAATGGGTCAAAAGAAGGAATTGACAGGCTCAGAAAAGTCAAAAATAGTGAGATATCTTGCAGAGGGATGCAGCACTCTTAAAATTGCAAAGCTTCTGAAGCGTGATCATCGAACAATCAAGCGTTTCATTCAAAATATTCAACAGGGTCGCAAGAAGCGTGTGGAAAAACCAAGGCGCAAAATAACTGCCCATGAACTGAGAAAAGTCAAGCGTGCAGCTGCCAAGATGCCACTTGCCACCAGTTTGGCCATATTTCAGAGCTGCAACATCACTGGAGTGTCCAAAAGCACAAGGTGTGCAATACTCAGAGACATGGCCAAGGTAAGAAAGGCTGAAAGACGACCACCACTGAACAAGACACACATGCTGAAACGTCAAGACTGGGCCAAGAAATATCTCAAGACTGATTTTTCTAAGGTTTTATGGACTGATGAAATGAGAGTGAGTCTTGATGGGCCAGATGGATGGGCCCGTGGCTGGATTGGTAAAGGGCAGAGAGCTCCAGTCCGACTCAGACGCCAGCAAGGTGGAGGTGGAGTACTGGTTTGGGCTGGTATCATCAAAGATGAGCTTGTTGGGCCTTTTCGGGTTGAGGATGGAGTCAAGCTCAACTCCCAGTCCTACTGCCAGTTTCTGGAAGACACCTTCTTCAAGCAGTGGTACAGGAAGAATTCTGCATCCTTCAAGAAAAACATGATTTTCATGCAGGACAATGCTCCATCACACGCATCCAAGTACTCCACAGCGTGGCTGGCAAGAAAGGGTATAAAAGAAGAAAATCTAATGACATGGCCTCCTTGTTCACCTGATCTGAACCCCATTGAGAACCTGTGGTCCATCATCAAATGTGAGATTTACAAGGAGGGAAAACAGTACACCTCTCTGAACAGTGTCTGGGAGGCTGTGTTTGCTGCTGCACGCAATGTTGATGGTGAACAGATCAAAACACTGACAGAATCCATGGATGGCAGGCTTTTGAGTGTCCTTGCAAAGAAAGGTGGCTATATTGGTCACTGATTTGTTTTTGTTTTGTTTTTGAATGTCAGAAATGTATATTTGTGAATGTTGAGATGTTATATTGGTTTCACTGGTAAAAATAAATAATTGAAATGGGTATATATTTGTTTTTTGTTAAGTTGCCTAATAATTATGCACAGTAATAGTCACCTGCACACACAGATATCCCCCTAAAAAAGCTAAAACTAAAAACAAACTAAAAACTACTTCCAAAAATATTCAGCTTTGATATTAATGAGTTTTTTGGGTTCATTGAGAACATGGTTGTTGTTCAATAATAAAATTAATCCTCAAAAATACAACTTGCCTAATAATTCTGCACTCCCTGTAGTTCCTTGAAGGGACAGATTTTGGTCCTGTCTGTTTTACTTCACAAGAGGCTCGCTGAGCTTCTGAATGTACAGTCTTTTGTTAAAGTTCTGACTAGGATCAGGCCAATGTTTAGATCTAATGCTCCTCCTTGGAGTTTAAATCTTGTTCTTTAAGTTTTGCAATGGGATCCGTTTGAGTCTATGCATGAGGTTGACATTTAGTTGTTGTCTTGGTAGGTTCTTTTTCTACTAGCTATTGCTTCTAAGCGCAGAGTCTCTGAGATTGCTGCCTTGCAATGCAAACCCTCCTTATCTGGTGTTCATGCTGATAAGGCTGTTCTACGAACGTTTACTGCATAATCTGGATGTGGTTTGTGCCTTGAAGTTCTATCTTCAGTCTACAAAATGATTAAGACAAATTTCTTCTCTGTTTGTTATCTATTCTGGGAAGCGTAGAGGTCTGAGGGCCTCTTTGACTTCCTTATCTTTTTGGTTGAGGAGTATCATCCGCTTAGCATATTAGTTTGCAGGTCTTAAGCCTCCTCAGAGGATTACGGCTCATTCTATGAGAGCAGTGACTTCCTCTTGGGCCTTCAAAAATGAGGCCTCTATGGATCAGATTTGTAAGGCGGCTACCTGGTCCTCCTTACATACTTTTTCCAAACTCTACAAGTTTGATGTTTTTACTTCTGCTGAAGCAGCCTTCGGGAAAAAAAATGTTTTGCAGGCTGTGGTGCCCTCAGATTAGGGGCCGCCTCTCATTTTTACCCTCCCATTAGCATTCAGTGTCCTCTGGAACTTGGGTATAATTTCCCACAAGGACTCTCCCTGTATTAAGAAGGAAAAGTTAAATTATGCTTACCAGATAATTTCCTTTCCTTCTGTACAGGGAGAGTCCATAGCTCCCGCCCGTGTAATCCAATGGGCAGCCCAAAATTTTAATTTATTCTTCTGGCACCTTTTTTCACCCTGATATTTCTCCTACTGTTCCTTGTTCCCTCGGCAGAATGACTGGGGGATGAGGGAACTGGGGGAGGTATTTAAGCCTTTTGCTGGGGTGATTTTGCCTCCTCCTGTTGGCCAGGTTCAGTATTCCAACAAGGAATGTAGCTGTGGATTCTCCCTGTACAAAAGGAAAGGAAATGATCTGATAAGCATTTTTTATGTTTTTTATTTTACCGCAAGGATTTACTATATAATTTTTTCATAAGGACTGCTTGGACCTCTTTTTTGTTTTATATTCCTGTGGAGTACTGGGACTCCATTCCCCCTAGCACAGTCCTGACAGAGAGCCTATACTGCTTTACACAAACACCAAGGGAGGAGGAACCTATTTGTTTTTTGCTGAGCGGTGTGTGAGTTATACCCTGAGGACGCCAGAATTGCTAACATGCTTAGCGGATTTCGTCCACACTGCGGAAAACAGCCTTCTACACAACAACAAACGCTATAGAATTTTGGCAGTGCCGACTTGGATCCGGCTTCACGGAGGAGACCGGTGAGTCAGGGGGTGTTTACCTCTACTAGCGTATTCCCCTTCCACCTAGTGGGTCTAAGGTGTTCCAAGCTGAGAAGCTACCGGGCCAAGTGCCTTTTATACTGCTTTCTGCAAACGGAACTGAAGGAGTAGGAGAGGTATTTACCTCTGTCCCCTAGTATATTGGTAATAAGATTTCAGCCTGCGGTTTTATGCACACTCACACACTGCATGTTGCAGAGGGCAACGGCTTCCTACAGGGCATACAGGACACAGACTATTTATTTGTCTGTTCAAAAGCATAAATACATTTAAAATTACATTTAAACTCATATAAACACTAGCTGATAAAAATTATTCATATAGACTAGTTTTAAAAAAAGGACTCAGAGGTATATGGTATATGACAAGGTGTTTGACTGCAAAGGGTTATATTGTGTATATATACATACAAAAACATTTCTAAATATCAGTGTATTTCTGTACATATTTAACATTCCAAAGTTCTTCACATACAGAATAATTTTCTTTTATTGTAAATACATATTTCTATATACTGTATATCTGTATATACCTATACCTATATATCTATTACTAAAGATATAAGGTTTATATTTTATATTAACATTATCAGATATATTTAGAAATATATATTTAATAATAAAATTAAAAAAAAAATCTATGTGAAGAACATAGGAATGTAAAATTTGTGTAACACGCTTTGGGTTTTGAGCCTTAGGTCTTGCGCACATGAAGAATTAGGTATCTTAAAGTGCATTATTGAAATATTAAAAAATATTAATTATTAATATAAATATTAATAATAATTATTAAAAATCATTATAGATACTGTAAAAAATTCTAAATAATCCAGGCGGTCTTCTATCTTCATCTATCTTTATCCATCTTCTTTTCTTTCGATATATAGGGGTACCCTTGCATTCCTTTTGGCTGATTTTTATTTTCAAATTCAAATTAGCCAATAGCAATGCAAGTGTACCCATATATAAAGGGGGTACCTAGAATTCAAAATTCAGTGTGTGGTGGGTAAATGCAACAAGAGGACGTTGGATGGAAGATCAGAAGATAAGAAGAAAAGAAGATGGATGAAGATAGAAGACCACCGCTGCCAGCATAGAAGATGGCACCACAGTTGGTGATCACGTAGGAGCCAGATTCAATTTTGGGGTTTAGTGGTAGGCTTTTTTGGGTGGGTATTTTTTTTTTTATTAGATAGATTTTTTTGGGAGTGGGGGGGTTACTTTTATTGTAGAATGGGGTAGTATTTTTTTGATGAAAAAAAACTAAGCATCTTTAGGACAATGCCCTATGAAAAGCCCTTCTAAGGGCTATTGCTATAGTTTATTTATGTTTTTTTTTATATGGGGCTGTAGTTTTAGAATAGACATAACTGTGTTTTTATTTTTGGTAATTAGTTTTTTCTTTAATGGTAGGTTTTTTATTTTCTGTAACCTTAGCTTTTTTATGTATTATTAGGTTTTTTTATGTTCTTTGCGATGGAGGGTGTCGGATTAGGGGTTAATTATGTAGCGGGGTACTTTGCGATTTGTGGGTGTGGTGGTTAAGGGTTTAATAATATAGCTGGTACTTTTGTGATGTGGGGGTGTGGTAGTTTAGGGGTTAATAGTGTAGCAGGTACTTTGCAATGTGGGGGTGTGGCGGTTTAGGGGTTAATAATGTAGCGGGTACTTTACGATGTAGAGGTGTGGTGCTTGAGGAGTTAATAGTGTAGAGGGGTACTTTGCAGTGGGCTATAAGGCGGTTTACGGGTTAATAGTGTAGTTTAGTGCAACTTTTTCCTCTGGCCAAACTTTTAATGCAAACTTTCAGGTCACGTAAAATGTTTGAGCTTTAAATGCGATTGCATTTGAACGTGTTTACGCTCCTCACGCTAACGATATGGCGCCACTTGTAATCTGGTCCAAAATGGCTCCATGTTTTAACTTAAGTTTACCCTTATTTATCTTTCTATATAAAACAGACTGTCCATACAAGGTTTTGTGGAACATAGGATTATCTCAAAGGGTTTTTACACAGCCTTGTTTGCACATAGCAAGATAATTAGAAAACTTGTTCAAAAATAGAGATGCCTATTACTTTATAGAAACTAAAGTACTTTATACAAACTAAACTTTTAAACTTATATTTATATTATTTAAACAACTAAGATAATTGTAAACATATTTTAGGGCTAATGGCTTTGAATACATTATTATGTCTAGCATCTATTTACTGTTTAACATTCCTTTTAAAGCAAGCAACATGGAATTCTCATAGTGTATGATCTTATCCACTAAATCAGGAGTCTACAAAATGAAAGGCAATTGGAATTCTATATCCTAGCTCATAAGTTTCAAACAGTTAGCTAATGGTACAGTTACACAACTTAATGTTGTGTACCTTTATGATATATACCTAATGTTATACTATTGGTATAGGACGGTGTGAGAATATCATGTGGTAGACACTTGAAACAGTTATCTTGGCTTAAAGAAAAATTAAATTATATATGTTTTAATTAAATATATATATATATTTACAGGTTTATATATATGTAAATATTATTATTTATTTGTATAGCGCTGCAAAATTCAAAGGACTGCGCAAGATAAATCCTAATTTTGTATAATACGGTCAATTCCAAGGTACAATGTCAAGTATATTAAAGAGCAACAAATAAACATTAAATTATTTTTGCACAAGAAAATGTCAAGTTGTTACAAATGGTGTTGTAACTAACAGAAATAAAGTGTGTGTGCATAACCCATCCGTAGGGAGAGTGGCGGTTTTAGAACATAATATTTGAGGGCTAATATAGGTGGTGGTGAATAATATACGGAGCCCTTTGAAGCTCATTGTGGGAGCTACACATACATTTTTAGGTGTATAGCACTCCCAACACTGCCATAGAGCCACCACTGCCTAGAGATAGTTCTCTTGTTGACTGATAAAAACATCTCCTGCAGTTTAGTTGATGGACAGTGACTCATCCCAACATCACGAAAGCAAAAAGTGATTTGATTCAGGACTGAAATATCAGATTTAAAATGAATGTAATACATGAAACAAATGGAAAATAACTTATAACTACATTAACGTTCCTTTAATTTTATTAAAGTTACTTATAAATGAGGAAAAGAACAGAAGTGTATTCAAAACATTTAGTTGCCAGATGATAGAAAGATGTGGCATGAGGTTTCTGGAGATAGCATTACGTTCAGCCAGTCTAAAGTGGAAACACTTACAAAGCAAATGAAAAATTTATTTGTGAAAGTGATGACAGAGTTTGGGGCCGAATTATCATTGTGCGAGCGCAATATTGCGGATCATGTCTGCTGCACATTGATAAATGCCAACAGCATACGCTCTCTGCATTTATCATTGCACCAGCAGTTCTTGTAAACTGCTGGTGCAATGCCACCCCCTGCAGATTTGCGGCCAATCCCACTAGCAGGGGGTGTCTATCAACCCGATCGTATTCTATTGGGTTGATTTCTGGCAATGTCTGTTCGCCACCTCACAGCAGACGGACAGGTTATGGACCGCTGCTTCATAACTTGTGTTTACGGTGAGCCTGAAGGCTCCCCAGAAACACGGGCATCAAGCTCCGTACGGAGCTTGATAAATATGCCCCCTTGTGTATTTCATATCTTATATTAAGCAAAAAATATAAATCTATTAGTTCTCGTGTGCTTAGTGAAGTAAAACAACATCCACACATGCAGACATGTATTTTCTAGGAAGAGGATCTACCTCAAACTAAAACCATTTCAGGGAACAGAATCTGCATGTTGAGATGTTCTGGATAAACATATATCAATAATGTGAATCAAAAACACAGCTTGAAGACTTGGGCATAATTTAAGCCATATATATTCCACTTGTTTATCATGAGGGCCAGATCAAACCAAGGGCTTACTGGCTATAGCATTTTGTGATCAGTAAAGAAAAATAAGGTATTAATAATCAGAACATTTTGTTTCAAGCAATGGAATTAGGGGTTGTTGTGCCAAGAGTGCTGTAGTAAACAGTTAATTTTAGGGTGGGATTTGATTAAATTGTTACTAAGGAAAGTATTAGCAGGTTTACCTCAGAGAAGGGCATATGAAATACCACCTTTAAACCAAAATTATTTTCTAGACAAATACATCAGTTGTACATTCAGATGAAGGTGGTAAGGTCTAGTTCTATTCAGTTTATATAATAATCTTTCTTCGGGGGAAGAAGTCTTGTGCCACAAATTTGTCCCCACTGTGAAGTGGAAGGACATGATCAGTAATGGTTTTGTTTAGGGGTCTTTAAAAGTAAGTCCAGTTTCATGAAGTATATGCTACAAGTTGATTAGAAGAAAAATGTGTGGAAGAACAGAATTGCCCATTTTGTTTCTAATGTCTCTATTCTTCTTAACCACATAACACAATCCACAGGAACAGCTAAGAATATAAACCGCATATTTAGTTGTGCATGTTAGAAAGAAATGTCTTATATCTTCATTTGTTGCAGTACGTTGGGCAAAGGAAGTAGCTTATTTTTATTGTCTTTTTTTCCATCTTACAATAAATCAGATTGTTATGATCAAATGGGTTCCTCCCTTTTGTATGGTCAGTCTGGGGATAGTCAATATCTTTAAATGGTAATGAGCTATCAGTGAGAAAAAAGTGTAAAAGTATAACACAAGACGGGACCCAAGTGGTGCTTGTATAATGTATATGTAGTATTAATTATCCAATGTCTATCATGTTTTACAATAAATCATGTTAGATAATAAATCATGTTGCATTTTTCTTTGACATTCTTAAAGTGATACTAGAAAAAAACAATCCTTTGAGCTTGAAATTCTGCTCTTGAAATTATCCTCATGATGCTATTTCCCCTTTCGACTAATTAATAGTTTAATTCCAATGATCTGTTTGAGTTTTATGTCCCTTTAAACCTAATTTTTAATTTTAATCACATTGTAAATTATCATATTTCATGATTAGACAGAAGTAATTTACTAACGGCTAGATTTAGAGTTTTGTCGGTAAAGACCCGCGTAGCTAACGCAGCTTTTTTCCCCAATGCACCCTTAAAGGGCCACTGTAACTAAATATTTTCTATGCCTGTTACTAACTAACTACCCCAAATACGCTATTTATCAATAGCATTTCATTAACATATCTCTACCGTATATCAGAAATCTTGTCTGCAAATTTAATTGTTTTCCAAACCCACTCCATGGGTATCCTTTGCTCTGTACCAATCCGTTTACAATACCTAGGTTTCAAAATGGCGCTTTAAACACAAAGTTATTGGTTTAAGTATTTTGAACATGCAGTGCTGAAAATAGTGGGCAGGATAACGTGACATCATCGGCGAATAAAAGATATAACTTTTAGAACGTTATGAAACTTCGTTTTGGAGAAAATATAGGTCAGTAGGTTCTAATTAATGTTTATTAACTTTAATATGTTAGTTGTTTAGCTTAAAAATTATAACAGAAAGTAATCCTTTAAGACAACGCTGGTATTTAGAGTTGTCTGAAGGACTGCGTTAGGCTCCAAAAAGGGTGCGTTGAGCCTAATGTACCGCCACTTCAACCCTCAATACCAGCGTTGCTTACGGTAGCGGTAAGCAGCTAAAACGTGCTCGTGCACGATTCCTCCATAGGAAACAATGGGGCAGTTTAGGATGAAAAAAAACCTAACACCTGCAAAAAAGCAGCGTTCAGCTCCCAACCCAGCCCCATTGTTTCCTATGGGGAAATAGTTTCTAAGTCTGCACCTAACACCCTAACATGTACCCCGAGTCTAAACACCCCTAACCTTACACTTATTAACCCCTAATCTGCCACCCCTGACATCGCTGACACCTGCATTACACTATTAACCCCTAATCTGCCGCTCCGGACACTGCCGCAACCTACATTATACCTATGTACCCCTAATCTGCTGCCCCTATCATCGCCGACACCTATATTATATTTATTAACCCCTAATCTGCCCCCCCAACGTCGCTGCTACCTTACCTACACTTATTAACCCCTAATCTGCCGACCGGACCTGGCCGCTACTATAATAAATGTATTAACCCCTAAAGCTAAGTCTAACCCTAACCCTAACACCCCCTAAATTAAATATAATTTTAATCTAACAAAATAAATTAAATATTATTAACTAAAGTATTCCTATTTAAAACTAAATACTTACCTGTAAAATAATCCCTAATATAGCTACAATATAACGAATAATTACACTGTAGCTATTTTAGGATTTATATTTATTTTACAGGCAACTTTTTATTTATTTTAACTAGGTACAATTGCTATTAAATAATTATTAACTATTTAATAGCTACCTAGCTAAAATAATTACAAAATTACCTGTAAAATAAATCCTAACCTAAGTTACAATTAAACCTAACACTACACTATCAATAAATAAATTAAATAAATTAACTACAAGTACATACAATTACCTACAATTAAATAAACTTAACTAAATTACCAAAAAAAACAAACACTAAATTACAAAAAATAAAAAAAGATTACAAGAATTTTAAGCTAATTACACCTACTCTAAGCCCCCTAATAAAATAACAAAGCCCCCCAAAATAAAAAAATGTCCCTACCCTAATCTAAATTAAAAAAGGTTACAGCTCTATTACCTTACCAGCCTTTAAAAGGGCTTTTTGTGGGGCATGCCCCAAAGAAATCAGCTCTTTTGCCTGTAAAAAAACACACAATACCACCTCCCAACATTACAACCCAACACCCACATACCACTACTCTAACCCAAACCCCCTTAAATAAACCTAACACTACCCCCCCTGAAGATCTCCCTACCTTGAGCCGTGTTCACCCAGCCGGGCACCGATGGACCAAAAGAAGACATCCGGAGCGGCAGACATCTTCATCCAAGCGGCATCTTCTATCTTCATCCATCCGACGAGGAGCGGCTCCATCTTCAAGACCTCCGGCGCAGAACATCCTCCTTCAACGACGACTAGACGACGAATGAAGGTTCCTTTAAGTGACGTCATCCAAGATGGCGTCCCTCAAATTCCGATTGGCTGATAGTATTCTATCAGCCAATCAGAATTAAGGTAGGAAAAATCTGATTGGCTGATTGAATCAGCCAATCAGATTCAAGTTCAATCGGATTGGCTGATCCAATCAGTCAATCAGATTGAGCTTGCATTCTATTGGCTGTTCGGAACAGCCAATAGAATGCAAGCTCAATCTGATTGGCTGATAGGTTAGGATTTATTTTACAGGTAATTTTGTAATTATTTTAACTAGGTAGCTATTAAATAGTAAATAACTATTTAATAGCTATTGTACCCAGTTTAAATAAATACAAAGTTGCCTGTAAAATAAATATAAATCCTAAAATAACTACAATATAATTATTCGTTATATTGTGGCTATATTAGGGTTTATTTTACAGGTAAGTATTTAGCTTTAAATAGGAATACTTTAGTTAATAATATTTAATTTATTTTGTTAGATTAAAATTATATTTAACTTAGGGGGGTGTTAGGGTTAGACTTATCTTTAGGGGTTAATACATTTATTAGAGTAGCGGCAAGGTCCGGTCGGCAGATTAGGGGTTAATAAGTGTAGGTAAGGTAGCGGCGACGTGGGGGGGGGGGCAGATTAGGGGTTAATAAATATAATGTAGGTGTCGGCGATGTTAGGGGCAGCAGATTAGGGGTTCATAGGGATAATGTAGGTGGCGGCGGTGTGCGGTCGGCAAATTAGGGGTTAAAAATATTTATTATAGTGGCGGCGATGTGGGGGGTTTAGGGGTACATAGGTAGTTTATGGGTGTTAGTGTACTTTATAGCACAGTAGTTAAGAGCTTTATAAACCGGCGTTAGGCCAAAAAGCTCTTAACTACTGACTTTTTTCTGCAGCTGGAGTCTTGTCGGTAGAGGCTCTACCGCTCAATTCAGCCAAGACTCTAAATACCAGTGTTAGGCAGATCCCATTGAAAAGATAGGATACGCAATTGGCGTAAGGGGATCTGCGGTATGGAAAAGTTGCGGCTTGAAAGTGAGCGTTAGACCCTTTCCTGCCTAACTCTAAATACCAGCGGCTGGCCAAAAGCAGCGTTAGGACCCCTTAACGCTGCTTTTGATGGCTAACGCAGAACTCTAAATCTAGCCGTAAGATTGTTATAATAATATTATACCCTCCATGAATATGAGTTGTATTACCTTATTGTAATAGTAAATGTTTGCAATAGAATGCTCAGCATCACATGCTGTTTTTTGTGATTGGGTAATCTGGTTTTGAGCTCTCCATTGGAGTAATATAAAATGGGATTAGAGATCGTAGTTATACTTATACAGCTCTGGAAATTTTTTTTGAGAAATTGGACATTTTTGTTTTATTCCTCAGAAATTTGGTGGAACAACCCCGATTTAAATCACAACTTTCAGTCTTTCACATTGCTGTCGGGTGACTTTATGCGACTCCTGGCATAAAAATTCAAGCAGCTCTGCTTTTTAAAATTTTTGATATTTTCTAAAACATTTTCGCAGGTATATCATAATGGATGATCATAAGAAGTGAGAATTTACAATCATCATGACAGTTTAAAATATACACTGTGATTAGAATCACAAAAAGATTTAAATAACGCTTTTGTCCTCTCGCTAAACTGAAGTATTGAGTAAGTCAAGACATATATTAGTTTCACTAAACAGAGATGTAAACAATCTTACATATTATCGGTAGGAGACTGACCTTGAATACATTGTTATTAAGGATGAAGATTTGAAGGGGTCTGGTCTATGGCAGGGTCTGTCCTACGAGACTTGCTGTTGCAGCTCAGCTATTTTTGATGGTTTGTTATCGTCTATTTTCATTTTGATCACATTCCAGGGGTTTTCAACGGGTTCAGATGTGGAGATTGGGCTGGCCATGACAGGGTCTTGATCTGGTTGTCATCCATCCACACCTTGATTGACCTGGCTGTGTGGCATAAAGCATTGTCCTGCTGGAAAAAGCAAATTTTGTAGTGGCAGACAGTGCGTTCACTGAAACTAAAAATAGTTTCAGTGTAGGCACACTTCAAATATTGCAGTGGGGACCTAACTTGTATTACACCTACTCTATCTAGATTATTATTATTATACTTTATTTATTAAGCGCCAACATATTCCGCAGCGCTGTCCATGGATACAATTCATTTAAATAAAACAATACAAGACTTGTAAGATACAGGACAAAATTTACAAACACATACAGGAGGGATTGAGGGCCCTATTCCCGTGGGAACTTACAATCTAGAAGGGTAGGAGGTTGGGAAACAGTAGGTGAGGACTGCAAGATTGAGAAGGATGTTAATACAGAGTTAGATGAGAGAAATATTAGGTAAGTGAAATTAATTTATTATTGAGTTGGGTGGTAGGCTTCTCTGAACAGAAAAGTCTTCAGGGAGCATTTAAAGGAAGAAAAATTAGGGAAAAGCCTGACAGCACGAGGGAGAGTGTTCCAGAGGGTAGGTGCTGCACGACAGAAGTCCTGCAGTCTAGCATGAGAGGAGGTGATAGTTGCGGATGCAAGGAGCAGGTCATTGTTGGATCTTAGTGGACGGGCTGGAGTATACTTGTGTATTAGAGAGGATAGGTAGAGGGGAGTGGCGTTGGTGAGAGTTTTGTATGTAAGGGTGAGAATTTTGAATTTAATTCTGCTGTGAATGGGGAGCCAATGAAGGGACTCACAGAGAGGTGCAGCAGATACAGTTCGACGGGAAAGGTGGATCAGCCTGGCAGAGGCATTTAGGATGGATTGAAGGGGGGAGAGGTGGGAAAGAGGAAGGCCAGCGAGTAGGTTGTTGCAGTAGTCAAGTCGGGAGATAACAAGGGAGTGGATTATTTGCTTTGTTGTGTCAGCGCTCAGAAAAGGGCGAATTTTAGAAATATTGCGTAGATGATTGCGACAGGATGAAGAAAGCAATTGGATATGGGGGATGAAGGATAAGTTTGAGTCAAGTGTGACTCCGAGGCAGCGGACTTGGGGCGATGGGGAAATGGTGATGCCGTCAACAGGGATAGAGAAGTCAGATGTCGGCGTAGAGCTTGAGGGGGGGATAAGAAGGAGCTCAGTCTTGGACATGTTAATCTTTAGGTGGTGAGAGGCCATCCAGGAAGAAATACCAGATAAGCAGTTGCTGACATGAGAGAGGACAGAGGGAGAGAGAGCAGGGGTGGAAAGGTAGATCTGGGTGTCATCAGCATAGAGGTGATATTTGAAACCATAACTATTGATAAGTTTACCTAGCGAAGAAGTATAGATGGAGAAGAGTAGAGGACCCAGAACAGATCCTTGAGGTACTCCAACAGACAGAGGCATAGGAGAGGAGGAGTCGCCGGCAAGTGACACAGAAAAAGACCTGTGAGAAAGATAGGAGTGAATCCAGGAAAGAGCAGTGTCACAGAGGCCAAAAGAGCTAAGGGTCTGTAGGAGGAGGGGGTGGTCAACTGTGTCGAAGGCAGCTGAGAGGTCAAGTAAGATGAGTATAGAGTAGTGGCCAATATTTTTAGCAGAGAGAAGATCGTTTGTGACCTTGGTAAGGGCAGTCTCAGTTGAGTGTTTTGGGCGGAATCCGGATTGCAGTGGGTCAAGCAAAGAGTTGGCGGACAGGAAGTGGGTTAGGCGATTGTAAACTAATTTTTCAAGGAGTTTTGATGTTAGTGGAAGCAGTGATATGGGGCGGTAGCTTTCAGGAGAATTAGGGTTGAGGGAGGGTTTTTTGAGTATGGGAGTGACTTTTGCGTGTTTGAAAGAAGATGGGAATGAGCCGGTAGAGAGAGATAGGTTGAAGATGTGGGTAAGAGCAGGAGTGAGGGTGGAAGATAGGGAGGGAATTAGATGGGAAGGGATAGGGTCGAGTGGGCAGGTAGTGAGGCGTGAGGAAGATAGTAAGGAAGAAACTTCATTCTCAGTGATTGGATGGAAGTTACAGAGGGTGGCAGAGGGAGTAGTTGGGCCTGTTGTTGGAGTATTGTAAGTTGGTGTTGGGATGTTGCTTCGGATAGTATGTGTTTTGTTTAAAAAGTAGTCAGCCAGGTCTTGAGCACTAAAAACAGGTGGGGGTGGTGGAGCAGGTGGGTAGAGGAGAGAGTTAAAGGTAGAGAAGAGTCGTTTAGGGTTTGAGGAAAGAGTAGATATGAGAGTAGAGAAGTAAGTTTGTTTGGCTAAGTGAAGGGCGGAAGTGTATGAACGAAGAATAAACTTATAGTGTATGAAATCAGGTTCAGAGTGAGTTTTCCTCCAGACACGCTTAGCAGTACGGGAGCATTTTTGCAAATAGCGTGTTTGCTGAGCATGCCAGGGCTGTAACTGACGGCGTGGTGTTTTTCGCAGCTGGGGAGGGGCAAGTGTGTCTAACGCAGAGGAGAGAGTTTTGTTATAGTGGGCTGTAGCGAGATCAGGGCAGGTTATAGTGGAGGTGTGAGGGAGGAGATTTTGAATGATTTTTGAAAATTGGAGCGGATCCACAGCATGTGTATTTCTACAGGTGCGGGGGCGGGATGGAGAAGTGGGTTTAGCTGTTGCATTAATATTATAGGTGACCAAGTGATGGTCTGAAATGGGAAAAGGGCGACAGGTGGTGTCAGATATAGAGCAGAGGTAGGAAAATACCAGGTCGATGGAGTGTCCATCACGGTGAGTCGGGAATGGGGTGGATTGTGAGAGACCGAAGGAGGATGTGAGTGAAAGAAGTTTAGAGGCAGCAGGGGCAGATGGGTTGTCAATGGGAATGTTGAAGTCCCCAAGAATTAGGGTTGGTATATTTGAAGAGAGAAAGTGAGGAAGCCAGGCAGCGAAGTTGTCAAAGAATTGTGAGGTTGGTCCAGTAGGGCGATAGATGACTGCCACTTTTAGGGATAGGGGGGAGAACAGACGAATACAGTGGACTTCAAAGGAGGAGAAGGAAAGAGATGGGATTGGAGGTAGGTATTGATAAGTGCAGGAGGGGGAGAGCAGGATGCCAACACCGCCGCCACGTTTCTCACCTTGCCTAGGGGTATGGCTAAAGTGAAGACCACCGTGTGTGAGAGCAGCAATGGAAACAGTGTCAGAAGGAGATAGCCAGGTTTCTGTAATTGCTAAAATGGTGAAAGCATTTGATATAAACAGGTCATGAATTGCTGTAAGTTTGTTGCAGACAGAGCGAGAGTTCCATAGTGCGCAGGTGAAAGGAGTGTATGCGTGTGGGATGCATTGGATGGAAATGAGGTTATGTGTGTTGCTTTTATTAAAGTTTCTATATGGAGTGCGAGATTGGGTAGTGGTGGGAATGAGGGTGGGCCCAGGGTTTGGAGAGATGTCACCTGATGCTAATAGCATCAAGATGGAAAGTAAGAGTAGGTGAGAATGAGATTTATAGCAGTGTGGACATTTCTGTGAGGTGGTGCAGTTTAGGGACATAGATTGTAAAATAGAGAGTAGTTCGTGAGAGCTAAGGTATGGAGAGGAAAGAGGAGAGGGGCCTATATAAACTTCATGTGGAGAAGGGTAAGGTATGAGCATTTGAGCCTGCTTGTGGAATAGACATGAGACTGTTAAAAGAAAAAGCATTTCTGAAAACATAGCAGAATGTTAAGAGCAAAAGTCTTTTTTGGGAAAAAAAAAAAAAAAATAGATCAGGCTATGTAGCTATCAGCTGTTGAGACAAACATGGCTGCTAACCTCCTCGTAACTTACACTGCTGCTTCGAACATATCGATCTTGTGTCAATGTGTCTGAATCAAAGTGCAGGTTACTCCCACTAGCATGTCCCACTTATTACCCCTGAAAGCCTATAACTGCTTCACGCCTAACCTACACCCCCCTGCTCCGCCTCGCTAATTCCCCCTGACTGCCTACACCTGCATTATGCCTAACCTACACCCCTGCGGAATGCCTAGCTAAGTCCCTAATACCGCCTATACTGACAAAATGTCTAACCTACACTCCCACACTCCCCTGGAACGCCCCAGCTAACTCCCACATACTGCCTACTGTCAAAAAATAACTCACTATAAAAACTTTCCTAAAAAATTAAACCTCCCCATTATAACTATGATGTACTAAGTTACAGTATACAAAATAAAAACCCCACCATTATACCTAACACTAAACTACATGCCCCATAAAATAAAAAACCCACCCAAAACAAAAAAAAACTTAAACCCTAACACTAAAATAAATTACAATAGGCCTTAAAAGGGCATTGCCCTAAAGTGTTAAGCTCTTTTTAAAAAAAAAAATAATATGTCAATTACAAAACCGCCTTCTATAATACAAGTAACCCTCACCCCCCAAAATAACAAAATCTAACTCTAAAAACCTATCTTAGAAAATAAAAGTTAAAATTAAAAGCATATTCTTAAAAATAAAAATGACCTCTCCAAAAAAGCCCTAAATAACCCCAAAAGTGGTACTCACTATTAGGCCCTCTCATCCCAGCTTCTAGCAATGGGGGCCCATCTTCGTGGCAGTGGAGGCTGACTTCGGCAGCCATTTCCTCTGCCTCTGCTCCACAATCTTCTTCAATGCCAGGGCCTTCTTCAGCTCATCTTCGTGGAGACGGAATCTAGCGGCCTCTTCCGCCGCCTCCACCCCACATCTTCTTTTAGAAAAGGATAATTACAATTTAAATTTAAAAACGTTCTTGCTATTGGCTGATTTAAATCAGCCAATAGGAATTGACTGATTTAAAATCAGTCAATCAGAATTTAGTGGTACCCCTATATTTTGGTGTTCCAAGCTTCCGGAATTTCAATGTGCGGCGGAAACCACATGAAGAGGAGTGCTCATAGAAGAGAGCCAAAGAAAAGAAGATGTGGAGAGGAGGAAGGGGAAGAGCCTGCTGAAATCCACCTCCTCTGCCTCAAAGATGGGCTCTCGGGTGATGAGGGCCCCGACGTTGAAGAAGATTGCAGAGCGGAGGCGGCAGAATAGGCCGCCGAAGTCCACTTCCGCCTCTGTGAAAATATGCACCCCGTTGCTAGGAGCTGGGATGAAGAGGGCCCAACAGGGTTAGTTTAGAGGAGGGTTAAGTGTTAGGTAGAGTAGGGTTAGTTTGTGTTTGTGGTTGTGGCTGTTTAGGTTTAATATTTTTTTTTATTTACAGACACCTAGATTACGAGTTTTGTGTTACAGTTTTAACGCTGAAAAAATGTCAATTTCATTGTAAAAACAGAAACACAGCCATCCTGCACTCAAAAAAATGACGTTTTTGCGTGGGATTTCCATAGCGCCTGTATCACAGGTTGTACGGTGAGGCTAAAATGCTTGCGTTAAAGCCTATACCACCATCTGAGACCAGTAGTTATGGATTTTGTGCAACAAAAATGTTTCACAAAACTCATAACTAAAGTGTTACAAAGTAAACTAACACCCATAAACTACCTATTAAACCGCCCTCCCGCATCGCAAACACTATATTAAACTTATTAACTCCTATTCCGCCGCTCCCCAAAACCGCCGCCACTAACTAAACTTATTAACCCCTAAACCGCCAGCCCCCCACATTGCCTCTACTAAATAAACCTATTTACTCCTAAACAGCCAGCCCCCCCACATCGCCACTAATAAATTAAACTATTAACCCCTAAACCTATCACCCCCTAACTTTAAAATAAAATTACAATATCCCTATCAAAAATAAATAAAAACTTACCTGTGAAATTAAAAAAAATTCAAGTTCGCACGCACAAGGAGGTTTTTCAGAAACTCGTAATGGCAGCGCTATGGAGGGTGAAATAATGCAACTCAAGAGCACAAAACTCGTAATCTAGGTGATAGATTTTTTTTTTGTTAACTTGGTTAAGTTTAGAGGGGGGTTAGATGTTAGGTTAATTTGTGTTTGGGGTATTTGGGGGCATAGGGGTTAATAGTTACTTGCTGTGATTATCTGGTGGTATAGGGGTTAATAGATACTTGTGGTGGGTATGTGGTGGCATAGGGGTTAATACATAGATACTTGAGGTGGGTATTTGTCACCATAGTGGTTAATAGATAGATACTTGCGGTGGGTATCTGGCAGCATAGGGGTTAATAGATAGATATTTGCTGTGGGTATGTGGTGGCATAGGGGTTAATATATAGATACTTGTAGTGGGTATGTGGCGGTATAAGGTTTAATAGGATAGATACTTGCGGTTGGAATGTGGTGGCTTAGATTTTTATTAGTGTAGTGTTAGTTTGCGATTGTGGGGTACTTTGGTTTAGGGGTATTAGGATAAGCGGTTAGGCACGGCAGTTATATTTCCAGGGATCCTTTACTATACATTGCTAATATGGTGGATGCTGGATTTTGTCTACTATAAATGCCATTGGTCGGTGATGCTGGCTATAAAGTCTCTCTGTGATGCCGCTATATTGGGAACATGAAATATTTCGACAGGCTCACTTGACATAGCGGCGGATCCCTTGGAATATTTTGCCGCCTTGTAGCACTTTTGATCATCAGGGCCTAAGTATTGGCCTTTAAGTAAACCGTAATAAAGAAGATAAGGAGGACTTTGTGTAACTAATTAGACAGATTAGGTCATGAGATATTTTCTCCTTATGATATCAGCCTATTGTATTGGGTTGTGGTTTCTGTTAGTAGAAATAGCTATTTCATATACAAAAATATACATGAAGGAACCATTTGTCATACATTTTAAACTGCAGCTGGTAGAACAATAATTAGAAACACATTAATGAGCAACCAATTTTACAGTGCACTGTCTCTTAAAGAATAGTGAGAATGAACAGAAACAATAGAGCTTACAGGGATGGTGTACTGTAAAATTTTGAATGGTTTCTCAATGATCCATTTGACGAGTGTATTCAATTGTTTACAATGACTCATTTACCTTTATTTTGTCTATTTAAATAGGTTATTTTTGCTGCTGAATTTGTCACATATACTGATGATTTCATTACTTACTGTTATAATTTTTAAGCCAAACAACTAACATATTAAAGTTAATAAACATTAATTAAAACCTACTGACCTATATTTTCTCCAAAACGAAGTTTCATAACGTTATAAAAGTTATATATTTTATTCCCCGATGATGTCACGTTATCCTGCCCACTATTTTCAGCACTGCATGTTCAAAATACTTAAACCAATGAAATTGTGTTTAAAGCGCCATTTTGAAACCTAGGTATCGTAAAAGGATTGGTACAGAGCAAAGGATACCCACGGAGTGGTTTTGGAAAACAATTAAATTTGCAGACAAGATTTCTGATATACGGTAGAGATATGTTAATGAAATGCTATTGATAAAAAGCGTATTTGGGGTAGTTAGTTAGTAACAGGCATAGGAAATATTTACTTACAGTGGCCCTTTAAGTACTGGTTATAAAAAAGTTATGTAAACAGGAACCAGCAGCGGGGAGTGGGATATATATGAACTAAGTATTTTTAAGTATTGGATGTTGGTATACAGACAGAGGTAAGATAAGGAAGCATTTATGTCGATAAGATAAGGAGTGTCAATCTCCCTACAAGTTCAGCCCATTTTAATGGGTTGTGGTTCCAAAAAGTAAAAACAGTCATTTCATATACAAAAACAAGCAAAATGGAGCAATTAGTCATACATTATTACTCTCCAGCTGGTATAACAAGTAATTGGAAATACATTAAGGGGGAAGAACAACATTTCAATAAGATGTTAGTAAGCTGTATCCATCTTAAGGGACCCCTTAAATTCTTGGAAGAACCCCTCCTCAAACCCAGGCTTCTAACCAGGTAGAATAACATATTGAATAATTGACAAATAACAGTTGATATTAATCTAATCAGCATCTCTGCAATTCTGAAAGTAGCCAGAAGAGGGCTAAGAATATTAATATAGGCCTTGATAACATTCTGAAAATGCCATGAGAAATCATAATAATCTTAAATATTTTTGGCTTTGTTTACTAATAGAATTGGAATTTGTACGAAGTACACTTGTTTGAATCTATTAGCCTGAGTGACGTTTGTGATAAGATCTGGATTATTTAGGTTTGGATTTGATAAACAAACATAGAAATGTATAATTCGCATATAATTTTGCTGGCTTGTCGCAGACCAACATGGAAGCAAAAAAATAAGCAACCAATGTATTCTTTATTGCAGGATTTTTATAGTTTCCTATCGTGCAATAAATGATTTTGTTTTATTTTGAGTCAGTATGTGATTACAATTTTTATAATATGCACTTAATTGCAAAACATTCAGATGGACATTAGCCTGAAAGTGTGATTTGTTCACCATTTTGATGAAATGAGGAAATAATCAGGTTTGTTTAAGCCTGATCATGATAGTTGTAACTGCCCCAATTAGGAACACCATTTATTATACTGTATAACCCTGTGCACAAAGTCTTATAACAGATTGGAATATACCTCAAAAGTTTAAAGGGGCAGTAAATTCAAAATTAAACTTTCTTTTTCATAATTCAGGTAGGACATGAAACAACTTCCCAATTTTCTTCTATTATCCATTTGCTTTGTTTTCTTTATTGTAAGGCATACTTAGGTAGGCTCAGGAGCAGCAGTGCACTACTGGGAGCTAGCTGATAAATGGGGTTTGCACATATATTCCTCTTGTCATTGGCTCACTCAATGAGTTCATCTAGCTCCCAGTAATGCATTGCTCCTCCTTTATCAAAAGATACCAAGAGAATGATGCAAAAGTGTTACTAGGAGTACATTGGAAAGTGTTTGCACTATCTGAATCATAAAAGAAATATGTTCTGATCATACTTGAAGTTTGCCTTTGGTCCTGATATACTGCCATCTGGTGTTTAATCTTGGTATTACTTTTTCCAGTCAACATGAGATGCTGTTTTCATTTTAAGAGGTAGTATTTCCAGTTAGGCTGTGGGGTCTTTGCCCTTTTTCTTCCTTTATATACATTACCCCATGTTTGCCCACAATCTCCCTTTAATAAATTATGTCCAAAATGATGATTTTAGCACTAAGAATATGTCCATTTATGGATTTTCCATGTTGCATTAGGCAAAAGTATGAGTAGGTGTGATGATTGTGAAGAACGTGGGTGATATTTTAGCAGTGCGTTGAGATATTGCTAAAAGCAGATGCTGTTTTGTTTTTCCTCCTGGTTGTTGGGAACATAATTGCAATCTGTTTTTCCTGTGCAGTTTCCGTCTATCTGTAACCACTTGTTTCTTACTTTTATATCTTAAGTCAAAAACTAGTTGCATTACAGTAGCACTTGCTGTGTGTTAAGCAAATTGTTGGGTAGATTATAGCTTGCCACCATGATCATTTTCATATATGAGTTATAGAGTATTCCACAAGATCCTTTGCTTTGCTCTGTGTGGTATGAATAACTATTAGATTGAAATACTTTATAATAAATACAATACAAACGTGATGTCTTTTCCCTACCTGTGTAACAGTGGAAATACTAGAGGAACTTGCCCCTAGTCTGTTCCTGCTGTGCATGGTTGTTATTTGTTAACATTTAATGAAAATGTAAAATCTTTAGCTGCTTCAGACTTTATGGTTATTTCCTGGGTGCCCAATGTACAGTGTGTAACCAGAGATTATCTAGCAACACAATCATAATATACTTATTACAGTGTAATTTGTGCCACACCTGTCAGTCAAAAAGAACACTCAGGTTTTGTTCTGATACCGTGATACCGTGGTGGACAGGGCGTACATATTCGCCCCATGTCAGCTCGGCTTCACCTCTGGCATGCAGAAATCTGGTGCCCATATTTACCATTGCACATGAGCGCCCCTACCCACGCACAGCCAATCAGACATGGGCAGGAACTGTCAATCAATTGAAATTCTATACCCAAGAGGTGGAGATACAGGGCAGGGAGGTAGCAGTCTCATGACCGCTGCTTGACTTCAGGTTCGCTTGTGCGAACCTGCAATCAAAGGGAGAGAAGGGCTTGATAAATCGAGCCCACTGTGTTATTGCTCTGTGACGTACAGGCACCTAGAGGTTTAGGACTCAAAAACACATGCCACGTATTTTTCAAGCAGGTTTGCTTTAATCTGCTTTGTATTTTATTGCAAATTCATAAAGAAATATGCTGCCGATATTCATGCAAATTGCAGTAAGTTTTTAAGCACTGCTTGGAAATAAAACAAGCAGTGTTTTCAAGCAGTGCTTTAAAAAAAAAAAGAAATGTGGATATTTTGGGGTTTTCTTTCACAGGTATTTGTATTTTAAGCACTGTTTCTAATTTTCACTATTGTTCTGTTTGGGACAATGTACTTATGTAAGGAGCTTAAAAGAAATAATTGTATTCAGAGCTGCAGCAAGAACACGCTCTCAAATGAGATGGATTCTCTCTCTCTTCCCCCCTCCTAATGGGAGGTTGATTTCTGCTGCTGCCTCTTGCATACATAGTTTTTCTATAGCCAATACTGCAGTGCTGAAATTTTCAGAGCAAATGATGGTTTTAAAAAGCAGAAGCCGCTATTTAAAATGACAAATGTAAAAGTAAATAATAATAAAATTAAAGTAATAATGAAAGTAAATGAGCCATATACACTTGGAGACTAGATGAAAATCTCTTAGATGATCCTGTAAATTCTTTCCACATAGAAAAATCTATTTCCAAATATTTTAATTTAAATAAAGATTCAGTCTCAGACATTAGATTTCTATGGGATGCACACAAGACTGTAATCAGGGGAGAACGGGTTGGTATTAAAGCACACCAAATAAAAGAGGGAATAATTATTCTTAAAGGGACAGTCAACACCAGAATCTTTGCTGTTTAAAAAGATAGATAATCCCCATTCCCCAGTTTTGCATAACCAACACAGTTATAATAATACACTTTTTACCTCTGTGATTACCTTGTATCTTAGCCTCTGCAAACTGCCCCCTTATTTTAGTTCTTTTGGCAGACTTGCATTTTAGCCAATCAGTGCTGACTCCTAGGTAACTTCACGTGTGTGAGCTCAATTTTATCTATATTACACACATGAACTAATGCCCTCTAGTGGTGAAAACTGTCAAAATGAATTTAGATTAGAGGCGGCCTTCAAGGTCTTGGAAATTAGCATATGCAGCTACCTAGGTTTAGCTTTCAACTAAATATACCAAGAGAACAAAGCAAAATTGGTGATAAAAGTAAATTGGAAAGTTGTTTAAAATTACATGCTCTATTTAAATCATGAAAGTTTATTTTGGAATTAACTGCCCCTTTAATTAAACTCTTACTAAGCTAACAGATTTAGAATACCAACATAAATTTAGTCTTAATGATGAAGAATGAGTGAAATCTATAGATAATTGTAGATCAATCATTCAAAATATCATAGATAAGGAGTGTAAGAAATATTCAATAAGACTGAGCCAAGTACATTTTGAACGAGATAATAAAAGTAGTTCTTTATTCGCCAGAAAACTCAGGCATAAAATTAACAAGGCCTATGTGTTGCACATTAAAGACAAGGAAGGAAAGGATCTTCACACGACCCTACAGATAGTGGCCGCGTTTAGATCATATTATAAACAGTTATTCAAATTGAAATCTTTGTCAGATACCCACTCTAATGAAACAGAATTTAAAAATAAACTTTTTTATCAGTACCTTGAAAACGTAAAGGGACATAAAACAAGTTGAGATACAAAATATAATATGTACTTTAATTACTTTACCTGCACATTTATACTGCAGTGCCTCGCCATTAACCCTTTCTTTTAAGTTTCCGAATTGTACAGCTCTAACACCCCCCACACAATTCCTTATATGGCTGTATCTATATCTACCTTTGCTTTGGTAGAATACAAGACTTTAACACTCATTGGCCCCTATTTAACAAAGTCTGGCGGACCTGATCCGACAGTGCGGATGAGGTCTGCCAGACCTCGCTGAATACGGAGAGCAATACACTCTCCGTATTCAGTATTGCACCAGCAGCTAACAAGAGCTGCTGGTGCAACGCCGCCCCCTGCAGACTCGCGGCCAATGGGCCGACAGCAGGGGGGTGTCAATCAACCCTGATCATACTCGATCGGGTTGAATTCCGGTGATGTCTTTCTGCCTGCTCAGAGCAGGCGGACAGGGTTATGGAGCAGCGGCCTTTGTGACCGCTGCTTCATAACTGAAGCAGCGGTCACAAGGCAGGCTCGCCAGAAACACGGGTCATCAAGCTTCGTTCGGAGCTTGATAGATAGGCCCCATAATCTGCTGTAGCATGCCTAGAAGCAAATAAGCTGCTGTGAACTCAGTTGAAATACAATGTGTTTCTGATGCTTAACACTGATAAGGGGGATGAATGAGACTACTCCAAACAGCATGACTACATAAGTCATTTTGCTAATTTTTGAAAATTATTTTAAAATACTTGCCAGCAATTTTTAAACAATTTTGTTATGCAAACTATTGTTACTTAATTAGCCCTTTTAGGATATGCACAGACCTCAACATGTTTTATGGTACTTTAACTTTCCCTCGATTGAACCTCGACCAATTAGAAACCCTCAATAAACCTATTAGTCATGAGGAATGATCTCCCTCTTAGGAAAGCCTCTGGTCCTGATGGGTACATTAATATATATAATAAAAAAATATAGGGATTTGTTAGCTCAATACCTCCTTGATATGTTTAATACAATACATAAAAATAATCCATTTCTGAATACAACCTTGGAGGCTTATATTGTTTTCTCCAAAACAATGGCAAATTCCATGATATTTTTCTTTTAAACTAGGATCTTAAAATTTAAGCTAAACTCCTTGCTAACAGACTTAATCAAGTACTCCTACACCTCATTATAAAGACCAAGAGAGGGGAAAGATAACACTGTAAGAGCTTTACGTCTTACAGAGTATACTCAATATCCCAAAATCCCATTGGTTATAGTGTCAACAGTCATGGAGAAAGCATTTGACCGCATCTGTTGGCATTTTTTTAGAGCTATACTACAGAAATTTCAATTATATCAATTATATAAAAAAACTGACCCTTTATTCTCCCCCATCCACCAAGGTTAGAGTTAATGGTTACTTGTCACACTCTTTTAAAATTGGCCACAGCAATTAGAGACCAAAATCAAGTTAAAGGCATTATAATTGAGCATAACACTCTTAAATTCCTTTTATACGCAGATGATGTGCTATTTTTTACTAACAGAGCCTTTGTCCCCTAGACAAATTCCATAGAGTATCAAACTTTCTTATAAATAAAACTAATCAGAAATGTTGGCTATTAACTGTGAGAAAAGTTGTATCCAACACCTTGGTCGTATTTGCACATTTAATAGGCAGAAACATGTACTAAAATATCTGTTTATATTTCTAGCACCAACAATTAACGAGATGTTTAAATTGAACTATTTCACAATTCAACAGGCAATAATAGCAGATGTATCTGCTTGGAGATCAAAAACATATCTTGGTTTGGGAGAATTACATTACTAAAAATGAATATATACTTCCACGATTGTTATATTTGTTGCAGACTTTACCTATTCTGCCTCCTACCAAAATCCTTTCCACATTACACAATAGGTTATTTTCCTTTGTGTGCTAGAATTAATAAACCTATAATGTGTATGCCGTTAAAGTCTGGAGGTCTGGGAATTCCAAATCTAATGAAATATCGACAAGCAATTTTAATCAAATGCATTATAGATTGGTTAACAAATTTTCATCATAAGACCTTGGTTGAATTGGAAAATGCCATTATTAAAGCATCCCATCTGGCATCTTAAGATCCATGACAGCAATTTGAATTACTCTGCAAATCCTTGATACCACATAGAAGAACCCTTTCTCTAGCATAGTCTATTCTACAGCTCCCACTGCAAGGTTATACTCCATATTATATAGAAAAGGTGGAATGATGAACTTAATATTGATATAGCGGGAATGGATGCGAGTAAAATCTTTTTCAATATCTAAAAAATGTCAGCCTCTAGATGACTAATAGGGTTAGACCTGAAAATAATCCAGAGGGGGTATTACAGTCCCTTTAGAATAAATAAGATATTCAAATCAATAAATGTTGGTGATGTGGTTCTTCCCCTGGTAACATGTCCCATATGTGGTGAGCTTGTACAATTATGAGAGGAACATGGTAAAATATTGCTGTTGAAATATCAAAAAATATAGAAATTACACTCCCCCAAATTGATTCCTGCATATGGCTGTTTGACATAATCCCCAATAAAATCCAAACACATGATAACATTTTTTATTTTTGTAGCCAGTAATAGTATGAAACTACTTGTGGCCAAGAACTGGAAGCATAGGGACTCACCTACAATTGCTTAAAAAATGTAATCAAATAATAGGTTTAGAAAAAATATGCATTTATAAAATACAAAAAGTAAAAATCATAATTTATGTAAGAACTTACCTGATAAATTAATTTCATTCATATTGGCAAGAGTCCATGAGCTAGTGACGTATGGGATATACAATTCAATCCTACCAGGAGGGGCAAAGTTTACCAAACCTCAAAATGCCTATAAATACACCCCTCACCACACCCACAATTCAGTTTAATGAATAGCCAAGTAGTGGGGTGATAAAGAAAGGAGTAAAAAGCATCAACAAAGGTATTTGGAAATAATTGTGCTTTATACAAAAAAATCATAACCACCATAAAAAAGGGTGGGCCTCATGGACTCTTGCCAATATGAAAGAAATGAATTTATCAGGTAAATTCTTACATAAATTATGTTTTCTTTCATGTAATTAGCAAGAGTCCATGAGCTAGTGACATATGGGATAGCAATACCCAAGCTTTGGAACTCCACGCAAGAGTTACTATAGAGGGAGGGATATAATAAAAACAGCCATTTTCCGCTGAAAAAATTAATCCACAACCCAAAATATAAATTTATTCTCATAAATGAAAAGAAAATCTAAAAACATAAGCAGAAGAATAAAACTGAAACAGCTGCCTGAAGATCATTTCTACCAAAAACTGATTCTCAAGAAGCAAATACATAAAAACTGTAGAATTTAGTAAATGTATGCAAAGAAGACCAAGTTGCTGCTTTGCAAATCTGATCAACTGAAGTTTCATTCTTAAAATCCCATGAAGTGGAGACTGATCTAGTAGAATGAGCTGTAATTCTCTGAGGCGGGGCTTGACCCAACTCCAAATAAGCTTGATGAATCAAAAGCTTTAACCACGAAGCCAAGGAAACAGCAGAAGCCTTCTGACCTTTCCTAGAACCAGAAAAGATAACAAATAGACTAGAAGTCTTCCTGAAATCTTTAGTAGCTTCAACATAATATTTCAAAGCTCTTACCACATCCAAAGAATGTAAGGATCTCTCCAAAGAATTGTTAGGATTAGGACACAAGGAAGGTACAACAATTTCTCTATTAATGTTGTTAGAATTCACAACCTTAGGTAAGAATTTAAATAAAGTCTGCAAAACCGCCTTATCCTGATGAAAAATCAGAAAAGGAGATTCCCAAGAAAGAGCAAATAATTTGAAACTCTTCTAACAGAAGAGATGGCCAAAAGGAACAACACTTTCCAAAACCAAATTAAGACTCCAAGGAAGAGAGATTGATTTAATGACAGGCTTGATACAAACCAAAGCCTGTACAAAACAGTGAATATCAGGAAGTTTAGCAGTCTTTCTGTGAAATAAAACAGAAAGAGCAGAGATTTGTCCCTTCAAGGAACTTGCAGACAAACCCTTATCCAAACCATCCTGAAGAAACTGTAAAATTCTAGGAATTCTGAAATAATGCCAAGAGAATTTATGAGAAGAACCATGAAATATAAATCTTCCAAACTTGATAATAAATCTTTCTAGAAACAGATTTACGAGCCTGTAACATAGTATTAATCACTGAGTCAGAGAAACCTCTATGACTAAGCACTATGCGTTCAATTTCCATACCTTCAAATTAATTATTTGAGATCCTGATGGAAAAAACGGGCCTTAAAGCAGAAGGTCCAGCCTTAATGGAAGTGGCCAAGGTTGGCAACTGGACATCCGAACAAGATCTGCATACAAAAACCTGTGAGGCCATGCTGGAGCCACCAGCAACACAAAAGACTGTTCCATGATGATTTTGGAGATCACTCATGGAAGAAGAACTAGAGGCGGGAAAATATAAGCAGGTTGATAATATAAGAAAATATAAGCAGGTTGATAACACCAAGGAAGTGTCAACGCATCCACTGCTTCCGCCTGAGGATACCTGGACAGGTACGTGGGAATTTATTTTTAGATGAGAAGCCATCAGATCTATTTCTGGAAGACCCCATATCTGAATAACCTGAGAAAACACATTTGGATGGAGGGACCACTCCCCCGGATGTAAAGTCTGATGGCTGAGATAATCCACCCAATTGTCTATACCTGGGATATGAACCACAGAAATTATACAGGAGCTGGATTCCGCCCAAGCAAGTATCCGAGATACTTCTTTCATAGCTTGGGGACTGTAAGTCCCACCCTGATGATTAACATATGCCACAGTTGTGATATTGTCTGTCTGGAAACAAATGAACGGTTCTCTCTTCAACAGAGGCCAAATTTGAAGAACCCTGAAATCGCACGGAGTTACAAAATATTGATTGGTAATCTCGCCTCTTGAGATTTCCAAACCCCTTGTGATGTCAGAGATCCCCAAACAGCTCCCCAACCTGAAAGACTCGCATCTGTTGTGATCACAGTCCAGGTTGGATGAACAAAAGAGGCCCCTTGAACTATACGATGGTGATCTAACCACCAAGTCAGAGATAGTTGAACATTGGGATTTATGGATATTAATTGTGATATCCTTGTATAATCCCTGCACCATTGGTTCAGCATACAAAGCTGAAGAGGTCTCATGTAAAAACGAGGGGATCACGTCCGATGCTGCAGTCATGAGACCTTAAACTTCCATGCACATAGCTACTGAAGGGAATGACTGAGAATAAAGGTTCCGACAGGCTGCAACCAATTTTAAACGTCTCTTGTCTGTTAGAGACAGAGTCATGGATACTGAATCTATCTGGAAACCTAAATAGGTGACCCTTGTCTGAGGAATCAAAGTATTATTTGGTAAATTGATCCTCCAACCATGTTTTCGAAGAAACAACACTAGTTGATTTGTGTGAGATTCTGCAGAACATAAAGACTGAGCTAGTACCAAGATATCGTCCAAATAAGGAAACACCACAATACCTCCCTCTCTGATTACAGAGAGTAGGGCACCGAGAACCTTTGAAAAAGATTCTTGGAGCTGTTGCTAGGCCAAAAGGAAGAGTGACAAATTGGTAATGCTTGTCTAGAAAAGAGAATCTCAGAAACTGATAATGATCTGGATGAATCGGAATATGAAGATATGCATCCTGCAAGTCTATTGTGGGTATATAATGTCCTTGCTGAACAAAAGGCAGAATAGTCCTTATTTTGAAAGTTGGTACTCTTACATAACGATTCAAAATTTTCAGATACAAAACTGGTCTAAATGAATTTTCTTTCTTTGGGACAATGAATAGATTTGAATAAAACCCCAGACCCTGTTCCTGAAACGGAACTGGCATGATTACCCCTGAAAACTCCAGGTCTGAAACACACTTCAGGAAAGCCTGAGCCTTTACTGAATTTGCTGGGATGCGTGAGAGAAAATATCTTCTCACAGGAGGTCATGCTCTGAATCCTGTTCGGTACCCCTGAGAGACAATACTCAGAATCCATTGATTTTGGACAGAATTTATCCAAACATCCTTGAAAAATCTTAATTTGCCCCCTACCAGCTGAACTGGAATGAGGGCCGCACCTTCATGCCGACTTGGGGGCTGGCTTTGGTTTCTTAAATGGGTTGAATTTATTCCAATTTGAAAAAAGTTTCCAATTGGAAACAGATTCCTTGGGGGAAGGATTAGGTTTCTGTTCATTATTTTGTCGAAAGGAACGAAAACGGTTAGAAGCTTTAGATTTACCTTAGATCTTTTATCCTGAGGCAAAAAAACTCTCTTCCCCCCGGTGACAGTTGAAATAATCTAATCCAACTGAGAACCAAATAACTTATTACCTTGAAAAGAAAGAGATATCAATCTGGACTTAAAAGTCATGTCAGCATTCCAAGATTTAAGCCACAAAGCTCTTCTAGCTAAAATTGCTAAAGACATCAGAATCCAATTCTTGTTGTGCTAAATTTTCCAATCAAAAAGTTGATGCAGCTGCAACATCAGCCAAAGAAATTGCAGGCCTGAGAAGATCACCCGAATATAAATAGGCTTTCCTTAGATAAGATTCAAGTTTCCTATCTAAAGGATCTTTAAAATAAGTACTATCTTCCATAGGAATAGTAGTACGTTTAACAAGAGTAGAGATAGCCGCATCAACTTTGGGGATCTTTTCCCAAAACTCCCAAAAAATTTTAAACCTTGAAGAAGGAATAAAAGAAGTATCAGGCCTATTCCATTCCTTAGAAATCATATCAGAAATAGCAACAGGAACTGGAAAAACCTCTGGAGTAACCATAGGAGGTTTATAAACAGAATTTAAATGTTTACTAGTTTTAATATCTAGAGGACTAGTTTCCTCAATAACCAATGTAATCAACGCTTCTTTTAACAAAGAACGAATGTACTCCAATTTAAATAAATAAGAGGATTTGTCAGTGTCAATATCTGAAGAAGGATCTTCTGAATTAGATTGATCTTTATTAGAGGAAGATAATTCAGTATGTTGTTGGTCATTTGAATTTTCATCAACTTTATGAGAAGTTTTTTTTTTTTAAATATATTTTATTTGAGAAATTTCACAAATAACATACAAACCGACAATATGCAACAATGTCAGCAATACAAAACAAATAAATGCAATAACAGGGGCAATTTCAAACATCGCTATAACAAATACAGCAGAAGGGTTGCAATTTCAATATAAACCTTTCTCTTTTTCTCCTACATTGGTGTGTCCGGTCCACGGCTTCATCCTTACTTGTGGGACATTCTCATTCCCTACAGGAAATGGCAAAGAGAGCACACAGCAAAAGCTGTCCATATAGCTCCCCCTCTGGCTCCGCCCCCCAGTCATTCTCTTTGCTGCTCTGAAAAAGTAGCATCTCCACGGGGATGGTAAAGAGTATGTGGTGTTAGTTGTAGTTTTATTTCTTCTATCAAGAGTTTTTTATTTTAAAATAGTGCCGGTTTGTACTATTTACTCTACAACAGAAAGTGATGATAAAAGAGGAGTATGATTTTAGCACCAGTAACTAAAATCCATTGCTGTTCCCACGCAGGACTGTTTAAACCAGAGAACTTCAGTTGGGGGGAACAGTTTGCAGGCTTATCTGCTTCAGGTATGACCAGTCTATTTTCTAACAAGACCTAGTAATGCTAGAAGACTGTCAGTTTTCCCTTATGGGATAGGTAAGCCATTTTCTTAGACTCAGTAACAGAATTAAGGCTTATAAATTGGGCTCTATGCTGGTTGACACTACGGTGGGCTAAATCGATTAACTTTTATCATATTCTTATGACATTTGGAGTGTTTTGTAAACTTTGGAAACACTTGGGGAACGTTTATTTGTGCCTGGCAATTGTTTAGACGCCTAATCTTGTCAGAAAGGCCCCTTCACTCTGGAATGCAGAGGGAGTAGGCCTCATTTTCGTGCCTCAGTTGCGCAGTTACTTTCTCTAGGCAGTGCATGCAGCTTCACGTGAGAGGGTCCAGTGGCTTAGAAAAGGACTCAGAGAGGCTTATTACTGTGGTGAATAACCCCTAAGGAAGGTAAAAGCCACAGCAAAGTCTGTGGCAGGGACTGTAGTGTGTTTAAACGGTAAATTGAGATTATTAGCTTCGGTTTGCTCATTTAAGGGTTAAGAGACTTGAAATTTGGTGTGCAATACTTTCAAAGCATTAAGACACTGGGGTATAAATTTCATAAAGATCGGATAATTCTTTGATAGTTTTTCGATCATACAGAAATAAAGTGTGCTCTTTTTATTTTTTAAAGAGACAGTAACGGTTTTGTTTAAAATTGTTTTTATTGCATTAAAAGCCTGCCTAAGTCTGTCTAACATGTCTGTACCTTCAGATAGCATATGTTCTGTGTGTATGGAGGCCAAGGTGGTTCCCCCATTAAATGTATGTGCAAATTGTGCCATGGCGTCCAAACAAAGTAAGGACAGTATTGTCACATTTAATAATGTTGCCCAAGATGATTCTTTAAATGAAGGTAGTGGGGATAGTTCATCATCCTCTCCTTCTGTGTCAACACCAGCTTTGCCTGCGCAGGCGATCCCTAGTACATCTAGCGCGCCAATGCTTGTTACTATGCAGCAATTAACAGCAGTAATGGATAATTCTATAGCAGCTCTTTTATCCAAACTGCCAGCATTTCCTAGAAAGCGTGATTGCTCAGTTTTAAATACAGAGGATGAGCAAGTAGGCGCTGACGATAATTTATCCGTTATACCCTCACATCAATCTGAGTTGGCAGTGAGGGAGGGTCTGTCTGAGGGAGAAATTTCTGACTCAGGAAAAATTTCTCAGCAGGCAGAACCTGATATCGTGGCATTTAAATTTAAGCTAGAACATCTCCACGCCCTGCTTAAGGAGGTGCTAGCTACCCTTGATGATTGTGATTCTTTGGTGATTCCAGAGAAGTTGTGCAAAATGGACAAATTCTTAGAGGTCCCACTGCACGCTGATGCTTTTCCGATACCCAAGAGGGTGGCGGACATAGTGACTAAGGAATGGGAGAACCCAGGTGTACCTTTTGTTCCCCTCCTATATTTAATATAATGTTCCCCATTGTTGACCCCAGAAGGGATGCATGGCAAACGGTCCCTAATGTAGAGGGGGCAGTTTCAACGTTAGCTAAGTGCACAACTATTCCTATAGAGGACAGTTGCACTTTCAAAGATCCTATGGATAAAAAATTGGAAGGATTGCTTAAAAAGATTTTTGTTCAGCAAGGTTTCCTTCTTCAACCAATTTCGTGCATTATTCCTGTCACCACGGCCGCGTCTTTTTGGTTCGATGAACTAGAAAATTCGCTCCAAAAGGAGACTCCATATGATGAAGTCATGGACAGAATTCACGCACTAAAGTTGGCTAATTCCTTTGTTTTGGATGCCGCTTTTCAATTGGCTAAATTAGCGGCGAAAAATTCAGGTTTTGCAATAGTGGCGCGCAGGGTGCTTTGGCTAAAATCTTGGTCGGCGGATGTGTCGTCCAAAATAAAATTGCTTAATATTCCCTTTTCGGGCCAGAATTGAAGGAGATTATTTCAGACATCACTGGGGAATGGGCCATGCCCTCCCACAGGATAGGCCTTTCAAGGCTAAGAATAAGTCTAACTTTCGTTCCTTTCGCAATTTCAGGAACGGACCGGCTCCTAACTCTGCAGCCTCTAGACAAGAGGGTAACGCTTCCCAGCCTAAACCAGCATGGAAACCATTGCAAGGCTGGAACAAGGGTAAACAGGCCAAGAAGCCTGCTGCTGCTACCAAGACGGCATGAAGGGATAGCCCCCGATCCGGGACCGGATCTAGTAGGGGGCAGACTTTCTCTCTTTGCTCAGGCTTGGGCAAGAGATGTTCCAGATCCCTGGGCACTAGAAATTCTTTCTCAGGGGTATCTTCTAGAGTTCAAGGAACTTCCTCCATTGGGAAGGTTCCACATGTCTCGCTTATCTTTAGACCAGATAAAGAGACAGGCAGTCTTACGTTGCGTAGGAGACCTATTAAAGATGGGAGTGATACACCCAGTTCCAACAGCGGAACAAGGTCTGGGTTTTTACTCAAACCTGTTTGTAGTTCCCAAAAAAGAAGGAACTTTCAGGCCAATTCTGGATTTTAAAATTCTAAACAAATTCCTCAGAGTTCCATCATTCAAAATGGAAACCATTCGGACGATCTTACCAACGATCCAGGAGGGTCAATATATGACTACCGTGGACCTAAAGGATGCGTACCTGAATATTCCTATCCACAAAGATCATCATCAGTTCCTGAGGTTCGCCTTTCTGGACAAACATTACCAGTTTGTGGCTCTTCCGTTCGGTTTAGCCACTGCTCCCAGAATTTTCACAAAGGTACTAGGGTCCCTTCTAGCGGTCCTAAGGCCGAGGGGCATTGCAGTAGCACCTTACCTAGACGACATTCTAATTCAAGCGTCGTCTGTTTCCAAAGCAAGGGCTCATACAGACATTGTTTTAGCCTTTCTCAGGTCTCACGGGTGGAAGGTGAACATAGAAAAGAGTTCCCTGTCCCCGTCCGCAAGGGTTCCTTTTCTGGGAACAATAATAGACTCTGTGGTAATGAAGATTTTTCTGACAGAGGTCAGAAAGTTAAAGCTTCTAAACGCTTGTCGAGTTCTTCAATCTATTCCTCAGCCCTCCATAGCTCAGTGCATGGAGGTAATAGGACTCATGGTTGCGGCAATGGACGTGGTTCCTTTTGCTCGAATTCATTTAAGACCATTGCAACTGTGCATGCTCAAACAGTGGAATGTGGATTATGCAGACTTGTCTCCTCAGATTCAGGTGGACCAGGTAACCAGAGACTCACTCCTCTGGTGGTTGACTCTGGATCACCTGTCTCAGGAAATGAGTTTCCGCAGACCAGAGTGGATCATTGTCATGACCGACGCCAGTCTCTTAGGCTGGGGCGCGGTCTGGGACTCCCTGAAAGCTCAGGGTCTATGGTCTTGGGAAGAGTCTCTTTTCCCGATAAACATTTTGAAACTGAGAGCGATATTCAATGAGCTCCTGGCTTGGCCTCAACTAGCGAAAGCCAGGTTCATAAGATTTCAGTCGGACAACATGATGACTGTAGCGTACATCAATCATCAAGGGGGAACAAAGAGTTCCTTGGCGTTGAGAAAGGTGTCCAAGATCATCAAATGGGCGGAGGATCACTCCTGCCATCTATCTGCAATTCACATCCCAGGAGTAAGCTGGGAGGCGAATTATTTGAGTCGTCAGACTTTCCATCCGGGGGAGTGGGAACTTCACTTGGAGGTTTTTGCCCAGTTAACTCAACTATGGGGCATTCCAGATATGGATCTGATGGCGTCTCGTCAGAACTTCAAGGTTCCTCGCTACGGGTCCAGATCCAGGGATCCCAACGCGACACTAGTAGATGCATTGGTGGCACCTTGGTCGTTCAATCTAGCTTATGTATTTCCACTGTTCCCTCTCCTTCCCAGGCTTGTAGCCAGGATCAAACAGGAGAAGGCCTCTGTGATTCTAATAGCTCCTGCATGGCCACGCAGGACTTGGTATGCAGACCTGGTGAATATGTCATCGGCTCCACCAAGGAAGCTACCTTTGAGGCAGGATCTTCTAGTACAAGGTCCATTCGAACATCCAAATCTAGTCTCTCTGCAACTGACTGCTTGGAAATTGAACGCTTGATTCTATCTAAGCGTGGGTTTTCAGATTCGGTTATAGATACTCTGGTTCAGGCCAGAAAACCTGTGACTAGGAAAATCTACCATAAGATATGGCAAAAATATATCTGTTGGTGCGAATCCAAGGGATACTCTTGGAGTAAAATTAGAATTCCTAGGATACTTTCCTTTCTCCAAGAGGGTTTGGATAAAGGTTTGTCAGCTAGTTCTCTAAAAGGACAGATATCTGCTCTGTCTGTCTTGTTGCACAAACGTTTGGCAGCCGTGCCAGATGTACAGGCGTTTGTACAGGCATTAGTTAGAATCAAGCCTGTCTACAGACCTATGACTCCTCCATGGAGTCTAAATTTAGTTCTTTCAGTTCTTCAAGGGGTTCCGTTTGAACCTTTGCATTCCATAGATATTAAATTACTATCTTGGAAAGTTCTGTTTTTGGTTGCTATTTCTTCTGCTAGAAGAGTTTCCGAATTGTCTGCTTTGCAGTGTACTTCACCCTATATGGTATTCCATACAGATAAGGTAGTTTTACGTACTAAGCCTGGTTTTCTTCCAAAGGTGGTTTCCAATAGGAATATTAACCAGGAAATAGTTGTTTCTTCTCTGTGCCCGAATCCAGTTTCGAAGAAGGAACGTTTGTTACATAACTTAGATGTAGTTCGTGCTTTAAAATTCTATTTAGAAGCAACAAAGGATTTCAGACAGACATCTTCTTTGTTTGTCGTCTATTCTGGTAAGAGGAGTGGTCAGAAAGCTACTGCTACCTCTCTTTCCTTTTGGCTAAAAAGCATCATCCGTTTGGCCTATGAGACTGCCGGCCGGCAGCCTCCTGAACGAATTACAGCTCACTCTACTAGAGCTGTGGCTTCCACATGGGCTTTCAAGAATGAGGCTTCTGTTGAACAGATCTGTAAGGCAGCGACTTGGTCTTCTCTGCATACTTTTGCCAAATTTTACAAATTCGATACTTATGCTTCTTCGGAGGCTGTTTTTGGGAGAAAGGTTTTGCAAGCTGTGGTGCCTTCCGTTTAGGTTACCTGACTTGTTCCCTCCCTTCATCCGTGTCCTAAAGCTTTGGTATTGGTTCCCACAGGTAAGGATGAAGCCGTGGACCAGACACACCAATGTAGGAGAAAACAGAATTTATGTTTACCTGATAAATTTCTTTCTCCTATGGTGTGTCCGGTCCACAGCCCGCCCTGGCTTTTAGTCAGGTTTAAAATTTGTATTTTCTGTACACTACAGTCACCACGGCACTTTCTAGTTTCTACTTTTTCTCCTAACCGTCGGTCGAATGACTGGGGGGCGGAGCCAGAGGGGGAGCTATATGGACAGCTTTTGCTGTGTGCTCTCTTTGCCATTTCCTGTAGGGAATGAGAATATCCCACAAGTAAGGGTGAAGCCGTGGACCGGACACACCGTAGGAGAAAGAAATTTATCAGGTAAACATAAATTCTGTTTTTTTTCTTTTCCTTCTTTTTTCCCAAATTAAGAAGGTATATACAGACATACATAAACTCTCCTAGTTTAATAAGAAGTAGATAAAAGAGTTAGGAGAAGGAGGTGTTAGGTGGTTCGAAAGACCGTCGCTGTTAGGGGAGAGGATTATGGCAGTGATTCGGGTGTTTCAATATCTTTCAGTTTGGGAATTTTTCCCACCAGGGTGACCAGATCTCGTGATAGAAATCTAGTTTGTCCAGCGCTGAGTAAGAGTATGCTTCCATTTTTATGAGAAAGCTAATAGTGGCCAAAATCTGTGAGATGGAGGGAGGGGTGGGCTGTTTCCAAGCTTTGTGGGCTCAGAGAAGGGGTGATACCTAAGGAGTGTAAGATGCCAGAGATCTGGAGCCAGACTGGAGCCACTCTGGGGCAAGACCACCAAATGTGCGCCTGAGTTCCCAGCTGCCCGCAGCCCCTCCAGCAGGTGGGTGCGTGTGAGTCATTTATCTTATGTAGTGTAGTTGAGACTAAATGCCAGCGGACCGTAATCTTATAATGCAACTCCCACAAGGTCGTGCAATGTAATAATTTCTTAGTAAAAGTTAACTCTCTATACCAAAAGTCAGTGTTTGCCGTAAAATTCAATTCAGTCTCCCAAGCTGTGTATTGTGAGATTTTATGTTTTGAGGAGGAGTCTAATAAGATCTCGTAATGGAACGACAAAGTTCCTTTAAGTTTGTGGAGCTGCGACCATCTCTGCTCCCAGGCTGTGACTGTCCTGAGGTTCTTTCTGGGGAATCCCCATGATCTTATTATTGAACAAAGACGAAAGGTCTCGAATCTTAGAGAAGTCGGGGTTCGCAAATTATTGCAAATCACAGAGTGAGAGAGTTCATTAGTCTGATCATATAAGTAAGCAATACAATTGACATCAAAAGCTTTCCAGCTAGAAATATGCGAGTCAGGTAGGCAAAAAAGGACACTAACTATAGTTTGTCTCGGGGAAGGGTGGGGGGCAATCAAATTTAAATGTCTCACTTGATCCCAATGGCACAGAGTATCAAGAATCACTGGGTTTGTGACACCTAGATTTTTCCAGTAGTGAGACGGGACCCAGGGTAGGTCAGCTAAAGATAGGCCTGGAGGGAGGAGAGACTGCTCGGCCCTCCTCCAGGAGGCTGGGCTCTCATGATAACCCCAATACATAAGGTGAGTTAGTCGAGCTGCTTGATAATACAGGAGAACATTTTGAAGACCAAGTCCACCTTTATCGCATGTCCTCTGCAAGGTTTGCCTAGAAGTTCTGGGGTTCTTACCTTTCCATACATAACTAGAAATAAGGCTCTGGAGTTTGTTGAGAATTGGCCTAGGTACATTAATTGGAAGTGATCGGAACAAGTAAGTAACCTTGGGGATGAAGGACATTTTAATGGCAGCAATCCTGCCTGTCCAAGAAATTTCACGATAGTCCCAGGAGTCCAAAAGTTTTTTCCACTCAGGTAGTCTTTCTGTAAAGTTTTTAGAGATGACTGAGGCCATGCTAGGGGAAAGGTGGATACCAAGTAGCTTAATAGAACAGGGAGACCATTGAAACTTGTATCGTCTCTGTAGGGAGGAAAGGTCTTGTGTTGAGATGTTGATATATAGGGCTTCTGTTTTAGAGAAGTTGAGTTTATAATAGCTAAGTGCCTGAAACTGAGATATTATCTTGAACACTGCTGGGAGCGACCCCAACGGGTTCGTGAGCATAAGCGTGACATCATCTGCATATAGTCAGATAATATTCTGAGAAGACCCCATCAAAACTCCAGAAATATCTGGATCCGCCCTTATAGCCTGAGCCAGCGGCTCGATAGCAAGCGCAAACAGAAGCGGGGAGAGTGGGCACCCCTGTCTCGTCCCATTCGATACTACAAAACTATTGGATTGAAACCCAACACCTTTGACTCTGGCTGTCGGGAATGAATAAAGAGCTTGAATCGATAGAATGAATTTCTCTGGAATTCCAAAAGCGCGCAGGGTTTCCCAAAGATACTCCCACTTCACCCTGTCAAAAGCTTTCTCAGTGTCCAATGACAGGGCTAACGTGGGAGTACCACTTTTTGAGCATTCAATCAGAATACCGAGAACCCGCCGTGTTGCATCTGGGCCCTCTCGTTGAGGAATAAATCCCACTTGGTCCGGGTGAACCAAAGTGGAGATGATTCGGGCTAGGCGATGTGCTATGATTTTAGCATAGAGTTTGGTGTCAATATTGAGTAAGGAAATTGGGCGGTAACTCCCGCATTCCCGAGGATCCTTACCTGGCTTAAGTATAGTAGAGATAGAGGCTTCGAGGAACTCGCTGCGGAAACAACCTTTATTCTGAACTTCATTAAAGACTCTGCATAAAATAGAGGAGATCTGAAGCATATAGGATTTGTAGAATTGGCTCGTAAAGCCATCAGGGCCTGGAGATTTAGCTAATTTAAGATCTCTAATACCTAAAGACACTTCCTCAAGAGTAATTGGGGATATCAGGTCAGAGACATGCAATTGATCAAATTGGGGGAGGTTAAGAGTTTGTAAATAGCTACGGATGTTGACTACATTGAGTTTGACAGTATGATCAGAGGATTCTAAATTATAGAGTTTATAATAGAAATCTTTAAAAGCTTTGCCTATTGCTTGTGGTGACGTAACAATTCCAGTGCTAGAGGTAATGGAAGTTATTTTGGCTTGAGCCATCCTATTTCTTAGTTTCCTAGCTAATAGTGATGAGGCTTTATTGCTTTTATAATAATAGACTTGTTTAAGCCTTTCTAGATTGGACTGGGTTTTATTTACTTCCAGGACCCGAATCTGATTAACAATTTCGGAAACCTGAGAGCTGATAGTGGCTGAATATGAAACAGAAAGTTTATCTTTCAGCACTCTAAGTTGACAATTAAGAGTCGCCAGCGAAGCACCCTGGGCTTTCTTAATTTGAGAGGCCTTCTCTATATAGAACCCTCTTAAGTATGCCTTCAGAGTGGCCCACACTACTTCCTCAGAAAGAAGAGGCGAGCGGTTTTTAGTTAGGAAGTCAGCAATAACGATCAAAGTTTCATCTCTAGTCACCGGATTAGTAACAAGGAAGTCTTTGAGGCGCCACGTGTAGACTACTGAATAGGAAGAGCGATCGCCAAGGGTCACAGTTACCGAATCATGATCTGACCAAGAAACAGATGAGATTGTCGCATCAGAGACAATATCAATCAGGCGTGAACCCATAAAGAAGAAATCAATCCGCGTATGGGATTTATGGGGAGCTGAGTAAAATGTAAATTCTCGCCCTTCTCGAATGTATTGCTCTCCAAACGTCATATAAATCATACTGTTTGAACAGATTTTGAAAAGCTGCCGACAAAGGGTGTAATTCTCTCTCGGAAGAAGAAATCGGAGGGCCTGATCTATCTGTCAATGAATCCCATATTAGGTTAAAATCCCCCCCTAGTACTAGGTCTCCCTGGGACACGGCCGACACTGACTCCAACAGATGCCTAAAGAATTTAATTTGTCCTGAATTGGGCGCATAGATATTTACCAGAGTAAATAATTTGGAATTAAGTTTACAGATTAAGATTATAAAGCGGGCCTGCGGGTCTCGTTCAATGAAAATGGGCTCATGCGTTATTGAGGAGCTGATCAAAATCTCCACCCCTCTTGATTTAGTATGGAAAGAGGCAGTAATCACTATAAGGAATTTTCTATACGAGTACGTAGTATTTGAATTAGCTAACCAATGTGTCTCTTGAGTAAAAGCTACACCTATTTTATTGCGCTGAAGCATGTTGAGAAGCAAGCTGCGTTTTGTCGAGGAATTAAGGCCTTGTGCGTTAAGGGTAATAAAATGGAGTTGCGCCATTGTGGATAAAGAGTTATGTAGAGGAAAGGGACAATAGGGGTTTAAAGTCCTCCAAAACCTAAAATTCTAAACTATGAGAATATAATGTTTGTCAAACTAAAAGCTTAAGATGCCCACACAGTGAGCCGGGGAAAGGGGAAGCAGCGGACAAAAGCCGCTCGTATATTGTGGGGTAAGGGGGAGTAATGGGAGGAGGGGGTATTGGTGGGGGGGGAATGGAGTTGCTTGTATAAAGGTCTTTTAAAGTATAGTTGGTTCGTCGTAAGTAAGGAGTGGCAGACCAAGAGAGAAAAAAGGTAAAAAAAATAAAAATATATATAAAAGGAATAAGGTAAGGAGAATAAGTTACAAGAATGGAGTTGTAGAGACTATGACAGCGACTTTAGGACCAAAAGCCCCAAAGTGGCTTCCCTAAATGGAGGGAGAAGGATAGACTAGGGCTAAGTAAGGAGAGGAGGGGGGTGCCGAGGCCTGGGCCCCACTACACCTTATGTGTCGGAGAGTAGAAAAGTAGAAACAAGTAGTGAGAAAAAAAAATCTACCGGTTGGTTGGTAGGATAAGTTTAGGGCACAAACATGTATAAACATATATAACATTTCAAACTTAAAATTCTGAGAGTCAGGTAAAACCAATATAAATAGTCATTCTAGAGCAGACTACTTAGATGAGTGGAGTTGTTACCTATTTATACAAAACAGAACAGACCGTGTGCTATAAAGGCTGAGTACATAACAGAACGGGGCCTCATTTATTTGTCCTCCAGAAATCATGTCTAGTGCCATGAAAAAATAAAGTATTGAGGATATACTACATAAAGTTCAGGGCATTAGGTTTAGAACCAAAAAATGCTTAAAGGGCCATAATACCCAAATGTTTAAACACTTGAAAGGGATGCAGCATAGCTGTAAAAAGCTGATTAGAAAATATCACCTGAACATCTCTATGTAAAAAAGAAAGATATTTTACCTCAAAAGTTCCTCAGTAGCCACCTCCCATTGTAAAGGATTTCTAAGCAGCATTTTAGTGTGTTTGTCCTGGGACATCTGAAGGGACTAGCATCGTGCACTCTCATATTATTTCACCAATCAGGTAAAGGAAGCTTACTATGAAATCTCATGAGAGTTAAGTCAAATCTCATGCATGAGATCACAGTAAGAGTTCATGACCTCAGCACTGCTGATGCTGATTGGCTGCTGTTCATTTCTTCATTTTTTTTTTTTTTTTTTACCTGCAGCTGGGAGCAGCTGAGTATAACTTTTTACACAGAACTTACTCTGCTGAGCTGAGGAAATTGTGAGGTAAAATATCTTCCTTTTTTACATAGAGATGCTCAGGTGATATTTTCCTGTCAGCTTTTTACAGTTATACTGCATCAGTTTCAAGTGATTTAGCATATGAGTATTATGTCCCTTTAAGTGAGGGGGGGGGGGGGATAGGTATTATATTCACAATATTGGAGGGAGAGGAGAATACTATGACTTAGAACTACGTGTAAGCAAATGACCTTTACCTGTTAAATAGGAAAAATAAATGGTGAGGGAAAACTAAAAATGAGGGGTGTGGGAAATAGAATTTTCTCTACTAGTGTATAATCCCCTGTGGTCTAGGCGAGGCTAAACGTCTAATGAGTGAGAAAAGGGGGGATAAATCTAATATACTAGAGTTCTAAGTACAAATAGTGAAGCTAATGAGGGCCCCACGAGTATTATATCCTGGGGTAGCGATTAAATTTATCATTATGGCATTGCACATTGGTCAGAGCAAGTAAAACTTAATAAGTGGTTCAGCACACTGTAGCAGACAGCAGTCACACCAGTAATAGAAGATAACATAAAGCAACTTAGTACATACATTAAACATTAAACAAGAAAAACGTAGTAATTACAAAGCGATAACCATACTAGAACAGTACATTACCCATCCTCGTTCTGTAAGACTCTGGTTTCTAAATGTCCTGAGATGTCAGATTTCACTGACCAATGATTGATATCGTGTGAAAGAGACAAAAGGTATGTAAGGTGAGGGTCAAGAGGCAGGGGAGTAGCAATTGTGGTAGAGTTTAATGACAGAAGTGGAGGGTATTTGAAAATTTAATCCTCATTTCTGACAGTTAAGAATCCTTGGGGGGCAGTGGGGAGGAGTCTCTCCTTGCAGAATGAAAGCTGAAGGCTTGTGGTAATGGTCTCCAAGCAGGGGTTGTGGCGTTTAGCTTCCCAGCTTTCTCCTGTGTGCCAGAGGGTATGTTGTCAGGTTGTAGGAGTTTCAGAGATTGTAGTATCTTGAGGCCCTGTTCCGGAGTTGTTATGATGTATGAAGAGTCATTGACTTGGAAGAACAGCCGAACAGGAAATCCCCATCTATATTTGATATTGTTATTGCGGAGACATTGAGTGACCTGATGAAATAGTCGTCTCCTGGCCAAAGTATGAGACGAGAGGTCTGGGAAGATCTGTGTGTCCTGAAAAGGTTCCTTCAGAGTCTTGTTCTGGAAGGACGCTCTGAGCACTCTCTCTTTTAATGTGAAGTAGTGCAAGTGGACAATAACATCTCTCGCCGACCCTGGGGCATTTCGAGGCCTGAGAGCTCTATGAGCTCTGTCAATTAGGTTTTCCTGTGTTGCAGTGGGCCCTAAAAGTTCTGAAAAAAGAGACTGTAGGTGCTTTGGGGGGTCAGCGGGGCCGATGTCCTTAGGGATACCTCTGATTCTGAGGTTGTTGCGACGTGATCTGTCCTCTTGATCAGCTATTTTGGACTCTAAGTCTGTGATCATTTCGGCAAGGGATTGAGCATAAACAGGTTGGAGTGGTCTACATGTAAGTCTTCCTGTTTTTTTTCCAGGGACTCTGTCTTTTCGCCAAGTAAAGAGATGTCTCTCTTCAATTCTGAGACAGATGTTTTAAGTTCATGTTTCAATGATGAATAGTGCGAGTCCATCTTGTTTGACAGTTCTTTAATAGATTCAAGTATAGAAGAAGATGAGTGAGCAGTTCTCTCTGTAGTGTGGGATAAAGCTCTGGAGGGTTCTTTAAAGGATGTGATAGAATCTCTTGAGTCGTCATCAGACATGTCTTGTTCAAAGGAGGTTTTATTTGAAAAATGGTCAGAAAGAGTTCGCTTCGGCAGGCCGCTATGTTTCTGTTTCTTCCTTTGTGAGTGGGCCATCTCCTACAAGATAGATCTGTGGTGTTTATACCTTCTTAAAGATCTTAGTAGAGTAAGATTCTGCGTTAGGGTGAGGAGTAGAGTATGTATGCCCGGCACCCCCCTGGTCATGGCGTTTAGCCCAGCATAAGGAAGTAAGCTATCCGCAGGAAATCAGGGACGTATTCTGGCAGAGATCACTCGCTGTTCACAGAGCTCTAATCTCTTGTCACTGTCAACTTTCTCAACTGCTGTTACCTAGAGAAGCTTCTATAGAGAAAGCCTCTCTCCCAGGGGAAGTGCTCTCTGCCGAGCGAGTAGGGGAAAAGGTTTTATGGGATATGACCCGTAGGCAATGAGGGCCGACGGGAAAGGGGGGGAGAGAGGACAGGTAGTTGTTTAAGCAGGAAGCTTCAGTCAGGGCAGGGGCAGTATATTGTGGTCAGTGGGTTTTCAGAGGTTAAATTTCCTGTGTAAAGTGACCTAATAGTATCAGCAGTCAGTTGCCCCAGACAAGTACAGAAGGGATATATTCTTCGGGTTATCAGAGTGTGAAGTAGGATAGCAAAAAGTCCAGTACAAGGGTCTAGTTAAATCAAATTGTGTCAGCTCCTGTGCTGTTAAAACAGAAAAATTGACTAAGAAGAGTAATAATAAAGACTTTTCAACCAGTTGAATCACTTGCTGCTTCAGTATATCTATTTCATAGGTTATAAAAACCTAAGTTAAGGGTGGAAAGTCATTAAATATATGATAACCAAGAGGCCTCAGAGCTTACTGAAAAAAAAAAAAAAAAAAAAAGAAGAAAAAATGTGACAATGAAGTGTGACCAATTTATAGTTCATGCGGAGGATATAGGCTCAGTGGCACTATCAGAAACAAGCCACATGTACACAATCTGGATTGAGGTTAGTTAAATTACTCTGGGTGACTTTCCTCTTAAACAGTGCAGTACTGGAACGTCTTACCCTATGAAGTGGCAAGACGGAATGTCCTTCTCTCTGCGAGGTTGTCTGTGTCTCCTGGTCAGGACCGGGTAGTAGTGAGAGAGAGCTGGCCCCCACTAAAACTGCTCGTGTCCGTAGCAAGGTGGTGAAGAGAAGCGGTGCAAGCGCTATACACCCCAGTGTGCTGCGCCTCTGTCTTGCAAGTAGCACCCTTAGGTCGGATCACGCAGGGAGGATTAAAGTTGTGGCCATCCCCTCTCAACGGCTGCCAATAGTTCTCAGGGCACGTTAGTTGGTGCGATGGGGCAGTAATATCTGCCCGGGCGGTAATCTAACAGGCAGAAACACCAAGAGCCGTAGGAGAGAGGTCGCTTGCTCTGTTTTATTCAACTGGGGGCCAGAGGCTGTACCGGAAGCCCAGTGAGCAGGCCGTTACTAGCTGAGGCGCAGTAGAAAGATCGCTGCAAAGTTTATTAGATAGCTCTTCCACAGCACAATCTTCACCCCAGACTTGTAGAGTAGGGTTCTCCTGAGGGTTAACAACACAAAAGTATATAAATAAAGAAGAAAAATGTAGGATATAATTAAAAATAAAAGACTTGGTCTGCGGAGCTCCAACTCATTGCGACCATCAGACAGCGTGGCAAACTCCGCCCCCCTTTTATGAGAAGTTTTAAAAGACCTTTTACGTTTATTAGAAGGCGGGATGGCAGACAATGCCTTCTGAATAGAATCAGCAATAAATTATTTTAAATTCACAGGTATATCTTGTACATTAGATGTTGAAGGAACAGCAACAGGGAATATACTATTACTGATGGACACATTGGCCTCTAGTTTTCAAGCCTTCAACCGCAAATACGCTGGAATTCCGCAGCGTATTTGTGGCAAGGCTGATTTGCCTTAGTTATCAAAGGCTAGAGACCAGCAAAAGTAGAATATAGTGACGTAAGCTATGATCCGCCGGTCTCAGTCCGACACAGATTGATTCTTACGTCACTACAGATGTTCCAAACGCAAGTTCGGCACAATCTGACTACTTTTGGTAGTTATCAAATAACTAGCAGGTACGCTCGGCACTATTCTGGCCCAGCGTACCTGGTTTTCAATCCGCCCTGGAGGCGGCGGATCCCATAGGAATCAATGGGAGTCTGACAGCAGCGAGAGCTCATGTTCGCTGCTGCCCAATATCCCATTGATTTCTATGGGAGATGTCTGCACCTAACACCCTAACATGTACCCCGAGTCTAAACACCCCTAATCTGTCCCCCTACACCGCCGCCACCTAAATAAAGTTATTGCCCCCTAAACCACCGCTCCTGGACCCCGCCCCCACCTACATTATATGTATTATTCCCTAAACCGCCGCTCCCGGAGCCCCCCGCACCTAAATAAAGTTAATACCCCCTAAACCGCTGCTCCTGGACCCCGCCGCAACTATAATAAATATATTAACCCCTAATCTGCCGCCCCCTATACCGCCACCACCTATATTAAAGTTATTAACCCTTATCCTGCGGATCCCGGACCCCGCCGCCACCTATATTAAACTTATTAACCCCTAAACCTAAGTCTAACACTAACACCCCCTAACTTAAATATTATTTACATAAATCTAAATACATATTACAATTATTAAATAAATTTTTCCTATTTAAAACTAAATACTTACCTGTAAAATAAACCCTATAATAGCTACAATATAACTAATAATTATATTGTAGCTATTTTAGGATTTATTTTTATTTTACAGGCAACTTTGTATTTATTTTAACTAGGTACAATAGTTATTAAATAGTTATTAACTATTTAATAGCTACCTAGTTAAAATAACTACAAAATTACCTGTAAAATAAATCCTAACCTAAGTTACAAATACACCTAACACTACACTATCATTAAATTAATTAAATAAATTAACTACAATGATCTAAAATAAAATACAATTAAATAAACTAAACTATATTGCAAAACAAAACAAACACTAAATTACAAAAAATAAAAATAATATTACAAGCGGTTTAATCTAATTACACCTAATCTAAGCGCCCTAATAAAAAAAAAAAGCCCCCCCCCAAAATAATAAAATTCCCTCCGGCGCGGAACATCCAGCTCTACCGACAACTACCCGATGAATGACTGGTCCTTTAAATGATGTCATCCAAGATGGCGTCCCTCGAATTCCAATTGGCTAATAGGATTCTATCAGCCAATCGGAATTAAGGTAGGAAAAATCCGAATGGCTGATGTAATCAGCCAATCGTATTGAAGTTCAATCCGATTGGCTGATTGGATCAGCCAATAGAATGCAGAGCTGGATGTTCCGCGCCGGAGGTCTTCAAGATGGAGCCGCTCATTGCCGGAAGGATGAAGATAGAAGATGCCGCTTGGATGAAGATTTCTGGGGGCTTTTTTATTTTATTAGGGGGCTTAGATTAGGTGTAATTAGATTAAACTTCTTGTAATATTTTTTGATTTTTTGTAATTTAGTGTTTGTTTGTTTTTGTACTAACGTTTAGTTTATTTAATTGTATTTATTTTTAGATCATTGTAGTTCATTTATTTAATTAATTTATTGCTAGTGTAGTGTTAGGTGTATTTGTAACTTAGTTTAGGTTTTATTTTACAGGTAATTTTGTAATTATTTTATCTAGGTAGCTATTAAATAGTTAATAACTATTTAATAGCTATTGTACCTAGTTAAAATAAATACAAAGTTGCCTGTAAAATAAAAATAAACCCTAGGGGGAGCGGAGCCAGCAGCCGATGAAGACAGACGTGTCTTTCTGGAGCTCCTGCTGATTAACTGAATTGATCCAATGTACAGGCAAACTAAGGAATATTACACATTAATGGGCTTCCTCACTGAACCCTAGAACACGGGATACCTGTTTTTGATTTGTAAATACCATAAAGGAGCTGAGATCCCCTGGCCTAATACTTTTGCTATATGGATTGAGCCGCCATTTTAGGACTTACACCAGATACTGCCAGAGACTCTTCTTTTTCATCCTGTTTAAGCCCTGAAACTAGGTATGGAACGGCAAATCATATCCTCACTACAGAACTTACTGCTCTCCTTAGCCGTACATCGGCAAGCATTTTCGGAGGAGCTGAGAGAGGCTATGGCCTGGACACCAGTTGCGCCGATGGCTAGTGAACCTGAGGGAGCGCCCAGACACTGTACATTTGATGCGCCCCATCGGGGAGCGGTTGTGTCCCAAGACCTAAAGGAGGATTGTACTGTAGATGGCCGGAGCCCTGAGCCCACTATAATGGAACCCGCAGCCCTTGCTATACTTCAGGATCCCACACAGCTCCGCTCTGTTGAGGGAGTGCACATACGTCACAGTGCAAAGCTTATTCGGATCCGACCAGTATGGGCTAGCATGGCGGCACCTGAGTCACACTCTGACCTGATAGAATGGCACTTGAGAAAGGCTGATGCTACAGATGATCCTGATTACTCTGTGCAACGCAATGGTACTCCTTTTGAGCCTCCCATGCTTAGGATATGGGACCGTGAAGACCACCGCTTAACGGATGCTGTGGACCCGCTTAGAAGAGGTGTTGGTTAACCCTGGAGGCACTAGCTATTCTATCTATACCAGGGTGCTTAGTTATCTACTAACTCTTAACCCGGACTTATGTGGAGTAGCTCCTGAACTCTATCTGTACTGTTTCTAGGACCTATTTGCTTGTTTTACGGTTAAATTTGCAGTGACGAATATTCATTAATTGTAAAGGCATCTGGTGTATATCCTCCATAGCAATTTTACAGTTTACTCAGCTTACAGTGTTCTGGGGTTGCTTTATGTGTTAGATGGGATTTTAGGCATGCTCTTAAGGCTTATACGAAATTCTGTATTTTAAAATCAGCTCTCCTTTGGAACTCAGCCAGATTACTTAAGTACTTTATGACAACTCCTAAACTATGTGTTTAACTTCCTTAAGCCCTCATTCATCATTTTCTGTGATATATTCTTACTTATAAAACAATAGTTTTAGTTCATAATGTGACCTATGTCGGCTTACCTCCATACTCAATTAATTGTGCATTCTAACAAACAGTATAATCAGTAGAACTAGTTCATGTTTTTATATTTTAGATTTGTATATTACAGATTACCCTCCTGGGGCGCAAACAGTATCTGTTATATGTACATTAACTTTAATTGGAGCTTTGATCTATTTTACTTAGATTATATGCAGCCTGCTTCTCCCCCAGCCGGCGGGGGAGGTGTAGGATTTTGGATAGCACCCTATAACACCATAACACTGCTCCTCTAACTAAGTGAGTGGAGAGGTGAAAATACATAAAGGCTGAAGAAATTTATTTGGGACTGTTATATTGTCTCCTCTGCCTACTCCCAGTTCTTTGTTTGTTCCTATATACCTTGGATACTCTGAGCGTTCTTAATTTACTGAAATTGGGTGTACCCTGCCTGCCTTGGCTTAAGCGGAAGATTCCAGTGTAAAGTTTACTTATAATTCTATGTCATATTAAGTTTCGCTCCAATTTATCTCCCCCCCCAAATATCTTCCTTGTTCTCAGAACCATTCTCCCTTTCATCTCACACACCTTAACTATACTATGGTTATATTCAAACTAGTAGATGACATCATACCCCCTGTTGGCCCTCTGTGTCCTGAGATTGAAGGGCTATCGCTAGATTATGAATAGAGTCAGAGCCGTATCGGAGTGGGCTAATTATATGTGACATCTTTCCCTATATCAGATGTATATTGCTGCCATACCCCACAATCCCAGATATTGCAGGTATGTAGTTTCGGATACAGCACCGCCTCATTACTAGAGCACATCATTTCTTATTGTTAGGTTCCTCTCCTCCCTTTCCCGCCGGTACTTGTTGCCTGCGGGTCATACCCCTACTCCCTTTTCCCTTATCGCCTGTAGGTGGCATCTCCCCAGGAGAGGAGCTTATCTGGAGGCCCCCTATATCTCACTCTATACTATGTATGCTGTCATCTGTCATATATCTAATAGTGCATACATCCTAATACCCCTCTTTGAGAACAACCGCTCCAGAATGTAATCTTATTCCTTTTATATACAAAAGCCCAGGGATCTTTATTAGGTTTCTACTTAAGTATCCTTATAAAGTTTAGACATCATGATCACAACCTGGGAAGCTCGTTGGCTCCGATATGGTCTATGGCTCCGCCCCCCCGCGCCCTCACCTTTTAGCTACTGCCCACCCTTATTTTAGGTGGACAAATAAGCGGTATTAATCCGCTATGGATATCCCTTTGTTATAAGTTGCTCTTAGTCTTCTGCCTATAAAGAAAATGAGGCACTTTGCCCTCCATTCATGTGTATCTAGTAGGAGCAACTTGTTATGACTCCCTATAATTTGTCAATCTTCAAATAATAAATACACTTATTCTATAATTAATATACCACCCTATAGGAAGTATAATTTTTTCGGGTTGTTTAAATTTTATCATTTTCTTATGTGTTTATATAGGAAACAAAAAAAAAAAAAAAAGAGGTAATGCTTGATTATATGTATTTGATTTTGTACTTGCATACAATGTTTTCTATATTTTTCATGCTCTCTTGGTGAGATACATATATAACACTCGAATGAAGATCTCTTTATTCTCTTATATGTAAAGGTTTCAGTGGCCAATGGATAATCAATGTCTTGTATGCAAAAATTACCAAAGTGATGTAGAATGTACATTATGTTCATGCTCTTTCTTTTTCTTGTATTGCCTCAATAAAAATCTTTGATTCATAAAAAAAAACAAAAACCCTAAAATAGCTATAATGTAATTATTAATTATATCGTAGCTATCTTAGGGTTTATTTTATAGGTAAGTATTTAGTTTTAAATAGGATTAATTTATTTAATGATAGGAATATTTATTTAGATTTATTGAAATAATATTTAAGTTAGGGGGGTGTTAAGGTTAGACTTAGGTTTAGGGGTTAATTCATTTATTGTTTTCCTATATTCCTATATTGGCGGCGGTGTAGGGGGGTAGATTAGGGGTTAATCAATGTAATGTAGGTGGCAGCGGGCTCCGGGTGGGGCGATTTAGGGGTTAAACAATTAATTTATTTGCGGTGGGGTCCGGGATCGGCAGGATAGGGGTTAATAACTTTATGTAGGTGGCGGCAGTATAGGGGGCAGCAGATTAGGGGTTAATAAGTATAATGTAGGTGGCGGCGGAGTCCGGGAGCGGTGGTTTAGGGGTTCATATATTTATTATAGTTGCAGCGGGGTCCGGGAGCAGCGGTTTAGGGGTTAATATATTTTTAGAGTTGCGGCAGGGTCCGGGAGCGGCGGTTTAGGGGTTATTAACTTTATTTAGTTGCGGGGGCTCCTGGAGCGGTGGTTTAGGGGGTAAAACAGTATAGTATAGTGTGGGTGCTTAGTGACAGGCTAGCAAGAAAGCTGCAAAGAAGCAGATGAGCAGCAAGAATGATGACTTTCAGTTAACAACAGTCCACTTCTCATCGCACCGTACTTGGTGCGCGGCTTCTTGACAGCTTTCTTGATAACTTTGGCAAACGTATTCAGGTCCGCGGCAGCGATGTAAGGCGATCTTAGGTGAGCGTATTGGGCCGGCGAATTCAGCAAAATACGGAGCTTCATAACTAGAGGCCAACATCTGCATGTAAAAGTTTATCATGACAACTATTACAAACCACAGCTGGAGATATAATCTCCACAAGTTTACAACAAATGCACTTAGCTTTGGTAGAACTGTTATCAGGCAGCAGGGTTCCAACAGTGATTTCTGAGACAGGATCAGATTGAGACATCTTGCAAAATGTAAGAGAAAAAACAACATATAAAGCCAAATTATCAATTTCCTTATATGGCAGTTTCAGAATTGGAAAAAAATGCAAACAGCATAGCCCTCTGACATAGAAAAAAGGCAAGAGGCATATAGGAATGTGGTTTTAAATAATGAACACACAACGTAACTGAATTTTTTTTGGCGCTAACAACATCCGGAAATGATACACTCGCGTTATTAACGACGCAACCTTGTGCATGGAACGCGGCATCAACTAAGACACCGGAAATGACGAATTTGCATCATTGGACATACCTTCGTGCCAAAAAATTCTTGCGCCAAGAATGACGCAATAAACTTTGGCATATTGCACAATCGTGGGCCTTATTTTGCCCGTGAAATTGAAAGAAATAAAGTCAATTTGAAAAAAGACTAAACCCCAGGTAAGAAAAATATTTCCAAAATATGTTTTTCTCCAAATATGATGTTTGCAAAAGGAAATACTACATAAACCTGACTCATGGCAAATATAAGTACAATACATATATTTAGAACTTTATATTAATGCATAAAGTGCCAAACCATAGCTAAGGGTGTCTTAAGTAATAAAAACATACTTACCGAAAGACACCCATCCACCTATAGCAGATAGCCAAACCAGTACTAAAACAGTTATTAGTAGAGGTAATGGCAAATTGAGAGTATATCGTCGATCTGAAAAGGGAGGTACGAGATGAATCTCTACGACCGATAACAGAGAACCTATGAAATAGATCCCCGTGAGGAAAACCATTGCATTCAATAGGTGATACTCCCTTCACATCCCTCTGACATTCACTGTACTCTGAGAGGAACCGGGCCTCAAATTGCTGAGAAGCGCATATCAACGTAGAAATCTTAGCACAAACTTATTTCACCACCTCCATAGGAGGCAAAGTTTGTAAAACTGAATTGTGGGTGTGGTGAGGGGTGTATTTATAGGCATTTTGAGGTTTGGGAGACTTTGCCCCTCTTGGTAGGATTGTATATCCCATATGTCACTAACTCATGGACTCTTGCCAATTACATGATAGAAATATTTATATCCAAATGAGAGCTGTATAGGATGACTATATTGCATTTTTTTTTAAATGACTATTTTTTTTTATTTTACTTTCATTTTATTGTATTCCTTTCTCATTTGCTTCTTTCAATACATTGTATAGTTTAGTATATACAGGTGGCCCTCGTTTTACAACGCTTCAATTTACACCGTTTCAGAATAACAACCTTTTTTCCAGTCATGTGACTGCTATTGAAAAGCATTGAGAAGCAGTGTATTTATTTAAATAGCCAGTAGGTGGAGCTGTCCACTTGTGTTGCAGCAAAGCCAAGCAAGCTGAAATTAAATCAGTTTAACCAGTTCTGAGCTATCGAGCAGATTTCAAAGGAACAAGATCTTCCTGTCTATAAATCAGTCCAGATTGGAATGCATAGAAAGAACTGTTTGCAGAACAATGCAAGTGAAGTCTTTGTTGTGTGATTATTTTATTAGGTTTATAATGCTGTTTAGCAAGTGTTTTTGTTCATTTAACTTAGTTTAATTATATATTCTGTGTTGTGTGATTATTTTATTAGGTTTATAATGCTGTTTAGCATTTAAAGTCTTTATTTCAAAGCTTTTAAAATAATGTATTAGATGTTACTTATGACAATTTGGAGAGGGGCCTGGAACCTATCTCCCTCACTTCCCATTGACTTACATTATAAACTGGGTTTCAATTTACAATGGTTTAGATTTACAACCATTCCTTCTGGAACCTAACCCCGGCGTAAACTTAGGGCTACCTGTACTTAAATTGACCTTGATTTAACATCTATGTATACATTAAGATACTGTAAATGGAAAATTGTACCTTCTTTGTAACGTCTGTTTTCCTTCAATAAAGTCAATTGGGGGGAAAAAAAAGTAAAAGAGACATTTGTAAAAATGTAAACTCCAGCGGGTAAAATTGATAATTGGGAAAACATTAAAGGGAAGATAAAAATTACAGTACACTGTCCCTATAAACCTTGTTCTTTTGATATATGTGATTGTCTGATTAAAGGACCATTAAACTTGACAGTTCAACAACGTATAAAATGTTTCATTATTGCAAGTGAAACATTATTGCAATATACATTCATTATTTCTTTAGCTGCCTTTTGCTGTAAAATACATCTTAGAGTTGTGCTTGTTTCACGTTCTCCCTGGGAGGTTTGGGTTAATACTTTTAGGCAATTTATCTAAGCTTTTGTTTACTTCACCCTTTCCCGTAAGATTCTAAACGGTTACGTGTTGAGATCTGTGCATATTCTAAAAGGGCTAATTAAGTAAAAATTGCATAAAAATTGATGGCAAGTATTTTAAAATAATTTTCAAAAGTAATCAAAATTAGTTACATAGCTATGCTGTCTGGTGAAGTCTGATCCACCTCCCCTTATCAGTGTTTAGCATCAGTAACACAGGTATTGTATTGTAACTGAGTTCACAGCAGCTTATTTGCTTCTAGGCATGCTCCAGCAGATAATGAGTGTTAAAGTCTTGTATTCTACCAAAGCAAAGGTGGAACTAGATACAGCCATATAAGGAATTGTGTGGAGGGAGTTAGAGCTGTACAATTCAGAAACTTAAAAGAAAGGGTTAATGGCGAGGCACTGCAGTATAAATTTGCAGGCCCAACAGGTCAGGTTTTCTAGATTACCTTGGGCGAGAGCAGGTAAAATAACCATGTTTACTTATCAGCTGATTATTTCACACGTGCTCCAATTCAGATATCCATAAAATGTGGCCTATTAGGGAGGCATGAGAACATGTTTGAAAACTACTGCCCTAAAGAAATTGAAAGTTTAAAATCTAAATGTGCATGGGCGCATTTCCATTTAAAAAAGAAGCATTTTTGCAATATACTTCTGTTAGCATAAATGCTTTTAGTAAAAGTGATTACTGTTTTTCAGTGGCATACACACATATCCTATGAGGACACGTGCACAAGTATTCAAACACCACACCTTCTTAGAAAGTCAGCAGTGGCTTGTATGGCACAAATTAAGACACTATACATGCAACCGCCAGCACTCTGAGCTTGAATGCTGGTGCACGGTTCTTCACAGCATATGTACATATGCCAATGAAAAACAGTTATAACTCTAACTAAAAACATTTTATTAGAAACTGAAATACACCAATGCTTATTTCTGAATTGATGTTTCTCACCTTTAACTCGAGGGAGGAGGCATCCTGGCTCTAGAGGAAATGTTTCCCCTATTAGGGCAAAATAGTGTTTTTAAAAACATTCAAAAGAAGTTACCAAGATCTCTTCCTTTTTACTTTTCATTGTCGCTGTTTTTACGTTTCCTAATCAAGGATTTATTCTAGGACATCTCTCAGCTTCCACAGAATGTGTTTGTTAATTGAGAATTCCAATACAACATTCTGTATAGCCAAATGAAAATTAATTCATATGTAGTGACAATAGTGAGAATACAAAATGCTTTGGGCTAAATAACAAGTGGTGCATTTACTGTTGCGTGCGAGCGATAAGGGGTTTATTGAGTCTCTTTGGGCGCGTCGGAAGTAGTGCGTATGTTACAAGTTGAAAGTAAATGCATTTGTTTGAGTGCAATTGGATTTAGTGGTGTCACGATAGCGCAACTTCAGAACTCTGGTTAACTGTTAAACTCAACAAAAAAGTTGCACAAAACACATCAATATATATATTTTTTTTAAAACACGTGAAACAGTTATAAGCGCTCAAAGATATGAGGTCTCAGGTGTTAGGGAAATAAAGATTGCAAAGGGCTTTAAAATAGAGATTCTTACATATACATTTCTAAATATGTGTGTATATACATATATATATATATATAAACTGTATAAATACAGTATATATATGTATGTGTGTGTGTGCATATGTATTTATGTATTTATATGTATTTACAGACATATATACACATAGAAACACATAAATATATATGTATACCTGTATAGACATATATATATATATGCATGCATTGGAGCCTTTTGCTGTCAAAAAGCTGAAAACATGGAAAGTCATATTTATGCAATATTCATATTTAATGAAGTGTTTAACTTTGTATTTGCTGTAAATATTTCACATTCCAATGTTCTTCAAATAAGGGAATATATATATATATATATATATATATATATATATATATATATATATATATATATATATATGCAAGGCAAAAAGACAAACTTGATCCTTAGGTCAGTAGGTGAATTAAAATGTAAATTTTATTGTACAAATATTAAAAAGTCCTGGAGGGGTCCAGTACAGCAAAAAACACTGAGCACTGAGTACTCAAGCTGACATGTTTCGGCTGGATGAAAGCTATAAAAAGCTATGATTACGGCATCCAGACGAAACATGTCAGCTTGAGTACTCAGTGTTGTACTGGACCCCTCCAGGACTTTTTAATATTTGTACAATAAAATTGACATTTTAATTCACCTACTGACCTAAGGATCAAGTTTGTCTTTTTGCCTTGCATATTTAGCCAGGATCCTAGGTCAGGGAGCTCGGCATTTCTTTTCACCTAAAGATTCGTATGTAGGAGGAGTGCTTACCCTACACAACGGCAGCTGATTCAGCTAAGGATTCCGGTGCAAGGATTGGACGCCAGCCCAACATGTGGCAAGAGGAGTGGCTCCACGTCATAGACGTGTTTGTAGGAGCAACCTGTAATCCGGATCGAGAGAGGCGAACATCCCGCAGTGACAGGAGGATTGTTGTATGAGACAGAAGGACCACGCTGAAATCGTGAGTTGCAGGCAGCCATAGGCTGTATGAGGCACGGTCCTCAGCACTTGTGCATTAACTGTTGTATTGCCCATCTCTGGCACGCATACCCTGTCACAGATCCCCTTTACAGAGGGCACTTCTAATCCCACATTTGAACACTCCACTTACAAGGAGGACGCTCTCCTAAGTACATTTGGAAAGAATAACTAGGTTTATGACATATGGAATAGACTTTATGCTTACGGTATATAATACAGAAACTCCCTCTTTTTTGTTTGTGTATATATATATATATATATATATATATAATGTTTTTTTGGTTAAATACATATCTATACCTATATATATATATATATATATATATATATATATATATATATATTCCCTTATTTGAAGAACATTGGAATGTGAAATATTTACGGCAAATACACTCTCACCACAATAGTAACTGCCAGGGTGCCAACGGTTAAATATAATAGGTAAAAGTGACGTTTCAGGGGCACATTCCCCTTCCTCTGAGGAAGGGGAGTGTGTCCCCGAAACGTCACTTTGTTCAATTAAAGTACACTTTGGAAAGACCAGTGAGTGCCGCCTTTTACCTATGATATATTTTTATATATATATATATATATATATATATATACTACTTGTATAGATGAGTACACAAAAAATGTGTATCCACTAAAACAAAAAAAACAAACTGTGTGCACACTTTTAGTAATACTAAACACTAATGATAATATAAATCACCAGTGGTTTGCAGTCTTGCAGGACTCTCTATGAAAGACTATTGGTCACTAATTGTACATGTCAAATACTACCATTAATTTACCTGTGTTATGCTAATATGAAATATATAATATACAATATATAATACTATATAAAACATATAATATATAATATACAATATTGATGTAATGAAGAAATAAAAATGCTATGTAATAAAATGCAATGATATGCAATCTGATAAAATAGAATGTAGTGCTATGCAATACAATAAACAAAGTAATGAGATATGGCCTTAAATTGAAATAACATATAAATATAATACAGTAGTAAAATACAAAAATGTCTTATCCATTTGCAGTGTGAGAGTCCCTAAATATTTTTGCTTGTTGAAGTGTTAGGTGCAGCTCATCAAAAAAATTACTACTCAAGGTTCAAGTTAAGTGCAGAGGTACAGCTGTAGAGATCTAGAAAGATAAGCGCACAAAAACACCTCTCATAGTGAAGATCAATTTTAATAAAATATGATAAACATATAATAAAGACCTCCCCTGAGGTAATCTCTACTCACAATATGAGCCCTCAATCAAATGAGGTAGGGAAGGACGGGTAGATAAATAAGTGTACCCACTGTGTCCACAAGCAAAACCTCCTGGTGTGAAAAGGTTCTTCTTGAAAGTTTCAAGTTGCCAGGTTTCTGTATTGCAGACCGGAGGCACCAAATGTAGCCAAGTATAGTGTAACAGATGGCTCAAATACAGCAACAATGTATCCGAACTAAACGCTGAAACAACCACAACCAGCATGGAGTACTGGGCAGCGTATGTGTAGCAAGTGACGTAAGGTGGGCATGGCTTTACGCGTTTCATGGAACTCATCCGCTTCATCAGAGGCTTGATGAATGCCCATCTCACATGCTGTGTATTTAGAGACAGTGAAATTGGACACGCCCATCTTACGTCACCGCAACCTAAAAGCAATTATCAGAAAAAGCAGTTCCCTAAAAAGCCTGTGCTTACGCTTAGTTAAATTAATGCTTAATATCTTCAAATAAGATTAAGATTCTGCTAAAATTAATGCAGCATAATGAATTAAGCAAAGCCTATATGTGTATATAACTCCTTATTCACCCTACTTTGTTTTCATTGTCATATGTATTGTTGCTAATGTTAATAATGGCTTTCACTCTTTATCTTTAATGCCTTACGGAATGGCAATATATATATATATATATATATATATATATATATATATATATATATATACACTCTCATACAAATTTATGTGTTGAGAACCCCCACTAGATATTTCCCTGCTCTTGGTTTTTATGATTATATTTTATCTATCTAAATGCTTTGAACCAAATTTCCCATTGCTCTAATTTACAAGATGATGACTTTATCTTTAAATTTGATCCTATAGTTTTTACTTTATTGTACTATTGTATAAATATTTATCATTCTACATTTACAAGAAACTATTTTAACTTTACAAGGACCTATTTTAAATACAAATGTTCCAAAATAAAATAAAATAAAAAAACAATAATCAACAACGCCAATATAGATATAAGTATCAGTAAAAATGTAACTCTTTTCACTATCTAGATATTTCAATGGATTTACAAAGTATCCAATGTTAAGAAAGAAGAAACACTGTTGAATGTCTAAAGAGACTAAAGTTCTGGAACACATTTTTAATGTTTTTGTTTCTGTAATATCAAAAATGCTTGGATATCAACTTCCCTATTCATTGCTAGGAGTTCAATTTTTACTGATACTTATATCTATATTGGCGTTGTTGGTTTTGAGAAAAAATCATTGATTAAACTAAAACAGGATACCACAATTGTAATTGGGGAAGTGGACAAGTGGGGCAGTGTAGTCATTCAGGAAAGGGAGGACTATACAGCAGAAGAGTATAGTATCTTGAACGACCCTACAACCTATATTAAATTGAAAAAAACTAATCAATTTATAAAAGATTTAAAAAATCTTTTGGAAAATAATACGGAAGCAGGGACAATCACAAAAAACGAATATGAATTTTTATTCACGGACAAATGTAGGGTGGAATTATTTTATCACCTACCTAAAGTCCATAAAAATCAACAGCAGCCTCCTGGATGGCCTATTATTTCAGGCATCAACTCGCTAACATGCAACCTCTCCCAATTTGTTGACTTTTATTTAAATCCAATGGTCATTACTCTCAAATCTTATGTCAGGGATACTCCCCATATAATATCGATAATGGACTCTATAAAGTGGCAATCAGATTACAGTTGGCTAACTCTAGATGTCACTTCGCTTTATACCTTTATCACTCATGACACAGGAGTAAAAAGTATAAAATATAGTTTTGATAAATACAATCATTTACCCCTTCCACAGAGAGATTTTCTTTTACAATCAATGAGCTTTATCTTACGAAAAAATTATTTTCTTTTTGAGAAGGAGTATTTTTTGCAGGTTGGGGGCACAGCGATGGGTACTCACCTTGCCCCCAACTATGCAAGCCTATACATGGGAGCATGGGAGGACCAGTATATCTGGCAAAACAACCCCTTTAAAGAGAATATTATAATCTGGAAACGCTTCATAGATGACGTGGTGGTCATCTGGAAGGGGGATGAAATCAGCATTCTGGAACAAAGGAAAAATTGAATTCCTTGATATAGTTTTATCAAGTGAAGGGGTAAAGTAGTTACTTCTCTATATAGAAAGGAGACAGACTCGAACAGTTATCTCCATGCCAAAAGTGGTCACCACAGGAACTGGATTCGTAATATACTGTATGGCCAGTTCCAGAGGCTGAGATGAAACTGTTCAAGTCTGCCTTCCTTTGATGAAGAATCTGAACATTTAAAAACAAAGTTCAAATCGAAAGGCTATTCAGATAGTATTAGAAAAAATGGATATGTAAAAGCACGACAGATAGAACATCTTTGTTGAAACAAAAAAAAGAACCCTGATATACAGGGGAAGAAAAATAATATCTTTTTAACCAAATATAATGAAGAGTCGTGGAAAATTAAAAGGGGCATCAAAAAACATTGGCATGTCCTTTTGGAGGATCACATACTGGGTAAGACTCTAGACAAAATTCCTTTAGTTGTTTTTAGGAAAAACAAGAATCTTAAAGCTATATTAGCACCTAGTTGCTTAAAACAAAATAAAAAAACTAATTGGTTGAATAAGACAAACTTTGTTTTTTTTAGATGCAATCGAAAGAACTGTAACACATGCCCTATTATTGATAAGGATAATAAACAAATAGTTTCCAAGTCCATTGGATAAAAAAAACAATAAAAACATCTCAAATTAACTGCCACTCGAAATATGTGGTATATGTTTTGAAATGTTCTTGCCACCGCCATTATGTTGGGAGAACAAAGAGAACTATTAAAAGAGGGATAATGGAACACATTGCCAATATTGAAAAAGGAAATGTGTCCCATGGGGTAACAGACCGTTATAGAGAATTCCACCAAAATGACCCTTCCTGTTTGCGATTCAAAGCAATTGAGCAAGTAACATTAGATGAGAGAAGGGGGCATAGAACGTTACGGCTCAGACAGAGGGAGACTTTTTGGATACACTCCCTTCAAACTGTAGAACCCCTAGGAATGAATAGGGAAGTTGATATCCAAGCATTTTTGATATAACAGAAACAAAAACATATTTAAAATATGTTACAGAATTTTGGACTCTGTAGACATTCAACAGTGTTTCTTCTATCTTAAAATTGGATACTTTGTAATTCCATTGAAATATCTAGATAGAGAAAAAAGTTATATTTTTACTGATATCTATATTGGCGTTGTTGATTTTTGTATTTAAAATAGGTCCTTGTAAAGTTAAAATAGTTTCTTGTGTATATAGAATGATAAATATTAATACAATAGCACAATAAAATAAAAACTATAGGATCAAATTTAAAGATAAAGTTATCATCTTGTAAATTAGAGCAATGGGAAATTTGGTTCAAAGTATTTAGATAGATAAAATATAATCATAAACACCAAGAGCTCTTATTTCTAAGTTGATAATTGTGCAGGAAAATATCTAAAATTTGTAGGGTTCTCAACACACAAATTTGTATGAGAGTGTATATATATACATATATTTTTGCCATTTCGTAAGGCTTTAAGGATAAAGAGTGAAAGCCAGTATTAACATTAGCAACAATACATATCACAATGAAAACAAAGTAGGGCGAATAAGGAGTTATACACACATATAGGCTTTGTTTAATTCATTATGCTGTATTTATTTTTTAGCAGAATCTTAATGTTATTTGAAGGTATTAAACATTAATTTAACTAAGCGTAAGCACAGGCTTGTTAGGAAACTTCTTTTTTTGATAATTGCTTTTAGGTTTCGGTGACGTTAGATGGGCATGTCTAATTTATCTGTCTCTAAATACACAGCATGTGAGGTGGGCGTTCATCAAGCTTCTGACGAAGCTGATGAGTTTTGTGAAACGTGTAAGGCCACGCCCACCTTACCTGACTTGCTACACATACGCTGCCCAGTACTCCACTCTGGTCGGGGTTGCTTCAGCGTTTTGTTTGGAGACATTGTTGCTGTATTTGAGCCATCTGTTACACTATATTTGGCTACATTTGGTGCCTCCAGTCTGGAATACAGAAACCTGGCAACTTGAGACTTTCAAGAAGAACCTTTTCACACCAGGACGTTTTTCTTGTGGACGCAGTGGGGACACTTATTTATCTACTTGTCCTTCCTTACCTCATATGATTGAGGGCTCATATTGTGAGTAGGGATTACCTCAGGGGAGGTCTTTTCTATATGCTTATCATATTTTATTAAAATTGATCTGCACTATGAGAGGTGTTTTTGTGTGCTTATCTTTCTAGATCTCTACATATTTATATATATATATATATATATATATATATATATATATATATATATATATATAAAATATATAAATATGAAGAACATTGGAATGTGAAATAATATTTCACACTTTGGTTAAACACTATAAGGTTTGCATGACTTGTTGGGTGCTATTCCCCCCCCCCCCCACACACACACACACACACTTTTTATGCTCCATTGAAGTCAATGGGAGAATATGTTAACAAGGTTGAAATATTCTAACTTCTGCTTTTTGTGAGCGTTGGGTAGGCGTGAGATCGAAAGCTTTTCATTTTCAACTTATAATACACTAGCAACTGGACGCATGCAAAAAATGTACTTCTAGCGGAGTTAACGCGTGAGCAGGAGTGATAAATAGCACTCCACTTGTAATCTAGCCCTTTATGTACTGAATGTATGTTGTCGATTAACATAATAAAAAATCTAAATATTTATGGGTAACCTAGAAGATTTTTCAAGGTTGTGAGGAAATATAGGCTAGATGGTGCTTGATGCATTTTATATAGTACATCTATGATTTTATCAACTTTTCCAAGGTTGTTTGGTACTTTCATTATTTCATATTACAGAATGCATCACCATATATTGGTTCTGCTTGGTTGTCAATTTGACACTTAATAGTGGTTGGTAAAACTAACTAGCACATTTTCTAGTCATCAAATTATTCATTATGTATTCACATATTTAAACACAATACAAACTGTAGCATTTCAATGTTATGTTTAATACAGCTGAAATTGTTTGCCAGTATTAATGAGCTTAATTATTTTCTTTTGTATATTTTTATTTTTTAGGAATTGTAAATGGAGCGAAAAAGACCATTGGATTTTTAAGTCCATTATCAATCAATATCCAAATGATCTGCCCAACAGAAGAGCTTTATACTTAGATATGTTGTCAAGGCATTTGCCTAGCAAGCCAAGGCAGGAACTGGTTAGTGCGTTTTTATTATATTTAACTAATTGGAAATTACTTGAACATTCTGTTCTCACTTTGTTTGTTTACACAATGAGTCAGTTAAGCATTTACAGAGGATATCAGATTTTGTTGATGTAATGACAAATTATGTTTTAGTTTAGTATTCTAACTTTTAATTTACTAAACAACAGCCCTGATGATAAAAGATTCTGCTGCTTAGAGACAAAATTGTAGTGCAAACTTCACAAGGGCTGATTCACTGAATGATAAAAGAATCTAGGCGGGCAGATTTTTCTATACTTTTTTGCTATACGGTTCTCTGCATTTCTGTATACTTAATCCATCTCAAGTGGTCCAATAGATTGCTTGACCATTTTTAATTTTCATAATTTATTGAGTAATTAACTATATGGCCTCTAGTTATCAAGCCGTCAACTGCAAATACGCTGGAATACCGCAGCATATTTGTGGCTAGGCTGATTTGCCGTAGTTATCAAGCCCTACAGCCCGGCAAAAGTAGAATTTAGTGACGTAACATACGATCCGATGGACTCAGTCCAACACAGATCGATGTTTACGTCACTACAGATGTTCCGAACGCAAGTTCGGCACAATCTGACTGCTTTTGGTAGTTATCAAATACCTACCAAGTACGCTCGCCACAATTCCGGACCAGCGTACCTGGTTTTCAATCCGCCGCCCTGGAGGCGGCGGATCCCATAGGAATCAATGGGAGTCTGACAGCAGCGAGAGCTCATGCTCGCTGCTGCCTGATATCCCATTGATTTCTATGGGAAGTGTCTGCACCTAACACCCTAACATGTACCCCGAGTCTAAACACCCCTAATCTACCCCCTACATCGCCGCCACCTACTTTATACTTATTAACCCCTAAACCGCCACTCCTGGACCCCACCGCCACTATAATAAACCTATTACCACCTAAACCACCGCTCCCGGACCCCGCCGCCACTATAATAAACTTATTAGCCCCTAAACCGCCGCTCCTGGACCCCGCTGCAACTATTATAAACTTATTAACCCCTAAACCGCCACTCCCGGGCCCCGCCGCAACTAAATAAATATATTAACCCCTAAACCGCTGCTCCCGGACCCCACCCCCACCTACATTACATTTATTAACCCCTAATCTACCCCCCCTATACCGCCACCAATATATTAAATGAATTAACCCCAAAACCTAAATCTAACCCTAACCCTAACACCCCCCCTAACTTAACCCCTTAATGACCACAATGTACCCTGTATGTCACTGGTCGTTAAGGGTTTTTTCAGGACATAATAGCACAAGTCTAGCAAGAACGCACTATTAATGCACTCCTCCAGCAGGCTTTGTTGAATAGAGCAGTCTCAACGCTGGTGGCAAGACCGCACTATAAAACAATCAAGTCCCAAAAAAAGGCCAATGACATACAGAGTACGTCGCTGGTCCTTAAGGGGTTAAATATTATTTAAATTAATCTAACTAAATATTCCTATAATTAAAAAAAATATTTAAAACTAAATACTTACCTATAAAATAAACCCTAAGATAGCTACAATATAATTAATAATTACATTATAGCTATTTTAGGGTTTATTTTTATTTTACAGGCAACTTTGTATTTATTTTAACTAAATACAATAGCTATTAAATAGTTATTAACTATTTAATAGCTACCTAGCTAAAATAACTACAAAATTACCTGTAAAATAAATCCTAACCTAAGTTACAAATACACCTAATACTATACTATCAATAAATTAATTAAATAAATTAACTACAATTATTTATAATAAATTACAATTAAATAAACTAAACTATATTACAAAAACAAACAAACACTAAATTACAAAAAAATAAATATTACAAGAAGTTTAATCTAATTACACCTAATCTAAGCCCCCTAATAAAATAAAAAAGCCCCCCAAAATAATAAAATTCCCTATCCTAAACTAAATTACAAATAGTAGTAATCAGCTCTTTTACCAGCCCTTAAAAGGGCCTTTTGCGGGGCATTGCCCCAAAGTAATCAGCTCTTTTACCTGTAAAAAAAGAAATACAATACCCCCCCAACATTACAACCCACCACCCACACACCCCTACTCTAAAACCCACCCGATCCCCCCTTAAAAAAAACTAACACTACCCCATTGAAGATCACCCTATCTTGAGCCGTGTTCACCCAGCCGGGCACCACTGGTCATCCTATGCGGCAGAAGAGGACATCCGAACCAGCAGAAGTCTTCATCCGATCGGGGCAGAAGAATTAAGGTAGGAAAAATCCGATTGGCTGATTGGATCAGCCAATAGAATGCAAGGTCAATTTTATTGGCTGATCCAATCAGCCAATCGGATTGAACTTCAATCCGATTGGCTGATTACATCAGCCAATCAGATTTTTCCTACCTTAATTCCGATTGGCTGGTAGAATCCTATCAGCCAATCGGAATGCGAGGAACACCATCTTAGATGACGTCATTTAAAGGACCAGTCATTCGTCGGGTAGTCGTCGGCCAAGGAGGATCTTCCTCGCCGGAGGTCTTCAAGATGGAGCCGCTCATCGCCGCAAGGATGAAGATAGAAGATGCCGCTTGGATGAAGATTTCTGTCAGATGGAGGACCTCTTCTGCCCCGATCGGATGAAGACTTCTGCCGGTCCGGATGTCCTCTTCTGCCGCATCGGATGACCAGTGGTGCCCGGATGTGTGAACACAGCTTAAGGTAGGGTCAATGGGGTAGTGTTAGTTTTATTTTTAAGGGGGGATCCAGTGGGTTTTAGAGTAGGGGTGTGTGGGTGGTGGGTTTAAAGAGCTGATTACTTTGGGGCAATGCCCCGCAAAAGGCCCTTTTAAGGGCTGGTAAAAGAGCTGATTACTACTATTTGTAATTTAGTTTAGGGTAGGGAATTTTATTATTTTTGGGGGCTTTTTTATTTTATTAGGGGGCTTAGATTAGGTGTAATTAAATTAAACTTCTTGTAATATTTTTTTTTTTTTGTAATTTAGTGTTTGTTTTTGTAATATAGTTTAGTTTATTTAATTGTATTTTATTATAAATAATTGTAGTTAATTTATTTAATTAATTTATTGATAGTGTAGTGTTAGGTGTATTTGTAACTCAGGTTAGGATTTATTTTACAGTTAGTTTAGCTAGGTAGCTATTAAATAGTTAATAACTATTTAATAGCTATTGTACCTAGTTAAAATAAATACAAAGTTGCCTGTAAAATAAAAATAAACCCTAAAATAGCTACATTGTAACTTTAAGTTATATTGTAGCTATCTTAAGTTTTTTTTTATAGGTAAGTATTTAGTTTTAAATAGGAATAATTTATTTATTTATAGGAATATTTTTTTAGATTAATTTAAATAATATTTAAGTTAGGGGGTGTTAGGGTTAGACTTAGGTTTTGGGGTTAATTCATTTAATATATTGGTGGCGGTGTAGGGGGGTAGATTAGGGGTTAATCAATGTAATGTAGGTGTATGGGGGGCAGGATAGGGGTTAATAAATGTAATGTAGGTGGCGGTTGGGGTCCGGGTGTGGCGGTTTCTGGGTTCAACAATTCATTTATTTGCGGCGGGGTCCGGGAACAGCAGGATAGGGGTTAATAACTTTATGTAGGTGGTGGCACTATAGGGTCTGGCAGATTAGGGGTTAATAGGTATAATGTAGGTGGTGGCGGGGTCCGGGAGCGGCGGGTTAGGGGTTAATATATTTATTTTAGTTGCGGCGGGGTCGAGGAGTGGTGGTTTAGGGGGTAATAACTTTATTTAGGTGCGGGGGGGGGCTCCGTGAGCAGCAGTTTATGGGGTAAAACAGTATAGTTTAGTGTGGGTGCTTAGTGACAGGCTAGCAAGAAAGCTGCGAAGAAGCCGATGATCAGCAAGATCAATGATTGTCAGTTAACAACAGTCCGCTGCTCATCGCACCATACTTGACAGCTTGACTGTATTCAGGTCCGCGGCGGCGATGTAAGGTGAGCTTAGGCGAGCATATTGGGCCAGCGAATGTAGGTAAGTAGACGGCTTGATACATAGAGGCCTATGTATTCTTATTGCGAAACCACATATTTTTAAATTTTGTTTTACTTGGCTTAACCACCGCGGCCATCTTTGTGCTATGGTGCACAACAAATTTTGCTTATACAGATGTTTACAGAAACCTCAATATCTCAGCTCAGAATGGTCCTAGCTGCTTAGAACAAAAACCGAGGTCTAGAGCACATCACAAGGTACTTGAACATATATAAACATTTTGCACATTCTTGTTCCATAGACTTTGAACTTAAGTCCTAATGTTATGAGTCCATTTTTAGGGTCAATTTTTAATGGGAAGTGTTTGGATCTCAGTCTTAAATTCTATTTAGGGGGTACCTAGGTAAGTATAGTGTGCATGCAGAACATTTCATGTTTGAGACTTCTCTTATTTTTTTTTATTATGCAACATTATCCTACAAGAGACCCATTGGGTAGGTGGGGATGAGTTGAGACTGAAAACTCCACTCTCCCCCATTGTATATGCGGCCTCCTATGTCGGTAAAAGCAGAGGGGTTGCTATTTTGGTAAATTGAAACCTCTCTTTCCAATGCTTACATGTTGAACAAGATGTAGAGGGGAGATATTTAATGCTAGTGTGTAAATTGAATAACTGCCTGTATACACTGGTTAACATGTATGCTCCCAACCAAGGTCAACTGAAATTCCTTAGGAAAACATTAGATCTGGTTGACAAAATTAAACAGGGAACCCTCCTTATAGGAGGAGATTTCAACTTAATATGGGATCCAGATCTAGACATGAAATTCTCCAAACCATGCTCTGGTGATGCATATATTAATTTATCTGCCCCAAAATTTTGGGACTTAGTGTATCCGTATCAACTCTTTTGAGTTGGTGTTCCTTACACCCCACAGATAAAGATTATTCGTATTTATCCCTAACCCACAGATCTTATTCCCGCATGGACTATTTCTTCACTGACTCCTGGACTCTAAATTCCCCCAATCCCTCTGGGCTGACCCCTTATTTCTTGGGTCTGTACAAGAGACAACCATTGTTTTCCTATGGAATAATCCAGAGGGAACTACTTCCCACCAAATTAGATGGGCAGCTTTCAAGGCCTATATCCGAGGGATATGCATCAGTAAACTAGCGAAGATTAAAAAATATAGGGGAGCACCCCTAGGCAAATTGATGTGTGACCTCAGGGAAACAGATAGGTGAAATAAAACCAACCCTACACAGACTTACTCAGATAAATTGTTACATCTTAAGGCCCTCATCAAGGAAAGAGAAATTGAAAGAGTTCAAGAGGCAGCAATGCGATTTAAACAGCTCATGCATTCAAAAAGCAATAAGGCAGACACGCTTTTAGCGAAAAAACTAAGGCAGCGGCGGCAAGAATCCCCTCGTTATCCTACGAGGGACAGACATCATATACTCCAGCAGACATCGGAACGATGTTCGCGGAATTCTATTCAAAGCTGTACAACATTGCGAACATGAACATCCTGAGGCAATATCGCCTCAAGACATCAAGCATTTCCTATCATCCTTAAACTTACCACAGTTATTAGAGAAGTGTAGGGAGGCGTTAATACAAGCATTTTCTTTAGAAGAGGTTGAGAGAGTCCTGAAACAAATTCAAAATAAAATGGCCCCTGGGCCGGATGGATTTACAGGGACATTTTATAAGAAATTGAAACCGCAAATAGTTATAATACTGAGCAATCTTTTTAACAAGATCCGAGAGACAGGGAAAATGCATAGAGAGTTCTTGGAGGCCACCATCATTCTCATACCTAAACCGGGAAAAGATCAGACTGATTGTAGTAATTATCGTCCCATATCCCTTATTAATTTAGATACCAAACTGTATTCAAAGCTTATAGCCAATAGGATTGTCCATTTGCTACCAACAATCATACACTATGATCAAGTTGGATTAATGCTGGGAAGACAGGGTCCGGATAATACCAAAGATTGATTTCAGTATTCACGGAGGCACAACGTCTGAACATTCCTATGGTGGCCCTGTCGTTGGATGCTGAAAAATCCTTCGACAGGGTCAGGTGGGAGTACATCTGGGAGGTTCTTTGATCCTTTGGGTTCCCTGAACCATTTATCCTAGCAATTCAAACCTTATATTCAGTTCCGCATGCAAGAGTTAAGGAAATGGGATTTTTTTCTCCAGAACTCCCAATTCGTAATGGGACTAGACAGGGTTGCCTGCTTTTACTGCTCAATTTCGTGCTTGCGATGGAGCCCTTCGCCCAAAAGATTAGACAATCTGATCTGATTACTGGGGTCCCTCTTTTAAGTGCCTCAGAGAAAATAGTTCTTTTTGCAGATGAAGTGACTTTGCTCTTGACGGAACTAGTGATCTCCATTCTAGCAGCTTTTAATGTGATTTGCTAATTTGGGGCTATAAGCTACTATAAAATCAATTATAAAAAGACAGCGGGGTATCCTATCCAGATTGAACAATCCACTTTACTAACGGCTAGATTTAGAGTTCGGCGGTAGATGGGCTGTTAACGCCACGCGTGTTTATGTCTAACGCACGTCATTGTTTGACTCCGGTATTTAGAGTTAATATAAGACCATCTAACGACGCTCCTAACGCGTGTATGTCACACGCGTAATCCTGCCCGCGTTAGACAGTCTCCCATAGAGATCAATGGGAAAGCAAATAATAATTTTTTCACCTAACACTCGATCTCGCGAGAATACGCACAGCTCGGTCATATGACGCATACCACATCATGCACAACAATAACACGCCGCAAATGTCACAACAACAATCAATCAACAAAGCACACAAGCATTACACATTCACAAGCGGGGGAAGTTTTAATACTATTTATACGGGGAATACGCATATACTTTAAGATGCGGAAAATCGCACAATAACAACAAGGATTAAAAAATATATACATACACTAGAAACAAAATCGCATTCAATATCATTATATATTATGAAAAACATACATATACAACACTTCACGAAGAACACACCATCGCAAATTCACATTTAAAAAGAATACTTTTGGACAATGAAAGCTAAAACGAACACTATGACATCATCGCATTCTACACATTCCACAAATACCAACTCTAAATGAGCATGCGCAAATTCACACACCTAATACACATTGCAATAATATTAATTGCTAATAAAGCACACCTGAACACTAATTACAATGGAAATTGGGACATCATTAAACATTTACACAGGGTATATAAGCACCACACAAGCATGGCTTCTTTGACTGTGTTGCTGGTGGGTCTTTGGAGATTGGAGGTTTAAGAATAGAGAGTTTGAGAATTTTTGAGAGTGAGTTAGTGTTAGCGTGAGAGAGTCAGTTGGTAGTGTTAGCGTGAGAGAGTCAGTTGGTAGTGTTAGCGTGAGAGAGTCAGTTGGTAGTGTTAGCGTGAGAGAGTGAGTGAGTTAGTGGGAGTTAGTGGGAGTGGGAGAGAGTCTGTTAGTGGGAGCGTGAGTGAGTTAGTGGGAGTTATTAGTGAGAGTTGTTAGTGGGAGCGTCAGTTAGTGGTAGTTAGTGAGCGTTAGTGGGAGTGTTTGTTATTGAGAATTAGAAGTAGTGTGAGTTAGCGAGCGAGTGATTTATCTGTACACTTAACACATTTACACGCAAACACATTCAATACATACATACACTTATCAATAACACTACATACACTCCATACCCCCTACCCCCTCATACTACACTCCATACCCCATTCCTTGTAGTCCCATTCCCTTTCATCCCATTTACTCTTATCCCATACCCCATACCCATCCCATACCCATCCCCTAGTTACATTTAGTTTACATATCCTCCTTTTAGTCTTATTCTTTTCGTTTATTTAAATACTCCTTACCCTCTTTGTTTTTTTTACATCCCTCACACTTTAAGCACCTTTTTTGTCTTTTTAGTTCTTTATTTTGACCCCCTTTCATTTCATCACACTCACTTTTTGTTTGATTATTTGGGGTTTAGTTTAGGGAGGAGATGGAGGCCAGGCAGGGGACAGGTAGAGGGGGGAGTAGAGGGAGGGGGAGAGGAACAGGGCAGGAAGGGGGGCAGGAAGGGGGGCAGGAAGCGGGGGTGGAAGCGGTGGGTGGACCCAGCCACTTGGTTCAAGATGACCAAGTGGCTGGGCCCAGTGGCGGTCAGAGTAGGGCTTCACAGTCCGGGAAACAGAGGGCATCGTCACAGGGGAAGGCCAAGGCGACTAGGGAGGCGAGGTTTACGATGGAGGAGAAGGAGGCCCTCGTAGAGGCCTATATGGCCAGGCATAGGATGCTGCAGCACCAAAAGACCACCCCGACTGACAAGAGGAGGCTCTGGAACGAGATTAGGAATGCAGTCAATGCAGTGGGTGGCCGGAACCGGGATATGGATTCTATCAAACATCGGTACCGGGACTGTAAACTTGAACTTAAAAAAAAGTTAAGCCTGGAGGCCCGACATGCCGCAGGGACCGGTGGCGGCCCTGCCCTTGAAATGGAGTACTGCAGATGGGAGGAAATGTTGCGGCCCAGCATCTCCGAGGTGGAAGTAGTCGGTATCGGAGGAATCGATACCGGGAACCTGCCACTCTCATCTGACGGTAAGCTCATTGAACAATAATTTCACATACGAATGTATTTCAATGGACACTATACGCAAACATTTACTTTCATGATTGAGGTAGCGAATACAATTTGACAAAACATTCAAATGTACTTATATTACCTAATTTGATTCATTCTTGAGATATATTTTAATGAAGAAATAGCCATGCACACGGTGAAACAATCACAGGAGGCAGCTATATTCAGCTAACAATCAGCATCTTATAAGCATATTTAGATATGCTTTTCAGCAAAGAATATCCAGAGAATGAAGCTAATTAGATAAGAAAAGTACATTCGAAAGTTGATACTAAATGTATGCTTCTAAATCATGAAAGATAAAACATTGGGTTTCATGTGTTAAGGATCAGATTAATGCTATTACGCTGTTTACACGCATTCTATTACTTTGCGGTTACATCAGTATCTAGGCTATAGGTTAGGTGTGCATTTAAACAGACTGAAAACAAACGCAAAAACATTCACATTGACCACAGATATCACAAACACGGTTTAGAAAAAGCGGAAATCGTATTGATTGTTTGTTAGATTTCAAAGTGGATTAATGATTCTGCATTTGTAATTGTATCGTAAGCTAAGTCATTTAAACCTTGATTTGCAAATATGCTAATATATATATATATATTTTTTTTTTTATTTATTTATATACAGAGTCTGGGGACGAGGCAGCACAGCCTCCTGCATCTCCCCGGGATGAGAGTGGTGGTGAGGAATTCCCACTTCGGAGGGAAGAGGCCCCCCGTGACGAACAGCGCACGGGAGATGATGAAGAGGCCCCGGAAGCACAGGAGGATCCCGCTGAACCCGCGGAACCCGCGGAACCCGAGGTCCCTCAAAGACCCGCACTCCGCCGTGCACGGGCACCCCGCCGTGCACGGGTTCAACAGGCACAACAAGAGGAAATAGCGGAGGTGCGGGTTCTACTGGAGTACATAGACCAGATGCGTACCTCCCGGATAGAAAATATAGAAGGACGACGCAGAATACTTGATGGCCAGAATCAAATTATTCAAGGACAAAATGAAATAATCCGCATACTGAATAGAATACAAGAAGGACAAACAAGAATGTTTAATCTTCATCAGGAAATGTTCACATTTTTCCGGGAGGCGCATGCTGGTCTACCTCCTGTTGCTGGGCCTCTTGTTGCTGGGCCTCTTGCTGCTGGGCCATCTCCTCCTGCCGGCCCATCTCATCCTCCTCCTCAGCCATCTACTCCTCCTCCTCCTCAGCCATCTACTCCTCCTCCTCCTCAGCCATCTACTCATCCTCCTCAGCCATCTTCTCCTCCTCATCCATCTTCTCCTCCTCAGCCATCTACTCCTCACCTTGGTCGTCCCAGTACTCTTCCTTCCACTCCTCCCACAACAGCTCCAAGGAGGACTCTTTGGAGTCGGCAGTTGCCTCTCCCAGAGCCTCAGCCCCGTGGGAAGAGGGGAAGGAAGAGGAAGTAAGTATTTTTTTCCATCTTCAAATTTTTTTTTTATGTAATGTGTAATGGATAGGTATGTGATGATGTGGTTTTCATACACTTGTGGACCACACTCTGTATATAATCGACTTCTATGGGACCGGGTCCATGGAGGAAGATTCTTTGCAGAGTGTGGGTTATAAGTGTGTGAAAACCACATCATCACATACCTATCCTTGTTCATGATATTGATTGGTTTCTGTGATGTGATGTCCAAACTGTTTCCCGAATCGCTAACTAAATTACCATAACAATTATCCATGATGGCATATTACTGTTTGAATGCCAATAACACAGCTTAAAGGGACAGTCAGAAAATTATTGATTACAAAGAAAACACTGTATTACGCATTATAAAGTTTGAAACAACAAAACATGGAGAAATACATGTGTGACTTATGTGCTTACCCTTGTATCTATGACTATGAAAAATGACCACTTATTTGTTGTTCTGACATAACAACATTTTAGATATCAATGATCAATACATGGTCAATAATATGCTGTATGAGCACAAGGTTTTACATATACAAATGCTATCCAAATGCCCTCTAGTGCTCAAATTGTATAATGATTACAAGCACTCTTCAAGATTTAAGAAATGAGCACACCAACCTCATAGGTTTAGATAGCAAATTTAAATAAACCCAGACAAATGTTCAATTGTTGAGAAACATTTGATATCCTTGATATTACAGAATTGACTTTTCGAATAATTTTAAAAAATAAAATTTTTCTAAACTGTCCCTTTAACAACATTACATATGCTAACACATATTTTAAGCTTGTTGGTATATCTACATGTACTTTGTCAAAAAATAAATTTTAAAATCACATTTATATTGACGTGTTAAATAAAGTCTATTTTCTTTAAGAGACATTATTGTGTTAATATTTTATTGTAAATATTTTTATTTTAACCATGAATATGGTTTAAAGTCCTTTTAGGAGTGGGGGGGGGGGAAATATGCTAACAAAAATATATTTGAAGATTAAACTATGTGGATCTCATACATGATACAAAAAACAACATTTGCATTCAAGGGACAGTATCCTATATTTTTTACATAACTGTATGTAATAGACACTACTACAAACAACAAGATTAACATATACTGATATCAATATTAAAAAGCTTCAAACACTTGCAAATAAAATAGGGTTAGCTATATTGAAAATATAGATGAACCACCATTACAACCGTAAAACAACACAATACACCATCATTAACATATGAAAAGACCCTTTACACAAACTGGACAAAGCTGGAGATGGTACTCACATGAAACTCAGAGGCTTTGCGAGGAGTAAGAAAATTACTTACATTTTCTTACAACACAAGACAAAATAAACCTATTGGTTAAACAATGGACTATCTAACTAGAGACAAAATCAAATATTTTTATTTATAATGTGAGTGTCTAATGAACCTTTCATAAAATATACAACGAAATTACATTTAGAAGAAGTCGGCATCATATATTTAGCATATGATAAATGCATATTGATTACTTTATTCAAACACAATAGCGCATATTTATTAATTAGATATGTTCAACATTAAACACAACAGTAATTTTTCAGAAAAAGGAACATTGTTGACAAACATATTAAACATGGACTGTAGAGATTTGCACTTGCCTATAAATATCCTATGCATGAAAACATTTTGCTTTCGTTCGTTGATTCAACCAGACATCCAGCAAAAGAGAATGTGGTGGTCTTTATCAGCTACGGGTCAACAATGTAACATGATGCAAATAATACATATTCGCAAGCTTTTTAAAATTGCATGCAGTCACAAACGTTTTTAACGTGCACAAATATTGCGGGACTACGCAATCCAATCAGACGTTTTTTTACCTTTACATGTGCCGTCTTAACATGGCGCTTCCTTGATCACGTAAGAACGCCATCCAATGAAAGGCACATTATTGATCACGTAAGAACGCCCAAAAAAAAAAGGCGCATCCTTGATCGCGTCAAAACGCAATCCAATAAAAGGCATATTCCTGATCACGTAAGAACGTCAGTCAATACAAGGAATCATTGGACAGCCTGGCAGGTGACGTCTTAAGCAACATGGCGCATCCGAGATCGCTGAAAAACCGCAGACAATACAAGGACTCAGTGACATCTTGGCATATCACTAAGAAACGTATTTATATTTTAGGAACTAGTATGTGTGTAGATTGCTATCTAGGAATGTCACCAAATCATGAATCATCTTTTCGGACTTGACTGTCCCTTGAACTATAGCTATGGTGTATATCTTTAACATTTAAAAGATACACATGAGAAATACATATGCCATTGATGTTTTAAGATATGTTTGGATTGTTGTTGAATAACAATAGTTATACATGTATTGATTAAACGTGTCATTTATTCAAGTTTAATTATTGTCAGCCTACCTATAGCCATATATGGGAGGAGATGTATTTTGTTAACATATTAGTTAACTAATATTCATCATCTACATTATTTGCATTACACACAGAGATTGATTTGGTTACACTTTGACAATAATATAGATTTGAAAATGAAATACAGGTGCTGTCAACATTACAATAAGATTGTTTATTAATAAAACTATATGTCCTTGTTCTTGTAAAAAGGACAAAAACGCTTTACAAATGGAAATACATTCATTTACAATAGTGATCAACATCACTTAAAGGGACATTATTTTGTTTTTAAAAAGAGCATACACATAGTCAATACTATTTAAATAAAATGAACACTTTACAGGGATTATATCATTGTATCAATACTCAGATCATTTGGTAAAGGTGCATCAATTCATGCAGAGTTTATAAATACACACATGGATCTGAACATTTAAATATACATATATACACAAATATATATATACATATATAAAGAAATTACTCTGCTAATCATAATCAGGCAATGATAGAGCTAAGAGAAAATAATATAAACACAAATAATAAGATTACATTGGAGATGTTAATCTTAAAGTCATTTACTATTGTCTTACATATATGATTTCATTATAACAAATATATTTGTTAGGTCCCTTTAAGGATAAACAACATAAACTAGAGCTTTCAAAAAATAACAGGAAGAATGAGGACAAAGATTTGTGAAATAAAATGTATTTTATTAGTATGTAAGAAAACATACACAACGTTTATAAATAATCTTGTAAAAATAAGGAATATATGAGCCATATGACAAGGTAACACAGTGCATCACAGTCCATGAAGAGAGTTGCCAAGGGCCAGCATAGCCCCATTGGAGACACATGGCAAGGTAACACAGTGCATCACAGTCCATGAAGAGAGTTGCCAAGGGCCAGCATAGCCCCATTGGAGACACATGGCAAGGTAACACAGTGCATCACAGTCCATGAAGAGAGTTGCCAAGGGCCAGCATAGCCCCATTGGAGACACATGGCAAGGTAACACAGTGCATCACAGTCCATGAAGAGAGTTGCCAAGGGCCAGCATAGCCCCATTGGAGACACATGGCAAGGTAACACAGTGCATCACAGTCCATGAAGAGAGTTGCCAAGGGCCAGCATAGCCCCATTGGAGACACATGGCAAGGTAACACAGTGCATCACAGTCCATGAAGAGAGTTGCCAAGGGCCAGCATAGCCCCATTGGAGACACATGGCAAGGTAACACAGTGCATCACAGTCCATGAAGAGAGTTGCCAAGGGCCAGCATAGCCCCATTGGAGACACATGACAAGGTAACACAGTGCATCACAGTCCATGAAGAGAGTTGCCAAGGGCCAGCATAGCCCCATTGGAGACACATGGCAAGGTAACACAGTGCATCACAGTCCATGAAGAGAGTTGCCAAGGGCCAGCATAGCCCCATTGGAGACACATGACAAGGTAACACAGTGCATCACAGTCCATGAAGAGAGTTGCCAAGGGCCAGCATAGCCCCATTGGAGACACATGGCAAGGTAACACAGTGCATCACAGTCCATGAAGAGAGTTGCCAAGGGCCAGCATAGCCTCATTGGAGACACATGACAAGGTAAAAGAGTGCAACAGGCACAACAATAAACTGATAAAAAGGCCAAATGGCAACAATATAAATACAAATTCAACATGTGGACGGAGGATTATTATCTGCCACCATGGAGCATATCCAGATCCTCCACTTACTGGTCATCCTCTTCATTGTCCTGTGCATGTCCAGCTCCAGATTCAGGCCTTGAACGTAATTGCATAATTTCACGCAGAGTCAAGTCCTGAACCCGGAGCTGGGCCTGCATGGTGTCGTTCATCCCTCTCAGGACAGCTGCGTTCCTCAACACGGCCTGCTCTACTCTTGCTATCCCTTCTAGCATGAGCCATGCTGAGTCACAGCCTAAAATAAAATAAAATTAAATATTAAGGATAATTACACAACAGAATAAAAGATTTTAATACATACATTGTCATCATAAAGACAAATAATTATTTACATAAATTATTTTTCATATATTCTTTACACATGAATTAGGTTATTCAGACAGACAGAAATCATTAAAGGCTCATGTTACTCAAACATGTTGTCCCCTTTAATTGGTTTTAGATGATCCACTTATACAGCTTGAGTGTATCAAATCTTGTTAAAGGATTTACATTGTACTTACATCAGCAATTTAAAAATTCAATTTAGACTGTGGTAGGCACACCTATCCTTAAACATTTTGGCATTGAGGACAAGCTGTGTAAACATAGCAACCAGAAGAAATTACATTCCCACTGGGTTAGACAAGAGATAATGTATCCACATTTGGACATAAAATTTTGGATCCAAGTAGTGGTGTTTGGTATATGTAGTGATATCCAATTAAAGGGACACTGAACCTAAATATTTAATGGACTGATTCAGATAGAGCATGACATGACAAATCTTTAGAAATTACACATATTCATTATATGTTTTAATTGTCAAGCTATATTTTGAATGCAAGAATGTTGGTTTTTATGGAAGCCAATATTTGTTGATGAACTTTGTTTGTGCATGCTGGTTGATGGATACATTCATCCAACAATAAAGAAATGATGGCCACATTTATTTTATTGTTTAAACTAATTATAGGAATAAGTTGTTTTCCATAAATATATCAAGAGAATGACGAATAATTCATAAGAGTATTCTATTATACATTGGCTTAACATTGCATGCTGGATTTGAATCACAATTTAACCAATTTAACTTCACTGTACCTTTAAGTATCTTATAAAGTGTATTTAGAATGATACTTACAGCTGTGCCTGGGAAGGACAATCTGACACCCAGGACAATGAAGGTTGAAACAGGGGGGAGGGATGGGATTGGCTTGGGGAGGGATGGGAATGGCTTGGGGAGTGGTGAGCTGCCGCTCCAGGGTAGGCCGTACAGCTGGGGAGTGGGGAGTTTGGGTCTGGGCAGCTGTACGGGCCAGAATACGGGGAGAGCGGCGAAGGGGGGTGTATGGGCGTTTTTTGGGAGGGACAGGATATGAAATATGGGAAGGGCTGGCAGTGGTCGGGGCATGGTCATGAGTTTGGTGATGGGAAGGGCTCTGGGTGTGTGCAGAGGTGTGGCCATGGTCAGGGGTGTGTGCACGGGGAGGGGTCTGTGACTGGGCAGGGGCGGAATCCAGATGACCAGAAGTGGTGGATCCATCTGAAAATGTAAAAGAAATATATTAACATCTCATACATCCTGACATCAAATCAACGCATTTCAAATTGATTATGTTTTCAATATACTTCGAAGTGTGTTTGAATCTGTAAACTATTCTGAAATGAGGATATGGTATCTATATAGGCACTCAGATGAATCTCAATGACTGTCTGTACAATTTGAAACTTATTATTGTGTTTTGGCATGGAATATGCATGTGACATAATGATGGCATGAATTATATATTCTTAAAAAAATATATACAAGCAGATTTTCATGCTGCCTGATATAGAAAGGGGGCAGTAGTGTATTTGAACAGACAAATAATATTCCTTTTTAAAGGGAAAAAGCTGTAGACTTTGAATGTCTTCAATAAAATGATTTCAAAAAAAGAAACATGTTGGAAACATGATAGATATATTTCACATACCATCAGACTCCAAGGCAGCCTCTTCCTCCTCCATCCCACATGTGACATCAATCTCTGTAAAACATAACATGTTGTGTACACCTTAAGATCAGATATTATAACATATGTTACTGTTGCTCAAATACGCACATCAATGTTGCATTAAAGATATACACACACAAAGTTATGATTTACATCATTTTGATGGAGCATACAAATGACAATAGATTTGTTATTGTCAATAAATCAGAATATTAATGTATTGTTTGTCTTAATGTTAAATTCATAAAAGCATAGTACATAGAACATTTAAGATTTCTCATGTGTGTATCACTTGATGACTGTTGTCAAAAAAACAAATTGAAAAAAACATATGTTAGACATCTTATGAATAACAAATGTGTAGACTAATAAAGTAGAAATTATTAATCGCTCAATAGAAAAAATAAATATATAATCAGAAGATAAATTCTATGATTTTTTATAATGTTATGCTTCATCGGAATCATGATCATAATATTGATTAGCAATACACCTTCAATTACATATAAATGAGTCAATGGACTTACCAGGAGACCGCAAAGGCGGCTCTATGTCACTGCTGGATTCCTGTGGGCTTCCCACACCAACTCTCTCTATGAATGATATAGATATATATTATTAAACACATTTTGGATATCACTAAATCACATCTGTCTAGAATTTTAACATTAATCAACTTTAAAATGTGAAGAATAGAGCAGTCATTACACCAGAAAATGCTTGATTGAATCAAGGGGATTCTGTAAACATATCTGTATTGAACATATGTTTAATGTCAGACTACATTAGACATCAAATTCATCTCAGATGCTGCTATTGCATATCTAAATATACCCAATGATCAATGTTCTTAACCCTTTAAGGACACAGCTTTCACTTAGCTCAATTGTTTTATGACGGAATAATTCCGTCATATGTCCTTAAGAAGTTACAAGAATACACACAAACCACATATTGAGGAGCATCTGTTGACAAATCTAAACAAACATGTGTCACATCGACCCATTTTTTCAATGTACAGTAATCTTGTTTAGGACACAACACATATTTATCACAATACATAACAAACTTGATTATTACAAATATGTAATCATGGTGCTGTTAGAGTATGCAGATATCTATAAAGTAACTCCAACAGATAATTAGATTTATATATCAATATTTTTTAATAAAAATAATGTAAAGATGAATGAATCTATTTTGTCTTAAAGGGACACTGACATGATTAATTTAAATAATTGATTTCTATGTTCAAACTGTAAAAAATGATTTAACATTGACTCCTATTATAATTAGAATGTTGCTCGATATTAATCTTAAAGGCAGATAAGGAATATTGGATTCAATAAATATTGTTTGTTGAAGGTATCCACCAATCATCAATATAAACCCAGGTTGGTCAACAAATATTTAGATGCACATAAACATACTTTCTTTATTTTAAACTACATTTAGCAATAGAATATGTCACATATGATGATAGTATTATATTTTATGTTTATTAATATTGCATACTGTATGTGAAAGACAATATTAATAATTGTAGCTCAGTATCCCTTTAATCTAAAATTAAATAGATTCCACAATGTTGTTGTTTGTTAATGAATTATCTACTCCATATGTTGATGTAATGAATGGTATTGAGCATGCAATTAAAATCAAATATGTTATTTAAGGATATCCGAATAATTATATAATTTTCATCTATTAAATAGACATTACATATAAATATTGAACAATGTGTATTTAGTATGTAATGTTCATTCCATGTTTCTAAGACAAATGTCAATTAAAATGAGACATACCATACTGTGACAAGCCCTGGCTTGAGGATCCAGCAGCCACATCCATATCTGTAATATATTAAATGAGGATTGCATATCATTAATACTAATCATGCCATGTTTAAAATATTTACATTAATAACAAATCAATAGAAAAATATTAATCCTTTGGTAGTCCCATGAGTTAATAGTTTCCGCAATTAAATTAATGATAAATATATCCTGGACTCTTATTTTCAATCAGTTGTGTTGTTTACTGTATCTTTAAGAATATCTGCTTGTTATTACATAATCATCAATTGATGGCCATATGTTATAATTTATTAGTATTATTCGTTTTTTATTAGATATAATATTTAAAATAAGAATACTGTATTCTTCACTAATCTAAGAATTTCCATTTAATTTTTAACAACATGTATAAAGCAATGCCACTTTCCGCAAACCCATGTTAACGTGGATGAGAAATGCCATTTTCGCGATCATTGCGCAATGATTCCAAGCGGAATTACGCATCCGTCATTTGAACAACATGTATAAAGCAATGCCACTTTCCGCAAACCCATGTTAACGTGGATGAGAAATGCCATTTTCGCGATCATTGCGCAATGATTCCAAGCGGAATTACGCATCCGTCATTTGAACAACATGTATAAAGCAATGCCACTTTCCGCAAACCCATGTTAACGTGGATGCGAAATTACATTTCCGCTCTGTGACGCATACTCTGTAGAGCGCAAGAAACATCATTCCTATTTCATGTGTCAATAATCTAAAATCAGATATCTAAACATCATATGTAGTGTATGTTGTGAGATCTGTATAGGTTTAGTATCTGACTAAATACACATTTTTGATTTTTAAAATTAAAAATATTATATGAAGTTGGATAATTACCTGGTTCAGATTCTCTATCGGCTCCTCCCAGGCCACCGGACGGAGAAGCATCTGCCCTGTCCCCCGCGTCAGGACTTTCAGATCCCGCAGCTGGGAGGGAAGAAGAGGAGGCCGAGGATGGCGAGGATCTAAATCTTTTGGGGACCCGGAGATTGAGGAGCTCGCATAAAGTCACCTCATAAGGGAGTAGGTACAGTTTCCGCGGGGCCTTTCTTTGGCCCCCTCTTTTACGGGCTTGTACCCAGTCCCTTATGAGGTTGACTTTTTTCGATAAACGCAACCTCATATCTCCGAATCTCCTCATGATCTGATCCTGGGTCCTCTGGACGTTACACACCAATCTAACCGCATTGGTGATAGACTCCCAGAGGGCCTTCTTAACAGGCGCATCTGTCGAGCTCCTCTTGTTCCCAAACAGCTGGGGATAAAAGTCCTTGACGGCGTGGACCAGTGCAGCGCTCTCCTCCTTGGTGAACCTGGGAACTGACATGCCTGCTCGGTTTGATAATATAATATATAAATATATATACTGCCTGCAGGCATTAGAGAACTGACAAAGATGGCAACGTGTAATGGACTTTTATATGGTGAAGTAAACATGAGATGCACCATGGGACAATTTATCTGTACATCTGATTGGATAAAAGTTTGAAATATTGTTATAATGTCTGTGAGACCATCCTGACTCAAGTTGTGTTTGTGTGATGAACTCTGATTGGCCGTTCCTTAATGTTTCATATCTTAGTAACTTCCTTACACATACCGCTTGGTGGTGCTGTAACTTCATTTTTCATGTAGACTTATTTGTAACTCATGGGCCTGTCATGCGGATATGTGTGACGCAGATTTAATATCCGGGATCCGTGAAATATTAATGATTAAATACTCTTTAAAATCTAATACTGTCACATTATTAATGTTGTAGACATTTCTCGGTTTAATAACGGTCTGTTTCTTTAATACAAATACACATTTAATATTGTATGTCTTTATTGTTCTTTAAATAAATTTATTGTGAAGTATTGACATTGCTCTATTAAATGTATTTATAATGCACATTGATTGTGTGCTATTGCGTGACATTACACTAATGTTTAAATATGCTAATCTGGTGTTTGAAGATGCGTTTCCCACGCAATATTTATTAATGTTAAAATTCCGGTTAGAATGTCAGTAACTTGGATAATCTGTTTATAAATGTTAAACTACAGCTTTGTTATTCGCAAATAAACCTCGAGCTTGTATTTCTCTGAAGTGCTCATATATGTTATTGTGCAATGGCGTCTTTAGTTTTAAAGAGACATTACAAACAAACAATTGTATCAAATGATCTGTAGAGATAGAAGATTGTTTAGACTTTAAACTGTAAATCATTTTCTCTTAGTATTTATATATCCTCAACAGAAGAAATTTAAATGCACATGGTTGAGACAATCACATAAGGCATCTCTGTGCATCCACCAATCTTCATCTACTGAGCCTATCTCGATATGCTTTTCAAGCAAAGTATGTCAAGATAGGAAGAGAAGTAAATACACTCTTTAAATCTCTTAAAGGGACACTGTCCAAACAAATTTACCATTGGTGATTGAGCATGAAATGTTAATCAACTTTATTATTTAATACGATTATCAAATGTTAAGTTATCTTGTTATGTTTCTTTGCAAATCAATAATGATATTTTATATTACGGACAATTGTTTAATAAAAACCTGGGTTGTCCTTGACGATTGTTGCATCAATTATTCCAAACAATCAAGTTCTGTCCAGAGTACTGAAGCAAATAAATTAGCTATTTACTGCCTTATTTCTAAAGTAATGATAGCAACATCACAATGAGCATTCATAATATGAGACAAGTTTTAAAGTTGATTAAAATAGAATACTCATTCAGAATGTATAAATCATTGTTTTTTTAACTGGCTACCTTTAAGTATATTTTGAGTTCATGTCCCTTTAAATAAACATTTCACAATAATGCTTAATATATCATAAACCTAGGCACCTTCCTTTTGCTAAATGAGTCTAACATATGAGTAAAGCAAATTTAGATTAACTTCTAGATTGTTTTACACACTGACTGAAATATATTTATTAAATGAGGTCTTTTTTAGCCTTCAGCGTAGAGGGACATTAAGCTATATGTTATGTATGCATTTTGTATAATAATCTTATATTTGACCAACTTAATATGTTTTGTTATTCAATCATTATATTGTAATTATATATATTCGTGGATTAAATACATCTCTACATAGGCTATTTTGATGCTGATTGTTGTTTGCATATAGATGCCTTATATCATTGACTAAGATATGTGCATTTATTTTTATTTTAACAAGTATATTTAAAGACTGAATGTAATTCTATAGTACATTCTAAATATGTTTAAATTCTTGTATGATATTTGTAACAATCTATACAAAATATACATTTTGAATGACCCCTTTAAGGACCCAAACATATTGTATTTTGATTTAACATTGACAAAATAAACTAAAGGGGAAATTACATTCTATATAGATATTTGATGTCTAACCCAAGAGGTAAGATTGTAATAAATACATAATATTACTAAGTATAGTTAAATGACTCCACTAGAAAATTACATAGATTAACCTGGCATCCAATAACTAATTTTTTAAAAATATCAAGTTAAATGACCTACCATTTATAAATGTAATAATTGTAAAATATTTTCTAATAATGTTTTGAGATACCTAAGGAAGATACATGATCTTATACAATTCTTTTTACATTCAACAACACTGTCACTTTCATGTAATTGAACCACTTCACCTTATTAAATGTTAAAACAATCATAATATTACTACATATCCTAAATATTTTTAATATATACTTTTTCAATATAAAAGCATTGAAGAATCTGACTCCCCAATTAATGTTAAAAGATATATTTTAATATTCTCGGAAGATTTTTATTTTCTACTATTAATGCATTATTTTCTCTTATGCATGTGCTTGTCAAATAGCCAACTACCAGTCATGGGAGTCCAAGTTTTATTTATTTACAGATTATATTGATATATATTAGAATCTGTTAAAAATAAACATATATTTAATAGAAAATAATTAAATATTCCAGGAAGTCATCAGATGCCAATCTGAAATGACAAATAATAAAAATGGAACAAAGTTAATACACACGTTGTAAAATATTCATAAAATACATTTAAAATCATATGGTGTCTATGCTCTAACTTTGATCAACATTTTTTAAAGATAATCATTACATTGATTTTAAATTAATGAAATACATACACCATTATATTGTTGATTAAAAATTATATTTAAATATCAAAAATTAAAATTATACATAATAATGTATATCACATGTAAACAATATATGTATGCTGAACATAAATGTAATATTTCATGTCCATTCAAATACCTCTATATCAACTATAATATGTATTCCTTTTTCTGATTGTGATCCCTAAATATCTCATTAAGAACTAAATATGACTAATGTATGTAAGCTACTAATATTCTACAGTCTTCACTAGCATGCATTGGTACACCAACCTGGACAATGCATGGTCTTTGAAAGTCAATTCAGGGGTAAACAGTTGATCTTCAATAGGTGTCTTATTCATCAGTTCATTAAATAGAGGACTGGGAAATACCATCTACAAAATAGAAAATCATCTAAGTGTCTCCAATAGGATGTCTCCACAGCCTTATTCTATCAAATAGTTTGCACTTACCATGTGAACATGTATTTGTATGGTTTTCAAGGTCAGCAGAATTGAAATATAATGCCAGACATGATCCCATTGGTATACTTCAATTTCAATCTTGGCTTTTTCCCCACTGTCAGTCTTGGAAATCTTCACTGTCAGGCTTCAAATTGTTCCCTTTCAGTCTTTAGATTAAGTCATCTCCCTAATGTAAGAAATTATATATAAAGATTTCATACAAGTGTGTGAATCAGTTCTGTACCCCTCTCCCACCCCCCATTTCATAATAAATATCTATCACTAGCTTACTAAGCCTGTGTATGAACCTGTGTTATTTTCTATCAAGTGTGAAGATGAGTCATATTGAGCAGAACAAACCTCTGTGTGACATTGAACCATAGTCATTCTAGAGTATCCCTTTCTGATTATGTACATTTTAAGTAATGTGTAAACAAAGTTATATTTTTTAAAATGTATGCCATATGATGTATTTGTGTACAAATCATGCCAGCAACAGTCCATACATTTCTACTTACCATCTGATGTCCTCTTTAAAAACCAGGTGGCAAAGACTCGCTATAGGACCCAATGCCCAGAGCATCACCTATATTATGAGAAATAAAGATTATTCTAACATTTGATCAATACTAACATGTTTGCACAATTCTCTACTTGTCATTTCCCTAGAGTTCACATCTATTGAAAATACTCCAGTGTAACTTCTATTATTTACCGTCTAAAGTGGCGGTTGATGACGTCTGCTCTGACATCAAGTCCCTCGTCCTGGAATTCCCCCTCTAGAACAGCATCATCCTCCTCATCTCTGAGGAGGTCTCTGTCCACCGGGACGGCCTGCAGCATCCCAGCCCGCTGTGCAATATTATGCAGGACGCTACAGGCTACAACGATCTTAGCCACCTTCTTTGGGTTGTACTGGAGTGCTCCTCCAGAACGGTCCAGGCACCTGAATCTCATCTTCAGGAGCCCGAGCATCCTTTCAACCACCGCCCTGGTTCTCTTATGAGCCCTATTGTAGCGCTCCTCAGACACATCAGTTGGGCTACGCAAGGGGGAAATGAGCCAAGGCCGGCTCATGTACCCAGAATCACCTATAAATTTAGAACAGAACATAATTCAAACAGAATACTTAAACTAGTATATTGTTGTATAAATATATTTTTTTAAAACCATAATCCATATTAAAAGTTGTCAGAAACATAAAAAAAAAAAAAAAAATTTATATATAATTCTGTATCTTGCCATTTCATCTAAGACATGCTACATATGCGTATTTCTCCAAAACCAAACCTTGTGTAAAATGCTAACTACATGGTTACATTGCATTCTCTATCTGAACACTTAAGGTAAGACATGCTACATATCTGCATTTCAATAAAACTAGACATTAGCAGAAAAAGACAATGACAGGGTTAAATTGCATGAGATAATATCTTGCCTTTTCATCTAAGACATGCTACATATGCGTATTTCTCCTAAACCAAACCTTGTGTAAAATGCTAACTACATGGTTACATTGCATTCTCTATCTGAACACTTAAGGTAAGACATGCTACATATCTGCATTTCAATAAAACTAGACATTAGCGGAAAAAGACAATGACAGGGTTAAATTGCATGAGATAATATCTTGCCATTTCATCTAAGACATGCTACATATGCGTATTTCTCCTAAACCAAACCTTGTGTAAAATGCTAACTACATGGTTACATTGCATTCTCTATCTGAACACTTAAGGTAAGACATGCTACATATCTGCATTTCAATAAAACTAGACATTAGCAGAAAAAGACAATGACAGGGTTAAATTGCATGAGATAATATCTTGCCTTTTCATCTAAGACATGCTACATATGCGTATTTCTCCTAAACCAAACCTTGTGTAAAATGCTAACTACATGGTTACATTGCATTCTCTATCTGAACACTTAAGGTAAGACATGCTACATATCTGCATTTCAATAAAACTAGACATTAGCGGAAAAAGACAATGACAGGGTTAAATTGCATGAGATAATATCTTGCCATTTCATCTAAGACATGCTACATATGCGTATTTCTCCTAAACCAAACCTTGTGTAAAATGCTAACTACATGGTTACATTGCATTCTCTATCTGAACACTTAAGGTAAGACATGCTACATATCTGCTTTTCAATAAAACTAGACATTAGCGTCGGTAAATAACAAATGGTTAAATTTAATCCTATAGCTGAACATGACGCTAACAGTTAAAAAATACAGGGGCAATTGTCAAAATAATTAACCATGTTGAGCACAAATACTCACCAACGAGATAACCAGGGGGCATTTGTCTTTCCTCAAACTGTCTCCACAGGGACGACAGAGAGAGGATGCGGGCATCATGACAAGCCCCTCCAAAATTCGCATACACATGCATAATCCTCATCCGTGCGTCACAAACATACTGCACGTTGAGGCTATGAAAATGTTTGCGATTTCTGAAGGGCAAGTCATCAATTGGAGCACGCAGTGCAATGTGGGTACAATCAATGGCTCCCAAGACATTGGGCAATTGAGCAATATCAAAGAATTCCCGCTTCAGGCGCCTCCAATCACCATCATTCTGTGGGAATCCTATGTATTGCTTACTGATACGTACCATGGCGTTCAGAAAGTTATCAAACACCCCAGAGAATGTACCTTGAGCCAGGCCATGCATGTACAGTTCTCCGGATTGAAAACTCCCGGAGGCCAGGACGTATAGACAGCTTAGCATCTTACTCATGGGGGGAACAGCAGTCCTTATTTGTATACGTGGCTCCAAATGAGGTTTAAGAAGCTCGTAAAGGCCAATGAGCTGTTCGCGATCGAGCCGATACTTATCAAAAACCTCAAAGTCGCTCATGTTTTCCAAGGTGGGTCTCACCCTGTAGACACAAGGACCTCGAACCAGACGACCCCTTCGTCTCGGTCTGAGCCGCCGAGGCTGCCTGATTCGACCAACAGCTAGTTCGCCAATAGCACCACCAGCAGCGTCTACCATGTCATCGTCATCCATCTTTCAAAACAGCGTAACAAGGTAAGCACTTGATCTGATGTGGATCACAAGTGATGCTTTGGCCATGTTGTTTGGGGGATTTATAGTACAATTAGTCCAATGGTAGTGAGTTTGTAATGATTGCTGATTGTATTCACCTGTTTGTATGTGAGCGGCGCGAATGCTTTCACAGTGGGCGTTTTTTTGTTGTTTGCTGAAATGTTGTTTTCCCCCAATGAATCTCAATGTGAAAGTGTCAAATATCACACATACAGTGCATGTTTGTAATGTTTGATCATATGCGTAATCAATATTTCTTAAACGCGATCTTATAGTAACAAGCACACGTCCAGGCTAACATGAATGAAAGTGCATAGTTGTGTATAATGTGCATCGAATGTGATCGATCAATGTTGATGCAATATTGTTTGTAAACGATAAAGTAACATCTGCCATCTGTAGTATTGTATATATAAGTGATTGCCGAGCTGTCAATATTGTATGCGTCCCATTAAAATGGCACTAATACTGAATAACTTCCGGCTGTCATCTGTAGTATTGTATATATAAGTGATTTCCGAGCAGTCAATATTGTATGCGTCCCTTTCAAATCGCAATAATAATTCCGAACTTCCCGTCTGCCATCTGTAGTATTGTATATATAAGTGATTGCCGAGCAGTCAATATTGTATGCGTCCCTTTAAAATCGCAATAATAATTCCGAACTTCCCGTCTGCCATCTGTAGTATTGTATATATAAGTGATTGCCGAGATGTCAATATTGTATGCGTCCAATTCAAATCGCACTAATACTGAAGAACTTCCGGCTGTCATCTGTAGTATTGTATATATAAGTGATTGCCGAGCTGTCAATATTGTATGCGTCCCTTTAAAATCGCAATAATAATTCCGAACTTCCCGTCTGCCATCTGTAGTATTGTATATATAAGTGATTGCCGAGCTGTCAATATTGTATGCGTCCCATTCAAATGGCACTAATACTGAATAACTTCCGGCTGTCATCTGTAGTATTGTATATATAAGTGATTTTATATCTGACAATATTGTATGCGTCCCATAAAAATTGCACGAATACTGAATAACTTCCGGCTGTCATCTGTAGTATTGTATATATAATTGATTTGCGATCTGACAATATTTCTTAATTGTCCCATTGAAATCTCCATAATAATGCTGTTCAAAAGTGTGGTTTACGTATATGTTGTATTGTAGTATTGAGTGTTAAAGTTCCTAAAGGGGCGGTACAGTGGTGAATCTGTGATGTGTATGGTTGAATCTTGTAATGACGTCATGATATTATTAACCTGCCTATGTAGTTGTGAAATCCTCATTGTGTTGTTGTATTGTGCTACATTGTTATTGTGTGCTGAATAAAATCTAAATGTGTGCTTTGTGGTTGCGTGATGGGTGATACGTGTTATGTACATGTATGTATATATTGTGATTGTGTCCCACATATGCTGACTTCTATATAGCGGTCTGGCATTGTTGTTCCTTCCCATAAAGTGACATCTGTAATCTGGTGTAATGATGTTCGTGTTGTACGTAATTCCTAATGGTTTCTGGTGATGGAATCATGATGTTAAAAGTACAGTAAAATCCATATGTTGTGTTTTGTGATTCCTAGAGAGAATGTAATGTGTTTTTCCCCCATCATTTGAATGCACATGTATGAGTGAATGTTAAACGTAATGTATGTGCATCCATGAGTGATTATGTGTTAAGCCTATGTAGATATGCAGTTGCTGCAAGCATATGAGTTGAATAACTGAAATGCAATAATAAAGGTAAATGAGAGATGTTTCCCATTGTGTAGTGTTTGTGAATCCAGAAATGTGTATTGAATTTTATTTTAATTGTAAATGTAATTTTATTGAAATAATAATGTGTTACTAGTGATGGGGATTTGTAGTTGATGTAATCTAAAAGTGTTAAAAATATTTATGGTGTGGTGAATATTTAATATTAAAAACCATAAGTCCACCATAGGGAAATAGTCATTTCTTGATCTATTTATCATAGCTGGGTCTAACGCATGAAATCATGTATTTTCTAGCGCTGGTATTTGGAGTTTTTCAGTCTACGCTATTTGCGTGCGTTAGGGAAATGAGGGTTTCGCGTGCACGAGCACGTCTTCCCAATAGAAGTCAATGGAGGCTCCAAAGATTTCTATTTTTTTTTTCTAAGACTGGTTTTCCTCGTAAAGTGAGTGACGTCATGATCTTGTGTGAAAAAGTAAATAAATCGTGTTCTTTTTGTAATAAATAAATATTTTGTGTATGTCATGTGGTGTATATTGTTTGTATGCATCGATGAGTGTATGTTTGTGATAATGTTATTCGTTAGATGTAGGTATATGAGGGTCTTTTCCCGTATGTCCATGTAAGTCAATGGGAAAATGGATTTGTGTGGATTTTTTTCAAACACCCGAGATCTCGCAACTTTAATCCTTTGTATTTTAATGAAAAAAAAAAAAATAAGAAAAATAAAGATAGTGTTGTGTTTGTATGAGTGTAAGTGTACTTTGTGTAATATTTGTTTTGTGATTCGTGGATGTTTTTTTTGGCGGTATATGTTTACTACTGGGTCTGAGGTGGCGGTAGAAAGGTGAGCGTTAGGTGTATTTTGAGTGGCGGTAAATAAACTCTAAATACCGGAGTGCGTAAGAAACCCGCGTTAGGAACCTCTAACGCTGGTTTTTACGGCTAACGCCGAACTCTAAATCTAGGCCTTAGGCTTTTAGTCCGCCTTTTTGTTTCCCTGGTCAACACAACACCTTAAGCACCTAGGTATTTACCTTAGTGCCAAACCGGATCAGGTAATTCGGGACAATTATGACTAATTAATCTCCGATCTTAAGCAACTGTTAGCGAAATGGGACTTTAAAGAACTCTCCTGGTTAGGGAGGGTTGCTTCAGTTAAAATGTCCTTAATGCTGAAGGTGTTATATCTGTTTTGCTGCATCCCGCTCAATATTCCGCACTCTACTCTGTTTCAGATACATAAATTATTTTTTTATTATATATAGCAATACAAAGTGCATAGAATAGCCTACAATAGGCTACAAAGGCCATTCCCCCGCGGAGGCATAGCGGCCCCCAACATCTTCACCTACTATGAAGCAGCGAGGTAATCACATGTCACTGCATGGGGTCTAAAAGAGGATAAACCGGACTGGTACCTCTTGGAGGCGTCTGGGATACCGGAGGATTTAGGACTCTCGGACTTAAAAGGACATGAAACCCAAAAAAATTCTTTCATGATTCAGATAGAGAATACAATTTTAAACAACTTTCTAATTTACTTCTATTATTTAATTTGCTTCCTTCTCTTGTTATCATTTTCTGAAAGGTTTATCTAGGCAAGTTCATGAGCAGCAGAGAAACTAGGTTCTAGCTGTTGATTGGTGGCCTCATATATATATTGAATGTGATTCGCTCACCCATGTGTTCAGTTAGAAACTAGTAGTGCATTGCTGCTTCTTCAACAAATGATACCAAGAGAATGAAACAGATTAGATAATAGAAGTAAATTAGAAAGTTGTTTAAAATTGTATTCTCTTTTTCCCTTTATTACAATCTTAAACTAAAGGTGAATAGATAATCTATCGGCTAGATTTTGAGTTTTGTCGGTAACGACCCGCATAGCTAATGCTGGCTTTTCTCTGGCCGCACCTTTTAAATAACTCTGGTATTGAGAGTCCACAGAATGGCTGCGTTAGGCTCCAAAAAAGGAGCGTAGAGCATATTTAACGCAACTTCAACTTTTGATACCAGAGTTGCTTACGGACGCGGCCAGCCTCAAAAACGTGCTCGTGCACGATTCCCCCATAGAAAACAATGGGGCTGTTTGAGCTGAAAAAAAAACCTAACACCTGCAAAAAAGCCGCTTTCAGCTCCTAACGCAGCCCCATTGTTGTCTATGGGGAAACACTTCCTACGTCTGCACCTAACACTCTAACATGTACCCCAAGTCTAAACACCCCTAACCTTACACTTATTAACCCTTAATCTGCCGCCCCCGCTATCGCTGACCCCTGCATATTATTATTAACCCCTAATCTGCCGCTCCGTAAACCGCCGCAACTTACATTATCCCTATGTACCCCTAATCTGCTGCCCCTAACACCGCAGACCCCTATATTATATTTATTAACCCCTAATCTGCCCCCCACAACGTCGCCTCCACCTGCCTACACTTATTAACCCCTAATCTGCCGAGCGGACCGCACCCTTATTATAATAAAGTTATTAACCCCTAATCCGCCTCACTAACCCTATAATAAATAGTATTAACCCCTAATCTGCCCTCCCTAACATCGCCGACACCTAACTTCAAACTTTAACCCCTAATCTGCCGACTGGAGCTCACCGCTATTCTAATAAATGTATTAATCCCTAAAGCTAAGTCTAACCCTAACACTAACACCCCCCTAAGTTAAATATAATTTAAATCTAACGAAATTAATTAACTCTTATTAAATAAATTATTCCTATTTAAAGCTAAATACTTACCTGTAAAATAAATCCTAATATAGCTACAATATAAATTATAATTATATTATAGCTATTTTAGGATTAATATTTATTTTACAGGTAACTTTGTATTTATTTTTACCAGGTACAATAGCTATTAAATAGTTAAGAACTATTTAATAGCTAAAATAGTTAAATTAATTACAAATTTACCTGTAAAATATATCCTAACCTAAGTTACAATTACACCTAACACTACACTATCAATAAATGAATTAAATACAATATCTACAAATAAATACAATTAAATAAACTAACTAAAGAACAAAAAATAAAAAAGAACTAAGTTACAAAAAATAAATAAAATATAAAATATTTACAAACATAAGAAAAATATTACAATTTTGAACTAATTACACCTACTCTAAGCCCCCTAATAAAATAACAAAGCCCCCCAAAATAAAAAATGCTCTACCCTATTCTAAATTACAAAAGTTCAAAGCTCTTTTACCTTACCAGCCCTGAACAGGGCCCTTTGCGGGGCATGCCCCAAGAAATTCAGCTCTTTTTCCTGTAAAAAAAACACATACAATACCCCCCCCAACATTACAACCCACCACCCACATACCCCTAATCCAACCAAACCCCCCTTAAATAAACCTAACACTAAGCCCCTGAAGATCTTCCTACCTTGTCTTCACCTCACCGGGTATCACACCGATCCGTCCTGGCTCCGATATCTTCATCCAACCCAAGCGGGGGCTAGACATCCATCATCCGACGGCTGAAGAAGTCCAGAAGAGGGTCCAAAGTCTTCATCCTATCCGGGAAGAAGAGTAGATCCGGACCAGCAACCATCTTCTTCCAAGCGGCATCTTCTATCTTCATCCGATGAGGACCGGCTCCATCGTGAAGACATCCAGCGCGGACCCATCTTCTTCCGACGACGACTTCCCGACGAATGACGGTTCCTTTAAGGGACGTCATCCAAGATGGCGTCCCTCGAATTCCGATTGGCTGATAGGATTCTATCAGCCAATCGGAATTAAGGTAGGAAAATTCTGATTGGCTGATGGAATCAGCCAATCAGATTGAGCTCACATTCTATTGGCTGTTCCGATCAGCCAATAGAATGCGAGCTCAATCTGATTGGCTGATCGGATCGGCCAATCGGATTGAACTTGATTCTGATTGGCTGATTCCATCAGCCAATCAGAATTTTCCTACCTTAATTCCGATTGGCTGATAGAATCCTATCAGCCAATTGGAATTCGAGGGACGCCATCTTGGATGACGTCCCTTAAAGGAGCCTTCATTCGTCGGTAGTCCGTCGGGCCAGCAGGATGTTCCGCGTCGGAGGTCTGCAAGATGGATCCGGAAGAAAGAAGATTGAAGATGCCGTTGATAGAAGACTTCAGCCGGATCATGGACCTCTTCAGCTCTCGCTTGGATGATGACTTCAGCCGGATCATGGACCTCTTCAGCTCCCGCTTGGATGATGACTTCAGCCGGATCATGGACATCTTCAGCCCCCTGCTTGGGCTTGGATCAGGACATCGGAGGAGCTCTTCTGGATAGATTGGTGAACCTGGTATGGTGAAGATAAGGTAGGAAGATCTTCAGGGGCTTAGTGTTAGGTTTATTTAAGGGGGGTTTGGGTTAGATTAGGGGTATGTGGGTGGTGGGTTGTAATGTTGGGGGGGGGGTATTGTATGTGTTTTTTTTACAGGCAAAAGAGCTGAATTCTTTGGGGCATGCCCCGCAAAGGGCCCTGTTCAGGGCTGGTAAGGTAAAAGAGCTTTGAACTTTTGTAATTTAGAATAGGGTAGGGCATTTTTTTATTTTGGGGGTCTTTGTTATTTTATTAGGGGGCTTAGAGTAGGTGTAATTAGTTTAAAATTGTTGTAATATTTTTATTATGTTTGTAAATATTTTTTTATTTTTTGTAACTTAGTTCTTTTTTATTTTTTGTACTTTAGTTAGTTTATTTCATTGTATTTATTTGTAGATATTGTATTTAATTAATGTATTGATAGTGTAGTGTTAGGTTTAATTGTAGGTAATTGTAGGTATTTTATTTAATTAATTTATTGATAGTGTAGTGTTAGGTTTAATTGTAACTTAGGTTACGATTTATTTTACAGGTAATTTTGTAATTATTTTAACTATTTTAGCTATTAAATAGTTCTTAGCTATTTAATAGCTATTGTACCTGGTTAAAATAAATACAAAGTTACCTGTAAAATAAATATAAATCCTAAAATAGCTATAATATAATTATAATTTATATTGTAGCTATATTGGGATTTATTTTACAGGTAAGTATATAGCTTTAAATAGGAATAATTTATTTAATAAGAGTTAATTAATTTCATTAGATTTAAATTATATTTAACTTAGGGGGGGTGTTAGTGTTAGGGTTAGACTTAGCTTTAGGGGTTAATACATTTATTAGAATAGCGGTGAGCTCCGGTCGGCAGATTAGGGGTTAATGTTTGAAGTTAGGTGTCAGCGATGTTAGGGAGGACAGATTAGGGGTTAATACTATTTATTATAGGGTTAGTGAGGCGGATTAGGGGTTAATAACTTTATTATAGTAGCAGTGCGGTCCGCTCGGCAGATTAGGGGTTAATAAGTGTATGCAGGTGGAGGCGACGTTGAGGGGGGCAGATTAGGGGTTAATAAAAATAATATAGGGGTCGGCGGTGTTAGGGGCAGCAGATTAGGGGTACATAAGTATAACGTAGGTGGCGGTCGGCAGATTAGGGGTTAAAAAAATTTAATTGAGTGGCGGCGATGTGGGGGGGCCTCGGTTTAGGGGTACATAGGTAGTTTAGGGGTGTTAGTGTACTTTAGAGCACAGTAGTTAAGAGCTTTATAAACCGGCGTTAGCCCAGAAAGCTCTTAACTACTGACTTTTTTCTGCGGCTGGAGTTTTGTCGTTAGATTTCTAACGCTCACTTCAGACACGACTCTAAATACCGGAGTTAGAAAGATCCCATTGAAAAGATAGGATACGCAATTGACATAAGGGGATCTGCGGTATGGAAAAGTCGCGGCTGAAAAGTGAGCGTTAGACCCTTTCCTGACTGACTCCAAATACCGGCGGTAGCCTAAAACCAGCGTTAGGAGCCTCTAACGCTGGTTTTCACAGCTACCGCCAAACTCCAAATCTAGGCCTAAATTTTCAAGTCAGCAAATAGATATAAATTTTTATTTCATTTCCTTATTAGGGTTGGTTTGATGTGTTTTTTGTTTGTTTGTTTTTTTGTTGTTTTGTTTTGTTTGGTTTGGTTTGGTTTCGTTTTGTTTTGTTTGGTTTCGTTTTGTTATTGTTTTTGTTTATGGTTCGTTCTGATGGTTGCTTTGTCTTGTTTGGTTCGGCTTCGTCCTATATTAAGATATATATTATGGAATATGAATTGCAGAAGATATGCATGTTTTTTCTTTAAATGTTCATTAGAATTACAAGTTAAAGCCAAATAAGATTATTTTCATGACCAATATGTATATATATTATTTTCTCTTTTGTTTTTGTATTCTATCAATATTGTTGATGCAGTAATATTATATAAAATAAAGAAAAATTATATTTAAAAAAATTGTATTCTCTATCTGAATCATGACAGAAAATATTTGGGTTTCATGTACCTTTAATTTAAGTTCCCAATACAGGGAAACTTACGTCCCATCTCCATAATATTATAATGCAACACAACCTTTCAATATGGCAATCCCTGAGAAGTAGACTATTAATCGCCCCCCACCCATCGCCAGTACACCACACTGCGGGTTTGTTTTGGGATCTTCAAAATACCCACTCAGGAGAATGGAGACTGAACGGATTTTTGGCCATTGAGGATTTCTTTGACCAAAATTTGACACTCAATCTTGTCCCTGGTACCCACTAGATTTGAGCCAGCTCAGCCCTGGCTTCCGTTTGAGTCCCTCAGAGTCCTTAGCTTTCTGAAAACTTGGGGGTTTCTCATGAATCCCCTTAAGAGGCCTACTCCGTGGGTGATCAGATGGAGAAGTGGGTCTAAACACCCCAAACCTCTTACAATTCATTACAACCTAATTTTATCTCTTCCTAGGGGGTGTCATGGCAGTATAAAGCGTGGAATAGGGAAATAGGTACTAATTTCTCCGATCAAGATTGGGAAGGTGCTATTTCGTTAACCAAAAGAACCATACACTGCGTCACTATGCTAGAAGTATACATAAAAGTGCTATTGAAGTGGCATAGAACTCCTGCAAGACTAGCTAAAATGTATCCCACGACCTCACCTCTGTGCTGGCATGGATGCGGAACAGTAGGCTCAGACTTACACATCTGGTGGGAGTGCCTGAAAATGGCCCACTATGGAGAGAAATGAGGGCACTCTGTAATTCATTGAACCTTATCTCCGAGATTCTACACGCTTTGCTACATAGAATTGGAAATGATATGCCACAAGTGTCAAGGAGATTACTGATTTACATATTTACAGCAGTTAAGTTATGCGTCGCACGGGCTTGGAAGTCCCCTGAACCCCCAAGTCTTACTGAAATACGTGCAGTGATTGACTACATGGCCAGCATGGAGAGATACTTTTTTAATTTGATTGATCAGATGGATACCTACTGGCTGATACGGGACACCTGGTTACACAAACGCTAAGAGTTTTCAAGGCCACCCTAGTCCTTATAAGGAGAAGAAGGAATTATCTTGCCTCTTCTTTTTTTTTTATCTTCCCCCCTCCCTTTTTTCCGCCCTATCTTTCCCCTGTTTATCTTTCCCTTACCTTTTCCCTTTACCCACCACTCCCACAGGAGGATCTAAGAACAGACCCACTATTAATTGGCTGTTACACAGACTAAGGCCTAGATTTAGAGTTCGGCGGTAGCCGTCAAAACCAGCGTTAGAGGCTCCTAACGCTGGTTTTGGCCGCCCGCTGGTATTTGGAGTCAGTGATTAAAGGGTCTAACGCTCACTTTACAGCCGCGACTTTTCCATACAGCAGATCCCCCTACGCCATTTGCGTAGCCTATCTTTTCAATGGGATCTTTCTAACGCTGGTATTTAGAGTCGTTTCTGCAGTGAGCGTTAGAGCTCTAACGACAAGATTCCAGCCGCCTGAAAAAAGCAGGAGTTAAGAGCTTTCTGGCTAACGCCGGTTTATAAAGCTCTTAACTACTGTGCCCTAAAGTACACTAACACCCATAAACTACCTATGTACCCCTAAACCGAGGTCCCCCCACATCGCCGCCACTCGATTAAAATTTTTAACCCCTAATCTGCCGACCGCCACCTACGTTATACTTATGTACCCCTAATCTGCTGCCCCTAACCCCGCCGACCCCTATATTATATTTATTAACCCCTAACTTGCCCCCCACAACGTCGCCGCAAGCTACTTAAAATAATTAACCCCTAATCTTCCGACCGCAAATCGCCGCCACCTACGTTATCCCTATGTACCCCTAATCTTCTGCCCCTAACATCGCCGACCCCTATGTTATATTTATTAACCCCTAATCTGCCCCCCACAACGTCGCCGACACCTACCTACACTTATTAACCCCTAATCTGCCGAGCGGACCTGAGCGCTACTATAATAAAGTTATTAACCCCTAATCCGCCTCACTAACCCTATCATAAATAGTATTAACCCCTAATCTGCCCTCCCTAACATCGCCGACACCTACCTTCAATTATTAACCCCTAATCTGCCGACCGGAGCTCACCGCTATTCTAATAAATGTATTAACCCCTAAAGCTAAGTCTAACCCTAACACTAACACCCCCCTAAGTTAAATATAATTTTTATCTAACGAAATAAATTAACTCTTATTAAATAAATGATTCCTATTTAAAGCTAAATACTTACCTGTAAAATAAATCCTAATATAGCTACAATATAAATTACATTTATATTATAGCTATTTTAGGATTAATATTTATTTTACAGGTAACTTTGTATTTATTTTAACCAGGTACAATAGCTATTAAATAGTTAAGAACTATTTAATAGTTACCTAGTTAAAATAATTACAAATTTACCTGTAAAATAAATCCTAACCTAAGATATAATTAAACCTAACACTACCCTATCAATAAAATAATTAAATAAACTACCTACAATTACCTACAATTAACCTAACACTACACTATCAATAAATTAATTAAACACAATTGCTACAAATAAATACAATTAAATAAACTATCTAAAGTACAAAAAATAAAAAAGAACTAAGTTACAGAAAATAAAAAAATATTTACAAACATAAGAAAAATATTACAACAATTTTAAACTAATTACACCTACTCTAAGCCCCCTAATAAAATAACAAAGACCCCCAAAATAAAAAATTCCCTACCCTATTCTAAAATACAAAAATTACAAGCTCTTTTACCTTACCAGCCCTGAACAGGGCCCTTTGCGGGGCATGCCCCAAGAATTTCAGCTCTTTTGCCTGTAAAAAAAAACATACAATACCCCCCCCCAACATTACAACCCACCACCCACATACCCCTAATCTAACCCAAACCCCCTTAAATAAACCTAACACTAATCCCCTGAAGATCTTCCTACCTTGTCTTCACCATCCAGGTATCACCGATCCGTCCTGGCTCCAAGATCTTCATCCAACCCAAGCGGGGGTTGGCGATCCATAATCCGGTGCTCCAAAGTCTTCCTCCTATCCGGCAAGAAGAGGACATCCGGACCGGCAAACATCTTCTCCAAGCGGCATCTTCTATGTTCTTCCATCCGATGACGACCGGCTCCATCTTGAAGACCTCCAGCGCGGATCCATCCTCTTCTTCCGACGACTAGACGACGAATGACGGTTCCTTTAAGGGACGTCATCCAAGATGGCGTCCCTCGAATTCCGATTGGCTGATAGGATTCTATCAGCCAATCGGAATTAAGGTAGGAATTTTCTGATTGGCTGATGGAATCAGCCAATCAGAATCAAGTTCAATCCGATTGGCTGATCCAATCAGCCAATCAGATTGAGCTCGCATTCTATTGGCTGTTCCGATCAGCCAATAGAATGCGAGCTCAATCTGATTGGCTGATTGGATCAGCCAATCGGATTGAACTTGATTCTGATTGGCTGATTCCATCAGCCAATCAGAATATTCCTACCTTAATTCTGATTGGCTGATAGAATCCTATCAGCCAATCGGAATTCGAGGGACGCCATCTTGGATGACGTCCCTTAAAGGAACCGTCATTCGTCGTCTAGTCGTCGGAAGAAGAGGATGGATCCGCGCTGGAGGTCTTCAAGATGGAGCCGGTCGTCATCGGATGGAAGAACATAGAAGATGCCGCTTGGAGAAGATGTTTGCCGGTCCGGATGTCCTCTTCTTGCCGGATAGGAGGAAGACTTTGGAGCACCGGATTATGGATCGCCAACCCCCGCTTGGGTTGGATGAAGATCTTGGAGCCAGGACGGATCGGTGATACCTGGATGGTGAAGACAAGGTAGGAAGATCTTCAGGGGATTAGTGTTAGGTTTATTTAAGGGGGTTTGGGTTAGATTAGGGGTATGTGGGTGGTGGGTTGTAATGTTGGGGGGGGGGTATTGTATGTTTTTTTTTACAGGCAAAAGAGCTGAAATTCTTGGGGCATGCCCCGCAAAGGGCCCTGTTCAGGGCTGGTAAGGTAAAAGAGCTTGTAATTTTTGTATTTTAGAATAGGGTAGGGAATTTTTTATTTTGGGGGTCTTTGTTATTTTATTAGGGGGCTTAGAGTAGGTGTAATTAGTTTAAAATTGTTGTAATATTTTTCTTATGTTTGTAAATATTTTTTTATTTTCTGTAACTTAGTTCTTTTTTATTTTTTGTACTTTAGATAGTTTATTTAATTGTATTTATTTGTAGCAATTGTGTTTAATTAATTTATTGATAGTGTAGTGTTAGGTTAATTGTAGGTAATTGTAGGTAGTTTATTTAATTATTTTATTGATAGGGTAGTGTTAGGTTTAATTATATCTTAGGTTAGGATTTATTTTACAGGTAAATTTGTAATTATTTTAACTAGGTAACTATTAAATAGTTCTTAACTATTTAATAGCTATTGTACCTGGTTAAAATAAATACAAAGTTACCTGTAAAATAAATATTAATCCTAAAATAGCTATAATATAAATGTAATTTATATTGTAGCTATATTAGGATTTATTTTACAGGTAAGTATTTAGCTTTAAATAGGAATCATTTATTTAATAAGAGTTAATTAATTTCGTTAGATGTAAATTATATTTAAGTTAGGGGGGTGTTAGTGTTAGGGTTAGACTTAGCTTTAGGGGTTAATACATTTATTAGAATAGCGGTGAGCTCCGGTCGGCAGATTAGGGGTTAATAATTGAAGGTAGGTGTCGGCGATGTTAGGGAGGGCAGATTAGGGGTTAATACTATTTATGATAGGGTTAGTGAGGCGTATTAGGGGTTAATAACTTTATTATAGTAGCGCTCAGGTCCGCTCGGCAGATTAGGGGTTAATAAGTGTAGGTAGGTGTCGGCGACGTTGTGGGGGGCAGATTAGGGGTTAATAAATATAACATAGGGGTCGGCGATGTTAGGGCAGCAGATTAGGGGTACATAGGGATAACGTAGGTGGCGGCGGTTTACGGAGCGGCAGATTAGGGGTTAAAAGTGTAATGCAGGGGTCAGCGATAGCGGGGGCGGCAGATTAGGGGTTAATAAGTGTAAGGTTAGGGGTGTTTAGACTCGGGGTACATGTTAGAGTGTTAGGTGCAGATGTAGGAAGTGTTTCCCCATAGGAAACAATGGGGCTGCGTTAGGAGCTGAACGCTGCTTTTTTGCAGGTGTTAGGTTTTTTTTCAGCTCAAACAGCCCCATTGTTTCCTATGGGAGAATCGTGCACGAGCACGTTTTTGAGGCCGGCCGCGTCCGTAAGCAACTCTGGTATCGAGAGTTGTATTTGCGGTAAAAATGCTCTACGCTCCTTTTTTGGAGCCTAACGCAGCATTTGTTTGAACTCTCGATACCAGAGTTAAATTTATGGTGCGGCCAGAAAAAAACCCGCGGAGCGTTAACAGCCCTTTTACCGCCAAACTCCAAATCTAGCCGTAAGAGTACAAGCTATAACTATACCCCATGCTACTAAGAACCAAAAATGATATACTCTTTATGGACATGTTAGTGAATTATATGGATTATGTGACATACTATAAGTGAATGGTTAATATGTTTGATACCACCTAAAATATCTATGCAAAGTTTTATCTTGTATACACCTGTAACTAATAACTATTTATATAGTAGTCAACGTTCTATATGTAAAAATGTTCGCTTATTATCTGTATGTTGGTCGACATTTTGTATACAATTATATATGTTGATTCTTTGTATAATGTTGCAAAACCTTCTCAATAAAACCTTTTTGAAAAAAAAGAAGAAAAAAAAGAAGCATTCGTTTTATATTCTTGTAGCTATTATTATTCATTTTTTAGAACTAATTAAGTACCACCCAGCTGTCAGATCACGTAAAAATAATTCTGCTCAGGACAGTCGAAGGTCCCCACAACTGTTAAAAGTATTAGAGGGAACATTGATTTTATTTGTTCATTTCAGAAAAACGCATGAATAAAGTAGGCTTTTCCGTTATTTCTACTAGCCCTAGGTCTGTAATCTCAAACTTAAAACAGCAGAATGCTACACTAGAGGGCTAAATATTGAGGGGAAAAATTTTAAAATAGCACTTTCTCACACCTTAAGAGAAAAATAATAAAAGTCTAAAACCTGAAATGTTCTGCATGCACACTATACTTACCTGGGTATCCCCGAAAAAAATTATGACTGAGACCCAAACCTTTACCATTATAAATTGACCCAAAATGTAGAACTCACAGCAATCTTGATCATTACATTGGGACTTAGGTTATAAGTCTATAGAACAAGAATGGGCAAAATGTTCATATATGTACACATGCTTTAGACTTTTTTTTTAGATTTTTGTTCCAATGAGCTAGGAACAGTAAAGTAAAAATTAAACTTTCATGATTCAGACCGTTCATGTAACTTGAAACAACTTTCCAATTTACTTCTATTTTCTAATTGGCTTTAGTCTTTTGGTATCCTTTGTTGAAAAGCATACCTAGGTAGGGTCAATAGCAACAATGCACTAGTAGGAACTAACTGCTGATTAGTGGTTGCACATATTTGCTCACTGTCATTGGCTCACCCGATGTGATTAGTTATCACCCAGTAGTGCATTGTTTCTTCAACAAAGGATATAAAGAGAATGAAGCAAATGTAATAAAATAAGTAATTTTTAAAGTTGTTTAAAATTATATGATCTATCTCATTCATGAAAAAAATATGAAGCATAATACTGTAACCTAAAACTCAAAAGGTCAATGAAGTGATTATTAGGATCTAATATATTATCATAGCAAATAATACTGAGTCCTGCAGATGTCAATACTGGAGACTCATGGGCTAGGCTGGGCAGTCTGGGAGGAATCTGGTGGTCTGAGGAGGGTCTTGAATAGTTTAGGGCATTGCTGCGTATGTTGGGGTGGGGTTTTGGCATTCTTGGCAGGGGCTTGGGTGCTTACAAGGTGTCTTTTCTAAATATGATGATCCTACAATATGAAGGATTGCTGGAAGCAGCACATACTGTCATTTCCTGTGGAAAACATACGTAAAAAAATATGCATGCTTAATTATTGACCACTTTAATTGTTAACAAAGCATCTGAAGGCCAGCTCTGCACATCAGCATTTTTATTGCCTTTGGTGACTTGGGGAGTCGAGATATAGTTGTATCTTGTGAACCTCTATACTTAATGGGAGTGTGGCCCCTAGGCTTGCTGCCTATGGAACAGTCATAACAAACTCATGCCTACTTCTGCCTGCTCTCCTGTTGTATAGCAATGTGGCAAGAAGTTTATCAGTATATGTACTGTTCCCTGTTCATGCCTTCTTTATTACAGTAAGGAAATTAAAGAGAAACATTAAAGACTATTCGTCACATCCATGTCCATTTCAATACCAATAATATTTGTCACAGAGGTACAACATATTTCCCACTCTCTTTACTAATATAATATTTCTTTATACAGTAAAATTGGAGAGAACATAATGTTTAACTGCTTTATTATTCTTTTTCAAGGGACATGAAGCTGCAGTAAGAAACGTCTCTTTATAGCCCTAATGCTTGTGTATAATGATACCTTCACAAAAGGGTTAAAATTAGCTCTGGAAAGGCAATGTCGATTTTAAGTTGAGCACGGCTGAAGTTTGGCAGCTACACACATATGCAGCTCATGATGGATGTAGCGAATCATGTCCGCATGACCTCGCTAAATGCAAACAGCATACGCTGTCAGTATTTAACATTGCACGAGTATTTCTTGTGAAATGCTTGTGCAATACTACCCCCTGCTCACTCGCGGCCAATCGGCAGCTAGCAGGGGCAGTCAATCATCCCGATCGCTTCTGATTGGGAGGATTTCAGTCCGTCACCTAAAAGTTGGTGAAGAAGTTAAGGAGCAGTGGTCTTACGACCACTGCTTCTTAATTCTGTTTCAGGCGGACCTGAAATGATGGGGCTCTGAAGCAGCATCCGCTGCTTAATAAATGGAGGCCTGTGTGTTCAACAAAGAATCTGCAGTGTATTTCTGCCCCTGAGCTGATCTTAACTATGGGTTTATCCCTTTGTGAAGGTTAAACACATAGGTATAGGCAAGTATTATTGCAATAACAAACTGTTCCTTTAAACTTTAGATCTTTCTTTTTTCAGGTTAATGTCCCCTTAATACCAAAATAATAATAAAAAGAACACAACATTCAACTCATTTAGAACAACAATATTTAGTTTGTATTTTAAATATATTAAATAGGTTAATTGTAAAATGAATAAAATGCCATTTTTTTAATGTACATTTCTTCCAGAAAAGAAACATAGGCCTAGATTTGGAGTTTGGCGTTAGCCGTGAAAACCAGCGTTAGAGGCTCCTAACGCTGGTTTTAGGCTAACTCCGGTATTTGGAGTCACTCAAAATAGGGTCTAACGCTCACTTTTCAGCCGCGACTTTTCCATACCGCAGATCCCCTTACGTCAATTGCGTATCCTATCTTTTCAATGGGATCTTTCTCACTCCGGTATTTAGAGTCGTGTCTGAAGTGAGCGTTAGACATCTAACGACAAAACTCCAGCCGCAGGAAAAAAGTCAGTAGTTAAGAGCTTTCTGGGCTAACGCCGGTTCATAAAGCTCTTAACTACTGTACTCTAAAGTACACTAACACCCATAAACTACCTATGTACCCCTAAACTGAGGCCCCCCCCACATCGCCGCCACTCGATTAATTTTTTTTAACCCCTAATCTGCCGACCGCCACCTACGTTATACTTATGTACCCCTAATCTGCTGCCCCTAACACCGCCGACCCCTGTATTATATTTATTAACCCCTAATCTGCCCCCCACAACGTCGCCGCCAGCTACCTACAATAATTAACCCCTAATCTGCCGACCGCAAAGCGCTGCCACCTACATTATAGCTATGTACCCCTAATCTGCTGCCCCTAACACCGCCAACCCCTATATTATATTTATTAACCCCTAATCTTCCCCCCACAACGTCGCTTCCACCTGCCTACACTTATTAACCCCTAATCTGCCGAGCGGACCGCACCGCTACTATAATAAAGTTATTAACCCCTAATCCGCCTCACTAACCCTATAATAAATAGTATTAACCCCTAATCTGCCCTCCCTAACATCGCCAACACCTAACTTCAATTATTAACCCCTAATCTGCCGACCGGAGCTCACCGCTATTCTAATAAATGTATTAACCCCTAAAGCTAAGTCTAACCCTAACACTAACACCCCCCTAAGTTAAATATAATTTTAATCTAACGAAATTAATTAACTCTTATTAAATAAATTATTCCTATTTAAAGCTAAATACTTACCTGTAAAATAAACCCTAATATAGCTACAATATAACGAATAATTACATTGTAGCTATTTTAGGATTAATATTTATTTTACAGGCAACTTTGTAATTATTTTAACCAGGTACAATAGCTATTTAATAGTTAAGAACTATTTAATAGCTAAAATAGTTAAAATAATTACAAATTTACCTGTAAAATAAATCCTAACCTAAGTTACAATTAAACCTAACACTACACTATCAATAAATTAAGCCCCAAGAAATTCAGCTCTTTTGCCTGTAAAAAAAACCCATACAATACCCCCCCAACATTACAACCCACAACCCACATACCCCTAATCTAACCCAAACCCCCATTAAATAAACCTAACACTAAGCCCCTGAAGATCTTCCTACCTTGTCTTCACCCTACCAGGTTCACCGATCCGTCCTGAAGAGCTCCTCCGATGTCCTGATCCAAGCCCAAGTGGGGGGCTGAAGAGGTCCATGATCCGGCTGAAGTCTTCATCCAAGCGGGAGCTGAAGAGGTCCATGATCCGGATGAAGTCTTCATCCAAGCGGGAGCTGAAGAGGTCCATGATCTGGATGAAGTCTTCTATCAACGGCATCTTCAATCTTCTTTCTTCCGGATCCATCTTGCAGACCTCCGACGCGGAACATCCTCTTCTCCCGACGCCTACTAGCTGAATGACGGTTCCTTTAAGGGACGTCATCCAAGATGGCGTCCCTCGAATTCCAATTGGCTGATAGGATTAAGGTAGGAATATTTTGATTGGCTGATGGAATCAGCCAATCAGAATCAAGATCAATCCAATTGGCTGATCCAATCAGCCAATCAGATTGAGCTCGCATTCTATTGGCGTCGGGAGAAGAGGATGTTCTGCGTCGGAGGTCTGCAAGATGGATCCGGAAGAAAGAAGATTGAAGATGCCGTTGATAGAAGACTTCATCCGGATCATGGACCTCTTCAGCTCCCGCTTGGATGAAGACTTCATCCGGATCATGGACCTCTTCAGCTCCCGCTTGGATGAAGACTTCAGCCGGATCATGGACCTCTTCAGCCCCCCGCTTGGGCTTGGATCAGGACATCGGAGGAGCTCTTCAGGACGGATCGGTGAACCTGGTAGGGTGAAGACAAGGTAGGAAGATCTTCAGGGGCTTAGTGTTAGGTTTATTTAAGGGGGTTTGGGTTAGATTAGGGGTATGTGGGTGGTGGGTTGTAATGTTGGGGGGGGTATTGTATGTTTTTTTTTTACAGGTAAAAGAGCTGAATTTCTTGGGGCATGCCCCCAAAGGGCCCTGTTCAGGGCTGGTAAGGTAAAAGAGCTTTGAAATGTAGTAATTTAGAATAGGGTAGGGCATTTTGTTATTTTGGGGGTCTTTGTTATTTTATTAGGGGGCTTAGAGTAGGTGTAATTAGTTTAAAATTGTTGTAATATTTTTCTTATGTTTGTAAATATTTTTTTATTTTTTGTAACTTAGTTCTTTTTTATTTTTTGTACTTTAGATAGTTTATTTCATTGTAGTTATTTGTAGGTATTGTATTTAACTTATTTATTGATAGTGTAGTGGTAGGTTTAATTGTAGATAATTATAGGTATTTTATTTAATTAATTTATTGATAGTGTAGTGTTAGGTTTAATTGTAACTTAGGTTAGGATTTATTTTACAGGTAATTTTGTTATTATTTTAACTAGGTAACTATTAAATCGTTCTTAACTATTTAATAGCTATTGTACCTGGTTAAAATAATTACAAAGTTGCCTGTAAAATAAATATTAATCCTAAAATAGCTACAATGTAATTATAATTTATATTGTAGCTATATTAGGATTTATTTTACAGGTAAGTATTTAGCTTTAAATAGGAATAATTTATTTAATAAGAGTTAATTAATTTCGTTAGATTAAAATTATATTTAATTTAGGGGGGTGTTAGTGTTAGGGTTAGACTTAGCTTTAGGGGTTAATACATTTATTATAGTAGCGGTGAGCTCTGGTCGGCAGATTAGGGGTTAATGTTTGAAGTTAGGTGTCGGCGATGATAGGGAGGGCAGATTAGGGGTTAATACTATTTATTATAGGGTTAGTGATGCGGATTAGGGGTTAATAACTTTATTATAGTAGCGCTCAGGTCCGCTCGGCAGATTAGGGGTTAATAAGTGTAGGCAGGTGGAGGCGACGTTGAGGGGGGCAGATTAGGGGTTAATAAATATAATATAGGGGTCGGCGGTGTTAGGGGCAGCAGATTAGGGGTACATAAGGATAATGTAAGTAGCGGCGGTTTACGGAGCGGCAGATTAGGGGTTAAAAATAATATGCAGGGGTCAGCGATAGCGGGGGCGGCAGATTAGGGGTTAATAAGTGTAAGGCTAGGGGTGTTTAGACTCGGGGTACATGTTAGGGTGTTAGGTGCAGACGTAGGAAGTGTTTCCCCATAGCAAACAATGGGGCTGCGTTAGGAGCTGAACGCGGCTTTTTTGCAGGTGTTAGGTTTTTTTTCAGCTCAAACAGCCCCATTGTTTCCTATGGGGGAATCGTTCACGAGCACGTTTTTGAGGCTGGCCGCTTGCGTAAGCAACTCTGGTATCGAGAGTTGAAGCTGCGTTAAAAATGCTCTACGCTCCTTTTTTGGAGCCTAACGCAGCCTTTTTGTGGACTCTCAATACCAGAGTTATTTTTATGGTGCGGCCAGAAAAAAGCCGGCGTTAGCTCCGCGGGTCGTTACCGACAAAACTCTAAATCTAGGCCTTAGTGAACATGTATGAACTATATTTTGGTATCTGTCCATTTTTTGAATATGTACAATATAGTTGTATGATATTTAGATTTTATCCACTTTTTTAGGTTTGCCATGAAAAGATCTGCGACATGGATCATTTCAATAAAGATCAAAGAAGGGCTTTTACGGAAAGTTACACTCGCTATAGGAAAGATTTTGTAATAAAGGCACTGATGACCATAGCTGAAGCCTGTTCTGCATATGAGACAGAAATGATCCTGGCAAACGACAGAAAAAAGCAACAAGAGATCTGCACAGAGCTTAAAGAGAAGGTAAGTCAGATTACCATGCAAGACTGTGCTTACTACGTGATCCTAAGTTTAACTTTTAAAATATTTCCCTTTTGTATAGCTTGAAATTGATGCATCGTAATTGAAACAATATTTTAGGCATTACAGACGTTTGTTTGTTTTGCATTGCAAACAACAGCTTAGAAAAGAATGTACAGTATTTATGATTTGACGAGCTGAGAAAATCCATCTGCACTTTTGTTCAGTGACGTGCAGTGAGGTCAGAGGCTGGTGAGGCACTAGATATGATACAACGGAGAAACACATGTACAGAGGGCCGCAAGTACCCCCAACAGGGCAGGATTAAATGATAGCTGAACCAGTGCACAGGTGACATAATCAGGTGATGGGTGAGAGCAAGTTAGTAACCACTGAGTAACTGATCAGCTGATTACTTCACTTGTGCACTGATTCAGCTATAATAAAAACCTGGCCTGTTGGGGATACTTGAGGACCATTGTTGAGAAACACTGCATTGATTACCTGGAGAATAAAGCACACATACTCTGCTCACTGACACCCACGCACACTCTGCTCACATACACACTCACACAATTCTGTGGTACAGTGCCAGTTACTAAGCAATTAGAATGATACACAATCTCTTCTCTACTCACTACTGTATGGTAAAAATAGATATAATTTACCATACAAATTTTACACAAAGGACAAGTTATCAATACTGCCAACACAGCTGCTGCAATATGGTGTTCAAGAAACGCACATGCACATCCCACTTAGGTATGCTCTTCAACAAAGGATACCAAAAGAATGAAGTACATAATAATAAAAGTAAAATAGAAAGTTTATTTATTTATTTTTTGTGTGCAATGTCTATCTGAATGATGGAAATGTAATTATGACTTTCATGTTACTTTCAAAAACTAATTTGATTTGCTGACATGGGGCCAGTAACAGTTGATGCTAATTCTCAAAATATAAATAACTAGAAAAGTCTATTAAAATAGCATGCTCTACCTCAATCATGAAAGTTTAATTTTAAATGTCTCCCTTTGACTATGTGTTTAACCAGTTACTTTACAGTGGCATTATTTCTAAAAACATTTAACTGCAATAATTACATATATTTTTTAAATGACTCATCTCCTTTTATTAATATAAACTTGTATAAAATCAGCACATATTAAAAACACAATGCAACAGCTTTCAATTGATTTGTGAATTACAAGTTAACAGCAGTCTTTAAATAAATGGAGACACATAGAAAAATAAAAATACATACTGCATCCTCTGACTGAACAGACATAACATATATGGAGTTTGTACCTAATTAAATCAAATAACCATGAAAAAGGGAGGCTTAGCAATATTCAATGTCAAAAACTTTAATTTAAATAATGTGGACACTGCACACTTAACTTCAAACTCTGGGTTTTAAATTATGGATTTAAATTTGAATTGACCCTTTGACTTCCTGTCAGTATTGGGTTATGCTCACTTAGTGCCCCCCCTGTTAATGAGCTGCATCTGAACACAATTTGTGAATCACAAGAGATGTAGAATACTACTTTACTCTTCTGCTTGGTGTTATCTGTTCTTAGGTTACCTCAGCTTCCAGTTGTGTCACATGACCCTGCTCACTGCATCCTCCTTCTGATTAATCTATATATCCTTCACTTGCTAGGAGGCATCAAGAGGGGTGCCTCCTATTGTTCCCAATTTTTGCTGCTAATATATTGACAGAACACAGGTGGCGTTGCAGCACAGCTTTTCCTTTGACTTATGTACTGTAATGGAGAGAAGCGTTCCTGTACCTACCTCTCCATAGCATTACATGGGGGGAAATATATATTTTTTTTTTACTTTTTTTTTTTGTTTTAATTAAAATTTAATTAAGCTTTGACCACATATGGCAGGGTAGGCACTGCCTCCCCTGCCTCTTATGAGTGCACGTCCCTGCTTTTGTTCATTTCTGGTGTATTTTTCAGAAATACATATATATCGAATACATATACGTTGTATATTGGACCTGCAGAAATTATTAAATAAGCTAATAAAGACAGCACTCTCTGGAATTGTGTGTAACTATTTTATTTCAGGTGACATTTTAGGGACTGTCCTCTTCCTCACACCACACAACTTGAGAAAATACAGAGTATGTGGTCTTTATTAGATACTCTCTCTCTTTCTCTCTCTCACTCTCTCTCGCACGCTCTTGCTCTCTCTCTTTCTCTTCCTTGCAGCTTTAATGTGGTGACGTTTCTGGGACAATCACCCCTTCCTCAGACCACCAAGAACAAGTGAACAAGCAGTGTATTTAACCCTAAGTCCCACCCTCTTTGCTAATTGCGCCCAAACTTGTTGTCAAAGTAACATTCTTTTGTAAACAACATTCAATACACCCAATGTTAAAACCAACATCCAATGTGATACAAACACAATAACATAGAGTGTATGTAAACAGTCATAGCTCATCCTAACACAATGGCCTCTAGTTATGAAAGTCTGGCGGACCTGATCCGACAGTGCGGATCAGGTCCGCCAGACCTCGCTGAATACGGAGAGCAATACGCTCGCCGTATTCATCATTGCACCAGCAGCTCACAAGAGCTGCTGGTGCAACGCCGCCCCCTGCTGACTCGCGGCCAATAGGCCGCCAGCAGGGGGGTGTCAATCAACCCGATCGTACTCGATCGGGTTGTATTGTGGCAATGTCTGTCCGCCTGCTCAGAGCAGGCGGACAGGTTATGGAGCAGCGGTCTTTGTGACCGCTGCTTCATAACTGCTGTTTCTGGCGAGTCTGATGACTCGCCAGAAACACGGGGCATCAAGCTCCGTTCGGAGCTTGATACATATGCCCCAATGTATTGACATTGTATCCCAATGTTTAATGGGACAGTCAACTCAAATGTTTTTGATTTTGTAAAAAGATAGATAATCCCTTTATTAACCATTCCCCAGTTTTACATAGCCAACATGGTTATATTAATATACTTTTTACCTTTGTGATTACCTTGTATCTAAGTCTAAGCTTTTTCTGACATCCCCCTGATTACATGACTTTTGATTTATTATCTTTTGACTTGCATTTTATCCAATTAGTGCAGTGTCAGCCACAACCCACAGGCATGAACACAATGTTATCTATATGGCTCACATGAACTAGCAGCCCCCTGTTGTGAAAAGCTAATAAAAAACCATGTGATAAGAGGCTGTCTGTAGTAGCTTAGAAACAGGCAGCAATTTAGAGGTTTAAATGTTATAAAGTATATTAATATAACAATGTTGGTTGTGCAAAGCTGGGGAATGGGTAGTAAAGGCGCTATCTATCTTTTTAAACAAAAACAATTTTGGTGTTGACTGTCCCTTTAATAAATAAATATCAATAAATATATACAAATTATCCCTGTATTGCCTACTAGGTTGGTAACAACCTGTTTTGGGCCCTGTAACTGACATTTAAGAACCGAGTAAGAGGGGCAACTCTGTCTAGGCTTATCAGTTCTCTCTAAAGCAGGGGTGTCAAACTTGCGGCCCGCGGGCCTCATGCGGCCCTCAACCTAATTTTGTGCGGCCCACGCCACCTCCATGAAAAATATTAATTATAATATGCTTATTACTTAAAGAGCGAGTGCGCTTATTGTTAGGGATGCACATACATTAAAACATACGTTATTAAAAAGAAAAAGACAGATAAGCGCATAATGGTTTCTTTAACACATGCAGTTCATTACTATGGTAGCACTGATTTCCCACATCATTTCTGTCCATTCCTTTCCATCATTTTCTCTTTAACTAAAATCACATACTTTATATATATTTCTATGTATTTATTTTATATTATGTACAACAGGTATGTCTATCACTATTATAAACAGTGGGTCGCAGGTAGAGCATGTGTGTCACCTTCTTAAAAGCATTAGAGCACATTTCCTCAAGCCAGAGTAAGTTAATTAGGAGTTACAGAACACAATCTTTTGAAATGTATACAGTTATAGCAAATGCCACTGCACTGTTTAGCAATGACAAGATATGTAGGTAGTGTGCGGCCCACGTGAGTTGTACTTGTATGGAAAATGGCCCGCGACTAAAATGAGTTTGACACCCCTGCTCTAAAGGATCCCAATGTAAAATAAGGTTAGAAGGTTATATAGTTAAATCCTTAGGTAAAGCAAGACCTATATTATTGAAAACACATAATCATCATATCACAAGATATTAACCCATAAACCCTGTGTCAATAACCTGGGTCTCAATAGATATCCTAGTAGAGTATAATCTGGAGGAAGTATGAATAAATCCCTATAAACGTCCCTGTGCAATATACTGAGGTCTCACAAACATACGATCATAGACCCTTGTTTACAAGCAACAATCAGGCATCAATGACACAACCACTACTTACATATAGTGCAGGCAATAGCAATAGATTCAGATCCCAGAGAATAATCACACCCCCAGATCCTAAAGACAATTATTAGATGATAAGCATTGGTAATAATACATGTAGGAGGCCAGAAACTGAGCAATACTGTTTCCAAATATTGCATCTGAATGTTTTAATTAAATCTGCTTACACCGAACCATTTAAAAATATAACTCAGGTAACTAAAAGTGGCAGCCGGGCATGGGTATCTCTGGCTTAAAACCAGGGATCTCTATGCCCAGTCAAGCCATTGCAGGACCAAGGGGCATTATCAGTGTAGCACAAGATCAGAGCCATGAGGAATGCCACTAAAGCCATTTGCTGTCAGGCAGCATGTTAAAGGGATACTAAACCCAAATTTTTTCTTTCATTATTCAGATAGAACATGCAATTTTAAGCAACTATCTAATTTACTCTTATTATCAATGTCTTTACTATGGCATGGAGAGTCCACAAAACATTCTAATTACTAGTGAGATATTCACTCCTCGCCAGCAGGAGGATGCAAAGAGCACCCCTGCAGAGCTGTTAAGTATCACCTCCATTACCCATAGCCCCCAGTCATTCTCTTTGCCTTGATCACGGGAGAATGGCAAAGGTGGTGTCTGACGATTTTTTTTTAATCCTTTTATGGATACTTTAACCTGCAAGCAAGGATTGGGGTCTAGCTGTGTCCATGTCAATCTCTTTAGTAAGAGTAATGGTGGCTATTAGCAGTTAGAAGATGGCAAGGTGGTCTTTGCTTAACTTCTAACTTATTGCTACCCCTATTATAGAAAGCCAGGTTACTCTGTCCTTTCCTTTCTATAGGTCCCTGGTAGAAGTGGAGAAGCTGCCACACCCCAGAAAACAGTTCCTGTCTGAAAGAGCAGGATCCACAGGTAAGTGCTTTCCCTTCTAGGTTAGAAGGTACCGGCACTATAGGGGTTAAATCCTTGTGGAAAGCATTTGATTTCTGTTTTAGGGGCACTGCTAATATGTGAAGGAGGCATCATATTTTATTGGGGATCAGAGATGGAGAGTGTATGAAGTGTTTTACAGGTGTTTGCTTTAAACTTGTTTGGGGGCAATCGCTTTTCAGCTCAGCTTATTGGCCCAATCACTTTTTCTGTGGCTGCCGGTTTTCGCACTGTTTTTGTTTGACGCATTTTTTTTCCTATTGACCGCTCCTCCCCACTTCCGGTTTTTCGGCTTCTCTGTTCAGATTGGAGTTTGCCGCAGTGAGTGTGGAGGTTGCAGTTTCCTCTGCCTGCAGTTGTTTTTCAAGTGGATTTGGGCTGTTCCGGTAACAAGGAGGTGATCTTTGCTCCGGGTGTGTCCGGTTTTCTGTGCTAGTGGGATAGCAACTTCTTAAGGGTAAGACAGCTGAGCTGAGGGTTTTAGGTGTTTATTTATTAGGTATGTTTTTTACTGCTTCACATAAATAAACCTAATTTGTTTTTGTTTGTTTTTTTGGCCTTTAAATTTTTGTTAATTGTTAGGAACTAATTCCCAATTATGGACACTAATGCAGAAGTTGATTCTTCTGAAAAATGCTTATTGTATTTGGAGGCTAAGATAATTCCTCCTGTACAGTTTTGCTCTTCATGTCTAAATAAAACTTTAATGTTTAAAGTAGACTTGTGCAGCTTCGAAAAATTTGGTTCGGTTCGGATCGATTCGGACCGATTCGAATTTCGGTTCGGATCGATTCGAATTCGGAAGAAATCGAATGAATTAGTTTCTGATTCATTTAGATTCTTTCGGAATTCGTGGAAAATTCGGTTCGATTCGGTTTGAATCGATTCGGAATTTGGGTCAGGGTTAAGTGGGATGTGCTGTGTATTACACTAGAATACTGTACAATACTAGTGTAATACACGGCCATCCGAATCCATCCGAATCTACCGAATAAATTTGAATCGATTCGGATTTATTCGGTAGATTCGGCACTACTGCAATTCGGAAATTTGAATTGATCCGAATCTCCGAATTCGACAAATTCGTCCGAATTTCGATTCGGACCGAATCGAATCGCACATGTCTAGTTTAAAGATAAGATGTCTCTCCGTGAGCCTCCTGTCTCTCAAGATAGTGTTATCCTAGCAACGCCTCAGCTTTCCCCTCAAGCTTCCCAAGCTTCACACGCAGTGCCCTGCGGTCCCTCTCAACAACCTCCTGGGGCTGTAATTTTTACCTGGGAATTTAGCTGCGCAGATTACTTCTGCTGTTTTCACAGCTTTATCAGCTTTTCCAAAGGTTACTGGTAAGCGTAAGAGGAAATCTAAACATATTGATGTTAGTAAGGCTGACTCTGCTAAGGCTGCGTTAGTCAGTTTGTCTCAGTTATCTGATGAAGATGATTCTTCAGTGGCTTCTGAGGGTGAATGCTCAGATTCTGATACTGTAGTGACCAATTCTGCAGATTAAGAGGAGATTAATTTCAGATTTAAATTAGAACACCTTTGAGTTCTTTTGAAGGAGGTTCTTGCTACTTTGGAAGAATCTGACGCTTCTGTTGCAGTGAATCCAAAGAGGTCTAGTAAGCTTAATAGGGTATATGATGTAACCTTATCTAAGTCTTCCCAGTTCCAGACTGTATGGCAGATATCATAACTCAGGAATGGGATTAACCAGGGATTCCTTTTTCCCAGTCCCCTGTTTTTAAAAAGATATTTCCTGTTGCTGATGCTATTCATGACTCGTGGCACACGGTGCCCAAGGTAGAGGGAGCTATCTCTACTCTGGCTAAGAGAACTACTATTCCTATTGAAGATAGTTGTTCTTTCAAGGATCCTATGGATAAGAAGCTTGAGGCTTTTTTGAAGAAGATGTACATTCATCTGGGATTACAGTAGCAACCTGTTGCTAGTATTGCTACAGTTGCGGGGGCAGCATCTTATTGGTGCGATGACTTATCTAATCTTATCCTACTATAGAGGATATCCAAGACAGGGTCAAGACTCTCAAGTTATCCAATACCTTTATTTTGTGATGCCAACATGCAAGTTCTTAGGCTGGGTGCTAAGATTTCTGGTTTTACTGTTTTAGCTCGCAGATGTTACATCCAAGTCCAAGCTTTTATATTTGCCTTATAAGGGTAAGACCTTGTATTGTACAGGTCTGGCAGAAATGATTTCTGACATTACAGGTGGAAAGGGTTTTTTCTTACCTCAGGATAAAAAGAATAGACCTAAGGGTCACCAGAATTCAAATTTCCATTCCTTTCAGAACTTTAAGGGACAGAAGTCTTCCTCTTCCAAGTCGGATCAATCCAAGTCTTCTTGGAGGTCCAGTGAGCCTAGGAATAGGGGGAAGCAAGCCAAGAAGCCTTCTGTTGATTCTAAATCAACATGAAGGTACCACCCCGATCCTGTAGTGGATCAAGTGGGGGGCAGGCTTTCTTTTTTTCAGTAGGCTTGGATATGCAATGTTCCAGATCCTTGGGCCATAGATATAGTATAAGGATAATCAAAGTTCAAATGAGGTGCACAGACAGCCAGTTGTGATTACAAGTAATCTTTTCTTTATTGCAAGTAAAATATTCGCTCCCTTCAGGGATACAGGATATGCAAGTATAGTAGTGAGTGGAGGTAGCTTCACTCTAGTGACTGTCTGCTGACATGTTTCGGCGATGAAGCCGTAATCGTAGCTACAGTCTCAGGTGTACACCAGTCTAATAAACCTGTTCCTGGTACCTGATTGGTTTAAAAGTATAATTAAAACCACACCTAGAGTGAAGTTAACCCTCACTCTCTTTACACATAAGACATAATGGAATAGCAATTATCCATTGCTTATTGTGACATACACAGTTAGGAAATCTAAACTACATTGCATAAACAATCAATAAGTGAAAGAAATGTAAGTTTAAATAAACCTTGTAACCTTTTTTTATATAAAGACGCCAATGGATAAATATCGACTGATACAATGTAAGTCACATTTGCAAGAATGATAAAAACAAAACAAAAAGCATACACCATACATCAAGTGCCAATAGACCTTACATATATATATATAGAACCAATTAAATCTATATTTATATTCATACTAGCATATGTATAGGCCAAGCTCTTGCCTAGAATTCCACGAAATATATTTATATATTTACACATAATGCAAAAGCTAATTATATCACACATTTTGATGTATAGTGTTCAGGGTTCAAAGACCCTGTATATAAGCAGGACTTAAACATTGGGTACACAGACCCAGAACCAGAAAATCATTCGCTCCTAAAGCCTTCTCCCTGTTGTAAAAATTCACAGGCAATGCACTGTGCAAAATTGCATTTATAAGTTCCTTTAAAACTCAACCAAGATGAAACTTCATTGTTTGGATCCTTAAGTTGTGTGGGGGCAAGCAAGTTGCTTAGACTGGTCCCACGTCTAAAAGCACATCTGCACCCTTTTGTGACAATATCTGTCAATCCATCATCCGCTTTAAGAATATTAAAGTGTTTTCTAATAATATTGCAAATTTGATGGAATTGGTTACTGTACTGGGTGATGAAGGAAACTCCATCAAATGTGCTTTCCCCATCTTTTTTATTTTTATTATCAAGATATGTAACTCTGGGTTTAGCCCCAATATTAAGTCTGTGGTGGCTAACAACCACTCTTTTGTATCCTCTCTCACAGAACCTCTCCTCCAGCTCGAGAGATTGTCTCTCATAGTCTTCATCCGTTGTACAGTTTCTCCGGAGTCTGATGAATTGTCCTTTAAGGACAGAATTGAAGACTCTTTTCAGATGATTACTTCTAGCATGGAGGAGAGTATTCCCTGTGATTGGTTTCCTATATACTTTAGTATCAACGATATTATCGCTAATACCAACCAGAGTGACATCTAAGTAATTTATACTGACTTTGTTAAATTCAAAAGTGAATTTTAAGCCTATGTTGTTGTCATTTACTATAGATACAAAACTCTTAGCCTCCTCATCAGAGCCAGACCAGATCATCAGAAGGTCATCAATGTACCTTCTATAGTAAATGATCCTGTGCTTCCAGAGGTCACCACATCCAAAGATGTGGGACAGCTCCCACCAACCCATAAACAGGTTTGCGTAGGAAGGGGCAAATTTGGCCCCCATGGCTGTCCCACATCTTTGGAGGTAGTGAACTCCCTCAAAAACAAAGGCATTGTGTGTCAGTAAAAATTCAGTCACTCTGAGGATAAATTTACGGAAACCCGGACTAAAATTGGTAAACCTTAACAGACAAAAATTAAATGCTTCAAGGCCCTTGTCATGCGGAATGGAGGAGTACAGAGCCACAACATCAATTGTAAGCCAACTGTACCCCTCCCTCCACACAAACTTAGCCATTTCATTCAATAATTGCTTGGTATCTCTGAGATAGCTGTTTAAACCCTTAACCAGTGGCTGTAAAATTTCATCCAGCCACTGAGAAAGGGGTTCAAACAGAGAACCAATACCGCTGATGATTGGCCTTCCTTTGACCTCCACAAGGGACTTGTGCACCTTGGGTAAAAAAATTGAAGATGGGGGTAACTGGGAAATCTACCACCAAAAAATCCAAAGTGGGTTGATCAATAAAGCCCTCTTCCTTCCCATCATCTATTAACTGGGCTAGTTCACGTTTAAAGCGATGTGCAGGATTAAAATCCATTACCTGATATTGCGAGGGGTCAGTGAGTTGACGTAATGATTCCTGGATAAAGAAATCTCTATCCATTACCACCACTGATCCCCCTTTATCCGCTGAACGTATCACCAATTGGTGATTGCCCTGTAATTTATTAAGGATAAGAATTTCTTCTTTATTGAGGTTGGAAAACTTCCTTCTATTTGTGCTATAAGCCAGCCTATTTAGGTCTGTTTCAATTCTTGTCTGGAATTTTTCCAAAATAGTACCTCTGGTATGTATGGGGTAGAACTTGGAGGTGCGGCGAAAAGAGGGACCAGTATTGATATAGTCATCAGATAAAATGGACTCTGATGTTCCCTCTGTTCGCAGCACCTCCAAGTTTTCCAAGTCCCAGGCTTCTTCAAAAGTAAGGGGAGATACACTTTGATTTGGATTACTTACTGAATACTCTCTGTCTGGGGGACAATCGTCAGTTGTGGTAGAGAAATACTTTTTTAGCGTAAGATTTCTTATCAATTTGTTGACATCCACCAAGGTTTGGAAAAGGTTAAAATTATTAGCAGGAACAAAATTGAGACCATAACTCAAAACCTTATTCTCCAACTCATTGAGTGGGTATGAAGACAAATTCACCACAGAATTTAAATGTACTTGGTTTGTGACCTTCCCCGTCTGGGGGGTAGGGGGGGCTCTTTTAGGATTCCCCTTTCTCCCTTTTCTTCTCCCCCCCCTACGAATCTTTTTGGTGCTTTTGAAAAAACCTGTACAATTTCTGCCTGTTCCATTTTACCTATATTCAAGGGGTCTATGTTCCCCCTTGATTCTGGTGTATATTTGGAGCCTACACTGATTGTATGTGTTGTATTACTGGGTGCATGTGTTGTACCACTGGCTCCTACCTCTGTTTCCCTTTCCTCCCCTGATGACGAATAGTCCCCTGAGGATTCAGCCTCACTCTCATTAAATGTGACTTTTTTGGATTTTGAATCTTTACTCTTATTTTTATTTTTATTTTTGTTCTTGTTGCCCTTGGGATATTTTCTCTGATCATTTTCCCTCCTATAATTGGTTCTCTGTTTTCCATTCCAAATATAAATTTTATTGGATTCATAATCCCCTAAATCTCTCAAATACTTATCATGTTTGATATCCATAATAAGGGTTTTGGCCTCTGTCATAGCATTTTGCAAAATGTGATCAAATTTAGGGCTTTATTGATCAACCCACTTTGGATTTTTTGGTGGTAGATTTCCCAGTTACCCCCATCTTCAATTTTTTACCCAAGGTGCACAAGTCCCTTGTGGAGGTCAAAGGAAGGCCAATCATCAGCTGTATTTGTTCTCTGTTTGAACCCCTTTCTCAGTGGCTGGATGAAATTTTACAGCCACTGGTTAAGGGTTTAAACAGCTATCTCAGAGATATCAAGCAATTATTGAATGAAATGGCTAAGTTTGTGTGGAGGGAGGGGTACAGTTGGCTTACAATTGATGTTGTGGCTCTGTACTCCTCCATTCCGCATGACAAGGGCCTTGAAGCACTTAATTTTTGTCTGTTAAGGTTTACCAACTTTAGTCCGGGTTTCCGTAGATTTATCCTCAGAGTGACTGAATTTTTACTGACACACAATGCCTTTGTTTTTGAGGGAGTTCACTACCTCCAAAGATGTGGGACAGCCATGGGGGCCAAATTTGCCCCTTCCTACGCAAACCTGTTTATGGGTTGGTGGGAGCTGTCCCACATCTTTGGATGTGGTGAACTCTGGAAGCACAGGATCATTTACTATAGAAGGTACATTGATGACCTTCTGATGATCTGGTCTGGCTCTGATGAGGAGGCTAAGAGTTTTGTATCTATACTAAATGACAACAACATAGGCTTAAAATTCACTTTTGAATTTAACAAAGTCAGTATAAATTACTTAGATGTCACTCTGGTTGGTATTAGCGATAATATCGTTGATACTAAAGTATATAGGAAACCAATCACAGGGAATACTCTCCTCCATGCTAGAAGTAATCATCCGAAAAGAGTCTTCAATTCTGTCCTTAAAGGACAATTCATCAGACTCCGGAAAAACTGTACAACGGATGAAGACTATGAGAGACAATCTCTCGAGCTGGAGGAGAGGTTCTGTGAGAGAGGATACAAAAGAGTGGTTGTTAGCCAACACAGACTTAATATTGGGGCTAAACCCAGAGTTACATATCTTGATAATAAAAATAAAAAAGATGGGGAAAGTACATTTGATGGAGTTTCCTTCATCACCCAGTACAGTAACCAATTCCATCAAATTTGCAATATTATTAGAAAACACTTTAATATTCTTAAAGCGGATGATGGATTAACAGATATTGTCACAAAAGGGTGCAGATGTGCTTTTAGACGTGGGACCAGTCTAAGCAACTTGCTTGCCCCCACACAACTTAAGGATCCAAACAATGAAGTTTCATCTTGGTTGAGTTTTAAAGGAACTTATAAATGCAATTTTGCACAGTGCATTGCCTGTGAATTTTTACAACAGGGAGAAGGCTTTAGGAGCGCAAGTACTGGTGAAAATTTTAGACACTCTTCTTGTTTAAACTGCAGAACCAAGTTCGCAGTTTATTTATTAACTTGCACAGAGTGTGCAATACAGTACACAGGGCTCACAACGAGGGAGACAAGAGAGAGGATCAGGGTACATGTCTCTAATATCAAAGCTGGCAAATTGACCACTCCTCTGGTTCAGCATTTCAAGATACATCATAATAAAAGTCCCAGGACACTTAGATGGACCATTATTGAGCAGGTTAAGTTGAACAAGAGAGGTGGGGATAAGGAAAGATTGCTGGCAAAGAGAGAGGTATTTTGGATACACAGACTCAGAACCAGAGTCCCGGAAGGTCTAAATTCAGAATTTGACCTAATTAATTTTTGGGAATGATTTTCTGGTTCTGGGTCTGTGTACCCAATGTTTAAGTCCTGCTTATATACAGGGTCTTTGAACCCTGAACACTATACATCAAAATGTGTGATATAATTAGCTTTTGCATTATGTGTAAATATATAAATATATTTCGTGGAATTCTAGGCAAGAGCTTGGCCTATACATATGCTAGTATGAATATAAATACAGATTTAATTGGTTCTATATATATATATGTAAGGTCTATTGGCACTTGATGTATGGTGTATGCTTTTTGTTTTGTTTTTATCATTCTTGCAAATGTGACTTACATTGTATCAGTCAATATTTATCCATTGGCGTCTTTATATAAAAAAAGGTTACAAGGTTTATTTAAACTTACATTTCTTTCACTTATTGATTGTTTATGCAATGTAGTTTAGATTTCCTAACTGTGTATGTCACAATAAGCAATGGATAATTGCTATTCCATTATGTCTTATGTGTAAAGAGAGTGGGGGTTAACTTCACTCTAGGTGTGGTTTTAATTATACTTTTAAACCAATCAGGTACCAGGAACAGGTTTATTACACTGGTGTACACCTGAGACTGTAGCTACGATTACGGCTTCATCGCCGAAACATGTCAGCAGACAGTCACTAGAGTGAAGCTACCTCCACTCACTACTATACTTGCATATCCTGTATCCCTGAAGGGAGCGAATATTTTACTTGCAATAAAGAAAAGATTACTTGTAATCACAACTGGCTGTCTGTGCACCTCATTTGAACTTTGATTATCCTTATCCTGCGGAACCGAGGTTGCACCAGTTTCCAGTGTGCTACATCTGCTATCCTCAGCGCACCGATCCTGGTCTTGGCTATTGCCGGGACACGCATAGCACTATCGAGGAGAAAGAAGTTCTGTGTACCGGAAGTTTGCCCAGTGACGTCACACGCCATCGAAGGTGGATCGAGCAGAGGAGACCGGAGCGGTCAGTGAGAGCATCAATTGCCGGATCAGCTCCATGTGCACCTGGTTTGCACATACGGAGGGTCGTTTTTCCTGCTTTTCCACAGGTCAGGCTTAGTGATACTGGACATTGCCTAACCAGGAGAGGGTTGAGAGAACTACTCGCTATTTAACAGTACTTTACCAGTTAACATAGGTGCCGACACACATTGACTGTTTCCATAGATATAGTATCCCACGGTTACAGAATAGGATTCAAATCTTGTCCTCCCAGGGGCAGATTCCACCTGTCAAGGTTATCTGCAAACCAGATAAAGAGAAAGGCCTCCTTAAACTGCATAAAGGACCTTTCATCCCTTGGAGTGATTGTTACAGTTCCTCTAGAGGAACAGGGTCTAGGATTCTATTCAAATCTATTTGTAGTTCCCAAAAAGGAGGGCACTATTCTGGGCCTAAAGTATCTCAACCAATTTTTCAGGGTTCTGTCCTTCAGTTCATGATGACCATAGATCTGAAGGACGCGTATCTTCATGTTCCCATTCATAAGGATCATTACCAGTATCTAAGTTTTGCCCTCCAGGACAAACATTTCCAGTTTGTTGCCCTTCCTTTTGGCAATGCTACAGCTCCAAGATTCTGGGGGCTCTTCTGGCAGTGGTGAGGTCCCAGGGTATTGCTGTGGTGCCTTATCTAGACGACATCCTAGTTCAAGCGCCATCTTTTCATCTAGCAAAATCTCATACCGAGATGCTGTTGTCTATTCTATGTTCTCACAGGTGGAAAGTGAATCTGGGAAAGAGTTCCCTTGTACCAGATACAAGGGTGCGTTTCTTGAGAACAATCATAGATTCCCTGTCCATGAAGATTTTTCTGACGGATGTCAGAAAATACAAACTTCATGTTTCTTGCCTCTCTCTCCAGTCTGCTATTCGTCCATCTGTGGCTCAATGCATGGAGGTGATTGGAGTGATGGTTGCCTCCATGGACATCATTCCTTTTGCTTGGTTCCATCTGAGACCTCTGCAACTATGCATGCTCAGTCAATGGAACGGGGACCACTCAGATCTCTCGCAGAAGATAAATTTGGATTTCCCAACAAGAGACTTTCTCTCATGGTGGATTTCACAGGACCATCTGTCTCGGGACACTTGCGTCCTGAGGCCTTCCTGGGTGATTGTGACCACGGACACCAGCCTGTTGTGCTGGGGAGCAGTTTGGGGTTTCTTAAAAGCACAGGGTCTGTGGACTCCGGAGGAGTTGAGAGCAATTTTCTATGCTTTAATAGATTGGCTTCAACTAGCTTTGGTCCGATATATCAGATTTCAGTCGGACAACATCACCTCGGTGGCCTACATCAACCACCAGGGAGGAACTCAGAGTTCCTTTGCAATGAAGGAGGTGACTCGCATTCACCAGTGGGCAGAGTCTCACAATTGCCTTCTTTCTGCCATCCCCATACCAGGGGTGGACAACTGGGAGGCGGATTTTCTGATTAGGCAGACTTTTCCTCCTGTAGAATGGGCTCTTCAACCAGAGCTTTTCACAATGATAACTAGCAGGTGGGGGGGGGTTCCGGAGTTGGATCTGATGGCTTCTCATCAAAACGTCAAGCTTCCAAAGTACGATTCAAGATCAAGAGATCCTCAAGCCATTCTGGTAGATGCTCTAGCGGTTCATTGGAGCTTCAATCTAGCATACCTGTTTCCTTCATTTGCGTTGCTTCCACGAGTAATTGCTCGCATCAGAGAGAGAGAGCTTCTGTGATTCTAATCTGGTGACAATGTCAACTCTTCCGCCATGGAGGTTACCTTTCAGGAAGGACCTTTTACATCAGGGTCCCTTTCTTCATCCGAATCTAGTTTCTCTGAAGCTGACTGCTTGGAGATTGAATGTCTAAGTTTGGCTAGACGTGGCTTTTTTGAGAAAGTTATAGATACTATGCTTCAGGCTCGTAAACCAGTTATTTGCAGAATTTACCATAGGGTATGGTTTAAATACCTTTTATTGGTGTGATTCAAAGGGTTTTTCTTGGAACAAAGTAAGGGTTTCCTCGAATTTTGGCTTTTCTTCAGGAGGGCCTGGAGAAGGGTTTGTCATTGTCAGTCAGCACTTTAAAGGGCCAGATTATTGCACTGTGTATTCTTCTGCATATACATCTGGCAGTTCTGCCAGATGTTTAGTCTTTTGTTCAAGCCTTGGTCAGAATCAGGCCTGTGTTTAAATCTATTGCTCCCCCTTGGAGCCTAAACCTTGTTCTTAGAGTTTTGCAGCAGGCTCAGTTTGAGCCAATGCATTCTGTTAATATTAAATTATTATCTTTGAAGGTTTTGTTTCTCCTTGCTATTTCTTCTGTTCAGAGAATTTCAGAACGTTCGGCTCTGCAGTGTGATTCCCCTTACCTTATTTTTCATGCTGATAAGGCGGTCCTTCATACTAAGCTGGGGTTTCTGTCTAAGGAAGTGTCGGATCGCAATATTAATCAGGAAATTGTGTTCCCTCTTTTTGTCCTAACCCTTCTTCCCAGAAGGAACATCTTTTGCATAACTTGGATGTTGTGTGTGCTCTTAAATTTTATCTTCAAGCAACTAAGGATTTTGGGCAGTCTTCTGCCCTGTTTGTTGTTTTCTCTAATAAATGTAGGGGTCAGAAGGCCACTTCTACTTCTCTTTCTCTCTGGTTGAGAAGTGTTATCCGTTTAGCTTATGAGACAGCTGGACAGCAGCCTCTTGAGAGAATTACTGCTCTTTCCACTAGAGCTGTTTCATCTTTATGGGCTTTCAAAAATGAAGCTTCTGTGGAGCAAATCTGCAAGGCGACCACTTGGTCCTCCATACATACTTTTCCCAAATTCTACAAATTTGATACTTTTGCCTCAGCTGAGGCTTCTTTTGGGAGAAAAGTTCTTCAAGCGGTGGTGCCTTCAGTTCAGGTCCGCCTGGCTTGTTCTCCCTCCCTATTCATTCTGTGTCCTCTAGCTTGGGTATTGGTTCCCACTAGTAATTAGATTGTTTTGTGGACTCTCCATGCCATAGGAAAGAAAATTTATTTCCAGGCATGGAGAGTCCACGACCCACCCTTATTCAAGTTAGGACTGCAGTTTTTTTGTACAGTACTCAGGCACCTCTATACCCTTGTGTTATCCACTTTTTCTGTTTTCCTTCGGCCGAATGACTGGGTGTTATGGGTAAGGGAAGTGACACTTAAAGGGATTAAATTAACCTTTCATTATTTATATAGAGCATGCAAATTTAAACAACTTTCCAATTTACTTCCATTAAAAAAGTGCACAGTCTTTTTATATTTAAACTTTTTGAGTCACCAGCTCCTACTGAGCATGTGCAAGAATTCACAGAATAAGCGTATATGCATTTGTGATTGGCTGATGGCTGTCACATGGTACGTGTATGCATTTGTGATTGGCTGATGGCTGTCACATGGTAAAGGGGGAGTGGAAATAGACATAACTTTTAAAATTGTCAGAAAAAAAAATCTACTATTCATTTGAACTTCAGACTAAGTGCTATTGCATTGTCTTGTTATCCTACATTTGTTGATTATGCAAATCTACTGTGTCAACTGGTCCTTTAACAGCTCTGCTGGGGTGCTCTTTGCCTCCTCCTGCTGGCCAGGAGTGAATATCCCACTAATAATTAGAATGTTTTGTGGACTCTCCATTTATCAGGTAAGCATAAATTTAGTTTTTTCTTTGTTTTTTTGGTGTCTTTATTTAAAAAGCAGGAATGTAAAGTTTAGGAGCTGGTCTATTTTTGGTTCAGAACCTGGGTTATGCTTGCTTATAAGCAAGCGCTATCCAGGGTGCTGAACCTAAAATGGACTGGCTACTAAGCTTTCATTCCTACTTTTTAAACAAAGATAGCAAGAGAACAAAAAAACATTGCTAATAGGAGTAAATTAGAAACGTGCTTTAAATTGCATGCTCTATTTGAATAATGAAAGAAAAAAAATGGGTTTGGGTTTAGTATCCTTTTAATGATCACAAAAGCAGTGCATCTATTGCCATATTGAGACCATATGTGTTTATAGTGTTGAGCTTGTGGATCCATCTGGCCTCTAGCTGTTTTTTTATGTTGGTCACCACCCCTCTTCAAGGAGGGGGGGGGCATGGTCAATTAGCAGAATATGCAAATCAGAAACTGTATGATCCTTTTGCGACTGGCTGGTCATGTGCTTTGTTCTTGATTGCTGTTCTAATGGCTGAATGGTGTTTGACCATCCTAGTTAGAATGTCATCTGTGGTCTTTCCAACATAAAACATTCCACAATTGCAGTTCAGGAGATACACCACAAATCTAGTGGTGCATGTCAAATAATATTTAATGTGAAATTGTTTGTTGGTATGGGGATGTCTGAAAGTGGAACCAGGTATCATCCCATGGCAGGTTGTACAACTCGGGCATCTAAAGCTACCCTTTTTGCAAGTTTGAAGCCATTTCTGTTGTACATAGCAATGGGTTGGATCAGCATTCATAAGCTGGTCACACAGATTTCTCCCTCATCTAAACTCAATTCTTGGACTGTCTAATCACATAAAGGGAAGCTGTGTGTCAGTGGACAAAATTTCCCATTTGTCCCTCAGGATCTGTCCCCGCACCCCTTTGCCACTATTATACGTGTTGGTAAATGTGAGGCACTTGTCTGTTGTTCTCTCATGTTTTTTTTTGAAAGAACAGTAACCTGTGTATCCATTGCTAAATCCACAAGGTATTGTTCTAAAATGCATTGGTCATACCCTCTGACCACATATTTCTCAGTCATCTTTTGCAAATGTTGTTGCTCATACATGTGTGTATATATATATATATATATATATATATATATATATATATATATATATATATATATACAGTATATATATATATATATATATATATATATGTATAAATTAAACATAACTTAGAGGACATGTACTCTCACTGAAAGAAACAGTGCAGGGTGTTCTAATATAATTCCGTTTAACCAGTGCAGATAAGCACTCACTGGACAATATCAGATTATTATAGTGAGATTTTGGACAGTAAAAATTACACCAATAAAAAACATACATTTGCATATTAAGCTGCAAGCAAAAAAACTGTGTTACAAGGCCATACCTAACTCGGCTAGATTACGAGTTTTGCGGTACAGCTATACTACTGAAAAATTGGCCATTGCGCATGGAATGGCCGGGAACGCATATTACGAGTTGCGGTGGTATAGCTATACCGCAAGCATTTTAGCCTGTAATGCAACGTCCATTTCGCACTTAAAAAAATGACGTTTGAGTGCAGGATTTTCATAGCTCCTGTATTACAGGTTGTGCGGTCCAGCTAAAATGCTTGCGTTACAGCCTATACCGACACAATCCATAGCGCCATCTGAGAGCAGTAGTTATGGATTTTGCAAAACAAAAATGTTTCACAAAACTCATAATTAAACTGTTACAAAGTACACTAACACCCATAAACTACCTATTAATCTCTAATCCACCGCCCCCCAACATTGCCGACACTATATAAACCTATTAACCTCTAAACTTCCGCTCCCCGACATCACCGACACTAATAAAACTTATTAACCCCTAATCCGCCGCTACCCCGACATTGCTGATACCTAAATAAACCTATTAAAATCTAAACTGCCGGCCCCCCACATCGCCATTACTATAATGAAGTATTACCCCCTAAACCTCCAGCCCCCCACATCATAACTACTAAACTAAACCTATTAACCCCTAAACCGCTGGCCCCACCACATCACAAAACACTAAATTAAACTATTAACCCCCCTAACTTAAAAATTAAAATTACAATATAACTATCTTTAAAAAAATAAAAACTTACCTGTGAGATAAAAAAAAAATAAGTTTAAACTATAAATTAACCTAACATAACTATTCTAATAAAATAAAAAAACTACCAATTAAAAATCTAAATTACAAATTTAAGAAAACCTAACACTGCGAAAAATGTAAAAAATCTTAAATTACAAAGAATAATAAACACTAAATTATGAAAAATAAAAATAAGATTACAAAAAAATAATAAACGAAATTATCAAAAATAAAAACAATTACACCTTATCTAATAGCCCTATAAAAATAAAAAAGCCCCTCCAAAATTAAAACACCCCCCTAACTTACAATAAACTACCAATAGCCCTTAAAAGGGCCTTTTGTAGGGCATTGCCCTAAGTTAAACAGCTCTTTTACCTTAAAAAATTACTAAGTCCCCCCTAAAAGTAAACCCCCTCACCCAACCAACCCCCCAAAATAAAAAAAAACTAATTCTTAAAAATCCTAAGCTACCCATTGCCCCCAAAAGGGGCATTTGTATGGGCATTGCCCTTAAAATAATCCAAAAAAATGAAAAAAAAATCCTAACACTAACCCCATAAAATCTACTCACGGTTCCTGAAGTCTGGACATCCATCTTCATCCAGGCGGCATGAAGTCTTCATCCAGGTGGCAACACGTTCATCATCCTTGGGGACATCTTCTATCTTCATCCCGGCGGCGCGGAGCTATCCAAAATGGCGAAGACATGCTGCGTGGAGCGTATTCTTCATACAGTCACCACTGTGCACTGAAGTTAAATGCATGGTAGCCGTTTCAAAAGGGCATACATTGCATTCCTATTGGCTGATTTGATTCTTCTAATTCAAATCAGCCAATAGGATGAGAGCTTCTGAAATCCTATTGGCTGTTTAAAACAGCCAATAGGATGAGAGCTACTGAAATCCTATTAGCTGATTTGTTTTTATTTTGGGGGGCTTTTATATATTTTATAAGGCTATTAGATTAGTTGTAATTGTTTTTATTTTTGATAATTTTGTTTATTTTCTGTAATGTTAACGTTTTTTATTTTTCGTAATTTAGTGTTTAATATTTTTTGTAATGTTAGATTTTTTATTTATTTTTTCGTAGTGTTAGTTTTTTTTTAATTTAGGTTTTTAATTGGTAGTTTTTTTTAATTTTATTAGAATAGTTATGTTAGGTTAATTTATAGTTTAAACTTAGTTTTTTTTATTTCACAAGTAAGATTTTATTTTTTTAAAGATAGTTATATTGTAATTTGAATTTAAAGTTGGGGGGTATTAGGTTTAGGGGTTAATAGTTTCATTTAGTGTTTTGAGATGTGGGGGGTGGCGGTTTAGGGGTTAATAGGTTTAGTTTAGTAGTTACGATGTGGGGGGCTGGTGGTTTAGTGGTTAATACTTTTTTTAGTGTTTAGTGTTGGCAATGTGGGGGTTTAGGGGTTAATAGGTTTATTTAGGTGTCGGGGTGGCGGATTAGGGGTTCATAACTTTTATTAGTGTCAGCAATGAAGTAGAGCGGCGGAATAGGGGTTAATAACTTTCATTAGTGTCAGCGATGTAGTGGAGTGTGGAATAGAGGTTAATAACTTTTATTAGTGTCGGGGAGTGGCGGAATAGGGGTTAATAATTTTTATTAGTGATGGGGGCAGCGGATTAGGGGTGTTTAGACTTGGAGGTCCATTTATCAAGCTCCGGATGGAGCTTGAGGGCCCGTGTTTCTGGCGAGTCTTCAGACCGCTGCTCCATAACGCAGTCCGCTGGAATTCAACCCGATCAAGCACGATCGGGTTGATTGACACCCCCCTGCTGGCGGCCAGTCTGCAGGGTGCGGCGTTGCACCAGCAGCTCACAAGAGCTGCTGGTGCAATGCTGAATACGGAGAGTGTATTTCTCTCCGCATTCAGCGAGGTATGTCGGACCTGATCCGCACTGTCGGATCAGGTCCGACATACCTTTGATAAATATCCCCTTGGGGTTTATGTTAGGGGTGTTTTGTTTAAACTTAACTTTCTTTTCCCATAGACATCAATGAGGTTGTGTTACGGCGAACTCCCATTCTGCGATCGCAGGTGTTAGTTTTTTCTAAACACTCACTCCCTATTGATGTCTATGGGGGAAAGCGTGCACAAGCACGTAAACTCAGCCCTTGGCTTTTGTGGGGTATGGAGCTTAATGCACCATAACGCACACCACAAGGAGGAGAGTGCGGTACCGCTCATTTTATTGCGTTCCTTACGCACCCTGTATAGTGCAAAACTCGTAATCTAGGTGAGTTTAAATAGTGTGATCCAGTCTAATGGCATCTGAAATTATGCATATGCTCATGGGACAGAACAGCTCAAAACTGTACGTTCTCACTGTACAGGACAGGATTCTTCAAGTAAATCCCCTTCTGTACAGTGAGAAATTACAGTTGTGTGAGAATATAGCAGAACATTAGTTTCAACGGTAGAATTCTCTCTATTTTACAATACTCATTTTACAGTGTGAGAAAAGTTTAAAAGCATAATGTTGTAAACGGGAAAAGTAGTAAGTAGATGTAAAATCCCGTGCTATCGGCTAAATTACGAGTTTTGAGGTATGAGTAAAAAAAGCAGCGTTAAGACTCATGCAATTTTCGTAAAGTCTTTTTTCCATGGGACTTCTATAGCGCCGTTATTACAAGCTTTTTTTTGGAGGCCAAAAAGTGAGCGGTACATCCTATCCCGCAAGATTCGTAACGCATTCTAAAGTCAGTAGTTATGAGTTTTACACTACAAAGCCGTAGCATAAAACTTATAACTAAAGTGCTAAAAAGTACACTAACACCCATAAACCACCTATTAACCCCTAAACGCTGCTTTTTCACTACCGCTGCTATTACCAGTCTTGTAGGTACAGCTGTCCCGCACACTTTTTTGGCCGTACCGCAAATTAACTAAAGTGCTAAAAAGTACACTAACACCCATAAACTACCTATTAACCCCTAAACCGAGGCCCTCCCACATTGTAAATACTAAAATAAAATTATTAACCCCTAATCTGCCGCTCCAGACATCGCCGCCACTATAATAAACATTAACCCCTAAACCGCCGTACTCCCCGCTTTACAAACATTAGTTAAATATTATTAACCCCTAATCTGCCGCCCCCAACATCGCCGCCACTATACTAAATTTATTAACCCCTAAACCTAAGTCTAACCCCTAACACCCCCTAACTTAAATATAATTAAAATAAAACTAAATAAAACTTAATATCATTACCTAACTAATTCCTATTTAAAACTAAATACTTACCTATAAAATAAACCCTAAGCTAGCTACAATGTAACTATTAGTTATATTGTAGCTAGCTTAGGGTTTATTTTTATTTTACAGGCAAGTTTGTATGTATTTTAACTAGGTAGAATAGTTACTAAATACTTATTAACGAGTTACTAACTACCTAGCTAAAATAAATACAAATTTACCTGTAAAATAAAAACCTAACCTGTTTTACACTAACACCTAACCTTACACTACAATTAAATAAATTACCTAAATTTAAAGTACAATTACCTAAATTACAAAAACAAACAAACACTGAATTACACAAAATAAAAAATCCAAGATATTTAAACTAATTACACCTAATCTAATAGCCCTATCAAAAAAAAAAAAGCCCCCCCAAAATAAGAAAAAAAACCTAGCCTAAACTAAACTACCAATAGCCCTTAAAAGGGCCTTTTGCGGGGCATTGCCCAAAGGAAATCAGCTCTTTACCTGTAAAAAAAATACAAACAACCCCCCTAACAGTAAAACCCACCACCCACACAACCAACCCTCCAAATAAAACCCTAACTAAAAAAACCTAAGCTGCCCATTGCCCTGAAAAGGGCATTTGGATGGGCATTGCCCTAAAAAGGGCATTTAGCTCTATTGCTGCCCAAAGTCCCTAATCGAAAACTAAAACCCACCCAATAAACCCTTAAAAAAAAAAACCTAACCCTAAACACTAACCCCCGAAGATCCACTTACAGTTTTGAAGACTGGACATCCATCGTCAACGAAGCCGGGAGAAGTCCTCAACGAAGCCGGTAAGAAGTCTATATCCAAGCCTGGAGAAGTGGTCCTCCAGACGGGCAGAAGTCTTCATCCAGACGGCATCTTCTATCTTCATCCATCCGGCGCGGAGCGGGCCCATCTTCAAGACATCCGCCGCGGAGCATCCTCTTCTTACGACGACTCCCGATGAATGAAGGTTCCTTTAAGTGACGTCATCCAAGATGGTGTCCCTTAGATTCCGATTGGCTGATAGAATTCTATCAGCCAATCGGAATTAAGGTTGAAAAAAATCCTATTGGCTGATGCAATCAGCCAATAGGATTGAGTTCACATTCTATTGGCTGTTCCAATAAGCCAATAGAATGCGAGCTCAATCCTATTGGCTGATTGGATCAGCCAATAGGATTGAAGTTCAATCCTATTGGCTGATTGCATCAGCCAATAGGATTTTTTCAACCTTAATTCCGATTGGCTGATAGAATTCTATCAGCCAATCGGAATCTAAGGGACACCATCTTGGATGACGTCACTTAAAGGAACCTTCATTAGTCGGGAGTCGTCGTAAGAAGAGGATGCTCCGCAACGGATGTCTTGAAGATGGACCCGCTTTACGCTGCTTTATTGCAGGTGTTAGGCTTTTTTTCAGCCGACTCTCCCCATTGATGTCTATGGGGAAATTGTGCATGGGCACGTACAACCAGCTCACCACTGACTTAAGTAGCGCTGCTATTGGAGTGCGGTATGGAGCACAAGTTTGCTCTACGCTCACTTCTTGTCTTTTCACACCAGGTTTATAAAAACCTGTAATACCAGCGCTGTAGGTAAGTGAGCGGTGACAATAACCTGCAAGTAAGCACCGCACCCCTCTTACCGCAAAACTCGTAATCTAGCCGTATGAATCTTAATTCTGGAGCAAAACCTTGCTAAATTAAAAACACATATTTTTAAATTAAATAGAGTTTGAAAAAGTATAATAAGCAATTTAACAGTTTTAAATGTATAAATAATAAATCCTAGCTTATGCACTGTATACCCCATAATGCACTAGCTCAAATGGATTAACCCACGTGTGGGCTAAGCTCGTTTTGAGCTTTTTGTTGCAGTTCACCTTTAACCCCTTTTAATTTTTTTAACTCCTGACTCAATAAATTATATTATGTAATTTTATTTTTCTAAGGTCTATCATCAAAACCTGTGTGGATAAATATTTGTAGTAGGTAACCTGTCTGAAATAAGCTGAAATTAAGAACATTTCACTGTTTTTTTTTCAACTGTTTTATTGCAGGCATCTTAATTTGATAAATTATCAAAAAAAGTATCTTAGAATTTACGGTACTGTTTTCAGCAATTAAACAGTTCTATCCACTATAGAAATTAAAATGGGGTACACAAAGCACACATTTACAGAAAGTAAGTTGCATTGCTTAAAATGTTTTTTTAATTCTAAGCAAAGAGCCATTTTCCACTTATTATTACATTGTCTTTTTTGTGCTAGCAATACATGTAGCCCCTCATTTGATGCGTCAAGGAGGGTGTTCTTTCCAAAAAAAATGTACTTTATTTAATGTATCTTAGTTTTCCCCAGGTTTCTACACAGCTGTCTGATTGTAGACATAACCCATAAAAGTTGAAATGCTATTTATTTTTAGACGATTTCAAGATTGCCATGTCTGCAATTAAACAGTTCTAGGCAGCCACTTGGAAAATTAAAATATGGTACACAAAGCACACATTTGTAGAAAGTACCCCCTTTCGCGCATCAAATGAGGGGATACATGTATCTCTAGCACCTAACTGAGGTGCACAACAATTAATGGAATAGGTGCTTTGCATAAAAAAATATTTTATTTTTAGCAAAGTGCCATATTCCACTTATTATTACGTTGTCTGTTTTGTGCTAGGAATACTTGTACCCCCCCATTTATGCGCCAAAGGGGTACTTTCCAAAAATGTGTACTTTATATAATGTATCTTAATTTCTCAGTTGGCTAAAGCTGTCTGATTGCAGACATAACAACGTAAATTAAAAGACTATTTTTAAAAAAATAAATAATTAAAAAACATTTATTCTCTTTACAAAAATAAATAGATATTTTTTAAAGGAATTATGTTTGCTAGAAAATATGTACTTTTTACTGCAAAAAATAAGCTTCTTTGCAAAAAAAATACAGAAGTTTTGAAAGTGATCATGGAATTAAAAATCTAATATTGGTTCGTATTGTAAAAGGGAATGCAAACATTTCTTAGCTAGGTGATCACTGCTGTAACGCGAGTTACCACGGTTGATCATTTAGCTATAATACTGAAACCAATATTTATTTTTCAAAAATAAACAACTTTATCTTTAGAATATGTATTTTGGGGGTCTCTAGGCAATTTTTATTTTTATTATGTGCCTTTAGAGACCACAAATCCATTTTATAACAACATGAAATACTTTTCTTTCAAAATTTAAATATTACCCACATATTTTTGATATTTTTGAAAACTCAAACAGTGGGATTATGAAAGTAAACAAACACCCCCTTCAACATAAAGTCATGTGCCAATATATATTTGATTATGGGGAGTATTTAGAACTAAAAACAGGTGCTTCACTGATTTATTACCTATAGATATAGATAATAAGCACTTAGCTGTGATGTTATAGCTTTCCAACCTGTTATCCAGGTTGTGGACACAGTGGGTCTTGGGGAGAAAGATATTTAATCACTTTAGGTTCTGCTATCTGTGCTAATAAGCCTTCACTTATATAGCTAGCTTCCTGTTTTAAGTTCAATTTGGCATATTTTGTTGTACCAAGGTCATGCACTTGTATAGGGATAAATAGATCCTCTTTAACTCTCTCAATCCCTGCGAGATATTGAGCGTGGCCCCCCCTTAGGGATTTTATGATCCCCCTTGTGGAGAGATATGGTTAATACATCGCCGTCTAAGGAAATATTCGCTATCTTTCCAGGCGAAATTTTAAAAGTATTACTATCAGAGCCACTTTAAAGGAGTCTGATCATCTATTTTGTAAAATAGTGATTTCAGGTACAGAGTTGTTCTGAAATGAATCTCCACAGCATCTGGTTTCTCTTCCCACCACCGTGACAGTTATGTCGGGGGCGAGATATACCAGATTTCTCATAATTGATAGGCCTTTTAACTTGTGACCAATTACATTATTTATGCAATCAATTATGGTGCTTAATCGCTTCAGGAGATCACTACCAATAATTAAACGATCAGTTGGCAGATCCACTATAATGACGGGGTGTCTTATGACCCTGTTCCCCAGTTTAAATTTTAGCCAGGCCGTACCGTAGACTTTTAGAGAGTCCACCCCCCACTGCCTATTAGAGAACCCATCAAATTCTTTTATTTTAGGTTTGAGGGGTGCTAGCTCATTTAGCTGTGTGTAGTACCTGTGGGATTAAAATAGTTGCCTGTGACCCAGTATCAATTAATCCCATGATAGGGTTGGAGACTGAATCTTGCAACTCAGCTAATACATAATATCTCCCTGCAGTTTCTACCATTCACACATAAAATTGGCATTATCATACATCTGTGGGCATCGCCACGTGTTACCTGAATCCAACCATGTTTCCGATGCAAAAGGAATTTCATACCTACCGGTCTCCTCTATGACAGGGTCGGCTGTATCTTGTGTACTGCATCTGTGGAAATAAGGTTAGGAGAACACTGCAAAGGAAAGATTGGTTAATTGCTTTCAGGCCGAGGTTGCTCGTCATCACAGCTAAATATCGTCCGGTTCCGGTCTGTGGGGAGAGAACATGATTAGTACATTGACATTTATCATTACATTTTGTATATCTCTCTCCTCCCTTTCAGGTGATACTGCAGTATTTATGACTGTGTCTTGGTCCACCTGCTGACCACTGGCTGTACCCCTAAAAAGTATTGTTCGGTTGCTGAGCCGTAAAGGTTGACTCATATTAGCGAATTGTTAGCTAAACTGATTTAACTGGGTAAAAAGCATATCTAACCCAATTGTACAAGTTACCTCTACCCCTGGGCCTATCTCTTGGTGCCCCATAATAATGATTCCTGGACCATTGGGTTCCCCAGAATCAGGGCCGCTATTTCTATTTTGGCGTGGTTGCCCCTGGGGTTCAGCTTGTTCAGTATTAGTACTTTGGGGAGTATTATATACTTGGGGGTTGTCTGGTTACCCTGAGAATATCTTCGCCATCTATTGTATCTACCCTTGCGCGATACCAATTATTTGGTGAGTATTCTCAGCCATGTTGGGGAAGGGGTAGAGTTAAACCTCTGTGGAGTTGGCCTGTTTTGACTGGCCACCTCCACATAGGTTTTCTTTTTAGACTCCAAATTGAGGGGGCTAGGTGACAAACCCTAGTTTCTGCCACAATTTTGGGTTTTTGATTCCCTTTTCACCCCCTGTTTCACTGGACTGCTGATAGAGTATAACTTTGTACTCTCTTTGATCAGCCATTCCAATGAGCAGTCCCTCATCAAAATCTTTAGCTAAATTAATTTTGATGGGTGTAGGCAGATTATCTTCAGCCATACTGTACGCATTTTTCAATTCAGAAAGGAACTCGATGGGACTTTGATTCGCACTACATTTTAAACCATATACAGCTATTTTCGCCACATTTTTAGTGCAATGTTGCCCGAATTCTTTTCTGCATTGTCGTTTTATTTCACTCCAGGAATGAATATTCTTATCCTTTAGTGAAGTAAAGAATTTGTGATGTTTACCCGTCAAAATACCCAGGGCAGAAGTTTAATTTTTTAATTTCTCACTTGTAACATTCATTATAGCTAATGCATTTTTCAAAGGCCTCTAAGTGATCAATTACAGAGGTTTGTTCCCTTGCTGGAGAATACAGGTACGGCACCCTTTATGAAAGTAATTATTTTATGGGAGTCATACACCTATTAGACGTGCTTTGGACTCCTTATTAGAGTTTCCCTCACCCCGCACCAGCTGAGTTACAGCAAGTTCCCTGGATTTACATCATGAGGTGATTGTCTATTTGGGGAAATACTATTTCTGACCCAATAGGGGTCATTTGTCTACACTCTTCCATATATTTCTGCACTTTTGTCCCTGCGCGTTCTCTAAGGGAGGTTAGGCATTTTCTGTATATTCTCACTGTTAACATAGGGGTTTTTCATTATGGTGATATGACCTTTTTAATATCACTTACGGCTAGATTTAGAGAGTTTTGTCGGTAACGACCCGCGTAGGCTAACGCTGGCTTTTTTCTGGGCCGCACCTTTAAAATAACTCTGGTATTGAGAGGTCCACAGAATGGCTGCGTTAGGCTCCATAAAAAGGAGCCGTAGAGCATATTTAACGCAACTTCAACTCTCGATCCCAGAGTTGCTTACGGCCAGCCTCAAAAACGTGCTCGTGTACGATTCCCCCATAGGAAACATGGGGCTGTTTGAGCTGAAAAAAAAACCTAACACCTTGCAAAAAAGCCGCGTTCAGCTCCTAACTGCAGAGCCCCATTGTTTGCTATGGGGAAACACTTCCTACGTCTGCACCTAACACTCTAACATGTACCCCGAGTCTAAACACCCCTAAACTTACACTTATTAACCCCTATTCTGCCACCCCCCCCGCTATCGCTGACCCCTGTATATTATTTTTAACCCTAACTGCCGCTCGTCCGTAAACTGCCGCTACTTACATTATCCCTATGTACCCCTAATCTGCTGCCCTTCATAACACCCGCCGACCCCTTATATTATATTTATTAACCCCTAATCTGCCCCCCACAACGTCGCCTCCACCTGCCTACACTTATTAACCCCTAATCTGCCGACCGGACCTGAGCGCAGCTACTATATAAGTTATTAACCCCTAATCCGCCTCACTAACCCTATAATAAATAGTATTAAACCCCTAATCTGCCCTCCCTAACATCGCCGACACCTAACTTCAATTATTAACCCCTAATCTGCCGACTGGAGCTCACCGCTATTCTAATAAATGTAATAACCCTAAAGCTAAAGTCCTATCCCTAACACTACACCCCCCCTAAGTTAAATATAATTTTAATCTAACAAAATTAATTAAATCTTATTAAATAAATTATTCCTATTTATAGCTAAATACTTACCTGTAAAATAAATCCTAGATATAGCTACAATATAAATTATATTTATATTATAGCTATTTTAGGGATTTCATATTTATTTTACAGGTAACTTTGTAATTATTTTAACCAGGTACACTAGGCTATTAAATAGTTAAGAACTATTTAATAGCTAAAAATAGTGTAAAATAATTACAAATTTACACTACACTATCAATAAATAAATTAAATACAATTCCTACAAATAAATACAATGAAATAAACTAACTAAAGTACAAAAAATAAAAAAGAACTAAGTGTACAAAAATAAAAAAATATTTACAAACATTAGAAATATATTACAACAATTTTAAACTAATTAACACCTACTCTAAGCCCCCTAATAAAATAACAAAGCCCCCCCAAAATAAAAAAATGCCCTACCCTATTCTAAATTACTAAAGTTCAAAGCTCTTTTACCTTACCAGCCATGAACAGGGCCCTTTGCGGGGGCATGCCCCAAGAAGTTCAGCTCTTTTGCCTGTAAAAAAAACATACAATAACCCCCCAACATTACAACCCACCACCCACATACCCCTCAATCTAACCCAAAAACCCAAATCCCTTAATAAGCCTAACACTAAGCCCCTGAAGATCTCCCTACCTTGAGTCGTCTTCACCCAGCCGAGCCAAATTCTTCATCCAAGCGGAGCAAGAAGAGGTCCTCCATCCGGTAGAACTCTTCATCCAAGCGGGGCAGAAGAGGTCTTCCCATCCTATTGAAGTCTTCATCCAAGAGGCATCTTCTATCGTCATCCATCCGGAGCGGCAGCATCCTGAAGACCTCCGACGCGGAACATCCATCCTGGCCGACGACTGAACGACGAATGACGGTTCCTTTAAATGACGTCATCCAAGATGGCGTCCCTAGAATTCCGATTGGCTGATAGGATTCTATCAGCCAATCGGAAATAAAAGGTAGGAAAAATCTGATTGGCTGATTCTGATTGGCTGATAGAATCCTATCAGCCAATCTCAATTCGAGGGACGCCATCTTGGATGACGTCATTTAAAGGAAACCGTCATTCGTCGTTCAGTCGTCGGCCAGGATGGATGTTCCGCGTCGGAGGTCTTCAGGATGCTGCCGCTCCGCTCCGGATGGATGACGATAGAAGATGCCCTCTTGGATGAAGACTTCAATCGGATGGAAGACCTCTTCTGCCCCGCTTGGATGAAGACTTCTACCGGATGGAGGACCTCTTCTTGCTCGCTTCAATGAAGAATTGGCTCGGCGGGTGTGAAGACGACTCAAGGTAGGAGATCTTCAGGGGCTTAGTGTTAGGTTTATTTAACGGGGGGTGTTTGGGTTAGATTAGGGGTATGTGGGTGGTGGGTTGTAATGTTGGGTGGGGGGGTATTGTATGTTTTTTTTTTAAAGGCAAAAGAGCTTAACTTCTTGGGGCATGCCCCGCAAAGGGCCCTGTTAAGGGCTGGTAAGGTAAAAGAGCTTTGAACTTTAGTAATTTAGAATAGGGTAGGGCATTTTTTTATTTGGGGGGCTTTGTTATTTTATTAGGGGGTTTTAGAGTAGGTGTAATTAGTTTAAAATTGTTGTAATATATTTCTAATGTTTGTAAATATTTTTTTATTTTTTTGTAACTTAGTTCTTTTTTATTTTTTGTACTTTAGTTAGTTTATTTCATTGTATTTATTTGGTAGGAATTGTATTAATTTATTTATTGATAGTGTAGTGTTAGGTTTAATTGTAGATAATTATAGTTATTTTATTTTTATTTATTTATTGATAGTGTAGTGTTAGGTTTAATTGTAACTTAGTTAGGATTTATTTTACAGGTAAATTTGTAATTATTTTATCTAGTTTAGCTATTGTACCTGGTTAAAATATTTACAAAGTTACCCTGTAAAATAAATATTAATCCTAAAATAGCTATAATATAATTATAATTTATATTGTAGCTATATAAGGATTTATTTTACAGGTAAGTATTTAGCTTTAAATAGGAATAATTTATTTAATAAGAGTTAATTAATTTCGTTAGATTAAAATTATATTTAACTTAGGGGGGTGTTAGTGTTAGGGTTAGACTTAGCTTTAGGGGTTAATACATTTATTAGAATAGCGGTGAGCTTCGGTCGGCAGATTAGGGGTTAATGTTTGAAGTTAGGTGTCGGCGATGTTAGGGAGGGCAGATTAGGGGTTTAATACTATTTATGATAGGGTTAGTGAGGCGGATTAGGGTTAATAACTTTATTATAATAGTAGTGCGGTCCGGTCGGCAGATTAGGGGGTTAATAAGTGTAGGCAGGTGGAGGCGACGTTGAGGGCGGCAGATTAGGAGTTAATAAATAATAATATAGGGGTCGGCGGTGTGTTAGGGGCAGCAGATTAGGGGTACATAGCTATAATGTAGGTGGCGGCGCTTTGCGGTCGGCAGATTAGGGTTAATTATTGTAGGTAGCTGAAAGTGAGCGTTAAACCCTTTTTTGAGTGACTCAAATACCAGCAAACGCTGGTTTTCACGGCTATCCGCCAAACTCCAAATCTAGGCCTTAGTTCTCTCTGGCTTTGCACAAGCTGTTTATTTAACTCTTGTACCTGTGCTAGTAAGTCTATGTTATGCTTATCTAAGGTGGTTTAGGTTTTGGGCAAACTCATCCATTTTATTTTTGGCTATTTTTAACTCCTCTTCGCATCTGCGTGAGGAACGAATACTACATTCTAGCTCCTGTATTTGCAATTCTTTGTCTATGACACAAGCGACATTTCATCAATAATGCATATCACAAGGGGCCAAGATTTTAGTATTAGTTCGTCTCGCTTTTTGAGAGTCTTGCATTGCTTAATCATTAATAATTCTTGGAATAATTCATTGTTTTCATTCCACATATTATTAACGGCAATATTTTTAGCCTTAATTTCAAGCATATCCATAAAATCATTTAGTTCACCCCACAATATTAAAACTTCTCTTTAATGTGGCCTATAATGTCCTTCTTAAGGACCTGACCTCTAGCAAGGGGTATTGTGATGAGACCATTTTCAACGCTATGTACAGAATTAAATGAGTCATTCCTAGTGATAGACATTATTATATTGGTTTAGTATTTAGTAAATTAAAACACTAGTACAATTTTTTACCAATAAAAAGAGAGAAGAAAAAAAATTATATTTAAAAAAAATAATAATATTGATTTTGAAATATGAAAAACTAATATTTTTATGAATTTTTTAAATATGAAAAATCAATATTTGTATTATTTTTTCAAAATTAATCTTTAACAATATTTCAAAATATCAATATCAATCTCGAAATATGAACATCAATATTTCAATCTTCAAAAAAAAAAATTATTTTCAAAATATTAATCTCGAAATATGATTTTTTTTCTCTCTTTTATAATAATTTCTATTTACTACAAATATATGATATCAATATGATAAATATTAATAATATCTCATGCAAGTGCCTCCATATAATATGTCAGTATATTTATAAGAATCTCAGTAGTGCTCTCCAGAATAATATGTTAGTCTATGCAGGGTTATAACACAATAGTATATAATAATTATCCTTTAAATAAATAACCCTCAATCAATATGCATCTACTAGAAACCATAAAATTAATATTAAATACCTAAAAAAATTTCATTAGTTAATATCTATGAACATATTGGAATATATTTGTAATACCAGAATATGAAACACTATTATACACGTTTAAAAACTATTAAGATATGCAATACTTCTTACAAAGCTCATAAAAGTTTACCTTTAAATCTAGCCTTATTTACAATAGCCTTTTCATTCAATTACCACAATGAGATTCTAAGTAATATACTCAGCTATTTACCCACACTTTACTCTAATACAATTCACTTTAAAAACATCAGAAATTTCACAGATAAATTACTTAGCCTACAAGATACAATTTGACACTATACAGGGCTATGGATACCAGTTTTAAAATACAATTTATTTCTTTAAGTCTGCTACATACAGGCAACAATGAATGTTTGCCTTTAAATGTTTTGCATACAAAAGGCAAGCTAAGAGCTATTCAAGACTATGAAATATACAGTTTAAAACACAAATTGCTCTCTTCAATCTAACAACAATCTTTTAATACTTTACCAGGATGAACACCAATCGATATCCAATATCTCTCAGCAGGTTTAATCTCACCTCAGAAATACCAATGTCAGTATATTAATGAAAATCTTAGTAGTGCTCTCCAAATAATATATCAGCTTATGGGCAGGTTATAACACAATATATTTAAATAATTATCCTTTAAAATAAACCCTCAATCGATATGCATCTACTAGAAACCATACAATTAATATAAATACCTGAATTCTTTTATTTAGTTAATATCCATGAACATTTTGAAATATATTTGCAATACCAGAATATGACACAATATTATATACGTTAAAACCAACTATTAAGATATGCTATCTTTCTTATAAAGCCCAGAAAAATTTTCCTTCAAAAATCAGCCTTATTTACAAATAGCCTTTCATTCAGTTAACACAATGGGACTAAAACCTTTAACTTTTAACATCCAAGCAATACAATCCTAAACAGTGCTTATAAACAATAGGATAATATATATATATTATGCTATTTAACTGCAATTTATCCTAATACAATATTGATTTAATACACCAGAACTTTCACAGATAAATTACTTAGCCTACCAGATACAAATTTAAACAATACCTAGGCTTATGAAATATTAACTTGAAATACAAACTGCTTCTTTAAATCTTTCAACTGTACTTTAAACTGCAGTGATTTAGAATTTAACTAATAGTATTACCAATAACCTTGAATACGTTACCAGGGTAAAGGGCAATCGATATACAATATTCCTTGATAGGAATTATTTTACCTCGATCACAATAAGTGTATATCGCAATCAATGAGAAAGGTAGATTAGCTTTGCTTGAGTAAAGTGGTATTTCGCGCCCAATAAACCAGTTACAAGTTTAGGCTAGCAGAAATCTTCCTTCCTTTTCTCCATCCTGCATTCACTTTATATTAGTTTTTCCATCATGGGTAAATTATGGGTGGCCCTCCTTGTCTCTTTTGATTGGGGTATTTTGAATACCTGATGGATTAGCCCTTAACGGAGGTTGAGCAGGTTTACCATGGCAACGCATCTTTTGAACAGTTAAATTCCCTTAACTGTGCCTACCGGTATGGCCCTTAGGTGGCAGCAGATATACAGACAAAACAAATTCACCTTTAAAATTTCTAAGCATTTTTAACAGTTAATTATTCTCATAATGGTTATTTAATCAGATCACACTCTCTGCATTAATCATATATAACCCGAATTATAGATGGGTAGTATTAGATTATTTTTTTCTGATTATTCTGATACAAAATATGTTATATTATTAACATTGTATTATATTAAGGCAATTTAATACTGCTAATTATTAGCTTAAATGTATTACAATTTTATCAGTATCCTGGCATTTCTATCCAAATAACAGCCTATTTCACATTTCCAATAGTTCTTGCCTGCATGCACTCCTCTATGATCCATCTGAAAATAGAAAATGAATGTTATATATATGCACTTCAAATATGGGATTATAAAAATGGTTATTTAATCTATACTAATTCTGAATTCATTTCCTATATAAATATCCCATGCAGCAATTACCTATTTAATATATGTGTTTAATTTCAATATATTTCATGTGTTTAAATTTAATTTCATATAAACGACCGTCACATATCCATTAAAAATAAATATATTTTCTTATAATGCTGAAGTGTATTCTACTTGCCGTATAACATAGTTGATTTAAAATTTCATTGTGAGCCATGTGCTTTCTCTGTGTTATCCTCCCCAGACTCTTCGTCTTTTACTCACCACATGGGGGGTCTTTTTGTACCTGAGAGTAATGCTGACATTCTCACAAAACATGTCATTTGAAACTAGACTAACAGGTTCCTCTGTGAGGAGTAGGGAGTTTATCACACATTTCAACTTTGAAAAACAAATGGTATCCTGAGATGGTTGTCAAAGTTTGACAAGCCGAAATGTTTAGTTCCCTCATTGGGGTGTTTTAGAATAATTTTGCATCTAAATTGGGGAAGAGCTGAACAATGAGTTTGCACTTCCAATTAAGAGCAAATGTTGCCTTTTGAATAACCTTACATGTTCAGTGGGGGGAGAATTACACATGTTTGAAGTCAGGTTTGTCTGACAGAAATGAATCATTTCTACTGACCATCAGATCTGAATACATATAAATTGTATTGCATAGCCTTAAAATATATGATTATAAATATATATATTTATTAACCTTACATATACCTTGACTCCAATAAGTATATTTTGCAATCAATGGGAAAAGGTAGACCAGCTTTGCTAAAGTACTGGTACTTCACGCCCAACAAACCAGTTACAAGTCAGCTCAGCAGAATCCGTGTCTCCTATCTTGCTTTAAGCTTTAAGCTTATATGTGTTTCCATCATGGGTGAGAATATGGGAGGCCCTTTTTGGAAACCTGCTTTGTTATTGGTTACCTGGATAGTCTTATCGGATTGGCCCTTGGAAATTTCATTTTTAACAACCTAAGAAAGCCTTCTGGCTGTAATTCTCGCATCATAACACCGGGGGCAGCGTGATAAAACAACACAGCAATACATTTACTATCCAACATTTTAACAATTCATTATTTCTATGAAATGGTTATTCATAGACCATAACTTCCTGCATCAATCACTCACAATATTAATTATAGATGGGGGCAGCATCATATCATCTCTCTGATTATTTCAATATGAAACATCATGTGTCCCCCAACATCATACTATATTAAAGCAAATTAATACTGCTAATTATTCTGAAATTAATGGTATTTATACATCTGTTATATATGTATTCACTCAAATACAGCATGTTCTACATCTCCAACAAATTTTGCATGCATGAATCTTGTCTAGGGTCCATCTGAAATAAAAATAAGTGTTATTAATCATTTATTTTTAGGTCCACAAATATTCTTAAAAAAAAATACAGATGTTAAGACATTTTATGCTTTATATATATATATATATATATATATATATATATATATATATACAACACACATATTCATTTCTATGCAGTATCTTGTATTTATCATCTTTGAAAAAAAATAATACAGAGGTTATTATTCTGACACAGTTAAACATTTTAGAGTGACTAAAATAGTCACCTATCAAGCTTAGCAACTACTCATGTAATATTAGAAGATTAGACAATCTCCCAAATTTCTATATTCAATACATTCTGAGACATACATTCAAATATGTTTATTTGCTTTATTTTTAGTAAATTTCAAAGTTACAATATAACATATGTCTTTGCTGGCCAAGTTTTCATTGCCCCACTTACATAGCATGGGGTCAGTTTGCATGTGAAATGTAAATGGATACTTTCTCACAAAACATCTCACCTGGGACCAGACTGCCAGGCAAACGTTGTGATTTTATAACATATTTCCAGGTAGTGACCACATGGCCTTTGAAATGGCTGTTAAATTTAATTAAACCAAATGGTCTTATTTTCCTCACTTGTGTGTTTAGAATAACTTTGCATACTAAGAAAGAACTGAACATGAGTGAAGTAAATTTTTCTGAATGAATGAATCATTTGCTACTGACTAGCCAAATATATGATATATATATATATATATATTCATCTTTACTTATACCTTGACACGTATTATGTCCACCCCGCACATCAATAAATGCTGACAGCATATGCTGTCGGCATTTATCATTGCACTAGCAGTTCTTGTGAACTGCTGGTGCAATGCAGCCCCCCTGCAGATTCACGTCCAATCGGCCACTAGCAGGGGGGTGTCAACCAACCCGATCGTATTAGATCGGGTTGATTTCTGTCCGCTGCCTCATAGTAGGCGGACAAGTTATGGAACAGCGGTCTTTAGACCGCTGCTTCATAACTTCTGTTTCCGGCGAGCCAAAACAAGGGGCCGCAAGCTCCATACGGAGCTTGATAAATATGCCCCATAGTATGAAGATGAACCCTAAGAGGCCACTGTTGTAGTTTATGAAGTCCTTTATGAGCTGTTGCAAAGACTTTACCAGAGTATTTCTCTTTGGTTAACATTTCCAGTGTTAAGTATCGGTCGAGTCCTAGTTTCCTAGTTGTAATGCCCAACTTGTAATATGGGTTCTAGCGGTAAAAAAATCACAACCTTATGATCTAAGTTACACTATTCATGGTAAAAATTGTGCTCCACTTGTAACCTTGGCCATAATGCATAATAAATAGAAATGTGAAAGTATAGTTTACATTAAAAATCGTGCTATGATATTCCGCAAGACACAGACACGCTAAAAGCATACTGAAATTCTAGTGTTTACTAAATGTAATTCTATGGAAATCATAATGTGCATGATGGGCTAAAATTATAATGATGATAAAAGTAGCAGCAAGTGATGATAAATAAACATACGTTTAATACTAAACACTCTGAGATACATAATAGGCTTCTGTCTTCACAATAACAAGTCTCTCAAACATTATCATAGTCGTGGCCTAATGATACTATAAATTCATATAATTATGGTGTAAGAAAGTGAACAGTATACCAGAATAATTGAGCAATGCTGGTACCCAGGTATATGAGTCTTAAAGTCACCAAAGACCAAAGTGGTAGGAACGTTTTTACACACAGTTTAAATGGTCCCACAGGTTATACATCCATATATGACAACAAAGGGCAGTGGGCTGTCATCCTATTTATGTATGCAGCAGCCATCTATTGACCATTGTGTCTAAATAAACATGTTTACAGTTATTTTCTTACAATATCAATGAAAAGTTTTGGCTTTTATAGTTTTAGACTATAAATATTGTGTGACTTGCACAGTTGTTGGTTTCAAAACATATTGGCTGTGGGTTGAATAAGATTTGCTATCGTTTTAACAGAAAGGTTTGACGTATTTGCAGTTGCAGGGAAATGCTATTTTAGTACATAAGCACTAATTGGTTTTCAGAACATATTGTTGTGAGTTGAATGAACAACAGTACTATATTTGTAACTCTGTCTGGTCATGTTCTTATTATGTATGGCTTTTGAAACAACGTACATATTTTATAGGGAAAAATATATTTTTATTACCAATATTTAAATACTAAGGGCTAGATTACAAGTGTGGCGCTAAATTATCTTGCTCCCGCAAGATGGGCAAATTTGACCGTGTGAGGGAGCGCAATAATTAACCAGCTCTGAAAGTAACCAGAGATCCGATCTCTGGTTAATTTTCTAAAAGCGCCCCAAATGCCCTCAAAATAGAGGGCATTATAGTTTTTTATTTTAAAAAAAATGTAGCTTTTTTTTTTTAAATTAAAAAAAAACTGCACTAGGCAGTTTTGGGGCTTTAAAGTTGTTGAAAGTGCCTACTTAGCTCTTCGCTGCGTGAGGTTCTGATGCCATCACAGATGGCATCAAAACAAGGCTCCCATGGGAGCCTATGAAAGCGCACTCTCGTGAGCTAATGCTTTCCAGCAATTCACACTGCTGTAAACTTGTAATACGAGTGCAAAGTGGAGCACAAATATCGCTTTTAGCTAAAGCAACATTTTGCACTCCACTTGTAAGCTGTCTCTAACTCAGTTGTACAAAAGCCTGAAAAAAAACCCTGCTGCTAGCCTTAAGGAAATTTGAAGCTTAAACACTTTACTCAACCGACTCCCAAATGTAGAAATATTGAGCTCCTAGATATTAATGTATTTAATTTGTATGCAGGTTTACTTACATTCTGTGCTGGAGATGGGAGGGGAGAACAGAATTTGCTTTTAAAATTTAAAAACATGTAAAAATATTGCCTGGCATTTTTACATTTAAGTAATAACTAAAACTCTGGCATTAACAAAAATGTGTTTAAAAAAAACAACTGCTGGGTTCTTAACAAAAAGATCCAGACATTAGAAGAAAGAGTGCCGCTTGCTGGGCTATCATTCAACACCACGGGCAAGATTACATGTGCCGACTTTTTAAGCGGTTTTTAAGCGGTTTTGGTATCACATATACAGTGCCGCATATATATATATAAAATAAATGCGGCATGTATATTTCACCCATCGGCCGCAATTTTTACTCCTGTAAGCTAACATAGAACCGCGTTGCAAATCAGTATCACATATTCAGCACAAGGACTTACACAGGGAAAATTGAGATATTTTACTCCATTTTCACCTCGCCACACATAGGCAGGCGCAGCAAGCCTTGCGCTGAGTATGTGAGCACCGTAACTCCCTGAAATAATAACTAACACCTAACGTATGCGCAATTATTATCTATCTCCTGTCAACCGTCATCCTCCAACAGCAATAAATAATAAACTATATTAACCCCTAAACCGCCACCCCCCCACCAACGCAATAAACTTAACCTATTAACCCCTAAACCACCAAACCCACACAACGCAAATAAATAATTAAGGCCCAGATTACGAGTTTTGCGTTAGAGGCTATTTGGTGCTAACAAGCAGTTTTCTCTCACCGCTCACTTACCTGCAGCGCTGGTATTACGAGTTTTCAGAAACCGTATTAATAGACAAGAAGTGAGCGTTGAGCAAAATTTTGCTCCTTATCGCACTCCAATACCAGCGCTGCTTAAGTCAGCGGTGAGCTGGTGGTAACGTGCTTGTGCATGATTTCCCCATAGAAATCAACGGGGAGAGCCGGCTGAAAAAAAGTCTAACACCTGCAAAAAAGCAGCGTAAAACTCCTTAACGCAGCCCCATTGATTCCTATGGGGAAATAAAATTTATGTTTACACCTAAACACCCTAACATGAACCCCGCGTCTAAACACCCCTAATCTTACACTTATTAGCCCATAATCTGCCGCCCCCAACATCGCCGACACCTACATTATAATTATTAACCCCTAATCTGCAACTCCGGACACCTCCGCCACCTACATTATATTTATTAACCTCTAATCTGTCGCCCCCAATGTCGCCGCCCACCTACCTACACTTATTAACCCCTAATCTGCCGCCTCAATGTCGCCGACACTATAATAAACATATTAACCCCTAAACCGCCACACTCCCACCTCGCAAACATTAGTTAAATATTATTAACCCCTAATCTGGCGGCCCCTAACATCGCCACCACCTACCTACTTTTATTAACCCCTAATCTGCCGTCCCCAACATCGCCGCCACTATATTAAAGTTATTAACCCCTAAATCTAAGTCTAACCCTAATCCTAGCACCCCCCTAACAAATATAATTTAAATAAATCTAAATAAATATTCCTTTCTATTGTAAGGTGTATCCAGTCTACGGGTTCATCCATTACTTGTGGGATATTCTCCTTCCCAACAGGAAAGTTGCAAGAGGACACCCACAGCAGAGCTGTCTATATAGCTCCTCCCCTAACCCCCACCCCCAGTCATTCTCTTGCAACTCTCGACAAGGGAAGTATCAAGAGATATGTGGTGACTTAGTGTAGTGTTACCTTCAATCAAGAGTTTGTTATTTCTCTTGTAAGGTGTATCCAGTCCACGGATCATCCATTACTTGTGGGATATTCTCATTCCCAACAGGAAGTTGCAAGAGGACACCCACAGCAGAGCTGTAATATAGCTCCTCCCCTAACTGTCATAGCCAGTCATTTCTCTTGCAACTCTCAACAAGCTAGGACGTTGTAGGAGAGAGTGGTTAAATATAGCTAGTTTATTTTCTTCAATCAAAAGTTTGTTATTTTAAATAGTACCGGAGTTGTGCTATTTTAATCTCAGGCAGTAAAATAGAGAAGAATCTGCCTGAGGTTTCTATGATCTTAGCAGGTTGTAACTAAAATCCATTGCTATTCCTCACATATGTCCTGAGGGGATTACACAGATGAGGTAACTTCAGCGAGAGAATGGCGTGCAGTTTATTCTGCTATCAGGTATGTGCAGTTATAATTTTTTTCTAGAGATGGAAAACACTAGAAAATGCTGCTGATACCGGATTAATGTAAGTTAAGCCTGAATATAGTGATTTAATAACGACTGGTATCATGCTTACTCCCAGGGGTAATACCCTTATGATATTTACAATATAAAACGTTTGCTGGCATGTTTAATCGCTTTTATATATGCCTTTTGGTGATAAAACTTTATTGGGGCCTAGTTTTTTTCCACATGGCTGGCTTAAATTTTGACTAGAAACAATTTCCACTGTTGTAGTATAAAAGTTACAGGTTGGTGGCAGTTAAAATTACAAACTGTGACATCCAGCTTCCCTCAAAGGCCCTCTGAATGCTATAGGACATCTCTAAAGGGCCCAAAGGCTTTCCAAAGTCGTTTATTGGGGAAGGTAGGGCCACAGCTTGCTGTGGCAGTTGGTTGTGGACTGTTAAAAAACGTCTATTTCGTTTTTTTTGATCCGTTTTATAACTAAGGGGTTAATCATCCATTTGCAAGTGGGTGCAATGCTTTGTTAGCCTATTATACACACTGTAAAAATTTCGTTTGATTTACTGCATTTTTTTCACTGTTTTTCAAATTGACAAAATTTGTTTCTCTTAAAGGCACAGTACCATTTTTTTATATTTGCTTGGTAACTTGATTTAAAGTGTTTTCCAAGCTTGCTAAGTCTCATTGCTATTCTGTATAAACATGTCTGGCATAGAAGAAACTCCTTGTTTATTATGTTTAAAAAGCCATGGTGGAACCCCCTCTTAGAATGTGTACCAATGTACTGATTTCATTTTATGCAATAAAGAACATTTTCTGTCTTTAAAAAATGTATCACCAGAGGAATATGACGAGGGGGAAGTTATGCCGACTAACTTTCCCACGTGTCAGACCCTTTGACTCCCGCTTAAGGGACTCACGCTCAAATGGCGCCAAGTACATCTAGGGCGCCCATAGCGTTTACTTTACAAGACATGGCGGCAGTCATGGATAATACACTGTCAGCGGTATTAGCCAGACTACCTGAACTTAGAGGTAAGCGAGATAGCTCTGGGGTGAGACAAAATGCAGAGCATACTGACGCTTTAAGAACCATGTCTGATACTGCCTCACAATATGCAGAAGCTGAGGAAAGAGAGCTTCAGTCAGTGGGTGATGTTAATGACTCAGGAAAGATACCTGATTCTAATATTTCTACATTTAAATTTAAGCTTGAACACCTCCGCGTGTTGCTTAGGGAGGTTTAGCTGCTCTGAATGACTGTGATACCATTGCAGTGCCAAAGAAATTGTGTATACTGGATATAAATACTTTGCAGTGCTAGTGTGTACTGATGTTTTTCCAAATACCTAAAAGGTTTACAGAAATTATTAATAAGGGAATGGGATAGACCAGGTGGTGTGCCGTTCTCTTCCCCTCCTATTTTTAGAAATAATGTTTCCAATAGACGCCACCACATGGGACTTATGGCAGGACAGTCCCTAAGGTGGAGGGAGCAGTTTCTACTCTAGTAAAGCGTACTACTATCCCTGTCGGAGGACAGTTGTGCTTTTTTTTTTAGATCCAATGGATAAAAAATTAGAGGTTACCTTAAGAAAATATTTATTCAACAAGGTTTTATCCTACAGCCCCTTGCATGCAATTGCCCCTGTCACTGCTGCTGCGGCGTACTGGTTTGAGTCTCTGGAAGAGGCTTTACAGGTAGCGACTCCATTGGATGACATTACTTGGCAAACTTAGAGCACTTAAGCTAGCCAATTCTTTTATTCTGATGCCATTGTTCATTTGACCTAAACTAACGGCTAAGAATTCTGGTTTTGCTATACAGGGCGCGCAGAGCGCTATGGCTTAGATCATGGTCAGCTGACGTTACTTCAAAATCTAAGCTACTTAACATTCCCTTCAAGGGGCAGACCCTATTCGGGCCTGGTTGAAGGAGATTATTGCTGATATCACTGGAGGAAAAGGTCATGCCCTTCCTCAGGACAGGTCCAAATCTAGGGCCAAACAGTCTAATTTTCGTGCCTTTCAAAACTTAAAGGCAGGTGCGGCATCAACTTCCTCTAATAATAAACAAGAGGGAACTTTTGCTCAATCCAAGACGGTCGGGAGACCAAACCTGACATGGAAAAAAGGTAAGCAGGTAAAAAAGCCTGCTGCTGCCTCTAAAACAGCATGAAGGAACGGCCCCCTATCCGGGAACGGTTCTAGTAGGGGGCAGACTTTCACTCTTTGCCCAGGCGGTGGGCAAGAGATGTTCAGGATCCCTGGGCGTTGGAAATTATATTCCAGGGATATCTTCTGGACTTCAAAGCTTCCCCCCCAAAAGGGAGATTTCACCTTTCACAATTATCTGCACACCAGATAAAGAGAGAGGCATTCTTACACTGTGTACGAGTCCTCCTAGTTATGGGAGTGATCCATCCAGTTCCAAAGAAGGAACAGGGACAGGGTTTTTACTCAAATCTGTTTGTGGTTCCCAAAAAAGAGGGAACCTTCAGACCAATTTTGGATCTAAAGATCTTAAACAAATTCCTCAAAGTTCCGTCGTTCAAGATGGAAACTATTCGTACCATCCTACCACTGATCCAAGGAGGGTCAATATATGACTACAGTGGAATCTAAAGGATGCTTATCTTCACATTCCGATACACAAAGATCATCATTGGTTTCTCAGGTTTGCCTTTTAAGACAGGCATTACCAGTTGTAAGCTCTTCCCTTGGGATTAGCTACAGCCCCAAGAATCTTTACAAAGGTTCTAGGGTCACTTATGGCGGTCCTAAGGCCGCGGAGCATAGCAGTAGCCCCTTATTTAGACGACATCCTGATACAGGCATAAACTTCCAAATTGCCAAGTCTCATACAGACGTAGTACTGGCATTTCTGTGGTCGCATGGGTGGAAAGTGAACAAGGAAAAGAGTTCTCTATCCCCACTCACAAGAGTTTCCTTTCTAGGGACTCTGATAGATTCTGTAGAAATTAAAATTCACCTGACGGAGTCCAGGTTATCAAAGCTTCTAAATTCCTGCCGGGTTCTTCATTCCATTCTGCGCCCTTCGGTGGTTCAGTGTATGGAAGTAATCGGCTTAATGGTAGCGCAATGGACATAGTGCCGTTTGCACGCTTACATCTCAGACCGCTGCAACTATGCATGCTCAGTCAGTGGAGCGGGGATTACACAGATTTGTCCCCTCAACTGAATCTGGACCAAGAGACCTGGGATTCTCTTCTCTGGTGGCTATCTCGGGTCCATCTGTCCAAAGGTATGACCTTTCGCAGGCCCAGATTGGACAATTGTTACGACAGATGCCAGCCTTCTAGGTTGGGGTGCAGTCTGGACTCCCTGAAGGCTCAGGGATCGTGGACTCAGGAGGAGTCTCTCCTTCCATTAAATATTCTGGAACTAAGAGCGATATTCAAGGCTCTTCAGGCTTGGCCTCCAGTTAGCAAACTCTGAGGTACATCAGATTTCAGTCGGACAACCATCACGACTGTAGCTTACATCAACCATCAAGGGGGAACGAGAAGTTCCCTAGAGATGTTAGAAGTTTCAAAAATAATTCGCTGGGCAGAAATTCACTTCTTGTCACCTATCAGCTATCCATATCCCAGGTGTAGAGCACTGGGAGGCGGATTTTCTAAGTCGTCAGACTTTTCATCCCGGGAGAGTGGGAACTCCATCCGGAGGCATTTGCACAACTGATTCATCGTTGGGGCAAACCAGAACTGGATCTCATGGCGTCTCGCCCCAGAACGCCAAGCTTCCGTGTTACGGATCCAGGTCCAGGGATCCCAAGGCGACACTGATAAATGCTCTAGCAGCGCCCTGGTCTTTCAACCTGGCTTATGTGTTTCCACCATTTCCTCTGCTCCCTCGACTGATTGCCAAGATCAAGCAGGAGAGAGCATCAGTTATTCTGATAGCACCTGCGTGGCCCACGCAGGACCTGGTATGCAGATCTAGTGGACATGTCATCCTTTCCACCATGGTCTCTGCCTCTGAAACAGGACCTTCTACTTCAGGGTCCTTTCAACCATCCAAATCTAATTTCTCTGAGGCTGACTGCCTGGAGATTGAACGCTTGATTTTATCAAAGCGTGGCTTCTCCGAGTCAGTTATTGATACCTTAAGACAGGCACAAAAGCCTGTCACCAGGAAAATTTACCATAAGGTATGGCGTAGATATCTTTATTGGTGTGAATCCAAGGGTTACTCATGGAGTAAGGTCAGGATTGCTAGTATATTATCTTTTCTCCAAGAAGGTTTGGAAAAAGGATTGTCAGCTAGTTAAGCGTCTGGCAGATGTTCCAGACGTTCAGGCATTTTGTCAGGCTTTAGTTAGAATCAAGCCTGTGTTTAAACCTGTTGCTCCACCATGGAGCTTAAACTTGGTTCTTAAGGTTCTTCAAGGAGTTCCGTTTGAACCTCTTCATTCCATAGATATCAAGCTTTTATCTTGGAAAGTTTTTTTTTTTTTTTGGTAGCTATTTCCTCGGCTCGTAGAGAGTCTCTGAGCTATCTGCCTTACAATGTGATTCTCCTTATCTGATTTTTCATACGGATAAGGTAGTCCTGCGTACCAAACCTGGGTTCTTACCTAAGGTGGTATCTAATAAGAATATCAATCAAGAGATTGTTGTTCCATCCTTGTGTTACACAATTTGGACGTGGTCCGTGCTTTTAAAATTTTACTTACAAGCTACTAAAGATTTTCGTCAAACATCTGCTTTGTTTTGTTGTCTACTCTGGACAGAGGAGAGGTCAAAAGGCTTCGGCAACCTCTTTTTCTTTTTGACTAAGAAGCTTAATCCGCTTAGCCTATGAGACTGATGGACAGCAACCTCCTGAAAAGGATTACAGCTCATTCCACTAGAGCTGTGGCTTCCACTTGGGCCTTTAAAAATGAGGCTTCTTTTGATCAGATTTACAAGGCGACGACTTGGTCTTCGCTTCATATTTTTTTCAAAATTTTACAAATTTGATACTTTTGCTTCTTCGGAGGCTATATTTGGGAGAAAGGTTTTACGGGCAGTGGTTCCTTCCATTTATGTTCCTGCCTTGTCCCTCCCTTCATCCGTGTACTTTAGCTTTGGTATTGGTATCCCACAAGTAATGGATGATCCGTGGACTGGATACACCTTACAAGAGAAAACACAATTTATGCTTACCTGATAAATTTATTTATCTTGTGGTGTATCCAGTCCACGGCCCGCCCTGTCATTTTAAGGCAGGTAATTTTTAAATTTAAACTACAGTAACCACTGCACCCTATGGTTCCTCCTTTCTCGGCTTGTTTTCGGTCGAATGACTGGCTATGACAGTTGGGGAGGAGCTATATTACAGCTCTGCTGTGGGTGTCCTCTTGCAACTTCCTGTTGGGAATGAGAATATCCCACAAGTAATGGATGATCCGTGGACTGGATACACCACAAGAGAAATAAATTTATCAGGTAAGCATAAATTGTGTTTTTTAAACGGTACCGGTGTTGTACTGTTTTACTCTCAGGGCACATTGCTGTTCTCACACATAACTGAAGAGTATGGGAAAACTTCAGTTGGGGGAACGGTCTGCAGTTTACCTGCTTTGAGGTATGTTCAGTATTTTTATTTCTAGAGAGATGAATAAGTTCTAGAAAATGCTGACAGAGCCTTGTGTATTTGAGGTAAGCTTGATGCAGTGATTAACAACGACTGGGATCATGCTTACAAAAACAGGTTGTAATACTCATGTTAATATTATTTAGTGTCAAAACGTTTACATGTTTTTATAAATAGAACGTTTTTTCTCTGAGGGAGATAAATCTTTATTTGGGGCGTAGTTTTCCACATGGCTAGTCAGATACTCCTAGGAGTATTTTCTTAAGGCCCCTCTGACATCCAGTACATGGTGGGAGGGGCCTATTTTAGCGCTCTAGCTGCGCAGTTTTTAATTCAGACTGAGACATCCAGCTTCCCTAGAGGAGTCCTTTGGCATCTGAGGACCATTATAAAGGGTTTATTCCTTTACCAAATCATATTTGTGGGCAGGTAGGAGCTTCAGCAGAGCTGTGGCAAGGTGCTCAACTGTTTTTTACCGGTGGTTGACATTTTTAAATCCGGTTTGGGGGCTAAGGGGGTTAACCATCCATTTGCAAGTGGGTGCAATGTTGCTTTAGTATCCCTTACACACACTGTAAAAATTTTGAAGACCTTTACTATATTTTTTCACTGTTTTGCAGTTTAAGTGCTAGTTTTTTTCTCTTAAAGGCACAGTAACGTTTTTGTTTAATTGCTGTTTTCACCTTTATTAAAGTGTTTTTCCAAGCTTGCTTGTCTCATTACTAGTCTGTTAAACATGTCTGACATAGAGGAAACTCCTTGTTCAATATGTTTGGAAGCCATTGTGGAACCCCCTCTTAGAATGTGTACCAAATGTACTGAAATTTCTATAAACTATAAAGACCATATTATGGTGCTTAAAGATTTATCTCCAGAGGATTCTCTGACTGAAAAAAGGGAGATTATGCCATCTAGCTCTCCCCATGTGTCAGAACCTATAACTCCCGCTCAAGTGACGCCAAGTACATCTAGCGTGTCTAATTCTTTTACCTACAGGACATGGCGGCAGTTATGAATGCTACCTTCTCAGAGGTATTGTCCAAACTGCAAGGGTTACAGGGAAAGTGAGACAGCTCTGGGGCCAGAACTAATACAGAGCTTTCTGAGGCTTTAATACCTGTGTCCAATATACCCTCACAATGCTCAGAAGCGCTGAGGCAGGAGAGCTTTCTATCTGTGGGTGACATTTCAGATTCAGGGAAGGCGTTTGCTTCATGTCTGATTCTGAAATGACAGCGTTTAAATTTAAGCTCGAACACCTCCGCTTATTGCTTAGGGAGGTTTTAGCGACTCTGGATGACTGTGAACCCATGGTAGTTCCAGAGAAATTGTGTAAGATGGACAAATATTTTGCGAGTACCTGTTTACACTGATGTTTTTCCAGTCCCTAGAGGTTTTCGGAAATTATTACTAAGGAATGGGATAGACCAGGGTGTGCCGTTCTCTCCCCCTCCTGCTTTTAAAAAAGATGTTTCCCATAGATGCCCGCCATACGGGACTCGTGGCAGACGGTCCCTAAGGTGGGAGGGAGCAGTCTCTACCCTAGCTAAGCATACAACTATCCCTGTCGAGGGACAGTTGTGCTTTCCTAGATCCTATGGATAAAAAATTGTAGGGTCTCCTTAAGAATTTTTTTATACATCAAGGTTTTATTCTCCAGCCTCTTGCATGCATTGCCCGAGTTACTGCTGCAGCGGCTTTTTGGTTCGAGTCTCTTGAGGAGGCTCTACAGGTGGAGACCCCGTTAGATGATATTTTAGACAGGATTAAAGCTCTTAAGTTAGTTAATTCCTTTATTTCTGATGCCGTTTTTCCTTTAACCCAAGCTAACGGCTAAGAATTCAGGTTTTGCCATTCTGGCGCGCAGGGCGCTAGGCTTAAGTCCTGGTCAGCAGACGTTACTTCAAAGTCTAAGCTTCTTAACATCCCCTTCAAGGGACAGACCCTATTCGGGCCTGGCCTGAAGGAGATAATCTCTGACATTACTGAAGGAAAGGGTCATGCCCTTCCTCAGGATAGGTCCAGTAAATTAAGGACCAAGCAGAATAATTTTTCGTTCCTTTCGAAACTTCAAGGGTGGCACAGCTTTGGCTTCCTCTAATGCAAAACAAGAGGGAAATTTCGCCCAGTCCAAACCAGTCTGGAGACCTAACCAGACTTGGAACAAAGGAAAGCAGGCCAAGGAAGCCTGCTGCTGCCTCTAAGACAGCATGAAGGGGTAGCCCCCGATCCGGGACCGGATCTAGTAGGGGGCAGACTTTTCTCTCTTCGTGCAGGCTTGGGCAAGAGACGTCCAGGAATCCCTGGGCACTAGAGATTGTTTCCCAGGGTTATCTTTTGGAATTCAAAGGATCATCTCCAAAGGGGAGATTTCATCTCTCATAATTATCTGCAAACCAGATAAAGAGAGAGGCATTCTTACGTTGCGTTCCAGACCTACTGGTTATGGGAGTAATCCACCCAGTTCCAAGAGAGGAACAGGGACAGGGTTCTATTCAAACCTGTTTATAGTTCCCAAAAAAGAGGGAACTTTCAGACCAATTTTGGATCTCAAGATCCTAAACAAATTTCTCAGGGTCCCATCCTTCAAAATGGAGACGATCCAAACAATCCTCCCTATGATCCAGGAGGGTCAATATATGACTACCGTGGACTTAAAGGATGCTTATCTCCACATTCCGATTCACAGAGAGCATCATCACTTCCTAAGGTTTGCCTTCCTAGACCAGGCATTCCCAGTTTGTGGCTCTTCCCTTCGGGTTAAGCCAGAGCGCCAAAAGTCTTTACGAAGGTTCTAGGGTCCCTTCTGGCGGTCCTAAGGCCACGGGGCATAGCGGTGGCTCCTTACCTAGACGACATTCTGATTCAGGCGTCGACTTTTCAAATCGCCATGTCCCATACGGACATTGTTCTGGCCTTTCTGAGGTCTCACGGGTGGAAAAGTGAACAGAGAAAAGAGTTCCCTTTCTCCCTTCACAAGAGTTTCCTTCCTAGGAACGCTGATAGATTCAGTAGAAATGAAGTTTTTTCTGACGGAGGTCAGGATATCAAAGCTTTCTAACTTCCTGCCCGTTTTCTTCATTCCACTTCTCGGCCGTTAGTGGCTCAGTGTATGGAAATGATCGGCCTAATGGTAGCGGCAATGGCATAGTTCCATTTGCCCCCCTACATCGCAGATCACTGCAACTTTGCATGCTCAATCAGTGGAATGGGGACTACACAGATTTGTCTCCTCTGTTAAATCTGGATCAAAAGACCAGGGATTCTCTTCTCTGGGTGGTTATCTCGGGTCCACCTGTCCAGGGGAATGAGTTTCCGCAGGCCAGAGTGGACTATAGTGGACGACAGATGCCAGCCTTCTGGGCAGGGGTGCAGCCTGGAACTCCCTGAAGGCTCAGGGTTCGTTGGACCTCAGGAGGAAGCCCTCCTTCCGATAAACATTCTGGAACTCAGAGTGATATTCAATGCTCTTCAGGGCTTGGCCTCAGTTAGCTGCGATCAGATTCATCAGATTTCAGTCGGACAATATCACGACTGTAGCCTATATCAACCATCAGGGGGGAACAAGGAGTCCCCTGGCAATGATGGAAGTTTCAAGATAATTCTATGGGTGGAGGTTCACTCTTGCCATCTATCTGCTATCCATATCCCAGGAGTAGAGAACTGGGAGGCAGACTTTCTAAGTTGGCAGACTTTTCATCCGGGGGAGTGGGAGCTCCATCCGGAGGGTATTTGCCCAGCTGATTCAAACTATGGGCAAACCAGAACTGGATCTGATGGCGTCTCGTCAGAATGGCCAAGCTTCCTCGTTATGGGTCCAGGTCAAGGGATCCCCAAGCAACGCTGATAGATGCTCTAGCAGTGCCCTGGTCCTTCAACCTGGCTTATGTGTTTCCACCGTTTCCTCTCCTCCCTCGTCTGATTGCCAAGATCAAGCAGGAGAGAGCTTCGGTGATTTTGATAGCACCTGCGTGGCCACGCAGGACTTGGTATGCAGATCTGGTGGACATGTCATCCTTCCCACCATGGACTCTGCCGCTGAGGCAGGACCTTCTACTCCAAGGTCCATTCAAACCATCCAATCTAGTTTCCCTGCGTCTGACTGCTTGGAGATTGAACGCTTGGATTTTATCAAAACGTGGTTTCTCTGGAGTTGATACCTTGATTCAGGCTTGAAAAGCCTGTCACCAGGAAAATCTATCATAAGATATGGTGTAAATATCTTCATTGGTGTGAATCCAAGGGTTACGCGTGGAGTAAGGTCAGGATTCCCAGGATACTATCTTTTCTCCAAGAAGGATTGGAAAAGGGATTATCTGCTAGTTCCTTAAAGGGACAGATTTCTGCTCTGTCTATTCTTTTGCACAAGCGCCTGGCTGATGTTCCAGACGTTCAGCGCGTTTTGTCAGGCTTGGTTAGAACAGGCCTGTGTTTTAAACCTGTTGCTCCGCCATATAGTTTAAATTTAGTTTCTTAAAGTTCTTCAAGGGTTCCGTTTGAACCCTTGCATTCCATAGATATCAAGCTTTTATCTTGGAAAGTTCTGTTTTTAGTAGTATCTAATAGGAATATCAATCAGGAAATTGTTTGTTCCGTCTCTTTGTCCTAATCCTTCTTCAAAGAAGGATACGTCTGTTACACAATCTTGACGTGGTTCGTGCTTTAAAGTTTTATTTGCAAGCTACTAAGGATTTTCGTCAAACATCTGCATTGTTTTGTTGTCTACTCTGGAAAGAGGATGAGGCCAAAAGGCTTCCGCCCAAACTTCTCTTTTCTTTTTGGCTAAGAAGCATAATCCATTTAGCTTATGAGACTGCCTGCGCCAGCAGCCTCCTGAAGAATTACAGCTCATTCTACTAGAGCGGTAGCTTCCACATGGGCTTTTAAACATGAGGCCTCTGTTGAACAGATTTGTAAGGCGGCGACTTGGTCTTCGCTTCATACTTTTCTAAATTCTACAAATTCTATACTTTTGCTTCCTCTGATGCTATTTTTGGGAGAAAGGTCTTACAGGCAGTGGTTGCCCCTTTCCGTTTAAGTATCTGCCTTGTCCCTCCCCTTCATCCGTGTCCTAAAAGCTTTGGTATTGGTATCCCCACAAGTAATGGATGAACCCGTGGACTGGATACACCTTACAATAGAAAACAAAATTTATGCTTACCTGATAATTTTCTTTCTTTTTGTGGTGTATCCAGTCCACGGCCCGCCCCTGTCACTTTTAAGGGCGGTTGTTTTTATTTTTTAAAAACTACAGTAACCACTGCACCCTATAGTTTCTCCTTTTTCTTACTTGTCTTCGGTCGAATGACTGGAGGTGGGGGTTAGGGGGGGAGGAGCTATATAGACAGCTCTGCTGTGGGTATCCTCTTGCAACTTCCTGTTGGGAAGGAGAATATCCCACAAGTAATGGATGAACCCGTGGACTGGATACACCACAAGAGAAAGAAATTTATCAGGTAAGCATAAATTTTGTTTTCATTAACTAAATTATTCCTATTTAAAACTAAATACTTACCTGTAAAATAAACCCTAAGATAGCTACAATATAACTTAATAGTTACATTGTAGCTAGCTTAGGATTTATTTTTATTTTACAGGCAAGTTTGTATTTATTTTAACTAGGTAGAATAGTTATTAAATAGTTATTAACTATTTAATAACTACCTAGTTAAAATAAAGACAAATTTACCTGAAACATAAAACCTAACCTAAGTTACACTAACACCTAACACTACAATATAATTAAATAAATTAACTAAATTAAAATACAATTACCTACATTAAATTAAATTAGCTAAAGTACAAAAACAAAGAAACACTAAATTACAGAAAATAATAAACAAATTACAGAATTTTAAACTAATTACACCTAATTCTAATAGCCCCCAAAATAAAAAAACCCTAGCCTAAACTAAACTATCATAGCCCTTAAACGGGCCTTTTGCGGGGCATTGCCCCAAAGTAATCAGCTCTTTTACCTGTAAAAAATATACAAACAACCCCCCCCAACAGTAAAAACCCAACACCCCACACAACCAACCCCCCCAAATAAAATACCTAGCTAAAAAAACCTAAGCTCCCCCATTGCCCTGAAAAGGGCATTTGGGATGGGCAGTTAGCCTCTTTTGCCGCCTAAAACCTAATCTAAAAAATAAAACCCACCCAATACACCCCTTACAAAAACCTAACACTAACACTGTTCCAATCAGCCAATAGAATGTGAGCTCAATCCTATTGGCTGATTGGAACAGCCAATAGGATTGAACTTCATTCCTATTGGCTGATTGCATTCAACCAATAGGATTTTTTCAGCCAATCGGAATCTAAGGGACGCCATCTTGGATGACATCACTTAAAGGTACCTTCATTATGTTTTAGTCGTCGGATGAAGAGAATGCTCCGCGTCGGATGTCTTGAAGATGGACCCGCCTCCGCTCGCAGGATGGATGAAGATAGAAGATGCCGTCTGGATGAAGACTTCTGCCCGTCTGGAGGACCACTTCTGCCCGGCTTGGATGAAGACTTCTGCCTGTCTGGGGGACCAGCTTCGCCCGGCTTGGATGAAGACGTCTCCCGGTAAGTAGACTCTTCAGGGGGTTAGTGTTAGGTTTTTTTAAGGGTGTATTGGGTGGGTTTATTTTTTTAGATTAGGGTTTGGCGGGGCAAAAGAGCTACCTGCTCTTTTAAGGGGCAATGCCTATCCAAATGCCCTTTTCAGGGCAATGGGAAGCTATAGGTGTTTTAGCTTAGTATTTTATTTGGGGGGTTGGTTGTGTGGGTGGTGGGTTTTACTGTTGGGGGGTTTGTTTGTGTTATTTTTTTTTTAACAGATAAAAGAGCTGATTACTTTGAGGTAAATGCCCCGCAAAAAGGCCCTTTTAAGGCTATTGGTAGTTTAGTTTAGGCTTAGGGTTTTTATTTTATTTTGGGGGGGTGCTTTTTTATTTTAATAGGGCTATCTAAGATTAGGAGTAATTAGTTTAAATGTCTGTAATTTGTTTATTATTTTCTGTAATTTAGTGTTTATTTTTTTTTTGTACCTTAGCTAATTTAATTTAGGTAATTGTATTAATTTAGTTAATTTATTTAATTGTAGTGTAAGGTTAGGTGTTAGTGTAAGGCAGGTTAGGTTTAATTTTACAGGTAATTTGTAATTTATTTTAGCTAGGTAGTTAGTAAATAGTAATAAAAACTATTTAGTAACTATTCTACCTAGTTAAAATAAATACAAACTTGCCTGTAAAATAAAAATAAACCCTAAGATAGATACAATGTAACTATTAGTTATATTGTAGCTATCATAGGGTTTATTTGAAAGATAAATATTTAGTTTTAAATATGAATAATTTTAGTTAAAGGAATTACTAAACCCAATTTTTTTTTCTTCATGATTCAGAATAGAGCATTGAGATTTTAAGCACCTTTCTAATTTACCTCTATTATCAATTTTTCTTTGTTCTCATGTTATCTTGATTTGAAAAAGCAGTACTGTAAGCTTTAGAGCCGGACCTTTTTTTGTTCAGCACCTGGTTAGCACTCGCTGATTTGTGGCTAAATGTAGCAAACCAATCAGCAAGTGCTACTGAGGTGCTGAACTAAAAATGAGCCGGCTCCTAACCTTTTATTACTGCTTTTTCAATTCAAGATAACAAGAGAACAAAGAAAAATTTATAATAGGAGTAAATTAGAAAGTTGCTTAAAATTGCATGCTCTATCTGAATCATGAAAAAAAAAATTGGGGTTAGTATCCCTTTAATGATAGTAATATTTATTTAGATTTATTTAAATTATATTTAAGTTAGGGGGTGTTAGGTTTAGGGTTAGACTTAGGTTTAGTAGTTAATAACTTTAATATAGTGGCGACGACGTTTTGGGCGGAAGATTAGGGTTTAATTAAATGTAGGCTCACGGTGGCGACGACATTAGGGGGCGGCAGATTAGGGGTTACCTCAAACCCTATACCTGTAGGTGTTGGCGATGTTGGGGTCAGCAGATTAGGGGTTGATACATATAATGTAGGTGGCAGCGGTGTCCGGAGCGGCAGATTAGGGGTTAAAAATGTTATTTTAGTATTTGCGATGCGGGAGGGCCTCGGTTTAGGGGTTAATAGGTAGTTTATGGGTGTTAGTGTACTTTTTAGCACTTTAGTTATGAGTTTTATGCTACGGCGTTGTACCATAAAACTCATAACTGCTGACTTTTAAATGCGTTAGGACTCTTGACAGGGCAAGGTGTACTGCTCACTTTTTGGCCTCCCAGGACAGACTCGTAATATCAGAAAAAAGACTTTACGAAGTTTACGTAAGTCGTTTTGCGGTAAGGCCAAAGAAGTGTGTGGTTACCCTAAACCTTCAAGACTTGTAATACCAGCGGGCGTAAAAAAGCAGCGTTAGGACCTCTTAACGCTGCTTTTTTACCCTAATGCACAACTCGTAATCTAGCTGAAAATTACTAAGCCTCCTAACCTTACAACCCCCTAAATGAACCCCAAGTACCCTAAATTCAAAAATACTAAGTTACATAAACAAATTAAAATAAAAAAGCTAACATTACTTAAAAAGAAAAACTAAGATTACAAAAAATAAAAGTCTAACATTACAGCAAATAATAAACAAAAGTATACCTAATCCCTATGAAAATAAAAAGCCCCCCAAAAATAAAACCACCCCCTAATCTAATGCTAATCTTCAATAGTCCCTTAAAATGGCAGTGTGTAGGGCATTGCCATAAGTTAAACAGCTCTTTTGCATTTTAAAATAATTCTAAGTCACCCCTAACAGTAAAACCCTCCACCCACCAAAATAAATAAACCTAACACTAAAAACACTAAACTACCCATTGGCCATTGCCCCTAAAGGGGCATTTATATGGGCATTGCCCTTAAAAGGGCATTCAGGTCTTTTACTGCCCTTAAAAGGGCATTCAGCTCTTTTAAGAGTGCCCATTAAAACCCTAATCTAAAAAAAACTAAACCCCCAAAAAATTTAAAAGAAAACCCAAGTCTAACTCCCAGATAGGTACTCACGGTTCCTGGCGTCCGGCGCTGAAGTCTTCTTCCAAGCGGCGACCTATTCTATGTTCTTCCAGGAACAAGCCGGCGTGGAGCGGAGGGCAAAACTGAAGACCGGCGATGGGCGGAACTGAAGACCGGAGACCGGCTGAGAGCCATGGGAGGGTGGAGGATCCTCTTCGTACGATCGCCGTCGTACACTTAATAGTAAATTCAAGGTACGTGTTTAAATATGGCGTCCCTTGCATTCCTATTGGCTGATTTGATTCTTCAAATTCAAATCAGCAAATAGGATGAGAACTACTGAAATCCTTTTGGCTGTTCAAATCAGCCAATAGGATTTCAGTAGCTCTTATCCTATTGGCTGATTTGAATTTGAAGAATCAGATCAGCCAATAGGAATTCAAGGTACCCCATATTTAAACGCGTACCTTGAATTCAATCCTCAGTGTGCTGCGGTGATTGTACGAAAGGATCCTCCACGCTCCATGGCTCTGCGGTCGCCGGTCTTCCGTACTTGCCATCGCCGGTCTTCAGTTCTGCGGTCACTGGTCTTCAGTTCCGCGCTCTGGCGCCGGCTTGTTCCTGGAAGAAGATAGAAGAGGTCGCCGCTTAGAAGAAAAGTTCAGCGCCGGACTTCAGGAACCGTGAGTTAGACTTAGACTTTTTTAAAATTATTTATTTATTGTTTTATTAGGTTTTTAATTGGCACTCTTAAAAGAGCTGCATGCCCGTTTAAGGACAAAGCCCATAAAAATGCCCCTTTAGGTGCAATGGGTAGTTTAGGTTTTAGTGTTAGGTTTATTTATTTTGGGGGTTTATTGGGTGGTGGATTTTACTGTTGGGGGGGGACTTAGATTTTTTTCTAAATGCAAAAGAGCTGTTTAACTTAGGGCAATGCCCTACAAAAATCCCTTTGCATTAGATTAGGGGGTGTTTTTATTTTGGGGGGCTTTTTTATTTTCATAGGGATTAGGTTTCATTATTTTATTTTGGATAATTTTATTTATTATTTTCTGTAATGTTAGACTTTTTTATTTTTGTAATCTAGATTAATTTAATCATGTTTTTTTTTAAGTAATGTTAGCTTTTTTATTTTAATTGTTTGTAACTTAGTATTTTTTAATTTAGGTAATTGGGGTTAATTTAGGGGGTGTTAGGTTAGGGGGCTAAGTATTTAATTAGTTATTTGCGTTGTGTTGGTTTGGCGGTTTTAGAGGTTAATAGTTTTATCTAGGATTATTGCGTTATGTGGGTAAATGGCGGATTAGGGGTTAATAGTTTTAATAGGGACTTTGAGATGTGGGTTAATGGCGGGATATGGGGTTAATACTTTTATTAGGTAGTTTGCGATGTTGGGGTTGGCGGATTTAGGGGGTTAATACTTTTACTAGGTAGATCGCGATGTGGGTGAATGGCAGATTAGGGGTTAATACTTTTATTAGGTAGATGCAATGTGGGTGAATGGCGGATTAGGGGTTAATAGTTTAATTAGGCTTGTTGCGTTATGGGGGGTTGTCGGTTTTAGGGGTTAATATTTTTTTTATATTAGTTCCGATGTGTATTGATGGAGATTATAGGGATTTTACGTGTCGGGTTTATTTTTGGGAGGCGGGTTAGACTTTTACGGGGGATTTGACTTTTTTTTATTTTCTTAAGCGCCGGCAGTTTCTAAAGTGCAGTAAATCACTGGCAACTCCAGAAATTTGTATTTATGCTCATTTCTGGACATCGCTAGTTTGTCCAACTTACGGCACTTTATGAACTGCCGGCAGGGTTTAGGTAATACTCTGATGTGCGAGGTAAAATTACGGGCGGCGCGGGTTTCAGCAGTTGCGCCGAAGCTTACGCCGTATATGTAATATCGCCCCACATTCGCATATGCTGGAAAGATGTAAATTGTGCCAAAATAGTTGACCAAAGCATCATTGCAGAAGTACCTGCATCAAAAATAGCTACTCACCGTATAACTGATAATGTTTCTGAGACCCGCAAACAAGAGTAATCAAGAGATTGCTCTACTTATCATAAAAATGAGGAAAAAAAAAAAGAGAAAAAAAAAGTTAGTGGACACAGCGCCAGAAAAGGCCTAGGGTCGGTATACACACAAAGAGATGGAAGAGGAAATAAAATTGAATAAAATTTATTACATTAAAAACTTCACAATAAGAGGATGCGGTATATTATTAAAAAGGGGTAGTTATCTATACTGTTGGTATAGATAACTACCCCTTTTAATAGTATACTGCATCCTCTTATTGTGAAGTTTTTATTGTAATAAATTTTATTCAATTTTATTTCCTCTTCCATCTCTTTGTGTGTATACCGACCCCTAAGCCTTTTCTGGCGCTGTGTCCACTAACTTTTTTTTCTCATTTCTTCCCTTTTGGGGGCTGGTTAGACCCTCTTTGTGATTCACAGCATAGGGGTTATCTTAGCGCTGGACTAGTCTACCATACATACATTCTGTCTACTTATCATAAAAAGTAAGGCATTTCCTGAAAACTATCACAGTGTAAAAGGCATTACTTATAAAAAAGTATTACTCATTGTATACTGTCACAAAGTCAACAAATTACTAAACATTCCACACAAATAATGTAAAAAGTTAGGTACATGTCCACCAGGGCCGGACTGAGAAATCAAAGCCACTTTGCTCAAGTTCATTCACTATTGAATAATGTTAACCCCTTGAAAATTCAAGGACACTTAAAGGGAAAGTCAACAACAGAATTTTTGTTGTTTTAAAAGATAGATAATCCCTTAATTACCCATTCCCCAGTTTTACCTTGTAGCTCACCTTTATAAGCACTCCCCCCTAACTTCCTTGCTTGGTATTTTGTCAGTGTATCTGTACTGAACCACCTGAGCCTCTCTCATCTAAGGATTGAGTCTGCTACAATCTGATTCTCACATATAAGCAGCTGTTTGTGTATTCCTGGGGATCTGAATGCACGTTTCTACTGCTTTTTCTGTTATGGCTGTTACCCTCCACTCTGCATAGTAGCAAGACTTCATTAAAAACATCTGCCGCGGGTATCTGCACCCTCCAACTACTTCCCACCTAGATATGGATGTCTAACTGCAATCTACAAGTATTGGTAAACCTTTGTTTGAAATATTACCTTTGCTGTTATTGTTTCCTTAGTGGTTCACTGTAATCTTTACTTCCACGTTATCCGCAGTGACGTCAGAGTCTCGGTTTTACAGTGTGATCACCTTATCTTACCTTTCATGCTGATAAGGTGGTTCTTCATTCGAAGTTGGATTTTCTTCCTTAAGTGGTTTCAGATAGAAAAATGTTGTTCCTTATCTGTGTCCTGAGCCTTCTTCTCATAAGGAACGTTTGTTGCACAATCAGAATATTGTGCGTGCTCTGAATTCTACCTTCAGGTGACTAAGGATTTTCGCCAGTCCTCTGCCCTGTTTGTTTCTCCGGAAGAAGTAGGGTCAGAAAGCTACTGATACTTCTCCTTTTTATGGTTGAGTAGTATAATTCCTTTTGTTTTTGAGTCTGCTGGTTAGCAGTCTCCTGAGAGAATTTCAGCTCTCTCTATGAGAACTGTTTTCTCTTTTTGGGTCTTCTTCAATGAAGCTTCTGTAGAACAGATTGCAAGGCTGCAACTTAGTCTTCTATACATGCTTTTTCCAATTTTTTTAAATCGGCTGAGGATTCTTTTGGGAGAAAGGTTCTTCAAGCGGTGGTGCCTTCTATTTAGGTCTGCCTGTCTTGTTCCTCCCTATTCATCATCTGTCCTCTAGCTTGGGTATTGTTTCCCAACAGTAATTGATGAAGCCGTGGACTCACCATATCTTAGTAAAGAAAAGAAAATTTATGCTTATCTGATAAATTTGTTTCTTTCCGGAAAAGAAGTCCATGGCCCCACCCTTGATTTCTAGACAGTTATTTTTGACTAAACCTCAGGCACCTTCACACCACTGATACTTATCAGTTTGACTGGTGCTCTTTGCCTCCTCCTGCTGGCCAGGAGTGATATTCCCAACAGTAATTGATGAAGCCGTGGACTCCCCATATCCGGAAAGAACATTTTTTATCAGGTAAGCATACATTTTCTTTTTTGTTAATGCCAGAGTTTTAGTTCTTACTCAACTGTACAAAAGCCAGGAAATGTTTTTGTATGTGCTTGCAAAATTAACATTTCTTTCATGTAATTAGCAAGAGTCCATGAGCTAGTGACGTATGGGATATACATTCCTACCAGGAGGGGCAAAGTTTCCCAAACCTCAAAATGCCTATAAATACACCCCTCACCACACCCACAATTCAGTTTTACAAACTTTGCCTCCGATGGAGGTGGTGAAGTAAGTTTGTGCTAGATTCTACGTTGATATGCGCTCCGCAGCAAGTTGGAGCCCGGTTTTCCTCTCAGCGTGCAGTGAATGTCAGAGGGATGTGAGGAGTATTGCCTATTTGAATGCAGTGATCTCCTTCTAAGGGGTCTATTTCATAGGTTCTCTGTTATCGGTCGTAGAGATTCATCTCTTACCTCCCTTTTCAGATCGACGATATACTCTTATATATACCATTACCTCTGCTGATTCTCGTTTCAGTACTGGTTTGGCTTCTACTATATGTAGATGAGTGTCCTGGGGTAAGTAAGTCTTATTTCTGTGACACTCCTAGCTATGGTTGGGCACTTTGTTTATAAAGTTTCTAATATATGTATTCAAACATCTATTTGCCTTGACTCAGAATGTTCAACTTTCCTTATTTTCAGACAGTCAGTTTCATATTTGGGATAATGCATTTTAACATTTTTCTTACCTTAAAATTTGACTTTTTCCCTGTGGGCTGTTAGGCTCGCGGGGGCTGAAAATGCTTCATTTTATTGCGTCATTCTTGGCGCGGACTTTTTTGGCGCAAAAATTCTATTTCCGTTTCCGGCGTCATACGTGTCGCCGGAAGTTGCGTCATTTTTTGACGTTATTTTGCGCCAAAAATGTCGGCGTTCCGGATGTGGCGTCATTTTTGGCGCCAAAAAGCATTTAGGCGCCAAATAATGTGGGCGTCTTATTTGGCGCGAAAAAATATGGGCGTCACTTTTGTCTCCACATTATTTAAGTCTCATTTTTTATTGCTTCTGGTTGCTAGAAGCTTGTTCTTTGGCATTTTTTCCCATTCCTGAAACTGTCATTTAAGGAATTTGATCAATTTTGCTTTATATATATGTTGTTTTTCTCTTACATATTGCAAGATGTCTCACGTTGCATCTGAGTCAGAAGATACTACAGGAAAATCGCTGTCAAGTACTGAATCTACCAAAGCTAAGTGTATCTGCTGTAAACTTTTGGTAGCTATTTCTCCAGCTGTTGTTTGTATTGATTGTCATGACAAACTTGTTAAATCAGATAATATTTCCTTTAGTAAAGTACCATTGCCTGTTGCAGTTCCTTCAACATCTAAGGTGCAGAATGTTCCTGATAATATAAGAGATTTTGTTTCTGAATCCATAAAGAAGGCTATGTCTGTTATTTCTCCTTCTAGTAAACGTAAAAAATCTTTTAAAACTTCTCTCCCTACAGATGAATTTTTAACTGAACATCATCATTCTGATTCTGATGATTCCTCTGGTTCAGAGGATTCTGTCTCAGAGGTTGATGCTGATAAATCTTCATATTTATTTAAAATGGAATTTATTCGTTCTTTACTTAAAGAAGTCCTAATTGCTTTAGAAATAGAGGATTCTGGTCCTCTTGATACTAAATCTAAACGTTTAAATAAGGTTTTTAAATCTCCTGTAGTTATTCCAGAAGTTTTTCCTGTCCCTGATGCTATTTCTGCAGTAATTTCCAAAGAATGGGATAATTTGGGTAATTCATTTACTCCTTCTAAACGTTTTAAGCAATTATATCCTGTGCCGTCTGACAGACTAGAATTTTGGGACAAGATCCCTAAAGTTGATGGGGCTATTTCTACCCTTGCTAAACGTACTACTATTCCTACGTCAGATGGTACTTCGTTTAAGGATCCTCTAGATAGGAAAATTGAGTCCTTTCTAAGAAAAGCTTATCTGTGTTCAGGTAATCTTCTTAGACCTGCTATATCTTTGGCTGATGTTGCTGCAGCTTCAACTTTTTGGTTGGAAACTTTAGCGCAACAAGTAACACATCGTGATTCTCATGATATTATTATTCTTCTTCAACATGCTAATAATTTTATCTGTGATGCCATTTTTGATATTATCAGAGTTTGATGGTCAGGTTTATGTCTCTAGCTATTTTAGCTAGAAGAGCTTTATGGCTTAAAACTTGGAATGCTGATATGGCTTCTAAATCAACTTTACTTTCCATATCTTTCCAGGGTAACAAATTATTTGGTTCTCAGTTGGATTCCATTATTTCAACTGTTACTGGTGGGAAAGGAACTTTTTTTACCACAGGATAAAAAATCTAAAGGTAAAAACAGGGCTAATAATCGTTTTCGTTCCTTTCGTTTCAACAAAGAACAAAAGCCTGATCCTTCATCCTCAGGAGCAGTTTCAGTTTGGAGACCATCTCCAGTTTGGAATAAATCCAAGCCAGCTAGAAAGGCAAAGCCTGCTTCTAAGTCCACATGAAGGTGCGGCCCTCATTCCAGCTCAGCTGGTAGGGGGCAGGTTACGTTTTTCAAGGAAATTTGGATCAATTCTGTTCACAATCTTTGATTCAGAACATTGTTTCAGAAGGGTACAGAATTGGTTTCAAGTTGAGACCTCCTGCAAAGAGATTTTTTTCTTTCCCGTGTCCCAGTAAATCCAGTAAAAGCTCAAGCATTTCTGAAATGTGTTTCAGATCTAGAGTTGACTGGAGTAATTATGCCAGTTCCAGTTCTGGAACAGGGGATGGGGTTTTATTCAAATCTCTTCATTGTACCAAAGAAGGAGAATTTTTTCAGACCAGTTCTGGATCTAAAAATATTGAATCGTTATGTAAGGATACCAACGTTCAAGATGGTAACTGTAAGGACTATCTTACCTTTTGTTCAGCAAGGGAATTATATGTCCACAATAGATTTACAGGATGCATATCTGCATATTCCGATTCATCCAGATCATTATCAGTTTCTGAGATTCTCGTTTCTGGACAAGCATTACCAGTTTGTGGCTCTGCCGTTTGGCCTAGCTACAGCTCCAAGAATTTTTACAAAGGTTCTCGGTGCCCTGCTGTCTGTAATCAGAGAACAGGGTATTGTGGTATTTCCTTATTTGGACGATATCTTGGTACTTGCTCAGTCTTTACGTTTAGCAGAATCTCATACGAATCGACTTGTGTTGTTTCTTCAAGATCATGGTTGGAGGATCAATTTACCAAAAAGTTCTTTGATTCCTCAGACAAGGGTAACCTTTCTGGGTTTCCAGATGGATTCAGTGTCCATGACTCTGTCTTTAACAGACAAGAGACGTCTAAAGTTGATTACAGCTTGTCGAAACCTTCAGTCTCAATCATTCCCTTCGGTAGCCTTATGCATGGAAATTCTAGGTCTTATGACTGCTGCATCGGACGCGATCCCCTTTGCTCGTTTTCACATGCGACCTCTTCAGCTCTGTATGCTGAAGCAATGGTGCAAGGATTACACGAAGATATCTCAATTAATATCTTTGAAACCGATTGTTCGACACTCTCTAACATGGTGGACAGATCACCATCGTTTAATTCAGGGGGGCTTCTTTTGTGCTTCCGACCTGGACTGTAATTTCAACAGATGCAAGTCTCACAGGTTGGGGAGCTGTGTGGGGATCTCTGACGGCACAAGGAGTTTGGGGAATCTCAGGAGGTGAGATTACCGATCAATATTTTGGAACTCCGTGCAATTTTCAGAGCTCTTCAGTTTTGGCCTCTTCTGAAGAGAGAATCGTTCATTTGTTTTCAGACAGACAATGTCACAACTGTGGCATACATCAATCATCAAGGAGGGACTCACAGTCCTCTGGCTATGAAAGAAGTATCTCGAATTTTGGTTTGGGCGGAATCCAGCTCCTGTCTAATCTCTGCGGTTCATATCCCAGGTGTAGACAATTGGGAAGCGGATTATCTCAGTCCGCCAAACGTTGCATCCGGGCGAATGGTCTCTTCACCCAGAGGTATTTCTTCAGATTGTTCAAATGTGGGAACTTCCAGAAATAGATCTGATGGCGTCCCATCTAAACAAGAAACTTCCCAGGTATCTGTCCAGATCCCGGGGATCCTCAGGCGGAGGCAGTGGATGCATTATCACTTCCTTGGAAGTATCATCCTGCCTATATCTTTCCGCCTCTAGTTCTTCTTCCAAGAGTAATCTCCAAGATTCTGAAGGAATGCTCGTTTGTTCTGCTGGTAGCTCCGGCATGGCCTCACAAGTTTTGGTATGCGGATCTTGTCCGGATGGCCTCTTGCCAACCGTGGACTCTTCCGTTAAGACCAGACCTTCTGTCACAAGGTCCTTTTTTCCATCAGGATCTGAAATCCTTAAATTTAAAGGTATGGAGATTGAACGCTTGATTCTTGGTCAAAGAAAGAACATTCTTGGTATCCGGAAAGAACATTTTTTATCAGGTAAGCATACATTTTCTTTTTTGTTAATGCCAGAGTTTTAGTTCTTACTCAACTGTACAAAAGCCAGGAAATGTTTTTGTATGTGCTTGCAAAATTAACATTTTAAGAGTAGACTCTGTACTCCCATCCTATCTCCAGCACAAAATGCAAATACAACTGCATAAAGAGTATATACATTCCTATCTAGGAGCTTCACATTACCATAAGGCAAGAAGTTTTTTTCAGGCTTTTGTACATCTAAATTAGTATTTTATTTCTGGCAATAACAATATTTTCAGCCCTTAGTAACTGACATTTAGCAACGACTTTGCTAAACTAATTAAACTAATTTCTCACAGCATGTTAGACATTTTGCCATTAGTTTCTTAGAAATTAGTTACTTTTAAAACCAAGAAGCCCAGTTTAGTTACTTTGTGGTTAGTCAATTGCATTTTATATATAGTCTTGTCTTATATTGTTTGTTCTATCCCATCAACCTTACATTCTAAACTGTCTTTAGCCTGTTTATTATTATACATCACTGGTTACATAATTTCTGCAGATTCATCATCCTCATTTTCATCCGTTTTCCTTACTTTGCCATTCTTATTTTATCTCTAATTAAATAGTATGAGAGAAAAATCAGGCTGTTACAGTTCACTTATTCATATTATATTTGCTCAAATCTATTAACTTTGAGCTACAATTAATCATTTTCTTAGCATAATTGCATAATCACTGTATATAAAGAGATATGAGTAAAAAAAAATCTAATATAATTGTGACTTTTTGTGCCAACTTTCATCAAGCTATTTATTAATATAATAGCATAATAGATGGATTAGAATGGATATTTTTGGAATTAACCTTGAAAAAGTTGAGTTTGACTAATCATACATGCTTCCCTTTACTTTCCTAGTACTCAGTGATACATGAATAAACAGCACTTACTTCTGAAAGTAAGCATAAAATGTCGGAAGAATTTTTTTTTTGTAAATATATTTTCAGTTGGCGAAAGAGTTTTTACATAAGAATCACATAAGAATGTCAGTGGTTTGTACTGTACATTAGAAATGCTATTCAAGACAGATAAGGCTATAAAAGAATGTCTATCGATTATTTTAGCAACTAATACTATTGCTATATTCAAAGCATACTTATGATTATGAGATAAACAATATGTATTGGATATAAAAGATCGGACCATTCTCTTTTATTTATGTAATTTTGATCGGTCCATCGTATATGCCTTCTTGAAAACTCTGTTCAGGTTAACTTGGAAATAGTATAAAAGGTAAAAGGGGGAGGCAAAAGGGGAAATGGAAAAGAGGGAACGGAAATCGGTCATCTATTCAGAAGTATAGTGGTTGCTTATTTCAACTAGGCAGTTTAGATGTATCTGGTGAGAATAATGTATCCCAGTAGAATTTTGATAATGTGATACATGTCTAGTCTATTAGTTTTGTAATAAAAATATTCCTCTAAGTCTAACAATTCTTGTGTTCTTTTCTTCCACTCTGAGTTTGTGGGTATTGAGTTAGATTTCCATGATCTAGCAAGTATCGATTTTGCACCATTCAAACAAATTTGAAGAAGCTGTGTATGTATCTTACAGCTATGTCTTGGCCTATCATTAAACAGGACTATTTGAGGTGTGAGTTTAAATAAGGGATTGAAAAGTGGGCTTAAAGTTTTTTCTATAGAAGTCCGAAAAATAGATAATTTGGGGCAGGACCACAAGATATGGGTCATGTTGCCCGCTTCCCCACAACCCCTCCAGCACTGGGGGGAAGCATTGCGGAACAGTAGCTTTATTCTAGACGGAGTCAAATACCACCTAGATAAAATTTGGTAGTTCATTTCAAGTATTTGGGCTGATGATGAGGATTTGTGTGTGAATTCAAAAAATGTAGTCCAGTCTTTCTGGGATATGTCTGTCGTGAGTTCTTTCTGCCAACTGCGCGTAAAAGTAGAAACATGTCTATATATACAGTCATCTAAGATTCTTGTGGATGTAGCGAGTGTGCAGTTCAGAGCAATAGTCTTTTTACAAATTTCTTCAAACTTGGTAAGTGGTCATAGGAAGGATGATTTGTGAGGTGAATGTGTTAGAAGGTGATGTAGTTGAGAGTACTTTAACCAGTGAGTGAATACACCTCTCAAGATTTCTGAAAGGTCCTGTCTAGGTTTTAGTTTCCCCTGTTGAAGAAAGTTAGCTATCAGGGCTGAATAGCCTAGGTCGTTGTATTGGGTGTTGCCCGTTGTGCCCATTATGCTTGATAAAAGTTCTGTATTTTGGAACACTGGGGAAATGGGGGAGAAAGGAGATGAAAGTCCTGGGATTCGATTAATAATGTTGTCCCAAGTTGAGAAGATATGTTTGTAAAGGGGAGATAATTTAATTGTTGCCGGTCGGCAGCTAGGAGGCAACCAACATAAACAGCCCATAAATGGAGTTTTAAGTATTTGGTAGTCTAGTGAAATCCAATTTGTTGCAATATATTCGCTTGGTAGTATTGGCGTACATGAGGTAGTCCTATTCCTCCAGCTCTCCTAGATCTGTATAGAGTCCACAAAAGTAGTAAATGAGTACAGCACCTGTTGGTTCCTTAAAGCAGGTTTTAGTTCTGTATGATGCCCGTGGAGAAAGGGTTACTGCCACCCTTACAGCAACATAGACAAATGGAATCCACAGCACCAATTAGGTAAAAGAAAATACCTTTATTTTCACATTACATGCAACGTTTCGGCCTTCACAGCCTTAATCATGCATACAAAACACTTCAGCCTCTGTCCACAGTATATAGGCTGATCAATTAAAACATTAATTACAAACAGATTTGACAAAATGTTTCACACAGAGCAATTACTCCCTCTAGTGTTAGTCATATTTTACTACATCCTATAAAATTTAACTCTCAAGTTACCAAAAATACAATTACTAGAGGAGTTTCCACTGAATGTACAAGTGTAATTAAAAACAAGAAAATATATAGGAACAAGTCTTACTGCAATCTTATATCTCTATAGTAACACTTCTAAAGTATATTACTGACACATTTTACCAATCTTACTGATAAACTTTACCTATGTGTTTAAGTGAACAAGTGACTTTACCTATGTGTTTAACTAAACCAAAACTAACTAAAAAAATTTTTGAAGAATTTTTTTTTTGTTTTGAATTTTTACTTTGTTACATTTAGAGAAAGACAGAGAAATCTATTTCTCTATTTAACCCTTTAGGGTACATACAATCTAATTTATGGATCCAGTAAGTTTCTTTTTGTTTAAGGATCCTCTCCCTGTCACCCCCTCCTCTTAATGTACCTACATGGTCAATAATCTGCCACCTAATTTGACTTATGTTGTGGCCTGCCTGGATAAAATGATTAGAAACAGGAGCTTCTTTATTACCACATCTCAAGGTGGACTTATGCTGATTAATTCTTTCCCTGCCTTTTCTAGTCTATTCTTCAATGTAAATAAGAGAACACGGGCATTTAATAAGATAGATTATGTAGGATGTCTCACATGTATAATAACCATTAATTTTATATTTATGCCCTGTTCTTGGATGGGAAAATTCTTTCCCTTTTATCATTGCATGGCAATTAGAGCACCCTAGACAGGGATAAGAACCATAAGATTTCTGACCCATATGGCTTTGTTTAAGACTTTTGGAGGGTCCCAAATCATTTTTAATCAGTGTGTCTCTCAAATTTCTAACCCTCTTAAAGGCCATAATGGGATTATTTTGGAATATCTCCATATCTCTATTACAATTTTTAATAATATTCCAATGCTTTCTTATGATTTTAGTAACTTCAGTACTGTATGAATTATATTGTGAAGTAAATACCATCCTCCTAATTTTATTTTTACCATTTTTATTATCTTTAGGGGCATTATTATCCCTGCACATTTTCTTCTCTCTCTGAAGCCTTGAGATCTCTTCCTTAATGAGGTTTTCAGGATAACCTCTGCTAACAAATCTATTGCCCATTTCCATCATTCTGGTAGATAATATTTCTTCATCCTTCACTATTCTACAGACCCTAAGGAGTTGACTCCTAGGGAGTGAGTCTTTTAACCTAGTTGGATGGAAACTATCATAGGCAAGCATAGTATTCCTATCAGTGGATTTTCTAAAAAGATCTGTTTTAAGGGTCCCATTATCCTTATAAACCCTAGTGTCTAAGAATTCCACTGAAACCTCACTATGTATAAGGGTAAATTCTATCCCTGGGATAGCAGAGTTTAAGTCACATACAAAGGATTCTAGGGATCCAACGTCACCCCCACCACACGCCAAACACGTCATCAATAAAACGCCACCAGGCTGCACCATATTCCAAGAACATCTTATTAGTATATACAAAATTCTCTTCAAAGCTGTTCATGAACAGGTTGGCGTATGCTGGGGCAACGTTGGATCCCATTGCAGTCCCCCTGACCTGTACATACCAGTTGTCTCGAAATAAAAAATAGTTCCAGTACAGGATAAGAGTTAATAAATCACAAATAAATTCTATTTGAGGAGAATTATATGTACCAGTACCACTTAAAAGTTTCATAATAACTCCTATACCTGTCTCATGCTTGAAAATAGCTATGAAGATAGAATCTACACTGGAGACTATGGGCCTCCCTGGGGGGCATTTAGCATTTTTATGCACTTTTAGCAAGAACATCCTAGGACACCCATATTCTATACTGTGCCAAAAGTGCATAAAAATGCTAAATGCCCCCCAGGGAGGCCCATAGTCTCCAGTGTAGATTCTATCTTCACTAACATAGCTATTTTCCTTGATAACATTTTACAACATGAAGTAATTAAAATGTCGGCCTACATCAAAGATACTAGTGATTTCCTTGATAAATTATACAGTTTACATCTACCCAGTAAGAAATATATACTCTTCACACTTGATGTAAAAAGTCTTTATACTGCCATCAAGCATGAGACAGGTATAGGAGTTATTATGAAACTTTTAAGTGGTACTGGTACATATAATTCTCCTCAAATAGAATTTATTTGTGATTTATTAACTCTTATCCTGTACTGGAACTATTTTTTATTTCGAGACAACTGGTATGTACAGGTCAGGGGGACTGCAATGGATCCAACGTTGCCCCAGCATACGCCAACCTGTTCATGAACAGCTTTGAAGAGAATTTTGTATATACTAATAAGATGTTCTTGGAATATGGTGCAGCCTGGTGGCGTTTTATTGATGACGTGTTTGGAGTGTGGTGGGGTGACGTTGGATCCCTAGAATCCTTTGTATGTGACTTAAACTCTGCTATCCCAGGGATAGAATTTACCCTTATACATAGTGAGGTTTCAGTGGAATTCTTAGACACTAGGGTTTATAAGGATAATGGGACCCTTAAAACAGATCTTTTTAGAAAATCCACTGATATGAATACTATGCTTGCCTATGATAGTTTCCATCCAACTAGGTTAAAAGACTCACTCCCTAGGAGTCAACTCCTTAGGGTCTGTAAAATAGTGAAGGATGAAGAAATATTATCTACCAGAATGATGGAAATGGGCAATAGATTTGTTAGCAGAGGTTATCCTGAAAACCTCATTAAGGAAGAGATCTCAAGGCTTCAGAGAGAGAAGAAAATGTACAGGGATAATAATGCCCCTAAAGATAATAAAAATGGTAAAAATAAAATTAGGAGGATGGTATTTACTTCACAATATAATTCATACAGTACTGAAGTTACTAAAATCATAAGAAAGCATTGGAATATTATTAAAAATTGTAATAGAGATATGGAGATATTCCAAAATAATCCCATTATGGCCTTTAAGATGGTTAGACATTTGAGAGACACACTGATTAAAAATGATTTGGGACCCTCCAAAAGTCTTAAACAAAGCCATATGGGTCAGAAATCTTATGGTTCTTATCCCTGTCTAGGGTGCTCTAATTGCCATGCAATGATAAAAGGGAAAGAATTTTCCCATCCAAGAACAGGGCATAAATATAAAATTAATGGTTATTATACATGTGAGACATCCTACGTAATCTATCTTATTAAATGCCCGTGTTCTCTTATTTACATTGGAGAATCGACTAGAAAAGGCAGGGAAAGAATTAATCAGCATAAGTCCAACTTGAGATGTGGTAATAAAGAAGCTCCTGTTTCTAATCATTTTATCCAGGCAGGCCACAACATAAGTCAAATTAGGTGGCAGATTATTGACCATGTAGGTACATTAAGAGGAGGGGGTGACAGGGAGAGGATCCTTAAACAAAAAGAAACTTACTGGATCCATAAATTAGATTGTATGTACCCTAAAGGGTTAAATAGAGAAATAGATTTCTCTGTCTTTCTCTAAATGTAACAAAGTAAAAATTCAAAACAAAAAAAAATTTCTTCAAATTTTTTTTTAGTTAGTTTTGGTTTAATTAAACACATAGGTAAAGTCACTTGTTCACTTAAAAACATAGGTAAAGTTTATCAGTAAGATTGGTAAAATGTGTCAGTAATATACTTTAGAAGTGTTACTATAGAGATATAAGATTGCAGTAAGACTTGTTCCTATATATTTTCTTGTTTTTAATGACACTTGTACATTCAGTGGAAACTCCTCTAGTAATTGTATTTTTGGTAACTTGAGAGTTAAATTTTATAGGATGTAGTAAAATATGACTAACACTAGAGGGAGTAATTGCTCTGTGTGAAACATTTTGTCAAATCTGTTTGTAATTAATGTTTTAATTGATCAGCCTATATACTGTGGACAGAGGCTGAAGTGTTTTGTATGCATGATTAAGGCTGTGAAGGCCGAAACGTTGCATGTAATGTGAAAATAAAGGTATTTTCTTTTACCTAATTGGTGCTGTGGATTCCATTTGTCTAGATCTGTATAGAGTGTTTCTAGCTACCCTAGGTTTATTATCGCCCCAGATGTATTTGTTAAGTACCTTTTGTAACTGAGCGAGGTCCGATTGGGGGAGAGCGGTGGTACTGTTTGTAGTATATATAAGAGTCGGAAGAATTTTTATACTGTATTTTAATTTTCCAATCAAAACCAATCTTGCACCCACAGTGCATTCAAGGAAACTTGAGTACAGAATCCCAGCCAGATATTAAACATAAGCATCTAAACTCAAATGATAATACTTGTATCTCTGTAACTTGCCCAGTTAATGCAGATGCTCAAATCCCCCCACAAAGGCTTTCGTTAATGGAATATATGGTGGTGAAACTGAATAGAAGTCACATGGTTTAGGAAAAAGTTTACACTGTTGACTAACAAGCTGAATGTCAAATCCTGTGAATTACTAATAGCTAAAACATTAACCTTCAACTCATTAATTTATGTGCCATCTTATCTCAGTTTGTATGACATTTTTGGTTTGTTAGCAAATGGATGTTTCATTGTTGAATAATCCTACTTTTTCTTGACAGACTTGTGAACATTTGTGCCTCAACGACAATAATACTGCGGAATGTGAAAGTAAAAAGGGAACTTTTATAATTTAAACAGAGCATGCAGCTTTCAACAACTTTCCATTGAAAGTTTGTTCTCTTAGTATTCTTGTTTGAAGAAAACATCTGAATAGGCTCTGGAGCGTGCATCTTCTCTTGAGGACTATATGGCAGAAGTGTTTGTAACAATGTTTTTAACCATGTTATACACAGCACTAGAGGGCAACACTGCGGTCATATTGGGCTCAAGACGTGCACTTTTCTGAGAATTTAATTGACAAAAAATGTTTTAAAAATGGAAGCTGAAAACCAAAGTTAAATATGGGGGAAATTAATCCAATAATAAAGCTGTGCTATCCAGCAAATGAAGCAAATGGTTCAGATGAATGTGTGCCAGTTAAACACTGGTCAATTTAAAGAGACAAAAGTGTAAATAGAAAAGGCTCTAATGTGTTAGTGCATGTTATTATTGCACTTTTGCTTGAGTTTAACTATGTGTTTAATTACTCGGTAGTGGTTAAACACATAGTTATACTCAAGCAATAGTGCAATAATAATATGCTCTAACACTTTAGTTTCTGATCAGCACTGCATTACTGGGAGCTAGCTGAACACATCTGGTGAGATAATTACAATGTGTGCGGCCATCAGATAGCTCCCAGTGGTGCCGTACTGCTCTTGTGCCTGCCTAGGAATGCTTTTCAACATAACATGCTAAAAGAACAAAGTAAATTTGTATTTTCCATCTGAACCATGAAAGATTCATTTTGATGTCCCTTTAGATCACCTGAGTAAAAAACTAATGTGACAGGAAAACAACATTTTCTTACTTTTGGATATGACAAACATGCATAAACCTTAAAGATAAAGGCATTTTTGGCTGTATGTATTTTTTATAGTTTCCTCTGATGATTGGCGCTTATTGTATTAAACCAGGAAATGACTGTGTTGATAAACATGTGAACTGAGCATATGCAAGTTAAACATTGATAACAAGCTATACGTAATCAACTATGACATAGACAATGGGTTTTCAAGAGTCCAAGGCTATTGGGTTAGACAGCATGCAAAGTCCCAAACCAAAGGTGTTTTCCGATGGATTGGAATACTGCTGCTGAATTTACTCACTGCCGAGCTTATGGCACTTTAATGCTATAAGGTTATAAAATGACTTTAGAAAACAATGCTAAAGCTGTTTTTTTCTGGTGTATTGGAATGAGAACCCCATAAAAGCCCTCTGCAAATCACTTTTCATTGCTCTTCCAACTGATTGGAAAAGCCCATTTTCTTCTTTAATTGTGCAACTGTGGCTTCAGTTATTTGAAGTATACCTACTGTGTGGTTTATCATGTGAATATCTTTTTAGCAATACCCATATCTGCTGAAAACCTCTAATGTCACTTTTATCATTCATACCCAACTGAGAAAAAAATCTGATTCTGCTTATACAGGAACCAATCAATATGAAATGTATTTTTGCTCTCAAGATCATACAGCCTTAGACTTTAAATTAGAACTGCTGAAATAGTATAACTCAAGATATGATATTGCTCAGTGTGGGCTAATAATTTGAAGTTTAAGTAGCTTTGTCAATTTCTTACATCTCCCCGGGGAAAAGTCAGTTTTTTCATTAGAGCATCTTGTGATTATTATCTTTTAAGAAGTAACTTTCCTTTTTTCCATTTTTCTATATAAAATGCAGGTTCTTTATAAATATTCACAATGACCTTCTATAAAACACAGTGGTATTAGTGCTTATTTATGTGTCGCACATGTGAGCAAGGCTTACTGAGCATATGTTAGGGCAGTGATAAAGATGTACAAAATAAACAATAATGACCCCCTAATAGAGACTACGCTATTCCCAAATAACAGACCAACATAATCTCCTGGGGTATAAAAGGCTGCAGCTTGTTTTATCAAATAACATAAATTAACATATAAATAAAACAGATAAATATTCCCAATAACAGAATTAACATTAATAACCCACAGGGCTTGCCAAGTAACCCATTGTACCTCTGTTCCAAGGATCTCCTCAGAAACCGTCCAAGACCTCTCCTGCCTCAGCAGGAGGTACCCCAGGAGAACTCCACAAACCACAAAAGACAGCCCCCCGCCAAGCTGCGACAAGTATAGTACCACAAACTGGAAACTCTGTGACTGAGTGTCACAGATAACCTATAGGAGGCGCTTACTTGACAGGTGGTGTGGATGGCCCTAGTGTAAATGTATAATGATAAACACATATAAAAATAAAAACATAACTAAAATACAAAATTACTATAGAATTAATATATGAATTGTTGAAATCAAATATAAACTTAATTAAAAAATTATTATGATATGTAAAAAAATAATAAAAATACAAATGTATATATGTGAAAATATACACGTTACACTGGAAGATGTCCAATATAAACGGTGCAAATAAAAAGTCCCAAAATAAGTCCGTCTGAGAAAGGGAAAAGTGGAGAAGGCAGCTCTCGGTCTTCACTTCACAAGTGATGTAATTTTCTTATATGGACAACTGTAAAAAACAGAAACAGAGGCGCCACATGTGTAGATCAATAGATACCAAGATGTAAATCTGGACAAGACACAGGATACTCACAAACGTGAAGGCACTCTCTTGTGCCTGTTAGAGGCAAGCTGGTATTCTAAACAGCAAACCAGCTGGCTGTGTATACGAATCCCCGTCGTGATGTCCTGGAGAGATGGATGTCCTGCAAGGCAGTCCTTGCCTGGATAGTATCTTATTATTAGAGCCAATTAACACTGTTAAAACATAGTTTGCTACTGTCCTATCATCTCTATTTTGCTTCAGCAGAAATGATCAACTGCAAATTAGGAAGCGATTTGTGGCAAATTTTAATCCTGTCATGTGCTCTTTCAGTTTTGAAGAAAAGAAAATCCAGAATTTTCACACCTTGTATCTAAGCTTCTGCAGACTGCCTCCTTATCTCAGATCTTTTGAAACACATGAACTAATGCCATGAATACACATGAACTAATGGCATTAGTTCATGTGTTTCATATAAATAACATTGTGCTCATGCACATTGAGTTATTTAAGAGTCAGCACTAATTGCCTGAAATGCCAGTCTGTCAAAAGATCTGAGATAAGGAGGCAGTCTGCAGAAGCTTAGATACAAGGTGTGAAAATTCTGGATTTTCTTTTCTTCAAAACTGAAAGAGCACATGACAGGATTAAAATTTGCCACAAATCGCTTCCTAATTTGCAGTTGATCATTTCTGCTGAAGCAAAATAGAGATGATAGGACAGTAGCAAACTATGTTTTAACAGTGTTAATTGGCTCTAATAATAAGATACTATCCAGGCAAGGACTGCCTTGCAGGACATCCATCTCTCCAGGACATCACGACGGGGATTCGTATACACAGCCAGCTGGTTTGCTGTTTAGAATACCAGCTTGCCTCTAACAGGCACAAGAGAGTGACTTCACGTTTGTGAGTATCCTGTGTCTTGTCCAGATTTACATCTTGGTATCTATTGATCTACACATGTGGCGCCTCTGTTTCTGTTTTTTACAGTTGTCCATATAAGTATAGTACCACTCCACAGCCGTGCTCCAAGGGAGGGAGGAAAGGAGATTCTTCTCACCATCAGGTCCGGATAGAAGATGATCCTACTTCCTGTTCAACCACACTTAAGACCTACCTTTAGAGCCCACCCCCTGACCTGAACATAACCCATCTTACTTGCCCTGCTCTGGGGTCACAGGCCCCTCCAAAATATAAATTTTTCCAGGGCTGGCAGGACCCCTTAATAGGGACTACGCTATTCCCAAATAACAGACCAAAACAATTTTCTGGGGTATAAAAGGCTGCAGCTTGTTTTATTAAATAACATAAATTAACATATAAATAAAACAGATAGATATCCCCAATAACAGAATCAACATTAATAACCCACGGGGCTTGCCAAGTAACCCATTGTACCGTTGTTCTAAGGATCCTCTCGAGAACCGTTCATGACCTCTCCTACCTCTGCAGGAGTTACCACAGTAGAACCCCACAAACCACAAAAGGCAATCCCCCCGCCACCAGGACAGCTTAAAGCCGGACCCCCCACCACCCAAGGCCTTTTCAACCTCTTCTCTCAAATTGAAATGAAAAAGATACCCTCGTTTAAGTGGACCCCATCTCTCAAAAAGAAGCATTCTCCCGATTGCCCTTCAAATTCCACGTGTCGTATAGACACCCCACCATTTTTACTCAATATCCTATTGACCTTCCTCCTAGAAGCTTCTAGCCTCCGCATATCCCAAGCTGCACTCCAATTTAACCGAGGCTCAATCTCGGACCACAACAAAATTAAACCAGGAAACAGTTCCAATAATCTGAGCAAATCCCTTTTAATGCCTGCTAACAAATCTTTTTAAGAGATGAAGCCCAAATCATTCCCCCCGGCGTGGATCACCAACAACCCCGGGGGACTATATAATCTAGCATATTCCACCACCTTAACAATAACCTGGTCCCATCTTAAGCCTTGGAAACCAAACCAACAAACCCAAACTGCATTCCCATCAAGTCCTAGCTGGCTCCCCCCATCCTTTGTCCTTGCCGCTCGCCTGGCCCAATATATGTATGAATGGCCAATGATCCAGCACTCCGTGGGACCTAACAGGGGGACAGAAACAAAGATTACAAGACCAACTCATTTCTAACATACAATCTAAAACTGTTAGAGGTCCACCTCCCAATCCCTTTAATACTTGCATCTGACATACCCAACATTCTTACTTCCGTGGCAGCCCCAATCCGGAAAGAGTGAGACCCAAATTAAAGGTGTGGAAGCTCCAGTAACACTAAAACCTTCCTAAAAACCGACACAGATTAGAAACTAGATAAAGTGTCCCCGTTCTGGTGGACAAGCAAGGGACTTCCACTCTCTGGCCGCACTCGCATTAATGCTGACACTGTTTCCACTAGGCAACATGCCCCCCCTATTGCCTTAGGACCAATAGTTCTCCCCTTCCACCCTGATCGGTCTTAGAATGCCGGAGCCAGATAAAAAGCTCCCGTTCCTGGATCCACACATCACTCCGCGGAATACCCACCCCCCGTCCCTCTTAGTCACCTCTACAACCCCTGATACTCTAAAAGCATTGAAAGCATTGAAGGCTAAAACATAAGTCACACTAAAAACCATCACCTCATACTCATCAGACCACACTGCGGTCAGTGCTCCCACCACCCTTTGCAACAATGAGAACATAACCGGCCTCCTTGAGTCCTGTGCCCCCTTGCACAAACCCCTGGCCACCATTCATACCACAAATTACTTTGTACCATCCTCCCAGCCTAAACATTGACACAGAAACAGGGCCGGATTTACATCTCAGGTGGCTGTAGGCACAAAAACCTGAAGCTCCCCACCCCCCCAGAAAAAAAGTGGAAAAAATGAGGACTTTTTTTTTTATTATTTAGGACAACTAAAAATAAATATTAGATGTAAAATTACATTTTCCCTTTTATGGAGATACACAAATACACACACACCAATTGCAATATTTGTTGTAATGGAAGCTACACCAAAAATCAATATTCACTTGACTCAAATGGCCATACAATTTCTATTATGTATAACAAAAACAAATCATGTTAAACTTTTAATGCAAAATATTCTAAAGAAAACCCCATTTAAAGGGACATAAAATGTGACAGTTTGCTGGGCATTTTATTATTGCACTAGTGCTTGCACAGAAGTGTGTTAGCCTCTTGCAAAAGAGTTAAACACATAGTCAATGTCAGTTCTGAGACAGCAATACATATCTGTGCAGACCCAGATGGGCTCATAGGACATGTTTATTGACAAGCCATTAGTGTATTGCTTTTCTGGAGATGACTTTGACTATGTGCTTAACATTTTATTGGAGTTAAACACAGTTTTGTGTAAACAATAGCAATATTAAAACTAGCAGCATGCAAGCTCATCACCATCAACAACCTGTGCAGCCAGTGGAAGAAAATATAAAATGTAGGTATTTTTTTCCACTACATGAAAAAAAATCTTGTAAACTCTGATATTTTTTGGTACAAATACACACAGATGTTACATTTATTTTGTTCTGAAATATAAATATCATATGATGTCGAAGGAAAACATGGAATGTTGTAGATTATATGTAATCCAGGGGTCAACAAATGTGTTTAAAATTAGAACTTAGAAATTCAATTTACCACAATACAAAAATACCACACTTACTTGATAAAAGAACAGATTAACCATTTTTAATGTGATGTGTGTGTGTGTGTGTGTATATATATGTGTGTGTGTGATGTGTGTGTATGTGTATATATATATATGTGTGTGTGTGTGTGTGTGTGTGTGTGTGTGATGTGTATATATATGTGTGTATGTGTGTGTATGTGTATATATATATATATATATATATATATACACATATATATATACACATACATACATACAAACAAATATGCCATGTGAGTGGTTTACACACATACACATTTTACAGCCTTACAGTCTACAAACTTTGTTTTCAAAGTGCCCTAAAGGCTGTAAATCACAATTGGCAGCTTTTAATAAAGAGCAGAGCAGCTAGTCCCACATAACCTCCACACCTCCAAGGCCTTTATAGAATAAAAACATTCATCCTGAAGCAGAATTTAAACTCCTGGCTATAAAAAAGGAATACAGCACATAACAAGTGAATACACTGCAACCCTCTCTGGTAGCCAAGGGGTTAAAGTGCTCTGCTTGTTATGTTTTCATTCTAGGCAGCATTAGAAGCCTTGTACAGTCCTAACCTGTTCTGAAGCTTTCATTCCTCAACAAAAAGTTTCTGCACCACATCAGCATGGAGCTTGGCTGTGTGAGGCAACAGAAGTACATAAAATAAAAGTGAAACTAAACATGCCTAGTGAAAATGGGAGGGGTTTAGTTTTAATCTTTGCCCCTCTCTCCTTCATTGCTCCCTCAACTGCTGTAACATATTCCCAATGAAACACTCGACTTTGTAGGCACCTGGCAGCACAATTCTTACTAAAATAAATGCCCTCATAAAAAAATAAAAAAAAAATATTTTTTTATTACTGATAGGCAGGCGCCCCTCACTGCAAGGTGCCTGTAGGCACATGCCTACTGTGCCTAATGGGAAATCCGGCCCTGCACAGAAAAGCAATCGCCACCAACCTACGCTTCACCATGGCCCTCGACACCCTACTTTCCCTCCACTCTGCCATCCATCTCAATAGCACCTTCAACCAGCTCTGTGCCGTTAGGGCCCCCCAGCCCCTTTCAACATTTCAAACCAATCCCTCCATACCTGTGAGTAAGCCTTCCATGTAGACCCAGCTAGTGCAAATCTCACCATCTTCAACAAGCCCAGAAATCCACCTTCCACAAGTCCCCTGGGCAATGCATCCCTATCTCCTCCACCTACGGGGCCAGCTCCCGGAATCTGTCCCACTGAAAACAGGAAAGAGAATAAGCAATCCCATTCAACTTACCAGGCACATGCTCAGCCTTGAAAAGAACATTACATCTCAGGCACTCCAGCACAAACAAACGAAGGAGAACAACTACCGGAGGGGATTATGCCGACAAGGAGTTAATGGCTGACACCACCCCCATATTATCCAAGTGAAACAAAGCTTTCCTGTCAATTAACAAACCCAACCATATTGCTAAGGCCACCAATAACGGAAACAATTCAAGAAACACCAACTTCTTTGTCAGGCCTTCTGCATGCCACTCCTTGGCCACACATCCGAGCACCACTTACCCTCATTCCCTCAAATATGCTCCAAACCCATGCGACCCAAAAATGATTGCATTTCATTCAAAGTCAACTTCTTCCACCCCAGGGCCTGTCGCAACACGCCACACAAGTCAACCACTTTGTCAAGAGGTAAGCTGCATTCCATCCCGAATCAATGTGGATTCCTAAGAAACTCAGAGCAACACTCCGACTTGTCCCCAGCTACCGGAATACCAAACTCGACAGCTAGTTTCTCAAAATCATCCAAGCGCTGACACGCTACAGCCCCCAGAGGGCCCATGATCAAAAAATCATCCAAATAATGAACCAAAGAACGCAAACCCGAAAACTTGCTTAACAACCCATTCCACAAAACAGTTAATGAAATGGAACAACCCATAGGGAGGCATAGATCCACAAAAAACTTCCCCTCAAAAGAAAAGCCCAACAAATGATGACAAGATGGGTGGACCGGAAGCAACCGAAAAGCTGCCTCAATGTCCACTTTTACCAAGAAGGCCCACCGGATGGACCCACCCACATCCTGAACATTCGTGCTTATACTTGCACGAGGTCCCAAATTGGCATTGCCCGTCATTGAACTGGAAACACAGTCCTTTTCGGAAAGGCCACTGCTGATCTGCTATCGGCCATTCCAGCGAGGCCGCTCCCTAAAAGGACTGCCGCCCTCGTAAAGGTGTCATAAACTCCAGCCAAATCCCCATGTCCCTGTAGTCCCACCTCATGTAAGAATGAGCGCCTATCCATTGACGGATTGCTCGTCATATCTCCAACAGGCCATACCCCCATAAGCACGGTAAGCCGAGGAAATCTCATCCAGATAGCAAAACAGGGCGGATCCCTGGTCGGGTCGGGAAGCCCTGGTTGGGAAACTTCTGCGTAATCACGCTGGCCAGAATACAAAATGCCCTGGACCAATTAGCGAACGTCTTAGGTATCTTTCGATAACGCTTCTTTCGCTCCTCCTTAATCTCTACAAATTGTTCCAAGGGAAGCAGCGAAAATAACTCTAGGAACTCCCTCTTCCAAATTTTCTCCTTAACCTCATTCATTAAATGCAACCCTAATGGGCCTATGGAACATAGACACGGCCTATGGAATGCTAATTCTGACACCTTCAGGGTCCCTCCCCCGGAACTCATATATACTACTTGCCCTTTATGAATTGGCCTCCCCCCCACCCCGTGCTCGTACACCTAGCCTCATTTGGGCCTACCTAACCAAAAACATTTACACATGGCCTCATTTGGGCCTACCTAACCAAGTGCCCCCATTAAAAACACCCCCCCTTTCACCTGGGCCCCCAACTGATCCGCCCGTGTAATTATCACCCACTGCCACCAGCATACCGCCACACTGCCCCACTCTCTTCTATAACTAAGCCGCCTACCTTCCGGAGCAGCCATTGCTGCCTCCTCTACCGTCTCCACCTCAGGCCCAGCCAAGCACTTCACCGATCCCACGTGACCGCCGTCATCTTCCCGCAAGAGCGGCCCAGCGTCTCCTGTCCGCTGATGCTCCCGCTGCTCCAGATCCTGTTGCTCCTTCCTCTGCAGGCTGCACCTCCTACCGACCGGTCGTCCATCCTCTGTTCCCTTTCCTGGAAGCGCTGGATGCGCTCGCTGCTTACCTCCCTCTCCGTGATCCCGCCTCCAGACTGAGGCGTTCTGACGTCTTCGTCCGTCTCATCGGCCTGGCCCTTGGGGACAGCATTTTCCCTGATGCCTGCTCCGGGTCCTCGCCGCTCCCTGGGATCGCCCCTGCAGCTGTGCCAGCAACCACTGCGGACCTCTATCCCTGGCGACAACTGCAGCTGCCGTGAACAGCTCCTGTAGGTCATCCATGGTGAACAAGTCAGTACCCTCACGTTCTCTCCGGGCTTGATGGAAGTGAGAAGATGCAAAGAACTTCTTCTCACCGTCAGGTCTGGATAGAAGATGATCCTACTTCCTGTTCAACCACACTTAACATCTACCTTGAGAGCCCACCCCCTGACCTGAACATAACCCTTTTTACTTGCCCTGCTCTGGGGTCACAGGCCCCTCCAAAATATACATTTTTCCAGGGCTGGCAATATGCTGACAGAAATTAAACATTTAATTTACTAACCAGAGCAGTTACAAATGCTTAATATGTGGTAATTCCTATTTAAATTAAACTGTCAGTAAATACCTTATAATCACAAGATATTTATTTTGTCTTGTTATAGAATAACATATATATATATATATATATATATATATATATATATATATATATATATATCCGTATATATCTAGACCTATATATCTATTCCTATAGATATTTAGGAATAGATTTCTATTTTACATTAACATTATAACATAAATATACAAATATATATTTAATAATAAAAATAAATTATCTGTGATGAACATAAATATGCATAACGTGCTTCGTGTTTCGCACTCTAGGTCTAACGTGGTGTCGCGTTAGCTAACATGAAGAATTAGAAATCTTAAAGAGCGTTCTTGAAATATTAAATATAACATATTTTTAAAAAATGTACTCACCTGCTCGCCATTGGCGTGTAAAATTTAAACTGGGGGGAGTGAAAGAAAGTGTGTGAATGGTTAATCAACATTCACTGACTATCTAAGTCTGGCAGCTTGTAGGAATAATAGTGTTGAAGCGGTGAAGACTGAACACTGCCTTGAAGGTGGAGTACTGCAGAGTCGCTGAAAGGTGCGGGCAACGTGTTAAGTATTGCTCTGATTTTTCTTTTCAACTGTTGACATCTACTGCAGCTCCTGACTGTGAAGTGTTTGTCTCAGTTGTTCTGTGGGATTCCCCTCTTGGCCCACAGTGCATCCTAGTACTCTTATTATGATTATTTAATGCTCAACCTACTAGGATCCGCTGTGGGAAAAGAGGGGAGTCGCTCAGAATAGCTGAGACAAACCCTTTACAGTCAGTAGCGGTGCAGTACCTTGTTACGTGTTCAGCTCACTTTTATCCCAGGGCCTCAACACTTAGTTCAGCTAATAGCTGGAGGGAAGGTATGGATGACAGAAGCACAAGTACTAGTGTGGCAATTTCTAAATAGCAGGGACAATAAGAAAATAAATCCAGGTGCCTGTCACTGAGGGATTTCCCTCTTCTGCCAACACAGAGATCCTAGTAGGCTCAGTGTAGGATGCACTGTCAGCAAAGAGGGAAATCCCTCAGAAGAACGGAGATGCACGCTTAACAGTCAGGAGCTGTGCAGTACCTTGTTATGCTGCGTTTTCAGCTCACTTCAACCTCAACACTTAATGCTGCATCAGCTAAACTTTGCTATGGAGGACAGGAGCAGGAGTAAAAATACTGTTATTGAGGGCAGGAACTACAAATACTAAATAGGCAGGATTTCTAAGAAAAATCAGTCCTGGGGGCCTGTCAGGGAGGGATTCCCATCTTTTGCTGACAGAGAACCTAGTAGGCTGCACATTAAAAAAACCTAGTAGGCTCAGTGTGGGATGCACTTTCAGCAAAGAGGGGAGTCCCTCAGTAAGAAGAACTCTGACGCAAGCTTCGCAGTCAGGAGCTCTGGTAGAGAAATGGGAAGACCACACTGAGCCTACAAGGATTACTTAATGCGCAGCCGATAGAATCTCTGTTGGCAGTGGGGAATTCCTCAGTGACAGACCTCCAGCGCTCCATAGCAGTACTTGCGCTCAGCCGCACCTGCCCTCCATAGAGAAGATTATCTGATGCTGAACTAAGTGTGGAGGGTAAAAGATAGCTGCACATGCAGCATAACAAGGTACTGGCCACATAAGCTTGATCTGGTACACTCACAGGTTCTGAGGACAGAATAACTCACCTAGGCTTGGCCTCCTGACATTAAAATCCCCAATCTCCTGCAGTCAGGCCTTGGCTGTTTTTACATGGGGCCACCCTGCCCCAGCCTAGCCTGTTCTTCAGCACCATGCAGTCTGCCTCCTCAGCACAGCCAACCCCTCAGCTCTGCCCAGTGTGCCCCTCAGCCAAACTAGCCTAACACACCAGCTCACAGCACACCCCCTACCTGCAACATGCCTGTAGCTCAGTATACAAAATTTCTCCATGTCCGGTCCCAGCAGGCTAATTTTAGCATTCTGGCTTATACACACTGCATTCATCCTATGCACCTCAGCCCAAAACACGTTTCCTTCCAGCCCCATCTCATGCCCACAACGTGCAACTTGCCATATCTATACCCTAAGCAGTTAGCATGCACCCTGGACGCTTTATGCTCTTATCCCTTAGCGTGTAGCATGCTTGCCTTATGACCACACCATACAGCCTTCGCTCCTATTTGCTGTTGCTAACTGCTATGCACTTTTTTGTTTATTTATTATCATTTGTAGCATTATTTAATTTGCCATGGTAAAAAATAGCAAAATTAAAATTACTGCACAAGACAGTATTTTGCAATGTCTAAACAAATGCAAAGAGGGGGTGGGTTATGGGCATTGCGTGTACACGTAGTGGGTGTGGCTGTGCAGGCGATGGGTGGTATAAGACATGGCGAGTAATATTTTGTCCCGGCTAGTAGCTTAGGACTTGAAATTTTGAGCCCTGATATATATATATATATATATATATATATTCTATTATTTTGATTTTTTTTTCTGAAATATATATTATTTTTTAATAATTATTTTTAATATTCTTTAATATTTTAAAATTGCTAATTCTTCATGTGCGTTAGACCTAAAGCGCGAAACAAGAAGTGCGTTACACATATTTTAGATTCCTATATTCTTCACATAGAATTTCTTTGAATTTTTATTATTATTCTATATACAATATATTTAATAATGTTAATGTAAAATAGATATATACATATCTGTATGTGAAGAACATTGCAATGGAAAATGTGTACAGTAAATACACATAAATATATTTGTACATATATTTAGACACGTGTATATATACTATTTAGCCCTTTGCAGTCAAACACTGTCATATACTTTATACATTTGAGCACATATCACTTTTTAAATATTTCTATGACTATTTGTTATCAGATAGTGTTTATATGAGTGTAACTATACATTTTATTGTATTTATTTTGTGTTTAATGTGACTTTTTTTAATGCACTACCCTTTACGCAAGGTTTTTTAGTCAGTCTAACTTGACGAGTGTAAACTGTGATTGCGCTCTTGCTATTGCATTTTCTTTCAGCTTGTAATACGGGTGTCATTTCCGTTGTGCACAAAATCCTGATATCGCTTGTGAGCAACAGTAAGCGCAACACTTGTAATCTAACCCTATCTTCGTTAAAAACAACCACCATATTAGCTTCTGAACTCCAAGTTAGGAAAATACATTTATTAGCTGCCACTATTGGGTCAGTTCCAATCCACAGTAATTCTGTTTTTGAATTGTCTTTATTTCTGCCTGACATGTTGGTGTTATATTTTTTACTTGGATGTTATAAGTTGTAATTAGAGTAATTACAACTGGATAAACAAAAACTGTGTCTGTCTTTATTTCAGGCTGCAAAGCAACAACATTTTATTATTTTCAAGGGGGGGGGGGGATTATTTTCAATACCCACTGTATCCAATTCATTTTTTACCATTTGAAACCCCATTTGACCTTTTTGAATGTCATAACTTGGCTGTTTGCACATTTAATAAAACATTAAAACACAAATCACTACAAAGTAGAAATTTCCCAAATGGGTGGCTTTACCTATTTTGTCCAGACTTACTGAGCATATCAATAAATATTAGGAAAATAACACCAGCCATATAATAGTTAAACCATTCTCCCATTTACTTTGATTCCTGTCATTTTGTATGTTTATGCACAGTGTATTATGCATTTCTGTAAAATAAAACGAAAGAGGAAAATATTGTTTTCTACAAAAAATAACACATGGAGGGCCTATTTATGAAATGTCTGTCCGACCTGATCCGACAGTGCGGATTAGGTCCGACAGACATCGATGAATGCGGAGAGCAATACGCTCTCCGTATACAGCATTGCACCAGCAGCTCTTGTGAGCTGCTGGTGCAACCCCGCCCCCTGCAGACTCGCGGCCAATTGGCTGCCAGCAGGGGGTGTCAATCAACCCGATCGTACTCAATTGGGTTGAATTGTGGCGATCTTTGTCCGCCTCATCAGTGCAGGCGGACATGGTTATGGAGCAGCGGTCTTAGACCGCTGCTTCATAACTGCTGTTTCTGGCGAGTCTGAAGACTCGCCAGAAACACGGGCCATCAAGCTCCATTTTGAGCTTAATAAATGGGCCTCATGCTCTAAAGACAAAAAAAAAAAGCTTATAAAATATACAGACAAACACAGTCAGATGAAAATATCATCAACACAATTACTAAGCAGTTAATTAGGAAGGCTAAAGCTCATGCAGACGAGTCGATGGCACAGTCAGTGAGATATGGGGACAAACCTTCTTTAGATAAATCTAAGGGTATAATAATACATTCTAAAATTGTTGATGGTAGTAATCAAATTGCAAACTTTCTCAACAATTACTTAGAATGACTACATTGAGGGATGCATTATCAAAACTAAAATAAAAAAAGGTAATTGGCTCCTGATAATATTCATCCAAGGGTTTTAAAGGAACTTTTGGTTGTGCTAGCTGCCCAGCTAACTGATCTATTTAATCAATCACTATTGACAGGAGTTGTTCCAGATGATTGGAGAATAGAAAACGTAGTACCTCTTGATAAAAAGGGCAGTAGGGGAAACTCGGGTCAGTCAGTTGAACTTCAGTAGTAGGGAAATTAATGGAAAGACTCTTAAAAAAAATATTGAGGTTAAAGGAACAGTAAACACCAATTTTCATATAACTGCATGTAATATACACTACTATAAAGAATAATATGCACAGATACTGATATAAAATTCCATTATAAAACCATTTAAAAACATACGGCTAGATTATGAGTTTTGTGATAAGAGCAGTGTGGTACTGACTTGCAAAGTGTGGTGCTGTTTGATAATTAAAATAATATGATTATGAAAACAAAAGTAAATTCCTGGAACACACAGAGAGAAAATTCTCCTCAGATATTGCAGAGAACTGAATAACAGGGAGTTAAAAAAACGGCTTCTAGACTCTCCCCCTCCCTCCTCCCCCCTCCCCTCTGCCTCTGAACATCCGGCGATTGAAACTGAACTTAGTGAACAGTGAAACACACAGACTGTGGGTATGTTCACTACATAAAACAGTGAAACACACTGACTGTGGGTATGTTAAGTACATAAAACGTATAAAATATGCTTGATAAAAGATGATGCAATCACTGTATATCAAATATAAAATAGATCTTTGTCCTCATACACTGTAATGCATGCTTTGCATTACAGTGAATTAGCATTGACAATTTGACTGCCTTCTATAACATCAGTGAGAGAAGCTGCCGTGCACACATGTCATGTGACTGCAGTGCCTGAAATGAACGTGCGTTACAAGATGGCACCCTGCATAGGAAAACACAAGCTGAGGATAAGCATAGAAAATATGAGGAGTCTTCATGAAGAGTTTTAATAAGTGTAATATTTTAATAATTTTACACTTATTAACCCCTAGTCTGCCGCCCCCGACATCGCCGACACCTACATTATGCTTATTAACCCCTAATCTGCCGCTCCGGACATCGCCGCCAATATTATAAACATATTAACCCCTAAACCGTCGCACTCCCGTATCGCAAACACTAGTTAAATATTATTAACCCCTAATCTGCCGCCCCTAACATCGCCGCCACCTACCTACATTTATTAACTCCTAATCTGCCGCCCCCAACGTCGCCGCCACAATACTAAAGTTATAAACCCCTAAACCTAAGTCTAACCCTAACAGCCACTTACTTTAATATAATTAAAAGAAATCTAAATAAAAATTACTATCATTACCTAAATAATTTCTATTTAAAACTAAATACTTACCTATAAAATAAACCCTAAGCTAGCAACAATATAACTAATAGTTACATTGTATCTAGCTTAGGGTTTATTTTTATTTTACAGCTAAGTTTGTATTTATTTTAACTAGGTAGAATAGTTACTAAATAGTTATTAATTATTTACAAGCTACCTAGTCAAAATGAATACAAATTTACCTGTAAAATAAAACCTAACCTGTCTTACACTAACACCTAACCTTACACTACAATTAAATAAATTACCTAAATTAAATACAATTACTTAGAAACATAGAAACATAGATATTGATGGCAGATAAGAGCCATAGGCCCAGCAAGTCTGCCCGATCTTACCTAACAGTATAAACGTATCTAGTTTGTAGGATAGCCTTATGCTTGTCCCATTCATTTTTAAAGTCCCCCACAGTGTTTGTTGCTACTACCTCTTGAGGAAGTTTATTCCATAAATCAATCTTTCTGTAAAGAAGTGATTCCTCAAATTACTCCTGAATCTACTACCCTTTAGCTTGAGCTCTATTTTATGTAAAATACCCACAGCCTCAGTTTTACTAAACCCTTTAATGTACTTGAAAGTTGCTATCATATCACCTCTTTCCCTTCTCTCCTCTAAGCTATACATATTTAGGTCATTGAGCCTATCCTGGTAAGTTTTATTTTTTAGACCATGTACCATTTTGGTAGCCCTCCTTTGCACAGATTCAAGTTTGTTAATATCCTTCTGAAGATATGGCCTCCAAAACTGCACACAATACTCAAGATGAGGCCTAACTAATGATCTATAAAGTGGCATAAGAACCTTACTATTTCTGCTGCAAATACCTCTACCAATACATCAAAGCATTCTGTTAGCCTTACTCGCTTCATTACTACATTGTTTACTAAGTTTTAAATCATCTGAAATAATAATTCCCAAGTCCTGTTCCTCATCTGTAACAGTCAGTAAAGTGTCATTGAGTCTGCAATTAACATTTGGATTTTTCTTCCCTAAATGCATTATTTTACACTTTGCTGTGTTAAACTTTAGATCCCAGTCATTCCAATCCTCCAATTGTTGTATATCACTTAAATTACAAAAACAAACAAACACTACATTACACAAAATAAAAAAAGAAATTATCAGATATTTAAACTAATTATTCCTAATATAATAGCCCTTTCAAAATAAAAAAGTCCCCCCCAAAATAAAAAAAAACCCTAGCCTACAATAAACTACCAATAACCCTTAAAATGGCCTTTTGCGGGGCATTGCCCCAAATAAATCAGCTCTTTTTCCTGTAAAAAAAATACAAACACCCCCCCAACAGTAAAACCCACCACTCACACAACCAACCCCCCAAATAAAATCCTAACTAAAAAAAACCTAAGCTCCCCATTGCCCTGAAAAGGGCATTTGGATGGGCATTGCCCTTAAAAGGGCATTTATCTCTTTTTCAATACCCAAACCCTAATCTAAAACTAAAACCCACCCAATAAACCCTTAAAAAATCTAGCACTAACCCCGAAGATCCACTTACTGTTTTGAAGACCGGACATCCATCCTAAATGAATCCGAGAGAAGTCCTCAACGAAGCCGGGAGAAGTCTTCATCCAAGCCGGCAGAAGTGGTCCTCCAGACGGGCAGAAGTCTTCATCCAGACGGCATCTTCTATCTTCATCCATCCGGCGCGGAGTGGGTTCATCTTCAAGACATCCGGCGCGGAGCATTCTTTTCAATCGAAGTCTTCTTCCCGAATGAAGGTTCCTTTAAGTGACGTCATCCAAGATGGCATCCCTTGAATTCCGATTGGCTGATAGAATTCTATCAGCCAATCGGAATTAAAGGTAAAAAATCCTATTGGCTGATGCAATCAGCCAATAGGATTGAGCTTCAATCCTATTGGCTGATCCAATCAGCCAATAGGTTTGAGCTCGCATTCTATTGGCTGTTCCAATCAGCCAATAGAATGCAAGCTCAATCCTGTTGGCTGATTGCATCAGCCAATAGGATTTTTTCACCTTTAATTCTGACTGGACACATTAGAAAATATAGAAACATATACAAAAAATACAGAAAAACAAGAATAAATATGTCATAAGTTCACAGCTGCAAGCATTAAAGGGACCTTGTAGACTAAAATTGTCTCCCTTTTAATTTGTTCCCAATGGTCCATTTTATTCGCTAAAGTGTATTAAATTGTTTACAAATGGCTCATTTACCTTTTATTTTGCTATTCCTCTAACACAGCTTCCAATATTGCTGCTTAACATGGCACCTCCCTAGACATGCTGCCCAAAGAAAGAATTTTGACTTGCATAACGACAAATAATTTAGAGGGCCAAAAACAGCATGGTTTGACTTCAGGAAGATCATGCCAGACTAATCTAATTGACTTATTTGATTATGTAACTAAAGAGTCAGACCAGGGTGAAGCAGTAGATATATAGGGGCCGCTTTATCATGCCCCGTATGCACCTGTTTCCGTGCGAGCCTTCAGGCTCACCGGAAACAGGAGTTAAGAAGCAGCGGTCTTAAGACCGCTGCTCCATAACTCATCCTCCACCTCTGAGCTGGTGGACAGCAATCCGCCCGATCGGATACGATCGGGTTAATTGACACCCCCTGCTAGTGGCAGTTAATCAACACCCCCTGTTAGCGATTGTTCCATGTGCGGCATTGCACAAGCATTTCACTAGAAATGCTTGTGCAATGATAAATGCCGACAGCGTATGCTGTTGGTATTTATCGATGTACGGTGGACATGATAAGCTACAGCGGATCTTGTTCGCTCGCAATATGATAAATTGAACCCATAGTATCCAGATTTCAGCAAAGCATCTGACACTTTCCCACACAAATAATTTATTCATAAATTGTAATTCCTTGGTCTAGACCCAAAAATTGTGAAATAGGTAGAATGCTGGCTTACCCTAGCTGTTAGGAAAGTATAACGCTAACACAGCGCCTCCGGCCGCCCACGGCACATTGCTCTTCTCCAATGAGTTGACGTTTAGAACTCTAGCCGTGCTAGAATGTCACTGACACGTCGTGCTGTGGACGGCCGGAGGCTCTCTGTTAGCAATACGCTTTCCTAACAGCTAGGGTGTGTGACAACGCTGTTTTTTACAAAACGATGAGAGAAACTCATGTTTATTTTTAGTGATGGTAAATCCTAGCATTTGTTATACGCTTGGGTTTACCATCACTTTAAGGAAAGATGCCAGAAGGATCAATCACAATCCTTCAGAAAAATGTATGAAATTATCTACAAAAATACAGATAGATTTTAAAGGTAGTTTTCTGTTGAAAATCACGTTTTTCTAAAGAATTGTGATAAACCACAGAGTGCGTTAATTGGAGTGCATTCAGCATAGGGGAAATTACTAGTGGTGGTCCTAAGTAGTCAGTTCTGGGGCCTGTTTATCAGCGAGTTACAGGGCAAGGGATGTCATTTTGTAGATTTTTAAAAGTGTTGATGTTCCGGTGGGGTGAACCAAATGAAAATTGATATAAAAAATTAAAGAACTGGGCAAATGACTGGAATCTAAAGTTTAACACCATAAAGTGCATTATTATGCATTTAGGAAAGAAAAATTCAATGGTTTATTACAGACTAAGGGGCCTACCTATCAAGCTCCGAAAGGAGCTTGACGGCCCGTGTTTCTGGCGAGTCTTCAGGCTCGCCAGAAACAGCAGTTATGAAGCAGCGGTCACAAAGACTGATGCTCCATAACCTGTCCGCCTGCTTTGAGCAGGCGGACAGACATCGCCGGAAATAAACCCGATCGAGTACAATCGGGTTGATTGACACCCCCTGCTGGCGGCCCATTGGCCGCGAGTCTGCAGGGGGCGGCGTTGCACCAGCAGGTCCACCAGACCTTGTTAAATAGAGGCCTAAATAACCCTTTACTGACTGTTACAAGCAAGAAGCTTAACTTGGGAATTATTGTTTCAGATAATTTTAAATTTGGTAAACAATGTAGTATTACAACAAGTAAGGCCAGAAAAATGCTTGGTTGTATATGTGGAGGTATTTGCAGCAGAAATTGTAAGATTCATATGCCACTTTACAGATAGGCCTCATCTTGAGTATTGTGTGCATCTTTGTAGACCGTATCTTCATAAGGATATAAATAAATTGGAATCCGTTCAAAGGGGGGCTACTAAAATGATACATGGTCTAAATAATAAAACTTACCCAGAAAGGCTCAATGACCTAAAATGTATAGGTTAGCAAAGAAAAGTGAAAGGGTTGATATGCAACTTTTAAGTATATTAAGGGGCTTAATAAAACTAAACAGACAGAATTTCTCACAAAAAAATTAATTCCAGAACAAAGGTGTATTGATCACAAGTTGGAGGGTTGTATGTTCAGAAAGGTTGGTTGATGGACTTACATTAGAGGTGATAAGGACAAACACTGTGGGGGACAAATGCCAGGATAAGTCATAAGGCTATCCTACAAACTAAATAAGCTTACATTTTTTGTTGGGCTTATGGTTCTTATCTGCGATCAAAATCAATGTTTCTCTGTTTTTATCAGATATTATACAGATTATTAATTGAGGCAATGATTACCATTACCACAGTGGTCACCCGGAAATCAGAGGAGGTAGTGAAACCTCATTTGAAAGAGGGGACTTCCCTGTTTCACATAAATGTTTTCATACCCCACTACTTAAACTAGAGTGAGATATGGAATCTGTAGTAGCCCCCATCCCTCACCCCTAGGAATGATCTGATTGGAAACGTGACAATTCATTTGAAAGATGAAGTTTTCTCATGGTAAACTTTAATGGATTAGAGTGGGTCTTTAATACATATTTAAATAGCTGGTACACTCATAGCTTAATGCATTAACCAATGTGCAGTCAGATACAGTAAATATACATTGAATGATGTATCTCATAACCACTGAACTTATATCACACAGCAAATCTTCTGAGATGTTTGTTTTTACCACCATTGTGTTTGACCATTTCATTTTAGGTTTTGCAGTGGAAAGCGCACCAGGAAGAAGCCGCAAGATTAGAATCTGCTATAGCTGCAAGAAAAAAAGAACACGAAGAACAAAGCTTGAGACAACAGAAAGAAATAGAAAGGCATCAGAGAGCAGAGGAAAAAGAAAAAGTACTTTAATAATTAGCATTTTACTGAATATCTATTACTTTCCTAATTAAATCTATTCATTAAACCTAGCAATAAATAGGATAATTGTCTCTACAACATTCTTGTGACGCTTGTTTAAGATCCAAATAACACTATTAATTGTTCACATAAAGAAAAGAATACACTGCTGCTTTGTACGTAAATGTTACAGATTCTGAATTATTTTAGAAATGTGTTTAGCAATGATACTACTGAGACAGGGTAAAGTCTCCTAATGCTGCGGTAAAGCATACTGCAGTGCAGCAGATTCTCTGCACAACAGGGACACTCGGTGTAGCAGAGTGTTTATTCTCAGGGAATTAGGTATGCGGTTGTGTAATCACATTTCTAACATAAAAAGTACACAACTATTGGTGCCAAATACTTACAATAAATGACAGAAAGCTATGAAATAAAGGAATTCATTTTATACAAATTATAATCCCAGGTTCAACAGATTTAATGTGATCCTTTCTTTCTAATGGTAGTGAGAGTCCACGAATACAAATGGAAATACAACACCTGGCCACCAGGAAGAGGCAAAGACACCCCAACCAGGACATTCAAATATTCCTCCTACTCCCCCTTTCCTCAAAGTAGTTCTTTGCCTCATCTAGAAGGTAGGCAGAGATGGAAGTGCTCTGCAGGATGTTTTAATATCACAACCCTCAATAGATAGTTTCTAGAAGAGTGGGTTAGGGGAGTTTAGCTGCCTTTCTTGCAATGCCCTTAGTAGAGTTTAGTGTTTTCAGGAACCTGAGGTTGTCGCAGTGAAGTTCCTTGGCCTCACCCTATATGCACAGCACACTTGCTTCCTTATCTGGTCCTCACCTGTTAGTTACAGGGGACTAATACTTCTGTATCTGCCTTCACAGATTTCTACACCTGACTGGCTGCTGGAGGCAGAGGTAAGTTATTTTTAATTATCCCTCTTTTAGGCTAGTTTCCTTTTGGAATGGGGGAATGTTACGTGAATAGGACCCTCTTCTGATTGCTAAAGGGCTGTTTGCCTTACTGCATAGGAGTAGCATGGGTCAGAATTTACAGTCTCCAGTTCCTAGTATGGCTAATACCTTTATTTCAGGAACTATAGTATGTGTGCTGTTTGACAGGAGAGGTCTCTGTGCTTTGTCACGCTACAGTCTTTCTTAGGACTGTTAGTGAAATACCGGAGCGCTTATGTAAGGGGAGATATCCGCTGGGGTCAGTGTGATAAGCCCAATAGTGCTATTACTATATGCCCTGTGACGGTGTATGGGTTAATAGCGTTTTCTGCAACAGGACAATGTTGGCGTGAGTGAGTGCCCCAGCGCATAATTTGTTAAGGAGGGGGTAAGATATTCAGAGCATTCGATATATCAATTCTTATAGACTTCCCCTGTTATTTACTCAGGCCAAGGAGGCCTAGGGCAGGGTTCGACAAACCCAGGAGCCTGGCTCCTAGAATTTTACCCTTGGGTTATTCTCCATAGATCTATATACAGTACCACTGTCTGACTCCTAAAATTATGTCTGGCTACTAAATATTCCTACTGGCTCTAAAATTTTAAAAAGATTTGTTGACCCCTGACCTAGGGGATTAGTACATTAGTTTATATTTTACAGTACTTTGCAGGGGCATTACTTAATTTTGCTTCCTGTTTAATATTACATAATCTCTCTGTGGGAGCTACTTTTATTCATATTGGCATTGTGAGTGAGGTGTACATGGAACAAGCTGGGACCACTGGTAGGACTCTTCTAGAGGAGCTCTCTGAGGTGGTTATTGATAAAAATAAATGCCTCCTTTGTAAATCTGATATAGGGTATCCACCAGTGCACTTGTTTACTGTCTGTTCTCCAGTCTCATTCTGCAGGCCCTAGTTGTAAATCTACTTCAATGTGTTCAACTTGGGTTCCTCAAGCAAAGTTTGCAGGACCTAGAAGTCAGCCTACTGTAGTATGCCTTCCTGCACAACTCTCTAAAAGTGATGTTTCAAATAACATTGACACAGTCCAACTTCAGTCTGCCATGTCAGCTGTTCTGGGTGTAATGCTACCTTCTGGCAAACGTAAGAGGAAGGTTAAGCATTGTTATTCTGACCTCAGGTCCAGGGGACCCTGCTGGACTCTCCAGTGAAAGACTTACTCAGGATTCAGATGATAAATCATCATTGTCCAGTTTGGACAGCAAAATATCCTCATCAGATACCTCTATACATGTTGTTAAGGAGGCTGAGGACTTCACTTTTAGGTTCAAGATGGAACACCTTAGGTACTTATGGAGGTTCTGCATACCTTAGGGGTGTCATAGTCCAAACCGGCTAAGGAAAAGCCAGCCCAGAGATTAGACATCATATTCAAACTCAAATTGCGGGCTCCTGATGTTTTCCTGGTTCCCTCTTTGATAGCTGATATCATTACTTCCCTGTCCCCAGTTCTCATCTAGAATTATGGAATACCGTTCCTAAGGTTGATGGGGCTATTTGTATCACTATTCCTCTAGAGGATAGCACTTCCTTTAAGGATCCAATGGATAGAAAGCTTGAAGATTATCTGACGAAAACTTTCCTACAAGGGGGTCTCTTTTTTCAAACGGCTGTCAGTATTGCTGCTGTTGTGGGTGCTGCAGCTTTTTGGTGCAATTCTCTACATAAGTTGGTTACTGTTGAATCTATTTTGGAAGAGATTCAGACTGTATTCAGGCACTTAAGAAAATTAATTTGTTCATTTGTGATGCTATTATTTAGAATGTCCACATCAATGCCAAAAGGATAGGGTTGGCGGTTTTAGCCAGAAGGGTGCTTTGGCTAAAATCCTGGTCAGTTGATATGGTCTCAAAGTCCAGATTGCTGTCCTTAGCTTTTAAAGGAAAGTACTTATTCCATTATTTCAATGGTTACTGGAGGAAAGGAAGCTTTCTTTCCACAGGATTAGAAATCCAGACCGAAAAGAAGGGTCAATGGGTGGTTTTCGTCCCTTTCATCAGAATAAACCACAGAGGAACTTTTCCTCAAGCAAACCGGAAACCTTCCAGGGGCACTTGGAAGCTGAATCCAATATAGAACAAGAATAAACTATCCATGAAGTAGGATACAGACTCATCTGGTTTATCTCCCCTCCCCCCCATAGTACTTCTTCCTCTAGTCATAGCAAGGATCAAACAAGAGAGTGTGTCTGTAATTTTGATAGCTCCTGCATGGGCATACAGGACTTAGTATACAGATCTCAATTGAATGGTTAATTTTGACTCAGAGGGGATGCTATGAGTCTGTGATTGACACTTGTGTCCAGGTGCATAAACCTGTCAACAAGCGTATTTATCATAAGGTTTAGAAGTTTTACTTGTCTTGGTGTGCCGAACATGGTTTTCCTTGGCACAAGAAAAGGATTCTGCATATTCTTCATTTCCTTCAGGGGCTTGACAAGGGTTTCTCGTAGGGCTCTATTAAGGGTCAGATTTCTGTTCTGTTGCATAAAAAGTTGTCATGTTCAGTCTTTTGCTCAGGCTCCAGTTAGGATCTGACCTATTTTCAACCTGATTGCTCCACCATGGAGTCTTAATAGTAAGTTGCTTTTCTGAAAAGTGTTATTCTTATTGACAATCTCTTCTGCCGTTAAGTTTCTGAGTTATCGGCTTTCCAGTGTGTTCCCCCTTACTTGGTGTTTCATACGAAATAAGGCAGTTTTGAGACTTATACCAGGTTTCCTGCGTAAGGTAGTGTTGGCTGACAACATTAATCAGGAAATTTTGATACCTTCCTTATGTCCTTATCCTCCTTCTTCTAAGGAGAGATTGTTGCATAATCTAGATGTGGTTAGGGCATTAAAGTTTTACCTTCATGCTACTAAGGATTTTCCACAGTTACAAAGTTTGTTTGTTATTTTCTTTGGTAAGCGCAATGGTCAGAAGGCTACTGCTATTATCTTGTCTTCTTAGTTGAGGAATCTTATTCAGATGGCTTACATAGAAGCAGGTCACCAGCATCCAGCATGTGTTACTGCTCACTCCACTCGTTCGGTTTCTGCGTCCTGGGCCTTTAGGAATGAGGCTTTGGTAGAACAGATTAGCAAGGCTGCTGCTTGGTCTTTTCTTCCTACATTCACCAATTTTACAAGTTTGATGTTTTTGCCTCTGCAGAGGCATCCTTTGGCAGGAAAGTCCATCAGGCGGTGGTGTTTAGCACTAAGTAACTGCATTGCCCTTTTTATTTGTGGAATCCACAGCTTGGGTATAGATTCCCATTTTTAAGATTAGGATTTTGTGGACTCTCACTACCATTAGAAAGAAAACAAAAGGTATTCTTACCTGATAAATTATTTTCTTTCTTGGTAGTGAGAGTCCCCAAACCTGCCCTTTTTTATATTGGCAGCAGTTCCAGTTTGCACCACTTACCCTTTTTATCTTACTTGTTTTTTCCTATTCTTGGATATGAACTACTGGAAGGGAAGGAGAAGTAGGAGGGATAATCGAATGTTCTGGTTAGGGTGTCTTTTCCTTCTCCTGGTCGCCAGGTTTTGTATTCCCATTTGTATGATTAGGAGTTTGTGGACTCTAACTACCAAAAAAGAAAATTATTTTATCAGGTAACAATAAATTTTGTTTTTACAGTTCAGGTACAAATCCTCAAATCCAGAATCCCAAATGCAGAATTATTCTGAAATCTAGACTTTTTCATTAATATCTTAAAAATTATATTATTAAAAAATTATTATTTACCACCCAGTAAGTCACAATCTTCTCTGCCTTTATTTTTTGTGTGTTTTAAAAATGCAATTGATCTATGTTTATTTAAACAACACAACTGAAAAACATCAAGAGTGCGCCACATAGCGTGATACCATCCAATAAAATGTACAAATGATAGCTGATCCCCTCAATGTACTCACAAGAGAATTGGCACCAAATAGATTTAGTGCATTCAGGCAAGCTGGTTTTTTGCAGTCTCCAGCTGACTGACCCTCCTGTGGAACAGCTGCACCTCAAAGGAATCAATCCAGAGTACAAAACAACATTCTCAATTCACATAAAAACAAGTGAATTCTATTTTTATAAAGTTGCTTAAAAGTTGCTACAAAGTCTGCAGCGTGTTTCTTAGCACGCAGGCTGTTTCATCAGGCTATGTGGTACCCTCTTGATGTTTTTCAGATGTGTTTACTTTTGAGGTTTCCAGACCTGTGAAGAGGAGACTGCCTATGGACTGATACTTTGAATTGTATTTCTTCTTTAGAAATACATTTTGTGATATACATTAAAAAAAAAAAAAAAAAAAAAAAAAAATATATATATATATATATATATATATATAGAGAGAGAGAGAGAGAGAGAGACTGTGAGAGAGACTGTGAGAGAGACTGTGAGAGAGACTGTGAGAGAGACTGTGAGAGAGAGAGAGACTGTTACTTTTTATACATATGTTGCTATTTGCTTATTTTATTTGAGCGCCCCCTATGGTCAATTTATATAATTGACTTGAATATTTTTATTGAAAACAACTAGTACCTTTCTGATTACAATACTGTAATATCTTTTTGATGGTACTATGTATACAAAAAATATTAAAAAGTACATAAAACAACCTTTAGGTTGAATGTATAAGCTGTTTTATGATATGTAAATATTTTCTAAATGATAAGATATTCCTGTTTACACTCCAAACTGTCTCATATAAATATTCCAAAATCCAAACTAATTCGAAATCCAAATCTTTTCCGGTCCCTGGCAGTTTGGAAATAGAGTTTTGTATAAAGTGATTTACACTTTGGGTGCTATTTCTGAAATTAACTGGTCACAGTAAAAGATCAGAGAAATATAAAGAGAAGGGTGGCCTAACAGTGCAATTCCTTTACCATTGATGTGGGAATAGAAATAGCAGGTGCACAGCACACAGATGCACGCACTCTGGGCTAACTTGCAGCTCCCCAGTTAGCTGACACTCTATGTACTGTCCTCAACAACACTATGAAAAGAGGGAAACACAAATTGTGCATCACTAGTAAAGGTGAATATCTGAAGCCACAAGTTAAAAGGTCCCTCAAATGACCATGAAGCTGTCTGGCCTCTTTTGTAGCTTCCCTGCTAACGAGAACTCGCCTGTGTCCTCCAGGGAACAATAAACATAGGTATAGATACAAAATGATAACAAATAGTTATAGAACGTTTAGAGACAACTTAAATTAAAAATATATATATACAACATGTTTCTCAGCCAATTAGATTCTGCACACTTCTGAGGTAAAGAAGTGATGTTCCTCATGTATTTTATTTGGATTAGTGTAAATATTTTGATGGAGGGGGGTTGTCAGGGCTGTTATTTCCCCTCCCCATTTCAGTAGACATAACACTGTGAGGCATGTGGTTCACTCTACACGGGGCATGAATACAGGGAAACAGGGAAGAAGGGGAATTGCAAAAAGAAAATCAAATATTAGAAAGCGACCCACCAGCATTTACATTCATCATTTGGTGCTTTATAGCTACCCTTGTTAGCACTCCTGGTTTTTAACTTCACAAGCCTAATATTGCTCAATTCTACACAGCCATTGCTAATTAGCCTCAACAGAGGAGGGAAGGGAAACATTGGTTACTACATGGCAACAGCTATTACTTTCTGGAAGCTACACCTTGATTTTGTCAATATTTAACAGCTCATTTAGGTCTGTTTATTATTCTCTTGCTATTCTTTGCTTTGAAAACATCTTTATGTCTAGCATTTTGTAGTGTTTATTGTTCCTAATTTGTATATGGGAAATACTGTATTAAAGGGATAGTAAACACCAAAAATGTTATTCTAAATAAATAACAAAATATCAGCACTATTAAGAGATAAACAAACATAATTATATCCTCGAATGTCAAGAGGGGCGGGTGCAAGAGTAAGGTATCGCCTACATAGCAACAAATCCACAAAATAAAAAATACTCAGCACACCTAAATGAATCAAAAAATATCAAATACTAAAAAATAACAACAACGAAATTCATCAAAGAAATACGCAATAGACACACAAAAAATGGTGAGAGGTCCCTAGCCTATCCTCACTCAGACTCACATGCAGCACACACTCGCATACATCACACTTCCCCTTAGGCGTCCCTAAGGAGAAATAGAACAGAGGCGTCTTTTCAAAAGATTCACAGTTCAGTAGTGTGAATAAGTAACCAAGGGGCTCAAAAGTGATACTTTGTAATCCATAGATATAGTAATAATATGTTAAAGGGACATGAAACCCAATTTTTTTAGAGCATGTCATTTTAAACAACTTTCTAATTTACTTCTATTATCTTATTTGCTTCATTCTCTTGATATCTTGATATCTCTTGATATATATGCTCAGTAGCTGCTGATTGGTTGCTGCACATGTGCATTGCTATTTCTTCAATAAAAATATCTAAAGAACTGAGAAAATTAGATAATAGAAGTAAATTGGAAAGTTGTTTAAAATTACATGCCCTATCTGAATCATGAAAGTTTAATTTTGACTAGACTGCCCCTTTAAAGGGACATTAAACACTTTGAGATGGTAATATAAAATGATAAATTGTATATATAAAACAGCTCTGCAATATACTTTCATTATTTATTTTGTTTTCTTTGCTTGTAATTCCATTCTGAAATTGTGAGCTTTCCAGTTCCTGTTAGAAATGGAAGTGCAGAACTCTGTTAAATCCAGCACAACCATTGGCTGCACACTCTAGTGACCTATTTATAACTGTCCCTAATTGGCCACAGCAGAGAAGGTAACACAAGTTACAACATGGCAGCTCCCAGTGTTTTATAGACACTAAAACTTTACACTTATTTTGTCACTTTTTAAACAACTAATGAAACTTTACAAAATACATCTACATGTTAGTCATGAACTAATCTTTTCTTTGAATGTATCATTCTATCTAGCATGTATTTAGTGTTTAATGTCCCTTTAAGCTTGATTGTAGCTCATTACAGACATCAGAGAAGTTCTAACTATTGTAATCCACATGTAATTAAAAAATCTATCCAGCTTGATTGTAGTTCATTGAACACAATTCACTGCCCATATGCATTATGCAGCCACCATATACATAGGACACTCCTATCTTTCTTGGTCTCACACCACTAAAGAGCAAGATGTATCACATAGACCTCACACATATACAATACTTCCCAGTCTGTAAAACTCGTGATTGTGTTCAATGAACTACAATCAAGCGGGATAGATTGTTACATTACATGTGGATTACAATAGTTACAACTTCTCTGATGTCTGTAATGAGCTACAATCAAGCTTAACATATTATTACTATATCTATGGATTACAAAGTATCACTTTTGAGCCCCTTGGTTACTTATTCACACTGCTGAACTGTGAATCTTTTGAAAAGACGCCTCTGTTCTATTTCTCCTTAGGGACGCCTAAGGGGAAGTGTGATGTATGCGAGTGTGTGCTGCATGTGAGTCTGAGTGAGGATAGGCTAGGGACCTCTCACTATTTTTTGGTGTGTCTATTGTGTATTTCTTTGATGAATTTTTTAGTATATGATATTCTTTCTAACATTATATATTTTCATTTTTTGATTCATTTAGGTGTGCTGAGTATTTTTTATTTTTTTACCAAAAATGTTATAGTTTAAAAAGATAGCTAATCCCTTTATTTACCATTCCCCAGTTTTGCATAACTGGCACTGTTATAGGAATATACTTTTTTACCTCTGTAATTACCTTAAAGGATTACTTTCTGTTATAATTTTTAAGCTAAACAACTAACATATTAAAGTTAATAAACATTAATTAAAACCTACTGACCTATATTTTCTCCAAAACGAAGTTTCATAACTTTCTAAAAGTTATATCTTTTATTCACCGATGATGTCACGTTATCCTGCCCACTATTTTCAGCACTGCATGTGCAAAATACTTAAACCAATAACTTTGTGTTTAAAGCGCCATTTTGAAGCCTAGGTATTGTAAACGGATTGGTACAGAGCAAAGGATACCCACGGAGTGGGTTTGTTAAACAATTAAATTTGCAGACAAGATTTCTGATATACGGTAGAGATATGTTAATGAAAAGCTATTGATAAAAAGCGTATTTGGGGTAGTTAGTAACAGGCATAGAAAATATTTACTTACAGTGGCCCTTTAAATCTAATCTTCTACAGACTGCCTCCTTATCTCAGATATTTTGACAGACTTGCATTTCAGGCAATTAGTGCCAACTCCACGTGCATGAGCACAATGTAATTTAAATGAAACACATGAACTAATGTCATCTAGCTGTGGAAAAACTGTCAAATGCATTCAAATAAGAGGCGGCCTTCAAGAACTTAGAAATTAGCATATGAGCCTACCTAAGTTTTGCTTTCCACAAAAAATACCAAGAGAACAAAGCAAATTTGATGATAAAAGTAAATTAGAAAGTTTAATGAATAATGCAGTTTAAATAATTGTTGCCGAATAATTTATATTGTCTAGTATTGTAAAATGTTATTTATTTATTATTATTAGTGTATTCCCCAATGCTTTTATAGCTTTAAAAGTCAGTGTTTGGTTTCTCAGACACATTTGCACATGTAGACAACATTGTATGTGCAACAGAAAATAACACAACTGATTTTTTTCAGATATTGTTTTGCATGAGTTGCCATAAAGGTTGTTTGTGACTTTTTATATTCTTGGTGTGACAGATACAGAAGTACAAATCTGAGAAACAGCAGGCGTGGGAAGAACTACAAAGGAAGGATCTTCTGCGCCTGGAGCAGCTGAGGAAAATAATGGCAGAACAAGCTGAGAAAGACAGAGAAAGGTAGAGCAAACATTGAAACGCTTCTGAAAAGAAAACATGATTAGATCCTTAAAGGGACAGGGAAATTAAACATTCCTGTTTCAGAAAGCAGAATGCGATTTTAAACAACTTTCCAATTTTCTTTTATTATCAATTTTGCTTAGTTCCCTTGGTATCATTTGTTAAAAGGTAATCCTAGATGAGCTCAGGAAGGTGCACATGTCCTTAGCCATTTGGCAGCAATGTTTGTAACAATGTTTATAGCAATGACACAGCAAGGAAAACGCTCCAGACCGGCTCCATCAACACTTACATGTATTAGTTTAAAAAGCTTCACTATCGTGAAAATACAAATTAAAACCAATACAAAAACTGTGCGATGCACATCCCACACATAGGACGCGTTTTGGGTTAGCCCCTGTATTCACAGCTAATTGGGTTTATGCACATGCAGTCCTTATATACAAATCACAATGGCTCCTAATCAAAGATTAACAATGTACTCCTATGCAGCTCATTCATTTTAAATTTGAAGTCATAAATCAAAAGTCGTTAGTAACATTTCTTAACACACCCGTATGTAACATTGTCCATCACATAACATTCATAGGCATTTCATGGTACATCGTGATCTGCAGAAAAATAAACAGAGGTGCCAACAATGGCCTAGTACCACCCAAACAGATGATATATGACAACAAAGGTTGAAAAGGTACTCACAAGAGTGATGCACCCAATGGTGCTAGTGAGGCAGGCTGGAGCTTCACAGTAGTCCAGCTCACTGTTTCCAACTGACTGACACTTCAGAGGATGATCCCATTATCTGTATGTAAATAAAGAGCAAACAACCATAGCCCAATACCATATGGACAAGGACAAATATAAAAGGAGGACATATGATTGCACTTACAGTATAAAAAGCACCTCCTGGTGCAGTAAAAGCAAGCTGGGACTTCACAGCCTCCAAACTGACTGCACTCCACAGCTGATGAGACGTCACAGGATACAATGAAGTAAAATCCAAAAAAATACCAGAAGTGGTGTAGCAATAAACACAACCAAAGCAGCAAGTGTATTTCATGGTACATAAAAGTGAATCACTGGCAAACAATACTACAAAGAAATTAAATAAGACAGACATAGCAGGGACTGACTATATTATATTAGTTTGGAAAGGATGAGGCCAGTTAGATGTAAAAACAGGAAGATTTAAATATCATTTTAGATCTACTTGTGCCAGGTGTAATGTTAGAAAATACAGAAATAAAGAATAGAAAGTATATAAAAAATATATAAAAAGGGGCATTGATAGACAACCTAGGCACAAAGCTACAAATGATACATACTTATTAATTTACTTGTTAAAGCGACTCTTTTATTACTGTAACATGGTGGTTATTCATATAGTGTTCTAATGTTGATTTTCAGGTACCATATTAAACTCCTTATATTTGTCAACTACTATATATATATATATATATATATATATATATATATATATATATATACACGCTGCCTTAATCTGCTATTTGCTTAAAGGGACACTGAACCCAAATTTTTTGTATCCACCAATCAGCAAGAACAACCCAGGTTGTTCACCAAAAATGGGCCGGCATCTAAACTTACATTCTTGCATTTCAAATAAAGATACCAAGATAATGAAGAAAATTTGCTAATAGGAGTAAATTAGAAAGTTGCTTAAAATGTCATGCTCTATCTGAATCACAAAAGAAAAAAATTGGGTTCAGTGTCCCTTTAACCTCAGTAAAGTTTTCATGCCCACAACAGAAGAGAATACACTCAAACATAGCATATATCATATTGGGTAGAGAATGGTATATGGTATAAGTTAGGGTAGGGTATAAGAGTGCCTATTTATCAGGGTGTTTTTTTGAACTGATTAATGAAGGTCGCCTTTACTTTTAGTGAAGGTAATTCCTAACATTTTGAATTGCAAGAATTTACCATCACTTTAAAGGGAAATGAAAACAAAAATGTTTCTTTCATTATTCAGACAGAACATGTGATTTTAACAACTCTGTGAAAAGCACTACTGGGCTAAAAGAAGCTTCACCCAGGTGGTAAATCACCATAGAACAGGCTAACAATGGTATTGAGCTAGTTGTTCGTTCCTGTGAGTGTGCTTCTCTTTGTATGATTTCCAACTTTAGAATTTGCTTCCATTATCTAAATTGCCTAATTTTCTTGGTATCCTTAGCTGAAAAACATATCTAGGTAGGCTCGGGAGCAGCAATGCATTACTGGGAGTAGCTACTGATTGGTGGCTGTACAAAAATGCCTCTTTTAATTGGTTTACCAGATGTCTTCAGATTGCTCCCAGTAGTGCATAGCTGCTACTTCAAAAAAGAATGCCAAGAAAATTAAGCAAATTGGATAACAGAAATAAATTGGAAAGTTGTTTAAAATCACATGCTCTATTTGAATCATGAAAAATAAGAAAAAGAATGTTGGGTTTCATGTCCCTTTAAGTGACAGTGTGCTCTGGCAAGCTGCAGATACTAGTTCATTTTTTTAAAGATGGTATAGAAACACCCTCTAAAAACTACTGGTCCTTCTCCCATCTTCCATTGGGAGGTTGATTTCTCCTAAAGCCTCATGCTTACATAGCTTTACTGTAGCCATTACTGTAGTATTGATATTGTTAGTATAGTTGGAGGTTTCAACAGGAAAAGCAAATTTTTTTATATGACAAAATAAAAGGAAATTAGTTTTTTGTAAACAGTGTAACATGCTCCAACAGGTAAAATTGTCAACACATTAAAGGGGAGAAAATGTCATAGTACAGTATTATATTATTATATTATATTTAATATAAAAAGTGCTGTGGAGTTTCCGACTGTGTATGTGGTGGGGTATAGCAGGGACCACTAGAGATGTGCATTTGGAAGTTTTGTGAACCACGGAATGCAGAAGAAGGTTGCTCTTCGTGCTACTTGGCTATTTTTGTTGCAAAATTCATTCTTGCGCAACAGAGGTTCACGAAACCTCCACATGCACATCTCTAGTGACCACCACTTTAATACACCCACTGGTAATTATTAATTATCGTAGAAGATTTCCTGGACCAAGCACTCACAGTCAAGGATCACACCGGGGTCTAGGTAGAGATTTTGTTTATTGATCGATACACCTAATGATCAATTAGGGAGAAATGCTTTCAGCACCCAGTTATATACAAATACATAGAATACATAATCAAGTGAAATGAAGTCCACCACTTATAATACTTCTCATCCTTGAGGATGAGTAAATAACCTGAACTAACACATAGAAATTCTGTTCTACACATTATGGGCTAACATCTGGAGGTCTATGGGGCACGCTACAAAACTTTGTTCTGACTTATGTTTGAGTATTAACTCAAAGGTGTGATAAGCCAAGTACGCTAAAGCTATATGTATTTGTGCTCATAAGTTTACATACCCTGGCAGAATTTATGATTTCTTGGCCATTTTTCAGAGAATATGAATGATAACACAAAAACTTTTCTTTCACTCATGGTAGTGTTTGGCTGAAGCCATTTATTATCAATCATCTGTGTTTGCTCTTTTTAAATCATAATGACAACAGAAACTACCCAAATGACCCTGATCAAAAGTTTACATACCCTGGCCATTTGTACACACACACTAATTACAAGAAAACAGATCACAGGTGAGGATGGTTACCTTTAATAGCCATTCAAACCCCTTTGTGTCAACTTGTGTGCATGTTATCAGGCCAAAATCACCAGGGTATGTAAACTTTTGATCAGGGTCATTTGGGTAGTTGCTATTGTCATTATGATTTAAAAAGAGTAAACACAGTTGATTGATAATAAATGGCTTCAGACAAACACTAAACATGAGTGAAAGAAAAGTTTTTGTGTTATCATTCATATTCTCTGAAAAATGGCCAAGTAATCATAAATTCTGCTAGGGTATGTAAACTTATGAGCACAACTGTGTATATATATATATATATATATATATATATATATATATATATATATGTATATGTGTGTGTGTGTGTGTGTGTGTGTTTATCCATTTGTTTGCATAATCTGACTTGTTAGATAGAAAAATCACATGAATTGACAAGGTGTTAGACACTTACAAGCAAAAGCATAAGCAAAAATAACCATTAAAGTACCAGACTCACCGTCACTAGCAAACCCTCAACAGCTAGAGACCTGATGCTTTTAACACCTAAACTGCTATACCCCACACACTAAATAAACTCCATGTAAGGACACTGCTAAATGCCCACTAAGACTCACTAACTTATAAGATCCCCAAGACCCTTTACACCCTGTATAACACTAAAATAGTACAGAAATCATCAATTGTAACAGGCTCCTTTTCTTTTGATCCCACACAACTGTTTGATTGTTCTCTTCTATATACACTTTGGGTTAGATCACAAGTGGAGCACAGACAATACCACAGGGTTTCACAAACCTGTACAAAAAATAACATACAAACTCGTATCACAGAAAAATTGTTCAATATTTTAACCAAAAGATCTTAACACAGCTGAAACATTATGGATAGCATAGAGAGCTTTATTAATGTGCCCATTGTCACTCCCCCATAGAAGTGTATTATGTAAGGGATTTAGGTGTTGCTCACAATTTATCGCTGATTTGCGCACAAAATGGCTTTTGACTTTACAACCAATTTGGTTGTCGAGTTTCTTGGCTGATCAAAATGCAAAAAATATCAACCAACTGGATGGACAATCCTCCTCCTTAAAACTTTTTATTATGTGGACAAAGCATAAAATTACATTAATAAAAACAAGACATTCATAAGTCACTCAGGGTTTAGAGGACAAACAGCAGCACATAAATAACCAGTTTCAGAATACCAGGAAAACATTGTCACTTCAGCTACTGTACATTGTATCTCACGGACACAGTTAATGTTGCAGGTATATCAAGCCGTTCCTCATACCCTCCTGATGATGTTCCTTCCTCCTCCAACTCCTCCTAAAAACTGGCCTTGAAAAGTTGTTGAAAAGTGACTTGAAAATGAATTGTGATTGGCGAAAACTTTTTTCCCCATTGCAGAAATAGGGCTTTTAGCAAGTATTCAAAAACACTTTTGCAAGTGAGGAAAGAGACAAAAACACACTTATTGTGATCATCTCGAATCGAAAAATAGACTTATCGGCCAGGAAAAGAGTTGAAAAGGCCTCAGCTGATAGATTGTGATTATCCAGTATCCAACATGCAGATGTTAACACACAATAAATCTCTTGAGTGATACAAAATAACTTTGGACTTGTTATATGAGCGCAAAAATAGAAGCGCTATTGATTTAGCTTGAGTGATGTTAACGCGCTCATTTCTGCACTACACTTGAAATTTATGGTTTTGTGGGCTGGCAATTAACTGGATAATGTCAAAAATGTTATTCTAACAGGAATAGTATTTTAGTCTAACACTACGTGTTTCTTAGGGTTCTTTATAGGCAGCAGATGCTGGAGAAACGTCTTTTGGAAAGAAAAGAAATAGCTTTGCTAGAAGAAAAGGAAGAAGAAGAAAGACAGAGACGGCTTGAAGCTCTTCGCAAACAGGTTTGAGTTTTTTTGCACAATGATTTAAGTATTCTGGACAAATGAATATGGGAGGTGTCTTCTGAAAACAGCAGCTGCTAAGAAATTAATATCGGAGGTGTCTTCTGAAAACAGCAGCTGCTAAGAAATTAATATCGGAGGTGTCTTCTGAAAACAGCAGCTGCTAAGAAATTAATATCGGAGGTGTCTTCTCGAAACGGCAGCTCCTAAGAAATCTATTACTTAATGTGAGGAATCACAAAATAACATTACAAAACTTTACCAAAATGTTAGCTTCCAAATTGTGCTCTTCAGTTCTGAATAGCATAATCCTGTAAGTGAAAAATACAAGACCCAAATAACCTGTGAATGACAGGACAGTAAACCTGCACTTGAGGCAAAGTCAATTATAGATATATACAGCCAACCTATTTCACCTTGAAAATAGTTCATTGTATCCTCCTTTTTTCCACATGGTCTCTTTTTGCTCTAACAGGTTGCTGTCATGGCAGAGTTTGATCCAGTCAGAATGATGAGTGACACAAAAGCATCTAAAGCTCGTCTAGGTATTGGAATAGAAGAAGAATTTTTCCTTCAAAAGCCTCTTTTTGAACTGCATACATACAGTGAACAACAGGTATGTGTTTTCATTACTTTAATATATGTGTGTATATGTATACAATGGTGTATTCAAAATCAATAAAGCTTACATTAATGTCAGAGTTAAAGTTCTCACTCAGGACCTGATGATTAAAATCTTGCATTATTTTATTATTATTATGTATTATTATTTAAAGGGACATTAAACCCAAAATTTTCTTTCATTATTCAGATAGAGAATACAATTTTTAAAAAGTTTCCAATTTACTTGATCAAATTTGCTTTGTTCTTATGTTATTCTTTGTTGAAGGGATACCTAGGGTAGGTAGCGTGCACATGCCTGAAGCACTACATGAGAGGAAATAGTGCTGCCATCTAGTGTTCCTGCTAATGTATAACATTGTTGCAAAACTGCTGCCATATAGAGCTGCAGACACGTGCACACTCATATGCTTACTCTACTGCTTTTCAACAAAGGATAACAAGTAAACAAAGAAAATTTGATAACATAAGTAAATTGGAAGGTTGTTTAAAATTGTATGTTCTATCTGAATCATGAAACTGTGAATAATAAAAGTGTTATAAAGTCAAATAAGTCTTTGAAGTTGTAGGCACAACAAAGTCACTGTTTTGTAATGAACGGTGATTATCTTCAATTCAGTGAGACACAGAAGTGAGGAAGCACTCTCTGGGAAAACAGTGATGATAGTAGATAGTCCTAGAAGACAAGGAGAGGCGCTTCATGGTATAATAACGTCTAACACCAGATGTTCATAGGAATGGCAACTCACAATTTGGAAGAGCACAATTAGTGCTATAAACGGCAAACCAAGACCAAAGAGTCGCTCGGTAGACTCATCAATGGCACAGCTGTGGTGATTTCCAAGGAGGAGATCCAAACAAACTGTCAGACACACCCCGATCTCTAGTACTAGCCCTTAGTACGAGTGCTCTGGCATATGGATGAGTGACAAGTCCTGCTAGCAGAATGACCGAATGGCCAAAAATCCAAACATCAAGATAAAACAGCAGTGGTAGCGTGTTCGTATAAAAAAAAGTTTTAATTGAAATTATAAAAACATATAAGGCAACAGCAACGCGTTTCTCGGCTCTGTTGGCCGTTTCATCAGGCTGTAATCACAATAGTACACACGCTTTACTAAATACACTCCTTGAACCAATAAAAATCGGGAATCTGCACACACCCCTCTCACACACCCACAGTGTCCGTCAGCGAATTGCATGTAAGCGTGTCTAATGTTACACCTGATATCGCTTAGCCGTCACACTGATGGGGAGTGATTTATATAGGGATTGGATGCCGCTAGGATGATATTCTATAACACAACAATTTGCTAACGATAACATAATCAAAATAAATTTGGATGATAATATTCAGAACATGAAATAATCAAACAACATAACAATAATACCAATTCTATCACATAGAAGCAAACCCATAGGAATCTAAAATCAGGTTAAGATAGTGAATGAAGCTAAACATATTGTCAAAGTTAACCAATATACATATAGTGAACAGAAAACATATAAACATAACAATATTTATAATACACGTACAGCGCAGGCAAGAAATGTTCAAATACAATGTGAAAGGGCATAGTCCATAAAACATAGGGGTTTTATTCATAGTTCATAATACCATATCTGATGTAAGTCTAATATGCATCATAAGAAGGTGAATGTATATCGATAAGTGTGAACCGCAACAGGACTCATAATGGGTTATAATTCCCAATTATAGAGCCGAAAACACTTGCTTCAAAGTTGTCAGGCTGTTCTGAGCAGTTTATTATGCAGCTATAAGGGGGACTAAATATGCTGATAATATTTAGATCAGTGATGTTTTTATATATATATATATATATATATATATTTGATATATATATATATATATATATATATATATATATATATATATATATATACCTAAATGCATGACTATCTAGTTCTTATAGGTGAAGTCAGTCGAAAGCCACCAGATCCACATTCATGTTAAGTTCCGAAGGATAAAGGGTTTGTAATTTGTGGATCCAGAAAGTCTCTCTCTGTCTCAACCTATGGAACCTATTATACAGGGAGTGCAGAATTATTAGGCAAATGAGTATTTTGACCACATCATCCTCTTTATGCATGTTGTCTTACTCCAAGCTGTATAGGCTCGAAAGCCTACTACCAATTAAGCATATTAGGTGATGTGCATCTCTGTAATGAGAAGGGGTGTGGTCTAATGACATCAACACCCTATATCAGGTGTGCATAATTATTAGGCAACTTCCTTTCCTTTGGCAAAATGGGTCAAAAGAAGGACTTGACAGGCTCAGAAAAGTCAAAAATAGTGAGATATCTTGCAGAGGGATGCAGCACTCTTAAAATTGCAAAGCTTCTGAAGCATGATCATCGAACAATCAAGCGTTTCATTCAAAATAGTCAACAGGGTCGCAAGAAGCGTGTGGAAAAACCAAGGCGCAAAATAACTGCCCATGAACTGAGAAAAGTCAAGCGTGCAGCTGCCAAGATGCCACTTGCCACCAGTTTGGCCATATTTCAGAGCTGCAACATCACTGGAGTGCCCAAAAGCACAAGGTGTGCAATACTTAGAGACATGGCCAAGGTAAGAAAGGCTGAAAGACGACCCCCACTGAACAAGACACACAAGCTGAAACGTCAAAACTGGGCCAAGAAATATCTCAAGACTGATTTTTCTAAGGTTTTATGGACTGATGAAATGAGAGTGAGTCTTGATGGGCCAGATGGATGGGCCTGTGGCTGGATTGGTAAAGGGCAGAGAGCTCCAGTCCGACTCAGACGCCAGCAAGGTGGAGGTGAAGTACTGGTTTGGGCTGGTATCATCAAAGATGAGCTTGTGGGGCCTTTTCGGGTTGAGGATGGAGTCAAGCTCAACTCCCAGTCCTACTGGCAGTTTCTGGAAGACACCTTCTTCAAGCAGTGGTACAGGAAGAAGTCTGCATCTTTCAAGAAAAACATGATTTTCATGCAGGACAATGCTCCATCATACGCGTCCAAGTACTCCACAGCGTGGCTGGCAAGAAAGGGTATAAAAGAAGAAAATCTAATGACATGGCCTCCTTGTTCACCTGATCTGAACCCCATTGAGAACCTGTGGTCCATCATCAAATGTGAGATTTACAAGGAGGGAAAACAGTACACCTCTCTGAACAGTGTCTGGGAGGCTGTGGTTGCTGCTGCACGCAATGTTGATGGTGAACAGATCAAAACACTGACAGAATCCATGGATGGCAGGCTTTTGAGTGTCCTTGCAAAGAAAGGTGGCTATATTGGTCACTGATTTGTTTTTGTTTTGTTTTTGAATGTCAGAAATGTATATTTGTGAATGTTGAGATGTTATATTGGTTTCACTGGTAAAAATAAATAATTGAAATGGGTATATATTTGTTTTTTGTTAAGTTGCCTAATAATTATGCATAGTAATAGTCACCTGCACACACAGATATCCCCCTAAAATAGCTAAAACTAAAAACAAACTAAAAACTACTTCCAAAACTATTCAGTTTTGATATTAATGAGTTTTTTGGGTTCATTGAGAACATGGTTGTTGTTCAATAATAAAATCAATCCTCAAAAATACAACTTGCCTAATAATTTTGCACTGTAGATAAATTATTTCTCAATGAATTTGATTGGCAAGATAGAGAAACACTCCAAATTTCCTTTATGTTTTAGATTGCAATGTCTAGAAACACTATGCAATTTGAAATCTTTTTTCATATTGCAATAGTGTTCTGACCATCTATGGCTGAGCCGTCTGCAGGTACGTCCTACATATTGGATGCCACAAATGCAAGATAGCAGGTAAATTACATATTTAGATGCACATGTGATCTTATCTGAGATGGGATACATTTTCTTGGTTACATGAGATTTAAAATAAGTCTTTGCATGATCAATATGAACACACATTTTGCATTTTGTATAGTTTAAATAACTGTTGCAGTCCACATTTTTAAAAAAAAGTGGTACTAGTAATTTTATTGTCTTGATTAATCTTTAAAGAAAGATCTAAAAAGATCAATACAGCTGGTGAATTGTATGCCCCTGTTGTTGTTATTCAGGTGATTCACAAAGGTTTGTGCTGAGTCCTCTCCACCCCTCCAGACAAAAATAAGATCATTAATGTATCTGACATTGAATACTAGGTTTGCCCCAAAGCTGGAATCATAAATTTATTCCTGTTCAAAAGCACCCATAAATAAATTGACATAGCTTGCGGCGAACCTAGTACCCATGGCAGTACCCTTAATTTAAAGGTAAAATTGGTCTTGGAAAACAAAGTAATTATGCCCTAGAATAAAGGAAATTAATTGGAGAATAAATTGTTTAGGAGCCTCAGGAATAAACCAATCTTTGTCTAGGAATTCTGAGACCACCTTTATCCCCATATCATGGGGAATATTGGAATACAGAGCCTGAACATCACAGGTAATCCATTAGATGTTTATGGGGAATAAAAAGTGTTTCAAGTTTTTTAATGAGGTCTGCTGAATCCCTAATATAAAAGTCTAAACCTAGCACATACTTTTGTAGGAAAAAAATCTACGTAGGAGGATATATTATCTGTCAAACTCCCTATACCGGTTTTAATCGGACGCCCAGGAGGGCATATGGGATCTTTATGGATCTTAGGTAAGTGGTAGTAGAGCGCATGGTTAGGTTCTTTAGGTACCAAATATTCTTTTTCCTTTTTATTGATCATACCTTCACCATAAGCAAAGTTTATTATACCCTTTAAAATTGATAAGAATTGGCAAGTTGGATCACTAGTCAATAATGTGTAATATGATTTGTCATGTAAGATTTTCCAGCTTCTTTTAAATAATCCTCTATGTCCTGAAGGACAATCCCCTGCCCTTATCGGCCTGTCTGATCATTACATTTTTTATCATTTTTCAAGGATTGGAATGCTCTCTTCTCACTAGGGTAGAGGTTAGGTCTTTTTAAAGATCTCTATGTGTCTGTTATTACTTGGTCTAGGACAAAAATTAGATTTTGGTTAAAAATTTGTCTGTATATAACTCTCAAATAAATGGTCTAAAAGGGTATCTGGTTCGAATACTGGTAGGGTATAACCTCATAGCCTAGTGTCCATGTTATCTGTTAGAATAGGTGACCTCGAGTTATCTTTCAATCTTTTCTCAGCAAAGAACTATTGTAGAGATAATTTTTGTATAAATCTATTAAGATTTACAAAAATATTAAATGTATTGTAAGTATTAGTGGGACTAAAGGACAGACAATTACCCAATACTCTAATTTCATCATTGGACAGAGTGTGGGATGATAAATTAAAAATGCCTTTACCTAGTGCCTGTAGTCTTGCCTCTTTGATGGTTGATCCACGTCCTCTGTGCCATTGTTTGCGTGGGGCCTTTTCCCATTGTGGGAGGGAGTCAGGGAGACTACAGGCTCCAGCTAACTTGCAATTTTGCGTTGGGACGGTAGCCTCATACCTATCTGTTAGACTTCCCATTTTTTCCCGACTGAGGGGGAAAAGGAGCCCTGGTATTATAATTATATTGTTTTTGGTGATTATAGTATGTTTGTCTTGATGGATAAGAACTTTTATGACACAAGTCCATTTTTTCATTGTTTCTAAATGTTTGGTAATGATTTGTCTGCTGAATATCGTTCAGTATATGTTGATCACGATAAGTAAATTGTTTATTATTAGTTGTAGTTTTGCATTTATTTTTATGGTGGTTCACCAGAGTCCAACCAGTGTTGGTTTGTTGGTTAGTCGGTCTATCTTTAAAAGAATTACTTTCGTAAGGTTGTTGGTGATTGTGATTGTTTTGGGGAGGATTCTGTTTCTTTTTATATTTATTATAAGTGTGGATTTCACCCTTGGAATAATCCTCCTCATCACGTGCGATTCTTATTCTCTATTAATTCTTTCTGAAATTGGTCAGTTCTTACCAGCACCATACTATTCAGTTCGCCATATTCTTTTAGTGGTTTAAATTTCTCCAAATGATTTTGGATTATATCTATTTCTTAAAAGGCCTTTTCTACTAAAATTCTCCTATGTGTAATCAAAATTTTTATTAATTTAATAGAACAATCAGTCAGAGTTTCTTCCCATTTAGAGAGTAAATTTTCATCTTCTTTAAAAGAGCAATTTTTAAAAACTCTTAAACCCAGAGGGATCTGATTTTTATCGAAATATTTTTGTAGCATTCATGCATCTAACCAATGGCGACATTCTACGTTAATGATCTCTTCTAATTAAGCAAAAGACGCATGAATAGACAAATTTTCAATACTCCCATCATCATTTGGAGATTGATCAGTATTGCCTATATTAGAAACCAAAAGTAGTCTCTTATTATTCCTTTCATTCATAGACAACATACTGGATATTAATAATATACACAACAATGATTACTCACTAAGGGCTTAACAGTAGTCAATGGGTCGAAGTGACCTGTGAATAAAAAGTCCAAAAAGCTTACCCAAATATGGGAAATTATCGGATATGTGTTAAGTACTAAAATAGTCCTATAACGCTACAAAAAATATAGGATCGAAACTATGTGCAATAGAGTGAGTGAAATGCTAAAAAAATATACTATGATTAATATTAGCCTAGAGAAATTAAAACATCTAGATAAAGATAATATAATAGAAAAAAATATAAAACCCTATAACAATTCTAACTCAACTGTGAGTATGTGAGATACAACCAAATAATAATTCAAATAATAAATCAAAATAAACAAAGTCATGCAGCTAACCTCAAATATACGATTAATAAAAAAAAAAATGGTCAGATCTAATATCAGAACCATAGTGAAGTGCGCATAATAATAAAAGTAGACCTAACCTCTACCCTAGTGAGAAGAGAGCATTGCAATCCTTGAAAGATGATCAAAATTTAGTGATCAGACAGGCCGATAAGTGCGGGGGGATTGTTTTTCAGGACATAGAGGATTATTTAAAAGAAGCTAGGAAAATATTACAGAACAAATAATATTACACATTATTGATTAGTGATTCAACTTGCCAATTCTTATCAATTTTAAAGGGTATAATAAACTTTGCTTATGGTGAAGGTATGATCAATAAAAAGGAAAAATAATTTTTGGTACCTAAAGAACCTAACCATGAGTTCTACTACCACTTACCTAAGATCCATAAGGATCCCATATGCCCTCCTGGATGTCCGATTATAGCTGGTATAGGGAGTTTGACAGATAATATATCCTCCTACGTAGACATTTTCCTACAAAAGTATGTGCTAGGTTTAGACTCTTATATTAGGGATTCAGCAGACCTCATTAAAAAACTTGAAACACTTTTTATTCCCCATGAACAGCTATGGATTACCTGTGATGTTCAGGTTCTATATTCCAATATTCCCCATGAAATGGGGATAATGGCCGTCTCAGAATTCCTAGACAAAGATTGGTTTATTCCTGGGGCTCAGAAACAACTTATTCTCCAATTCATTTCCTTTATTCTAAGACATAATTACTTTGTTTTCCAAGAACAATTTTACCTTCAGATTAAGGGTACTGCCATGGGTACTAGGTTCGCCCCAAGCTATGCCAATTTGTTTATGGGTGCTTTCGAACAGGAATATATTTATGATTCCAGCTTTGGGGCGAACCTAGTATTCTATGGCAGAAACATTGATGATCTTATTTTTGTCTGGAGGGGTGGAGAGGACTCAGCACAAACCTTTGTGAATCACCTGAATAACAACAACAGGGGCATACAATTCACCAGCTGTATTCATTGTGACTCTATAGTCTTTTTAGATCTTTCTTTAAAGATTAATCAAGACAATAAAATTAGTAGTACCACTTTTTTTTAAAAATGTGGACTGCAACAGTTATTTAAACTATACAAAATGCAAAATGTGTGTTCATATTGAACATGCAAAGACTTATTTTAAATCTCATGTAACCAAGAAAATTTATCCCATCTCAGATAAGATCACATGTGCATCTAATTATGTAATTTTCCTGCTATCTTGCATTTGTGGCATCCAATATGTAGGACGTACCACTTTTTAAAAAAATGTGGACTGCAACAGTTATTTAAACTATACAATTAACCACCATCATCCTTGGAAGAGAAACGTCCCTTATTGACAGTTTAAAAGAATTAGACGTAACTGTAGCAACATCAAAGACTATGAAATACAGAGTCAGATTCTCAAAAAGAGATGTCAAGAAAAGGGTTATCCCGACAGCTTGGTGGAAAGTGGCTACAGAAGGGCTTATAATGATAATAGGGACGATTACTTTTTAACTAATAAGAACATCAAAACTGAGAATTCTATAAACAAGGTAATGTTCATAACCCAATATAATTCTAATTATGAACAAATTAGAGATATTCTGACTAGGCATTGGAAAATTATAAAAAAAGATCCTATTTTAGGGGATATTATAGATGATAAACCTGTGGTAGTCTTCAAAAGGGCACCAACTTTTAAAACCATCCTAGCACCCAGCAAGATGTTTAAGCACTCTAAATAAAACATTAATTCCAAAATATTTATGACGGTGAAGCCTAAGAAGGGAGCATATAGGTGTGGAATTAAGAGATGCAAAATGTGTGTTCATATTGAACATGCAAAGACTTATTTTAAATCTCATGTAACCAAGAAAATGTATCCCATCTCAGATAAGATCACATGTGCATCTAAATATGTAATTTACCTGCTATCTTGCATTTGTGGCATCCAATATGTAGGATGTACCTGCAGACGGCTAAGCCATAGATGATTAGAACACTATTGCAATATGAAAACAGATTTCAAATTGCATAGTGTTTCTAGACATTACAATCTAAAACATAAAGGAAATTTGGAGTGTTTCTCTATCTTGCCAATCGAATTAATTGAGAAATCATTTATCTATAATAGGTTCCAGAGAGAGACTTTCTGGATCCACAAATTACAAACCCTTTATCCTTCGGGACTTAACATGAATGTGGATCTGGCGGCTTTCGACTGACTCCACCTATGAGAACTAGATAGTCATGCATTTGGGTATATATATATATATATATATATATATATATATAAACACCACTGATCTAAATATTATAAGCGTATTTAGTCCCCCTTATAGCCGTATAATAAACTGCTCACCCCCGATCGAATGCCCATAACTTGTGTATATATATATATATATACATATATATATATATATATATATATATATATATATATAACATTTTAACAGCCTGACAACTTTGAAGCAAGTGTTTTCGGCTCTATAATTGGGAATTATAACCCATTACGAGTCCTGTTGCGGTCCACACATATCAATATACATTCCCCCTCTTATGATGCATATCAGACTTACATCAGATATGGTACTATGAATAAAACTCCTATGTTTTATGGACTTTGTCCTTTCAAATTGTATTTGAACTTTTCTTGCCTGCACTGTACGTGGGTGGCCGCAAATCAAAGACTATGATTTTTCAGTCTAGGTCTCATTTGACTTTGGCAGCACACGTTCAGTGCGGTCATGAATGTTAGACTTATCAATGTGTGTTTTTATTGTATTTTTGTGATCAATCTTTATTATAAATATTGCTATGTTTATATGTTTTCTGTTCACTATATGTATATTGGTTAACTTTGACAATATGTTTAGCTTCATTCACTATCTTATCCTGATTTTAGATTCCTATGGGTTTGCTTTGAACCCTAGCTCATTATTGTCCACTTTCTATTATTATACTTTTGATATACGAGCATAGTTATTACGAATATTATAAGTCAATATAATATTTCTTCCTCATATTGATGTCCTTTTCAACTAGCAATAGAATTGTTTATGATTATGATGTCTGATTATTTATTTCTATGTGATCAAATTGGTATAATTGCTATGTTGTTTGATTATTTCATGTTCTGAATATTATCATTCAAATTTGTTTTGATTATGTTATCGTTAGCAAAATGTTGTGTTATAGAATATCATCCTAGCGGCATCCAATCCCTATATGAATCACTCCCCCTCAGTGTGACGTCTAAGCGGTATCAGGTGTAACATTAGTTACATAGGTTAAATAGGAAGTGATGACATCATCATTCTGGGACTGCAACCTATCTCTCTTTGATGATGTTCTCCAGTTGGGCCATAAGAGGGAGCCTGGGAGTAATGAGCAGTGTTACACACTCTGCTACATGCAAGGAGAAAACATGGGTGAGTTTAAAAATGGAAGCCAAGATAAAAAGCTGCAAATAACTTTTGAAGTCAGGGTGAAACCTTGACAAATTCTGAGAGACCGCAGGAGTTTGTGACTGAGAGAAATTTAGAGGCAGTGGGGCAGCAATGGGGATGTTGAAGTCCCCCAGAATTAGAGCAAGTGTATTTGGAGAGAGAAAGTGAAGAAGCCAGGCAGCAAAGTTGTCAAGGAATTGGGAGGTTGGTCCAGAAGGGCGATTGATGACTACCACTCTGAGGGAGAGGGGGGAAAACAGGCGAATGCAGTGAACTTCAAAGGAGGAAAAGAAGAGAGATGGGACTAAAGGCAGGTACTGATAGGACGGGAGAGCAAGATTCCAACACCGCCACCATGTCTTTCACCTCCACACCCATAACAGCTGTCAAGCTAAAATTGACCTTTGTAAAATTCTTTGAGGACCTGTCAGTACTGACAAGACTTCTTAGATAATCTCGCCAGAGCAGAGAGCTTTAGGTTATCAAGCCCTCAGACACAAAAAAGCAGGGAAATTCCTTATTACTTATTACTTGGTCAATTAAATTCCTTATCTTAACCATTTATGAACTTCGTCTTTTAGCTAGCAAAACTTCCCATTTTTTATGGGAAACGCAAATAGAACTTAAATTCTGTTTAAAGATATACAATAGATAAAATTTCCCTTAACTACTTGATTGCAATGCATTTGCGATCTAATTTGTTAATATGAAACCCCAAAATTTTCTTTTTGAATCACACAGAGCATACAATTTTTAAAAATGTACTTCTATTATCAAATTTGCCACCAATCAGCAAGTGCAAATAAAGATACCAAGAGAACAAAGTAAAATTGATAATAGGTGTAAATTGGAAAGTTGCATTCTCTATTTGAACCATGAAAGAAGAAAAAATGAGTTTCATATCCCTTTAACCCCTTAACGACCAGCGCCATACCCTGTACAACGCTGCTGTCCTGGGCTTCTCTTACTTGGAAGGGGGAGGGTTAGAGAGCTTTTTGGAAGGGATTATGGAGGTGGGAAGATAAGGGGGTAATCCTACACTAAGGAAAGTAATAAGAATAAAAAAAAAAAATGTAAAACTGCCTACTGGCAGACTGTCTGCCAATACTTAAGATGGGGTGACCAGTGGGGGTGGGGGGAGGGAAGAGAGCTGTTTGGGAGGGATCAGGGAGGGATCAGAGGGTGTGAAGTGTCAGGTGGGAGGCTAACCTCTACACTAAAGCTAAAATTAACCTTACACGCTACCTAATTAACCCCATTCACTGCTGGGAATAATAAAAGTGTGGTGCGCAGCTGCAATTAGCCAAATGGCAAAGCCATATATGTCTATTTCTGAACAAAGAGGATCCCAGAAAAGCTTTTACAATCATTTGTGCCATGATTGCACAAGCAGTATGTAAAAGTTTGTGAAAATTGTTTTTTTATTTGATCGCATTTGGCAGTGAAATGGAGGCATGAAATATACCAAAATGGGCCTAGATCAATACTTTAGGTTTTCTACTAAAAAAAAATATATCTAGTTTTGATAGGTAAATATAAAAAACAAGGCTCTATTTCTGTTTAAATGTAGTGATGGCAAAAATGCTCTGGTCTTTTGGGGAGGTCTTAGTAGGAACTGCTCAGTCCTTAAGGGGTTATTAAAGTGTTATACTGTGTATTTACTGAAAATATTTCACATTCCAATGTTCTGCACATAGCAGAATATGTTCTATGTATTTTTAAATATGTATTTCTATATATATATATATATATATATATATATATATATATATATATATATGTATGTATATATCTATACCTATATATAATTATATATAAATATATATATATATATATATATTTATATATATATACAGTATATATATATATATATATATATATATATATATATATATATATATATATATATATATATATATACAATAGATACAAAAAGAGAAAAAAAGCCGGATACGGTCTTGAGTTAAATTAAAACGTCCAATTTATTGGTCAATGTTAAAAATTGACAGTACTCAAACGAAAAAAGTCTAACATGTTTCGGCACACGGCCTTACTCATAGACATAATTTTCTTAGTGAAAACCGCCAGTATTTAAAAGCAGTAGTGAGTAACTATTGGTTGTCATTAATTGCTAACAGGTAACAAGTGATAATATACTTAAACAATAAGAGAACCCAACTAACAATGCTGTTGGATAAAAACATGATTGCTGCACAGATATATGGATTTAACATATATAGGTGGCATATAAATCCCAAAAAAAATAATATTTAATGAAAATATACCATATATGTGGCAGCTAGTTTACATTCAATTGAATCAGCAAGTATATATATAAGTGAATAAATCTATACAGACAGATTACAATATACAAAAATAAACCATGTAAAGATTATATTGGTTCGCTGAAGCAATTTGGAAAATCCCATACTTGTGATCATGCATACAATATTAATACATAAGCCTAAAACAATTTTAAATGGCTACTGTATATATGGGCTTTTGGAAAAACACCTCTGTTTCATACAATTTTTGTATATATTAATGATAGTCTCAAATATATTTAAATCTGTTGTTGATAACAATGTTAATAATAATTGAGCACAAAAAGGCAAATAAAATTAAGAAGATTGTGTTATAGAAGTACAAATACTCCTATTGGTGATGTGAACACATACAGGAGAAATAATAATTTGGTGCTTGGTGTATATCATTGATTCAAAACGATTAATTACAAGGTGAACCTTGTGTTCTTAGAAAATATGTTTTAACAGCACCAATTCTCCTGTTTGTCACGGCAGGAAACCACAATTCAGCCTTGATGTTTTTCTCTGTGTTTTCTATATATACAATATATATATATATATATATATATATATATATATATATATATTTATTTTTTGCAAAAATTCATCAGATATATATTTAAATATCTCTTTAAGAGTAAATAGAACCTATTCTGCTTTGTGCAGAACATTGGATTATGAAATATGAAATATTGTCTTCTCATGTTCCGCTTTTAAAGGGACAGTCTACACAAGAATTGTTATTGTTTTAAAAGATAGATAATCCCTTGTTTATCCATTCCCTAGTTTTGCATAACCAACACAGTTATATTTATATATTTTTTACCTCTGTGATTATCTTGTATATAAGCCTCTGCAGACTGCCCCTTTATTTGTTCTTTTGACAGACTTGCAGTTTAGCCAATCAGTGATGGCTCCCAGGTAACTTCACGTGCACGAGCACAGTGTTATCTATATGAAAAACATGAACTAACACCCTCTAGTGGTGAAATACCTGTTAAAATGCATTCTTAAGAGGCGGCCTTCAAGGGCTAAGAAATTAGCATATGAACCTCCTAAGTTAAGCTTTCAACTAAGAATACCAAGAGAACAAAGAAAAATTGGTGATAAAAGTAAATTGGAAAATTGTTTAAAATTACATGCCCTATCTGAATCATGAAAGTTTTTTTTGGACTGGACTGTCCCTTTAAATAACCACAATCGTGTTTGCGTCACTAGTGGGTGTTAGGTTTTTTTCAACCTTAATTTGTGCTCCATTGAAGTCTATGGGGGAATTTGATTTTGCATTCATGACTTATCAAGGTCTATTTGTTACTGCAACTTTGGGAACGCGAGAGCGCAAACTTTTTACTTAAAAAAAATAAATAGGAGTGTGAATACTTCTAGTGGTTTCACCGCTCGAATATGAGAGCAAACTACCGCTCCACTTGTAATCTTGCCCTCAGTGTTATAATAAACATCTAAAAGCAACAACAATAAATTATACCACATAATCCTAAAGAACAGGGCTGCTTAATACTGAAGCCACAACCTCTTGAGTTCCAGACTGTCTCATACAGCAATGCCGATACTTGATCTGTTCATCAGGAGTTTCTTATTGCTTATCAGCAGAAGACAAACTTAATGAAGGCCACCATTTAGGCCTAGAATACCAGCCTGGAGTGCTCTTCCATAGGCTCCAATGGAGGCCACGTTTTAATGCTGTGAGACACAGCAAACCATCTAGCGCAGCGCATGAGCAAATTGGGCAGCATTGGGCAACAAAATAAAAATATATATACAGTATATATGAATATACACATATTAACACATAAATATATATATGTTTATAATCATATACATACAGTATATGTTTACAGTAAAAACACAGTCCCTATTGACCTCAATGTAAAGGCACTTACAGTGCCGTTTTTTTTCTTCAAACACCCCACATCCCCTCATTTTAATCCTTTATAACAGTTTCATGCAGTTTTTTATTTTAAAAAGAAAGATGCACATATTTTTTTATTTGGAGGGCAATTGGGACCTCTGGTTAATAATTGTGCTAGGCACAATGTGAAACCGCAAGTTCACGTGAGCATTATCTAGCCACTTGTTATAGCTGGTTATTTAAAGTGTGCCAGTAAACGGGCAGGCAAATAGCGATATAGCAATGCACTCATAATCTAGCCCTTAGTATGGCCTAGAGTATTTCCTTCAGCTATTGGTTATTTATTTTTTTTTTTTATTTATTTTTTTTAAATAATCTTTAGTTGAGAAGAAAAAGCATGTCAGGATAAGCATATCCCACAAAAATACATAAAACAAGTATACAAACACAAATTGTGTGTATCCCAAATGAAGGGAGCTACATAACATTGGTTCTATCTAGTACTCCCGTTACATGTACAGATTGTATACTAATAGAGAAACTGGGGAACAAATCTACCATGTATAGGCTGACCATATTTCCTTGAGACAAAAACGGGACAGGGTTAAAATTCTTTATTCATAGGGAAAAAAAGTAAGATTTTAACAAAAGCTCTTTTATGACATGAATATAAACTATTGAGCCAACAATTATCCTTAGCTGAGTTGCCCAAAATCATTGTTACATGGTGGATAAACTGAGAAAAATGTGGAAATAGTTACTTGATAATGATAATTGTTATTTATAACGTCTGTACAACCAGCACTGCAGCAGCATAATAATAAGTATAATTAATGACAATTTAATTCATTGACAGGCACAGACACTGGTCTTACTTTGGCCATGCACAATTCTTGCAGAACTTAGAAATTTGATCTATTGATCACTATGTTTGTATGTTCACACTGTGACACAAGAAGATGGTAAGAATTATCTCTCTGGTGATGGTCAGCCACTAATTCGGATGATGGTAACTTCCCTCTCGTGACCAGTCTCTCTCCTCAGTTCAGTCTGACAGTTAACGACTGAGTACTGACCTGCTGTCACTTGCTTTCAATGATCACGCCCCTAATTTTGAGTGCGGGCGGCATAGACGCAGTGCTGTGGATCATGTGGGCATGGCCACCCAACCCAAACCCTGCAGTTAAAAAAAAACTACCCTTCCTGCCGGCAGGGAGTTTTAAAAATGTTAGTAAGTGGTATGTGTGCTAAAAAATGACACATGTGCTGGTCGCACAGTCTAATAACCCTCAAAACGGGACAAAATTAATATTATTAAAGAAACGACGGGACAGGGGAAGAAACATAAAATAACGGTACTGTCCCTTTCAAAACGGGACATATGGTCAGCCTAACCATGTAGCATGCCACATCTTCCCATTTTACTTTCAATTTATGTTGTAAATCAAACACTCACATAAATAGGTCCAACAAATAAGTTCACATATAGTCCAGCTGGGCTCAGAAGCCCTTCACGGATTGACACCAGGACCAAGTAGTAAGTAGATATAAAACTTCTGTAGTAAATAACACATTTAGAAAAACGTATCGAAAACTATTAAGCTATATACTGACCGTTCATATCTAGCTGCTAGAAAAAAGATATTTGCAAAAAACAGCCATAACTGATGAACCAATTTATAAATGCCCGATAATGACTAATATAACTTTATAAAGTACTCACTGAATATAAATTTGTACTATAAAAATACACATGATTCTCGGCAATGATCTTACTTAAAGAGAGACTTAGAAGATATAATCGGTATACATAATACATGTATGTCAAAATGTAGCTTTTATTTATAAGTAAGCTAAGAACACCTGCCTTAGGTTTGCAGAGAAAAAAGTGTAATGAACGGCAGGGTCCATTAGCTACAAGGTAAAGAATATTTAATACCTAGGATAGGGCAGAGACTTTAATACCTAGGATAGGGTTTCAGTTTCCCCTAACCGGAATAGTTCTAAGTATGGGGGGGAGGTAACTAGCAGGGCAATATCTCATTGCTGCAGTAACTAAATTCACAAAATAGCAATATAGATCTCAAGATTACCCCCAGTGAATATACATGGGTACGTACTACCAGCAGGGTTTTATAATAAAAAAAAAAAATATATTAAAAATCATGTGCCCTGCTATAAATCAATTACATAACTAGGCACTTTCACCCTACAGATTTCCTCAACATATATATGTGGATGCAGCAGGTTACTATCACCACATAGTAATAAGCAAAGTAGAAGTGGATGGCATCTAATTCAGCACAGAGCTGCACCTAAACGGATGTGGCGCCTTGTACTGTAGCTATACAAAAACAATAGGTCACAGATATATACAATGTTCACACATTGAGACACCTCTGGATTTAAAATAAGGAGATATATAATTAACTCACACAGGTCGCTTTTGGGTTACTATAAATATTATAAACACTATCACCTAGATTACGAGTTTTGCGTTATAAGCTGTGCGGTGCTAACGAGCAGTTTATGCTCACCGCTCACTTACAGACAGCGCTGGTATTACGGGTTTTTAGAAACCCGGCGTTAACCGCAAAAAAGTGAGCGTAGAGCAAAATTTTGCTCCACATCTCTCCTCAATACCAGCGCTGCTTACGTTAGCGGTGAGCTGGCTGAACATGCTCGTGCACGATTTCCCCATAGGAATCAATGGGAGAGAGCTGGCTGAAAAAAAACCTAACACCAGCAAAAAAAGTAGCGTAAAGCTCCTAACGCAGCCCCATTGATTCCTATGGGGAAATAAAAGTTATGTCTACACCTAACACTCTAACATGAACCCCGAGTCTAAACACCCCTAATCTTATACTTATTAACCCCTAATCTGCCGCCCCCGACATCCCTGACACCTACATTATATTATAAACCCCTAATCTGCCGCTCCGGACACCGCCACCACCTACATTATACTTATGAACCCCTAATCTGCTGCCCCCAATATTGCTGACCCTACATTATATTTATTAACCCCTAATCTGCTGCCCCCAACATGGCCACCACTATAATAAAGTTATTAACCCCTAAACCTAAGTCTAACCCTAACCCCCCTAACTTAAATATAATTTAAATAAATCTAAATAAAATTACTACAATTAACTAAATAATTCCTATTTAAAACTAAATACTTACCTATAAAATAAACCCTAAAATAGCTACAATATAACTAATAGTTACACTGTAGCTAGCTTAGGGTTTATTTTTATTTTACAGGCAACTTTGTATTTATTTTAACTAGGTAGAATAGTTATTAAATAGTTATTAACTATTTAATAACTACCTAGTTAAAATAAAGGCAAATTTACCTTTAAAATAAAACCTAACCTAAGTTACATTAACACCTAACACTACTCTATAATTAAATTAATTAACTAAATTAAATACAATTAATTACAATTAAATAAAATTATTTAAAGTACAAAAAAATACACTAAATTACAGAAAATAATAAAGAAATTACAAGATTTTTAAAATAATTACACCTAATCTAATCCCCCTAACAAAATAAAAAAGCCCTCCCAAAATAAAAAAGCCCTACCCTACACTAAATTACAAGTAGCCCTTAAAAGGGCCTTTTGCGGGGCATTGCCCCAAAGTAATCAGCTCTTTTACCTGAAAAAAAAATTACAATCCCCCCCAACATTAAAACCCACCACCCACACAACCAACCCAACTCTAAAACCCACCCAATCCCCCCTTGAAAAAACCTAACACTAACCCCCTGAAGATCACCTTACCGGGAGACGTCTTCACCCAACCGGGCCGAAGTCCTCAACGAAGCCGGGAGAAGTCTTCATCCAAGCCGGGTGAAGTGGTCCTCCAGACGGACAGAAGTCTTCCTCCAGACGGCATCTTCTATCTTCATCAATCCAGCGCTTAGCGGGTCCAACTTCAAGACATCCGACGCGGAGCATCCTCTTCTTCCAACGGCTAAACACAGAATGAAGGTTCCTTTAAATGACGTCATCCAAGATGGCGTCCCTTCAATTCCGATTGGCTGATAGAATTCTATCAGCCAATCGGAATTAAGGTAGAAAAAATCCTATTGGCTGACGCAATCAGCCAATAGGATTGAGCTTGCATTCTATTGACTGTTCCAATCAGCCAATAGAATGCAAGCTCAATCCTATTGGCTGATTGGATCAGCCAATAGGATTGGACTTCAATCCTATTGGCTGATTGCATCAGCCAATAGGATTTTTTCTACCTTAATTCCGATTGGCTGATAGAATTCTATCAGCCAATTGGAATTGAAGGGACGCCATCTTGGATGACGTCATTTAAAAGAAACTTCATTCTGTGTTTAGCCGTCAGAAGAAGAGGATGCTCAGCTTCGGATGTCTTGAAGATGGACCCGCTCCGCGCCGGATGGATGAAGATAGAAGATGCCGTCTGGATGAAGACTTCTGTCCGTCTGGAGGACCACTTCGCTCGGCTTGGATGAAGACTTCTCCCGGCTTCGTTGAGGACTTCGGCCCGGTTGGGTGAAGACATCTCCCGGTAATGTGATCTTCATGGGGTTAGTGTTAGGTTTTTTTAAGGGGGGATTGGGTGGGTTTTAGAGTAGGGTTGGTTGTGTGGGTGGTGGGTTTTAATGTTGGGGGGGGATTGTCATTTTTTTTTCAGGTAAAAGAGCTGATTACTTTGGGGCAATGCCCCGCAAAAGGCCCTTTTAAGGGCTATTTGTAATTTACTGTAGGGTAGGGCTTATTTTTTATTTTGGGGGGGCTTTTTTATTTTGTTAGGGGGATTAGATTAGGTGTAATTATTTTAAAAATCTTGTAATTTCTTTATTATTTTCTGTAATTTAGTGTATTTTTTTGTACTTTAGATAATTTTATATAATTGTAATTAATTGTATTTAATTTAGGTAATTAATTTAATTATAGTGTAGTGTTAGGTGTAATTGTAACTTAGGTTAGGTTTTATTTTACAGTTAAATTTGTCTTTATTTTAACTAGGTAGTTATAAAATAGTTAATAACTATTTAATAACTATTCTACCTAGTTAAAATAAATACAAAGTTGCCTGTAAAATAAAAATAAACCCTAAGCTAGCTACAATGTAACTATTCGTTATATTGTAGCTAGCTTAGGTTTATTTTACAGGTAAGTATTTAGTTTTAAATAGGAATAATTTAGTTAATTGTAGTAATTTTATTTAGATTTATTTAAATTATATTTAAGTTAGGGGGTGTTAGGGTTAGGGTTAGACTTAGGTTTAGGGGTTAATAACTTTATTATAGTGGCGGCGACGTTGGGGGCGTCAGATTAGGGGTTAATAAATGTAGGTAGGTGGCGGCGATGTTAGGGCTGTCAGATTAGGGGTTAATAATATTTAAATAGTGTTTGCGATGCGAGAGTGCAGCGGTTTAGGGGTTAATATATTTATTATAGTGGCGGCGATGTCCGGTTCGGCAGATTAGGGGTTAAAATATTTATTTTAGTGTTTGCGATGAGTAGGGCCTCGGTTTAGGGGTTAATAGGTAGTTTATGGGTGTTAGTGTACTTTTTAGCACTTTAGTTAAGAGTTTTATGCTACGGCGTTGTAGTGTAAAACTCTTAACTACTGACTTTAAAATGCGGTACCAGTCTTGACATGAGAGGGTTTACCGCTCTCTTTTGGTCAGACTCGTAATACCGGCGCTATGCAAGTCCCATTGAAAATATAGGATACGCAATTGACGTAAGTGGATTTGCGGTATTTCCGAGTCTGGCCAAAAAAGTGAGCGGTACACCTGTACCTGCAAGACTCGTAATACCAGCGGGGGTTAAAAAGCAGCGATGGGACCAGCCAACGCTGCTTTTTAAGCCTAATGCAAGACTCGTAATCTAGGCCTATATATTTAATGCAGAGAACAAGAGGCATCTAATTAGCCATTTGTGGTATATCAACCAGGGAGTAGCTAAAATGTATAATAGTAAGCTTATTATATTCTAGTGTATGACACACAGAACATATACTAAAAGGAAATGTTACTATCTCGAATATAAGGTCTGTGAACCTAAACCATCCTAAACGTGACACTGAGCCAGGACTGTGGGGTATAAGCCCTGTGAAATACAGTTAAGCTTGGTATTACCCAAACAAGGGACATATCACTCAAAGAGTTAGGTATATCCTTAGTTAATACCTTAATATGCCATGTGTGATAAACACTCTATATACAGAACAGGGTACACAAGTGTTACAGCCTATTGTTCTGGTGCCAAAAACAGAAATGAGTGATAACAAGGACAGTACTAAGCTGCATTTAAACTGGCATGCCACCCTATAATATACGCTAACAGTTACGCGCAATCGATAAGGAGTTTATTGCGGGTGTATGCCCTTGCAGGGTTTTCCACTCGTATTACAAGTTGAAAGTTAGCATGATTGCTTGAGCACAATAATAACTGCGTCCTCAGAGCTCTGGTTAACTGTTTTGCAAAAAAAAAAAAGTATCACAAAAAACATCAAATATACATTACATAGTACACGTCCACTCATAATAACACTATCTGCTAAAAAATTATTATATAAAAATATTGCAAAAAAACGTTATAAGGACTCAAAGGTTTGAGGTCTCAGGTGTTAGGAGAAAAAAGACAGGCAAATGGCTTTAACATTGAGATACATACATATACATGTCTAAAGATGTATATGTATGTATGTATATATACTGTATATCACTGGTTTTCATACCTGTTCTAAGGTCTCCCTAATAGGCCACATTTTATGGATATCTGAACTGGAGCACAGGTGAAACAATCAGCTGATAAGTAAACATGGTTATTTTACCTGCTCTCATCCAAGGTAATACAGAAAACCTGTCCTGTTGGGGAGGCCTGAGGACAGGTTTGAAAACCACTGATATATATACTGTGTGTGTATATATATATATATATATATATATATATATATATATATATATATATATATATATATATATATATATATATATAAATAAAATGTGTGTGTGTCTATATATGTGTACATATGTATACATATATAGACATAAACACTCACGGCCACTTTATTAGGTACAGCTTGCTAGTACCGGGTTGGACCCCCTTTTGCCTTCAGAACTGCCTTTATTCTTTGTGGCATAGATTCAACAATGTGTTGGAAACATTCCTCAGACATTTTGGTCCATATTGACAGTGCTGCAGATTTCTCGGCTGCACATCCATTATGCGAATCTCCCATTCCTCCACATCCCAAGGGGCTCTAATCGATTGAGATCTGGTGACTGTGGAGGCCATTGGAGTACAGTGAACTCATTGCCATGTTCATTGCCATTTTGCCACAATGGCACGCCCGCCGCAGCCCTTGGTGGCAAGAAGGAGAGGGGGAGACAGTCGCAGACCAGAGAGAGGAGACCCGGGGAGCAATTACCGCTGCCATACCGCCTCTAGGATGCCGCCGAAGCCCAGGAGCAGTAAATGTCTGACCGTGCTTTACATTCCTGCTTTTTAAATAAAGATAGCAAGAGAAAGAAGAAAATGTATATTAATCATGAAAGAATCTAAATCATGAAAGAAAAAAAAATGGGTTTAGTATCCCTTAAAGCTACATTACAATAAATAGATTTAAAATTTTAGGAGAACAAATTATTCATTCTCATTGGAAATGCATAAGACTTGGTGCAGGCCCTTTAAACAACACTATATACTATAGAACATACGGCTAGATTACGAGTTTTGCGGTATGGGTGAAAAAGCAGCGTTAAGGCTCTTTTTCACTACCGCTGGTATTATGAGTTTTGCAGGCATAGCTGCACCGCACACTTTTTTGGCCGTAACGCAGCGTAATTACCGCAGTTTTCAAAAAGTCCTTTTTTCAATGGGACTTCCACAGCGCCGGTATTACGAGTCTGCCTGGGAGGCCAAAAAGTGAGCAGTACAGCCTATACCGTCAAGATCCATACCGTAAACTGAAAGTCAGTAGTGATGGGTTTTATGCTACAAAGCTGTAGCATAAAACTCATAACTAAAGTGCTAAAAAGTACACTAACACCCATAAACTACCTATTAACCTCTAAACCGAGGCCCTCCTGCATTGCAAACACTAAAATAAAAATATTAACCCCTAATCTGCCGCTCCGGACATCGCCGCCACTATAATAAATATGAAATGTTCAAAAAGGATGCCAGCACTTGGATACAAAGTATTAATTTATTTTAGACCTTAAAATTGCGATGTTTCGGGGTGACCCCCCTTAATCATGCAATGTACGGTACATTGCATGATTAAAAGGGGGTCACCCCGAAACGTCGCAATTTTAAGGTCTAAAATAAATTAATAATTTGTATCCAAGTGCTGGCATCCTTTTTGAAGATTTCCTATTGCTTTGGGGTGTAGCAGTTGAACCCCTATGCCTTAGCACTAACAGTGGTTCTGTCTCACTTCTCACCGATTCTATTGCCACTATAATAAACATATTAACCCCTAAACCGCCAAACTCCCACCTCGCAAACACTAGTTAAATATTATTAACCCCTAATCTGCTGTCCTTAACATCGCCACAACCTACATTAGTTATTCACCCCTAATCTGCCTCCCCCAACCTCGCCACCACTATACTAAAGTCATTAACCCCTAAACTAGGATTGATCTTCAATCCTATTGGATGATCCAATCAGCCAATAGGATTGAGCTCACATTCTATTGGCTGATTGGAACAGCCAATAGAATTCAAGCTCAATCCTATTGGCTGATTGGATCATCCAATAGGATTGAAACTCAATCCTAATGACTGATTGCATCAGCCAATAGGATTTTTTCACCTTTAATTCCGATTGGCTGATAGAATTCTATCAGCCAATCGGAATTAAAGGGATGCCATCTTGGATGATGTCACTTAAAGGAACTTTCATTCTGGAAGAGTCGTCGTAAGAATAGGATGCCCCGCGCCGGATGTCTTGAAGATGGAGCCGCTCCGCGCCGGATGAATGAAGATAGAAGATGCCGTCTGGATGAAGACTTCTGCCGTCTGGAGGACCTCTTCTGCCGGCTTGGATGAAGACTTCTCCTGGCTTCGTTGAGGACTTCTTGCCGCTTGGATGAAGACTTCTCTCGGCTTCGTTCAAGATGGATGTCCGGTCTTCAAAACTGTAAGTGGATCTTCGGGGGTTAGTGTTTGTATAGTGTTTTTTTTAAGGGTTTATTGGGTGGCTTAAGGTTTTATTTTTAGATTAGGGTTTGGGCACTTGAAAAAGAGCTAAATGCCCTTTTAAGGGCAATGCCCATACAAATGCCCTTTTCAGGTCAATGAGGAGATTAGGTTTTTTTAGATAGGATTTTATTTGGGGGGATGGTTGTGTGGGTGGTGGGTTTTACTGTTGGGGGGTTGTTTGTATTTTTTTTTACAGGTAAAAGAGCCGATTTATTTGGGGCAATGCCCCGCAAAAGGCCCTTTTAAGGGCTATTGGTAGTTTAGTTTAGGCTAGTTTTTTTTTTATTTTGGGGGGCTTTTTTATTTTGATAGGGCTATTAGATTAGGTGTAATTAGTTTAAATATCTGATCATTTATTTTTTTATTTTGTGTAATTTAGTGGTTTTTTTGTTTGTAATTTAGCTAATTGCATTTTATTTGTGTAATGTATTTAATTATAGTGTAAGGTTAGGTGTTAGTGTAAGACAGGTTAGGTTTTATTTTACAGGTAAATTTGTATTTATTTTAGCTAGGTAGTTAGTAAATAGTTAATAACTATTTAGTAACTATTCTACCTAGTTAAAATAAATACAAACTTTCCTGTAAAATAAAAATAAACCCTAAGCTAGATACAATGTAACTATTAGTTATATTGTAGCAAGCTTAGGGTTTATTTTACAGGTAAGTGTTTAGTTAAAAATAGGAATTATTTAGGTAATGATAGTAGGTTTTATTTAGATTTATTTTAATTATATTTAAGTTAGGGGGTGTTAGGGTTAGACTTAGGTTTAGGGGTTAATAAATGTAGTATAGTGGCGGCGACGTTGGGGGTGGCAGATTAGGGGTTAATAAATGTAGGTAGGTGGCGGCGATGTTAGGGGCAGCAGATTAGGGGTTAATAATATTTAACTAGTGTTTGTGATGCGGGAGTGTGGCGGTGTAGGGGTTAATATGTTTATTATAGTGGCGGCGATGCCCGGAGCGGCAGATTAGGGGTTAATAAGTATAATGTAGGTGTCAGCGATGTCGGGGCAGAAGATTAGGGGTTAATAAGTGTAAGATTAGGGTTGTTTAGACTCTGGGTTCATGTCAGGGTGTTAGGTGTAAACATAAATTTTCTTTCCCCATAGGTATCAATGGGGCTGCGTTACTGAGCTTTACGCTGCTTTTTTTTCAACCAGCTCTCCCCATTGATGTCTATGGGGAAATCCTGCACGAGCACGTAAAACCAGCTCACCGCGACTTTCAGCAGCGCTGGTATTGGAGTGCGGTATGGAGCTCAATTTTGCTTTACGCTCACTTCTTGCCTGATAACGCCGGGTTTTTGTAAACCTGTAATACCAGCACTGTAGGGAAGTTAGCGGTGCAATAACTTGCAAGTTATTACCAAGCAGCTCTTACCGCAAAACTCGTAATCTTGCCGATAGGTTATATAGGTAGATTACAATTAATGGAGCTGCACCTACCTCAGAAACTCAGCCTACAGAACAAGTTTCACTGTGAAGAATACTGCTATCACAAAAATGCCTTCAAAAACTTACAGAACAAAGGAATTAAAATAAAAAGAAAATATCTTTCTATTAAAGAAACCTGTTTAACATGTGCTAAAAATAAACAACGTGAATACAGTTTAAGAGAAATAAATTAACAATGAGACAACCCAGCCTACAGCCAGCTCACTCGATCCAAGTATAGTTGTTAAAGGGATAAATAAGTGAAAAATTATCTAATTGTTAGTAAGTGAGTGATCTATGCCCTCTGGTGACCACTTCATGCAATTTATATAGTGAGATATGTTTTTCACAATTACACACTGTGTCATCTGTGCATGATCCATACATGAAGTGGTTAACTTAGGAAGAGTTATATAAAGAGGAAATACTCAAACTGCAGTAGTCCCTGAGGAAATGCAATTTGCATGAAACGCGTAGAATCTGCGCCACTCAGACATCTCTTTCACTGTGGGAGCTGTGCCTTAACGTTTTAACATGTTATAGAATAAAATTTTGTTTTCATTTTTTCAATTTGTCGCCTGTTCTTCGTGTAACTCAAGCTGCACTTGATTTGTGCATTGCAGCTTCTTAGCCTACCTAGGTAAGTTCAATAAAGGATACTAAATACATTTTATTTTGTAAAAGGAAAAGTTGCTTAAAATGATATGCTCTATCGGAACCATGAAAGTTTAATTTTGACTTTCCAGTCACTATAATGACAGGAGCACACTATAATGAAACGCCGGAAAAGTTAGGTAAGCGATACTCAATCATTTTCTAACAGAATGTTGCCTTTGCAACAACGCATATGATTTAAAACTTTCCCATTACATTCAATTGCTGTGTAGCTTTCAGCAAAAGCTAATTTGCTGTTTTATACACTCTTTGGTTCATGTCATGTTGAACTTATTTTATTTCACATTTTTGTCTCAAGAAACATTTGTCATTTGCTGTCACCTTAACATTTTTAAGATATCTCAAATGATTGGAAAAAAATAGTATTAAAGTCGACCATTTGTATTGACCCTTATTTTTCTCTGTAGAGACAATTTGTCTTTTGTGTCACCTTTAAATACTTTTTAGTTGACAAATGCTTGTACTACTGCTCAACTATTAAAACTAACCCTTGGTCTTTTGCTATTTCAGATTTTTATACTGTCTTTGTATCATACCTATTTTTTTCTTTTTATCACTTTAGACATGTCCCTTAAAGGGACATAATACTCATATGCGAAATCACTTGAAACTGATGCAGTATAACTGTAAAAAGCTGACAGGAAAATATCACCTGAGCATCTCTATGTAAAAAAGGAAGATATTTACCTCACAATCTCCTCAGCTCAGCAGAGTAAGTTCTGTGTAAAAAGTTATACTTCACCTGCTCCCAGCTGCAGGTAAAAAAAATAAAAAAAATGAAGAAATGAACAGCAGCCAATCAGCATCAGCAGTGCTGAGGTCATGAACTCTTTTACTGTGATCTCATGAGATTTGACTTAACTCTCATGAGATTTAATTGTAAACTTCCCTAAACTGAATAGGGAAATAATATGAGAGTGCACAAGGCTCATCCCTTCAGCTGTCCCAGGACAGACATACTAATATGCTGCTTAGAAATCCTTTACAATGGGATGTGGCTACTGACTAACTTTTGAGGTAAAATATCTTTCTTTTTTACATAGAGATGTTCAGGTGATATTTTCTAGTCAGCTTTTTACAGCTATGCTGCATCACTTTCAAGTGTTTAAACATTTGGGTATTATGGCCCTTTAAATAGAATAGTGTCTGTATATTAAAGATACGAAACCCCAAAATGTTGTTTTATGATTCAGACAAACCAAACAATTTTAATAATATCGCAATCTATTCTTGCAAAACTGTTGCCATATAGTGCTCCAGATGCGCATGCTCCTGAGCTTACCTTCCTGCTTTTCAACAAAAGATACCAAAAGAACAAAGTAAAATAATAGAAGTAAATTAGAAATATTTTGGGTTTCATATCTCTTTAAACAATGTGGTAAATTATTTTGCTCAACTTTTGTTGAATCTACATTTTCTGTAATTATTAGCATATGTTGATCATTATTGATCGCTACACATTATTGTATGTTTTTATAATAAACAGATTATCTCTGATCCAAGAGTTCGAGTAGAGATGGCACTTCGTGAAGCCGGACTTCATAACACACGTTATGCAAAGGAAATATTACCACAAATCTTGCCACCAAGACCACCCAGGAGGGATATGGAGTCCACTGTTTTTAAAAAGTAACATCATTTATATTTATTAACTGACATTATTTTTGCTTTTTTATATGATTTGTTAATAAAATGTTGAACTTTTCTCAGTATAAATTATTATAAAAATACTTTTCTCAGAGGTTATCAGTTCAATTTGACTCCTTCACCACTAATAATTTTCCGAAACCACAGTTTTAAATTGTTTCTAAGTCTGTTTACTATTCACATTATGGGGAGCAGAATTTACAATTACAATTTTTTTTCACAGCTTAGTCTGTAGGGTTTAACAGTCCTAGTATAGGATTGAGGACCGATTGGATAGGACTGAAACAAAGCCCAGTATTTTAACCTGGACATTACTAAACAAATACAAAATGTAGTCATTTGAAAATTATGGAAGATAGTTGCCGAGGCAGGTTGCAAGCATGGTCAGCCAAAGTCATATATAGCAAGACATTTTAATATTTGACTTAAAGGGACAGTCAACTCCACAATTTGTATTGTTTAAAAAGATAGATAATCCTTTATTACCTATTCCCCAGTTTTGTATAACCAACATGGTTTTAATAATATACTTTTAACCTCTGTGATTACCTTTTATCTAAGCCTCTTTTGACAGCTCCCCTGATCACATGGCTATTTATTTATGTATTATCTATTGACTTGCATTTTAGCCAATTAGTGCAGTGTCATCCACAACTCCATGGGAGAGCGCACAATGTTATCTATATGACACACATGGATTAGCAATGTCTTGTGAAAAGCTAATAAAAAGCATGTGATAAAAGTCTGTCTGTAGTGGCTTAGAAACATGCAGAAATTTAGAGGTCTAAATGTTATAAAGTATATTAATATAACAATGTTGGTTGTGCAATTATCTATCTATTAAAACAATAAAAAATCATTGTAGGCTGTCCCTTTAAACAAAGCATAATCTACATTCAGCAACTGGAGCAGGCCATGGTAATACACAGAAAAACAGAGCAAAGCAGATTGGTAAGATCACAAAATACAGTCAGAAGAAGATAAACTTACATCCAAAAGTGCAGAAAAAATGGCAATACATAGGTGGTGAGATACTACTGGTGCTGTCTTAAAGAGCTGTAATCATGTAAGAATGGAGTAAAAACATGATTTGTACAAAAAAATGTGTCTAAGTAGATGTGAACATGAATTATGCAGGAAAATAATGCAGAACAGTGAAGTAAATTTAGGGCTAGATTACAAGTGGTGCGCTATCGTTAGCGTGAGGAGTGTAAACGTGATTGTGATATTCCAGGAGGGGGGTTTATACTCAAATCAAATTACAAGTAGTGCATTGTTTACAATTTAAGGAATGCAAGAGCACCCCTATATAAGGGGGAACCTCGCATTCAAGCTTAAGTGGGAGGCGGTGACCGAATGAAGATGTATCGGTGAACGATAATAAGATAAGAAGCAGCAGCATTGGATGGAACATAGAAGATGGAAGAAGGCGCTATGGATGAAGAAAGAAGAGGAGAACTGCCGGAGGCGATCACTAAGGGATTAAATGCCCTACATCTCCTGAGTGTCTGTATGTAACATAACTAAGTAATAACTTAACACTTAACAGTTGAACTTCAGTAATTTTGTCAATAAAACTCGACACAATATGTGGGTGAAAGACCCGTGGGTCGTATTTATTAATACCAGCAATGGGAACTGGCAACGACAGGTAAATCAATCATGGGTGGCGGCAATCGGGGCCTACATAACTAACTATATATATAACCCCTTCTAGAAAATGGCCAAGGGACACTGCTGCAGACCACAAGCCCCGAGCCTGTGACGTCACCCTGACCGCAATGGCCGTCCTTCAAAACCTCCTTCCAGTCTGCAGCCGTGATCCTGACCATCCGCCAGAGTAGGGTGCCAACATTAGAAACTCCAAACCAGTAGGTCCAGCCTTGACTTGACGAACAGCATGTCAGTAACTGGGGAGCTCAAGTTACCATCCTTGGACTTATGGAAGTAGTTTGAGTAACCCTCTTCCAGCCTCAGACACCTAGTCTCATATAGAGACACTAAACAGAAAACGATTGCCGCCTTTAACAGTAACATTTGCAAATCAACAATGCATATCAGGGATGGGAGGGTGGAGAAAGATCTTCCAGGGATCCACAGGAACAAAGAGGAAGTGGACTCCCTGCACATCCCATATATAAGGTTGGTAAACCCCTCCCAACACAATACAACATTGTAACAAGTACACACACAGCAGCAGCACTCACTCAACCAGGCCTTAACCCTTAGCTACGCTCCGGGCTAATTGCCCTGCACTTTCTATAGGAGCTGGATTCAAGTCTGGTGAATACCAATTTTGGGGTTTAGTGACAGGAGTTCTTTGGGTGGGTTTTTTCTTTTTAGATTAGGGTGCAAAAGAACTGAGATAACTGATGCCCTTTTCAGGACATCTTTGTTATAGGATAGAGTTTTTTTTAGATTAGAATATTTTGGGCAGCAAAAGTGCTGAGTCACTTTAGGGCACTGCGCTACCATATGTCCGTATCAAGGCAATTTTTAGAATAGGTTTTTTTAGATAGGCTTTTTTTCAGGGGGAGGGGGTTACCTTTATTGTTGAATGGGGTTGCATTTTTTTTCTTTAAAGAGATATGTCACTTTAGAGCAATGCCCTACACAAAGCTCTTCTAAGGGCTATTGCTATAGTAAATTTTAGTGTTAGACTAGGATTTTTATTTTTGGGGCGGGTTTTCTTTAAGGGGAGCTTTAGTTTTAGAATAGGTATAACTGTTTTTTAAATTTTTTGTAATGTTTCTTTTATTATCTGTAATGGTATTTTTTTATTTTATGTAATGTTTTTTTCTGTTATGTTAGTTTTTTTTTATGTAATGTTATTTTTTTTATTTTTTTGTAATAGTAGTTTTTTAAATAACTTTGAAGGTGTTGGGTGTGGTAGTTTAGGGGTTAATAGTGTAGTGGGGTACTTTGCAATGTGGGGGTATGGCAAGTATGTTCTATTGTGAAAAATAATCTTCATTTACTTGAGGAGGATGATACTCTTAGATATCCTATATTGGTGCTTGTAAATTTGTGCCCAAAAGACCACCTACATTGTCCTCTAGATTATCCCCTAGTCTAGTTTGTTCTGATAATACTGACAGAAGCAATTGGATTAAAAAGAAAGGGACCTATAGATGTGGCCATGGTCCATGTGTAACCTGTGGCTTCTTACATGTGGGGAATGGTTTTAGGAGCACCGTAATGGGTGAAGAATTTACACATAAATTTTATGCTAACTGTAGGACTACTTTTGTAGTTTATCTCCTTGAGTGTAAACTTTGTTTATTGCAATATACAGGTCAAACAACCAGAGAATTGAGATCTAGGATTAGGGAGCATATAAGGGACACTAGAGAGTATGTTAAAGAATCTGCAGTGGCCAGGCATTTTAATTTGATTCATATGACTAATGCTTTCAATATGAAGGTTCAAGCCATTGATCGAGTAATGTTTCCCCCTAGGGGATGTGATAGATATAAGTTATTATTTAAACAAGAACTATATTCGATTTATAGATTGAGTAATGTCACCCCCAAGGCTTGAACCGTGAATGGGACATGAGCTATTTTGTTGAATAATAATGGGATATTTTAGTATTCACATATACATATTATTATGTCTTTAGACTGTCCCATTTTTGGTTCATGTAGCTCTAAGTGTTAATGAAGTTATAAATTATTATGTATCATTTATTATATATTCTCTATCTAATGATTACTCTATTACTCTATGGTAGATCTCATTTTGAATTAGTATAGGGGTGCACTGGTAGTGGTGCATGGGTATATGTATTCTCTATTTCTATACTTATAGTGATTTTATGGGCACAATAGAGGACTGCATATTGGAAGTCTTGCTCCATAATTAACAATAGTATTTGTATTTAAGATATCTTTTTGTATAGATTGTAGATACTTTTGTATTGTTTTTAATTGATTATTAGGTGCTCTTTCCCTTTAAATAGGGAGTGTGCGCCTAGCAAACTTACCCTATGATTAAGTGCTCAATGGAGCACGAAACTAGTCAGGGCGTTTGTTAGCCTTCTACCGCTTTTTAATGGATTTACAATAAAGAAAATATTTTTTTTACTTAGCCCTCTGATTCCTCTTTTGGTGCGGCTGCACTCTCTTTATCTATGGCAATTTAGGAGTTAATAGTGTAATGGGGTACTTTGCGATGTGGTCTGTGGCGGTTTAGGGGTTAATAGTGTGGTGGAGTACTTTGGGGTGGCCTATGTCGTGGTTTAGGGATTATTAGAGTAGGGGGCTAATTGCGAAGCGAGTTAGCGCAAGTATGGCTGTTATTTTTTTTCTGCTTTTCGAGCTCCATTGAAGTCTATGGGGGAGTACGTTAAAGCGTTCACTATATTGTAAATTCGGATTTTTGCGTGCAATGGATTAGCGCACAAGTGAAAACTTTTTACTTTCAACTTGTAATACGTGTAGCACCCGATGCACTCAAAAAAACGAAGTCGAGCAAAGTTTATGCTTGAGCTGGAGTTCTAGATAGTGCTCCACTCATAATCTAGCTCTTAATGTGGTTATTGTGACAAACCAGATGAATTTCCTCACTATTGAATGTCTCAATGAAAACCTAAACTCGCCATGACGTGTTTTGTAGTTTTCGTCACTGGGTTGCTCCAGTTTATATTGTTTCTGGCACATATGGTTGGTTATATAAGTAGCAGTCATTTCTTGTGGAATATCCTAATCTCCAGGGTTATTGCGACCTCAAGTATCCCTAACTATGACCACCCATCATTATTAACTCTCAGACCTCTGCAGGAAAGAGAGAGGGTTCTGACCTTGTGCCCTGTCACCGCAATCCAGATTGGTGAAGGGGACACTCAAGTCAAAATGAAACGTTCATGATTCAGAAAGAGCAAGTCATTTTAAGAATGTTTTCAATGTATTCCCATTATCAAATTTTGCACACTCTTTTTCTAAGCACCCTTTTTAAGGTAGGGGCTCTTACTGAGCATGTGCACAAGCGTATACTAGTCTGTGACTGTCTGATTTCTGTTACATGATACAGGGGGACGGAAAATGGAACTAAAAATAAATTTGCGACAATTTGTTTTACTGTTTTTTGAGTGCTATTGCATTGTCGTTTTATTATGCACTTGTTAATTTTGCAATTTTACTGTATTTAGTCAATCTGATTTTTTTTAGTTAATCTTAAAATAGGGAGAAATCCAGAGCGAGTCTAAGAGTAAGAAGATTGTATGGGACCTTCTGTCATTTAGGCTACAAGCAGATTTATTACAAACAGCTGTAAGGATAAGTGTCCTTTTTCTGATTACTGAGCTGTCACTATATAGTAACATATCAAGTATGATCCAGTCACCAAAATAGAGCCTAGTAAAGGCTTAAGCGCACCAAGTGTACTCTATATCACCCTCATAAATACATATGCATATATCTGTCAAGCACCATGTGCCTTAAAACAAACTTCTTGGATAAAAAAGTATTTTGTGCCAAGGCAGAAGGGGAGCCCTTCTTAACAGAGGAAGAAACATATGCCTGGGATTTGGCACTAAACTGTTCTGTTTGCCTGCCATTTTTTTCTTTATTAAGCTTTAGTGCGTGGCCAGACCAATATGGGCTTGATTTATCAAGCTATTCGCCTCACTACGACTGTAGGTTCTCAAAAGAGAACATGCATTATCAATCAGCGGTCAACAGACCTCTTCTCTACCTCTTAGGTGGAGAATTTAAATCTCCTCGGTCTCGTCCGGCCGAGGAGATTGACAGCTTCTGCCCGTGCTTAATTGGCTGTGCGTGGGCAGGGGGTAGTGTTGCACAGAAGCGTGCAATGCTGAATACCGCCAGTGGATTGCTGGGCACCAGAGGCGAGCTGGGGCGGACAGGGGCGCATATGTATGCCCCTGTCCACCATGGCTTGATAAATCGAGCCCTATATATTCTTTACGCAAATGCAAACATGGTGAAAAAATATTTGAAATGCTACTGAGTTGGCACTTACACGTAAAAGAATATGCATATTTAACACTTTCACTTTCCTTTCTGTAGTCTAGAGCTTTACAATGTTAGTTCTCAAGATATCAAACCATTCCCTTTCTTGTCACGTAAATAATGTAAACATGCTCAAATTCTGAGCTATTTTAGTTCTATAAACTGGGTAAAACAATGTTCTAGTCTAAAGTAAAATGTAATAAGTAGAAAACCCTTTTGTAAAAATAATCTTGTGTTTCAGTAAAGGCAATAATTTAAATAATGTTTATAATATAAAATATATATTTATTTTTCATTAGTTAACAACATATACAAAGTATTGAATGTTATAAATATACAAATATAATTAACAAAATTATTTATTTAATACAGTAAAACATAAAAACAACCAATCTCTGGGAAATTCTGTCCCTGAGATCAAAACATCAATATAGCCCCCAAAAATGTCAACAATGTGCAGCTATTTACAGTAACATTTAAGCTGTCTGATATATTATCTTATTGTATGTTAAAAAACAGCTTATATTTATAGATATATCTTAGAATAATTTGGCACCAAAGAGTAAAATAAGAGAACAATAATTTAGCAAATTGTTTTTATTTACATGTAGTTTGCAATCTTATCTCATAAACATATAAGTCCCAAAGCTGTTTTTGCAGTTTGATACATGTGGATAGATTTTTTTATTTTGCTCATGAAGATACTGAAGAATAGATAAGACTATAGTATTTCATTCTTTACATTCAAGTAAAATGTTCATGTTTTACTGTGTAACCTTTATCTATTACATCCTACTATATCATTTTTTCTTTGTTTTTTTAAAACACTAATTACTGTGCAGGTTCCCATAAAAACTAAACTATTTGTGTAAGGTTAGTGATAGTGAACTCAAATTCTCAAGTACCCCAGTACCAAGGCAGAATTAAAGGAACAGACAAGTTTTTTTTTATTTGATCTTAAAAAAAGAAAATAGAAAATAAAAGACATTAAAAATGTATTACATTTTTTTTTTTTAGAACTGAAGTCCCTTTACTGAGAAACATAATTTTTTTTTAACTTTTGCTTGCGGAGCGTCACTGTCTCCAATAAAGCTGTGGAGGATTTGCTTATAAAACAGACACAGTTCCACTTCCCATTAGCTAAACCACTTTACCTTTTTATCATAAAAAAATAAATATGTTAAACAGGATTAATTATGGCTCTTTCATGTGACATATTTTTAGTTTTCTTTCTCATCACAGGATATACCTACTTGAGCACAGGTGAAAGTCATACAGATTAAATTACTGAATAGCTCAAGAAGTACTTGATGACTGGTGTTGCAAATAATTCTGTTTCTACAGTATTTCTTGACTCCAGTGCTTAACCCCTTAACGGCCAGTGACGTACCCTGTACGTCGCTTGTCTTTCTATGGGGGTTGTTTTTTTCAATATTTTAGGAAGCCTACAGGAGGGAGGGTCTAATAGTGCAGTCTTGCTGCTCGTAGCAAGACCCACACTATTATAAGCAGAAAATCCCTTCACGCCCTGCGTCATACAGGGTATGTCGGGGTTGTTAAAGGGACAGTATACACTAATTTTCATATAACTGCAGGTAATAGACACTGCTATAAAGAATAAGATGCACAGATACTGATATACAAATCCAGTATAAAACTGTTTAAAAACACTTAGAAGCTCTCAGTTTAGCTATGTTGAACAGATAGCTGGAAAGCCCACTGCAAGTGGGAAATAAGACCCTCCCCCCCCTCCCCTTTCTTTTGCATATGAAAAGACCCTTTACACAAACAGGAGCAAGCTGGAGAAGGTAGCTGAAGGTATTCTCCTAAAACTTTGGGGTTTGGTTAGGAGTCTAAAAATCAGAGCAATGTTATTTAAAAATAAGCAAAACTACATTTAAAAAAAAAAAAAAAAAAAAAAAAAAAATTTTGGGCTATATAAATAGATCATCTACAAAACATTTATGCAAAGAAAAAATGAGTGTGTGTATTAAGGTGTTAAAGAGACAGTAAATATCTTGTTATTACAAGACAGTATTGTTCTGTGGCTACAGAATAATATATCAGCCAAGTCTAAACATTTTAAAAACAAATGAAGATGTTTTTTGATGTAGCCAAACTCCACCCACCATTTGTAGAAGCCAATCCGGGCTTGAATCTGCAGACATCAAGGCTGACCACGGTTATAATGTTAGTGTAAATGCATTGTTGTGCAGTAGTTATCCGTTAAAGCCAATGAGGGAAACATATATAGCAGAGCTAGCCTTGAGTCAGCAGATTGCATTTCAAGTTCTAAATCCACAGTTTTCAGAGCTAAATTACATGAAAAAGGGGCAAAATAAGTAATGAAAGTGCATAACTTAACATTTTATATAATAATCTCAAGGTTTTTACTGACCCTTTCTAACTTCTAACAGATCGGATTTTAGGATTACCCTTCATGGGCTGATAAATGGCAGTTTTACCTTTGCTCAGGAAGGGACATTTATTAGGAAAAAAAAACATTTGGTGATGAAAGACAAATATCTTGGAATTCTTTAAAAAAAAAAATGTAATTTATAGATGAAGTACTAATGCCTCGGAATTATTTTGAAAAATGTTTGGATATTAAAAAGTTATCACTTTCTGGTTCTGAAATGTGATTAAAGGGACATGAAACTCAAATTTTGTGTTTCGTGATTTAGACAGAGCATACAATTTTTAACAACTTCTATTATCAATTTGGCTTTATTCTCTTCATGAATGAGCAGCAATACACTACTTGGAGCTAGCGGAACCCAAGGTAAGCCAATGACAAGTGGCATATATGTGCAGCCACCAATCAGTAGCTAGCTCACAGCTCCTGAGCATACCTAAGCAAATTAGATAATAGTGATTAAATCCTACAAAATACAAGTGTGACTGGCTGTACGGTGAACATATATTGTGCAATAGTATTACTGCTGTACATGGACAAAAAGCAATTGTCAGCCTATATCTTGGGTTATTAAACTATGTCTGTATGTCGAGCTGTTTCTTGATAAACTTTGCAATAAGTTGCTGAGGTCGCTTTTGATATTCCAGTAGAACGCTGTGACTTTGATTGATTTGGTCCCCTTCTAACCTGTCAAGGAGCGTCACACAGACCACAGCAGCTAAAAAAGTAAAGAAGCATGAGATAAAATGTAAATACAAAGATTCTGTATTTTTCCTGTTATATAGTTTTGAAACACAAAATAGCACTGCATTAAATCCAGTAGTGTCTACATGTGGTTGTTTAAAATAAAAAACTAGCTGAGCACACAGAAGCTCTGACTTTATGAGATCAAAAGTGAATCAATTAAAGGACACTAGTGACTCCCCAGCCGACAGGAACGTATTGTTTTGCTGTCTAATAATGAAACCTTGGTGTTTGCAGCCTTCCAGAAGCTGTGTGTGATAAGGATTCGCTACAGGCTTGTAAATTAAATCCTGTTGTCTTATTATGCCACAGTGTCTGTCTGCTTTATTGTCTTGTAAGAAATTCAACTTTTTAGACTTATTATATTGATATTATGGGGCAGATTTATCATATGTCGGGCGGACATGATCCGCATCGCTGAATTTATCATTGCACAAGCAGTTCTGGTGAACTGCTTTAGCAATGCCGCCCCCTGCAGATTCACGGCCAATCGTTAGAAGAGGTGTCAATCAACCCAATTGTATGAGATTGGGCTGATTATGTGTCAATCAACCCAATTGTATGAGATCGGGCTGATTACTGTGTCAATCAACCCAATTGTATGAGATTGGGCTGATTACTGTGTCAATCAACCCAATTGTATGAGATTGGGCTGATTACTGTGTCAATCAACCTAATTGTATGAGATCGGGCTGATTACTGTTTGCCGCCTCAGAGGCAGCGGACCAGTTAAGGAGCAGCAGTCTTAAGACCGCTGCTTCTCAACTGCTGTTTCCGGCGAGCCTGAAGGCTCGCACGGAAACAGCTACATTGGGGCCGATTGACCGTTTGGTAAATCAGCCCCCTATATGTTTAACCATGCATGAGTCAATCATATTGCTAAGCATTGCTTTAGGTTTGTACAATACCGGCTGAGCATTGGGAGAGTATGGCATCACATTTTTTGTGAGATTTTAATTTAAATTAGAAGAAGCTTATAATATAATCTCCAGGTGCCTCAGTTTGTCCTCAGGTTGCTCTATTTACTGCATGAAATATCAACACTCACTTATATTTTTCCAACATACATTTGTGCAATTAGTTGTGGATACAGCACACTGAAAGCCACGTGTAGAGTGATTCACTATTACTGGTCAAGATTTTTAAAAGAGATATGAAACCCAATGTTTGTTCTTTCAGGATTCAGATAGAGCGGCCAAATTATTAAGCTCCGAATGGAAACAGAAGTTATGAAGCAGATTGCAGACCAAAAACGCTTTATTGCATCTGTCGGATTTAAACAGCTGCTGGCTGGCTGTATTAAAGGGGTATGAAAGCCCAAAAAATTATTTTGTGATTCAGACAGATTATACTATTTTTAAAACATTTTCAATTTACTTCTGTTAACAAATTTGCTTTGTTCCCATAATATTCTGTGTTGAAGAGATACCTAGGTAGGCATCTGGAGCACTTCATGGCAGGAAAACAGTGCTGTAATCTTGTGCTCTTGCAAAACTGCTGCCATATTGTGCTCCAGAAATGAGAACAAAGAACATTTGATAATAGAAGTAAATTAGAAAATTGTTAGAAATGGTATGCTCTATCTGAATCATGAAATAAAAAATATGGGTATCGTACCCTTTTAATGATAAACTAAATAAATACATAAAAATGCTTTTAAAGAGATGTTGCGGAAAAGATCAGTTTCTCTAAAAAGGGATATAAGACTCTGATAAGCATAAATGATGTGAAAGCTCCACTGATGTAAATTGGATTTTTGTTAACCATTGATACAATACCTTTAAGACCGCAAAGATGGCACATGGCAGCAAATACTGAAGACTCCATTTCTATATTCCTGACTCCAGCATCGTAGGCCTTACGGAGATACTCAAACTTTTCCTCCTTTGAAAATGAACAAAGTGCTCCGTCCAATCTGCCCTGACCTAAAACCGAACAAAACATCTTACACTAATGCACAGAATATATAAGCACCATAGAAGTGCATTGCAAATAATCTATTTAAATCTGTTTGATTTAGACCTCATTTTATTAGCAACAGTTGTGTAGTTTTATTTCAGAACACTTTGGGAACTGCTTAAAGGCACATTAAAAATATAAAATGAAATTGTCTAATCTGTTCTAGCATATCATTTATGCATTAGTGTCTAAATATGTGCTTAAACCATACAATTATCTTACACTCTACAAATGTCCCATTCTGGATTTGAAGCTCCAAATCAGGACTTGGCCAATCAGCCAATCAGGAGTGACAGCCACAAGCAGCCACCAAACGTATGCAAGAGAACGTGCACACAAAAAAAGCTGCTAATCATTCTGAAGTCATCATCACCCAGAATGTTTTACTTTAGCTGATGACTTTACAAGCCAGAGGATGTCTGATGATGTGCAAATGGCTTCTAAAGTAGTTTGATGACATCAAAAGACTTAAGGATGATCTCTAAAGAAATCCTGTTTGCTTTGGGACACCAACACTGCGCACCCTTGTTGTAGGCATAAGAATTTTATTGCTGTATCATCAGTACAAACAGTACATGTAGCAGGAATATTTCAGGGCATCTGCCCCCTTGTCAAGATTATCCTATACACCGCTATTTAAACTCCCAATCACCGATCACAACATAGGTGAGGGACATTGTCAATATAAATATATTTGCTATCATAAAGATATATACCTTTATTCCATATACTATGTCTAAAAGGGACCCTAGCTCCTGAGCTTATGTTATTCAACCCTCTCTCTAGAAAATGTGATACAATGACTAACCTAAATGCCAAAAGATTCATATACAGATCAGCTGCAAAAAATCAACATATGTAAATTAAATAGATTAAATTATATTTTCTGTTTAGCCCATAAGGGTGCAATGTTTGCAACATTCTAATTCATCTGGCTTCACTGAAAAGCAACTATACCCCAGTTTGCAGTTAAACTAAGGGGATTTGATTTTAGTTTAATGTCCCTTTAAACATTGTTTTAATCATTCTTTTTTTAACAAAATTATTCAGTCAAAAATGTATAGTGGTGAATTTCCAGTTTTCATGTTTCTTGTTTTTAAGAATGTGTTAAAGGTTTCACACAATGTATTTGTCTACAAATTTGTTACATTTTACCTTCATAAAAATCGTATGTGCACATCGTGTGTCCAATAATCGTTGAAAAACCTGGAATCTCTTTGCTGCATTGAACAATATCATTAGCAAGTCCCTGGTGGAGTTCAGTGTTTCTAACAACCACCTTGTCCAAAATAATTTGTTCAAACTGTGGTCTAAAAAATGCGTCTACTGCTACGTCTGTAACCACAACGGTCCCAGGTTCTATGCCTATAACACAAAAGGGTATAAGTTACAATAGCAGAACTGTTGTGTTTGTTTGTTTGTTTTTTCCTCAAAACATTAACCAATAACATTAATTATTTGGCTTTTCAGCTTTTCCCTGCACCCAGCAGCCAACATCTTGTAATAGCCCCGTGATTCTCTTGTGTTTGTCCTTCTGTTCCCATATAAAACTCCAGTTAGAACTGCATGTTGTGCATATCTCCCGGTAACAAAGCCCACTGGTACCACCTGACACATAAAATAGCTTTCTAGCTGTTACAAGAATATTGAATATTGTAAATAATGTTGTCTGTTGAATGCAATAAAGAGCTGAATTTATACACAGTTTCTATAGTATGATAATATTATAGGCGGTTTTGAAAAACAAGTACTAATTCACTACTTTACTTTAAACAGCTTTCTTTAGCAGAATCTGTTAGTTTGCAAAAGGATATTCTACTCAGTTCATGCACATGAAAGAAAAGTATTAAAAAAAAACCTGAAATTATATTTGGCCCCCTTTAAAAAAAAGAAAAACTTTTGAAACAGTATCATTTCTGTGCTTTCCACTAATGCTCATTGTTTGCTTTAAGGTAAAAAAAAATCTTTGTGTTTAAGGGGTTGTTCAAAACAAAGCTACCCTCCCCCATCACACGGGGTAACAGCTTAGAGAGGCTACTTATGCTCACTTTATTTAACAAGCTCTTGCTTTTGTGTGGTGTAACACATACAAAGTAGACCTAATTGACACTTTCATACAGAGAGTGGATATTCTGGAAATGCGAAGCTCTATTAACATGGCGGAGCTGGTCACGTGGGAGCGAGAATTGGAGTCCCTTTTCAGCCTACATTTCTGTAACATGGATTTGAGCTTGAGGGGTGCGATTGGCTTTTTGGCGCCAGCAGCTAGACAGGAGCCGATGGATTCACCTATTAAAGCCTCAGAAGCCATGGAGCTCAATACTATGGGAGCTTTATCTGAGAGACCGATGCTGCTCCCCTCGGAGTGCTCTGCAGTGGAGACTCTGTGCATCATGTCACCCCACTTGAGAGACCAAGCTCTACATCAGGGACTTTTACTAAGAAAATGCCCCTCAGATCAGGAAACATCACACCGCTCTGAGGCTCAATCGATACCTATATGACAGGACTCCGAGACTTTCTGGCTTAGTAATCATCATACTCTCCCTCCATGACCCTACAACTGCCGAGGCAGCCTAAACTGTTTTTATTGTATGAGCTAGCAGTAGTTTCCTGTGATCCATCACAAGAGAAATGTCATCAGAGGGAAATTGGTTTCTGGAATTGAGTGTTTGATATTTGTTTTAGTCTTTTTCTGCTTCCTATATAATAATACATTTAGCTAGACTTGTACATTTATTAGTTAACCCTCACTAACTGTTGGGACATTATCACTCTGAGATTCATTACAATAGAAGACACTTGTAATCAGTTAGCTGAGAGCAACCCTTACAGATATTGTTAAAAACCTAATCCCTTATATCTCTTAACATTCATAGACTGGTTATTCATTTAACTGTTTATCTGAAGTGTCCCTTCAGCATAGTCCTTATATGGAATTTTAAAGGGACACTGAAACCAATTTTTTTCTTTCGTGATTCAGACATATAATGCAATTTTAAGCAACTTTCTTATTTACTCCTATTATCAATTTTTCTTCCTTCTTTGCTATCTATATTTGAAAAAGAAGGCATCTAAGCTAAGGAGCCAGCCAATTTTTGGTTCAGACCCTGGACAGCACCTGTTTATTGGTGGGTGATTTTATCCACCAATCAGCAAGAACAACCCAAGTTGTTCCCCAAAAATGGGCCGGCATCTAAACTTGCATTCTTGCTTTTCAAATAAAGATACTAAGAGAATAAAGAAAATTTGATAATAGGAGTAAATTATAAAGTTGCTTAAAATTGCATGCTCTATCTGAATCATGAAAGAAAAAAATATGGGTTCAGTGTCCCTTTAACCTCACAACTATCTTTGTCAATGATGACAGTAGTAGGATTTTAACACTCTACATACTTTTATTAGTCTCTCTCCTGCTTCCTATAATTTAAGTCTTAAGGATACCAAGAAAATTTAACTAGGCTCTTAGATTTATTAGTTGGCCCTTACTAACTGTTGGGACATTAGCACTCTAGGATTTATTACAATAGAAGGCACCTGACCTGTAACTAGTTAGCTGAGAGCAGCCCTTACATAATGAAACAACTGCAAGTTCAGCTTTAATGTGTTTCATTATGCTTCATAATATGTTCTATTGTTTGTACAGTCTCATAAAGTACCAGGTGCTGACTCTTCAGGGGAGTAGGATTTACTTTGTAATGTGTTTGATATTTCCTAACACTCATAGACTGGTTATTTATTCACCTGTTTATCTGAAGTGTCCCCTCAGCACAATTCTTGATAAGGAATATTAACCTCACAACTATCTTTATCAATGATAACAATAGTTTTGATAACTATTTGAGAGAATCTTTTCTTCTATACTTTCCCCATTATAGTATTAAAGGAGACTTCCAAGTTCCTATCCCCTAGCACCTAACCTCACATACTGTCAGGAACATGTATTCTTTTCTAGCTTCGGATTCATACTTCTCCTTTAAGGGTTTCAGTCACATGACCAATTATCCCTATTTATTGTGATCAGCCTCTACAACCTGTGCTAGGTAATTTGAATTTTAGGATACCCTTTGCACTTTTTGTGCTTACCTCGCTGTATCCTCTTCCACAGCTGATCGTCAAGCTTACTCTGCTTGCTCTTCTGGGAACATCAAGCTCATTGCAAAGCAAGCACCTATACCAGCGCTTTCTGTGTTCACTGTCTGCACCGGGTCTGCGCTGTTTCCCCACAGTCTAACAGAGTTCCTGTCTACTCACACACGCCGGAGCGTGTGACGTCATCATCCTACTCTGATAGGACTCCACACTGCAGGCTAGCAAACGGATCCCGCTACATCTCTACGGTACTGAGCAAAACCCTAACCATTACCACTGTTGTCATATGCCTGTACCACGCCATATTAACAGTTACTGTTCATATTAACCAGCTATTCAGTTTTCAAGCTTTCCGGCTGAACTTTCTGTTGTTTTTGCTTTGCCTGCTTGTCTCTACACGCTATCAGTGTCAGCTGAACTACTTCCCCACTACAGGCTTCTCTTGCTTTATACATAAGCTTCAATCCCTGAGCTTGTATTGTCTAAACTCCTATGCTACAACTGCTGCCAACCTTTGTGAACAAAAGTACAGGATTTGCTTGCTTAGGGAAACGCAGGTATATAACCTGCAAATACACCTATAATATACAGAAGGATATTTAGACACTTAGCAGTGTGCACATACTGTCTGCTATAACTATACTCTGACATTCAGACCCCTGCGGTCTCCCTCAGTTCTATGAGCATAACAAGGGTATTAACTATTTCATAATACCCAAGGTTTGGTGTGAGACTGAGTGGAGGGTAATATACACATATATATATCACTGTAACCAGCTATATCCTTACATATTACCTAGCCTGAAATTTAATTACCCATATATATATATCAATCCTCCTAACATGAATCTTGCTGAACTCACAAATCGAGTAGGAGATCTATCACAAAACATGGACCTCATGATACAAGGCCTTAGGGAGATGCAAACCGAGAACCAGGAACTACGGAAATTCATCCGTGAACAGTCCTCAAGCAAACCATCTACACCTGAGGTTGTACCACCTGAACCTCAAATATGCCCACCGGAAAAATTTAGTGGAGATAGATCACAATTCCGTGACTAGGAATTCCTGTAATCTCTTTTTTTCACTCAAACCCCGCAGCTATCCCTCTGAAAGGATTAATGTTTTAACGGTAATTTCCTATTTAAGAGGCAAACCTAAAAGCTGGGCCAACACTTTCTATGAGAGCAACGACCCCATACTTGACTCACTGGAGTAATTTTTTAACGCCATGTCATTACTGTACGAAGACCACAACAAACAAGGAACCGCCAAGACCACAATCAGAGGTCTCAAACAGGGCAGACGCCCTGTTGAGGAATACATCGCCAAATTTAAAAGGTGGGCCCCTGACACACTGTGGAATACCCCTGCTCTGAGGAACCAGTTTCGGATTGGACTCTCAGGTCCCCTCAAGGATGAACTTTGAACTTGCACATGTAGAGGTTCCGGAAAACCTAGAAACTCTAATGTCCCTAACTATCTCTATTGATCGCCGCCTCAGGGAGAGGAAACATGAGAAGGGTGTAGTGGATCATACATACAGAAAACCCTTTGTATCCACTTCTCTGTCTCTATCAAAACCTCAGGATGAGCCTATGGATATTGCCTTCGTAAGAGGCCCCCTCAAACCTGAGGAAAAATTACGACGCAGATTGAATAACCTCTGTCTCTATTGTGCAGGGAAGGACCATGGCGTGAAGGAGTGTCCCCTCTTGCTCAAACTAAAGAAGGGTAAGAAACCCAATATGATACATAACCTCTTACACAGAACTCCTCTCATTTTGCTCTGTCTCCCTACAGTGGGATCACCAAGCAGTACCCACCCAGGTCGTGATTGACTCAGGAGCCACTAGTAATTTCATTGATTTCACTTTCGTTTCCACCTATATGATACCATTAATAAAGAAACACAAATCACTTGCTATTCGTGTGGTGGATGGTTCTTTAATAAATTCTGGACCTATTACACATCATACAGTTCCCCTAGCAGTAAGGTTTCCTACTGGTCATTTTGAAACTTGTAGCTTTGAGGTTATTCATTCCCCCTTGTTTCCCATTATATTAGGTCTAAACTGGTTAAAGATCCATCAACCCACCATATATTGGCAGGAGGGCACTATCACTTTCCATTCTCATTTCTGTACCACTAACTGCTTACCTGCTCAGTCTATTCTACATATTGACACTCAACAACTACCTCATATCTACTCAGATTTCACTGACGTATTCGACAAGAAACAGGCACAAAAATGTCCTCCCCACAGATCCTTTGATTGTCCCATTGATTTAATATCAGGGTCAAAGATACCATACGGGCATATCTACCCCTTATCTGAACCTGAACTTACTCATCTCAAAGAGTACCTGCATGAGAATCTCGCAAAAGGATTAATTCGCCCATCCTCTTCTCCAGCTGGCACAGGTATCATCTTTGTGAGGAATAAGGACAATAGCCTCAGACCCATTATAGATTACAGGCAGCTTAACAAATGTACCATAAAAAATAGATACCCCCTACCGCTCATACCAGAATTAATCGAACGCTTACAGGGGGCTACTATATACACCAAGCTTGATTTGCGAGGAGCTTACAACCTGGTTAGGATCAGGAAGGCGGATGAGTGGCTGATGGCATTCCGAACCCGCTACGGCCTGTATGAATACACTGTAATGCCGTTTGGCCTATGCAATGCCCCAGCGACTTTCCAGTACTTTATTAATGACTTGTTCAAAGACCTTCTTGACTCCTGCATTGTTGTATATCTGGATGATATCCTTATTTACTCCGACACTTTAGAAAACCATATTGCACATGTTAGAACAGTCCTCCTTAAGCTTAGACAAAATCATCTATACGCCAAAGCAGAGAAGTGCATATTTCACACTAACTCTCTTTTTCCTTTCTCGGCTACCATATCTCTCCTTCTGGTATCCGTATGGAAAACAACAAAGTAGATGCCATCTCCAATTGGCCTATTCCCTCTACTATTAAAGATGTTCAGAGGTTTTTAGGTGTCTCAAACTTCTATAGGAAGTTCATACAGGGTTTTTCAGCTATAGTAAAACCTCTCACAGCCCTTACTCGGAAATCATCCAAATTCCATTGGACACCACAAGCTGACCAGTCATTCAATCGTCTCAAGAAGAAATTCACTACTGCTGCAATTCTACAGTTCCCAGACCCTACCAAACAGTACATATTAGAGGTTGACGCTTCAGACTTTGCCATTGGAGCAGTACTATCACAAAAGTTTTCTTCCAAGAAACCTTTACACCCTATTGCCTATTATTCAAGAACAATGAATCCTGCGGAATCAAACTATCCTGTAGGCGAAAAGGAGCTCTTGGCTATTAAGTCTGCACTTGAATTCTGGAGACACCTCCTAGAGGGTGCCAGGCATCCAATCATAATTTATACTGATCACAGGAATCTGCAGTATTTAAAAACCAACAAGACATTATCTGCTCGCCAGGTACGTTGGAGTCTCTTTTTTACTAGATTTGATTTCTCCATCACTTATCGACCTGCTACCAAAAACGCTAAGGCAGATGCTCTATCGAGGTATGGTCCTAGATCTATCCGTACACTTATATTAGATACTGTTATACCTTCCAGTAAGATCATCAGTCTCACTATTGACAAGATAACCCACATCAATAAGTACCAATCTAGTGACCCAGCAACTAATGACCCAAGATTACGGAAGGACTCCAATGGCCTTTTTTACTATGGTCAGAAGTTCTATATTCCTATTGCACTTAGAGATAAAATACTCCGCACTACCCACGATTCACCCTTATCAGGGCATCCAGGATTCCGAAAAACTAGAGACCTGATACAGAGGGATTTCTGGTGGCTAAGTTTAGTACAAAGTGTCAAACGTTACATATGGTCTTGTAGCAGCTGTTCCACATGTAAACCTTTACGTAGTCCCCCATGTGGATATCTTCTTTCTCTCCCAGTTCCCGACAGACCATGGCGTCGGATCGCAATGGACTTTATAGTCGACCTACCCACTTCTTCAAACTATAACACCATATTCGTTGTTTTTGATCAGTTCTTGAAGATGGCCCATTTCATACCACATCATGGACTCCCGACCGCCTCAGAAACAGCTGACTTATTTTTAAAACACATAGTACGTCTACATGGACTCCCTGACTCTATTACCACTGATAGGGGTACCCAGTTCACCTCGAAATTTTGGACCCAATTATGTAAAAGTCTACACATCGAAAGAAATTTAAGTTAGGCATACCACCCACAGTCTAATGGGCAAACGGAGAGAACGAATCAAACCCTGGAGAAATATTTGCTTGGCTACTCTACTTAACAACAAGATAATTGGTCCTCACTTCTACCGACAGCAGAGTTCTCCTACAATAACACAGTAAATGCCTCTACCAATCTAACTCCGTTTTATATCAATTATGGTTTCCATCCTTCCTATCATCTCCTTCAAAGAGATGATACTATATCCCCTCTGGTAAATGACACTGTCAATTCCATTGCACAAGCCTTCACACACCTACAAGAAACATTAAAACACGCTCAAGACAGTCAAAAACATTACTACAACCTGAGAAGGTCAAAACCACCTGAATACGGGGACATGGTGTGGCTCTCTTCCAAACATTTAAGACTTCAGATCCCAAGTAAGAAACTCGGTAGCTTGTTTCTAGGCCCAATCCGTATTACCAGAGTCGTTAATCACAATTCTGTCACTTTGGAGTTGCCTTCTTCATATCGGATACATCCTACTTACCATGTAAACCTTCTCAAGCCTTATACACCTATCAGACCTACATCTCAGCCAGACCCCATACCCATTCAGCTTCAGGCGGATCCCAGCTATGAAGTCGCTGAAGTCCTGGACTCAAGGTATCATCGTCGTTGTTTACAATACCTCGTCCGTTGGAAGGGTTATAGACCTGAGGAAGACTCTTGGGAGCTGTCCTCCAACCTATCGGCTCCAAGACTTGTGTCGTTGTTCCATCGCCGTCACCCTGATCGCCCAAAGCCTTAATGGAGGGGGTATACTGTCAGGAACATGTATTCTTTTCTAGCTTCGGATTCATACTTCTCCTTTAAGGGTTTCAGTCACATGACCAATTATCCTTATTTATTGTGATCAGCCTCTACAACCTGTGCTAGGTAATTTGAATTTTAGGATACCCTGTGCTTACCTCGCTGTATCCTCTTCCATAGCTGATCGTCAAGATTACTCTGCTTGCTCTTCTGGGAACATCAAGCTCATCGCAAAGCAAGCACCTATACCAGCGCTTTCTGTGTTCACTGTCTGCCCCGGGTCTGCGCTGTTTCCCCACAGTCTAACAGAGTTCCTGTCTACTCACACACGCCGGAGCGTGTGACGTCATCATCCTACTCCGACAGGACTCCACGCTGCAGGCTAGCAAACGGATCCCGCTACATCTCTACGGTACTGAGCAAAACCCTAACCATTACCACTGTTGTCATATGTCTGTACCACGCCATATTAACAGTTACTGTTCATATTAACCAGCTATTCAGTTTTCAAGCTTTCCGGCTGAACTTTCTGTTGTTTTTGCTTTGCCTGCTTGTCTCTACACGCTATCAGTGTCAGCTGAACTACTTCCCCACTACAGGCTTCTCTTGCTTTAAACATACGCTTCAATCCCTGAGCTTGTATTGTCTAAACTCCTATGCTACAACTGCTGCCAACCTTTGTGAACAAAAGAACAGGATTCGCTTGCTTAGGGAAACGCAGGTATATAACCTGCAAATACACCTATAATATACAGAAGGATATTTAGACACTTAGCAGTGTGCACATATTATCTGCTATAACTATACTCTGACATTCAGACCCCTGTGGGTATTAACTATTTCATAATACCCAAGGTTTGGTGTGAGACTAAGTGGAGGGTAATATACACATATATATATATATATCAGGGTAACCAGCTGTATCCTTACACATACATTGAATACTACTTCCAAGTTTGCCTCTTGAGGACCCTTGCTATAGTGTCTCCCAGGTTATATCCCTATATGGAACAAAGACCTCACAATTGTCTCTATCAATGACAACCTCAGGTCCGATAGCGGTTAGAGAAAATATTTTTTGTATTTGTTATCCCCACCATAGTAATAAAGGAGGCTTCTTATCTTCCAACGCCTAACACCTAATCTCACATACATTGATTGTTCTCTCCGTACGTGTCCAGTGAAAGCTTTTGCTTCATATGCTAAACTTAAGCTTATAGACACTCAATAACTTATATCTGGCACATAACATAAAAAAAAACCCACAATAGAGTTCTTAAAGGGACACTAAACCCAATTTTTTTTATTTTGTAATTCAGCTAGAGCATGCAATTTTAAGCAACTTTCTAATTTACTCCTATTATGAAATTTTCTTTATTCTCGCCGTATCTTTATTTGAAAAGCAAGAATGTAAGTTTAGATGCCGGCCCATTTTTGGTGAACAACCTGGGTTGTCCTTGCTGATCGGACAGCATCAATTAACAAGTGTTGTCCCGAGTTCTGAACCAAAAATTGCTGGTTCCTTAGCTTAGATGCCTTCTTTTTCAAATAAAGATAACAAGAGAATGAAGAGAAATTGATAATAGGAGTAAGTTAGAATGTTGCTTAAAATTGCATGCTCTATCTGAATCATGAAAGAAAAAAATTGGGTTAAGGGTCCCTTTAATATTTCCACCTCATGTTTAAGATCCATCATCTTATTTCCTCATTTCTAGACACCCACAAATATTAAGTCCACAAGTAACCTCCTCGGGCTAAATCAGTCTTCTATTTTTACCCAGCTATATACACTCATTGTTATTTTGTTCAGATAGTGCTTGAAGATCCAAAAGTGATCTTTTATTGTTATAGGTTAAAAAAAACACCCATAAAACAAGGTTCACCTTAAAGGACCCAGAAGCGGTCCCCTTTCCTTTATATTTCCTGCTCTAGTCTATATCCTATAAGTCAATAGGAGGTTCAAGAGTGGCCTCATAAGCCATTAAGCTGGTTTTATGTTTGCTTGGCAAATAATATATTTACTAAAATGTTTATGTCATATAGTCATGTAATGTATATTTTCTTTGACTTATACTGTTTGTAAGCCTTGACATTATATTTTTCTTTACTGTACATGATCTATTGACATTTAATGCCTGTATGCCTTGATATGAACTTTAATAAAAATTATTAAAAAAAAAAGTTTATTCAACAACACCATATAAAAAGGGCTGGTCTCTCAGTACTGAAATGTTTAGTATAGGCAAAGGTTTCTACAGGAACAAAATGCTATTTATATAACAAAATAAAGGTAAAGGAGTCATTTGAAAACAGCAGGAAAATGGGGGAGAACATTTTACATGATATGCTCTAAGTTAAAGTAATAGCTAGTGCTACTGTTACAAGCCAGCAGCAAAAACACTTGTTTTTTTTAGTTGTATTTTTTTTTTTTTTATAAAGTCAAGATTGATCAGGAAAAAAAAAGTTTACTTAACTAACAACTGAACTATTCAGAATACTGAATACTTTCCTGCCTGCAGAAAAACTTCCCACCTTTAGAGTAGAAGTTTTAACCTCCACAAGCAATCCAAAAGCACATCTTATCAATACAGCTCCCACACAGTGGTGGTTCCAAGCCAACTTATAACAGAATTCTATGTCAGTCATAAAAAAAAGTTTTGTGGGTGTTATGATTTTATAATGATAAATACCCCAATCATTTGCAGGTTCGCTCATTTGAGCCTGCAACTGATATTTATGCAGCAGCCACTTTGGAGTTGGCGGATGAAAATCATCCCGGCTTCATTTGACAATTGGTTGCGTGAGGGTAGTGGGACAGCATTGGACAAGCTGTCGCACATGCAATGTTAAATATGTGGAACAAATGCGCCCCACAATCTGCGCTTAAATGCGGACAGGTTCACAACATTTCTCAGATTGATAAATCTATATTGCTTTTGACATCTTTAACAGGAGTCCCACAATAATTTCTGACGTGCTAAACACCCCCTTACATACACCGGCGATCTTGTTGCTCTAATGGACAGAGAAGGACATGCCTCTGAAATCATTGCTTTATTTAGGATATGAAAATGCATTTAAAACAAATAGACAATTAAACCAAACCATAAAATAAATTTTGAAAACCCTTGTTTTAGATGAAACTATGACTACAATGTTCCTAAAGTTACAAACAGTTACAAAGTTATAGCTTTCTGATACAGGATTGCATTGATGTTAGGGTCACTGTGCCCTAAAAAAAGTATTAAAAACAACAATGGCTTTTGTCAAGATCTGAAGATAATAAGAAATAAGAAGTCAAGTGCTGGAAACGCTCAACAGTGGAGCAAAGGCATCTGTTAAATCTGCTGTACACTGAAGTCATACACCACACTATTCACTATGCTTGAATATTTATTTATTTAAATATTTTATTTGATTTTCATAATAAATAACATTGCACCCAACGGTGCTCCTTAGTAACAGGATATGAAAAATAAAAAAGAATAACAGAGACAATGGCAATGTAACCAGCATCTGGGCTAGATCATTGCCTTTATCACAATACTTCAAAGTTATATTCAGGAACATAAACAGAAAAAATAAACTATCAGAATATGAGAAACATATATGTGCCAGGTGGGTAAAAAGAGGGAGGGGTTAAGATAAGGGAAGTGGGGAAGGTTGGGGAAAACCAATAGAAATCTTCTAGCAGTCTGGGTAGGATACTCACAGGGTGGGAGGGGTGATTGTATTACCATTCTTGTCGGCTGGGAACTGGGGGGGGCGGGGATTACCCTCAAATCTGGTTGTGGAGAACCCTATGCATCTATGCTCGGGAACCATTGGGTGTCATAATTGGATTTCCACTCAGCCCATATTAGTTCAAAAAGGTCTGCTTTTCCAACAGTAAAGAAGATATTCTTCTCCATTGAGTACATATAAGCCATGAGCATGATTATGTCAGACCATGGCGGGGGATTTGATGTTTTCCAGGATAGATAGATACTTAAATATCCCTGATACTTTAGCAGCCTTCAAGTACCTATATGGAGTAAGGCTATTTCCGGAGTTCTAGGTAATGTTATCCCTAAACCGGCTAGAAGGGAGAAACAAGCGCTCCAGAGTGGTTTGATCTTGGGGCAACTCCACCATATGTGGGTCATGTCACCTATCCAACCACATTTCCTCCAGCATAGGGGTGTGGATGAGGAGAATATTTTAGCTAATCTAGTTGGGATGTAGTGGGTGAGGATTTTAAAGTACGTCTCAAAAATGGTGATACAATGTAAGGCTTGCTTTGTGAGTGTGAACGTATGCTGCCAATCTTCACTAGATATGGATACATTGAGTTTTTGTTTCCATTTTAAAATGTGAGAGGCTTTATCGTCTGGTACAGCACCATCCATTAAATTATAATGGACGGACATGGGTTTCCCCAGCCTGTTCCCCACCTAGTTTCCCACAGTGTAAGTTGCCGGTTTGAAGAGGGAGGAAACCCCCAGCTAGAAAGTAAGCTTGTTACTCTGGTGTGTTCGAAGGTTAGGTAGGGTGGGATTTGGGCTATGGTTCTGAGCTGATCTAGGGTAATAAATGAGTCTGATTGTGTTGGTGAACACATATCTGCAACTCTCACTATACTCAGTCTTGTCCATGTGGTTGCATGCGAGTCTGGTAGTCCCGTCAGAAGTCCAGAAATAGAGGTGATAGGGGAGGGGTGGGGCGCTATGTGTTTATAGTGCCTAAGCTGTTCCCATGTGGCCAGGCATTCTTTTATGACAATGTTATCTATTGCTAAGGTCCGTCTGCAATGTGGAGGGGTCCATATAAGATCTTCTAAAGAGATTTGATAGGGAAGCGAGGCTTGTTCTAAAGATCTGGATATCTGTGAATGGGAATCACAAAAAGAGGGCGCCTCCTCGTGTAATACTGCGAGTATAACCAACAATAGCAGGTCTTGAGAGAGAAAATATACTCACAAAATGAGCAGCACCAATGTGCTAAGTGACGCAGGCTGAGATATCAGTTTCCCAGTAAACTGATCCTCGAGAGGATGGAGGGGCTCGGGGGGTGCCCAGATAAGGTCCAGGTAAGACTCAGGCTTCTATAAAATTCAGCAAACTTTTATTAAAACCAGTAATATAAAACCAATGGGTGTGTACAATACCCAAAGTGTATAAAAATAAAGTTTCAAACAGATTGTAATGCGTTTCTCAGCTGTGCTAGCTGTTTCATCAGGCATCTCTTGAGGGAAGGTCTTAATGACAAACTTATATTTATCTTGGATATCCTTGGCCACTTCATCGGGGAAACCCCTCAGTAAGACCTCTGTTTTATGTTGGTTGAGCTTAAAGTGGGACAGACTACCGAACTTCTCTAGGGTCTCTAAAAGTTTGGGTATAGTTTGTAGGGGTTTAGAGGAAAAGACTGTGGTGTCATCAGCAAAAAGTTCCATGAATAGTTACTCCCTCAAGTGTATTATCTTTTCTGATTTGGGCCGCTAAAGGCTCTAGTGCCAACACAAATAACAGCGGAGAGGGGGCACCCCTGCCGTGTCCCGTTGGTGATGGGGAAGGGGGTAGAGTTGAATCCCAGTCCTCTGACCGAGACTGAGGGGTGGGAGTGGAGTGTTTGATGGCCAGGATCTTTCTTTCCGGGAATTGAAAGGCACCCAAGACCTGCCACAAGTACTCCCATCGGACCCGGTCGAACGCCTTCTCAGCGTGGAGGGAAATTACTGCTATGGGCCTATTTAATCTGTTAGATTCCGTGAGAATATTTAACCATCTCCTTGTATTTTCCAGGCCCTCCCTACCCGGGATGAAACCCACCTGTTTGGGATCTATGAGGCCTGGTAAGCATTTTGGAGTAAATCTTAATGTCCGAATTGATCAGAGAGATCTGTCTGTAAGTTGTGCAAAGCGTAGGGTCTTTATCTGGTTTAAGGGTGGTAATTATGGTCGCCTCGAGGAAATGTTTGCTAAAAGCACCTTCAGAGTTTGCTAGGTTAAAAAAACTGAGCAGTAGCCGTGATAATTCCTGAATGTAAGTTTTATAAAAGATTGCCGTATACCCATCTGGCCCGGGAGCTTTAAGAGGTTTTGAGTTTTTGATGACATGTTTTATCTCTTGGAGTGAGAAGGGGTTATTAAGGGACTCTTTTTGATCCGCGTTAAGGGGGGGAGTCGTAGAGAGGTTAGAAAAGAGCTAATAGTCTCAGAAGGGGCAGGAGTAGTGGACTCATTATCTCGTATATTATATAGCGACAAATAATAGTCTCTAAATTGCTGACCTATTTGAGTTGGGAGTTTAAAGCTCTGACCTCCTTTTTTAATAATATTAATTCGAGAGGCGCCTACCCGCTGCCTAAGTCTATTGGCTAGGACAGTATCGGCTTTATAGCCCTTGGCATACATGGTTTGTTTTAGTTTGAGGAGATTGGCTTGGGTCTTTTTAAACTCAATATGTCCTATGTGGAGTCTATTGTGTTTAATTTTGTCTCTCAGTCCTGGTGTGTCAGATGTGCGCTGTTGCTGTTCAAGTTCCCTTCATTTGCAGTACGCCTGTGAAAGCGATAGCCCTGCCTGTTTACGCAAGGATGCTTGTTTTTTAATAATGAGGCCTCTTATGGTGGCCTTAAATGCCCCCCAAATTATGTCATCCCTAAGTTGCGGATTCTTGTTTGTATTAATAGTAAACTTAATTTCCTTTCTCAATTCTTCACTGAAAGGGACGTCTGAGAGGATGTGATGGGGAAGTCTCCAAGAGGGTCTAGTCATGGCTGCATCACCGGAGCATATGTTAATTAGCAGTTGGTCATGATCTGACCATGGACAGATAGAGATGGAGACTAGTTTTACCATGTCAAGGGTATCCGCGTGGGAGAAAATGTAGTCAAGTCTCCATTAGGTGGCGTGTGGGTGAGAGAAGTGGGTGTAATCTCTCTCCGTTGGGTGTAGAGATCGCCATATATCGAAATACCCAAACTGTGTCATTAAGGTTCTAAATCTATCACTTACAGGGTTTGCCTTAGAGTGTTTTGAATTGGCAGGCTTAGCTTTCCTGTCTAATTTGTCCTCCTATACCATATTAAAGTCTCCTGCCAGGATCTCTCTGCCCTGTTTGAGTTGCTCTATTTTTCCTAGAATTTTCTTCAAGTACCTAGGCTGAAGTATATTTGGGAGGTATGCAGAGATCAGTGTGTATGGTACATGGTCATGGGTGCAAATCAAAATGAGAAATCTGGCCTGGCTCCATGGTGTGCGAGTTGCCCTCAAGAGGGCCTAACAATTCTGAAAAAAGGGATTTAAGGAATTCTTGTAACTCGCCTGTAGGAACGCTTTCTGGGATACCCCTAAAGTGAACATTGTTCCTTCTCTATCTTCCACATCCGCAAGCTTCAGCTCCAATTGAGTTATTTGGTCGTCCAAATTCTCTGCATAAGAGAGTAAGTTGAAGTGGTCAGTAGCAAGATCATTGTGCGGCCATTCCAGGGTATCCACCCTTTCTCCTCTCTCAGCTATGTCCTTCCGCAGTTCTGCTGAGCTGCGTTGAATTTCAGATGTAATAGATTTGGTTTAAGCTGCAAGCATCTTCTTCAAGGTGTTTTCAGTGATGTAATGTTGCAGATGGGCCGTGAAGTGTGCGCTCGACTGAGAGCCTTCATCCTGAGATTCCTGATCACTACCCAATTTCTCGCCCTGGGAAAAGTGGTCTAGGACTGTTTTCTTAACCACTATTTAGGGTGTCTCCTCGATGTGTGGGGCATTTTAGGCCGGGGCATGGGGGTCTCTTTGCACCTCAGTGTCGCAACACAAATACTTTTTCACAGCCTGCAAGAAGTTATAACGGTCTAAACCTGTCTATCTAGAGCATATATAAAATACGGATATTCAACATAGAAGTGAGAGCAGGGCTGAGGACTACCTAGGCATTTGAATTAAGTCATCTTTCGTGTGATATCACCAAGTGTATATAAGCTTACCAACTGTCGTATATACGGCGGTCCCTACAGACCCCCATGCACCTCGGGGGAAAGGGGATATGACCGTGAGGAAGGGGAAAGGGGAAGGGCAAGTGACCAGCCAAAACAAGCTGGGCCAGAAATAAGGAGGTGCGAGGGGGCCAGCAGCAACCAATCTCTACCAGTGAAACTCACAGTTTATACTTAAAATCCTAGTGCATGTAATATATGCAACAGAGCAATAAAATAAACCTAGTAGATAATACAGTTTTATAACACTACACTTTGGGTGGGGTCCTAAAGACAGTAAAGCTGACGCAGCAGCTATGAGGTGGAGGTTGTACACACTGGGCCTATGTAGATATGCTCCTGACCTCAATTTGAATAAGAGGTGGAGATGGGGCAAACCCCAAGTTATGGGCTTATAGGTTCTAGTGAGTGCCGGGTTAAGTGTTAACGCTATGCACTATGCAGGGTCGTTATGATTAGGATTTAAATACCCTCTAGGGGTGGTATCCCAGTGGCTAAAAATAGAAAGGGAGTCTGGTAGGGTAATATAGGTCCTACTGCACTGTGTGGCAAATACACCATTGTGTGAGGGAAGACGCTAGCCAATATCGTGGACCTGGGTATTACCCAGAGCGTGGAGTTTAGTGAGTGGTTTGTAGAATGTAAGGCCACTGGTGAGTGGTGGGCCGTTGTTGCCGGAGTAGCACCTATAACCCAAATGCAAGCAAAATAATTAGAGACATAAGAATAACACTCCACTCTGGGTATGGACCACAGAGGTACATAAGCTGGCAAAGCAGCCAAAATGCAATTCTGCAAACAAAATACACAGTGTCCTAGATAGTGTCTTAACCCAGGGTTCTTAGAGAAATGTCAAACACAAAAAGTGAACAGTGGCACCACTCGGGCTTTTCCCGTGATATGAGTTGTAGATTGTCACTTAATGTGCAAAATAATATCAATACACTGTGGGAAATGGTGCTCATGCATCAGGCTAAATAGAAGACTGAAAGTGGGGTGGCTGGAGAAAGCCTAGAATAACCACCAATAATATGCATAACAAGCACTCTGGGCCCTGACTAATGAAGACGATTGCTTCCACAAAATAAGGGAATGATTAAAATATACCTTTTATTAGTAAATATTTAAAATCAAAACTCAACACACATTAAAAAAAATCCAGAAATACCTAGGTAATATTTCTAATGTTAGTTCAGAGAGGGAATAAAAATATATCTGGCCTGGATATGATAAGATAAATAACCCTCTACTGAAAATGAACATTCAAACCACTCTATCTGGGGTATAGAGTATAATGTACCATACGTATATATAAATACTAAGAATCTTACATGCAAATATTATAGTGATTGGGGGTGTAGGATAATAGGTATAATCCAATGTGAAGAATCTTATAATATACTGGATTGATTCAGATTGTTGTAAGATGGGATGTATCTAAGATCATAACAGGGGGGGTTAAATGGAAAAAAATGATTATTTAACAGTTCATAGTAATCCCCCAGAAAAATCAAAGATAATGGCACCTTGTACCAGCAATTTGACAAACCGTCTGTTGTATCTATTCTATAAAAAAGTGTGAGTTGTGCTTAAACACATGAGGTTATACTCGTATGTCAGAAATAAAGAAAACTACTACCAGCAGTCTAACAATCGGTCTGGTATATTCAATGTTAGAAAGTGTATGTTGTGCTTCAACACATGAGATTGTACTAATTAGTTGTTAATACACTTAAATCAAACACTTCCTTTTTTTTTAAATGTTTATTTATTTAACACAAAATAAGTGTACACATCACAGAAATCCACTTCTTTCTGCCACGCAGGGCTGAATATAACATCTTATGAAACAAAGCACGACAGATAACAAATACAAAAATGATTCGTTATGGAATATTGTCAACCCCCTTGTAAACCAAAACAAAGAAAGAATAGTACACTTATCAACATCCCCGATTCCATACACTCCTATTTTCTAATATTTTCCTCTTTTTAACTCAAATCTTGAATAACACCTGTTTGTACAACAACCTCGCTATATGTATAATTTAACAGAAGCAACAGATAACGCTGAAAAGCAAGACACATAAAATAAATGTATAACAACGAAAAAAAAAAAAAAAAAAAAGACCTATCTCCCCCCACCATAATCAGTCTCTTTCCAACTCTCCCATGTTATGCCAGGATCGGGGAAAATGACCTGCCAATATCTGAAGTTGCATGTATGCAGTCTCGCTGAAAGGTTTAACCATCCTAACCTGCACTTCAACTGGAAAAGATAAAATAAATGTTCCCCATTGATTAAAGAACTTGGCTAGCCTTTCATCTGAAACGTCTTGTAAGTTCCAATGTTCTTGTGTAAAATGGGTCATCAACGCGTTTTTAAGCTCATTCAATTTAGGTGCTGTTTTTGCCTTCCAGGCTCTCAGTATTATATTACGACCAAGAAATATAATCTGATTAATTAATTTGAAGTTTCTAGGGACAATTTGCGGTTGCACTAAAAAAAATATCTGTGTTGATTGAAAGTTAAAGTCTATCTTAAGCGAAGCCTGTATCCAATATTCTACCCTGCGCCAAAATTTAATAATCCTAGGGCAACTCCAAAAGCAGTGTAGTAAGTCAGCGGTGTGAGAGGAACATTTGGGACACACCGTCTGTATCCTGTACCAATTGGTCAACCTAATTGGGGTCAGGTATGTCATAAAGGATAGTTTAATTTGAGTTTCTCTCCACGCCGTCAGTACCCAACTATTTCCAATTATTTTGAAAGTGTTCTCGATGGTCTGGCTATTCACCGCCGGAAAAAACCTATTCCATTTTGCAGCAATGAATTCTCTTTGAAGAGCTGAAGGCCCCTGGTTCAAAAGGCTGTAAAGTGGAGATATAGAATATAGGCCTCCTTGAAAGATATTAATTTTAGCTTGGAGAACCGAAAGAGTCCAATCTAATCCATAGCTTTGCCTTAACTCAAAGAAAAAATGTCTTAGCTGCAAATAGGCGTAGAAATCTTTGTTCTCAAGCCCAAATGTATGTTTCAGTTCAGCAAAGGTTAAAGGTGTGCGATTCACATCCAACATTTGGGCGACAAATACCAAACCTTTAGTAAACCATATCCTAAAGACTTTATCTGACAGTCCTGGTGCAAAGTTAGGGTTCCCCGTAATGGGTAGATAATTGGAGATATAAGGTGAACAGTCCGCGAGGGAGCAACATTTTTGCCATGCTAGAATGACGTACCTAAAAGTACTGAGCGAAAAAAGCGAGGATGGGAGAGCATTCATAGGGCAATGTAAGATAGCGTCCAACCGAAAAGGGGCCACCAAAGCTGTCTCCCAGAGTACCGGCGAAACCTGATCACATTGCGTTAGCCAATCAACGGCAACCTTTAACCGTGCTGCCAAGCTATAAAAATGCAAATTAGGCAGGGACAAACCTGCAGCTTCTTTATTACACATGAGACGTGCGGCAGAGATACGCACTCTGGCGCCACTCCAGATTAAATTCGAGCATGCCCTGTTGTAATTTTTTATATCGCTATTGTGAATAGGGATTGGCAGATTTTGTATGAGATAGAATAATTTGGGGAATAGAATAGTTTTTATAAGTGTAAACCTAGCTGTTAAGGATATAGGTAAGTTCCTCCATCCATTCATCTTATCTATACACTCTAAAAAGCATTTACCGAAATTTAACTTATACCACTCCTCTGGATTTGCAGTTAACTTAATCCCAAAATAGGTTATCTGTGACATCTCGATGAAAGGATGCTTAATATGACAATCTTTCCTATTGAGCCATAAAACACTTCCTGAATGTAACTCCAGGTGACCAGAACTTGTACACATCGGCTAAGAGATCATATAGGATCACAATGTAATTTGAAAGTTCACATTAATTGAGCCGATATCAGCTAGTACCCTTAGAATAGGTCCCCCACGTATTGTATATACTGAGCGATCTAATTGGATGTCGCTATTATAGCATATCTTACAATTAGCTTATGTTGCAACATATGTCAAGTATTAGTCTCTAATGAACTTGTATTACTTGTGTGATGCTTCTATATTTTTTTGCAATATACGCTATTAGTGCTATCTAACTGATCAAAATCTAGTGAGGTTAACTGTATTCAAGGTGTGTCATCAACTACTAACTTATAACTATCATAGATCAAATGATATCTATGATACTATATTGTGACCTTATTAAATAAAAAATTTGATTGTATAGGTAGTTTAGATTTCTGATACAATAATATTCCAGCAAATGATCAAGCTGCCACTATTGAAATAGGGCTATCTTGTAACTAGGTATAACATCATCAGCTTGTACTGCATTACACTCAAATATCTTTGATTGCACTAAAATATTAATTGTGGATTGTGAAAATAATAACTGCAGAGATATTCTGAGTTCAGTGAAAATAGCCAAGTATTATTGCAAAGTTAACAGGTGGTTAAATCAAGTGTGACCAAGATCATATTCAAATGCAAAGTGAACTTATTATATAATCATATACTTGTATAGATCTACAAGCTAAGACTATGTATAAAGTGGAACGATACTCGGCTTGTTGGTAGAATGCCTGAAATTTCTGCAAGGCTATCTGAATGCTAGATCTGACACAACCCAGATCACAATATATTACAATATTAATTAGTAGTATTCGTACTGCTAATCTAGCACAACCCAGATTGTATGTTTGTAAGTATATCTAAGTATTAAGCACAACGGTACTCTATCTTATTTAAAAATTCTAAGAAATCCTGCACGGCTGCCAAAGTACTAATGATTCATGGTATTCGTGCTGATATTCTGGAACAACCCAGATTAAGTATTGATATGGAAGTTTTTAATATAGCGGTTACGGAGGCATGTGAACTGTTAACAACCTTTGAAAAAGCCCGGAGGGGCGAAACGCGTCAGGGGAGCATCTAGAGCGTGTTCCACGCTCCTATTTTTTAATTGCCAGATGTAATACCTTTTGATTAACAGTTCACACGCCACCGTAACCGATATATTAAAAACTTCCATATCAATACTTAATCTGGGTTGTGCCAGAATATCAGCACGAATACCATGAATCATTAGTGCAATATATGGTGATCTAGGTTGTGTCAGATCTAGTACTTTGGCAGCCGTGCAGGATTTCTTAGAATTTTTAAATAAGATAGAGTACCGTTGTGCTTAATACTTAGATATACTTACAAACATACAATCTGGGTTGTGCCAGATTAGCAGTACGAATACTACTAATTAATATTGTAATATATTGTGATCTGGGTTGTGTCAGATCTAGCATTCAGATAGCCTTGCAGAAATTTCAGGCATTCTACCAACAAGCCGAGTATTGTTCCACTTTATACATAGTCTTAGCTTGTAGATCTATACAAGTATAGGATTATATAATAAGTTCACTTTGCATTTGAATATGATCTTGGTCACACTTGATTTAACCACCTGTTAACTTTGCAATAATACTTGGCTATTTTCACTGAACTCAGAATATCTCTGCAGTTATTATTTTCACAATCCACAATTAATATTTTAGTGCAATCAAAGATATTTGAGTGTAATGCAGTACAAGCTGATGATGTTATACCTAGTTACAAGATAGCCCTATTTCAATAGTGGCAGCTTGATCATTTGCTGGAATATTATTGTATCAGAAATCTAAACTACCTATACAATCAAATTTTTAATTTAATAAGGTCACAATATAGTATCATAGATATCATTTGATCTATGATAGTTATAAGTTAGTAGTTGATGACCCACCTTGAATACAGTTAACCTCACTAGATTTTGATCAGTTCAATAGCACTAATAGCGTATATTGCAAAAAAATATATAAGAATCACACAAGTAATACAAGTCCATTAGAGACTAATACTTGACATATGTTGCAACATAAGCTAATTGTAAGATACGCTATAATAGCGACATCCAATTAGATCGCTCAGTATATACAATACGTGGGGGACCTATTCTAAGGGTACTAGTTGATAACGGCTCAATTAATGTGAACTTTCAAATTACATTGTGATCCTATATGATCTCTTAGCAGATGTGTACAAGTTCTGGTCACCTGGAGTTACATTCATGAAGTGTTTGATTTAAGTGTATTAACAACTAATTAGTACAATCTCATGTGTTGAAGCACAACATACACTTTCTAACATTGAATATACCAGACAGATTGTTAGACTGCTGGTAGTAGTTTTCTTTATTTCTGACATACGAGTATAACCTCATGTGTTTAAGCACAACTCACACTTTTTTATAGAATAGATACAACAGACGGTTTGTCAAATTGCTGGTACAAGGTGCCATTATCTTTGATTTTTCTGGGGGATTACTATGAACTGTTAAATAATCAATTTTTTCCATTTAACCCCCCTGTTATGATTTTAGATACATCCCATCTTACAACAATCTGAATCAATCCAGTATATTATAAGATTCTTCACATTGGATTATACCTATTATCCTACACCCCCAATCACTATAATATTTGCATGTAAGATTCTTAGTATTTATATATACGTATGGTACATTATACTCTATACCCCAGATAGAGTGGTGTGAATGTTCATTTTCAGTAGAGGGTTATTTATCTTATCATATCCAGGCCAGATATATTATTATTCCCTCTCTGAACTAACATTAGAAATATCACCTAGGTATTTCTGGATTTTTTTAAATGTGTGTTGAGTTTTGATTTTAAATATTTACTAATAAAAGGTATATTTTAATAATTCCCTTATTTTGTGGAAGCAATCGTCTTCATTAGTCAGGGCCCAGAGTGCTCGTTATGCATACTTTTGGTGGGTATTCTAGGCTTTCTCCAGCCACCCCACTTTCAGTCTTCTTCTTAGAGAAATGTGTTTCAAAGTGCCTGTGTAATGGGGTGCTGGTTCAGGCCTAAATAAGAGAGATAGTAGTGGTACTCTCCAGCGGGTGTTTATTCACTCCTCACTCCTAAGCAACCCCTAGGAAGGGCAGAGTCACAAAAGGCTTCCCTACGTGTTCCAGTTAAAGTAGCTTAAAATCACCTGGACACTAGGGGGTGTTGGGATAGCGTTAGTCGCTGGTGGAAGGACACAGTGGGGGTCTCAGTAGTGGGAGAGTACAGGTAGATCGGCTCTAAGATCGTAGGATAAAATCCCCAAACTTGAAAAAGGCCAGCCCAAATTATGTTGAATGGGCTCGTGGGGTAGGCCAGGGACCCTTACAGGTGATACAAATCAGAACAGGTGTCTAGTGCACAGACCCTTCTAGAGTTAGTGGGAATAGTAGTACTCTTGGCTGAGCAGGAGGGCAAGGCTTTACAGGCAGGCACCTAGGTGAGTAATGTGGCTAGGTAAACTGAGGGTAATAAGTAATTGGGGTGGTGTGGCAGTCTATAGCCCCAGGGTAAGGAGAAATAGGTACCTGTATCCCCCACGTGAGTGAGGGCCTTAGACTCCATTCCTGTCGGCTGATTGTTGTGATGGAGAAGAGCTGCCGGATTCAGTTATGGGGTGCAAAGTGGAGTGGTGGGTATATAGATCTCCGACCTCCGCCGGTTCTGTAGTGGTAGTGGTACATGGATCTAGCCTTTAGGCCTAGCTCCCAGCAATGGTGGCCGTTCACGCCGCTTGAGATAAGCGGCCGGCCTTGTGGCGCAAAATGTGTCTCAGGCCCTCCTGTTTCCACCCGATTGTAGTGGGCCCTGCTCGCCTTCCTCCTGGTTGCAAGTTGGCTGGTGATGTCCTCTGTAAGTTAACCTCACCCCCTCCACCGTGTCACTCAAGATGGTTAGGAGCGGATGCCGTTCTTGTCCCTCGCCCGTCACGCTCAGTGAGATCTTCTTGTGTGCTCCGGAGCAGAGCCCCGACCCTCTGGAGACACAGCACAAATCTGAAGCGGGTGGCAGGAAGGGGGAACTAGATGTGGTGATCGATGTCTCCACGAGGTAAGCCTCCATTGCTGGGCCTGGCTGAGGTGGAACTGTACCCAGGCGAGGATACGCCTCTGGTGCTGTTGCAGGCGTCTCAGGTAGTGCCCAGTGATATTTTGTGAGCCTCCGGGGCGGAGCCCCGACACTCCGGAGAGCCAAATCTTCCGCCTTCTCAATCTGTGTGGCGCGTGATCAGTAGTTGGGCCGTCTCCAAACAAGCAGACCAAGTTCTGCGGGATACCTCCCTAAACGGGGCTGTAGAGACCACAAACGGGTTGGGGTGTGCTGTTCAGTTGATTACGAGCTGCTGAGATATAAATTTGCTGGTTTAAAGCACTTTCAAATGAGTTCTTTGCCGGAGCTCCTGCTACACGCGTCCTATCAATATGGCGGTTAGCTCCGCCCCCACTATGCTTGAATATGTGTTTGCATTGCATTACATTATAAAAAAAAAATACATCCATCAGATTAAGTGCAAAAATATTCACTTAGGCTAAGTAGATAATGAAGGTTTATATACACACAGCGCCTACACAAAACAATACAAGCTCCCAAAATGAGATCCCTAATAAACTCAAAAGTTAGTTATAATAGTGCAGAAAGAGGAAGCGCCAAAAAAGGCTAAAGTATCACTCTATTCAACTTAACACTTTATTGAAATTCTAAAATACAATTGCGTATTAAAAATCAACATTTATTAGAATAAAAGTAGGGTACCCTATGTCAGCCAAATTTTAAACAAAGTGAAATAACAATGATCTCAATGTCTCTGATGAGAACTGGCCAGTATAAGTGATTATCTTCTATAATAGTGTCCAATAGGTGTAAAAGTTCCAAGTGAGTAGTGTCCAGGAAATCCAAACTGAAGTTCTTGAAGACAGTGTTGGAAGAAAAAAGGCAAAAATGTGTAGAAAAATAAAGGTAAAAACAAAAATAAAAATAGAAAAAACACAATTTATGCTTACCTGATAAATTTATTTCTCTTGTGGTGTATCCAGTCCACGGATCATCCATTACTTGTGGGATATTCTCATTCCCAACAGGAAGTTGCAAGAGGACACCCACAGGAGAGCTTTTATATAGCTCCTCCCCTCACTACCATATCCAGTCATTCGACCGAAAACAAGCAGAGAAAGGAGAAACCATAGGGTGCAGTGGTGACTGTAGTTTAAATTTAAAAATTACCTGCCTTAAAATGACAGGGCGGGCCGTGGACTGGATACACCACAAGAGAAATAAATTTATCAGGTAAGCATAAATTGTGTTTTCTCTTGTAAGGTGTATCCAGTCCACGGATCATCCATTACTTGTGGGATACCAATACCAAAGCTAAAGTACACGGATGAAGGGAGGGACAAGGCAGGTACTTAAACGGAAGGTACCACTGCCTGTAAAACCTTTCTCCCAAAAATAGCCTCCGAAGAAGCAAAAGTATCAAATTTGTAGAATTTTGAAAAGGTATGAAGCGAAGACCAAGTCGCCGCCTTGCAAATCTGTTCAACAGACGCCTCATTTTTAAAGGCCCAGGTGGAAGCCACAGCTCTAGTGGAATGAGCTGTAATCCTTTCAGGGGGCTGCTGTCCAGCAGTCTCATAGGCTAAGCGTATTATGCTTCTTAGCCAAAAAGAAAAAGAGGTTGCCGAAGCCTTTTGACCTCTCCTCTGTCCAGAGTAAACTGTCCAGAGTAAACAACAAACAAAGCAGATGTTTGTCGAAAATCTTTAGTAGCTTGTAAGTAAAACTTTAAAGCACGAACCACGTCTAGATTGTGTAATAGACGTTCCTTCTTTGAAGAAGGATTAGGACACAAGGATGGAACAACAATCTCTTGATTGATATTCTTGTTAGATACCACCTTAGGTAAAAACCCAGGTTTGGTACGCAGGACAACCTTATCCGTATGGAAAATCAGATAAGGAGAATCACATTGTAAGGCAGATAACTCGGAGACTCTACGAGCCGAGGAACTAGCTACCAAAAAAAGAACTTTCCAAGATAAAAGTTTGATATCTATGGAATGGAGAGGTTCAAATGGAACTCCTTGAAGAACCTTAAGAACCAAATTTAAGCTCCATGGCGGAGCAACCGGTCTAAACACAGGCTTGATTCTAACTAAAGCCTGGCAAAATGCCTGAACGTCTGGAACATCTGCCAGACGCTTGTGCAAAAGAATAGACAGAGCAGAAATCTGTCCCTTTAAGGAACTAGCTGACAATCCTTTTTCCAAACCATCTTGGAGAAAGGATAATATCCTGGGAATCCTGACTTTACTCCATGCGTAACCCAATAAAGATATTTACGCCATATTTTATGATAAATTTTCCTGGTGACAGGCTTTCGTGCCTGTATCAAGGTATCAATGACTGACTCGGAGAAACCACGCTTTGATAAAATCAGGCGTTCAATCTCCATGCAGTCAGTCTCAGAGAAATTAGATTTGGATGGTGGAAAGGACCCTGAAGTAGAAGGTCCTGTCTCAGAGGCAGAGTCCATGGTGGAAAGGATGACATGTCCACTAGATCTGCATACCAGGTCCTGCGTGGCCATGCAGGCGCTATTAAAATCACTGATGCTCTCTCCTGCTTGATCTTGGCAATCAGTCGAGGGAGCAGAGGAAACGGTGGAAACACATAAGCCAGGTTGAAAGACCAGGGCGCTGCTAGAGCATCTATCAGCGTCGCCTTGGGGTCCCTGGACCTGGATCCGTAACAAGGAAGCTTGGCATTCTGTCGAGACGCCATGAGATCCAACTCTGGTTTGCCCCAGCGATGAACCACTTGTGCAAATGCCTCCGGATGGAGTTCCCACTCCCCCGGATGAAAAGTCTGTCAACTTAGAAAATCCGCCTCCCAGTTCTCTACACCTGGGATATGGATAGCTGATAGGTGGCAAGAGTGAATCTCCGCCCAGCGAATTATCTTTGAGACTTCTAACATCGCTAGGGAACTTCTTGTTCCCCCTTGATGGTTGATGTAAGCCACAGTCGTGATGTTGTCCGACTGAAATCTGATGAACCTCAGAGTTGCTAACTGAGGCCAAGCTTGAAGAGCATTGAATATCGCTCTCAATTCCAGAATATTTATTGGAAGGAGTGACTCCTCCTGAGTCCACGATCCCTGAGCCTTCAGGGAGTTCCAGACTGCACCCCAACCTAGAAGGCTGGCATCTGTCGTCACAATTGTCCAATCTGGCCTGCGAAAGGTCATACCTTTGGACAGATGGACCCGAGATAGCCACCAGAGGAGAGAATCCCTGGTCTCTTGATCCAGATTTAGTAGAGGGGACAAATCTGTGTAATCCCCGTTCCACTGACTGAGCATGCATAGTTGCAGCGGTCTGAGATGTAAGCGTGCAAACGGCACTATGTCCATTGCCGCTACCATTAAGCCGATTACTTCCATGCACTGAGCAACCGAAGGGCGCGGAATGGAATGAAGAATACGGCAGGAATTTAGAAGCTTTGATAACCTGGACTCCGTCAGGTAAATTTTCATTTCTATAGAATCTATCAGAGTCCCTAGGAAGGAAACTCTTGTGAGTGGGGATAGAGAACTCTTTTCCTCGTTCACTTTCCACCCATGCGACCTCAGAAATGCCAGTACTATGTCCGTATGAGACTTGGCAATCTGGAAGTTTGACGCCTGTATCAGGATGTCGTCTAAATAAGGGGCCACCGAAATGCCCCGCGGCCTTAGAACCGCCAGAAGCGACCCTAGAACCTTCGTGAAGATTCTTGGGGCTGTAGCTAATCCAAAAGGAAGAGCTACAAACTGGTAATGCCTGTCCAGAAAGGCAAACCTGAGAAACCGATGATGATCTTTGTGTATCGGAATGTGAAGATAAGCATCCTTTAGATCCACTGTAGTCATATATTGACCCTCCTGGATCATAGGCAGGATGGTACGAATAGTTTCCATCTTGAATGATGGAACTCTGAGGAATTTGTTTAAGATCTTTAGATCCAAAATTGGTCTGAAGGTTCCCTCTTTTTTGGGAACCACAAACAGATTTGAGTAAAAACCCTGTCCTTGTTCCTCTTTTGGAACTGGATGGATCACTCCCATAACTAGGAGGTCTTGTACACAGTGTAAGAATGCCTCTCTCTTTATCTGGTTTACAGATAATTGTGAAAGGTGAAATCTCCCTTTTGGGGGAGAAGCTTTGAAATCCAGAAGATATCCCTGGGATATAATTTCCAATGCCCAGGGATCCTGAACATCTCTTGCCCACGCCTGGGCGAAGAGTGAAAGTCTGCCCCCACTAGATCCGTTACCGGATAGGGGGCCATTCCTTCATGCTGTCTTAGAGGCAGCAGCAGGTTTTTTAGCCTGCTTACCTTTGTTCCAGGTCTGGTTAGGCCTCCAGACCGCCTTGGACTGAGCAACAGTTCCCTCTTGTCTTGCATTAGAGGAGGTTGATGCCGCACCTGCCTTGAAGTTTCGAAAGGCACGAAAATTAGACTGTTTGGCCCTGGATTTGGACCTGTCCTGAGGAAGGGCATGACCTTTTCCTCCAGTGATATCAGCAATAATCTCCTTCAAACCAGGCCCGAACAAGGTCTGCCCCTTGAAGGGAATGTTAAGCAGCTTAGATTTTGAAGTCACGTCAGCTGACCATGATTTAAGCCATAGCGCCCTGCGCGCCTGTATAGCAAAACCAGAATTCTTAGCCGTTAGTTTAGTCAAATGAACAATGGCATCAGAAACAAAAGAATTGGCTAGCTTAAGTGCCCTAAGTTTGCCAAGTATGTCATCCAATGGAGTCGCTACCTGTAAGGCCTTTTCCAGAGACTCAAACCAGAACGCCGCAGCAGCAGTGACAGGGGCAATGCATGCAAGGGGCTGTAGGATAAAACCTTGTTGACTAAATATTTTCTTAAGGTAACCTTCTAATTTTTTATCCATTGGATCTGAAAAAGCACAACTGTCCTCGACAGGGATAGTAGTACGCTTTGCTAAAGTAGAAACTGCTCCCTCCACCTTAGGGACTGTCTGCCATAAGTCCCGTGTGGTGGCGTCTATAGGAAACATTTTTCTAAAAATAGGAGGGGGAGAGAACGGCACACCTGGTCTATCCCATTCCTTATTAATAATTTCTGTAAACCTTTTAGGTATTGGAAAAACATCAGTACACACCGGCACTGCATAGTATTTATCCAGTCTACACAATTTCTCTGGCACTGCAATTGTGTCAGTCATTCAGAGCAGCTAAATCCTCCTTAAGTAATACGCGGAGGTGTTCAAGCTTAAATTTAAATGTAGAAATATCAGAATCAGGTATCCTTCCTGAGTCAGAAACATCACCCACAGACTGAAGTTCTCCTTCCTCAGCTTCAGCATATTGTGAGGCAGTATCAGACATGGTTCTTAAAGCGTCAGTATGCTCTGCATTTCGTCTAACCCCAGAGCTATCTCGCTTACCTCTAAATTCAGGTATTCTGGCTAATACCGCTGACAGTGTATTATCCATGACTGCCGCCATGTCTTGTAAAGTAAACGCTATGGGTGCCCTAGATGTACTTGGCGCCATTTCAGCGTGAGTCCCTTGAGCGGGAGTCAAAGGATCTGACACGTGGGGAGAGTTAGTCGGCATAACTTCCCCCTCGTTAGATTCCTCTGGTGAAACACTTTTTAAAGACAGAATATGATCTTTATTGCTTAGAGTGAAGTCAGTACAATTGGTACACATTCTAAGAGGGGGTTCCACCATAGCTTTTAAACATAATGAACACGGAGTTTCCTCTATGTCAGACATGTTTATACAGACTAGCAATGAGACTAGCAAGCTTGGAAAACACTTTAATTCAAGTTAATAAGCAAATATAAAAAATGGTACTGTGCCTTTAAGAGAAACAAATTTTGTCAAAATTGGAAAAACAGTGAAAAAAGGCAGTTACACAAACGAAATTTTTACAGTGTATGTAATAGGCTAACAGAGCATTGCACCCACTTGCAAATGGATGATTAACCCCTTAGTTAAAAAAACGGATCAAAAAAACGACATAGAAGTTTTTTAACAGTCACAACAAACTGCCACAGCTCTACTGTGGCTCCTACCTTCCCCAATAAACGATACTAGACCCTTTAGAGATGTCCTGTAACATTCAGGGAACTTCTGAGGAAAACTGGATGTCTCAGTCTGTAATTTTAACTGCGCAAAAAAGCGCTAAAATAGGCCCCTCCCACTCATATTACAACAGTGGAAAGCCTCAGGAAACTGTTTCTAGTCAAAAATAAAGCCAGTCATGTTGAAAAATTAGGCCCCAATAAAGTTTTATCACCAAGCATATATAAAAAACGATTAAACATGCCAGCAAACGTTTTATATAGCATATCTATAAGGGTATTACCCCTGAGAGTAAGCATGATACCAGTCGTTATTAAATCACTGTATTCAGGCTTAACTTACATTTATCAGGTATCAGCAGCATTTTCTAGCATTTCCAATCCTAGAAAAAAATTATAACTGCACATACCTCAAGCAGAGTAAACTGCACGCCATTCTCCCTCTGAAGTTACCTCTCTACTCAGACATATGTGAGAACAGCAATGGATCTTAGTTACAACCTGCTAAGATCATAGAAAACTCAGGCAGATTCTTCTTCTATCTCTGCCTGAGATAAAATAGCACAACTCCGGTACTATTTAAAAATAACAAACTTTTGATTGAAGGAAATAAACTAACTATTTTTCACCACTCTCTCTTACTACCTCCATGCGCGTTGAGAGTTGCAAGAGAATGACTGGATATGGTAGTGAGGGGAGGAGCTATATAACAGCTCTGCTGTGGGTGTCCTCTTGCAACTTCCTGTTGGGAATGAGAATATCCCACAAGTAATGGATGATCCGTGGACTGGATACACCTTACAAGAGAAAATATAATAAAAATGGTAATGCAAAAATGAACCAATAAATATATAGATAATCCAAAAGTGTCCAATGGTGTTGGAACCTGTGGAAAAAAATCACATAGTGCAATAATGTAATAAATGTGGATAAAGACCTACTAAAACCAGGCTTACCCTATGTATAAGACTCGAGCAGTGACTTCTATCGACGCATTTCGGCCCTGGCATGGGCCTTTTTCAAGATGTCAACTGCTAGTGTTATTGAGACTTAAATAGCCGTTATCAGCCAATCACTGAGAGAACCTTTTCCCGCCAAAAAATGCTCTTACATGTTAGCTTTACTTCAGACATAACAGGGCATTTTTTGGCGGGAAAAGGGTCTGTCAGTGATTGGCTGATAACGGCTATTTAAGTCTCAATAACATTAGCAGTTGACATCTTGAAAAGGTCCATGTCAGGGCCGAAACGTGTCGATAGAAGTCACTGCTCGAGTATTATACATAGGGTAAGCCTGGTTTTAGTAAGTCTTTATCCACATTTATTACATTATTGCACTATGTGATCTTTTTTTCCACAGGTTCCGACACCATTGGACACTTTTGGATTATCTATATATTTTTTGGTTCATTTTTGCATTACCATTTTTATTATATTTTTTCAATTTTTATTTTTACCTTTATTTTTCTACAGAAGATAATCGCTAATTTTATTTTCACTTCTTATACTGGCCATTTCTCATCAGAAACATTGAGATCATTGTTATTTCACTTTGTTCATAATTTTGTCCTACATATGGTACCCTATTTTTATTCTAATAAATGTTGATTTTTAATATGCAATTGTATTTTAGAATTTCAATAAAGTGTTAAGTTGAATAGTGTGATACTTTAGCCTTTTTTTGGTGCTCCCTCTTTCTGTACTAAGTAGATAATGACTTCTTACTTTTTTTCTATTTCTCCCTCTCTCTCTGCCCTTTCTGCCAGACATCGAGGCCAGCAATACTCTGCCCAGATTTAACATTGCACAATCACCCTGGTCACACTTGTCTAAGGGTGATTGCAAACTGCCAGCTCAGAGCTTGTGAACAGGTTAGGAAGCAGCGGTCTTATGACTGCTGCTTCTTAACTATAGGCTGCAGGCTCCAAAGCTGCATCACGCAGCTTGATAAAGGATAGTTTATTTTTCTCTCTTACCTTTTCTCTGTGTTTCTTTTCTTTAATATAATTTGTTCTCTTTCTTTTCCCTCCTTTCTCACTAATGCTCCAGCACAACATGCACTAACTAACATAAACAAACAGTGAAACACGGTCCTGTAGTCTAAATTAAAACCATATACATTTACCAACAGCAGTTTAGATTTTCTGACTAGCACATCACACACAGAATGTCAAGTAGCAATGTAGCAGACAAAAATGAAAACATTGTTTGGCACTATACATATGGGCATTAAGAATGGAAAACAAGACCAAATCTTTAGCCACAGAGTTTTGGGTGATTGAACTACCAATATATAGGCTCTTGAAGACCGGTATAAGGCATCCATAGATGTATCACAAAATACAAGGCTGGATAAAGCTATAGTTTTCCAAAAGATAGAGTTAAAAGACTGGACCTGCTGAAGTAATGTGGTGCTTCTGACATTTACTGAAAAGGTTATGTTTGAAGAGTTCTGGAATGCAGAATAACCTATCTCTGAATAGTGGAGAACATAATCATGGAGAGTGAATATCTGATTATGAACAAATGTAGGTGCTTCACAGGGCCCTATAGTGCTAGAAGATACAATCAAGGTAAGCTATGTTTGTGAGTAATATGCTCCAAATACCTGAGCAACACAGATTAAGTTTTTCCTTGTTATCTGATGATAATGTTGCTTTTTAATTTCTATTGTCTTATACACCAGAAAGCATTATGTTGTAGGTTAGTGGAGATCTCAGAGAGTCCCCTCTAGTGGCCAATAGATAAAATGCAGATTATAGTGCTAATTACATGAGTGACAGTTCATGTATATTTAAAATTAATAAATCCATAAACTGTTATGCTTTTATTATTTTGTGATATAATTAGAAAACAAATATGGAATATGATATGAATTATCTTGTTGATTAATTATATTAATAATAATATGGGTTTCTGAATTTGCTGCTATGTAGACAATTCATTATAACTATTTAAACCCTCCGTAGTTATATAAGATATTATCATATTAAAAAAGTGTATTATTGTATTGCATTATATTTATTTATTTACCCCTTTAATGTCCTAAACATAGAAGAATTTCTATGTTTATTGTTTATATGTATTATTTACTTATATGTTATTATTATTTACAAGTGTTTTGTTCAGGATTCTAAGGAAATACATTTATGGACTGATTCATTTAAAACACGTATCGTTTCTTTGACAATTTTTAATCATTTTGTGTGGATGAGCTGTATTTTGTAAAGTAGTTTGCAGTATTTAGAATTAGTAGAATCAGTTCTAAGAGTAAAGCACTTTTGGGACATTGTACTTAAACAATAAAAAAAACATTTCAAATGTAAAATAATTTACATTTTTATTAGTTGCCCTTTTAGCAAATAAACTGACTTTCTTGCTAGGTTTATATAGACTTGCCCTTCTCTACCAGCTGTGGGACTGACCCTTATCAGCAAGTGAGAATTAATACAGCTGTATCAATTGTGCACAAATGTGTATTTTCTGAGAATCACAAGTGAAGCAGCTTTACTCTCCCTTCTTTCATGCAACATGTTTAATTCCTACAGCATATATAACTTTATTTTAAGGTCAAAATGCATAAGAATCTTTATTGCATTTTCTGAAGTTGTAAGAATTAAAAATAAAGACTGCATCAGTGGCACCCTAGAAATTTCTTCTTGGGGAAAGCACTTGCAGCAGGCCCACCTTTGGGCGGTGCCTTAGCAGGAAGTTGAGACTGGGCGTGTCACTGGCAGGACAGGCTGGCAGGAGATGCTGCAGTACCTGGGCAGATTGTTGGTGGGAAGCCACCGTTGTGGGACGGACACATTGGAGGCAGCCATTATGCTGGGGTTTGTTTCTCTTGTGGTGATGACACTGAGCTACATACAAAAATAAGCTGTAAATGATCTATTATTTAGAAAGACGTATGCCCCAAATCTTCATATTATCAGAGACAATATTCAAAACACTGGATTGACACAAGCAGAGGACGTGAATAAACCAAACAAATTTCACGGCGTGCGGCAAACATCAGCGTGGACGTGGATAAAACAATTGCAGAGAAGATGAGCATTGCAAATGGGAAGTAGGAGAATGTGGGATGGGAAAGTTAAGAAGCCAAATAAATGCAGCAACGTTTAATATATAGACCCCAGACTAAAGACAAGACAGATTAATAGCACTCTTAAGGAACTGTATTATCTCTTAATCACACCATCAGCTGGGCAGTAGTCAAAAGGACTTTTTATTTTGCCTCCTTTTGTGTAATTTAGCTCTGAAAATTGTGGATTTTCTATTCCTCTGAACTGTAAAAGAATATGGCAGACTTTGTTTTAAGGCTAATCCTACTTCATTTGTTTCCCTATTTGGCTTTAGTAAAAACATACTAATATGACTGTGGCTAGCCATGTAATCTGCAGACAGATTGGCTCCTCCAAATAAGACAAGTTGTGGGTGGAGTTTGGCTATTGAAAATCAACTGCAGCAAACAAGATATTAATTTGCTTTAACCCCTTAACAACCAGATCCATACCCTGTACGACGCTGGTCTTTATGCCCTTAAAGGGGCAGTAAACCTTAAAATTAATGTTATATAATTCTGCACATAGTGCAGAATTATATAACATTATATTAGCCAAACTTTATAACACATAATATTCCCTTTTCATTTTTAACAAAAAACGCTGTTTTACACAGCGCATCGGGCCAGCTGTATAGTCACAGCCCGGCCCGACCGCGCCATAAGATTAAGTGCAGCTCGCTCCTGTGACAGGAGCGAGCTGCACTTAGTCTTATACTGACCCTTTAAGGCAGTCCTGGGCTTCTCATTGCCACGTTCTCATTAAAAATAAAGATATTGCGCTATTTCTGCATGCCGGAGTGGGGAACTGCAGAAATAGATTTGCATAGTTACTCTGTGGCCCTCTCTGCATCGGACAGCGGTGGTGCCGATCATTAGGGTAAGGAGGGAGGCGGGTGAGCGGCCCATCGCTGTAGAGGACGGGAGGAGGGCGAGAGCGGATGGCACCGCTACGCCATGCTACAGGGAATGAAAAAAAAAAAAGCTGCATCACTGAGGGGGAAGGAGGGAGGAGGGGCAATGAGGGGGATCCTATGTGGGATCCGTTGATGGAAAGGGATCTGGGAGGGGGAGGGGGGAGGGTATTGAGGGGGGGCAGCAAATTCGTTTGCCTAATTTGCAGCAAACTGGGTACTGGCAGACAGCTACCAGTGCCTAAGATGGCAGGAAATAGGTAGAGGGGGGAGAGTTAGAGAGCTGTTTGGGGGGGATCAGGAAGGTAAGGGGGGATACTACCCTGCAGAAAATATGTAATAAAAACAACAACTTATTTTTATACTGGCAGACTTTCTGCCAGTACTTAAGATGGGGTGACCTTTGGGGGGTGGGGAAGGAAAGAGAGCTGTTTGAGAGGGGTCAGGGGGTGGGATGTGTCAGGTGGGAGACTGATCTATACACTAAAGCTAAAATTAACCCTACAAGCTACATAATTAACCCCTTCACTGCTGGGCATATTACAAGTGTGGTGTGCAGCGGCATTTAGTGGCCTTCTAATTACCAAACAGCAATACCAAAGTCATATATGTCTGCTATTTCTGAACAAAGGGGATCCCAGAGAAGCATTTACAACCATTTGTGCCATGATTGCACAAGCTGTTTGTAAATAATTTCAGTGAGAAACCTAAAATTGTGAAAAAGTTAACAATTTGTTTTATTTGATCGCATTTGGTGGTAAAATGATGGCATGAAATATACCAAAATGGGCCTAGATCAATACTTTGGATTGTCTACTAAAAAAAAATATATAGTTTTGATAGCTAAATATTAAAAAACAGGCTCAATTTCTGTTTAAATGTAGTGATGGCATAAATGCTAAAAATGCTCTGATCTTTTGGAGAAGTTTTTGTTTGAAATCCCCGGTCCTTAAGGGGTTAAAATGTTTAGACTTGGCTGATATGTTATTCTGTAGAAACACTAACAGTAATGTCTTGTAATTACAAGATGTTTAGTGTCCCTTGAACACTTCTGGGTATTTAGTTGCAGTATTGTGACAGTGAGATCACAACAAGAAACTAACTTCAGGGATGGTGTGAGAGGATTATTCTCACTTATGCTGAAATCTCTCCGCTCATGAAATCCTTGTGCAAGATGCTGATAGTCTCTATGTAAAGTTAGGGACTGGAGCTAAAGTTACCATTAGAGAGTAGGATTTAGGGAGTGGGGGCAACATTGTGGCAGGGACATTAGACAATCATGATATTAGGGCCGTGCAATAGAACGTTTTGTTTTTCCTCTCCTAGCTGAGTTCAGTCTCGTACCCACTATAAATGACTTATCGTTATTAGAATGTGTATCTAATAATTTGCCTGTCAGCAATTTAAAAATTGATTCTGATCTATTTGCGTTATACATTCAAAGAGAATGCAGCAGGATAAAGCCATATTACTTGCATACAATTTTACATAATCTCTCAAGTGTGTCATGCTTATAGTATGGAGAGGACATTAACTCAGTTTAAAGGGATATGAAATCCAAAAAATGTATTTTGTGATTAAGACAGTGCATACCTATTGCCTTCTATTATCAAATTTGCTTCGTTCCATTGATATTCTGTGTTACCTAGATAGACATCTGAAGCACTACATGACTGGAAATAGTGCTGCTATTTAGTGCTCTTGCAAATGGATAGGATTCTTGAAAAACTGCTGCCATATAGTGCTCCAAAATTAGGTTGGTTCCTAAGCATACATCCATGCTTTTCAGCAAAAGATACCAAAAGATCGAAGAAAAATTGATGATAGAAGTAAATTAGGAAGTTGTTAAAAATCGCAAGCTCTATCTGAATTATGAAAGAAAAATGTTGGGTTTCATATCCCTTTAAACTACATTTTTCTGCACCTTTAAAGGGACACTGTACCCAAAAAATTTCTTTCGTGATTCAGATTGAGCATGAAATTTTAAGCAACTTTCTAATTTACTCCTATTATCAAATTTTCTTCATTCTCTTGGTATCTTTATTTGAAATGCAAGAATGTAAGTTTAGATGCCGGCCCATTTTGGTGAACAACCTGGGTTGTCCTTGCTGATTGGTGGATAAATTCATCCACCAATAAAAAAGTGCTGTCCAGAGTACTGAAACCAAAAAAAAAAAGCTTAGATGCCTTCTTTTTCAAATATTGATAGCAAGAGAACGAAGAAAAATTGATAATAGAAGTAAATTAGAAAGTTGCTTAAAATTGCATGCTCTTTCTGAATTACAAAAGAAAAAATTGGGTTCAGTGTCCCTTTAATATGAGTAAAGGGTTGTCAAACAATATTTCACACACATATACATACCTATTCCCCCCGAAGTCCCGATGCGCATAATGACCACATCTCTGCACTTGGCGTGGTGGAGAAGTTTGATAAGCTCATGAAGCATTATAGAAATGGAAGGAATTCCCATCCCATGCTATTAATACAAAATGTACAATGTTAACGTTGTGCACAAACATACATTTCCTGGGGTCTATTCCAATTATTTCAGAAAAATAGCCATGCAAAATCATTTATCTTATCATAGCTGTTGTTTTCTGTTCAAACCATCTGCATTCCAATCCCAGCTAAGCACTTTTTTTTTTAAATACATTAGGCTGATTGAGAAATGTCAATGATATTTTCAGGACATTTGAATATGTGTGAATACCTTCATGTAACAGGTTTTCTCAGGCTTTTCACAGATTTATAATGCAAGTAAAAAATAAGCAGCCAATGTGAAACGAGAACATCAGCAATAACAATTACTTAATTAATGATTATGATAGCTTTGTATGTTTGATATCATACTGTTATAGTCTAAAAAGGTCAGTCCATGATACGTGCACTGAATCATTATCCTAATCATTTTGTCTCAATATTTGATTCAAAACTTTATTGGAATTATAAACAAACATTCTGATGTTAAAGGGACACTAAACCCAATTTTTTTTCATGATTCAGATAGAGAATACAATTTTAAAGAACATTCCAATTTACTTCTATTATCTAATATGCTTCATTTTTTTAGATATCCTTTGTTAGAGAAATAGCAGCCACCAATCAGCAGCTACTGAGCCTATCTAGATATGCTTTTCAGCAAAGAATAACAAGAGAATGAAGCAAATTAGATAATATAAGTAAATTTGAAAGTTGTTTAAAATTGCATGCTCTTGCTAAATCATGAAAGAAAAAAATGTGGGTTTCATGTCCCTTTAATACTTTATTTGTGAACATGTGTCATTTGTTTGCTATTTTAACATTTTCATGAAACTAGGAAAAGAGCTTTCAACAGGGTAAAAGACTTCAAAAATAAAATCCTGTGAAAACTGATGTAGAAAGTGTTTTCTACCTGTTTGTCTATCGATAGATACAGACAGATAAATAGATAAACATCAGTTGATGTTTTTCTGATTACAAGGGTCTTAAACAAGATCATTAGATTAAACACAGACTTTAGAAACTCAAAACACTTGCAAATATCTTTGTGACAACACTTTGCACAATTTGTCACGCAATGTTTTAAAGAGCCATGAATCAATATAAAAATAACACTATGATCCAGTCTGCAGTGGTCAGTACAACTAATTACTGAGATACATGGTACTCACACTGATAGACAGCACAGAGCCGGCTTTGTACATACTGTATCTGTCTGTGCCAGCACAAATATCAGTAATGTTATTGCTATCCGCACCCAGGCCCAGCTCCTTGTGAATGAATAATGCAAATGCTCTCATTCTGTTAGCACTTCCTCCCACGCAGACAAACTGAAAAACATAATGCAATATTCTTTATTTATGAACATACAGAACATTATTTATAAGGTAGGTAATGTGACATTATATGGCTTCTCAATGGAATCAGTTACTGTTTTATAGTTAAATGTTATTTGCAGCCCTGGATTTTTTTTCTAGAGCCCCTAGGCACAGATTGAGTACCCTTATGTAATTGCAATCTGCCCGTTATGTAACATAACCACAAGTGTGCTCTCACTAAAACATGTATCTGCCTACAATGAAGATATAAATACTCTGTACCTGCTTGTGACTGTTCCACTAGACCAGCCAAGCTAATATTCCCCAGGGCAGCTGCGTGATTTGATGTATGTGAAAAATGGCACCAACACCTTTGAAATTTGAAAAAGGAAGTAATGGCAGTTGCTTTTTATTATTAAAGGAACAGTGCACTGTAAAACCGTTTTCCCCTTAATGTGTTCCCAATTACTTGTTATACCAGCTGCAGGGTATAAAATGTATGAGATATTACTCATTTATGTTTCTTTTTGTAAATTAAATAGCTGAATTTGCTCCTTAAAACCACAACCATTCAAAATAGGCTAAGCTTGCATAGAGATCAGAAATCCTTATCGTATCACTCAAATGCTTCCCTTTCTTATCTCTCTCTCTATACAATACTTAGAAAGAACAAAAGAAAATTAACATTTTGTAACTTTATCTCTCCCACACAACACTGGGGGCCGAATTATCATTGTGCAGATGGACATGATTCGCTGTCGGCATTTATCATTGCACAAGCATTTCTAAAGAAATGCTTGTGCAATGCCGCCGCCTGCAGATTCGTGGGCAATCGGGCGCTAGCAGGGGGTGTCAATCATCCCTATCATATCTGATCGGGATGATTGCTGTCCGCCGCCTCAGAGGTGGCTGACGAGTTAAGGAGCAGCGGGCTTACGACCGCTGCTTCTTAACTCCTGTTTTCAGCTATCTGGAAATTATGAGGGTAAATTGCAGCATCTGCTGCTTGTTATTTATTTCGCCCATTGTGTTAATGCCAACATTGGCTATTTATTATAGTTAGTTCCTGAGGTATTGCTTCTCTAGAGCTCCCCTTACAATCTTGTTTTGTGTGTATTGTACTGTTTATCTTATACCCACAACACATGTGATAGAATCACATTGTCTTCAATCTCTTGGTATCGTTTATTGAAGAGTAGGCTCAGTAGCAGCAATGCACTACTAGGAGCTGATTGTACACTTCTGAGGAGCCAATGACAAGAGTTGCATATATGCAGCATCTAGTAGTGCATTGTTGCTCCTAAGCCTACCTAGGTATTCTCTTCAACAAAGGATACCAAGAGAAAGATGCAGATTTGATCATTAAAGTCTTGAAATTTGTTTCAAATGGCATTCTGTATCTGAATCACTTTTTTTTGCTTTTTGCTATAGGACTCCATCAGACTTTTCTACCATTTGTATTTGGTAGGTAGGTAGGGCACTAGATGGTAGGTGTTTAGTGCTAATGCTAAGAAAATGCATATGTGCTTTCTAAGGGTAAATAAAAATGTGACAGTCTCTCCAGTTCCCAGTGAAAGGAAGAAGGCCGCATGAAGCATGTGTTGCATTTAGCGTCTGAGCTACCGATTGCCCCCTGCAGAGTTACTATAGTCCCCTATAAGAAAGACACAGTGCAAGGTTGCACACATACTGCCCTGGGGCCGCGTAGCATCATTAATGTAGTTGACAGTAAAGTCAAAATTAAACTTTTTTGATTTAGATATTACAGCATGGATTTTTAAACCACTTTTCAATTCACTTCTGTGGTATAATTTGCTTAATTCTCTTTGAATCCTTTGTTTAAAAGCATAGCTAGGTAGGCTCAGGAACAATGCACTACTGGGAGCTAGCTGTTGATTGGTGGCTGCACACATATGCTTTGTCATTGGCTCCCCTGACTAGTAGTGCATTGATGTTCCTTCAACAAAGGATACCTAGAGAATGAAGCAAATTTTATAGTAAAAGTAAACTGGAAAGTTGTTTCAAAGTACATGTTATATCATGAAATAACATTTTGGGGTTTCATGTCCCTTTAAAGGAGAAACAAGGTTATTACTGAGATCTATAATTTGGGGTCAGATATACAAAAACTACAATCAATCGCCTAGATTACGAGTCTTGCGTTAGCCTTAAAAAGCAGCGTCGAGAGGACCCAACGCTGCTTTTTAACGCCTGCTGGTATTACGAGTCTGGCAGGTACAGGTGTACCGCTCACTTTTTGCGACTCGAGCTTACCGCAAATCCCCTTACGTCAATTGCGTATCCTATCTTTTCTATGGGACTTGCATAACGCCGGTATTACGAGTCTTGGAAAAAGTGAGTGGTAGACCCTCTCCTGTCAAGACTCCTACCGCATTTAAAAGTCAGTAGTTAAGAGTTTTATGGGCTAACGCCGTAACATAAAACTCTTAACTAAAGTGCTAAAAAGTACACTAACACCCATAAACTACCTATTAACCCCTAAACTGAGCCCCCCCCCCCACATCGCAAACACTTAAATAATTTTTTTAACCCCTAATCTGCTGACCGGACATCGCCCCCACTTAAATAAATGTATTAACCCCTAAACCGCCGCACTCCCACCTCGCAAACACTAGTTAAATATTATTATCCCCTAATATGCCGTCCCTAACATCGCCGACACCTACCTACATTTATTAACCCCTAGTCTGCTGCCCCCAACGTCGCCGCAACTATATTAAAGGTATTAACCCCTAAACCTAAGTCTAACCCCAAACCTAACCCCCCTTAACTGAAATATAATTTAAATAAATCTGAATAAAATTAATACAATTAATTAAATTATTCCTATTTAAAACTAAACTAAATACTTACCTGTAAAATAAATCCTAAGCTAGCTACAATATAACTAATAGTTACATTATAGCTATCTTAGGGTTTATTTTTATTTTACAGGCAACTTTGCATTTATTTTAACTAGGTAGAATAGTTAGTAAATAGTTATTAACTATTTAATAGCTACCTAGCTAAAATAAATACAAAAGTACCTGTAAAATAAATCCTAACCTAAGTTAGAATTACACCTAACACTACACTATCATTAAATTAATTACCTAGACTACCTACAATTAATTAAAATTAAATTAAATACACTAAAGTACAAAAAACAACAAAATTACAGAAAATAAAAAAAATATAATTTTTTTTTTAAACTAATTACATCTAATCTAATCCCCCTAATAAAATAAGAAAGCACCCCAAAATAATAAAATTCCCTACCCTATACTAAATTACAAATAGCCCTTAAAAGGGCCTTTTGCGGGGCATTGCCCCAAAGTAATCAGCTCTTTTACCTGTAAAAAAAAATTCAATACCCCCCAACATTAAAACCCACCCACCACCCACACACCCAACCCTACTCTAAAACCCACCCAATCCCCCCTTAATAAAACCTAACACTAACCCCTTGAAGATCACCCTACCTTGAGACGTCTTCACCCAGCCGGGCACAAGTGGACCTCCAGAGGGGCAGAAGTCTTCATCTGATCCGGCCAGAAGAGGTCCTCCAGAGGGGCAGAAGTCTTCATCCAGGCGGCATCTTCTATCTTCATCCATCTGGAGCGGAGCGGGTCCATCTTCAATCCAGCCGACGCGGATCATCCTCTTCAAACGAAGTCCAACTGAAGAATGACGGTTCCTTTAAATGACGCCATCTAAGATGGCGTCCTTTCAATTCCGATTGGCTGATAGGATTCTATCAGCCTCTGGAGGACCTCTTCTGGCCGGATCGGATGAAGACTTCTGCCCCTCTGGAGGTCCACTTGTGCTCGGCTGGGTGAAGACGTCTCAAGGTAGGGTGATCTTCAAGGGGTTAGTGTTTTATTAAGGGGGGATTGGGTGGGTTTTAGAGTAGGGTTGGGTGTGTGGGTGATGGGTTTTAATGTTGGGGGGGTATTGAATTTTTTTTTACAGGTAAAAGAGCTGATTACTTTGGGGCAATGCCCCGCAAAAGGCCCTTTTAAGGGCTATTTGTAATTTAGTATAGGGTAGGGAATTTTATTATTTTTGGGGGCTTTTTTATTTTATTAGGGGGATTAGATTAGGTGTAATCAGTTTAAAAAAAAAATAATTATTTTTTTATTTTATGTAATTTAGTGTTTGTTGTTTTTTGTACTTTAGTTTATTTAATTTATTTGTAATTAATTCTAGGTGGTTTAGGTAATTAATTTAATTGTAGTGTAGTGTTAGGTGTAATTGTAATTTAGGTTAGGATTTATTTTACAGGTACTTTTGTATTTATTTTAGCTAGGTAGTTATTAAATAGTTAATAACTATTTAATAACTATTGTACCTAGTTAAAATAAATACAAACTTGCCTGTAAAATAAAAATAAACCCTAAGCTAATTACAATGTAACTATTAGTTATATTGTAGCTAGCTTAGGGTTTATTTGATAGATAAGTATTTAGTTTTAAATAGGAATAATTTATTTAATTGTAGTAATTTTAATAAGAATATTTAAAATTATATTTAAATTAGGGGGTGTTGGGGTTAGGGTTAGACTAGGTTTAGGGGTTAATAACTTTATTATAGTGGCGGCGGCAGATTAGGGGTTAATAAATTTAATATAGTTGCGGCAACATTGGGGGGGCAGAGTAGGGGTTAATAAATATAATGTAGGGTTCGGCAATGTTGGGGGCAGTAGATTAGGGGTTCATAAGTATAATGTAGGTGGCGGCGGTGACCGGAGCGGCAGATTAGGGGTTAATAATATAATGTAGGTGTTGGCGATGTCGGGGATGGCAGATTAGGGGTTAATAAGTGTAAGATTAGTGGTGTTTAGACTCGCGGTTAATGTTAGGGTTCAGACATAAAATGTGTTTCCCCATAGGAAACAATGGGGCTGCGTTAGGAGCTGAACGCTGCTTTTTTGCAGGTGTTAGGTTTTTTTTCAGCCGGCTCAGCCCCATTGTTTCCTATGGGGAAATCGTGCACAAGCACGTTTAGCCAGCTCACCGCTACCGTAAGCAGCGCTGGTATTACAGTGAGATGTGGAGCTAAATTTTGCTCAACGCTCACTTTTTTTGTGGCTAACACCGGGTTTAAAAAAACCTGTAATACCAGCGCTGTCTTAAGTGAGTGGTGAGAAAAAAGGCTTGTTAACAACGCAAGCCTTACCGACAAAAACTCGGAATCTAGCCGAATGTTTGTATTATATATTTACAAAATAGCCAATAGTCTAACACACCTGCTTCATGACAAAAAGAAAAAAAAACTTTTTTCAAACAAAGTGCTTCCACTGGAGCAGAGGGTTATGGGTAAAGAGGTATATTTTAGCTTCTAAAATCTGCCTTAAATTCAGACTCCCTTGTGCCGGACAGAAGTGCCACCCAGGGCCGGCGCGTGTGTAAGGCAGGATAGGCATCCGCCGTAGAGCGCCCCCAGCAGGGGAGCGCCGAGAGCGGTGCCGACTGCCGAGATGGATCATCTGCTGTCCTGAAGTGTGATGAGACAGTGAGGGACAGAGACTTAAAATGTAATGTTATCATTATATTATTATTCATTTTATTATCGCCTGGCTGGCATGCTGCAACAGTGCAACTTACTTCCTACAGACTGTCACCTAACCTACATGATAATGTCTAAATCAATGGCTTAATTGGCTGGCTTGGATGATGATTGATATGCAATCATCATTCATTTACAGGGCCGGTGCTAGGATTTTTGGCCACACAGGCAAGGATACATTTTGCCCCCCCCGCCCCGATTACATACTATCCCATTGCTAGTTACAGGGATATGAAACCCAATTTTTTTCTATCATGATTCAGATAGAGAATGACATTTTAACCCCTTAATGACAGAGGACGTACCAGGTACGTCATAGAAAAATCTCCCCTTAACCACAATTGACGTACCTGGCACGTCCTCTGTTGTTAGAAGTGCTGGAAGCGATCATGATCGCTTACAGCTGCTTACAATATTGAGGCATCACTGCAATCCCCTATTTTACCCACTGATGCAGAAAGGGCCACTCTGTGGCCCTCTCTGCATCGGCCATTGATGATCAAACATTTGTTGGTGGTTGGGAGCAGCTTCTGGGTGGAGGGTAGGATATACGTTCCTTATGCGTTGAATCCAGATCTGTTCTGGCATTGTCGGCGTTTGCGGCAGGGGTGGCGGAGGGGCTGGTGCGTGGGCATCCGCTCGCACGCAAAATATGGTCGCAAGTTTAAAAAAAAAAAAAGACTGATGCAGATGTAGGGGAATCTGCTTTGTTTAGTAAGGGATCTGGGAGGGGGAGGGATGTAGATTATATAGGGGGGCCAGCTACACTGCCAGTACCCAAGATGGCGGCAAATAGGTAGAGTGGGAGGGTTAGAGAGATGTATGGGGGGGATCAGGGAGGTTGTGGGGTAAGGGGGGATCCATCACTGCAGACTGTATGAAAAAAAAAATAATAATAAATGATTTTTATTTCAGTACTGGCAGACTTTCTGCCAGTACTTAAGATGGCGTTGACAATTGTGAGGTGGGGGAGGGAAGAGAGCTGTTTGAGGGGGGTCAGGGGGGGGATCAGGGGGTGGGATGTGTCAGGTGGGAGGCTGATCTCTACACTAAAGCTAAAAATTAACCCTACAAGCTACCTAATTAACCCCTTAACTGCTGGGCATATTACAAGTGTGGTGCGCAGCAGCATTTAACGGCCTTATTATTACCAAAAAGCAACACCAAAGCCATATATGTCTGCTATTTCTGAAAAAAGGAGATCCCAGAGCAGCATTTACAACCATGTGTGCCATAACTGCACAAGCTGTTTGTAAATAATTTCAGTGAGAAACCTAAAATTGTTAAAAAATTGTTTTTTTTTATTTGATCGTATTTGGAGGTGAAATGGTGGCATGAAATATACCAAAATGGGCCTAGATCAATAATTTAGGTTGTCTACTACACTAAAGCTAAAATTAAACCTAAAAGCTCTCTACAAGTTCCCTAATTAACCCCTTCACTGCTGGGCATAATACACGTGTGGTGTGCAGCGGCATTTAGCGGTCTTCTAATTAACAAAAAGCAACGCCAAAGCCATATATGTCTGCTATTTCTGAACAAAGGGGATCCCAGAGAAGTATTTACAACCATTTATGCCATAATTGCACAAGTTGTTTGTAAATAAATTCAGCGAGAAACCTAAAGTTTGTGAAAAAATTTGTGAAAAAGTCAACAATTTTTTTTATTTGATCGCATTTGGCGGTGAAATGGTGGCATGAAATATACAAAAATGGGCCTAGATCAATACCTTGGGATGTCTTCTAAATAAAAATATATACATGTCAAGGGATATTCAGGAATTCCTGAAAGATATCAGTGTTCCAATGTAACTAGCGCTAATTTTGAAAAAAAAAAAGTGGTTTGGAAATAGCAAAGTGCTACTTGTATTTTTTGCCCTATAACTTGCAAAGAACATGTAAACATTGGGTATTTTTAAACTCGGGACAAAATTTAGAAACTATTTAGAATGGGTGTTTTTTGGTGGTTGTAGATGTGTAACAGATTTTGGGGGTCAAAGTTAGAAAAAGTGTTTTTTTTTTTAATTTTTTATATTTTTTTTATAGTAAATTATAAGATATGATGAAAATAATGGTATCTTTAGAAAGTCCATTTAATGGCGAGAAAAACAGTATATAATATGTGTGGGTACAGTAAATGAGTAAGAAGAAAATTACAGCTAAACACAAACACTGCAGAAATGTAAAAATAGCCATTGTCATTAAGGGTAAGAAAATTGAAAAATGGTCCGGTCATTAAGGGGTTAAGCAACTTTCTAATTTACTCCTATTATCAATTTTTTTTTGTTCTCTTGGTATCTGTATTTAAAAAGCAGGAATGTAAGCTTAGGAGCTTGCCCATTTTTGGTTCACAACCCGGATAGTGCTTGCTGATTGGTGGCTAAATTCAAATCAAACAGTGGTAGTGCAGCATAGCAAATCAGGCAGTGGTAGTGCTGCATAGCAAATCAGGCAGTGGTAGTGCTGCATAGCAAATCAGACAGTGGTAGTGGTGCATAGCAACAGTAGCTGTGCTGCATAACAAATCAGACAACGGTAGTGCTGCAAACCAAATCAGACAGTGGTTGTGCTGCATAACAAATCAGACAGTGGTTGTGCTGCATAACAAACAGACAACAGTAGTGCTGCATAGCAAATCAGACAGTGGTTGTGTTGCATAACAAATCAGACAATGGTAGTGCTGCATAGCAAATAAGACAATGGTTGTGCTGCATAGCAAATCAGACAACTGTAGTGCTGCATAACAAATAAGACAATGGTTGTGCTGCATAGCAAATCAGACAACGATAGTGCTGCATAGCAAATCAGACAATGGTGACATCATTCTTCACCAATGACCACCAACACCCCACCAGTCACTCACTTTGCTGTGATCATACATTTAAAAAAAACATACAGTAATGTCAGCATGACAGCATGTATAAAATAAATAAAATCACACAACAAATTATTATAAATGAATGATTACATATAACTGCAGTCTGTCTAACTTCAGACTCAGAGAGGTTAAAACTAAGTGACATCATTTTTCACCAATCACCACCACCACACCAGTCACTCACATCATTGTGATCATACATTTAAAAAAAACATACAGTCAGTAATGTCAGCATGTATAAAAGAAATCAAATCCCACAATAAATTATTATAAATGAATGATGATTGCATATAACTGCAGTCTGTCTAACTCAGAGAGGATGATTAAAAGTGAGTGACATCAAATCATTCACCAATCTCACCACCCAGTGGCCCAAAGTCACTCAGTCTCACAGAGTGCCGCACCTGGGCCACAATCACACTGCCGCCATTGGCCCTGCCCGGCCAGCCCGCCCTGGCTGTGACAGTTCAGACTCACAGTTGTCACCACCCAAAAGCACCGACTGTGCATATTTTCTGCCCTGCCCGGCTGGTTGCCCCTGCCCTCAGAGACCCCTGTTATGCCACCATTCCTACCTCACTCTTTACTTGTCTGGCCATCTCCATCTCGCTGGGTAGGCATCATCATCACTCACCTCCTCACTTCATAGAGTGGTGCAAACTAGTGTGAGTCTTAATCATGTGGCGCCGCAGCACCAGGCATCCCAGATCCCATGCACAATTTTCCTCTCTCTTAGTTAGTAGGCTTAGGCAGGCCAGGTAGCAGCAGGCTGTGCAGCTGTGCAACTCGCAAGTGAGCTCCGCCTCCACTGTCACCACACGCATGCCCACCTTACCATAGGCTAAAGTAATAGTTGGGCTGGCCCATGATCTAGAAGATCATAAATCATCATCTAAGTCAGCCAATTAAACCATTGATTTAGCCATTATCATGTAGGTCAGGTGGCAGTCTGTAGGAAGTAAGTTGCACTGTTGCAACGTGCCAGCCAGGCGATAATAAAATGAATAATAATATAATGATAACATTACATTTTAAGTCTCTGTCCCTCACTGTCTCATCACACTTCAGGACAGCAGATGATCCACCTTGGCAGTCGGCATCGCTCTCAGCGCCCCCCTGCTGGGGGCCCTAAGGCGGATGCCTATACTGCCTTACACAAGCACCGGCCCTGCTCATTTATAATAATTTGTTGTGGGATTTGATTTATTTTATACATGCAGACCTTACTGACTGTATGTTTTTTTAAATGTATGATCACAACAATGTGAGTGACTGGGGTGGTGGTGATTGGTGAAGAATGATGTTACTTAGTTTTAACCTCTCTGAGTCTGAAGTTAGACAGACTGCAGTTATATGCAATCATTCATTTATAATAATTTGTTGTGGGATTTGATTTATTTTATACATGCTGTCATGCTGACATTACTGTATGTTTTTTTAAAAAAAATGTATAATCACAGCAATGTGAGTGACTAGTGGGGTGGTGGTGGTGATTGGTGAAGAATGATGTCACCGTTGTCTGATTTGCTATGCAGCACTATCGTTGTCTGATTTGCTATGCAGCACAACCATTGTCTTATTTGCTATGCAGCGCTACTGTTGTCTGATTTGCTATGCAGCACAACCGTTGTCTGATTTGCTATGCAGCACTACCGTTGTCTGATTTGTTATGCAGCACAACCACTGTTGCTATGCACCACTACCACTGTCTGATTTGTTATGCAGCACTACCACTGTCTGATTTGCTATGCAGCACTACCACTGCATGATTTGATATGCTGTACTACCACTGTTTGATTTGAATTTAGCCACCAATCAGCAAGCACTACCCAGCTTGTGAACCAAAAATGGGCAAGCTCCTAAGCTTACATTCCAGCTTTTTAAATACAGATACCAAGAGAACAAACCACTGTCTGATTTGCTATGCAGCACTACCGTTGTCTGATTTGCTATGCAAATTATAACAATCAGACAACGGTAGTGCTGCATAGCAAATCAGACTACGGTAGTGCTACATAGCAAATCAGACAACAGTAGTGCTGCATAGCAAATCAGACAAACACTGTCTGATTTGCTATGCAGCACTACCGTTGTCTGATTTGCTATGCAGCACTACCGTTGTCTGATTGTTATGAAGCACAACCACTGTCTGATTTGGTAAGCAGCACTACCGTTGTCTGATTTGTTATGCAGCACAACCACTGTTGCTATGCACCACTACCACTGTCTGATTTGTTATGCAGCACTACCACTGTCTGATTTGCTATGCAGCACTACCACTGCATGATTTGCTATGCTGCACTACCACTGTTTGATTTGAATTTAGCCACCAATCAGCAAGCACTACCCAGGTTGTGAACCAAAAATGGGCAAGCTCCTAAGCTTACATTCTTGCTTTTTAAATACAGATACCAAGAGAACAAAGAAAAATTGATAATAGGAGTTAATTACAAAGTTGCTTAAAATGTCATGCTCTATCTGAATCATGATAGAAAAAAATTGGGTTTCATATCCCTGTAACTAGCAATGGGATAGTATGTAATTGGGGGGGGGGGGGGGGGAGGCAAAATAAATCCTCTTCTGTGTGGCCAAAAATCCTAGCACTGGCCCTGGTGCCACCGCTTTGCTTTAAGGCTTTTTAGATCAGTATTGCATTGGCATAAGGGAGTTTGCATTTACTTGAAAAAAACACAACTAATTTGTTTAGAATTGTAGATGTGTTTCACAACAAACTTGTTTTGTATCATTATATTTACTGTGGCACATTTGTATCTTATCCTTTACACACCACAATTTATATTATAAAACAAAGAACTTTATATCTATGTTCCTTCTGTTCACCTGCTTATTTGCCAACAAGCTTTATGACCCACTCCTTTAATATCTAGACCAAAGGTGGCAAATTTATCATAACAAATTCACTACCACACCACCTCTAGGCTACCAACATACAGCTTGGTTTCATTGGCTGCAGTTGTATTTTTCTTGCTAACAATTTCAGTACCAGGGTGCAGGGGAGGCACAACATATATTCCAAAAACAAGTCACAGTCTCTGGATTTAGCACAAAGCAAACTGATTTATTCTGTGATGTTTCGTGGGCTTCTAAGTGGAAATGCAGACTCCAGGCTTAATACGATATTTTCCACGTTCATTGGTTGCACATACTGGTGACTCATTTATAGCTGTCCCCGATTTAGAGCCAGATTACGAGTGGAGTGCAAAATTGCGCTTTTGTGAGCTCGCTATTTGTGCTTTACTTGTATACCAGTACATGCAATTGTGAGATGGTATTCGAAGTGGCTCACAATGCAAAACTTTGCACTCACAAGAGCGCACTTCCATAGGCTCCAATGCCATGAGACACCTAGCACAGCGAAGGGTAAGTTGTGCAGCGATGGGCAGCAAATTGAAATATATATGAATATATACATAATATATATAATTATGTGTTTATATGTGCATATATACATATTAACACATAAATATATATGCATATAAGCATATACATATATATATTTATAGGGAACACACAGTTCCCGATAGACCGCAATGTAAAGGCACTTTTCACATCCCCCAACTTTAACAACTAAAACTGCTTTGTGCAGTTATTATTTTTTTTTTTTAAATGCTACATTTTTTTTATTTTAATAAGGAACCACACACTGCATTTTGGGGGCAATTGGGGAACATTTTCAAAATTATCCAGAGATCTGATCTCTGGTTAATTTTTGGAGCGCTAATTGCTACCCCGAGGTCGCAGTAGCAATAACCAGCCACTTGTAATGTCTGGTTATTTATCGCTCACCAGTAAACGGGTGAATTTGCCCATTTATGTGCATGCGATAAATTAGCGCTTCACTTATAATCTAGTCCTTAAAAAGGAAACCTTGGTTATATCATGGCGGCTCCCAGTGCTTTATGGACAGTAAACCTTTACTTACAACTAATATAATTAAAAAAAATCTGCATTTTATTCTCAGGCCAATCTTTGCTTTAAATATATCATTCTGCTGAATGTTTAAGTTCCTTTAAAAGAACCTGTCATTTTGTTCCTTAAGGTCCCTAATTTGGATACACTACCCTGAATTCAGTGCATTATAGGTATGTCATTGCATCACAAGCATTTACATGGTGCTCCCTTTTTAGACAAAGCAATAGAAATATACAACTTTTTCTTTAGAATATTTTTGTAATGCTTAGTTTACAGTTTTTGTGTTACCTTAACATCACCAAACATTGAGGGTAAATCGTGTGTTTTTGTTCCTAGATCAAAATGGTACAGGAAGTCCTCAGACATTAGGTCCAGATGAGGGTTTTTAACAAGAACAAGTCCATTGCTGGAAAATAAGAAACAAATCAGATATAAATATATTGTATGTCCACACCAAGAAAGCAAGAGTAAACAGCCAATAACTATTAACATACCCTTTTCACAATTCACTTGAATTTAAAGGCGAATTGTAGACATTTTTGTAATTATTCTTTAAAAAAAGGGTATTTTAAAATGTATTGGCGTTTTGGTTTTCTGACAAATTTGGATGCCACTATATTGAATAAATCTATATTTTCTTTTCTAACTAATGTAGACTTGTGCCTGTTGACCAGTACAACTATAGCAATTGGTCTTATCAACCAGTAATCAATGGGTTCTTCAGCATCAGTTGTAAATAAACTTGAATTTCCTGCTAGCTTAAACAGCGTTCATTCCAAACTTTGCTTCATATTTCATTGCACGTTTGATATCCATAATACATTTTTGTTGCCTACAACACCCATTAAAGGGACTTTTTACTCAATATTCTAATTGACAAATATTTTTTATGTCTGAAGAAATTGTTTATTAAAACATTAAATTGAAATGTAAAATATTGTAGTATTTGGTTTTGTGCTTTAGATTAGGCATGTGCATTTAGAGGTTTTATATGCTTCTGAATGTCAGAGATTTTAGATGCTTCTGAATGTGGAAAGTACAACACTGGATTTTTACAGATCTTAGTGTGTTGAAGTTTCACAAAAAGAAATAAATCATCATTTTTGTCCTGTACACTATTCAAGAAGCAGGTAATTAAAGGGACATTATACACTAGATTTTTCTTTTCATAAATGTTTTGTAGATAATCCATTTATATAGCCCTTACAGTTTTTTTTATATGTATAGTTTTGCTTATTTTTAAATAACTTTGCTCTGATTTTCAGACTCCTAACCAAAGTTTTAGGAGAATACTGACGTATACCTACTCCAGCTTATCATATGCAAAGGAAGGGGGGGGTGTCTGCTTTTTCCCACTTGCAGTGGGTGTTCCAGCAACCTTTTAAACAGAGCTAAACTGGGAACTTCTAAGTAAGTTTTTAACGGTTTTATACTGGATTTTTATAAGTATCTGTGCATATTATTCTTTATAGTAGTGTCTATTACATGCAGTTATATGAAAATTGGTGTATACTGTCCCTTTAACGGAAATAGCAAATGTCCAAACAAAACTTCGAATTTAATGCAGTAGAATTGAGTAATCAACAAATACATAGTAAGAAGACAGTGGCCTCTTTTTATGAAAGGTCTTGCAGACCTGATCCGACAGTGCGGATCAGGTCCGCCAGACCTCGCTGAATACGGAGAGCAATACGCTCTCCATATTCAACATTGCACCAGCAGCTCACAAGAGCTGCTGGTGCAACGCCGCCCCCTGCTGACTCGCGGCCAATCGTCCGCCAGCAGGGAGGTGTCAATCAACCCGATCGTATTCGATCGGGTTGAATTGCGGCGATTCCTGTCCGCCTGCTCTTTAGACCGCTGCTTCATAACTGCTGTTTCTGGCAAGTCTTCAGACTCGCCAGAAACACGGTCCATCAAGCTCCATCCGGAGCTTGATAGATAAGCCCCAATGCATCAGCACTTACATTGAATTTCAAATGAACAGTAGATTTTTTTTCTGCCAAAATTCAAGTTTATTTTAATTTCTCTGTCATCTATTTCATAAGTCAGCCATCAACCAATTGCATGTGCTCATATTAATATATACTGTGACCTCTTGCACATGCTCAGTAGGTGCTGATGCCATAGAAAGTGTCCATATAAAAAGACTGCACCATTTGTTAATGGAAGTAAATTGGATTTTTTTGTGTGCCCTGTCTAAGTGATCAGTTTCATTTTGACTTTAGTGTCTCTCTATGTAGCTTTGTGGCAAATGTTTGCAAGAATCCAAATAGCTGCTTTTTTAAATTTATCTTATATGTCCAATCATCAGGTTTTGGATGTTTAATAAGTAAAATTAGATTTGCATAATCAACAAATGCAAGATAACAAGACAATACAATAGCACTTAGTCTGAACTTCAAATGAGTAGTAGATTTTTTTATAACAAATGTCAAAGTTATATATATTTCCACTCCCCTTGTACCATGTGATAGCAATCAGCCAATCACAAATGCATATACGTATAGTCTGTGAATTCTTGCACATGCTCAGTAGGACCTGGTGTCTCAAAAATTGTAAATCTAAAAGACTGTGCACATTTTTTTTAATGGAAGTAAATTGGAAAGTTGTTTAAAATTACATGCTGTATCTGAATCATGAAAATTTAATTTAACCTGAGTGTCCCTTTAATTTGTCAGATCTGTTCTTTTTCCTAAATGTTTGCAAGAGCAAAGTCTGCTCACAATCTTGTACAGCAGCTGAGTCATAACAATGTACATTAATAATATATAACATATACAATTATATATAGTATTCAGCAAATACATTTTAAAGTCATTTTTCTTTGGTGCATCTAAAAGAGGTTAAATAATTTCCTATTTCCATGTTGATAAATAATCTTACTTATTCCTCAATAGAGCAGTGAGCAATATGTTTTTCACTAACATTGCATTCCTTGTCACACAGCGTTTGTTTCATTGCTGCTCTTTCATATACATAATATAAGGCCCCACTCATGAAATTGGTCAAGAAGTGTTTGTTTCCTTTAAAATACATAAATGTTTGATCACACTGGGTATATCAGTAGGGGTACTGATTAATAATAATAAAATACACAAACGTTTGATCACACTGGGTATATCAGTAGGGGTACTGATTAATAATAATAAAATACACAACCATTTGATCACACTGGGTATATCAGTAGGGGTACTGATTAATAATAATAAAATACATAAATGTTTGATCACACTGGGTATATCAGTAGGGGTACTGATTAATAATAATAAAATATAAAATGCACAAATGTTTGATCACACTGGGTATATCAGTAGGGGTACTGATTAATAATAATAAAATACACAAACGTTTGATCACACTGGGTATATCAGTAGGGGTACTGATTAATAATAATAAAATACATAAATGTTTGATCACACTGGGTATATCAGTAGGGGTACTGATTAATAATAATAAAATACACAAACGTTTGATCACACTGGGTATATCAGTAGGGGTACTGATTAATAATAATAAAATACACAAATGTTTGATCACACTGGGTATATCAGTAGGGGTACTGATTAATAATAATAAGATATAAAATGCACAAACGTTTGATCACACTGGGTATATCAGTAGGGGTACTGATTAATAATAATAAAATACACAAACGTTTGATCACACTGGGTATATCAGTAGGGGTACTGATTAATAATAATAAGATGTAAAATGCTGAAACGTTTGATCACACTGGGTATATAAGTAGGGGTACTGATTAATAATAATAAAATACACAAATGTTTGATCACACTGGGTATATCAGTAGGGGTACTGATTAATAATAATAAAATATAAAATGCACAAACGTTTGATCACACTGGGTATATAAGTAGGGGTACTGATTAATAATAATAAAATACACAAACGTTTGATCACACTGGGTATATCAGTAGGGGTACTGATTAATAATAATAAAATACACAAACGTTTGATCACACTGGGAATATCAGTAGGGGTACTGATTAATAATAAGAAGATATAAAATGCACAAACGTTTGATCACACTGGGTATATCAGTAGGGGTACTGATTAATAATAATAAGATATAAAATGCACAAACGTTTGATCACACTGGGTATATAAGTAGGGGTACTGATTAATAATAATAAAATACACAAACGTTTGATCACACTGGGTATATCAGTAGGGGTACTGATTAATAATAATAAAATATAAAATGCACAAACGTTTGATCACACTGGGTATATAAGTAGGGGTACTGATTAATAATAATAAAATACACAAATGTTTGATCACACTGGGTATATCAGTAGGGGTACTGATTAATTATAATAAAATACACAAACGTTTGATCACACTGGGTATATAAGTAGGGGTACTGATTAATAATAATAAAATACACAAATGTTTGATCACACTGGGTATATCAGTAGGGGTACTGATTAATAATAATAAAATACACAAACGTTTGATCACACTGGGTATATCAGTAGGGGTACTGATTAATTATAATAAAATACACAAACGTTTGATCACACTGGGTATATCAGTAGGGGTACTGATTAATAATAATAAAATAAAATAAAATAAACGTATGCATAAAACTGACTAAACAAAACAAATTAATACAAGAGGAGGACCCTGTTTCAAAGAGCTTACAATCTATAATACCGAATATAATTCTATTAATATTAAAAGCAACAGATACATGTCTAGTAATCATCCTATAATACACTTACTTGCCATATGTATCTCTTTCAGGCAGGTTGGGTTTGCTGTTATCTGCTAAAATTGGAGCCATGGTTTTCACAGTTCAGTCTTGTGTAATAGGTCTCTCACTGCTATAGTAGTTTATAAACTCATTATTTCAGGCCTCCCTTTTTTTTACATCATCAAAGGAGTTGACTTAAGGAATGTCTCTCAGAGACCTGTGGTTGGCTGTGTTTGTGGGGGAGTTGTCTTTAATTTCCTATGAAATCATTTGACCATGAAAGTCTGTTATGAATACAGACTAGAGCAGTGTTCTGAACTAAAGTCCTTGTGTCCTAATGTCCTGTTATGTAACTACTAGCAGTAATGAAAGATATCGGATCCATTTTCCATCCTGGATATAAGCTTTCCATTGCATAAAACTTGAAAATTGGATCAGAAATATTCTCATTATAAAAAATATAAAATGAAACATGATAGTTTTATTTATTTCTTCATCTAAATATATTTTTGACAAATGATTTTGTAATAAGTACAACACAATATAAAATTAAACTCCTATGTTAATGCCAGCATGAAGTCCAATATACAAAGGCATAAAACAGTTTAACATATTCTCCACACACAGCATATTTGCTACTATTAAAACATAAACTGATGTGCAGACAGTTTGTACGTGGCGAGACCTTGAATTTCTTACAGAGGTATATTACAAGCACAGGCCAGTAGAGGCCAGTTTGATTGTATTATTAGCCATTGCTTTATAACCTGTTTATAACAAAATGCAATTATTTGTACAGTTTATAATAGTATACAATTATTAGTACAGTTTATAATAGTATACAATTATTTGTACAGTTTATAATAGTATACAATTATTTGTACAGTTTATAATAGTATACAATTATTAGTACAGTTTATAATAGTATACAATAATTTTTACAGTTGTTAGAAGTATGTAATTATGTTCTTCTTAAATGGGAAGAGTCCACAGCTGCATTCATTACTTTTGGGAATTCAGAACCTGGCCACCAGGAGGAGGCAAACTTCCCTCATCCCCCAGTCATTCTTTGCCTTTCGTCACAGGAGGTTGGCTGAGAAGTGTCTTATGGATGGTAGTACTCTTCGAAATGGGACTGGAGTTTTAAGTAATCATGTCAGCCTCTCAGTGAGAGCATGGATGAAGGTTAGAGTCCGGAGATGCAGGGAGAGTCTTTCTGTGAAACCATCCTGACTCATATTAACAGCTCCTTGGCAATCAGCGTTGATGAGTTTCGCTGCCTGCCTTTATTCACTCAAGCCCATGTCAGAAGCGAGGCTACTATCTATATTATAAACAAACTAACATTAAACAAAACTTAGCATATAAGGAAAAGGAAACATTAAAGAAACTATCCCAAAATAAGGAGTTGGTAATATTTGCCGCTGATAAGGGAGGCTCAGTTGTTGTTCAGAAAAGGAGCAATTTCATTAAGGAAGCTTTGAGGCAGTTAACAAACACACATGACTATAGAATACTAAGTTTATACTAAGTATTCCCCATACAAATGACTGCATCACTCAGCCCTGTCATAGAATGAATAGAACTAGAGGTTACACAAACCACCAATACTGAGAGAGAAATAAATGTTGAGCCTCTGCAGGGGGGGGGGGGGTATATCACAAAACCCACATAAAATAGCGTTGCTACGGGTATTATTTACAAACAGTATGTATGCCCTTGAGCAGTCCGATAAATTAGGTACGATATATGTATGTGTGCTGATAAAATATATGAACGATTTGTATATAATTTTTTTATCTTGCTTAATGCCGTGTATAACAATTTTTAACAATTTTTAATGAATGAATTTCAAGTATATGCATTGTTTCTCTATTGGTTTATATAAGCCAATCATGAATCAGATGGAAGACAGGCCCCTCTCTAGGGTGGAGTGTTCTATCACATACGGGTACTTAAGGAGCCAATGTTTGCTACAACCCGATATTAACTTTTTGGAGACTATCCCCTTGATAAAGCCCGGCGAACACCGGGGGAAACGCGTTGGGGTTCATATCCGTCAGGAGCACCAGAAAACAGGACTGCTATACTGAGGGCGGGCTGTCCGGAAAACCCTGCCGCAAGCGTAGACTTGCTATTTCAAGAACTTTCCAGTTACCAGTCATCTGTGGTCTGTGGGTGCTGTGCACGGAAACAAAGTGTTTTATCTTTGAAAATAAATAAAGGCAATTTTTTAATATACATCTGGTGAGTAGATTTATCACTTATTGCGCTACTTTGTGTTATAACTGCACTTGAATCCTCTCTCTTTTGCGCTTTTGTTTTTTCTGTCTATCTACTCTGGATCCTGGATCCCACAATCCCTTGAGAAAGAAGGGATTTAAAAGGAGCGGCAGAGAGGGAGTAAAAGAAAAGAAAAGGTCAAGGATCTGCTTGGAAGCTGACAATAGAATTGAAAACAATTTCATCAAAAGAAGCAATATCAAATCACTCAATTTTGTGAGCTAAAGGTACTGTTTGGCTAATGGAACTTTGATTATAAAGTTTCTCCAAGGAGGACTATTTTTGCAGAATTGATGAAAGCTGCTTGCTCATCTATATAATAGTTATATTATACATAAGCTGATCTAGTATTTAGTTTTTTTTTTTTTTAAATTTCAAATTTATGAGGCATAACATCTATACCTAGCGCTGAGTAGTGTTCTGTTGTGTTTGGTGCACCTTCCAAAGGTACATAAGAGCACAGAAAATGCGGTAGGAAGGCCAATAGTTAGTGGTATAGGGTCTTTTTCAGAACATATGTCTGAATGGATAGATATGATCTTACAGCCGATGGTATTGGAACTTTGGAGTCATGTTAAAGATACAAAACATATTTTACAGTTGATATCGGACATAGTGACAGTTATACCTGGCTCACGGTAGATGTACAATCACTTTACTCCTCTATACCACATGAACATGGCTTACAAGCTATAGCTTACTATATGAGCAAGTTTTATAGCAGGGATCCCAAATTTTGTGAGTTTGTGGTAAACGTTACAGATTTTCTCCTTCGACACAATTATTTCTCATTTGAGGGGTTTTTCTATCTCTAGGTATGTGGGACCCCCATAGAGGCACGCTTTTCTCCCTCATATGCCAACCTTTTTTTAGGTTGGTGGGAGCGGGACCACATATTTGGAGATGGGAACCCCTACAGAGAGAATATAATAATGTACAAGAGATTTATAGATGATCTATTTATCTGGCAAGGTGATCATGTGAGTTTAGAAGAGTTCGCTAAAAGTTTAAACCTAAACAATATAGGGTTGAGATTTACCTCTGAACATCATAACAATAGTATCAATTATCTTGACTTAACTCTAAGTGGAGAAAATGCTAAAATCATGCAGTCCACAGTATATAGAAAGCCAATATCTGGCAACACTTTATTACATGCAACAAGTTGCCACCCTAGGAGCACCTTTAAAGATATAGCAAAAGGACAATATACACGCTTAAGAAGGAATTGCTCAGATGATAAATGTTATAAAGAACAAGCAAATTTATTAACAGAAAGATTGGAACAAAGGGGTTACCAAAAATCAGTAATAGAATCAGCTGAATTATCGGTTATGAAGTTGAACCGTAAGGATTTACTGGAAAGAGAATCCAAAACAGGTAGAAAGACAAGTAAGAGACAGGAGCCATCTGATGATTTATCATTTGTTACAACTTACAGCAGCCAATACACTGATATTTGCAACATAATAAGAAAACATCTCCCCATACTGAGAGCAGACGATGGTTTATCCAATTTAAACATAAAAGAATGCAGGTTTGCTTACAAGAAAAATATGAGTATAGGGAATATGGTGTCACCAACAAAATTACCAAGTAAAGAATCTGTACAAGCCTCATCATGGTTAACTACCAGAGGCATGTATAAGTGTCATTTTGCAAATTGTGTAGCTTGTGGAAAAGTAGATACTGGGGTTTCATTTCCACCTATACAGGACAAGAATTTCAAAAACGTATGTTTATGAACTGTAGGTCTACGTACATGATTTATTTAATAACGTGTAAAGAATGCCACAAACAGAATGTAGGTCTTACGGTGAGGGAGGTCAGATCCAGAATAAGAGAACACTTATCTGCTATTAAATTAGGGACTTTGCCACAATTCACAATAAAATTCAAGCAGTTTTATGTGGACTGCTATTGAAAGAATCTTCCAACCAACCAATGGGGGTGATAGAGAGAGGATTTTAGGCCGACAAGAAGTATTTTGGATATTTAAGCTCCAAACTAGGGTCCCAAAAGGTTTTAACTCAGACTTTGACCTTATAAACTATTGGTAAACAAAATAATTGTAGTCATTGGGACCTAGTTGGAGTTTAGACCAAAATATCTAAAATTTAGTACATACAGATATTGGGATAGGCAAACTCTAAGAAAATATTTATCTATGCGTTTATACATTGTTAAACAGAAGTTTTATCCTGTGATTACAGGTTCAATAGAGCTATCCATGAATAGAACCCTTAAGCAGATAACTATCAAGTATTTTATCATTGATATGTGTTGACAGCTAATGAAAGCAGAGGATAGGGACATACTATAGGCAATTGACATAATAAGGTGTCTGAGGTCATTCATGTAGAAAGGTTGGAATACATACATATACATATATTTTTACGTGTATGCACATGGTTGTGATCAGGTGTATATTAGCATTCAGCTATATATTTAAACAAAATTATATTCTAGATATGATATGGGCACATTGTTAGTTTAGGCTTTGTTAAGAGATATTCACGTATCATAGTATCCCATTTCTTCTTGAATAGAACACATCTGATCACAGTTCCTTAAAACAAGGCTTTCACTAAATAATGGTATATAAGTAATACAATCTAAACTATTGTGAAATTTGTTAGGTATACTTAATGTAAATATTTATGTGTGTGTTTATTTATAAACATTTCAAATGGTTTAAATCTTTATATCCCACAGTCTACAGGGATAAGGAAGAGAAAGGGTTAATTATTGTAACTTACTTGTCTAATGTGTATCAAGTGTTAATTATTTAACAATTAAGGAGAACCAATTAGAAAGGTCTGTTGCTTTTAAATTTGTACATTTTATTGTAACATGTAGCAGCTTATGAGGACGGCTTCTGAGCCGAAACATGTCAGTTGCTACTTGCTGACCTTTTATTGTTTTTGTACCATGTTTGTGCCTTTGATGAAGATTTTAACATAACACCAAGGTGTGAATAAAAGAATGACTTTTTAAAACTATCTCGCTGCCGGTGCTCCTTTCACTGCTTTGTTAATGTTGCTATTTGAACCCCAGTGAGCACGGCGAGTTGTGGAGATTGTGCAGAGTCCTGGTTGCACCAGTCAGATTAGGTTCCGGTATACACAAGCAGCTGCTTAGGAGAGTCTACGTCATCAGACGCATCAACCGGTGGATTGCAGACCGCACCCCCACACACGGCCGAGGAGGGTATGGAGAGCTGACAGGAGGGTAAGAACGCCACAGACATAGACGGATGTCGGATCCCAGTTAGGATCTTGAGAGCGGAACCCCAGCTAAAGCCTCAGCCTCTACCTTAAGACCGGCCAGGACTACAGGAGGCGGCGGTAAGAACTTTCCATACATGTACCGCTTTCATTGTTGTGAGGAAAGGGTAAAAGTGCTTATTTTCATTGACTCCCAGCAGCTTGAAGCATAAGACGGACACATTTTATACACCCTATGCCCTAGTCACTGTTATATACATTGTTTGTTTATCTTTATCAGCGTTTGGGTCACGCTATTTTTTACAGTGATTACTGACTGGAGAGGTGGTTTCGCTTATTGGTTTGTACCGGGACTATGGAGGCACACATGGAAATTACAGTAAGAACCTCAAACTTTTTCTCTTTAAGAAATGCTCAGGAAAGAGAAGAGTTAAACCCTGACTGTGGTACTATTTTCTCTATGGACAGGTCCAAATATACCTGCATTATTTGAGGAAATGGAATACCACTTGATAAAAGAAAATAAATTAAAATGGGACATTTGGACTCTAGAAAGTTATACTAAACTGAATATTATACCTAGAGGATTAAGATTAAACAAGTATCCAACCTTTTTAACAGAGGACAGGACATTCATTAATCAGTGGAATGATGTCCTGTCTGATTGTTCTTTCAGATTGATGCAATTATTAATACAGTATAAGACTAACCAATTGCTTAACACTAAAAATTAGATTACACTGATACAGGAAGAATTGAATGTGAGGAGTGAACATACAAGCTACCCCAAGTTTGATCAGACCCTGAAAAATATTGTGGCGCAAGCAAAGAAATTGTTGCTAGATAGAAAGCAAATTTATCAGAGATCAGTCTGACTATACCAATAATATGGTATATATTTGGAATAGAAAAGAAAGATATCAGACTAGAAGGGACTTAGATCAAAAGAATTACTTTGGGTTCAGGGGTAGAGGTAGAGGACGTAGGAATAGAGGAAGAGGAAACAGTAATAGTAGTAACAACAGACACATTCAATTTTCAGATAGCGAAACAGAGGCCACAGGAGATAGCTCTATCTCAGGAGGGGAGGAGGATTCAGGGTCTGGCTACCAAGCTAGGCAACTAACTCAAAATCAGCAGTATAATTATCAGCCGAAAACTAATTACAGTCAGTTAGTGGTTAGACCTAAAGCAAATGCACAACAGCCTGTATCTATTCTTAACCCCTTAATGACCACAGCACTTTTCCATTTTCTGTCCGTTTGGGACCAAGGCTATTTTTACATTTTTGAGGTGTTTGTGTTTAGCTGTAATTTTCCTCTTACTCATTTACTGTACCCACACATATTATATACCGTTTTTCTCGCCATTAAATGGACTTTCTAAAGATACCATTATTTTCATCATATCTTATAATTTACTATAAAAAAATTTATAAAATATGAGGAAAAAATGGAAAAAAACACACTTTTTCTAACTTTGACCCCCAAAATCTGTTACACATCTACAACCACAAAAAAACACCCATGCTAAATAGTTTCTAAATTTTGTCCTGAGTTTAGAAATACCCAATGTTTACATGTTCTTTGCTTTTTTTGTAAACTATAGGGCCATAAATACAAGTAGCACTTTGCTATTTCCAAACCATTTCTTTTCAAAATTAGCGCTAGTTACATTAGAACACTGATATCTTTCAGGAATCTCTGAATATCCATTGACATGTATATATTTTTTTTTAGTAGACAACCCAAAGTATTGATCTAGGCCCAATTTGGTATATTTCATGCCACCATTTCACCGCCAAATGCAATCAAATACAAAAAATCGTTCACTTTTCACAAATTTTTTCACAAACTTTTGGTTTCTAACTTAAATTATTTACAAACAGCTTGTGCAATTATGGCATAAATTGTTGTAAATTCTTATCTGGGATCCCCTTTGTTCAGAAATAGCAGACATATATGACTTTGGCGTTGCTTTTTGGTAATTAGAAGGCCCCTAAATGCCACTGCGCACCACACGTGTATTATGCCCAGCAGTGAAGGGGTTAATTAGGGAGCATGTAGGGAGCTTTTTGGGATAGTTTTAGCTTTAGTGTAGTGTAGTAGACAACCCCAAGTATTGATCTAGGCCAATTTTAGTATATTTTATGCCACCATTTCACCGCCAAATGCGATCAAATTAAAAAAAAAGTTAAATTTTTCTCAATTTTAGGTTTCTCACTGAAATTATTTACAAACAGCTTGTGCAATTATGGCACAAATGGTTGTAAATGCTTCTCTGGGATCCCCTTTGTTCAGAAATAGCAGACATATATGGCTTTGGCATTGCTTTTTGGTAATTAGAAGGCCTCTAAATGCCGCTGCGCATCACACGTGTATTATGGCTAGCAGTGAAGGGGTTAATTATGTAGCTTGTAGGGAGCTTGCAGGGTTAATTTTATCTTTAGTGTAGAGCTCAGCCTCCCACCTGAAAAATCAGACCCCCTGATCCCTCCAAAACAGCTCTCTTCCCTCCCCCACCCCACAATTGTCCCCGCCATCTTAAGTACTGGCAGAAACTCTGCCAGTACTAAAATAAAAGGTATTTGGCCATTTTTTTTTTTTAAAAAAAGCATATTTACATATGCTGATGTGTATGATCCCCTCTTAGACCCCAACCTCACTGATCCCCCACCTAACAGCTCTCTAACCCTTCCCCTCTGCCTTAATGGGCGCCATCTTGGGTACTGGCAGCTGTCTGCCAGTACCCAGTTTTGCAAAAAAAGTGCCATTTTATTAAAAAAAAAGCAATTTTCTGTAGTGTAGCTTTCCCCCCCACCAAGACCAACCCCCCACCCCTTCCAGATCCCTGAGATTATATTTTTTCAAGTTTAAACTTCATTTTTTTTTAATACTTTTTACTAAGTTTTTCTGTAGTGTAGCGGTTCCCACCCGCTCCCGCCCCGTGCACGCGCCCGCCCTCCAACCCCCGTGCACGCGCGCGCTCCCGTGCGCGCCCCGTGGGTCCCGCCCCTGATCCCGCCCCCCTCCACTCCATACACAACATCGATGGCCGCCCACCCGCCTCCCACGTAAGCTCCCACCCACCAACGATACCGGCCATCGATGTCCGGTGCAGAGAGGGCCACAGAGTGGCTCTCTCTGCATCGGATGGCCAAGGGGGGTTATTGCAGGATGCCTCCATATCGAGGCATCACTGCAATAACCGGAAAGCAGCTGGAAGCGAGCAGGATCGCTTCCAGCTGCTTTCCAGACCAAGGACGTACGCCACACGTCCTCGGTCATTAAGTGTATTTTTTTAGAGGACGTGTGGCGTACGTCCTTGGTCGTTAAGGGGTTAAAAACACACAAAAAGGTTCCAAGTATAGCACCTCAGCAGTTGAACATTTACATACTGCAAATAACCCTGATAACATTGAAAGAACAGAAATGAATCAGGTTTTTTCTATTCCCCAGCCAAAATCAGACGGGGGGGGGGCAAGATATACTAGGACCCACATGAGGGAGGTACCCTCTCAGAACACAACAGAGACAGACACACTACTAATAACAAATGTTATTAATCTATCCCAATATCCTTTGAATAATGTAGAATCAAAATTATTAGGATTGGGGTTAGGATTTGTACCTACCAATACATTTAATTTATTTAATACACTCCTAAATGTCAATAAATTGATCAGAAAATTGACTCTAAAAAAAAAAAAACACTTCTCATTAAGCAGCTATGATTCCAATGAAGATCAGTCACAAGAAAGCATGGCTGTTCGGCCTAGCTTAATTGGAAATGATGATGCTAGTGAATTAAATTTCCAGCATCAGTGTGATCTGAACACATTGGAATCTTTAGCAGAAGAAAGTAGAACAGAAGGAACTCTAGCAGATTACAACAGGGGTATACCGAAAACTTAAAAAACCATTTACCTTTTATGCGATACAAAGTCGAGGAAATATAATTGAGAAATTCCAGAACAGGGTTGAAAATAATCTTACCACCTTATATTATAAACAAACTAACATTAAACAAAACTTGGCAGCAGTGCCAGCAGTTTTTTAATAAAAAACTCAATTATGAGATTAAATATCAGATAATAGATAAAGAGGGCAGGTACTTAATTCTTAATGTCTGTATCCAGGAACAAAATTTTACCTTGTGTAATATTTACGCCCCGAATGAACACTGTCCGACCTTTTGGAAGACTATCTTCTCCAAACTAATTGACTTTATAGATTCTGAATTAATAATTGGAGGGGATTTTAATTGTGTATGTAATTCTTATCTGGACCGTTTTAAATGTTCCCAAACCAATAGATATCGAAAAGAAGTAGAAGGGTTAGTGAAATTTATTAAGAAACTGAAACTAAAAGACATCTGGAGATTACAACATCCAGATGATAGAGCTTTCACCTGCGAGTCAAAAACGCACAACAATTTTTCAAGGATTGATATGTTTCTAATCAGTGAATCACTTTTGAGAGCTGAGATAGTGACTAATATTAATAATATTTTGATCTCAGATCATGCTATAATATCACTAACAATGAGACAGTATGCTGCCAAACGGAAGGATAGGATGGGGTTTTATTTTCCCTCATTTCTCATCTCTAATATTAAATTTAGGAACTGGTTGCAGGCTAAATGGAGGGAGTTTATGTATTTTAATAAAAGCTATCTTCCAAAAATTTAAATTTTTTGGGAATCGGCAAAGGCCTTTTTTAGAGGTCAGATTAAGGCCTACATGATTGCTAGAAGAAAAAATATAGTTAAAAGGGAAATGCAACTAGCCAACCAGTTAAAAAATAAATATGCAAAGTACCTAGAAAATCAGAGTAAGCCGAACTGGTCTGACTATCAAAAAGCAAAACTAGAGAGAGAAGTCTTTTTAAATCAACAAGTGTCAAAAGCAGGTATCGATAACCATGCCAGATTTAAAAGATTCTCCCCAAAATTGGCTAAATCATTAGCCAATATGGTTAAAAGTAGAAAGAGGAATAATTTTATTGGCGCTATCAAGGTCAATGAAAAAAGATTTACCGCCCCCAAAGATATATTACTACAGTTTCAGAGGTTTTTCAAGACTCTATTTGCTTCCAAGAAGGTTGAGCCAGAGGTTAAAGACAATTTTTGGAAGAATATATAAATTTCAAAGATTAATGATGAGCAGCGTGAAGCTTTAAATAAAGAGATTTCGGAAGAGGAAATTATATCAGTAATTAAGAAATCTTCGAATGGCAAAGCCCCAGGCCCAGACTCAATCCCAATAGAATTTTACAAAATCCTGCAGGAGGATGTCATCCAGATCCTTGAAAGACTTTATAAAAGCTATTTTATTGATAATATTAAACCCTCTAAATATTTTTTGGCAGCGAATATTACATTAATATATAAGAAAGACAAGGACATAGAATCTATGGACTCTTATCGCCCAATCTCCCTACTTAATGTAGATTACAAAATTTGCGGCCAGTATTATGGCAAACAGACTCAAGAAAATCATAGGGGAAATTATAAATACGGACCAATCTGGTTTTATGCCAGGTAGGTTGTCACAAAAGAATATTAGAACCACCATGTTCCTAATAGAACAAGCCTTGGCGGTGAGGAGTGACAAGCCTAATTTTCAAGAGGACTTTGCCTTATTAACGGTCGATGCCGAAAAGGCATTCGACTCTATAATATGGGATCATCTCTATACAGCACTGAACAGTTTCGGGATTGCAGGAAATTTTTTTTAACTATGTTAAGTTAATTTATCAAGACCCTATCTCTTATGTAAATATCAATGGCTTGAACTCCCCTCCGCTAACGCTTCAGAAAGGAACAAGACAGGGCTGTCCATTATCACCATTATTGTTTAATCTATCATTAGAACCACTGGCAATTAAATGCAGGGATAAACTTGAAGACGTTTTATTGGGCGGTAGGAGAATCATACTTTCTATGTACGCGGATGACATCCTCTTCTACATAGGTAATTCTAGGGTTAATATACCGCGTGTTATTGAAATAATTGGTGAATTTAGTAAATTCTCTGGCTATAAAATTAACCTAAATAAATCCGAGATCTTATGGATTCAAAAAAGAAGGAATAGCCTGCTTGAAAACCCGTTCAGAATAGCAAAGGGGAAAATTAAATATCTGGGGATCACTATTTCAAAGAACCCAGATGAATCGTATAGTCTTAACTACCCCCCCCATTTGGCAGAAATGCGAGCAGTATTTAAAAAATTGGGCTAACTTACCACTCTCTCTCTCAGCAAAAATATTCCTGATCAAGATGATGCTTTTCCCAAAAATTATTTTCCTCATGCAAAATATCCCAGTATTTATTGTGGCAAAGGACCTCCAAAAATTTAACCACCAATGTAGACAATTTTTTGGGGGCAGAGGGAAGCCACGCATAGGTCTCAAGAACTTAGCGCATATGAGAAATGAGGGGAGATTGGCCCTCCCTAACATAAAAATATATAATTGGGTATGCCTAGCCAAAAATGCGCTAGATTGGATAACAGGTGCAGAATATATAACTAATTATCAAGACGAGAACTTGGAGCTATCTCCTTTCTATCTGAGAGCACTGTTGCACGCGCAAGTGGTGAGTCCCATTAAGAAAAAGAATTTTAGATATACAATCCACAATATAGTGACAGCATTGAAAAAAGTATGTTGGGCCTTGAAAATAGATTTCAAAATTTCGCAATATTTACCTATAAGAGGGAATCCACAGTTTATAAGTGGAATGGAATCTTATGTATTTTGTGAGTGGGAAAAAAGAGGCTTAAGAGGGATTACCCAACTAATTGATTTACAACACAAAATTGTCAAACCATTTGATTTGCTGCTGAAAGAATTTAATCTGGGGAAGACACAATTTTTTGCCTACTTACAGGTTCGACACTATATTGACACAAATAAATGAACAGAGTATAGCATAAACAACCTAAGAGAGCATGTGAGCCTGACTCAAAAAAGCAGACTGATGTTTCACAGTCAAAAAAGTTTTTTTTTTTTTAAATGTACACTTACACTAATATTAAACAAGATATGAGTGGTGGCACTGGGCAAGTGGGCACAGTATACGCTGTGAGCCTGACACAAAAAAGCAGACTGATGTTTCACAGTCCAAAAAGTTTTTTTTTTAAATGTACACTTACACTACTATTAAACAAGATATGAGTGGTGGCACTGGGCAAGTGGGCACAGTATACGCTGTGAGCCTGACACAAAAAAGCAGACTGATGTTTCACAGTCCAAAAAGTTTTTTTTTTTTTAAAATGTACACTTACACTACTATTAAACAAGATATGAGTGGTGCCACTTGGCAAGTGGGCACAGTATACGCTGTGAGCCTGACACAAAAAAGCAGACTGATGTTTCACAGTCCAAAAAGTTTTTTTTTTAAATGTACACTTACACTACTATTAAACAAGATATGAGTGGTGGCACTGGGCAAGTGGGCACAGTATACGCTGTGAGCCTGAAACAAAAAAGCAGACTGATGTTTCACAGTCCAAAAAGTTTTTTTTTTTTTTTAAATGTACACTTACACTACTATTAAACAAGATATGAGTGGGGGCACTGGGCAAGTGGGCACAGTATACGCTGTGAGCCTGACACAAAAAAGCAGACTGATGTTTCACAGTCCAAAAAGGTTTTTTTTTTTTTAAATGTACACTTACACTACTATTAAACAAGATATGAGTGGTGCCACTGGGCAAGTGGGCACAGTATACGCCGTGAGTCTGACACAAAAAAGCAGACTGATGTTTCACAGTCAAAAAAGTTTTTTTTTTTTAAATGTACACTTACACTACTATTAAACAAGATATGAGTGGTGGCACTGGGCAAGTGGGCACAGTATACGCTGTGAGCCTGACACAAAAAAGCAGACTGATGTTTCACAGTCCAAAAAGTTTTTTTTTTTTTAAATGTACACTTACACTACTATTAAACAAGATATGAGTGGTGGCACTGGGCAAGTGGGCACAGTATACGCTGTGAGCCTGACACAAAAAAAGCAGACTGATGTTTCACAGTCCAAAATTTTTTTTTTTTTAAATCTACACTTACACTACTATTAAACAAGATATGAGTGGTGCCACTGGGCAAGTGGGCACAGTATATGCTGTGAGCCTGACACAAAAAAGCAGACTGATGTTTCACAGTCCAAAAAGTTATTTTTTTTAAAATGTACACTTACACTACTATTAAACAAGATATGAGTGGTGCCACTGGGCAAGTGCGCACAGTATACGCTGTGAGCCTGACACAAAAAAGCAGACTGATGTTTCACAGTCCAAAATTTTTTTTTTTTTTAAAATGTAAACTTACACTACTATTAAACAAGATATGAGTGGTGCCACTGGGCAAGTGGGCACAGTATACGCTGTGAGCCTGACACAAAAAAGAAGACTGATGTTTCACAGTCCAAAAAGTTTTTTTTTTTTTAAATGTACACTTACACTACTATTAAACAAGATATGAGTGGTGGCACTGGGCAAGTGGGCACAGTATACGCTGTGAGCCTGACACAAAAAAAGCAGACTGATGTTTCACAGTCCAAAAAGTTTTTTTTTTTTTAAATGTACACTTACACTACTATTAAACAAGATATGAGTGGTGGCACTGGGCAAGTGGGCACAGTATATGCTGTGAGCCTGACACACACGCTGGCAGGCAGGCAACTGCAATTAGATTACACAAGCAGACTGATGTTTCACAGTCAAAAAAGTTTTTTTTTTTTTAATTTACACTACTGTTACACCAGATATGAGTGGTGGCACTGGGCAAGTGGGCACAGTATACGCTGTGAGGCTGACACACACGCTGGCAGGCAGGCAACTGCAATTAGATTACACAGGGAAAAAAAGCAGCCCTAAAAAGGGCTTTTTGGGGTGCTGTCCTTACAGCAGAGATCAGATGAGTCCTTCAGGACTGTAGTGGACACTGAATACACTAGCCTAGCTATAGATTTCCCTATTAATCAGAAGCAGCTACACTGTCCCTCCTCTCCCTAAGAATGCAGCTTCCGAATGAATCTAAAATGGATGCTGTCCAGGAGGTAGGAGGGTCTGGGAAGGAGGGTCTGCTGCTGATTGGCTGGAATGTGCCTGCTTACTGTGAGGTACAGGGTCAAAGTATTACTCAATGATGATGAATAGGGGGCGGATCGAACATCGCATATGTTCGCCTGCCGTGGCGAACGCGAACATGCTATGTTCACCAGGAACTATTCGCCGGCGAACTATTCGCGACATCACTATTAACACGGCATGCAGCTCTGCACTCCCTACTAGCAAGGGGATTGGGGTGGGGGGAACTGAGTGCAAAACAAAGAAAAAGGGGAGTGGTAAAGGGGGGGAGAAATAGGGATAGACCAGGGGAGGGTCCAGAGAGGGGGATAAGAAGGGATATAAGGGCTTACCTTTCTTTGTATCATCAGATTCAACTCTGTCTTTTTGTTGTCTTGTTGCAGGGTCAGGTCTGGGCATTCTTGGAGGCTGAAGCAGCATGGATCGGCGAAGCAGGAAACAGATTCCCCCTAAAAGACTGCAGGACAGTGTGGTAACCGTTCAGCTACCTAGGAGGAACAAAAGAGCAGCAGTTAAGTATAAATTAGGGGCTAAAATTTCCTCTGCACCCTCCATCCCTTCTCCTTCCCCTGGTTGTCCTACCTCCCTTCCCCCTTATCCCCCCCTTCTCTCGCATCCACAAGCAGCTCTAGCAGCTCCCACTGTAGCTCGCCTTCCCTAGTCGACTATCCGGTTCCCAGGCCATCCTCCCCAGGCCTCCTGTACCTTCCGCCCAGTTCCTCCCGCATGGATACCCCCCTGCCATCTGCCTGCTTATCACTCTTCCCCTGGAGCCCATGTGGCAGCTGTGGGCCTTAGGTGGTCCCCTTCTAACAAGGCCGGCACTGCGATGACCCCTACACCCCCTCCCCAATATCGGAACCAACGCCAGGCAAGGCCTATTGTTCCCAGGGAATGGAGGATAACAAGGGTACCTCCGTTCCCTCCCCTAATATACAAGCAGACTCGGAGGGCCCCCCCGGTCATTCCCCTCCTCTGAAGCGGCACTGGAAGCGAACAGGGACATCGCTTCTGGCCGCGCATGCGCACAGCCTCATAAATTCCCCTTCCGGTCACATCAGGCCCCCATCTATGGGAATAGGCCCTGATAAACATACCAGGCCCGGTCCCTCTCCCCATATATACCATTCAGGGGTAGCAGGCACAGTTATCACTCCTCCTAGCTGCCTGCCAGCCAAGGGGCTTCCCGTGTTCCTCAGGGCCCATGAATCCCCCCTGGTAGCCATCTGGGCATTCCATCCCAGGGCCACTCCTCATCAACCCCCCCTATAAACCTCATAGCCTACGTAACTATAGGTGGCACATTCCTCCATCCCCCCAGTATTATTCCCCTTCATTCTTTGTCTGTTCTAATATGCAGGGATCAGATGGATGCAACCAAGGGCCTGAGTGAGTATAACGATTTATGTGATATAAGTGATATAAATTCCTCATCTGACTTGGGCTCGGACAGCTATGGATCTGAATCCGATTCAGATGTGGGGGGAAATGATAGGAACAAGTGTGATACGATTCTTAAATTACTTCAAAAAATGAGAAAAAAAACAAGCATAGTTCCATAGCCAGGAAAAGCGAGGCTACAACAGGGGCAAAGGTAAATAACTCCTTAAAGGGAGCTAGCAAACAAATAGAGGAGGTGGGGGAAATTGCAAAATTGTCAGAGAGGTCAGGTATCCCCTGCGAATTGGATCCATTATGGGAATTTGAAACAAAAAACTATAAGAAAAGCCAGGTTCGGCAGGTACATAGATGTGTTCCAATTAACCAAGGAGGCAGTAAAAGATAAAGATAAAAAACACGATAGATTGCAAAGAAAAAATGATGCCCCCAGGAGGGACATTGTACAATGGATGAAGGGTTTTCTTATATACGCAGCATGCTACTTGAAAGATAGACCCACACAGGGGAAGAGTTTAACTAGATATATGCATACCATATTGGAGGTATACACAACTTTTGGAGGTCAGGCATGGAGGGATTATGACACTGAATTTAGAAAAAAATTGGGAAAAGCAAGCAACAAATATTTTGGGAGAAAATAACTGGACATGTGGCATAGACTAGTGAAACCGGACGGAAATCATAGGCAGAAGGGGAATTATTATGGTAACAGCTGGGGAAATAACACAATGGAGGAGGGTAATAAAAAGATATGTTGGGCATATAACGACAAAAAATGTGACACACAAAACTGCAATTTTAACCATGCATGCAGATACTGTAAGGGAACTCACCCAGGAGCCGACTGTAATAGAAACACCAGGTGGCCCTTTAGGCCCACCCAAGGCAAGGAAGCCAGCCAGGCCCAAACTAACTATCCCCATTCACATATACACCCGCTCCATATCCCAATAATTGTAAAAATGCTAAGAACATACAAAAACACTAAAAGAGCCACCTTTCTGACAGTCATTTACGAATGGCTTCTGTATACCAACGCAAGCCGAAATTAAAATGGGAAAATCGCGTAACTTAATATCAGCTTACCAATCCCCTGAGGTGGTGAAACAGAAACTTACAAAAGAGGTTAAGTTAGGGAGGGTAGCTGGTCCGTTTAAAAAAACCACCATTAGTCGATATGGTAATTTCACTGGTGGGGATAGTGCCAAAAAAAGAGCAAGGGACATTTAGACTAATTGTAATACTGTCCTCTTAACAGACGAAAGAGCATACTTCTCAATATCCAGTGATGTCCGCAATTGGTATAGATATACCTAAAATTGAATTACAGTAAAATTAAGGTAATTTCGCCCGTGTCATAAGACACTACCCTTAGGTGAATGAGTTATTAAGTAAATCTAATAGTACCTGTGATATTCCAATAGGTATACTTTATTATTTATGAGTCTTACAGGTACTGTTCTTATAGGAAGGGGTTGACCCACCTTCTTTATGGAAAATATATTACCCAATTAGGTAGATTCAAATCACTTAGGGGGCTTGTAAAATACCGTTAGATGTACTTAGGTAAACCACCAACATAGTTAACTAGGATTTGAAATTATTATGATCTGGGTTTATAATATATGGCTATATCTCTATCTTCAAAGTTATCCGCAATTAAAACACATATAATTGGAGGTAAATAGCTACGATATCCAAGCAGTTATGCTTATGTCACAGGGCACTGCCCGCTGATAGTTGTATTTCAGAGTAAAAGTGATAATGCGGGTTTAACCCATCCTATTATTTTTCATAAAGTATTAAGCCAAATGTAGTCGGTTCTGATCTATTATGAAGCTGTTGCTCTGTTTAGGTCAGATGCGGCTAAACCACCAACGTAAATGACTCAGGATACTGTCACATCCAAGGGTTATCAGTAGTTACTGTCAGAATTAAGGTAGGAAAAATCCTATTAGCTGATGCAACAGCCAATAGGATTTTTCCTACCTTAATTCCCATTGGCTGATAGAATTCTATCAGCCAATCAGAATTCAAGTGCCTTGAAGGATGCTCCGCGTCGGATGTCTTGAAGATGGACCCACTCCGCTCCGGATGGATGAAGATAGAAGATGCCGTCTGGATGAAGACTTCTGCCCGTCTGGAGGTCCTCTTCTGCCCGTATAGGATGAAGACTTCTGGCCGTCTGGAGGACCACTTCTGCCCGGTTGGGAGAAGACGTCTCAAGGTAGGGTGATCTTCAAGGGGGTAGTGTTAGGTTTTATTAAGGGGGGATTGGGTGGGTTTTAGAATAGGGTTGGGTGTGTGGGTGGTGGGTTGTAATGTTGGGGGGGGTATTGTATTTTTTTACAGGTAAAAGAGCTGATTACTTTGGGGCAATGCCCAGCAAAAGGCCCTTTTAAGGGCTATTTGTAATTTAGTGTAGGGTATGGATTTTTATTATTTTTTTGGGGGGGGGGTTATTTTATTAGGGGCATTAGATTAGGTGTAATTAGTTTCAAATTCTTGTAATTATTTTATTATTTGCTGTAATTTAGTGTTTGTTTTTTTACATACTTTAGATAATTTTATTTAATTTTATATAATTGTATTTAGTTTAGGTAATTAATTTAATGATAGTGTAGTGTTAGGTGTAATTGTAACTTTGGTTAGGTTTTATTTTACAGGTAAATTTGTATTTATTTTAGCTAGGAAGTTATTAAATAGTTAGTAACTATTTAGTAACTATTCTACCTAGTTAAAATAAATACAAACTTGCCAGTAAAATAAAAATAAATTCTAAAATAGCTACAATGTAACTATTAGTTATATTGTAGCTATCTTAGGGTTTATTTTATAGGTAAGTATTTAGTTTTAAATAGGAATAATTTATTTAATGATAGGATTATTTATTTAGATTAATTTAAATTATATTTAAATTAAGGGGTGTTAGGGTTAGATTTAGGATTGGGGTTAATAAATTTCATATAGTGGCAGCGGTGTAGGGGGGGCAGATTAGGGGTTAATAAATATAATGTAGGTGTCCGTGAGCGGCGGTTTAGGGGTTAAACATTTTATTTAGTTGCGGCGGGGTCCAGGAGCGGCAGTTTAGGGGTTAATACATATAATGTAGGTGGCGGTGGGCTCCGGGAATGGCGGTTTAGGGGTTAATAACTTTATTTAGGTGCGGTGGGTCTGGGAGCGGCGGTATAGGGGGTAAAACAGTATAGTTTAGTGTGGGTGCTTAGTGACAGGGTACCAAGAAAGCTGCGAATAAGCCGAAGAGCAGCAAGATCGATGACTGTTAGTTAACAACAGTCCGCTGCTGATCACTCCGTACTTGGTGCGCGGCTTTTTGACAGCTTTCTTGATAATTTTAGAGAACGTATTCAGGTCCACGGCAGCGATGTTAGGCAAGCGTATTGGTGCCGTTGAATGCAAGAAAGTCGACGGCTTGATAACTAGAGGCCTTTATCTGTATATATCTATACCTATATATAATCATGTGTGTATATATATATATATATAAATATATATATATATACGTATATATATACTGTGTGTGTATATATATATATATATATATATATATATATATATACATACATACATACATACATACATACATACATACATACATACATACATACATACATACATATATATAGACCGACTGGTAGCCTAAGGTCACAGCGCAATTATTAGCTCTTTTTATTTTACCACCCTCATTTAAAGTGTTTTTGTTTTTCACTGTGTTGAAATTTATTTGAGATTTTCAATAAACTCACCCCTTGTTTGAAGCCCGAGTTCGCTGGATTTTTTTGTTTGGAAGTATACATATATATATATTGTACCAAAATACTATCAGATATATAGAAATATATATTTAGGAATAAGTATATATTTATAAATATTTATATTTTCATGTAGGGTTAACGCACATGAGAATATGCGATCGGGTTTGTTAGGATTTTTTTTGTTCCATTGACTTCTATGGAGGAAAAGGTTATTGTGCGTGCAATATTGTAAGTTTGGCTTTTTATGCACGATTAGTGCGTGAGCGAAAACAGTTTACTTTCAACTCATAATACAAGCGCAACTGACACACACAAAACGCTGAGTTGAGTGGGAATGGTAAATAGCGCTCCACTTGTAATCTGCTCTGATGTCTTTTAAACCTAAATTCAAGAGACTACTAGACATGTGCACGGCTAAAAAATTCGGTTCGTTTTCGGTTCGGATCGATTCGGACTTTTCGAATTTAGTTTCGGATCGAATCGGATTCGGCAAAATTTGAATAAATTCGTTTCGGATTTATTCGGATCCGAATAAATTCGTTTCGGATTTATTCGGATTCGGCTGAATTCGGTTCTATTCGGTTCCGAAATTCGGTATGTTTTAGTACACTAAGTCACTAACACCCATAAACTACCTATGAACCACTAAACCGAGGCCCCCCCACATCGCAAACCCTATAATAACATTATTTAACCCCTAATCTGCCGATCGGATATCGCCGCAACCTACATTATAGCTATTAACCCCTAATCTGCTGTCCCTAACACCGCCGACCCCTACATTATAGTTATTAACCCCTAATCTGCCCCCCCAACGTCGCCGCAATCTATCTACAAGTATTAACCCCTAATCTGCCGACCCGATATCGCCGCCGCCTACATTATAGCTATTAACCCCTAATCTGCTGTCCCTAACACCGCCGACCCCTACATTATAGTTATTAACCCCTAATCTGCCCCCCCAACGTCGCCGCAATCTAACTACAAGTATTAACCCCTAATCTGCCGACCCGATATCGCCGCCTACATTATAGCTATTAACCCCTAATCTGCTGTCCCTAACACCGCCGACCCCTATATTATAGTTATTAACCCCTAATCTGCCCCCCCCCAACGTCGCCGCAATCTAACTACAAGTATTAACCCCTAATCTGCCGACCCAATATCGCCGCCGCCTACATTATAGCTATTAACCCCTAATCTGGTGTCCCTAACACCGCCGACCCCTACATTATAGTTATTAACCCCTAATCTGCCCCCCCCAACGTCGCCGCAATCTAACTACAAGTATTAACCCCTAATCTGCCGACCCGATATCGCCGCCTATATTATAGCTATTAACCCCTAATCTGGTGTCCCTAACACCGCCGACCCCTACATTATAGTTATTAACCCCTAATCTGCCCCCCAACGTCGCCGCAATCTAACTACAAGTATTAACCCCTAATCTGCCGACCGCAAATCGCCGCCACTATAATAAATGTATTAACCCCTAAACCGCCGTACTCCCGCCTCGCAAACACTATAATACATTTTATTAACCCCTAATCTGCCCTCCCTAACATCGCCGCCACCTACCTACAATTATTAACCCCTAATCTCCCGCCCCCAATGTCGCCGCTACTATAATAAGGTTATTAACCCCTAAACCTAAGTCTAACCCTAACACTAACACCCCCTAACTTAAATATAATTCAAATAAAACAAAATAAGTTTACTATAGTTAAATAAATGAATCCTATTTAAAACTAAAGACTTACCTGTAAAATAAACCCTAAGATAGCTGCAATATAACTAATAGTTACATTGTAGCTATTTTAGGATTTATTTTTATTTTACAGGTAACTTTGTATTTATTTTAACTAGGTACAATAGTTATTAAATAGTTAATAACTATTTAATAACTACCTAGCTAAAATAAATACAAATTTACCTGTAAAATAAATCCTAACCTAAGTTACAATTACACCTAACACTACACTATCATTAAATTAATTAAATAAATGAATCATATTTAAAACTAAATACTTACCTGTAAAATAAACCCTAATATAGCTGCAATATAACTAATAGTTACATTGTAGCTATTTTAGCATTTATATTTATTTTACAGGCAACTTTGTATTTATTTTAACTAGGTACAATAGCTATTAAATAGTTATTGACTAATTAATAGCTACCTAGTTAAAATAATTACAAAATTACCTGTAAAATAAATCCTAACCTAAGTTACAATTAAACCTAACACTACACTATCATTAAATAAATTAACTACAAGTACCTACAATTATCTACAATTAAATAAACTAAAGTACAAAAAAACCCCACTAAATTACAAAAAAAAACAAACACTAAATTACAAAAAATAAAAAAATATTACAAGAATTTTAAACTAATTACACCTAATCTAATAAAATAACAAAGCCCCCCAAAATAAAAAAATGCCCTACCCTACACTAAATTACAAAAGTTAACAGCTCTATTACCTTACCAGCCCTTAAAAGGGCCTTTTGCTGGGGCATGCCCCAAAGAAAACAGCTCTTTTGCCTGTAAAAAAAAAAACACAATACCACCCCCACATTACAACCCAACACCCACATACCCCTACTCTAACCCAAACCCCCCTTAAATAAACCTAACACTACCCCCCTGAAGATCTCCCTACCTTGAGTCGTGTTCACCAAGCCGGGCCGAAGTCTTCATCTGATGGGGCAGAAGAGGACATCCAGACCGGCAGAAGTCTTTATCCAAGCGGGGCAAGAAGAGGTCTTCCATCCATCAGAAAAGTACAAAAAAACAAACAAACACTAAATTACCAAAAATAATAAAATATTACAATAATTTTAAACTAATTACACCTAATCTAAGCCTCCTACTAGCTATTAATATAGCTACAATATAACTAATAGTCCCAAAGAAAACAGCTCTTTTGCCTGTAAAAAAAAACACAATACCCCCCCCCCACATTACAACCCACCACCCACATACCCCTACTCTGATCGGAACAGCCAATAGAATGTGAGGTCAATCTGATTGGCTGATTGGATCAGCCAATCGGATTGAACTTGAATCTGATTGGCTGATTGAATCAACCAATCAGATTTTTCCTACCTTAATTCCGATTGGCTGATAGAATCCTATCAGCCAATCGGAATTCAAGGGACGCCATCTTGGATGACGTCACTTAAAGGTACAGTCACTTAGTCGTGGGATCAAGAAAGAAGAGGATGCTCTGCGTGGGATGTCTTCAGGATGCTGCCGCTCCGGATGGATAAACAGAGAAGATGCCGCCTGGATCAAGACTTCTGATGGATGGAAGACCTCTTCTTGCCCCGCTTGGATGAAGACTTCTGCCGGTCTGGATGTCCTCTTCTGCCCGATCGGATGAAGACTTCGGCCCGCTGGGTGAAGACACGGTAGAGAGATCTTCAGGGGGGTAGTGTTAGGTTTATTTAAGGGGGGTTTGGGTTAGAGTAGGGGTATGTGGGTGGTGGGTTGTAATGTGGCGGGGGGGTATTGTGTTTTTTTTTACAGGCAAAAGAGCTGTTTTCTTTGGGGCATGCCCCCGCAAAAGGCCCTTTTAAGGGCTGGTAAGGTAATAGAGCTGATTACTTTTGTAATTTAGTATAGGGTAGGGCATTTTTTTATTTTGGGGGGCTTTGTTATTTTATTAGGGGGCTTAGATTAGGTGTAATTAGTTTAAAATTCTTGTAATTTTTTTATTTTTTGTAATTTAGTGTTTGTTTTTTGTACTTTAGTTTAGTTTATTTCATTGTATTTAATTGTAGGTACTTGTAGTTAATTTATTTAATGATAGTGTAGTGTTAGGTTTAATTGTAACTTAGGTTAGGATTTATTTTACAGGTAATTTTGTAATTATTTTAACTAGGTAGCTATTAAATAGTCAATATCTATTTAATAGCTATTGAACCTAGTTAAAATAAATACAAAGTTGCCTGCACAATAAATATAAATGCTAAAATAGCTACAATGTAACTATTAGTTATATTGCAGCTATATTAGGGTTTATTTTACAGGTAAGTCTTTAGTTTTATATAGGATTCATTTATTTAGTTAATTTAATGATAGTGTAGTATTAGGTGTAATTGTAACTTAGGTTATGATTTATTTTACAGGTAAATTTGTATTTATTTTAGCTAGGTAGTTATTAAATAGTTATTAACTATTTAATAACTATTGTACCTAGTTAAAATAAATACAAAGTTGCCTGTAAAATAAATATAAATCCTAAAATAGCTACAATGTAACTATTAGTTATATTGTAGCTATATTAATAGCTAGTAGGGGGCTTAGATTAGGTGTAATTAGTTTAAAATTATTGTAATATTTTATTATTTTTGGTAATTTAGTGTTTGTTTGTATTTTGGTACTTGTATGATGGATGGAAGACCTCTTCTTGCCCCGCTTGGATGAAGACTTCTGCCGGTCTGGATGTCCTCTTCTGCCCCATCGGATGAAGACTTCGGCCCGGCTGGGTGAACACGACTCAAGGTAGGGAGATCTTCAGGGGGGTAGTGTTAGGTTTATTTAAGGGGGGTTTGGGTTAGAGTAGGGGTATGTGGGTGGTGGGTTGTAATGTGGGGGGGGATTGTGTTTTTTTTTTTACAGGCAAAAGAGCTGTTTTCTTTGGGGCATGCCCCGCAAAGGGCCCTGTTCAGGGCTGGTAAGGTAATAGAGCTGTTAACTTTTGTAATTTAGTATAGGGTAGGGCATTTTTTTTTTTGTTTTGGGGGGCTTTGTTATTTTATTAGGGGGCTTAGATTAGGTGTAATTAGTTTAAAATTCTTGTAATATTTTTTTATTTTTTGTAATTTAGTGTTTTTTTTTTTTGTAATTTAGTGGGGTTTTTTTGTACTTTAGTTTATTTAATTGTAGATAATTGTAGGTACTTGTAGTTAATTTATTTAATGATAGTGTAGTGTTAGGTTTAATTGTAACTTAGGTTAGGATTTATTTTACAGGTAATTTTGTAATTATTTTAACTAGGTAGCTATTAATTAGTCAATAACTATTTAATAGCTATTGTACCTGGTTAAAATAAATACAAAGTTGCCTGTAAAATAAAAATAAATCCTAAAATAGCCACAATGTAACTATTAGTTATATTGCAGCTATCTTAGGGTTTATTTTACAGGTAAGTCTTTAGTTTTAAATAGGATTCATTTATTTAACTATAGTAAACTTATTTCGTTTTATTTAAATTATATTTAAGTTAGGGGGTGTTAGTGTTAGGGTTAGACTTAGGTTTAGGGGTTAATAACCTTATTATAGTAGCGGCGACGTTGGGGGCGGGAGATTAGGGGCTAATAATTGTAGGTAGGTGGCGGCGATGTTAGGGAGGGCAGATTAGGGGTTAATAAAATGTATTATAGTGTTTGCGAGGCGGGAGTGCGGCGGTTTAGGGGTTAATACATTTATTATAGTGGCGGCGATTTGCGGTCGGCAGATTAGGGGTTAATACTTGTAGTTAGATTGCGGCGACGTTGGGGGGGCAGATTAGGGGTTAATAACTATAATGTAGGGGTCGGCGGTGTTAGGGACAGCAGATTAGGGGTTAATAGCTATAATGTAGGCGGCGGCGATATCGGGTCGGCAGATTAGGGGTTAATACTTAATACTATAATGTGCCTCTACCCACAGCTGTGGTTATAATTCTTATGCTAATTTTGTGACTGTATACTTAAAATTTTATTAAAGACTCAAATAATATTTCCCATTAGTTTGTTTTACTGCTCCTAATGCAGCAATAGTTTATCACAGAAATAACTCTGACCTCCCACCACCCACCAGTTCCTCTGAGTAGTCCCCTCCAAAGAAGATCAAAAGAGGTCTCATGTGGGTGTTGGATTATTTTTTCTTTATTTGGGAAGGATCTCAATCTTATAATAATTTGAGGAAACTGCTGAATGTTGGAAACCATTTCACAGACATTTGCAACACAATAGTGACCCCAAAAAGTACCTAGACTCATAAAAATTGTACTGATCATTCATTTTAACAGAGAAAGCTAAAGTAATTATACAGCATCTTTATAATCCTGTTAGATTTCCATGTAAATTCTGATTATGACATCACAAACTATCATTGTACACTATGAGGTCAATACTTGAATCGCTGTAGCCTGTGATGTCATAGCTGCCTCTGAATGTTATAAAGACTGTTAGAGCAAATCCCAGTACACTTTACTCCGGTTGTTTACTTGTGAATACTGAGAGAATTATCATGTTTGCTTTAAAGATTGCAGTGCTGCTTTTCTTTATTTATCAATTTGGTGCATGTGACGACTCAGGTAAGGAAGCAATTTAAAGGGACATTATCACCAATTAATTTTCTGTAGATATTATTATGTTGTATCATATGTGTGTACATATATATATATATATATATATATATATATATATATATATATATATATATATATATATATATATATATATATATATATATTATATGGTAGAACTAAGAGTAGCAGGAGACTGAGTTATTTAGGTTAGATAATATTTGCTAGATAGGTTTTTTTGTGTATCTGTATTTGTGGATAAATAAGAACAAGTTATTGTCAGATGATACCATATATAACTTATGTATTGCAATGGTAGTCATGTTATTACTATTTATATCCCTATTACTGATAATAAAAAGTATGGTCTATTTTAAGTGCTTAAATGATTGGCTGCAGTAATAAACAAAAATCACTTTGTAATATTATTCTCCAGTTTCATATGCAGTTTACTTGAAGTTTAAATACATAGTAATTTAGAAGTTGACACCAGTATTTATCCTTTCCAGTGCCAGATGACGTTGGGCCGCACATGCTCCTGCGACTTATTAGTCAGCTATCACCAAAACAGTGTGAGGATCTTCTATTGGATATTACAGAATCACTTGGTCAACGCAGGGAATACGGTAGGTTTATTAACAGAAGGATCAACTGGTTACAGACAAAACTATATAGATTACATTGATAACAATGGCACATTATAGTTTATGCTTTGTGCATTATTTAACAGTCACTAGCACAATAAGAAACACTGCATCAGACATTACTGTAGTGCAGAACTTTCTTCTAAAGTCTAAAGGTGTTTTCTTAAAATGATAATCAGCCCTAGCAAAACTCTATAGAATTCCAGCTTTTATCTTCCTTATAGACTCCCTTTAATACATTTCCTGCCATAGGTTTTTATCATTTTTATCACACTTTTTAGCTCCCTTTGATAAGTGCCCTTGTTTACATACACCCTTATACTAACTACCCAAAAGTAATGGTTATTACTTTTATTATCATGATCATTTTATTACATATTATTATTACTATTATTATACTCTGTTTCTTATTACCCAGCATGCTTCACATGCCTTTAACATAAACACTGAAACACAAAAAATATGTCATTTACATAAACAAATCCAATAAATTAATTGATCTGATTAATACTTTTTTGTATTTCTTTTATTTGCAACAGACAAAGACAAATGTCCTGGCATTCTGATGGAACTCCTTGACCAACTAGGAGACATGTCCTGGGATATATTTTCTGATGCCCTGTATGACGTAACACGTAATGATGTTTCTAAAGGTAAAGTCTATGTTAGACCATTGTTGTTCCTTTGTTTTAAGTATACTTATAGTTTATTATGTTTGTACACATAAGTACTTGCTTCTAGTCTAGCATGGAGAATTTTATACATTGTTGGTACATTTCATACTGGGAAATAGCTGCCTGGAGGAGAAGAGGGGAGCAGTTTTACATATGATTGTACAGAAATGTCCTGCTGATTAAACACTATATAAATAGCCATACTCAGACATTACATGTTCTCATGCCACGTCTTTGGAGATGCAAATCCCTTCAGGGGTTACATTACTATGTATAAAAGATACATCGATGACCTCCTGTTCGTTTGGACAGGGGGTCCATCTAGATTAAAGGAGTTTGTTCAATTTCTCAACTGCAATGATGCTAATTTACAGTTTACATATGAGAGTAATAAAGAATCTATACCCTACTTAGACCTCCTATTGATTGGAAAAACAGACACTCAGCGGATAAAGACAACTTTATATCGCAAACCAATTGCGGCGAATGCCATATTACATGGCCAAAGCAATCATCCAAAACATATGGGTTTTGGAATAGCCAAAGGGCAATTCATAAGGTTAAAACGTAATTGTACTGACAATGAAGTCTTTATCACAGAGAGCTTGAAAATGAGAAAAGATCTCCTAGAGAGAGGCTATCACATAAAAACAATAGATCGAGCTCTCCTAGAAGTAACCAGATTAGATAGAGAAACCCTCCTCCTCGATAACAAAACCCTAAGGAATAAACAACGTTTTGATAATTCCAGACCTACATTCATAACCACATATAGTGCACAATTTAATGCAATATGTGATATTGTGAAAAAGCATCTCCCAATTTTGACTGCTGAGGACAGCCTCAAAGACCTTGTGCAGAAGGGATGCAACTTTGTCTCGCGTAGAGGCTATACGATAGGTAATGCAGTTTCTCCTAGTCTACTTAGAAATACACAGACAAGAAGCAATAGCTGGTTAAATGTAAAAGGGCACTATAGGTGTCACTACAGCAATTGCATTGCTTGTGGATTCACAAAAGTTACTAAGAATTTTCAATCATACACCACACAGAAGGTCTATGAGTTGGATACGTATACTAACTGTCGCTCTGTCTTCGTAATCTATCTTATAGATTGCGTGGAATGTAAAAAACAATACATTGGGTGCACCTCTAGAGAGTGTAGAAATAGGATCAGGGAGCATCTCAAGAATATTGAGCATGGTATCGAATGTTCTGACCTTGCCAGACATTTTATACATGTCCACAACAAAGTGGTTAATAGTCTGAAATGGCAAATTATTGACCATATCAAACCTGCCATACGTGGTGGAGATAGAGTAACTAAACTTTCTTACAAAGAGGCTTTCTGGATTTTCAAAATGAAAACTAGGATTCCAGATGGTTTTAACATAGTGGGCGATGTCATTAATTTTTGGAGACATTAATAGATAGGTTTCATGATTATGATCCCAGGAAGTCCATTATGTAGTTAAATGTGATAATCTATACTAAAAAGAAGTTACATCATGTATTTAAGATGGGTACACAGAAGTTTAGTTTAGATTGGTTAGTATATATTCTTTATCTCTATGTATTAATAGAGTAAACTTCGATCTTTACCAATTTATTCTAGGTACACTATTATTAGAATTAGCACACCTTGCTCTGAACCATATATACAAAGAGATTTATACACATTATTCGGTGCATCTCCTCATTATCTTTTGCAACGCTCTCTCTATTGTACTTCATCAATAAGTTCTCTTAGGTATACAATGTATGTAATACTGTTATTGGGGTAATTAATAATATGATGCACTCACTACCAATTATTTTATTTAAATTTTTTTTTAAAATACATGGTTATTGTTATTGTTAAGGCATTAGCATATCAGTTCATAAATATTTTTTCGCATGGAGGCTCTACATTAAATAGAGGCAGATCCCATTTATATAAATCTTTAACTAGATGTTTATGGTAGAATATGCTACTCAAATTATATGTATAAGTTTAGCCCAGGCGTTTATAAATTGTTGAGATCTGTATATTTCTTTATATGCTATATTGACATTTAAAGTATTAACGTTGCAATCTCCCCCAATGAAATGCATATTATTTCTAGTCTGTCTTTATTTCAGTATGGCGATATCTTAGGTCTGTCCCTTTAATAATTAGTACCTGGAGCTCTCACACCTGATGACAAGGGTGTGTTTAAATAGACATGCTGGTGTGGAGTAAATTATGTCCATGAATAAGGCGAATATCTGCTGAAACGCGTAGGACGATTCCTTTATTTGTTCCAGGTTGTTGGGACAATTTGTATGTTTTACCTTTTTTACATATGTTTTTGTGCACGGTTTTCCAAATAAATCTTTGAATGATTATACGCCTGGGAGGTTTGCTGGATTTCTTTTCTGATGTTATTATATACAGCACTAGTATGTTAGGTCTGCACATACAACACTAGTAGCTCAGGTCTGTACATACAGCACTAGTAGGTTAGGTCTTTACATACAGCGCTAGTAGGTGAGGTCTGTACATACAGCACTAGTAGGTCAGGTCTGTACATACAGCACTAGTAGATCACATCTGTACATATAGTACTAGTAGGTCAGGTCTGTACATACAACACTAGTAGCTCAGGTCTGTATATACATCACTAGTAGCTCAGGTCTGTACATACAGCACTAGTAGCTCAGGTCTGTACATTCAGCACTAGTAGGTCAGGTCTGTACATACAGAACTAGTAGGTCATGTCTGTACATACAGCACTAGTAGGTCAGGTCTGTAAATACAGCACTAGTAGGTCAGGTCTGTACATACAGCACTAGTATGTTAGGTCTGTACATACAGCACTAGTAGCTCAGGTCTGTACATACGGCACTAGTAGGTTAGGTCTGTACATACAGCACTAGTAGGTCAGGTCTGTACATACAGCACTAGTAGGTCAGGTCTGTACATACAGCACTAGTAGGTCAGGTCTGTACATACAGTTCCAGTAGGTCAGGTCTGTTCATACAACACTAGTAGGTCAGGTCTGTACATACAGCACTAGTAGGTTAGGTCTGTACATACAGCACTAGTAAGTTAGGTCTGTACATACAGCACTAGTAGGTTAGGTCTGTACATACCGCACTAGTAGGTTAGGTCTGTACATACAGCACTAGTAGGTCAGGTCTGTACATACAGCACTAGTAGATAACGTCTGTACATAGAGTACTAGTAGGTCAGGTCTGTGCATACAGCACTAGTAGGTCAGGTCTGTACATACAGCACTAGTAGGTCAGATCTGTACATACAATACTAGTAGGTCAGTTCTCTACATACAGCACTAGTAGGTCAGGTCTGTACATACAGCACTAGTAGGTCAGGTCTGTACATACAGCACTAGTAGGTCAGGTCTGTACATACAGCACTAGTAGGTCAGGTCTGTACATACAGCACTAGTAGATCAGGTCTGTACATTGAGTACTAGTAGGTCAGGTCTTTACATACAGCACTAGTAGGTTAGGTCTGTACATACAGCACTACTAGGTTAGGTCTGTACATACAGCACTAGTAGGTTAGGTCTGTAAATACAGAACTAGTAGGTTAGGTCTGTACATACAGCACTAGTAGGTTAGGTCTGTACATACAGAACTAGTAGGTTAGGTCTGTGCATACAGCACTAGTAGGTCAGGTCTGTACATACAGAACTAGTAGGTTAGGTCTGTGCATACAGCACTAGTAGGTCAGGTCTATACATACAGCACTATACAACACTAGTGGGTCATTGCTGATTAAATGTATCCTATTTAGTTTTACAATATGTAATGATAATAAAACATGGGTCATCTCTTATTGTATAGTTTAACCAACATGCTGTCTCTTTACTCAACAGCTCTTGGAAAGTCCTTCAATAAGGGCAAGGCCTCGCTGATGACGAATGATGCCAAAGGCTATGCTGAAGGCTATCGTAGGCGAAAGAGAGGGCTCAAGAACTTCATAATACCAAAAGGTGCAAGACTGGAGACATCTGGAGCTAGAGTCAACAAGAGAGACTGTAAGTGTCTTTAACAAAGTTACGTTGCTTTAAGAAACATAATACTGCATAGTGGGTGATCTATTGCAGGTTAAATAGTTATAGCCTATTTAATATTTTTGTACATAAACACAGGCTGGATTCTTATACATTTATAAGCGACTATTTCCATGTTGCATTTGTTTCAGTTAAAGAAAAAAAATGATAGCTCAAAACAACTTTCCTATAAATGTTGCCAAACAAGGTTTGACATTTAAAAGTTTCCTTTTTTTTTATATTAAATTGATGTAAAATTGATGTGTCCAGCCCTTACAGAGACAAACGATTCTATTCTTAGTAAATGGTGTGCTCTGTTAGATTTGACTAATCTTTACAATTAATTAGTTTAATGGTTTAACTTTAAAAGGATAAAATCAGCAATGTAATGGTAACTGAACATATATTAGCTCAGTTATAATAAGACATAACTTTTGTTACTGTTCCCTGAGCTGTGTAGAACATCATCGTTCAGTTTGCTTTCTGTTTTCTAATTTTGAATATACTTTACCTTTGAGATCTGCATATTATCTGCTTTATCCAAATTCAATTTTTTTTTAATTTGCAGTGAACAGCCTTGCAGACGAGGATTTGATTGTTGAGAGAGAACAGCCACCATATAGCCGTCCCCTTACTGCATGGCGCCACCGATTGATCTATTGGATGATCTTTGGGTTCTTCGGAGCTGCTGTACTAATTGCTGTTATCATCTTGGTCATCGTTAGAAGCAGTGATGATGAAGAGACAGATGAAGAAGAACATTCTGTTTTGTCTGTTTGACCAGCTTACAAATAAAAAATGCAGTCGATCAAATCACTTTATAATTATACAATACATTTGAATCTTTTACACCACTACTGTCCTATACTGTTTTATATTTTAACATACACTGGTTTATGGAAGATTAATAATATCTCTGGGAGAGGTAGTTAGGAATCGGGGAACACCTATCAGACCAGATTAAGCACCATATTATTTTTCTAGTTACTTATTGTTATACATTGCTCCTATGTTGCTGAGAGACAGGAATACATAAGTGCTACGGAAAGAGAAATGGTGGTGTAAATCCGACATGATTTAGCTTGAGTGGAGACAGGAATCAGTGTTTTTTGGAGAGAAATCAATGGTGTGGGAGGAATATAAATCAACTATTCCTAATGTGGGAGGGATATTAGTGAGTTGGTGTGGGTAGGATAGGAATCATCTGGTGGTTTTAGGGAGATTGAAATGCAGAGACTAAAATTATTTAGTGACACAGAGAGTGAAATAATTTGGTAAGTCGGAAAGAAATCAGTGTTTTTGGGGTTACTAAATTAGATTGTGATATGGGTCCATATTTTGTAAGGGATATAAAAAGTATTATTGTCCAAATTAAATATGTAATGTTATCACATGCATAACACTTTTAGGATAACTGTTGGCCATCACTAATATTTGGTACAGCTTTTGGCCAGCACTAATATTTGGTATAACTGTTGTTCGGCGCTAATATTTGGTATAACTGTTGGCCAGCATTAATATTTGGTATAACTGTTGGCCAGCATTAATATTTGGTATAACTGTTGTTTGGCACTAATATTTGGTATAACTGTTGTTTGGCAGTCTGCACTAATATTTGGTATAATTGCTGGTTGATGCTAATATTTTTTATAACTGTTGGCCAGCACTAATATTTGGTACAACATTTGGCCAGCACTAATATTTATTATAACTGTTGTTCGGCGCTAATATTTGGTATAACTGTTGGTCAGCACTAATATTTGGTATAACTGTTATTCGGCAGTCGGCACTAATATTTGGTTTAACTGCTGTTCGGCACTAATATTTGGTATAACTGTTGGCTAGCGCTAATATTTGGTAAAACTGTTGGCCAGCACTAATATTTGGTATTACTGCTGTCAGCACTAACATTTGGTATAACTGTTGGCCAGGACAAATATTTGCTACAACTTTTTGGTATAGCTGTTGTCCGGCACTAATATTTTGTATAACTGTTATTCGACAGTTGGTACTAATATTTGGTATAACTGCTGTTCGGCACTAATATTTGGTATAACTGTTGGCCAGCGCTAATATTTGGTACAACTGTTGGGCAGCACTAATATTTGGTATAACTGCTGTTCGGAACTAATATTTGGTATAACTGTTGGCCAGGACTAATATTTGGTATAACTGTTGTTCGGCAGTCGGCACTAAAATTTGGTACAACTGCTGTTCAGCACTAATATTTGGTATAACTGTTGGCCAGCACTAATATTTGGTATAACTTTTGTTCGGCACTAATATTTGTTATAACTGTTGGCTAGCACTAATATTTGGTACAACTGTTGGACAGCACTAATATTTGGTATAACTGTTGTCCTTCACTAATGATTGGTATAACTGTTGTTCGGCACTAATATTTGGTATAACTGTTGGCAAGGACTAATATTTGGTATAACTGTTGGCCAGCACTAATATTTGGTACAACTGTTGGACAGCACTAATATTTGGTATAACTGTTGACCTTCACTAATATTTGGTATAACTGTTGTTCGGCACTAATATTTGGTATAACTGTTGGCCAGCACTAATATTTGGTATAACTGTTGGCCAGGACTAAAATTTGGTACAACTGCTGTTCGGCACTAATATTTGATATAATTGTTGGCCAGCACTAATATTTGGTATAACTTTTGGCCAGGACTAATATTTGGTATAACTTTTGGCCAGCACTAATATTAAGGGGTCTACTGTATGTATTTTGCTGTGTGTATGATGGTTTATTAATATTTCCACCTTATAGATGTCCTGCAACTAATCTATTTGATACTAAAGTCAAGAGCATGTTCAAGATTAATTGAGCCTCACTTCACCTATTTTTCTGAGCATATTGTTAGTGGGCGTTCCTGCTGTTAAAGGGATAGTGTACACTAATATTTTCTCCCCTTTAATGTTTATTTAATTCTCCTCCTACTGGAGTGTATTAAATTGTTTACAGATGGCTTCTTCTCCTTTATTTTCTCATTTGAAATAGCTGATTTTGTCTATTGTTTCTCCACCCATACTGAACATTTCTAAACTTAAATTCTGGTTATACAAAAAACATGTAAACTAGAACATTTAGACAAAATAATGCTTTAATTTGGTGCTTGTGACAGAGATATACTAAAATGTTCATTTTCCATTGTTCTCTCTAAGGGCCCGATGAGCTAACGGTCTCTTGGCTGCCAATATTCTTAAAGGGACATTACCCACTAAATAAATGCATTTAAGAAAAGATTAGTCTGAGAATAACATGTAGATGTATTTTTTTAAAGTTTAATTCGCTGTTTAAATAGACAAAATAAGGGTAAAGATTTAGGGGCCAATTGAAGAATCAGTCAATGCTTCTTATTCCGCGTGAGACTTCAGGCTCGGCAGAAATATAAGTTAAGAAGCAGCGGTCATAAGACCGCTGCTCCTTAACTTATCTACCACTTCTGAGGTGGCAGACTGCAATCATCCCGATCGGACATGATCGGAATGATTGACACCCCCTGCTAGCGGCCGATTAGCCACGAATCTGCAGGGAGTGGCATTGCACAAGCATTTCACTAGAAATTCTTGTGCAATGTTAAATTCAGACCGCGTATGCTGTCGGCATTTAGTGATGTCGGGCTGACATGATCCGCTACAACGGATCATGTCCACCCGACAGTTAATAAATCAAGTATCTATCAAACAATGGGAGCTGCCATGTTGTAACTTAGGTAACCTTCTCTTTTGTGACCAATTAGAGACAGTTATAAATAGGTCACTAGGGTGTGCAGCCAATAGCTCTGTGTGGAATATAACAGTGTTCTGCACTTCCATTTCTAACAGGAAATGAAAAGCTCACAATTTCAGAATGGAATTACAGGAAAAGGGGGCAAAATATATAATGAAAATATATGACAGAGGATTTCTTTTATATATATATATACCATTTATCATTTTATATTACTATCTCAAAGTGTTTAATGTCCCTTTAAATAATACTTGCCAGTCCTATTTCTCTGGTGTAATGATCTAAAGCCACTTTTTTACCATGGAAACAGAGTGTCTCACAAAAGGGTGTATATTGTATTTTCGTACGGAAAGGAGATACAAACATTACAAAAGTGTACAATTAAATTTGTATTTTAAAATATTACAAAATGAATAATTGAACCATTCACACAAAAGTGCACAGGAAAAAAAATGTATTGTTAAGGTGCAACATAAATCGTAACAAAATTCTTCACCAAAAATCGTTTGTTAGTTTTTAAAACCTAAGATTTGTATGTAAATAACACAGGAATAAATTGTATTAAATATGCACAGCGTAAATAATAATTTAAGTAAACTGGATGCACAAAAATCACTTAGAAATTCATACTTAAAAGGACAATCAAGTCAAAATTAAACTTTCATGATTCTGATAGAGCAGCAATTTTAAACAACTTTCCCATTTACTTCCATTAACAAAATGTGCACAGTCTTTTTATATTTACCCTTCAAGTCACCAGCTCCTACTGAGCATGTGCAAGAATTCACAGAATTGCATTTGTGATTGGCTGATGGATGTCATATGATACAGGAGGAGTGAAAATAGACATAACTATAACATTTGTTAGAAAAAATCTACTGTTCATTTGAGGTTCAGAATAAATTCTATTGCATTGTCTTTTTATTATGTATTTGTTATGCAAATCTACTGTATTTACTGGTCCTTTAAAAGTACAGAAACAATTGTTGTTTTTTGGTAAAATTGGCTGAACATGGGCGTATATGAAAAGGTTTCTCTAATCCCTGCATAATTCTGTAAAGATTTTTGCACTACAGATGTTTCTCGCAAATTAAAAGTTAGCAAACATTTATCAAAATACTCAAAATGCCTATAACCCTAATAGAAAACCACATGCATATGAAAAAATAGGTGATTGTACAATGCTATATGCAGAAAGCAGTGTAATGTGATTTATATTAGCAACCAATCAAATTAGCCAACATTGAAAATGAAAGATTAATTGCAAAGGATTCTTTTTTTTTCTTTTAATATATAGACCATATATAACAATCCATCACGCTGTATTCGAAAGAAACACAAGAGCAGGAAAAAAATATATATATACTTTTTGTGTTAACAGGCAGATAAACATATTCAGCCAAACTGACAAATTCACAAACTTTGACCTCTAGTTATCAACGTGTCTACCTCAAATACGCTGGAATTCCGCAGTGTATTTGTGGCGAGGCTGATTCGCCTTAGTTATCAAGCCCTAGATACCGGCAAAAGTAGAATTTTGTGACGTTAGCTTCGATCCGCCGGACTCAGTCCGACACAGATCGATTCTTACGTCACTCCAGATGTTCCGAACACAAGTTCGGCACAATCTAACTACTTTTGCTAGTTATAAAAAAACTAGCAGGTACGCTTGGCACTTTTCCAGCCCAGCGTACCTGGTTTTCAAACCGCCGCCAGGGGGCGGATCACATAGGAATCAATGGAGTCTGACCATAGCGAAAGTTCATGTTCGCTGCTGCCCGACATCCCATTGATTCCTATGGGAAATGTCTACACCTAACACTCTAACATGTACCCTGAGTCTAAACACCCCTAATCTGTCCCCCCTACACCGCCGCAACTAAATAAAGTTATTACCCCCTAAACCGCCGCTCCCGGACCCCGCCGCAAGCTATACTAAATATATTAACCCCAAAACCGCCGCTCCCGGTCCCCGCCGCAGCTATAATATATGTATTAACCCCTAAACCGCCGCTCCCGGACCCCGCCGCCACCTACATTATACCTATTAACCCCTATCCTGCCCCACCTATACTGCCGCCCTCTATAATAAAGTTATTAACACCTATCCTGCTGATCCTGGACCTCGCCGCAACTAAATAAATAGTTTAACCCCTAAACCGCCGCTCCCGGACCCCGCCGCAACCTATATTAAACTTATTAACCCCTATCCTGCCCCCCCTACACTGTTGCCACCTATAATAAATTTATTAACCCCTATCCTGCTCCCCCTACACCGTCGCAACCTATAATTAATTTATTAACCCCTATCCTGCCCCCCCCTACGCCGCCACTGAAATAAAATTATTAACCCCTAAACCTAAGTCTAACACTAACCCTAACACCCCCCTAACTTAAATATTAATTAAATAAATCTAAATAATATTTCTCTTATTAACTAAGTTAATCCTATTTAAAACTAAATACTTACCTATAAAATAAACCCTAATATAGCTACAATATAAATAATAATTATATTGTAGCTATCTTACGGCTAGATTTAGAGTTTTGTCGGTAACGACCCGCATAGCTAACGCTGGCTTTTTTCTGGCCACACCTTTAAAATAACTCTGGTATTGAGAGTCCACAGAATGGCTGCGTTAGGCTCCAAAACAGGAGTGTAGAGCATATTTAACGCCACTGCATCTCTCGATACCAGAGTTGCTTACGGAAGCGGCCAGCTTCAAAAACGAGCTTGTGCACGATTCCCCCATAGAAAACAATGGGGCTGTTTGAGCTGAAAAAAAACCTAACCTGCAAAAAAGCCGCGTTCAGCTCAGGGTCGGCTCTAAGGGGGGGCATTGGGGGGCAATGCCCCCCCAAATGGAATGCTGTGCCCCCCAGGGCAAAAGAAGTGATTTAAAAATATATATATATTTTTTTTTTACATTTTAAAAGTGAAAGAACGTCCAGGGTCCCAAATGTCACATCAACCATTTGCAGCCACTGGACCCTGGAGATCCGCCACTGGAGGACCCAGCTAATCTCTTTACTCTCCTCTATTTACAACCAGATAACAAAAAAGTTGCATTTCCCTGCTGGTGCTCTCACAGTTAACCTAGGGCTTGCAATGCCCCTCCTCCTGCTAGCCCACTTACTACAGAGCTGAAGTGAGATGATGACATCATCAGACCTCTGCAGGAAGTGCTGGGAGAAGCTAACAGTCAGTGAGAGGGAAGGCAGAAGTAATTTTGTGAAAACACAGCCGTATAACCAATGAGTGTGTGGGAGTAGTATCCCTTCCCTATTGTGCTTTATATCCTGGCAGCCACAGATAAAGAAGCAAATTGGGAATTCCTTGGTTTCCCCACTGCAGGTCACACAAAACAAGTGTGCATTGTGCCTGCTTTATCTGCAGTGATCAGTGTAAAATGTGTGTCAGATTATAGGTGCTCACATACACACACTTCAAATGTAGCTGTGGGACAATGAGTGAAATAGCCTTATGTTTATTATTTACATGTTTCAAAACATTTCCTATTTGTCCCCAGGGTTGTTTTATTATATATATATATATATATATATATATATATATATATATATATATACAGGGAGTGCAGAATTATTAGGCAAGTTGTATTTTTGAGGATTAATTTTATTATTGAACAACAACCATGTTCTCAATGAACCCAAAAGACTCATTAATATCAAAGCTGAATAGATTTGGAAGTAGTTTTTAGTTTGTTTTTAGTTATAGCTATTTTAGGGGGATATCTGTGTGTGCAGGTGACTATTACTGTGCATAATTATTAGGCAACTTAACAAAAAACAAATATATACCCATTTCAATTATTTATTTTTACCAGTGAAACCAATATAACATCTCAACATTCACAAATATACATTTCTGACATTCAAAAACAAAACAAAAACAAATCAGTGACCAATATAGCCACCTTTCTTTGCAAGGACACTCAAAAGCCTGCCATCCATGGATTCTGTCAGTGTTTTGATCTGTTCACCATCAACATTGCATGCAGCAGCAACCACAGCCTCCCAGACACTGTTCAGAGAGGTGTACTGTTTTCCCTCCTTGTAAATCTCACATTTGATGATGGACCACAGGTTCTCAATGGGGTTCAGATCAGGTGAACAAGGAGGCCATGTCATTAGATTTTCTTCTTTTATACACTTTCTTGCCAGCCACGCTGTGGAGTACTTGGACGCGTGTGATGGAGCATTGTCCTGCATGAAAATCATGTTTTTCTTGAAGGATGCAGACTTCTTCCTGTACCACTGCTTGAAGAAGGTGTCTTCCAGAAACTGGCAGTAGGACTGGGAGTTGAGCTTGACTCCATCCTCAACCCGAAAAGGCCCCACAAGCTCATCTTTGATGATACCAGCCCAAACCAGTACTCCACCTCCACCTTGCTGGCGTCTGAGTCGTACTGGAGCTCTCTGCCCTTTACCAATCCAGCCACGGGCCCATCCATCTGGCCCATCAAGACTCACTCTCATTTCATCAGTCCATAAAACCTTAGAAAAATCAGTCTTGAGATATTTCTTGGCCCAGTCTTGACGTTTCAGCTTGTGTGTCTTGTTCAGTGGTGGTCATCTTTCAGCCTTTCTTACCTTGGCCATGTCTCTGAGTATTGCACACCTTGTGCTTTTGGGCACTCCAGTGATGTTGCAGCTCTGAAATATGGCCAAACTGGTGGCAAGTGGCATCTTGGCAGCTGCACGCTTGACTTTTCTCAGTTCATTTGCAGTTATTTTGCGCCTTGGTTTTTCCACACGCTTCTTGCGACCCTGTTGACTATTTTGAATGAAACGCTTGATTGTTCGATGATCACGCTTCAGAAGCTTTGCAGTTTTAAGAGTGCTGCATCCCTCTGCAAGATATCTCACTATTTTTTACTTTTCTGAGCCTGTCAAGTCTTTTGACCCATTTTGCCAAAGGAAAGGAAGTTGCCTAATAATTATGCACACCTGATATAGGATGTTGATGTCATTAGACCACACCCCTTCTCATTACAGAGATGCACATCACCTAATGTGCTTAATTGGTAGTAGGCTTTCGAGCCTATACAGCTTGGAGTAAGACAACATGCATAAAGAGGATGATGTGGTCAAAATACTCATTTGCCTAATAATTCTGCACTCCCTGTATATATATATATATATATATATATATATATATATATATATATATATATACATACATATATATATATATATATATATATATATACATATACACACACACACACATACATACATACACACAATACACACACTGTGTATATATATATATATATATATATATATATATATATATTGTTTGTGTGAATATATATATATATATATATATATATGTGTGTGTGTGTATATACATATATACTGTGTGTGTATATATATATATATATATATATATATATATATATACTGTGTGTGTATGTATATATATATATATATATATATATATATATATATATATATATATATATATATAATTTGTGTGTATATACATACTGTATATACTGTGTGTGTGCTGGTAAATATTAATAATATCTGTACAAGTAATGTACTGCTTGGCACTCAAACTTATTGTCACGTAAAAGCTTATTTGATCATTAGTAGGGTCATTGGTAGAGCTACACATGCAAAGAGTGTCCACTGGCTGTGTCATATGTGGGAGACATTCCTGAGATATGACAAATGTAACCCCTGCACTGCCATAAATCTGGTAAATGTAACTGCTGCGGCACTGCCAGACATCTTATAAATGTAACCCCTATACTCCTTGAGATATGACACATGTAACCGCTGCACTTCCAGAAATATAAACAAATCTAACTCATGCACAGCCAGAGATCTGATAAATGTAACCCCTGGACTGCCACAGTAGGTCTGCTCTTATTTTGACTCTCATACATGCTTTTTAAATGCGTGCCCCCTCGTGAAAAAAAATGCCCCCCCATTTCATTCGTTCTGGAGCCGGCCCTGGTTCAGCTCCTAACGCAGCCCCATTGTTTGCTATGGGGAAACACTTCCTACGTCTGCACCTAACACTCTAACATGTACCCCGAGTCTAAACACCCCTAACCTTACACTTATTAACCCCTAATCTGCCCCCCACAACGTCGCCACCACCTGCCTACACTTATTAACCCCTAATCTGCCGAGCGGCCGCACCGCTATTATAATAAAGTTATTAACCCCTAATCCGCCTCACTAACCCTATAATAAATAGTATTAACCTCTAATCTGCCCTCCCTAACATCGCCAACACCTAACTTCAAACATTAACCCCTAATCTGTCGACTGGAGCTCACCGCTATTCTAATAAATGTATTAACCCCTAAAGCTAAGTCTAACCCTAACACTAACACACCCCTAACTTAAATATAATTTAAATCTAACGAAATTAATTAACTCTTATTAAATAAATTATTCTTATTTAAAGCTAAATACTTACCTGTAAAATAAATCCTAATATAGCTACAATATAAATTATAATTATATTATAGCTATTTTAGGATTTATATTTATTTTACAGGTAACTTTGTATTTATTTTAACCAGGTACAATAACTATTAAATAGTTAAGAACTATTTAATAGTTACCTAGGTAAAATAATTACAAAATTACCTGTAAAATAAATCATAACCTAAGTTACAATTAAACCTAACACTACACTATCAATAAATTAATTAAATAAAATACCTACAATTACCTACAATTAAACACTACACTATCAATACATTAATTAAATACAATATCTACAAATAAATACAATGAAATAAACGAACTAAAGTACAAAAAATAAAAAAGAACTACGTTACAAAAAAATAAAAAAATATTTACAAACATCAGAAAAATATTACAACAATTTTAAACTAATTACACCTACTCTAAGCCCCCTAATAAAATAACAAAGCCCCCCAAAATAAAAAATGCCCTACCCTATTCTAAATTACAAAAGTTCAAAGCTCTTTTACCTTACCAGCCCTGAACAGGGCCCTTTGTGGGGCATGCCCCAAGAAATTCAGCTCTTTTTCCTGTAAAAAAAACACATACAATACCCCCCCCCAACATTACAACCCACCACCCACATACCCCTAATCTAACCCAAACCCCCCTTAAATAAACCTAACACTACCCCCCTGAAGATCATCCTACCTTGAGTCGTCTTCAGCCAGCCAACCACCGATGGAACCCAAGAGGAGATCCGGAGCGGCAGAAGTCATCATCCAAGGCGCGCTGAAGAAGTCTTCCATCCGATGAAGTCATCATCCAGGCGGCGCTGAAGAAGTCTTCCATCCGAGCGATGTCATCTTCCAAGCGGCGTCTTCAATCTTCTTTTTTCCGGATCCATCTTCATCCCGCCGACGCGGAACATCCTTCTTCCCCGACGGACTAACGACGAATGAAGGCTCCTTTAAGGGACGTCATCCAAGATGGCGTCCCTTCAATTCCGATTGGCTGATAGGATTCTATCAGCCAATCGGAATTAAGGTAGGAAAAATCTGATTGGCTGATTGAATTAGCCAATCAGATTGAAGTTCAATCCGATTGGCTGATCCAATCAGCCAATCAGATTGAGCTTGCATTCTATTGGCTGTTCCTATCAGCCAATAGAATGCAAGCTCAATCTGATTGGCTGATTCAATCAGCCAATCAGATTTTTCCTACCTTAATTCTGATTGGCTGATAGAAATCTTGGATGACGTCCCTTAAAGGAGCCTTCATTCGTCGTTAGTCTGTCGGGGAAGAAGGATGTTCCGCGTCGGCGGGATAAAGATGTATCCGGAAGAAAGAAGATTGAAGACGCCGCTTGGAAGATGACATCGCCCGGATGGAAGACTTCTTCAGCGCCACCTGGATGATGACTTCATCGGATGGAAGACTTCTTCAGCGCGCCTTGGATGATGACTTCTGCTGCTCCGGATCTCCTCTTCGGTTCCATCGGTGGTCGGCTGGCTGAAGACGACTCAAGGTAGGTTGATCTTCAGGGGGTAAGTGTTAGGTTTATTTAAGGGGGGTTTGGGTTAGATTAGGGGTATGTGGGTGGTGGGTTTTAATGTTGGGGGGGTTGTATTTTTCTTTTACAGGCAAAAGAGCAGAATTCTTTGGGGCATGCCTCGCAAAAGGCCCTTTTAAGGGCTGGTAAGGTAAAAGAGCTTTGAACTTTTTAAATGTAGAATAGGGTAGGGCATTTTTTTATTTTGGGGGGCTTTGTTATTTTATTAGGGGGTTTAGATTAGGTGTAAGTAGCTTAAAATTGTTGTAATATTTTTAAATGTTTGTAACTTATTTTTTTTTATTTTTTGTAACTTAGCTTTTTTTATTTTTTGTACTTTAGTTAGTTTATGTAATTGTATTTAATTGTAGTTATTTGTAGTTAATTTATTTAATTAATTTAATGATAGTGTAGTGTTAGGTTTAATTGTAACTTAGGTTAGGATTTATTTTACAGGTAATTTTGTATTTCTTTTAGCTAGGTAGTTATTAAATAGTTAATAACTATTTAATAACTATTCTAACTAGCTAAAATAAATACAAAGTTACCTGTTTATTTTACAGGTAAGTATTTAGTTTTAAATAGAAATAATTTATTAAAGTATTGTGTAGTGTTAGGTGTAATTGTAACTTTCAGTTTTTATTTTACAGGTTAATTTCTCTTTATTTTAACTAGGTAGCTATTAAATAGTTAATAACTATAGTACCTAGTTAAAATAAATTGAAAGTTGCCTGTAAAATTAAAATAAATCCTAAAATAGCTACAATATAATTATTATTTATATCGTAGCTATATTAGGGTTTATTTTAAAGGTAAGTATTTAGTTTTAAATAGGATTAACTTACCGCTAGATTTAGAGTTCTGCGGCCAAAGGGGTGCGTTAGCTACGCGTGCTTTTTTTCTCCCGCACCTTTTAAATACCGCTGGTATTTAGAGTTCACAGAAGGGCTGCGTTAGGCTCCAAAAAGGGAGCGTAGAGCATAATTTAACGCCACTGCAACTCTCAATACCAGGGGTGCTCACGGACGCGGGCAGCTTAAAAAACGTGCTCGTGCACGATTCCCCCATAGGAAACAATGGGCCCGTTTGAGCTGAAGAAAAACCTAACACCTGCAAAAAAGCAGCGTTCAGCTCCTAAAGCAGCCCCATTGTTTCCTATGGGGAAACACTTCCTAAGTCTGCACCTAACACCCTAACATGTACCCCAAGTCTAAACATCCCTAGCCTTACACTTATTAACCCCTAATCTGCCGCCCCCGCTATCGCTGACCCTTGCATATTTTTTTAACCCCTAATCTGCCACTCTGTACGCCGCCGCCACCTACGTTATCCCTATGTACCCCTAATCTGCTGCCCCTAACACCGCCGACCCCTATATTATATTTATTAACCCCTAATCTGCCGCCCCCAACGTCGCTGCCACCTACCTACACTTATTAACCCCTAATCTGCTGACCAGACCTCACCGCTACTATAATAAAGTTATTAACCCCTAATCCGCCTCACTAACCCTATAATAAATAGTATTAACCCCTAATCTGCCCTCCCTAACATCACCGACACCTAACTTCAAGTATTAACCCCTAATCTGCCGACCGGACCTCACCGCTACTCTATTAAATTTATTAACCCCTAAAGCTAAGTCTAACCCTAACACTAACACCCCCCTAAGTTAAATATAATTTTTATCTAACAAAATAAATTAACTCTTATTAAATAAATTAATCCTAATTAAAGCTAAATACTTACCTGTAAAATAAACCCTAATATAGCTACAATATAAATTATAATTATATTATAGCTATTTTAGGATTAATATTTATTTTACAGGCAACTTTTTATTTATTTTAACCAGGTACAATAGCTACCTAGTTAAAATAATTACAAAATTACCTGTAAAATAAATCCTAACCTAAGTTACAATTAAACCTAACACTACACTATCAATAAATTAATGAAATAAAATACCTACAATTATCTACAATTAAACCTAACACTACACTATCAATAAATTAATTACATACAAATAAATACAATTAAATAAACTAACTAAAGTACAAAAAATAAAAAAAGAACTAAGTTACAAAAAATAAAAAAATAATTTACAAACATTAGAAAAAGATTACAACAATTTTAAGCTAATTACACCTACTCTAAGCCCCCTAATAAAATAAAAAAGCCCCCCAAAATAAAAAAATGCCCTACCCTATTCTAAAATACAAATAGAAAAGCTCTTTTACCTTACCAGCCCTTAAAAGGGCCTTTTGCGGGACATGCCCCAAAGAATTCAGCTCTTTTGCCTGTAAAAAAAAACATACAATACCCCCCCCCAACATTGCAACCCACCACCCACATACCCCTAATCTAACCCAAACCCCCCTTAAATAAACCTAAAACTAAGCCCCTGAAGATCTACCTACCTTATCTTCACCACGCCGGGTATCACCGATCCGTCCAGAGGAGCCTCCGAAGTCTTCATCCAAGCCCAAGCGGGGGCTGAAGAAGTCCATCATCGGGCTGAAGAGGTCCATCATCGGGCTGAAGAGGTCCATCAATGGGCTGAAGAGATCCATCATTGGTCTGAAGTCTTGATCCAAGCGGGCGCTGAGGAGGTCCATCATTGGGCTGAAGTCTTCTATCAAGCGGCATCATCAATCTTCTTTCTTCCGGATCCATCTTCATCCCGCCGACGTGGAACATCCATCCTGGCCGACAACTTCCCGACGAATGACGGTTCCTTTAAGGGACGTCATCCAAGATGGCGTCCCTCGAATTCCCATTGGCTGATAGGATTGTATCATCCAATCGGAATTAAGGTAGGAAAATTCTGATTGGCTTATGGAATCAGCCAATCAGATTCAAGTTCAATCCGATTGGCTGATCCAATCAGCCAATCAGATTGAGCATGCATTCTATTGGCTGTTCCGATCAGCCAATAGAATGCGAGCTCAATCTGATTGGCTGATTGGCGGGAAGTTGTCTGCCAGGATGGATGTTCCGCGTCGGCGGGATGAAGATGGATCCGGAAGAAAGAAGAATGATGATGCCGCTTGATAGAAGACTTCAGCCCGATGATGGACCTCTTCAGCACCCGCTTGGATCAAGACTTCAGCCCGATGATGGACCTCTTCAGCCCGATGATGGACCTCTTCAGCCTCGATGATGGACCTCTTCAACCCGCTGATGGACTTCTTCAGCCCCCGTTTGGGCTTGGATGAAGACTTCGGAGGCTCCTCTGGACGGGTCGGTGATACCCGGCGTAGTGAAGATAAGGTAGGGAGATCTTCAGGGGCTTAGTGTTAGGTTTATTTAAGGGGGGTTTGGGTTAGATTAGGGGTATGTGGGTGGTGGGTTGTAATGTTGGGGGGGGTATTGTATGTTTTTTTTTACAGGCAAAAGAGCTGAATTCTTTGGGGCATACCCCGCAAAAGGCCCTTTTAAGGGCTGGTAAGGTAAATAGCTTTTCTATTTGTATTTTAGAATAGGGTAGGGCATTTTTTTTATTTTGGGGGGCTTTTTTATTTTATTAGGGGGCTTAGAGTAGGTGTAATTAGCTTAAAATTGGTGTAATCTTTTTCTAATGTTTGTAAATTATTTTTTTATTTTTTGTAACAGTTCTTTTTTTATTTTTTGTACTTTAGTTAGTTTATTTAATTGTATTTATTTGTAGGTATTTTATGTAATTAATTTATTGATAGTGTAGTGTTAGGTTTAATTGTAGATAATTGTAGGTATTTTATTTCATTAATTTATTGACAGTGTAGTGTTAGGTTTAATTGTAACTTAGGTTAGGATTTATTTTACAGGTAATTTAGTAATTATTTTAACTAGGTAGCTATTAAATAGTTATTAACTATTTAATAGCTATTGTACCTGGTTAAAATAAATAAAAAGTTGCCTGTAAAATAAATATTAATCCTAAAATAGCTATAATATAATTATAATTTATATTGTAGCTATATTAGGGTTTATTTTACAGGTAAGTATTTAGCTTTAATTAGGATTAATTTATTTAATAAGAGTTAATTTATTTTGTTAGATAAAAATTATATTTAACTTAGGGGGGTGTTAGTGTTAGGGTTAGACTTAGCTTTAGGGGTTAATAAATTTAATAGAGTAGCGGTGAGGTCCGGTCGGCAGATTAGGGGTTAATACTTGAAGTTAGGTGTCAGCGGTGTTAGGGAGGGCAGATTAGGGGTTAATACTATTTATTATAGGGTTATTGAGGCGGAAGTGAGGCGGATTAGGGGTTAATAACTTTATTATAGTAGCGGTGAGGTCCGGTCAGCAGATTAGGGGTTAATAATTGTAGGTAGGTGGCGGCGACATTGGGGGGGGGGACAGATTAGGTGTTAATAAATATAATATAGGGGTCGGCGATGTTAGGGGCAGCAGATTAGGGGTACATAGGGATAATGTAGGTGGCGGCGATGTGGGGGGGCCTCGGTTTAGGGGTACATAGGTAGTTTATGGGTGTTAGTGTACTTTAGAGCACAGTAGTTAAGAGCTTTATGAACCTGCGTTAGCCCAGAAAGCTCTTAACTACTGGCTTTTTGCTGCGGCTGGAGTCTTGTCTAACGCTCACTTCAGCCAAGACTCTAAATACCAGCGTTAGAAAGATCCCATTGAAAAGATAGGATACGCAAATGGCGTAGGGAGATCTGCGGTATGGAAAAGTCGCGGCTGCAAAGTGAGCGTTAGACCCTTTCCTGACTGACTCTAAATACCAGCGGTAGCCCAAAACCAGCGTTAGGAGCCCCTAACGCTGGTTTTGACGGCTAACACAGAACTCTAAATCTAGCGGTTAGTTAATAAGAGAAATATTATTTAGATTTATTTAATTAATATTTAAGTTGGGGGTGTTAGGGTTAGTGTTAGACTTAGGTTTAAGGGTTAATAATTTTATTACAGTGGCGGGGGTGTAGGGGGGGCAGGATAGGGGTTAATACATTTATTATAGGTGGCGACGGGTAGGGGGGGCAGGATAGGGGTTAATAAGTTTAATATACAGGTTGCGGCGGGGTCCGGGAGCGGCGGTTTAGGGGTTAAACTATTTATTTAGTTGCGGCGAGGTCCGGGATCAGCAGGATAGGGGTTAATAACTTTATTATAGAGGGCGGCGGTATAGGGGGGCAGGATAGGGGTTAATAAGTTTAATATAGGTTGCGGCGGGGTCCGGGAGCGGCGGTTTAGGGGTTAAACTATTTATTTAGTTGTGTCGAGGTCCGGCATCAGCAGGATAGGGGTTAATAACTTTATTATAGGTGGCGGCGGTATGGGGGGGCAGGATAGGGGTTAATAGGTATAATGTAGGTGGCGGCGGTGTCCGGGAGCGGCGGTTTAGGGGTTAATACATTTATAAGAGTTGCGGCGGGGTCTAGGAGCGGCGGTTTAGGGGTTAATAACTTTATTAAGTTGCGGGGGGCTCCGGGGGCGCCTGTATAGGGGGTAGAACAGTGTAGTTAGTGTAGTGTAGTGTGGGTGCTTAGTGACAGGCTAGCAATAAAGCTGTCAAAAAGCCGAAGAGCAGCGAGATCGGATGAGTGATAACTATCACAGTCCACTGCTCATCGCCCCGTACTTGGTGCGCGGCTTTTTGACAGCTTTTTTGATAACTTAGGTGAAATTTTGCAGGTCCGCGGCGGCGATGGTAGGCGAGCTTAGGCGGGCGTATTGGGCCGGCGAAGGCAGGTAAGTAGACACGTTGATAACTAACCCCCAATGAGTCTGTGATTAATATTTATCGGTCAGGAAACCATTCCATATCCTTTTTGTATAGGAGTATTATCTCCCTTGAAGCTAAAAGTAAAGTTGAAACACTGTATGTTAAGTGGAGTAGAGAGCTTAGAAGTTTAAGCTTGGAAGACTTTAAAAGAAGTATGACACTGATTTCCAAGTACTCTCAGGAAATCGCTTTTAGAGAAGCACATATTAAGTTACTGAATAGAGCCTACTTGACCCTTCTCTCTATGTCAAAGTGGAACAACTCTAGAGATGCTAATTGTATAAGATGTAGCTCTCCTGAAGCGGATCTGATTCATGTCTTTTACTCTTGCCCTATAATTCATCAATATTGGTCCAAAATAGAATATTGGATAAATAAATTTTTACCAAATAAAATCTACTTAAAGATAGAACAGGTTATATTTTTGGCACAGGACAGAGAAATGCAGAATAAACATTTAGTGAACACAGCAATTTTGGTTGCTAGACAACTAATCTTAAGAAATTGGAAAGCGAAGAAAGCCCCAAGTATAGCCTCCTTTGTCAAAAATATGTCCCTACAATTAGCCTATGATATGAAAAATCCACAGATCTTCCTAGATAATATCTTGAAAAGATGGATGACAAATTGGGAGAAGTTTCTATTCTCTCATCCATGTGATGTACAAAGGCAAATTGTAGCACCATTGTGGGATGCCCAAGCCTTTCAACACTTAACATTGTTGAGTGAATACCAACATCTAGCAAAATGGTAGTCTAGAGGTGGGGAAAGGGTGGTGGGAGAGAGAAGGAATGTAATTCTTTTTTTTTTTCTCCCTGTGGTTGTGGTTGTTGTTTTTGTTTTTGTTATCTGTCTGTTTGCTGTTATGTATGAGTATTTTTTAGGTAAAGTAATAGAAAATGATCCAAAAGTGTAAGGTTGAGTATATAGGGAGGATTAGTGTGTTTAATTTGGTCCAACTGAGAGGATAAAGGGAGGTCAAGGAGCCCCTGCTGTGACAAGTCCCTCTTGAGAGCACAATCTAGGGTTGAGCGACTACAAAAGGTCAGTGTTGAAGGAACTTGATTAGCTCCAAGAGGACCAGTTGGTTTCTACTTTCTAGAGTGCCCCCCCTATTGTTATAAAGGTATAGGTCTTGTTTCAGGTATACACCCTGCGAGGTGAAAGGTAAGCCCAATTGAGAGGCGATTTATAGGTCATGGTCTCATCTCACTTCTCCTATACATCAAACTTCATGCGAGATTAATCATAAGATGTAATTAAGGTTTACAGGAATGTTACACCGTGCGAGGTGAAATGTAAGCCTTACTAAAAGGCGTGTATTTTTTATTTACTTTTGGATTTTCAATAAAAATTATGGGGAAAAAAAACATTAAACAAAACATAACATATAAGGAAAAGGAAACATTAAAGAAACTATCCCAAAATAAGGAGTTGGTAATATGTGCCACTGATAAGGGAGGCTCAGTTGTTGTTCAGAATAGGAGCGATTTCATTAAGGAAGCTTTGAGGCAGTTAACAAACACACATGACTATAGAATACTAAGTTCAGACCCCACCAGCATTTTCAACAAAAAATTGAGAGATTTAGTTGATGATGGTGTAGAACAAGGCTTTATTGATCAAAGCACTAGTGAGTATCTAATAGTCGCCCCCCCCCCCAAAGATACCAATATTCAATCACCTTCCTAAGGTACATAAGAGCACAGAAAATGTGGTAGGAAGGCCAATAGTTAGTGGTATAGGGTCTTTTTCAGAACATATGTCTGAATGGCTAGATACGATCTTACAGCCGATGGTATTGGACCTTTGGAGTCATGTGAAAGATACAAAACATATTTTACAGTTGATATCGGACATAACTATATGAACAAGTTTTATAGCAGGGATCCCAAATTTTGTAAGTTTGTGGTAAATGTTACAGATTTTCTCCTTCAACACAATTATTTCTCATTTGAGGGGGTTTTCTATCTCCAGGTATGTGGGACCGCCATGGGGGCACACTTTGCTCCCTCATATGCCAACCTTTTTTTAGGTTGGTGGGAGCGGGACCACATATTTGGAGATGAGAACCCCTACAGAGAGAATATTATAATGTACAAGAGATTTATAGATGATCTTCTATTTATCTGGCAAGGTGATCATGTGAGTTTAGAAGAGTTCACTAAAAGTTTAAACCTAAACAATATAGGTTTGAGATTTACCTCTGAACATCATAACAATAGTATCAATTATCTTGACTTAACTCTGAGTGGAGAAAATGGTAAAAACATACAGTCCACAGTATATAGAAAGCCAATATCTGGCAACATTTTATTACATGCAACAAGTTGCCACCCTAGGAGCACCTTTAAAGGTATAGCAAAAGGACAATATACACGCTTAAAGGGACATAATACTCATATGCTAAATCACTTGAAACTGATGCAGTATAACTGTAAAAAGCTGACAGGAAAATATCACCTGAGCATCTCTATGTAAAAAAGGAAGATATTTTACCTCACAATTTCCTCAGCTCAGCAGAGTAAGTTCTGTGTAAAAAGTTATACTCTGCTGCTCCCAGCTGCAGGTAAAAAAAAATAAAAAAAAAATGAAGAAATGAACAGCAGCCAATCAGCATCAGCAGTGCTGAGGTCATAAACTCTTTTACTGTGATCTCATGAGATTTGACTTAACTCTCATGAGATTTCATAGTAAGCTTCCTTTAACCTGAATAGGGAAATAACATGAGAGTGCACGAGGCCCATCCCCTAAGCTGTCCCAGAACAGACATACTAATATGCTGCTTAGAAATCCTTTACAATGGGATGTGGCTACTTAGGAACTTTTGAGGTAAAATATCTTTCTTTTTTTCATAGAGATGTTCAGGTGATATTTTCTAGTCAGCTTTTTACAGCTATGCTGAATCACTTTCAAGTGTTTAAACAATTGGGTATTATGGCCCTTTAAGAAGGAATTGCTCAGATGATAAATGTTATAAAGAACAAGCAAATTTATTAACAGAAAGATTGGAACAAAGGGGTTACCAAAAATCAGTAATAGAATCAGCTGAATTATCGGTTATGAAGTTGAACCGTAAGGATTTACTGGAAAGAGAATCCAAAACAGTTAGAAAGACAAGTAAGAGAAAGGAGCCATCTGATGATTTATCGTTTGTTACAACTTACAGCAGCCAATACACTGATATTTGCAACATAATAAGAAAACATCTCCCCATACTGAGAGCAGACGATGGTTTATCCAATTTAAACATAAAAGAATGCAGGTTTGCCTACAAGAAAAATATGAGTATAGGGAATATGGTGTTACCAACAAAATTACCAAGTAAAGAATCTGTACAAGCCTCATCATGGTTAACTACCAGAGGCATGTATAAGTGTCATTTTGCAAATTGTGTAGCTTGTGGAAAAGTAGATACTGGGGTTTCATTTCCACTTATACAGGACAAGAATTTCAAAAACGTATGTGTATGAACTGTAGGTCTACGTACGTGATTTATTTAATAACGTGTAAAGAATGCCACAAACAGTATGTAGGTCTTACGGTGAGGGAGGTCAGATCCAGATTAAGAGAATACTTATCTTCTATTAAATTAGGGACTGCTAGTACCCCATTAGTACAGCACTTTGCCGCAATTCACAATAAAAATTCAAGCAGTTTTATGTGGACTGCTATTGAAAGAATCTTCCAACCAACCGATGGGGGTGATAGAGAGAGGATTTTAGGCCGACAAGAAGTATTTTGGATATTTAAGCTCCAAACTAGGGTCCCAAAAGGTTTTAACTCAGACTTTGACCTTATGAACTATTGGTAAACAAATTAATTGTAGTCAATGGGACCTAGTTGGAGTTTAGACCAAAATATATCTAAAATTTAATACATTCAGATATTGGGATAGGCAAACTCTAAGAAAAGATTTATCTATGTGTTTATACATTGTTAAACAGAAATTTTACCCTGTGATTACAGGTTCGATAGAGCTATCCTTGAATAGAACCTTTAAGCAGAAAACTATCAAGTATTTTGTCATTGATATGTGTTGACAGCTAATGAAAGCAGAGGATAGGGACATACTATAGGCAATTGACATAATAAGGTGTCTGAGGTCATTCATGTAGAAAGGTTGGAATACATACATATACATATATTTTTAAGTGTATGCACATGGTTGTGATCAGGTGTATATTAGCATTCAGCTATATATTTAAACAAAATTATATTCTAGATATGATATGGGCACATTGTTAGTTTAGGCTTTGTTAAGAGATATTCACATATCATAGTATCCCATTTCTTGAATAGAACACATCTGATCACAGTTTCTTAAAACAAGGCTTTCACTAAATAATGGTATATAAGTAATACAATCTAAACTATTGTGAAATGTGTTAGGTATACTTAATGTAAATATTTATGTGTGTGTTTATTTATAAACATTTCAAATGGTTTAAATCTTTATATCCCACAGTCTACAGGGATAAGGAAGAGAAAGGGTTAATTATTGTAAGTTACTTGTCTAATGTGTATCAAGTGTTAATTATTTAACAATTAAGAAGAACCAATTAGAAAGGTCTGTTGCTTTTAAATTTGTACATTTTATTGTAACATGTAGCAGCTTATGAGGACGGCTTCTGAGCCGAAACATGTCAGTTGCTACTTGCTGACCTTTTATTGTTTTTGTACCATGTTTGTGCCTTTGATGAAGATTTTAACATCACGCCAAGGTGTGAATAAAAGAATGACTTTTTAAAACTATCTCACTGCCAGTGCTCCTTTCACTGCTTTGTTAATGTTGCTATTTGTCACACCTGAAGGGCCGTGTTCCTGTCAGTAAGATTGTTTCATTTTATTTTGATATGTGAATGTAATGTTAAGAAAAGAAGGTAGGGTCCCAGTGGGACTCCTCATGGGTTAATATCTCCTGAGGGGGTTATTGAACAGGGGGGCATTAATCATGTTTGTTATATGGTTCTATCTGCTAATGTGTAGCAATAATTCGGCTCATTGCTTTTACGGAACATAATGGCCTTATCTTAATGGCACGATATCTTAAAGTGAAGGTAAAGTTATTCTAATAGAAATGTCTCTTTATTTTCCTTTTCTAAATTACAAGGTAGTCGCTAGGTTTATTTTTTTAAAAAACGTTTATTTAACCATATTTACTAACTTTTATTTTAATGTGCCTTACAATCATAATCCCCTCCCATCCAGCAGTTCCGTGTTTTCAATACATAGACGTATAGAGCGGTCCCACCCGCTCTATACGTCAGAACTACACTCGTGCACATCTATCCTCTGTTAACCGTGCATGCGCACAAAAATGTTTGCTCTCAAAAGCGCATGCGTTAATTACTTGTTACAGTATGCGATGCGGTGGGTGTTTGAAAAACAAATGAAACTCCTAATGCGCATACGCAAAACGAGGACGCGCTCGCTTTGAAGGAGGAGATAGAATCACTCGCGCATGCGCACAATCAAGCATCAGCTTGTGATGTCAATTGACGGCCGCCTAACGGCCAGAAAATCAATTGGCTATATAAACAACGTGATCGTTGTTTATAAAAAAAAATATATAGACGGGTTGTTTTTTGACAAGCGAAATAGCAGCAAATTATACAAGAAAACTAAGGTACTAAATAAAATTCGAAAAAACCATGAATGAACATCATATTAAAATGTAATACTATATCGATTATAACATAGAAGAGAGAGTAAGTTTACCTTCACTTTAAGATTGTGCACCCTTTTTGTGACTGGCACGGTGCACCTCATGACGGGTGCGGTTATGTTGTTTCTCACTTCCGTATGCTGACTGTGTGGTGACAGAGAGAGTCTGCTTGTGGGTTGTCTGGTTCACAGGAGGTGGTGAGTGCTCTAGCCATTTGAGGTGTAAAAAGGGGTGCCAGTTAGTGCTTGTCATTTTTGTAATCCCAAGATTATGGAGGATTCTGATATATTAGACACGGATGTCTCCGATACAGAGAATACGTCTTGTGATGAATATGAAATGGCCCGGGTTATCCATGCCCATCAGTTATGTTCCGATTGCCATTCTAGAGTACTCTCTTCTCCCGAATCAGGGACCTTCGAGTGTGTTGAGCCTTCCACCTCAGAGGTCTCCATGTCCCTTGAGGTGTGTGCCCCAGATCATTTCTTGGCTACGCAAGCAGGTGTCCCTATTGCCTTCACTCCTTCTCCGGAAGGTGGCTTGTTTCCTCCAGAGGTTAGAGCACGCTTCCACATGGCTATTTCTATGGCGCTGGCTCATTTATATTTCCCAAGTTAAATATTTTTAAGATACTGTCCTTGTTCTGTTAACCAGGGCCCGTTGGGTGTGGGATCGCCTGATTCAGTTCAGCCTCCTGTGGAAGCGTTGGCCTCTGAGGCTTTAGGGGCCCCAACCTCTAGGCCAGGGTCTTTCATTAATCTGGTGAGGGATGATTTTGCCTTCCGTTATAGGCTGGTACGTCTTTGTGCCCTTTTAAGACATGTTTTGGCGATGTTGTAGGATTCCAGTCCTAGTGGGCCGAGAAATCCTAGGCCTTAGATGCTGGATGGCAAGATGGATTAGACGTTTGGAGATAAAGCTAATCTCCTTAACGTCTCTGTTTTTCTTTTATGTTTCAGTTCCAGTTCTGAGCTCGGGAATGGGGCCTCTGATTGGCTGGTCCTGTTGGCGTTCCCATTCACCTTGGGCGTTCACTCAAGGTGCTGCCTTCCTTTTATTTTGATCCAGATAGGATGTGTTTGATTTGTTTTTCTTAAGCTCATGTCTGATATACTTCCGTTTTGGGAATGTTCTTCTCTGGAACTGATACTTGTGATTTTGTGCTCATGTGGGCACTTCCACGGAAGTTAACCAGAGTTATGTTTGTCTAGTTCATTTATCGAATCTTCGGGTCGAATTTTCTTGGACATTGGACAGTTCTGGAGTGTCTTTATACCAGGCGGGTACTGGGTAACAGCGCTTTCTGCTGTTACTTGGGTTCATGTCATCCTCGTGGTGCTGATTGAAACCTGTTGAATTCTGACTGTCACTTGGCCTATTGATATGGACTCCGGGCTCGGATCCAATTCGAAGTATGAGGCCTAGTGTGTAGATCCAACGCTTCAGAACGGAGGGTTGTGAGTTCCGGTCTAAGGTCGGCTTTTTCTGGCTATTCGCCTGGGATACGGGTCTGACTTTTCAGACGTCATCATGGTTCTTAAAGATCCCTGGGGACTCGGAACCGTAGTTTCCATTCCTTTGGAGTTTGAAGATGTGAATGACCTCAGTGATCTAGTTTTCCGAGTGGTGAACGATTTCCAGCCTCACTTGAGGTTTCTTCCAGATGTTGACTCTTTAGCATTACTTGCGTTGGCAGAGTCTTCTTCCTTCCCGTCTGGGTTGGGTCATCTGGTCTGGAAGTGCGGACATGTCCTTCTTCCTTTGCTCAGTGTTGCGTTTGCTCTATTAGGTTTATTGCATGGGTTACCCTGCATTCTATGAGGAGCTGCGAGGCTCCAAGCCCTTACCCTGTTAAAGGGGTTTTTGGGAGACCAATCCTTCAAGTATCTCTGGAGACTGTGGTCTCTTTTTTATAGGATCTACACTTGGTCTTACCATGGTCTTTCTACGCTCATGTGTTATCTTTGACCTCATTGCAGATCTAGCCTTTGAGCTTGAAAGTGGAGGTCCGAGGTCGGTTACAGACTGTCGCCCTTCTGGGGTCTGGTAGATGACCATTTATCCTTAATGCTCTGTTAGGGCTTAGTGGAGGGTGGTTTTCCGTCTAGCTCACTGGGATGGCAAGCAGAAGGTCCAGGGTTCACATCCACCTTCAGGTGCTGGTCGTTACCTTTCCAGCGTGTGTAACATGTAGTTAAGCTTGTGTGAGAGGGTTTATCTCGCGATCCAGGTGCACTGGGTGCCGAATTCTTAAACTGGTCAGGAGTTCTTTCAGACTTGGGTTTGAGGCTTTTTGCTAGGTCGTTAAGTCTACAGACTTTAGATGGTGTGCTCCTAATCATAGGAGGCAGCTTAGGGTTCCTCAGGAAGTTAGATTTTTCGTTCAATTCCATTTTTCGAAGACTCTGGCCTAGGACCAGGTCTCTTCCTGGATTGGGCTTGGACAGTTTTCTGTTTAACCTTTGCTTTTGTGTTCCCGCGTGTCCCTTTGAAGGAGACAGGGTTCTGTTTCTCATGGGAGATTCCTATCTGCCTGAGGCTTAGGTTCAAGGTCTCTCTGACGGATCCCTACTGGTCTTCTGGGGCATTTGATGTTCCTTGTAGTGTCCAGGTGTCTTTTCATCTGGGCTGGCAATATTGGCCAAGGAGTCTCGTCTCTATGGTAGGGTGGTTTCCGTTGCTTTAGTTCCCTTTTCTCACCTAGAGTGGGGGATGGGTTCTTGTGTGTTCTCCTTGATTGGAGTTACCTCAGTATCTGTGATGACCTGTGGGTCTTTGTGCTTCTTGCCTTGTAATAGTTTTTTCCCTTCTTGCGTTCTCAGAATCTTGGAATAGGGAGATGTGGAGTAGTGACTGGCTCCACCGTTCCTGAAACAGGGGGCTGTGGGTTTGAACCCATGTAAGGCTCCTGTTATTTGTTGGATTATGATATTTAGATGCTGGGGCTGAGAACTTTCTTCCCTTGGGAAGTGTTCCTCTTTATGGTAGACAACAGTGTAGGGGGTCTCGAACTTGAGCACAGAGTCTGTCCTGACTCACAGTAGTTTTAGTGGCGGTCAGAGTTCTACTTGGGGGTTTTGCTCCTCGTAGATCCATCCTTTTTCTTCCAGAGGTCTGGGACTCTTGTCTTCGGTCTTTGACTAGCCTTTGGGCTCAGACCATTACCCTGGAGGGAAGGTCGGGGATTGGTTACTCTATGCAATGTTGACCATTTTCTTTCTTGAGTCGGTCCCTTCGATGGGAGGACTTTTGATGTCCTCCTCTCTTCTGCCGACGTCTGCTGCTGGAAGGGGAGACTCCTTGGAGCCCGGTATTCTGTCGCGAGCATTGTCAAGATTCTCGGCACTATTCGGTGGTTTGAGTTCTACAAGGGCTGGCTCAGCCTTCCTACCTGGAAGCTGGTCATTGCGAGTTCTTGTTTCAGAGGGCTGGTGTTCTTTTGGAGAGCTCTTTGTTAGCTGCTGGGATAGCTATCCTGTCTCTGCTGTCTATGCTTGCCTAGCCTGAAGGTTTTGACTTGACTATGATGCAACAGGGAACTTGTGGTTTTCTGGAGCACCTTATGTGGTATGGTGCTGTGTCAGGGATTTGAGGGTGGCCCTCAGGTCATCCTTGGGATGTTTTTCCCTGAATATGGACTTTCTTTTCAGGTCGTTGTTCTTCTAGGGAGTTTGTCTCCCTGGGCAATAGTATTGGGACAACCTTGGGTTGTTATAAGTTTGTTTTGAGCCCGTGTGGGATGGTCCTTTGGATCTCTTCTGGGGATCTATTCTCCCTCTCGGGGGCAGATAGAGGTCCTTGTCCTTTAGGCCAGGGGTACTCTTCGTGGGAGTCGAGAGCCACGGGGCTGGCTCCTCGAAGGCTGTTGTGCTCAGCTGACTCTGGGACTGAGTGGTCTCTAGCATGGCTTTGCTGGTTGTGTAACTGATGTTTAGTTGATCTGGGTTTTTTACCTGTGTCGTTTATTATTTTTATAGGGTGTAGGGTAATTTCAGGCTGTGGTTCCTTTCGAAGGGGCCACCTTTTTGTACCCACCCTTTGTTTGCATTCAGTGTCCTCTAGCTTGGGTATTGCTTTCCCAAAAGTAATGAATGAAGCTGTGGACTCTTACCGTTTAAGAAGAAAAACATAAATTATGCTTACCTGATAATTTTCTTTTCTTCTGACGGGAAGAGTCCACAGCTCCCGCCTGCGTTTTGTCTATGAGGCGGCAGTAATTTTTTTGGTTCTTCTGGCACCTTTTTCACCCTGATATTTCTCCTACTGTTCCTTGTTTCCTTGGCAGAATGACTGAGGAATGAGGGAAGTGGGGGAGGTATTTGAAGCCTTTGGCTGGGGTGTCTTTGCCTCCTCCTGTTGGCCAGGTTCTGAATTCCCAAAAGTAATGAATGCAGCTATGGACTCTTCCCGTCAGAAAAAAATGAAAATTATAAGGTAAGCATAATTTATGTTTTCTACAGTTTATAGAAGTATGCAATTATTTATTATACAGTTTATAGAAGTATGCAATTATTATTACAGTTTATAGAAGTATACAATTATTAGTACAGTTTATAGAAGAATACAATTATTAGTACAGTTTATAGAAGTATGCAATTATTAGTACAGTTTATAGAAGAATACAATTATTAGTACCGTTTATAGAAGTATGCAATTATTAGTACAGTTTATAGAGGTATACAATTATTTGTACAGTTTGTAGAAGTAAACAATTATTTCTACAGTTTGATGACAAATTAATATTGAAATTATTGCAATGCAGCTGGAAGATTTTTTTCTTCTTTCTTAACTTCTTTTTTTTTAATATACGTTTTTTAATTAATCATAAAAATTGTATAGGAACAAAAAAGTAAGAAATGCAGGACTGTTAACCTTTTAACGCCGTTATGCTGTTCTATTCCGTCATATTTACACTGGGCTTTAAAGCATTATGACGGAATAGAACGTCATAACAAACTGCTGTCCTGAAGCCTTCTGTGCTTCAAGGACTTGATCGCGGTCTGGAGGGCGTTCCTAGGGTTGTAGGGACGCCCCCCAGATGCAATCCAATAATTGAAATCTCTAGTTTCAATTTGTCTACATCGGAACAGGTGTTCCGATGTAGGCACTTTAACCCTGTCACGAAAGGGTTAAGAGCTAGAATGGAACACAGCAAACAGGACCAGCCATATAAAAGTCAAATTTAAAAAACAAACAGTGGGAAGTCTTAAAAAGCCATAAGAACACTATTTTTAATATATTTGTATTAACCTCTTATTAGCCAGGTTATTTACCAAACAGAACAAACTGGTTCAAATCCACAGATTTCACAAGGCTAGGAGAGAGAAAAAACAAGCCACAGATCTGCAACATAATCCACATCCAAATGTGTCTCTTCCAGCCAAAAACAAAACAAAACACTTTTTGCACAAAAGAGGCCTAAAATGTCCACTTTCCAAATAGCCAGACCAACCAAATTCACCCATTTCATAAGGCTGGTTTCCTGCAAGCTTTCTGTTGTGTAGCACTTTGTTTTATTCTTCCAATTACCTTGGGGTATATCCAGCACATTCAATGCTTGATTATGAATTTATGCAGCAAAATGCCCTCCAGTCAGTGAAAATATTAAACTTTGGTATACTTATATTCAATATCCAGGTTCTGATTCTTACATTTCTGGCTTATGCATCCTTCCATGTGGTTTGTTGTTAGTTTCTTATTGTTTCTGCCCTGGACCTAATTCTTCTTGAAAACTATCCAGGCTCACCACAGAGAGATACTGAGAGTTTTACATCACATTTATTATTTAATCTAAACAATAAATAATATATATTGAATTCATTCAATTCTATCTATCTATCTATCTATCTATCTATCTATCTATCTATCCATAAATAAATACACACACACAAATGGCCAAAAGTATGTGGACACCCATGCTAATTGTTGAGTTTAGTTTCAGCCACATCCATTGCTAAAAGGTGCATAAATCACTTAGCCATGATATCTCCATAGATATACATTGGCAGTACAATGGCTTATACTGCAGAGCTCTGATTTTCAACATGGCACTGTCATAGGATACCACCTTTGCTACAAGCCAGTTTGTGAACTATAAGTGCTATTATTGTGAAATGGAAGCTTCTGGGAGCAACAAAATCCCAGCCACAAAGTGGTAGACTAGACAAACTCACAGAACAGGGCTGCTGAGTGCTGAAGTGTACAGCGCATAAAAATCGCATTTCATTTGTTGCATCACTCACTAAACTGTTCCAAACGGCCTTTATAAGCAACATCAGCACAAGATCTGTGCACTGGGAGCTTCGTGAAATGCATTTCCATGGCTGAGCATCTGTGCACAAGCCTCAACTCCAACATGTGCAATGCCAAACATCGGCTGGGTGGTGCAACTGCAAAGCCACCACTGGACTCTGGAGCAGTGGAAACATGCTCTCTGGTGTCACACTTCATTATCTGGCAGTCTGATAGAAGAATAGTGATGTTGCGAACTTAAAAATTTCGGTTCGCGAACGGCGAACTTGAAACTTATTGTTTGCAAACCGGCGAACCGCGCGAACCACCATTGACTTCAATAGGCAGGCAAACTTTAAAACCCACAAGGACTCTTTTCTGGCCACAATAGTGATGGAAAAGTTGTTTCAAGGGTACTAACACCTGGACTGTGGCATGATGGAGGGGGATCCATGTCAAAACTCCCATGGAAAATTACATTGTTAATGCAGAGTCTGCTTTTAACCCATAAAGGGCCTAAATCACCTAACATTAATAAATTGTTTGCAATAACGTGCTTTAAAACATCAGTTATGATGTCGTATCGATCAGGTAGTGTAAGGGTTACGCCCGCTTCACAGTGACAGACCAAACTCCAAGTGTAACGCACCGCAAACAACCGCAAACAGTCCATTTGGTGCTCTGACAAAATGCAGAAGGACATTTGGCAGTCGGACATTTGGCAGACGGACATTTAGCAGACGGACATTTGGCCAACAGACAGAAAGCTAAAGAATGTTCCGATGATGGCCGAGGGCAGATGCGTTCCAGAGTGCTCTGTTCTAATCAGAGCCTTGGGCGCCGCAACTGCCTCTGGGAACCTTACCATGGGTCCCAGAGGCACGTCTTGTAATTCTCTGTCCGGGAAATTATCTATCTATCAAATCTATCTATCGTATATATCAAATGTATCTATTGCATCTATTGATCTATCTATCTAATCTATGTATCTATCTATCAAATCTATCTATCTCGTGGCCGGACTGTTATCTGACAGCCACTTGTGTTTTGGCCAAATGTCCGTCGGCCAAATGTCCGTCGGCCAAATGTCCGTCGGCCAAATGTCCGTCGGCTAAAAGTCCGGCCACGGTCCATTTACACAACCACGAGATAGATAGATTTGATAGATAGATATATAGATTACATAGCTCAATCGATGCAATATACATATGATCGATACAAATTACATAGATAAATAGATGCAATATACATTTAATAGATACGAATTACATAGATCAATAGATGCAATATCCATTTGATAGATACGAATGTTATCAATCCAAAGATGCAATATACATTTGATAGATACAAATTACATCAATCAAAAGATGCAATATACATTTTATAGATACGAATTACATCGATCAATAGATGAAATATACATTTTATAGATACGATTGATAGTTAGATAGATTTGATAGATAAATAGATAGATTTGAAAGATATCTAATTTCCCTGACAGAGTATAACAATAAGACATGCGGTCTGGGACCCGTGGTGTGTTAAATAGTACTATTCTTAGCAGTTTACTACTACCTGTTACTCCCCCTATCGGGGGAGGTCTATATGGCCTGCATTTTTGGAACCGGGAGATGGAAGAAGATGATTGGTCTGTCCTCCTTCTTCAAATTTGTCAAAAAACACAAGTGGCTGTCTCAAAACAGTCCGGACACGAGATAGATAGATTTTATAGATAGATATAAATTGATTGATAGTTAGATAGAATCGATAGAAGATAAATATATAGATTTGATAGATATATAATTAACCTGACAAAGTATAATAATTAAACATGCGGCCTGGGACCCATGGTAACTAGGTTGTGTTAAGTAGTACTATTCTTAGCACTTTCATCCCTGTAACTCCTCCTATCGGGGGAGGTCTATATGGCCTGCATGATTACCATGACAAAGTATAACAACAAGACACGCGGTCTGTGACCCATGGTAACTAGGTTGTGTTAAGTAGTACTTTTCTTAGCAGTTTAATCCCTCTTACTCCCCCTTTCGGTGGAGGTCTATATGGCCTGCATGATTACCCTGACAAAGTATAACAACAAAACATGCGGTCTGCAACCCATGGCAACTAGGTTGTGATAAGTAGTACTATTCTTAGCACTTTAATCCCTGTTACTCCCCCTATCGGGGGAGGTCTATATGGCGTGCATGATTACCCTGACAAAGTATAACAACAAAACATGAGGTCTGGGACCCATGGTAACTAGGTTGTGTTAAGTAGTACTAATCTTAGCACTTTAATTTCTGTTACTCCCCCTACCGGGGGAGGTCTATATGGCCTGCATGATTACCCTTACAAAGTATAACAACAAAACATGCGGTGTGGGACCCATGGTAACTAGGTTGTGTTAAGTAGTACTATTCTTAGAACTTTAATCCCTGTTACTCCCCCTATCAGGGGAGGTTTATATGGCCTGCATGATTACCCTGACAAAGTATAATAACAAAACATGCGGTCTGGGACCCATGGTAACTAGGTTGTGTTAAGTAGTACTATTCTTGGCACTTTAATCCCTGTTACTCCCCCTATCGGTGGAGTTCTATATGGCCTGCATGATTACCCTGACAAAGTATAACAACAAAACATCTGGTCTGGGACCCATGGTAACTAGGTTGTGTTAAGTAGTACTATTCTTAGAACTGTAATCCCTGTTACTCCCCCTATCAAGGGAGATCTATATGGCCTGCATGATTACCCTTACAAAGTATAATAAGAAAACATGCGGTCATGGACCCATGGTAACTAGGTTGTTTTAAGTAGTACTATTCTTAGAACTTTAATCCCTGTTACTCCCCCTATCAAGGGAGGTCTATATGGCCTGCATGATTACCCTGACAAAGTATAATAACAAAACATGCGGTCTGGGACTCATGGTAACTAGGTTGTGTTAAGTAGTACTATTCTTGGCACTTTAATCCCTGTTACTCCCCCTATCGGTGGAGTTCTATATGGCCTGCATGATTACCCTGACAAAGTATAACAACAAAACATCTGGTCTGGGACCCATGGTAACTAGGTTGTGTTAAGTAGTACTATTCTTAGAACTGTAATCCCTGTTACTCCCCCTATCAAGGGAGGTCTATATGGCCTGCATGATTACCCTGACAAAGTATAATAAGAAAACATGCGGTCATGGACCCATGATAACTAGGTTGTGTTAAGTAGTACTATTCTTAGCACTTTAATCCCTGTTACTCCCCCAATCGGGGGAGGTCTATATGGCGTGCCTGATTATCCTGACAAAATATAACAACAAGACATGCGGTCTGGGAACCACTGTTAACTAGGTTGTGTCAAGTTGTACTATTCTTAGCACTTTAATCCCTGTTACTCCCCCTATCGGGGGAGGTCTATAGGGCCTGCCTGATTATCCTGACAAAATATAACAACAAGACATGCGGTCTGGGAACCACTGTTAATGTTAACTACGTTGTGTTAAATTGTACTATTCTTAGCACTTTAATCCCTGTTACTCCCCCTATCAAGGGAGGTCTATATGGCCTGCATGATTACCCTGACAAAGTATAACAACAAAACATGCGTTTTGGTAACTATGTTGTGTTAAGTAGTACTATTCTTAGCATTTTCATCCCTGTAACTCCCCCTATCGGGGGAGGTCTATATGGCCTGCATGATTACCCTTACAAAGTATAACAACCAAACATGCGGTCTGGGACCCATGGTGGTACTGGTATAACTAGGTTTTCTTAAGTAGTACTATTCTTAGCAGTTTAATCCCTGTGATTGGTCTGTCCTCCTACTTCAAATTTGTCAAAAACACAAGTGGCTGTCTCAAAACAGTCCAGACACAAGATAGATAGATAGATAGGATAGATAGATATACATAGATTGATAGTTAGATAGAATCGATAGAAGATAAATAGATAGATTTGTTAGATATATAATTACCCTGACAAAGTATAATAATTAAACATGCGGTCTGGGACCCATGGTAACTAGGTTGTGTTAAGTAGTACTATTCTTAGCACTTTCATCCCTGTAACTCCTCCTATCGGGGGAGGTCTATATGGCCTGCATGATTACCATGACAAAGTATAACAACAAGACACGCGGTCAGGGACCCATGGTAACTAGGTTGTGTTAAGTAGTACTTTTCTTAGCAGTTTAATCCCTCTTACTCCCCCTTTCGGTGGAGGTCTATATGGCCTGCATGATTACCCTGACAAAGTATAACAACAAGACATGCGGTCTGGGAACCAGTGTTAACTAGGTTGTGTTAAGTTGTACTATTCTTAGCACTTTCATCCCTGTTACTCCCCCTATCAAGGGAGGTGTATATGGCCTGCATGATTACCCTGACAAAGTATAATAACAAAACATGCGGTCTGGGACCCATGGTGGTACTGGTATAACTAGGTTTTCTTAAGTATTACTATTCTTAGCAGTTTAATCCCTGTGATTGGTCTGTCCTCCTACTTCAAATTTGTCAAAAACACAAGTGGCTGTCTCAAAACAGTCCGGACACAAGATAGATAGATAGGATAGATAGATATACATAGATTGATAGTTAGATAGAATTGATAGCAGATTAATAGATAGATTTGTTAGATATATAATTACCCTGACAAAGTATAATAACAAAACATGCCGTCTGGGACCCATGGTAACTCGGTTGTGTTAAGTAGTACTATTCTTAGCACTTTAATCCCTGTTACTCCCCCTATCGGGGGAGGTCTATATGGCCTGCATGATTACCCTTACAAAATATAATAATAAAACATATGCCCTGGGACCCATGGTAAGGTTGTGTTAAGTAGTACTGTTCTTAGCATTTTAATACCTGTTACTCACCCTATCGGGGGAGGTCTATATGGCCTGCATGATTACCCTTACAAAATATAATAATAAAACATGCGGTCTGGGACCCATGGTAACTAGATTGTGTTAAGTAGTACTGTTCTTATTAGTTTAATACCTGTTACCCCTAATGGTGGGAGGTCTATATGGCCTGCATGATTGGTCGCACCAAATAAAACAACAAGACATGCGTTCTTGGACTGGGACCCATGGCTAGCTTGGTTGTGTAAAGTAGTACTATTCTTAGCACTTTCATCCCTGTTGCTGCCACCTCTCGGGGGAGGTCTATATGGCCTGCATGATTAGCCGCACCAAACAAATCAACAAGACATGCAGTCTTGGACTGTGACCCATGGCCAAATCGGTTGTGTAAAGTAGTACTATTCTTAACACTTTCATCCCTGTTACTTCCAAACCTCTCGGGGGAGGTCTACATGGCCATCATGATTAGCCTAACAAAGTACAACAATAAAACCTGGGCTCTTGAAACCATGGTAAGTAGGTTTATTTCGGTAGTACTGTTCTTATTAGTTTAATACCTGTTACAACCCCTAATGGTGGGAGGTCTATATGGCCTGCATGATTAGTCGCACCAAATAAAACAACAAGACATGCGTTCTTGGACTGGGACCCATGGCTAACTTGGTTGTGTAAAGTAGTACTATTCTTAGCACTCTCATCCCTGTTACTGCCACCTCTCGGGGGAGGTCTACATGGCCATCATGATTAGCCTAACAAAGTACAACAACAAAACAAGCGGTCTGGGACCCATGGTAAATAGGTTGTGTTAAGTAGTACTGTTCTTATTAGTTTAATACCTGTTACAACCCCTAATGGTGGGAGGTCTATATGGCCTGCATGATTAGCCGCACCAAACAAAACAACAAGACATGCGATCTTGGACTGGGACCCATGGCTAACTCGGTTATGTAAAGTAGTACTATTCTTAGCACTTTCATCCCTGTTACTTCCAGACCTCTCGGGGGAGGTCTACATGGCCATCATGATTACCCTCACCAAAATATAACAACGCGCGGTCAGGGAACCATGGTAAGGTTACTTCCTTTTGCACAATCAAGAATACCAGTTGCAGACAGAGGTTCTGACCCTGCATTATGGCTGCACCTCTCCCTAAAAGAGGCATCCGTTACAGAGTCTGTGAGCATGTAAGCAAAGAGCTGGCCTGCCTAAAAGGAGCAGCAAGGCAGTACAGGTCATTCTCCTTCAGCCGTTTTATACGATGGCCCACGACCATCAACAGCCACAACAGCACGAAACACCACATATGCCATCCTTTTGCACAATAGAGTACAGGTATGGCATTGATTTGTGGAACCTGGAGATAATTTAGAGGAACTGGGAATATTGAACAAAAAAAATGATTGGGCACCCAGTACACTTCGTTCTCCTTCAGCCTTTTTATAAGAGGGTCCAGGACCCTCAACAGAAACAACAGCAGGAAAGAGGACATATGCCATCCTTTTGAACAATAGAGTACAGGTACGGCATTGATTTTAGAAACCCGGAGATAATTTTTAGGAACCGGAAAATTGAACAAAAAACATGCTTGGACACCCAGTACACTTCGTTCTCCTTCAGCCTTTTTATAAGAGGGTCCAGGACCCTCAACAGAAACAACAGCAGTAAACACCACATATGCCGTCCTTTAGAACAATAGAGTACAGGTATGGCATTGATTTTAGGAACACAGAGATCATTTTTAGGAACCGGGAAATTGAACAAAAAAAATGATTGGACACCCAGTACACTTCGTTCTCCTTCAGCCTTTTTATAAGAGGGTCCAGGACCCTCAACAGAAACAACAGCAGGAAACACCACATATGCCATCCTTTAGAACAATAGAGTACAGGTATGGCATTGATTTTAGAAACCCGGAGATAATTTTTAGGAACCGGAAAATTGAACCAAAAAAATGATTGGACACCCAGTACACGTCATTCTCCTTCAGCCTTTTTATAAGAGGGTCCAGGACCCTCAACAGAAACAACAGCAGGAAAGAGGACATATGCCATCCTTTTGATTAATAGAGTACAGGTACGGCATTGATTTTAGAAACCCGGAGATAATTTGTAGGAACCGGGAGATGGAAAAAGATGCTTGGACAGTACACCCAGTACAGGTCGTTCTTCTTCAGCCTTTTTATAAGAGGGTCCAGGACCCTCAACAGAAACAACAGCAGGAAAGATGACATATGCCATCCTTTTGAACAATAGAGTAAAGGTATGGCATTGATTTCAGAAACCCGGAGATAATTTTTAGGAACCGGGAAATTGAACAAATTTTTTTTTATTAGACACCCAGTACACTTCGTTCTCCTTCAGCCTTTTTATAAGAGGGTCCAGTACCCTCAACAGAAACAACAGCAGGAAGAGGACATATGCCATCTTTTGAACAATAGAGTACAGGTACGGCATTGATTTTAGAAACCCGGAGATAATTTTTAGGAACCGGGAAATTTAACAAAAAAAATGATTGGACACCCAGTACACTTCGTTCTCCTTCAGCCTTTTTATAAGAGGGTCCAGGACCCTCAACAGAAACAACAGCAGGAAACACCACATATGCCATCCTTTAGAACAATAGAGTACAGGTATGGCATTGATTTTAGAAACCAGGAGATAATTTTTAGAAACCGGGAAATTGAACAAAAAAAATGATTGGACACACAGTACATGTCGTTCTCCTTCAGCCTTTTTATAAGAGGGTCCAGGACCCTCAACAGAAACAACAGCAGGAAACACCACATATGCCATCCTTTAGAACAATAGAGTACAGGTATGGCATTGATTTTAGAAACCCGGAGATAATTTTTAGGAACCGGAAAATTGAACCAAAGAAATGATTGGACACCCAGTACACGTCATTCTCCTTCAGCCTTTTTATAAGAGGGTCCAGGACCCTCAACAGAAACAACAGCAGGAAAGAGGACATATGCCATCCTTTTGATTAATAGAGTACAGGTAAGGCATTGATTTTAGAAACCCGGAGATAATTTGTAGGAACCGGGAGATGGAAAAAGATGCTTGGACAGTACACCCAGTACAGGTCGTTCTTCTTCAGCCTTTTTATAAGAGGGTCCAGGACCCTCAACAGAAACAACAGCAGGAAAGATGACATATGCCATCCTTTTGAACAATAGAGTAAAGGTATGGCATTGATTTTAGAAACCCAGAGATAATTTTTAGGAACCGGGAAATTGAACAAATTTTTTTTTATTAGACACCCAGTACACTTCGTTCTCCTTCAGCCTTTTTATAAGAGGGTCCAGTACCCTCAACAGAAACAACAGCAGGAAGAGGACATATGCCATCTTTTGAACAATAGAGTACAGGTACGGCATTGATTTTAGAAACCCGGAGATAATTTTTAGGGACCGGGAAATTTAACAAAAAAAATGATTGGACACCCAGTACACTTCGTTCTCCTTCAGCCTTTTTATAAGAGGGTCCAGGACCCTCAACAGAAACAACAGCAGGAAACACCACATATGCCATCCTTTAGAACAATAGAGTACAGGTATGGCATTGATTTTAGAAACCCGGAGATAATTTTTAGAAACCGGGAAATTGAACAAAAAAAATGATTGGACACACAGTACATGTCGTTCTCCTTCAGCCTTTTTATAAGAGGGTCCAGGACCCTCAACAGAAACAACAGCAGGAAAGAGGACATATGCCATCCTTTTGAACAATAGAGTACAGGTACGGCATTGCTTTTAGAAACCCAGAGATAATTTTTAGGAACCGGGAAATTGAACAAAAAAAAAATTATTGGGCACCCAGTACACTTCGTTCTCCTTCAGCCTTTTTATAAGAGTGTCCAGGACCCTCAACAGAAACAACAGCAGGAAAGAGGACATATGCCATCCTTTTGAACAATAGAGTACAGGTACGGCATTGATTTTAGAAACCCGGAGATAATTTTTAGGAACCGGAAAATTGAACAAAAAACATGCTTGGACACCCAGTACACTTCGTTCTCCTTCAGCCTTTTTATAAGAGGGTCCAGGACCCTCAACAGAAACAACAGCAGTAAACACCACATATGCCGTCCTTTAGAACAATAGAGTACAGGTATGGCATTGATTTTAGAAACCGAGAGATAATTTTTAGGAACCGGGAAATTGAACAAAAAAAATGATTGGACACCCAGTACACGTCGTTCTCCTTCAGCCTTTTTATAAGAGGGTCCAGGACCCTCAACAGAAACAACAGCAGGAAAGAGGACATATGCCATCCTTTTGAACAATAGAGTACAGGTACGGCATTGATTTTAGAAACCCGGAGATAATTTTTAGGAACCGGGAAATTGAGCAAAAAAAAATGATTGGACACCCAGTACACTTCGTTCTCCTTCAGCCTTTTTATAAGAGGGTCCAGGACCCTCAACAGAAACAACAGCAGTAAACACCACATATGCCATCCTTTAGAACAATAGAGTACAGGTATGGCATTGATTTTAGAAACCCGGAGATAATTTTTAGGAACCGGGAAATTGAACAAAAAAAATGATTGGACACCCAGTACACGTCGTTCTCCTTCAGCCTTTTTATAAGAGGGTCCAGGACCCTCAACAGAAACAACAGCAGGAAAGAGGACATATGCCATCCTTTTGAACAATAGAGTACAGGTACGGCATTGATTTTAGAAACCCGGCGATAATTTTTAGGAACCGGGAAATTGAACAAAAAAAATGATTGGACACCCAGTACACTTCGTTCTCCTTCAGCCTTTTTATAAGAGGGTCCAGGACCCTCAACAGAAACAACAGCAGTAAACACCACATATGCCATCCTTTAGAACAATAGAGTACAGGTATGGCATTGATTTTAGAAACCCGAAGATAATTTTTAGGAACCGGGAAATTGAACAAAAAAAATGATTGGACACCCAGTACACTTCGTTCTCCTTCAGCCTTTTTATAAGAGTGTCCAGGACCCTCAACAGAAACAACAGCAGGAAAGAGGACATATGCCATCCTTTTGAACAATAGAGTACAGGTACGGCATTGATTTTAGAAACCCGGAGATAATTTTTAGGAACTGGAAAATTGAACAAAAAACATGCTTGGACACCCAGTACACTTCGTTCTCCTTCAGCCTTTTTATAAGAGGGTCCAGGACCCTCAACAGAAACAACAGCAGTAAACACCACATATGCCATCCTTTAGAACAATAGAGTACAGGTATGGCATTGATTTTAGAAACCCGGAGATAATTTTTAGGAACCGGGAAATTGAACAAAAAAAATGATTGGACACCCAGTACACGTCGTTCTCCTTCAGCCTTTTTATAAGAGGGTCCAGGACCCTCAACAGAAACAACAGCAGGAAAGAGGACATATGCCATCCTTTTGAACAATAGAGTACAGGTACGGCATTGATTTTAGAAACCCGGAGATAATTTTTAGGAACCGGGAAATTGAACAAAAAAAAATGATTGGACACCCAGTACACTTCGTTCTCCTTCAGCCTTTTTATAAGAGGGTCCAGGACCCTCAACAGAAACAACAGCAGTAAACACTACATATGCCATCCTTTAGAACAATAGAGTACAGGTATGGCATTGATTTTAGAAACCCGAAGATAATTTTTAGGAACCGGGAAATTGAACAAAAAAAATGATTGGACACCCAGTACACGTCGTTCTCCTTCAGCCTTTTTATAAGAGGGTCCAGGACCCTCAACAGAAACAACAGCAGGAAAGAGCACAAATGCCATCCTTTAGAACAATAGAGTACAGGTATGGCATTGTTTTTAGAAACCCGGAGATAATTTTTAGGAACCGGGAAATTGAACAAAAAACCATGCTTGGACACCCAGTACAGTACAGGTCGTTCTCCTTCAGCCTTTTTATAAGAGGGTCCAGGACCCTCAACAGAAACAACAGCAGTAAACACCACATATGCCATCCTTTAGAACAATAGAGTACAGGTATGGCATTGATTTTAGAAACCCGAAGATAATTTTTAGGAACCGGGAAATTGAACAAAAAAAATGATTGGACACCCAGTACACGTCGTTCTCCTTCAGCCTTTTTATAAGAGGTTCCAGGACCCTCAACAGAAACAACAGCAGGAAACATCACATATGCCATCCTTTTGCACAATAGAGTACAGGTATGGCATCCATTTTAGAAACCCGGAGATAATTTTTAGGAACCAGGAGATGGAAAAAGATGTAACCAGTACACTTTGTTCTCCTTCAGCCTTTTTAGATGAGGGTTCCAGACCCTCAACAGAAACAACAGCAGGAAAAACCACATCTGCCATCCTTTTGCACAATAGATTACAGATATGGCATTGATTTGAGGAACCCGGAGATAATTTAGAGGAACCTGGAATATTGATCAAAAAGCCTGCTTGGACACCCAGTACTGGTCGTTCTCCTTCAGCCTTTTTATACGATGGGCCACAACCCTCAACAGGCACAACAGCATGAAACACCACATATGCCACCCTTTTGCACAATCAAGTACAGGTATGGCATTGATTTGAGGAACCCGTAGATAATTTAGAGGAACCAGGAATATTGAACAAAAAACGTGCTTGGACACCCAGTACAGTTCATTCTCCATCAGCCTTTTTATACGATGGGCCACAACCCTCAACAGGCACAACAGCATGAAACACCACATATGCCATCCTTTTGCACAATCGAGTACAGGTATGGCATTGATTTGAGGAACCCAGAGATAATTTAGAGGAACCTGGAATATTGAACAAAAAACGTGCTTGGACACCCAGTACAGGTCGTTCTCCTTCAGCCTTTTTATACGATGGGCCACGACCCTCAACAGGCACAACAGCAGTAAACACCACATATGCCATCCTTTAGCACAATCGAGTACAGGTATGGCATTGATTTGAGGAACCCGGAGATAATTTAGAGGAACCGGGAATATTGAACAAAAAACGTGCATGGACACCCAGTACAGGTCATTCTCCTTCAGTCTTTTTATACGATGGACAACGACCCTCAACAGGCACAACAGCATGAAACACTATATATGCCATCCTTTTGCACAATCGAGTACAGGTATGGCATTGATTTGAGGAACCCGGAGATAATTTAGAGGAACCGGGAATATTGATCAAAAAACATGCTTCGACACCCATTACAGGTCGTTCTCCTTCAGCCTTTTTATACGATGGGCCACGACCCTCAACAGGCACAACAGCATGAAACACCACATTTGCCACCCTTTTGCACAATCGAGTACAGGTATGGCATTGATTTGAGGAACCCAGAGATAATTTAGAGGAACCGGGAATATTGAACAAAAAACGTGCTTGGACACCCAGTACAGGTCGTTCTCCTCCAGCCTTTTTATACGATGGGCCACAACCCTCAACAGGCACAACAGCATGAAACACCACATATGCCATCCTTTTGCACAATAGAGTACAGGTATGGCATAGATGGAACCCGGAGATAATTTAGAGGAACCAAGAGATGGAAAAAGATGCTTGGTCGGTACTCCTACTTCAAATTTGGGGCACTGCACGTGCAATCTACTGTGCCACCAGATATGAGTGGTGTGTTAAGTAGTACTATTCTTAACAGTTTAATCACTGTTATGTGCGTTTTTTTTGCTTTGAGTTTTGTAGCCACAGTGCAGCAGCAGAGGCCAGAAAAATTAGGCATGTACAAATGCCTGAAAAATTCAGTATTGTTGCAGCCACTGCTGTAGCAGCGGCCAGAAAAATTGATGTTTGTCAAACAGTTAGAAAGTGCCCTAAAACCTTGTGGCTTGAACACTAGTTGTTGGAGGATAAGTCACGCAAGTCATCCTGCATTATAAGAAAAAAAAAGCCAGCGTGTGTACCATTTGTAGCCCAAGGCAGCTCATCTCATCATCAGGCCTTTTTTACTCAAATGTATCGCCCAATGTCAGTCCCTTCGGGATCCATCCCTCATTCATTTTAATAAAGGTGAGATAGTCAAGACTTTTTTGACCTAGGCGACTTCTCTTCTCAGTGACAAAACCTCCTTTCGGACAGGGCATTTGAAGCGGGGCAGGCCAGAAGTTCAATTGCAAATTGGGATAGCTCAGGCCACAGGTCAAGCCTGCACACCCAGTAGTCAAGGGGTCCATAGCTCCTCAGAGCGTTGAGATCCGCAGTTAATGCTAGGTAGTCTTCTACCTGTCGGTTGAGTCTTTCTCTGAGGCTGGATCCCGAAAGGCTCTGGCGATGCATAGGAGATAAAAAGGTCCACATGTCCTCCATCAACAAGACGTCAGGAAAGCGTCCTTTCCTTGCCGCCGTGGTCGTGGGAGGAGGAGGAGGAGGAGGATTACTTTAATCTCTTCCCCTGTTACATTCCCGTTGTGCTGTGACATCACCCTTATATGCTGTGTTAAGCATAGTTTTTAATTTATTTTTAAAATGCTCCATCCTTTCCGACTTGCAGGAATTTGGTAACATTTCAGGCACTTTATGCTTATACCGAGGGTCTAGTAGCGTGGACACCCAGTACAGGTCGTTCGTTCTCCTTCAGCTTTTTTATACGAGGGTCCCTCAACGGGCACGACAGCATGAAAGACCCCATTTGCACAAGGTTGGATGCCGAGCTAATCATGTCCCATTCCTCGTCCTCACTGATGTCACTGAGGGTATCTTCTTCCCCCCAGCCACGTACAACACCACGGGTACCAGAGAGGTGACAACAACGAGCACCCTGGGATGCCTGTTGTACTTGGTCTTCCTCCTCCTCCTCCTCCTCCTCAAAGCCACATTCCTCCTCTGACTCCTCTTCCTCACAATCTTCTTCCTGCATTACCACAGGTCCAGCAAGCGATGCTGATAAGGCTGTTTCTGGTGGTGATGGACACCAAAACTCTTCCTCTTCCTCTTCACGCTCATCTACGGCCTGATCCAGCACTCTTCGCAGGGCACGCTCCAGGAAGAAAACAAATGGTATGATGTCGCTGATGGTGCCCTCGGTGCATCTGACAAGGTTTGTCACCTCCTCAAAAGGATGCATGAGCCTACAGGCATTGCGCATGAGCGTCCAGTAATTTGGCAAAAAAAAAACCAGCTCCCCAGAGGCTGTCCTAGCACCTCGGTCATACAAATACTCGTTAACAGCTTTTTCTTGTTGGAGCAGGCGGTCGAACATTAGGAGTGTTGAATTCCACCGTGTCGGGCTGTCGCAAATCAAGCACCTCACTGGCAGGTTGTTTCAACGCTGGATATCGGAAAAGTGCGCCATGGCCGTGTAGGAACGCCTGAAATGGCCACACACCTTCCTGGCCTGCTTCAGGACATCCTGTAAGCCTGGGTACTTATGCACAAAGCGTTGTACAATCAGATTACACACATGTGCCATGCACGGCACATGTGTCAACTTGCCCAATTTCAATGCCACCACCAAATTACTTCCATTGTCAGAAACAACTTGCCAATCTCCAGTTGGTGCGGAGTTAGCCACTGATCCACCTGTGCGTTCAGGGCGGTCAGGAGTGCTGGTGCGGTGTGACTCTCCGCTTTCAGGCAAGTCAACCCCAAGACGGCGTGACACTGCCGTATCCGGGATGTTGAATAGTACCTGGGGAGCTGGGGGGGGGGGTGCCATTGATGTGGAGCAAGACGCAGAAGCAGAAGAGGACTCAGCCGAGGAAGAGGTTATGGAAGAGGATGGAGTAGGAGGAGTAGAGGAGGTAGCAGCAGGCCTGCCTGCAAGTCGTGGCGGTGTAACCAACTCTTCTGCAGAGCCACGCATTCGATGCTTGTCAGACGTCAGCAGGTTTACCCAATGCGCAGTGTAGGTGATATACCTGCCCTTACCATGCTTTGCAGACCAGCTATCCGTGGTCATATGGACCCTTGCCCCAATGCTGTGTGCCAGACATGTCATTACTTCCTTTCGCACAATAGAGTACAGGTTTGGGATTGCCTTTTGTGAAAAGAAATTTCTGCCAGGTACCTTCCACTGTGATGTCCCAATAGATACAATTTTTTTGAAAGCATCAGACTCCACCAGCTTGTATGGTAAAAGCTGGCGGGCTAAGAGTTCAGACAAGCCAGCTGTCAGACGCCGGGCAAGGGGGTGACTATGAGAAATTGGCTTCTTACGCTCAAACATGTTCTTGACAGACACCTGACTGTGGGCAGATGACCAGGAACTGCTACGTAAGAGAGACTCAGTGGAGGATGGTTGAGAGGGGGCAAGGAGGACAGCAGTGGTTGACGTGGCTGAAGATGCTGGAGCAGGAGGAGGAGGGCAGCTTTGAGTTTGTGTGCTGCTTCCATGTGTTCTTCCCATCGGCGTTTGTGATATGAGACCATGTGCCTTCGCAAAGCAGTTGTACCTAGGTGGGTGTTGGACTTTCCATGACTCAGTTTCTTTTGGCACAGGTTGCAAATGGCATCACTGTTGTCAGAGGCAGACACACAAAAAAATACCACACTGCTGAGCTCTGCGATGACGGCATTCTGGTGGTGGCAACAGCATGCGTTGATGGTCATCGGCATGCTGTCTGGCTGACCCCGCGTGCCGATGCATGCTGTCTGACTGTGCCACTAGCTCCTTGCGATGACCTCCCCCTGCTTCCAACTCGTCTCCTCCTCCTCCTCTCTGTCTCCCCATCTGAACTTTCCCCCTCTTCTTCTTCTCTTCTAGCAGGCACCCACGTGACATCCACCGACACATCATCATCAACCGCTTCACTTGTATCTGACACATCAAGAAAGGAAGCAGCAGTGGGTACAACATCATCATCATCATCATCACACCGTACCTCCATGTCTGTAATGCTGTCTGACTGAGACATATCACTGTTATCTACATCCTCTGTCAATGATGGTTGCGCATCACTCATTTCTTCCAACTGGTGTGTCAATAACTCCTGTGACAGATCAAGTGAAGCTGGACGTAGATGGTGCATCAAGGTTAGGAGGACTAGGAGCAGAAGCTGTAGAAGATTGGGTGTCCTGTGTTAGTCATTCATCTAGGTCCTCCTCAGAACTTTTTGCGTCCCCCCTGGCACCTGGCTTCTGAACAATGTGCATATTTGTAGGGTCTAAAGGAATCACAGCACCACGACCACGACGGCACCTGCGGGTGGCCTGCCTCTGCCTGTCATTTTTTTTTAAATGTACACTTACAATACTATTAAACAAATTATGAGTGGTGGCACTGGGCAAGTGGGCACAGTATACACTTTGAGCCTGACAACAACAAAAAAGACTGATGTTTCAAAGTAAAAAATGTTTATTTTTTAAATATTAAAAGTACTGTGACAACAAATATGATTCATGGCTTTAGTTGGCAAGTGGGCCTGGCTGGCACACACGCTGGGAGGAAGGCAACTGCAATTAGATTACACTAGCTGAGTGATGTTTCACAGTCCCAAACTTTTTTTTTCTAAAAATTGACAATACTGTTAGAACAAATATGATTGGTGGCACTACAGGGAGTGCAGAATTATTAGGCAAATGAGTATTTTGACCACATCATCCTCTTTATGCATGTTGTCTTACTCCAAGCTGTATAGGCTCGAAAGCCTACTACCAATTAAGCATATTAGGTGATGTGCATCTCTGTAATGAGAAGGGGTGTGGTCTAATGACATCAACACCCTATATCAGGTGTGCATAATTATTAGGCAACTTCCTTTCCTTTGGCAAAATGGGCCAAAAGAAGGACTTGACAGGCTCAGAAAAGTCAAAAATAGTGAGATATCTTGCAGAGGGATGCAGCACTCTTAAAATTGCAAAGCTTCTGAAGCGTGATCATCGAACAATCAAGCGTTTCATTCAAAATAGTCAACAGGGTCGCAAGAAGCGTGTGGAAAAACCAAGGCGCAAAATAACTGCCCATGAACTGAGAAAAGTCAAGCGTGCAGCTGCCAAGATGCCACTTGCCACCAGTTTGGCCATATTTCAGAGCTGCAACATCACTGGAGTGCCCAAAAGCACAAGGTATGCAATACTCAGAGACATGGCCAAGGTAAGAAAGGCTGAAAGACGACCACCACTGAACAAGACACACAAGCTGAAATGTCAAGACTGGGCCAAGAAATATCTCAAGACTGATTTTTCTAAGGTTTTATGGACTGATGAAATGAGAGTGAGTCTTGATGGGCCAGATGGATGGGCCCGTGGCTGGATTGGTAAAGGGCAGAGAGCTCCAGTCCGACTCAGACGCCAGCAAGGTGGAGGTGGAGTACTGGTTTGGGCTGGTATCATCAAAGATGAGCTTGTGGGGCCTTTTCGGGTTGAGGATGGAGTCAAGCTCAACTCCCAGTCCTACTGCCAGTTTCTGGAAGACACCTTCTTCAAGCAGTGGTACAGGAAGAAGTCTGCATCCTTCAAGAATAATATGATTTTCATGCAGGACAATGCTCCATCACACGCGTCCAAGTACTCCACAGCGTGGCTGGCAAGAAAGGGTATAAAAGAAGAAAATCTAATGACATGGCCTCCTTGTTCACCTGATCTGAACCCCATTGAGAACCTGTGGTCCATCATCAAATGTGAGATTTACAAGGAGGGAAAACAGTACACCTCTCTGAACAGTGTCTGGGAGGCTGTGGTTGCTGCTGCACGCAATGTTGTTGGTGAACAGATCAAAACACTGACAGAATCCATGGATGGCAGGCTTTTGAGTGTCCTTGCAAAGAAAGGTGGCTATATTGGTCACTGATTTGTTTTTGTTTTGTTTTTGAATGTCAGAAATGTATATTTGTGAATGTTGAGATGTTATATTGGTTTCACTGGTAAAAATAAATAATTGAAATGGGTATATATTTGTTTTTTGTTAAGTTGCCTAATAATTATGCACAGTAATAGTCACCTGCACACACAGATATCCCCCTAAAATTGCTAAAACTAAAAACAAACTAAAAACTACTTCCAAAAATATTCAGCTTTGATATTAATGAGTTATTTGGGTTCATTGAGAACATGGTTGTTGTTCAATAATAAAATTAATCCTCAAAAATACAACTTGCCTAATAATTCTGCACTCCCTGTAGTTGGAAACGGCAAGTGGGCCTGGCACACACTTTGGCAGGCAGGCAACTGCAATTCAATGGCACTAGCAGACTCATGATTTACAGTCAAAAAAGTTATGATTTAAAATATTTTCAATACTGTTACAACAAATATGATTGGTGGCACTAGTTGGCTAGTGGGCCTGGCACACACGCTGGCAGGCAGGAAACTGCAATTCAATGGCACTAGCAGACTGATGATTCACAGTCTAAGAATTTTTTATTTTAAATATTTACAATATTGTTAGAACTAATATGAATGGTGTAACTAGTTGGCAAGTGGGCCTGGCACACACGCTGGCAGGCAGGCAACTGCAATTCAATGGCACTAGGAGACTGATGATTCACAGTCTAAGAATTTGTATTTTAAATATTTACAATACTGTTAGAACTAATATGATTGGTGTAACTAGTTGGCAAGTGGGCCTGGCACACACGTTGGCAGGCAGGCAACTGCAATTCAATGGCACTAGGAGACTGATGATTCACAGTCAAAAAAGTTATGATTTAAAATATTTTCAATACTGTTACAACAAATATGATTGGTGGCACTATTTGGCTAGTGGGCCTGGCACACATGCTGGCAGGCAGGAAACTGCAATTCAATGGCACTAGCAGACTGATGATTCACAGTCTAAGAATTTTTTATTTTAAATATTTACACTACTGTTATAACAAATATGATTTGTGGCACTAGTTGGCAGGCAGGCAACTGCAATTCAATGGCACTAGGAGACTGATGATTCACAGTCAAAAAAGTTATGATTTAAAATATTTTCAATACTGTTACAACAAATATGATTGGTGGCACTATTTGGCTAGTGGGCCTGGCACACATGCTGGCAGGCAGGAAACTGCAATTCAATGGCACTAGCAGACTGATGATTCACAGTCTAAGAATTTGTATTTTAAATATTTACAATACTGTTATAACAAATATGATTTGTGGCACTAGTTGGAAAGTGGGCCTGGCACACACGCTGGCAGACAGGCAACTGCAATTAAATAACAATAGCAGACTGATGTAACAGTTTATTTTTAAAAAAGTTGCAAAAATGTTACAACAGATAGGAGTAATGGCACTCAGGATAGAACTAGGAACAGTATGTGCTGGCAGCCTGACACACAGGCTGGCACTAGTGGTGGCAGGCTGGCCTGTAAACTAAAATTAAATAACACTAGAAGACTGATGTAAAAGTTTTTTTTAAATTTTTTTTTAAATAATGTTACACCAGATAGGAGTGGTGGACTGGCACTCAGGATAGAACTAGGCACAGTATATGCTGGCAGCCTGACACACAGGCTGACACCAATGGCAGCCAGGCTGGCCTGGCAACTAAAATGATGTATAGAATTTTTTTAAAAAAAATTTACACTAATGTTGTTACACCAGATATAAGTGGTGGAAAAAAGAGCTATTAATCACACTATATGATGTGGGCCAGAAACACACAGGCCTGATGGAAAATGAAATTAGATTAAACTAGCAAAATGATTTAAAAACATTTTTTTGAAATTTAAAATAATGTTAAGCAGATATGAGTCGTGGCTGCTAGGGCAGCAATTAACCACAGTATGCTGAGTAAGCCAGAATCACACACGCCTGATAGAAAATGAAATTAGATTACACTAGCAAAATGATTTAAACGTTTTTTTTTAAATATTTAAAATAATGTTAAGCAGATATGAGTCGTGGCTGCTAGGTAGGGCAGCAATTAACCACAGTATGCTCTGTAAGTCAGAAACACACAGGCCTGATAGAAAATGAAATTAGATTACACTAGCAAAATGATTTAAAAGTTGTTTTTTTTACTTTAAAATAATGTTAAGCAGATATGAGTGGTGGCTGGCTGCTGCTAGGACAGCAATTAACCACAGTATGCTGAGTAAGCCAGAAACACACAGGTCTGATAGAAATTAGATTACACTAGCAAAATGATTTAAACGTTTTTTTTTTTTTTAATTTTTAAATAATGTTAAGCAGATATGAGTTGTGGCTGCTAGGTAGGGCAGCAATAAACCACAGTATGCTTGCTGTGTAAGTCAGAAACACACAGGCCTGATAGAAAATGAAATTAGATTACACTAGCAAAATGATTTAAAAGTTTTTTTTTACTTTAAAATAATGTTAAGCAGATATGAGTGATGGCTGGCTGCTGATAGGACAGCAATTAACCACAGTATGCTGAGTAAGCCAGAAACACACAGGCCTGATAGAAAATGAAATTAGATTACACTAGCAAAATGATTTAAACGTTTTTTTTTGAAAATTTTTAAATAATGTTAAGCAGATATGAGTCGTGGCTGCTAGGTAGGGAAGCAATTAACCACAGTATGCTTGCTGTGTAAGTCAGAAACACACAGGCCTGATAGAAAATGAAATTAGATTACACTAGCAAAATGATAAAAGTTTTTATTTTAAATTTAAAATAATGTTAAGCTGATATGAGTGGTGGCTGGCTGCTAGGTAGGGCAGCAATTAACCACAGTATTCTCTGTAAGTCAGAAACACACAGGCCTGATAGAAAATAAAATTAGATTACACTAGCAAAATGACTTAAAGGTTTTTTTTTTTTTTTATTTAAAAAAAATATTAAGCAGATATGAGTCGTGGCTGCTAGCTAGGGCAGCAATTAACCACAGTATGCTCTGTAAGTCAGAAACACACAGGCCTGATAGAAAATGAAATTAGATTACACTAGCAAAATTATTTAAAAGTTGTTTTTTTTAAATATAAAATAATGTTAAGCAGATATGAGTGGTGGCTGGCACAGAGCAATGAACCACAGTATATGCTGTGTGCGCCTGAGAGACACAGGCCTGATAGAAAATGAAATTAGATTACACTAGCAAAATAATTTCAAAGTTTTGTTGGTTAAATTAAACTAATGTTAAGCAGATATCAGTGGTGGCAATAATCACAGTATATTCTGTGAGCCTCACACACAGGCTGAAAGCCAGGCAAATGCAAATAAAAATACAAAAAAAAAAATGACTGAAGTTATAGCCCTAAAAAGAGCTGTTTGGGGTGCTGTCCTTGCAGCAGAGATGAGATGAGTCCTTCATGACTGTAGTGGACACTAAATACACTAGCCTAGCCATCTATTTCCCTATTATGTCAGCAGCAGCAACACTAAAAGCTCCTCTCACTAAGAAAGCAAGATCGTAATGAGTCTAAAATGGCTGCTGCCAAGGAGCTGGGAGGGTCTGTGAGGGAGTGTCTGCTGCTGATTGGCTCAAATGTGTCAGAAGGCTGTGACATACAGGGTCAAAGTTTCCTCAATGATGACACATAGGGGGTGGATCGCCCGCAGCGGCGAACGCAAACAAGCTATGTTCGCCGGGAACTGTTCTCCGGCGAACAGTTTGTGACATCACTATGGAAGAATCTGGGTGTGCCAGGTGCAAGGAGAACGCTACCTAATGAAATGCATAGAGCCTACTGTAAAGTTTGGTGGAGGAGGGATAATAGTCTGGGGATGTTTTTCAGGGTTTGGGCTAGGTCCCAGTGAAGGGTCATCTTAATGCAAAAGGGGGGGGGGGCTTCATATAAAATCCCCATGGTTTTAGAATGGGATGTTTAACAAGCTCTTAAAGGTGTGATGTCAGGTATCCACATACATTTAGCTATATAGCGGCAGTATATATGTGTGTGTGTATTTTCATATCCATTTTTTGTTGTATATCTATATGTATTTATTTAGCATACAGTTTTATCAGCAAGAATTCAAAGAGGCTACGCATAATAGTTCCGCTTGATAATCCATCATGACAAGTTTGGAGACGTAACCTTTCCACTATAATAAGGTTTAGAAATATATCATAATTATTTGACAAAGAGGCACAGAATGATGAACTTTAAGAACCTACCACTCTAAATCACTCTGGCAGGTAAGTAATGGGACTCTTCAGTTGACTTTGCTGGTATTTAGTGTATAAAATATATTTAACACACACAGATTTCCACTCTGGGTCATTCCCCTTTCAGAAAAACAAGAACATGGTCACAGGATGAGCAGACTAGAAAAAAAGCTTTAGAGAGAACTAAGCTAATATTTAGTTATCCCAATAAATAATGGATAATTTAAGTAACTGGTGCAAAAAATGTTTTTTTTTATTTATGTGATTTATAACTACAACTGTTTTTAAATCTGAAGCTCCTGTCAAATGTTTTGAATCAGTACAGAGGTTGAGATTAAAGGGACATACTTTTTAATGTACTTGTATTATCAAATGTACTTTGTTTTCTTAGGACCATTATTTAAAGTTTCTGGGTTTGTGAGATTTTTTAAGTTAATCTCGTTAGTACTATGTAGCCCATTAATTAATTAATTATCTAAAGGCAGTTTTACATTAATAACAATGTATCTAGCAGAGGGGTGTTCCCTACTTTAAAGGTCCATTATAAACTACCCTAATTTATACATCATTAAATTATGTTTTAATTTTCATTGCATTCCCTAATTTTCTTTTCTTTAAACGAGTATTTGTAATACCCTAAATTGTGCATCAAAGTAGCTAAAATAGTCCCACAACGATCAGTTCCAAAACTCCCCTAGAAATGGGCGTTACTTTTCCGTGTCCTATCAGCCATGTCTTGCTGATCAGACACGGGAGTTCTCAAAGTGAACAAAGACTGACACGCTTGAAGAGGAACTGGTTGCCTATAGCAACGTTTACACCAGCTCTTCTAGCGTGTCAGTTTAGGCAATCTCTTTTAGCCAGTGTTCTTTCAAGAACTGCAGTTCATCGAAAACTGCAATCTGACGTCCCATCCGGTAAGTCTTCTATTTTAATATCTGTTTTGCCTCTGTCTCAAGGGCACACCGCCAATCCTCTGGCATACACCCCAAGTAAAACCCCCTTGAAGCCCCCAGGCAGAGGCAAAATAGATAATAGATTACAGTGGCCATCTGATTGGTTGTGAATCCTGTCTGTAACTGGACACGGACAGATGTATGGAATCACCAGAAGTGACATCAGATTGCAGTTTTCGATAAATTGCAGTTCTCGACAGAACACCAGATCCCTTTGCCTCTAAGCACCATCCTGAATACAGAGTCTTATCAGCTCTCATAACTCTACAATGGTTGCTATAGCAACCATAGCCGATATGCTTGCTGCAGCTTGCGCGCCTTAGGAGGGGGCAGAGGAGCTGTATGAGCAATGTACTGCGCAAATTCTGACCTACATCTCGGTCGCCCGACCCAGTAAGTCATTGGATCTGCAATCTGCAAAATTTATGGGCAGTGGAAGCAATTAAGATTTGTAAAATAAATATCTTTAAAACAATAAATAAGATTTATACATGTATATTGATGAATATTAATGACCGTAATGAACTTTTTAAAAATGCTGTGTTTGAAAATTACTATAATGTGAAGCATGGGTGTCTGCAGAATTTTTTCATGGGGGAGGGATAAAGTGAAATATGCCCGACAATAAACATAAACACACACATACATATACAAACACACATACACACACACACATATACACACATACATACACAAACACACATACATAAACACATACACACTCCCGCACATATACACACATACATACACAAACACTGTAAGGGATACTGAAGCTCTGAAATTGTGTGAGACAATGTTTCAGTTTCCTAATTTAGGGTTGAATATGCAGTAGTAGCTTTAATCACATTAATATGTGATTTGTTACACCAAAATCAATATTCACACTAAGAGGAAGTGTAAACAGGAAGATTCAGTGTGATTTATAAAGAGCCCAGTACTAACTATGGACTTAGTGAGTGACCAGATAAGTCAAGGTTAAATATATACAAATAAATGTGCAGTAGTATAGGATTGTTTTTAGTTAGTATATTTCCAGGAGCACAACAGTTCTGAATAAACATCTAAATCATAAGAGAGAATCTGCACTTGATATTGATCACAGAACTTATGAATACCTTATTGCTCAGAGACAGGTCCGTTCTGTGTTTAACGGGTTTGAGCGCCAGTGAAGAGCTGCGTCGGCAGAGAGTTCCGATGCTTCGGCTAAGGCAGACTGTGGCGTGGCGTCTGACGTCAGCGGAGCTGACTCGTAGTAACTGCGGTAAGAAGGTTTTTAGGATTAAACAGTTCTTTAGAGTGTCACATGAAATATATATACCTTGGAATGAATCCTTCTCTTAGGTTAGGAGCTGAGGAGGGTGTTACAAGCAGGTAGAAGAATCTGTCAGTAGATATGAGTTGTTGCGGTCAGAGCCGAGTAAGCAGCAGTGCTGGAATATAAGATAGCTCACACAATAGTTAAACAGAGGTTGCAAACGAAAGACAAAGTTCATATGAGAGAAATCCGATAAGGAATATCAGCAGCTTAGGAGAGAATGTTCCCATGAGGGTAGCACAAAAAATATTAAGCAATGTGCTTAGTGAAAGGTGTGGTTTTAAGACAGGTGTGGAAGTGTGATTGGAGGTAATGCTTAAAGGTAAACACACCTACACATAAGTTCTGACATGACCCCCTCCTCAAACAAGCTGACCCTCAGCTTGAGGTCTGGGACGTTCAGGAAACCGACGGTGAAACTGTGAAACTAAACGAGGAGCGTTAATGTTACCAGATGGTTCCCAACTGTGATCTTCCAAAGAGAAATCCTTCCATCTGACAAGATATTCTAGGGAGCCCTTGTAGTATCTAGAATCCAGAATTGTTCGAACTTCATATTCTTTTGCATCTTGTTCGAGCAACGAAGGTGGAAATGAAGGAGGTAAAGTTCTGGAACCCAAGTATGGTTTTATCAGGGAGACGTGGAATGTTGGATGGATCCTGAAAGTGGCAGGCAGATCTAGGGTAACTGCATTTTCATTTATTACCTTAGAAATCGTGAATGGTCCACAGAATTTTTGAGCCAATTTTTTACTGGGGACTTGTAGTTTGAGGTTTCTGGTGGATAACCATGCTTGATCTCCCACATAATAAGAAGGTGGTTTTCTTCTCCGTAAATCGAAAAATCATTTCTGGTTAGCTTGAGCTTTGATGATATTCTCTTTGATAAGTCTAAAGTTGTCAAGTAGCTGGTTGTTAAGTTCATCAACTAAAGGTGATGTTGAGGGCGATGAGGATACACTAGTTAGGGTTGGATGGTATCCATAGTTTGCAAAAAATGGAGATAAGTTAATTGGGGAGTTGGTTAAGTTGTTATAAGCAAATTCTGCCATCGGTAAGAATTGCAGCCAGTTGTTTTGTTGATAAGAGCAAAAACATCTTATGTATTCATCCAACCATTGATTTACTCTCTCAACCTGTCCGTTGGCCTGTGGATGGAAAGCTGTGGTGTAATGATGGTTAATATTTAGGGATTGACAAAGATTCTTCCAAAATCGAGATGTAAACTGAGTCCCCCTGTCTGATATAATAACAGAGGGCAACCCATGGAGTTTGACAATATGCTGGAGGAAGAGTGTAGCTGTTTCAGAAGAGGTTGGTAGTTTAAAAAATGGTAGAAAGTGAGCCATTTTTGTGAATGTATCAATGACAACTAAAATTGTGTTTTGGTTACTTGATAGTGGAAGCTCAACTATGAAGTCTAAGCTAATCTGTTGCCAAGGTCTATCTGAGACTGGTAATGGCATTAATAGTCCGTAAGGATGCTTCCTTTCTGTTTTGGAAGTCTGGCATATGGCACATGTTCTGACATACTCCTTTACTGTGTTAAACATATTTGGCCACCAGTATGTTCTGGAAAGAAGATCATGAGTTTGTTTGACTTCGGGATGTCCTGCCATGGGAGAATCATGATGGTCTTCGACTAAATTTTGTCTGAATTTAGGAGGTATGAACATTCTTTGCTTGTAGTAAAATATACCATTGTTATTGATTAAATTGTTGTTTTGAACCTCAGATGAGTCTTTGTTTGCTTTTCTTATTTCTGTAAGGAACTCGGATGTCAGTCCTAGAAACTTTTCTGGAGGAATGATTGAAGTTGGATTGTTTGTAACAATAGGTGAAATATGTTGTCTTGAAAGTGCGTCTGCTTTGCCATTTCTACAGGCTGGACGATATAAGATTTGAAAGTCAAACCTGGAGAAGTATAGGCTCCAACGGACCTGTCTGGCAGATAAGGTTTTGTTACTTTGGAGATACTGTAGATTCTTGTGATCCATGTAGATTGTTATTGGGTGTGTTGCTCCCTCTAGAAGGTGTCTCCAGAATTCCAGAGAGCGTCGGATAGCCAAAAGTTCTTTGTCACCAATTGCATAGTTCCTTTCAGCAGAAGTCATACTTTTGGAGAAAAAAGATATCAGATTAGAGGTCTTTGTTGTAGAATCTTGTTGAGATAAAACTGCTCCAATGGCATGATCGGATGAATCCACCTCCAAAATGTATTGGAGGTTGACGTTAGGAAATGCTAGTATAGGTGCTGTTGTGAAGCATTGTTTTAAGAAATTGAAAACTTGTGTTAGATTAGGAGTCCAGACATACGGTGTGTTGGAACCTGTAAGTTGAGTGAGTGGTTTTACAATATGTGAAAAATTCTTTATACATTTTCTATAATAATTAGAAAATCCTAGGAACCTCTACAGTTCTTTTTTATTGGCAGGTATTGGCCAATTCTTAACAGCATCTACTTTTTCGGGTTGCATTTGTATACCGGATGAGGTTATTTTATAGCCCAAGAAAGAGATACTAGTATTGTGGAATGAACATTTCTCTGGTTTTGCATAGAGTTTATGAACCCTTAACCTGGATAGGACCCATCTCACGTGTTTGATATGATCTTCCAGGTTGTTTGAGTAAATCAAGATGTCGTCAAGGTATACCACCATGCAGACGTCCAGGAGATCTCTAAAGATATCATTTGTAAAATGCTGAAACATCGCTGGGGCATTGCATAAGCCAAATGGCATTACAAGGTACTCATACAACCCGTATCGGGTCCTAAAGGCTGTGAGCCACTCATCCCCCTCTCTAATACGAATCAAATTATATGCACCGCGAAGATCTAGTTTGGTGAAAATTACAGCATTACTCAACCTCTCAATTAATTTGGGTATCAGAGGAAGGGGGTATCGATTCTTTACTGTGCGTTTATTTAACTCGCGGTAATCGATTATTGGTCTTAGTGTTGCATCCTTATTCGTCACGAAAAACATTCCAGCGGCTGTAGGTGAAGTTGATGGCCGAATGAAACCCTTTCGGAGGTTATCTTGTAGGTACTGTTTTAGGTGGAGAAGTTCAGGTTGGCTGAGTGGATATAGGTGTCCAACAGGTACTGTGCTTCCAGGTATTAATTCGATTGGGCAATCGTACACCCGGTGTGGAGGTAACGATTCAGCTTCAGTTTTACTAAATACGTCTGAGAAATCTGAATATTGGTCTGGAAGACAAATCTTTTCAGAAGTTGTCTGTAGTAAAAACTGTTGAGGAAAGCAAGTATTAGTACAATAATCAGAGTGTAGAGCTATCTGTAAACTGGTCCAGTTGATAGTTGGGTTATGGAGTTGCAACCATGGTAATCCTAATACTACAGTAAAATGTGGGGAAGGAATAACATCAAATGTTAAATGTTCAGTATGACCTGATGCAGTAGTAACCAACAGTGGTATGGTATGGTGTGTTATTGGTCCGGTTGTAATTGTGGAACCATCAATGACTTTAAGAGAGACAGGGTTTTTCTTTGCTCTGACAGGTATTTTATTAGACATAACAGTGGATTTATCAATAAAGTTGCCAAAGGCTCCTGAATCAATTATGGCGTTCGTCTTTATCCGTTTAAGGTCCCACTGTAAAAGGAGAGAAAGATTGCAGTGTTTGTTTATATTTTACTTTGTAAGAATTATGAATAAACATGAAATTACTCTTGATTTTTTCGTAGAACAGGACAGTCTGAGACAGTATGTATTGGATTAGCGCAGTACATACATAAATTCTGCGTCCTTCTTCGTAATCTTTCTTGAGGTGATAAAGGTCCCCTTAAGACGCCTATCTCCATGGGAGTAGCTTGTTCATGAGTGACTGTAGATGGCGTAGAGAATCCTGAGGCTTGAGGTTTGTGGGTGTATTCTGTATGAGCCCGCTCAGCCTTCCTCTCTCTCAACCTCCTGTCTATTTGTGTGGCAAGCTTCATTAAAGATTCTAAGGAATTTGGTAGTTCTATGCGTGCAAGCTCGTCTTTAAGAGTCTCTGAAAGTCCAAGTCTGAACTGATTACGCAAGGACACCAAACTCCAAGATGAGTCTGAAGCATAAAGCTTAAATTCAGTGATATAATCTTCCACTGGTTTTTTTACCTTGTCTTAAACTTCTCATTTTTTGTTCTGCTGATAGCTGTATATCAGTATCACTATATAACTCATCCATTGCTTGGAAGAAATCAGTTAATGAATTTAGTATGGGAGCATTAGTTTCACACAGTTGATCAGCCCATATCCTAGGTTCAGATCTTAGGAAAGAAATTGTGGTGAGAACTTTGACTCTATCAGATGGATATGTTTTAGGTTTCAGATTGTACAATAACTAACAAGCATTCTTAAATTGTCTGTACAATTTTCTTTCACCAGCAAAGATTTCAGGCAAACATACATGAGGTTCAGGAGCGGCAGCATGTTGCTCTCTAGATTCTTTAAGTAATTCCCTAATAACTTGATTTTCTAGTTTCAGATCTAGAATGGCTTGTCCCATCTGATCTACTTTTTGGGAGAGGTTATATACAACCTACGGCAGTTCAGGTTGCTCCATCTTAACCTTACCCTTTTGTTTTCTGGCTTAGTATTATGTAAGGGATATTGAAACTCTGAAATTGTGTGAGACAATGTTTCAGTTTCCTAATTTAGGGTTGAATATGCAGTAGTATCTTTAATCACATTAATATGTGATTTGTTACACCAAAATCAATATTCACACTAAGAGGAAGTGTAAACAGGAAGATTCAGTGTGATTTATAAAGAGCCCAGTACTAACTATGGACTTAGTGAGTGACCAGATAAGTCAAGGTTAAATATATACAAATAAATGTGCAGTAGTATAGGATTGTTTTTAGTTAGTATATTTCCAGGAGCACAACAGTTCTGAATAAACATCTAAATCATAAGAGAGAATCTGTACTTGATATTGATCACAGAACTTATGAATACCTTATTGCTCAGAGACAGGTCCATTCCGTGTTTAATGGGTTTGAGTGCCAGTGAAGAGCTGCGTTGGCGGAGAGTTCCGATGCTTCGGCTAAGGCAGACTGTGGAGTGGCGTCTGACGTCAGCGGAGCTGACTCGTAGTAACTGCGCTAAGAAGGTTTTTAGGATTAAACCGTTCTTTAGAGTGTCACATGAAATATATATACCTTGGAATGAATCCTTCTCTTAGGTTAGAAGCTGAGGAGGGTGTTACAAGCAGGTAGAAGAATCTGTCAGTAGATATGAGTTGTTGCGGTCAGAGCCGAGTAAGCAGCAGTGCTGGAATATAAGATAGCTCACGCAATAGTTAAACAGAGGTTGCAAACGAAAGACAAAGTTCATATGAGAGAAATCCGATAAGGAATATCAGCAGCTTAGGAGAGAATGTTCCCATGAGGGTAGCACACAAAATACTAAGCAATGAGCTTAGTGAAAGGTGTGGTTTTAAGATAGGTGTGGAAGTTTGATTGGAGGTAATGCTTAAAGGTAAACACACATACACATAAATTCTGACAAACACATACACACACATAAACACATACATAAACACACACGAACATATACACACATACATACACAAACACACAATCAGGGATTGGAAATTATCCCAAAATGCTACTAGTCCTAGTTTATTAGTAAACTAAAGTTTTGGAGTCACTATATGTTAAACTTTAAAGGGGCATTAAACACTAAATAAACGCTAGATAGAATGATGCATTCAAAGAAAAGATAAGTCTGAGAATAACATGTAGATGTATTTTTTAAAGTTTCATTAGCTGTTTAAATGTTGACAAAATAAGTGTAGAGTTTTAGGGGTCAATTATTGACTGAATTGGGCCAATTCACCCTGTTTCTGCGCAAGCCTTCAGGCTCGCCGGAAACAGGAGTTAAGAAGCAGCGGTCTATAGATTGCTGCTCCTTAACTCATACGCCACCTCTGAGGCGGCGTTCAGCGATTGGGCTGATTGACAACCCCTGATAGCGGACTATTGGCTGTGAATCTGCAGGGGCGGTATTGCACAAGCAGTTCACTAGAACTGCTTGTGCAATGCTGAATGTGGACAGCGATGTCTGGCGGACATGATACGCTACAGGGTATCATGTCCACCAGACTTTAATAAATTGACCCCTTATTGTCTATAAAACAATAGGAGCTGCCATGTTGTAACTTAGGTTACCTTCTCTGCTGTGGCCAATTAGGAACAGTTATAAATAGGTCACTAGAGTGTACAGCCAATGGCTATGTGGAATATAACTGTGTTCTGCACTTCCATTTCACAATTTTATAATGGAATTACAGGAAACTGGGGGGGGGGGGGGAATAATAAAAGTATATCGCAGAGTGTTTCTTATATATATATGATTTATCATTTTCTATAACCATCTCAAAGTGTTTAATGGCCCTTTAATACACTTTTATACATTTATTTTTGGGTGTAATAAAATGAATGTCTTTATCCAGACTCCTAACTTATAAATGAAAATATAAGTAGTATATAGTTTTATTTATTGCTTTTTTAATTTTATCTGTTTCATTGTACAGTTATAAAGAAGAAAAACATAATCATAATTAAACACAAAAGAACCAATATAAGTTAACCTATACATATACAGGCCAAAACTGCTAACAGTACGTTGCCTAAAATATGCAAAATAAACATCACCCTATTTGTCCCATTGCCAAAACTTTTAACAAATGATTTCAGTATGTGAGTAGGAGGACAGAAAGTGTTAACTCAGAGCGAATTGCTATTAATGAATTAATGAGATACCTTATTCTTGTTGGGATAGCACACACACACACACACAGCATGGAAGACGGGGCGTGACTTCATGCAAAACGTGCTGCCTTCCAGGAAGCTCACTCCCCATCACTGTTCAATGCATGATAGGAATTAGAGTCCAGAAGGCCGAATTATCAATGTCTGTAGCGTATCATGTCCGACAGACATCGCTGAATGCCGACAGCATACGCTGTTGGCATGTAACATTGCACAAACAGTTCTGGTGAACTGCTTGTGCAATGCCGCCCCTGCAGATTTGCGGCCAATCGGCCGCTAGCAAGGGGTGTCAATCAACCTAATCATATCTGATTGGGTTGATTTCTCTCTGCCGCTCAGAGCAGACAGACCAGTTAAGAAGCATCGGTCTTAAGACTGCTGTTTCTGGCGATCCATCAGGCTTGCGTGGAAACAGGGGTATCAAGGGTCATTAGGCCCTTGATAAATCGGCCCCCAGAACTGCAGTTGCACAATACTGAGAGGGAAATAGTGAACTACAAATTCCAAAATGCTATGTAACTTCCAGAATACTGTGCTTCTCTCTGTAAAATGGAGGTACATTCAGGGGAATATAAAGAAAAAATACAGACATTCAATTGTTTCCCCCCCCCCCTGCAGTTTGTACTCCAGGTGGGAGTTGAGGACACCTGTGATGTGAAGGTAATGCTTACACTACAATTGTGTTCACAAAAAACTCCAAAATTTAAAAATTGTATAAAATAAATAAATTAAATATTGAAATATAAAACGTGCAGTCAAAAGATGAATTTAATTGCATTAAAAATTGTAACAAAATTGTTATGCAAAAATCGTATTTTATGAAAAAAAAAAAAATTGTATTGAAATTACACAGAAATATTTGATATAACAATCAGTGCCTATACAATCAGTACCTATACTGGTATTACAACTTGAAAGTTATAGTTTGTGCTAAAGCGAAAGCGGATCAGCCAATCAGCCTGATGTTCCGGATCAGCCTGATGTTCCGATCAGCCAATCAGATTGAGCTCGCATTCTATTGGCTGATCGGAACAGCCAATAGAATGCGAGCTCAATCTGATTGGCTGATCGGATCAGCCAATCGGATTGAACTTGAATCTGATTGGCTGATTCCATCAGCCAATCAGAATTTTCCTACCTTAATTCCGATTGGCTGATAGAATCCTATCAGCCAATCGGAATTCGACGGACGCCATCTTGGATGATGTCATTTAAAGGAACCGTCATTCGGCGAGTAGGCGTCGGTAGAAGAGGATGTTCCGCGTCGGCTGGAAGATAATGGCTCCGGAAGAAAGAAGATTGAAGATGCTGCTTCATAGAAGACTTCATCCCGATGATGGACTTCTTCAGCGCCCGCTTGGATCAAGAATTCAGCCCGATGATGGATTTCTTCAGCCGCCGCTTGGATCCAGACTTCAGCCCGAGGATGGACTTCACTCTTCAGCCCCCCGCTTGGGCTTGGATCAAGACTTCGGACCCTCTTCTGGACTGATCGGTGAACCTGGCATGGTGAAGACAAGGTAGGGAGATCTTCAGGGGCTTAGTGTTAGGTTTATTTAAGGGGGGTTTGGGTTAGATTAAGGGTATGTGGGTGGTGGGTTGTAATAAGGGGGGGGTATTGTATGGTTTTTTTTTTACAGGCAAAAGAGCTGAATTCTTTGGGGCATGCCCCGCAAAGGGCCCTTTTAAGGGCTGGTAAGGTAAAAGAGCTTTGAACTTTTGTAATTTAGAATAGGGTAGGGCATTTTTTTTATTCTGGGGGTCTTTGTTATTTTATTAGGGGGCTTAGAGTAGGTGTAATTAGTTTAAAATTGTTGTAATTTTTTTCTAATGTTTGTAAATATTTTTTTATTTTTTGTAACTTAGTTCTTTTTTATTTTTTGTACTTTAGTTAGTTTATTTAATTTTATTTATTTGTAGGAATTGTATTTAATTTATTTATTGATAGTGTAGTGTTAGGTTTAATTGTAGATAATTGTAGGTAGTTTATTTAATTCATTTATTGATAGTGTTGTGTTAGGTTTAATTGTAACTTAGGTTAGGATTTATTTTACAGGTAATTTTGTAATTATTTTAACTAGGTAACTATTAAATAGTTATTAACTATTTAATAGCTATTGTACCTGGTTAAAATAATTACAAAGTTGCCTGTAAAATAAATATTAATCCTAAAATAGCTACAATATAATTATTAGTTATATTGTAGCTATATTAGGGTTTATTTTACAGGTAAGTATTTATCTTTAAATAGGAATAATTTATTTAATAAGAGTTAATTTATTTCGTTAGATTTAAATTATATTTAATTTAGGGGGGTGTTATGGTTAAAGTTAGACTTAGCTTTAGGGGTTAATAAATTTATTAGAGTAGCGGTGAGCTCCTGTCGGCAGATTAGGGGTTAATACTTGAAGTTAGGTGTCGGCAATGTTAGGGAGGGCAGATTAGGGGGTAATACTATTTATTATAGGGTTATTGAGGCGGGAGTGAGGCGGATTAGGGGTTAATACATTTATTATAGTAGCGCTCAGGTCCGGTCGGCAGATTAGGGGTTAATAAGTGTAGTTAGGTGGAGGCGACGTTGGGGGCGGCAGATTAGGGGTTAATAAATATAATATAGGGGTCGGCGATGTTAGGGCAGCAGATTAGGGGTGCATAGGGATAATGTAGGTGGCGGGGGTGTACGTAGCGGCAGATTAGGGGTTAAATATAATATGCAGGTGTCAGGGATAGCGGGGGCGGCAGATTAGGGGTTAATAAGTGTAAGGTTAGGGGTGTTTAGACTCGGGGTACATGTTAGGGTGTTAGGTGCAGACGTAGGAAGTGTTTCCCCATAGAAAACAATGGGGCTGCGTTAGGAGCTGAACGCGGCTTTTTTGCAGGTGTTAGGTTTTTTTTCAGCTCAAACAGCCCCATTGTTTTCTATGGGGGAATCGTGCACGTTTTTTAAGCTGGCCGCGTCCGTAAGCACCGCTGGTATCGAGAGTTGAAGTTGCGGTAAATATGCTATACTCTCCTTTTTTGGAGCCTAACACAGCCATTCTGTGAACTCTAAATACCAGCGGTATTTAAAAGGTGCGGCCAGAAAAAAGCACGCGTAGCTAACGCACCCCTTTGGCCGCAAAACTCTAAATCTAGGCGTAAGATAGCTACAATATAATTAATAGGATTTAATTTTATTTTACAGGCAACTTTGTATTTATTTTAACCAGGTACAATAGTTATTAAATAGTTATTAACTATTTAATAACTACCTAGCTAAAATACTTACAAAATTACCTTTAAAATAAATCCTAACCTAAGTTACAATTAAACCTAACACTACACTATCATTAAATGAATTAAATAAATTAACTACAATTACCCAAAATTAAATTCAATTAAATAAACTAAACTATAGTACAAAAAACAACAACACTAAATTACAGAAAATTAAAAAAGAATTACAAGAAGTTTAAACTAATTATACCTAATCTAAGCCCCATAATAAAATAATAAAGCCCCCCAAAATAAAAAAATGCCCTACCCTATTCTAAATTACAAAGTAATCAGCTCTTTTACCAGCCCTTAAAAGGGCTTTTTGCGGGGCATTGCCCCAAAGTAATCAGCTCTTTTACCTGTAAAAAGAAATACAACCCCCCAACATTAAAACCCACCACCCACATACCCCTACTCTAAAACCCACCCAAACCCCACTTAAAAAAACCTAACACTAACCACCTGAAGATCACCCTACCTTGAGCCGTGTTCACCCAGCCGGGCCGAATTCTTCATCCAAGCGAGGCAACAAAAGGTCCTCCATCCGGTAGAAGTCTTCATCCAAGCGGTGTCTTCTATCTTCATCCAACCGCGGCTCCATCTTGCAGACCTCGGACGCGGAACATCCTGCTGGCCCGACGAATGAAGGTTCCATTAAGGGACGTCATCCAAGATGGCGTCCCTCGAATTCCGATTGGCTGATAGGATTCTATCAGCCAATCGGAATTAAGGTAGGAAAAATCTGATTGGCTGATTCAATCAGCCAATCAGATTGACCTCGCATTCTATTGGCTGATTGGAACAGTAAGTAAGTTAGTAAGTTTATTTAGGTGCGGCGGGGTCCGGGAGCGGCGGTTTAGGGGTTAATAAGTATAATGTAGGCGGCGGCGGTGTAGGGGTTACAGATTAGGGGTGTTTAGACTCGGGGTACATGTTAGGGTGTTAGGTGCAGACATCTCCCATAGAAATCAATGGAATATCGTGCAGCAGCGAACATGAGCTTTCGCTGCTGTCAGACTCCCATTGTTTCCTATGGGATCCGCCGCCTCGAGGGCGGCGGATTGAAAACCAGATACGGTGGGCTGGAATAGTGCCGAGCGTACCTGCTAGTTATTTGATAACTAGCAAAAACAGAATTTATGCTTACCTGATAAATTACTTTCTCTTGCGGTGTATCCAGTCCACGGATTCATCCTTACTTGTGGGATATTCTCATTCCCTACAGGAAGTGGCAAAGAGAACACACAGCAGAGCTGTCCATATAGCTCCCCCTCTGGCTCCGCCCCCCAGTCATTCAACTGACGGTTAGGAGAAAAAGGAGAAATCATAGGGTGCAGTGGGGACTGTAGTTTAAACAATAAATTTTAACCTGACTTAATTGCCAGGGCGGGCCGTGGACTGGATACACCGCAAGAGAAAGTAATTTATCAGGTAAGCATAAATTCTGTTGTCTCTTGCAAGGTGTATCCAGTCCACGGATTCATCCTTACTTGTGGGATACCAATACCAAAGCTTTAGGACACGGATGAAGGGAGGGAACAAGACAGGTAACCTAAACGGAAGGCACCACTGCTTGCAAAACCTTTCTGCCAAAAATAGCCTCCGAAGAAGGAAAAGTATCGAATTTGTAAAATTTGGCAAAAGTATGCAGTGAAGACCAAGTCGCTGCCTTACAAATCTGTTCAACAGAAGCCTCATTCTTGAAAGCCCATGTGGAAGCCACAGCTCTGGTGGAATGAGCTGTAATTCGTTCAGGAGGCTGCTGCCCAACAGTCTCATAGGCCAAACGGATGATGCTTTTCAGCCAAAAGGAAAGAGAGGTAGCAGTCGCTTTCTGACCTCTCCTCTTACCAGAATAGATAACAAACAAGGAGGATGTTTGTCTGAAATCCTTGGTTGCTTGTAAATAGAATTTCAAAGCACGAACCACATCAAGATTGTGTAAAAGTCATTCCTTCTTTGAAGCTGGATTAGGACACAGGGAAGGAACAATGATTTCCTGGTTAATGTTCTTGTTAGAAACAACTTTAGGAAGAAAACCAGGTTTGGTACGCAAAACAAGCTTATCTGAATGGAACACCAGATAGGGTGAATCACACTGTAAAGCAGACAATTCTGAAACTCTTCGAGCAGAAGATATAGCTACCAAAAACAAAACTTTCCAAGATAATAACTTAATATCTATGGAATGTAAAGGTTCAAACGGAACCCCTTGAAGAACTGAAATAACTAAATTTAGACTCCATGGAGGAGCCACAGGTTTATAGACAGGCTTGATTCTGACTAAAGCCTGTGCAAACGCTTGAACGTCTGGTACCTCTGCCAGACGCTTGTGTAAAAGGATAGACAGAGCAGATATCTGTCCCTTTAAGGAACTAGCTGACAAACCTTTCTCCAATCCTTCTTGGAGAAAAGACAATATCCTTGGAATCCTAATTTTACTCCACGAGTAACCCTTGGATTCACACCAACAAAGATATTTCCGCCATATCTTATGGTAAATTTTCCTGGTGACAGGTTTTCTAGCCTGGATCAGAGTATCTATGACTGATTCAGAGAACCCACGCTTGGATAGAATTAAGCGTTCAATCCCCAAGCAGTCATCTGCAGAGAAACTAGATTTGGATGCTTGAATGGACCCTGTATTAGAAGATCCTGCCTCGTTGGCAGTGTCCATGGTGGAACAGATGACATGTCCACTAGGTCTGCATACCAAGTCCTGCGTGGCCACGCAGGCGCTATCAGAATTACCGAGGCCTTCTCCTGTTTGATTCTGGCTACCAGCCGAGGGAGAAGGGGAAACGGTGGAAAGACAGAGGCCAGATTGAAGGACCGCTACTAGAGCATCTATCAATGCCGCCTTGGGATCCCTGGACCTGGATCCGTAAAGAGGAAGTTTGGTGTTCTGACGGGACGCCATCAGATCCAACTCTGGAATGCCCCAAAGCTGAGTCAGCTGATCAAATACCTCCGGGTGGAGTTCCCACTCCCCCGGGTGAAAAGTCTGATGACTTAGGAAATCCGCTTCCCAGTTGTCTACTCCTGGGATGTGAATTGCAGATAGGTGGCAAGAGTGATCCTCCGCCCACCTGATTATCTTGGTTACTTCCTTCATCGCTAAGGAACTCTTTGTTCCTCCCTGATGATTGATGTATGCTACAGTCGTGATGTTGTCCGACTGAAATCTGATGAACTTGGCCGCTGCTAGCTGAGGCCAAGCCTGGAGCGTATTGAATATCACTCTCAGCTCCAAAATGTTTATCGGGAGAAGAGACTCTTCCCGAGACCATAGGCCCTGAGCTTTCAGGGAGCCCCAGACCGCGCCCCAGCCTAACAGACTGGCGTCGGTCATTACGATGATCCACTCCGGTCTGCGGAAGCACATTCCCTGAGATAGGTGATCCTGAGATAACCACCAGAGAAGAGAGTCTCTGGTTTTCTGGTCCAGTTGGATTTGAGGAGACAAATCTGCATAATCCCCATTCCACTGTTTGCGCATGCACAATTGCAGTGGCCTGAGATGAATTTGAGCAAAAGGGACTACGTCCATTGCTGCTACCATTAATCCGATTACCTCCATGCACTGAGCTACAGATGGTCGAGGAATGGAATGAAGAGCTCGGCAAGTGCTTAGAAGCTTTAACCTTCTGACCTTCATCAGAAATATTTTCATTTCTACCGAGTCTATTAATGTTCCCAGGAAGGGAACCCTTGTGAGCGGGGACAGAGAACTTTTTTCGATGTTCACCTTCCACCCGTGAGACCTTAGAAAGGCCAGAAAAATATCCGTATGAGCCTTGGCTCTGGGAAAAGATGACGCCTGTATTAAGATGTCGTCCAGATAGGGTGCTACTGCAATGCCCCGCGGTCTTAGTACCGCTAGAAGGGACCCTAGCACCTTTGTGAAAATTCTGGGAGCGGTGGCCAACCCGAAGGGAAGGGCCACAAACTGGTACCTTTTTGGGAACCACAAACAGGTTTGAGTAAAAACCCAGTCCTTGTTCTGTAATTGGAACTGGACATATCACTCCCATCTTGATTAGATCTTCTACACAGCGTAAGAACGTCTCTTTCTGTGTCTGGTCTGTAGACAGACGAGAAATGTGGAACCTTCCCCTTGGAGGAGAGTCTTGAATTCTAGAAGATATCCCTGAGCAACTATCTCTAATGCCCAGGGATCGGGAACATCTCTTGCCCGAGCCTGAGCAAGGAGAGAGAGTCTGCCCCCTACCAGATCCGGTCCCAGATCGGGGGCTACCCCTTCATGCTGTCTTAGTAGCAGCTGCAGGCTTCTTGGCCTGTTTACCCTTGTTCCAGCCCTGCAAAGGCTTCCAGGTTTCCTTGGGCTGTGGAGAGTTACCCTCTTGCTTTGTGGTCGCAGAGGTTGAAGCAGGACCGCTCCTGAAGTTGCGAAAGGAACGAAAATTAGCCTTGTTTTTAGCCTTAAAAGGCCTATCTTGCGGCCTTGCATGGCCCTTTCCCCCAGTGATATCCAAAATAATCTCTTTCAATTCGGGCCCGAAAAGGGTCTTTCCCTTGAAAGGGATATTCAGTAACTTATTTTTAGACGACACATCGGCCGACCATGATTTAAGCAAGAGCGCTCTGCGCGCCATGATGGCAAAACCAGAATTTTTCGCCGCTAACGTAGCTAATTGCAAAGCGGCATCTGTTATAAAAGAATTAGCCAGCTTTAGAGCCTTAATCCTATCCATAATTTCGTCATATGAGGTCTCAGTCTGGAGCGACTCCTCCAGCACCTCAAACCAGAAAGCCGCTGCAGTAGTCACAGGAATAATGCAGGCAATAGGTTGGAGAAGGAAACCTTGTTGAACAAATATTTTCTTTAGTAAACCTTCTAATTTTTTATCCATAGGATCTTTGAAAGCACAACTGTCTTTAATTGGTATGGTTGTGCGCTGGGCTAGTGTTGAAACTGCCCCCTCTACCTTAGGGATCGTCTGCCATGCGTCCTGTCTGGGATCAGTTATGGGGAACATTTTCTTAAAGATAGGGGGGGGGGAACAAAGGGTACACCTGGTCTCTCCCACTACCTATCCACAATATCCGCCACCCTCTTCGGGATCGGAAACGCATCAGTGTATACAGGGACTTCTAGGAATTTGTCCATTTTACACAATTTCTCTGGGACCACCATGTGGTCGCAATCATCCAGCGTAGCTAATACCTCCTTAAGCAACACTGAGGTGTTCCAGCTTAAATTTAAACGCTAAGGAATCTGATTCTGCCCGCTGAGAAACCTTTCCTGTTTCAGAAATTTCTCCCTCGGACAGCACATCCCTCACCGTCACTTCAGAGTGTTGTGAGGGTACAACAGATAAACCCTCCAAAGCTTCTGATTGCTCAAACTCTGTTCTTAAAACCGAGCTATCACGCTTTTTAGGAAAAACTGGCAGTTTGGATAAAAATGCAGCAAGGGAATTATCCATAACTGCTGCTAATTGTTGTAATGTAATAGGGGCCAATGCGCTAGAGGTACTAGGCATCGCTTGCGCGGGCGTAACTGGTGTCGACACATGGAGAGAGGAAGGTGGGCTATCCTCGTTACCTTCTGTTAAAGAATCATCTTGGGCTACATTTTTAAGTGAAACAACGTTATCTTTAAAATGCATAGATACAGTAGCACACTTAAAACACAAATGTAAAGGGGGTTCCACCATGGCTACTAAACCCCAAAAAAGCACTCCAAAAGTGATAAAAACTTGTATAGTGATTATATATTCACTATAAAATAATCGATTGACCTTTAACAGTGTCCACCAGTCTTTGAGCCCTGTTAATTAAGCCTTCCTTCTATACTGAGTCTCAGAATATGGCTTACCTTCCCCACATGGGGATTCTTGTCAGTCTTCTAGCATTACTAAGTCTTGACTAGAAAAATATGACTGAACATACCTTATAGCAGTTAAGCCTGCAAAATGTTCCCCCCAACTGAAGTTTTCCGGTACTCCTCAGTCCTATGTGGGAACAGCAGTGGATTTTAGTTACAACATGCTAAAATCATTTTCCTCTCAGCAGAATTCTTCATCACTTTCTGCTAGAGAGTAAATAATACAAACCGGCACTATTTAAAAATAACAAACTTTTGATTGAAGATATAAAAACTACAAATCTAACACCACATTCACTTTACCCTCCCGTGGAGATGCTACTTGTTAGAGCGGCAAAGAGAATGACTGGGGGGCGGAGCCAGAGGGGGAGCTATATGGACAGCTCTGCTGTGTGTTCTCTTTGCCACTTCCTGTAGGGAATGAGAATATCCCACAAGTAAGGATGAATCCGTGGACTGGATACACCTTGCAAGAGAAAGTAGTCAGATTGTGCCAAACTTGCGTTCGGCACATCTGTAGTGACGTAAGAATCGATCTGTGTCGGACTGAGTCCGGCGGATCGAAGCTTACATCACTATATTCTACTTTTGCCGGTCTCTAGCCTTTGATAACTAAGGCGAATCAGCCTCGCCACAAATACGCTGCAGAATTACAGTGTATTTGCGGTTGATGGCTTGATAACTAGAGGCCAGTATATACACATAAATATACATGTATATGCACTATTAAATTTTAGTTTCATCTTAAACTAAGCAAATACTGAACATTCGTAGAACAGTTACATTTTTTTTTGTTAAACAAATGTAAATGTTCCAAAGTTACAGGTGAAAAAGTTCCCCTACAGCTTCATACTTACCTTTAGAACGCTTTATACTTACCTTTAGCACGCTGAAGAGCCATGATATCCCAGTCCTCTTCTTCACAGAGCCCCGGCGGCTCTAATAGGAGGATTAGTGCAGTGGTTTTCATGGCCTGGTCCTTTAGTGCGGCTTTGGGAGCTGTCCGTGCTAAGCCTCCTATTATGGAGACCAGGGCTCTGTGAAGAATATGACCGGGTTAGCGCGGTTCTTCATTGAACAAAACCATTTAAAGGAAACTAATGAATGCTGACTAATTTCATCATTATTTATTAGTTTTCTTTAAGTTTCAGGGTGCATTCGTTTGGATAATTTTTTCGTGGAAGCTAAATGAACATTGCACGCTAACTTTTTACTTTTAACTTGTAACACACAAAAAATTGAATGTGCCACTTGTAATTTGTGCTCCCTGTTAACTTCACTCTCCCCATCAACGTTTCCCTTTCCAGCGAACCCCATTGCTTTCTGTGGTAGACATCTCTCAGTTTGCAGGGAAAAAGAATAAAATATCCAAAATAGGATATCAATAGGGGGCGCACAAAATAATATGTAATATAATATATATGTGATATAATTAAACATGTGCATATATAATAAAAAGAAAAATGTATAAAAATATATGAATGTGAATAAAAATATATGGCCAAAATTAAAATAATACTAGTGATATTGATAATCAATATATTAGAACATCACACTATATGAGCTATTTGCTCAAAGAAATAAAAAAGATGGCAGTCTATAACAAGGCTGATAAATAAAAGTTCATATGTCTTCAAGGAAGATGTAGAGGTTCATCTGTAGTGGAAAGAGGAAAAAGACAAGGGGCGCCTCATAGTGTAACCATGTTAGAGGTAACAAAACAATATGGAGTAAGAAAATCATTCACAATCTGTAGATGCACCCTTGTAGCGTCAAGGTGCTAACTGGGCAGGCTGACCTTCACAGCAGTCAGTACGCTGATATACCGGAATCTCCAGAACAGTCTGCTAGTCTCTGTCATCCATACTCCTGTATGTGCTGGAGTCTGTTTAAGAAGCCTATCACCGTGGATATCGTCTCAGTAAAAGAAACCCAAAGTTAAAGGGACACTGAACTTAAATTTTTTCTTTCGTGATTCACATAGAGCATGAAATTGTAAGCAACTTTCTAATTTACTCATATTATCAAATTTTCATCATTCTCTTGGTATCTTTATTTGAAATGCAAGAATGTAAGTTTAGATGCCGGCCCATTTTTGGTGAACAACCTGGGTTGTTCTTGCTGATTGGTGGATAAATTCATCCACCAATAAAAAAGTGCTGTTCAGAGGTCTGAACCCCCCCAAAAAAGCTTAGATGCATTCTTTTTCAAATAAAGATAGCAAGGGAACAAAGAAAAATTGATAACAGGAGTAAATTAGAAAGTTGCCTAAAATTGCATGCTCTATCTGAATCACGAAAGAACAAATTTGGGTTTAGTTTCCCTTTAAAGTCCAGCTCAGGAGCAGCTTGGAGCGGTTGGAAGAACCCTTGCTGCTCTTGAGCTGGATTTTAACTTTGTGTTTAAACTATTTGTGGGTATGAAGCACAGATAGGATTTGGCTTTTATACTTCAAGATACATGGTTTCTTCTACTGAGACGATATCTACCGTGATAGGCTTCTGAAATAAACTCCGGCACTTACAGGAGTACGGATAATGGAGACCAGCAGACTGTTTGGGAGTTTCAGGTAACTCAGTGTACTGACTGCTGTGAATGTCAGCCTGTCCAGTTAGCACCTTAACTTGCAGGGAAAGCCCTCTTTTAAGATAATTTCCTGATGACAGTCCTTGAGAGTGTCGACAAGGTTTTTCACATCTGATCTGGCAAATTTAAGATCATTAGATCCTTGGTAATTTTTTTTGAAGGACCAGCAATGCACGACTGGAAGCTAGCTGAACACTTCAGGTGAGCCAATGGTAAGAGGCACATTAGTGCTGACACCAATCAGCAACTAGCTTCTAGTAGTGCATTGCTGCTCCTGAGCCTACCTAGGTATGCTTTTCAACAAAGGATACAAAAACTAAAGATTCTCTATAACTATATAAACCTTAACCCAAAATGATGAAAAAAAATCCTTATAGTGATAAAAAAAACACCTAAAAAAAGAGTCTCTCATTAGCAAAAGTGTATATGCATCTCACTGTATGAAGCTAATGATGCAGTTACGCGCTTTTACACAGTAAGCAATTATCTTCAAAGTAATGACTATGGTACCATAAGCACTACGCCTTTGATACAGTCTTAAAGGGACAGTCTAGTATAAATTAAACTTTCATTATTCAGATAGGACTTTTCATTTTAATCAACTTTCCAATTTACTTTTATCATCAAATTTGCTTTTTTCTCTTGGTATTCTTAGTTTAGACTAAACATAGGTAGGCTCATATGCTAATTTCTAAGCCTTTGAGGGCTGCCTCTTATCACAGGCTTTTTAAATCTCTTTTCGACACAAAGAGACAGAAAGTACACGTGGGCCATATAGATAACACTGTGTTCAGGCACAGGGGGTTATTTAAGATTTAGCACAAAACAATGCCAAATGTAAGACAATAGATAATAAACAGTCACAGTCATGTGATCAGGGGGCTGGAAGAATGTTCCCAGATACAAGGTAATCACAGAGGTAAAAAGTATATTAATATAACTGTGTTGGTTGTGCAAAACTGGGGAATGGGTAATAAAGGGATTATCTATCTTTTAAAACAATAACAATTCTATGGTAGACTGTCCCTTTAAGGAGTAGCCTTGTTGCACAGTCATCCTTGCTGCAGTTCATTTCCTCAGCTGACGTATCTTCTCCCTCTTTGGGTTCCTGGAACAACTTGGCCACCCATTCTCCTTTCAGCCATTATTTGTGATCCAAAGTAGGCAAGCAGGAGAGAGAGAGAGCGCCCAATAGTGTGATATCGTACTGGAAAATCAGGAGCAGAAAAATAACGGCAACGTAAGAAAGGTATTCACAAGTAGTGCATATAGGCAGGCTGACCTTTAACAGCAGTCAGTATGCTGGTGGATCTTGTCCTGTATGTTGTACACCTAGGACGATTATTCAGCTGTTCGTGAATGCTGCAGGATGAGGGGATTCCTCTGCACACAACGTGTGTGCGTTGATTAGACGTCTGCAGTCCGAATGTTCAGCTTAGTAAGCAGAGAGACTCTTCCAGCGTGTGTGAGTCGTTCCGGTGTTTATAACAAACAGTTCGTGTAACTTTTTAAAAAATGCCGTAAGAGTTTAAAACAGTGACAGCAGGATAGATGTATTGAGATAAAAAGTTGACATTTATTAGGAGCAATACAACGCGTTTCTCGGCCGTTATGCTCTGTGGCCGTTTCATCAGGTAATATGACAGGTATAGCCATAAACTAGACTTAAAAAATACCCAGAACGCTCGTAATTGGGTGGTACATCCACCAATGAAATTGCACAATACATCTATTACAAAGTCCGTAAAAATAAAAACACAATGTTATGCTGTCCTACATGAAAAACAAAATACGAATAGTTGAAACGTAATTTGTATATATAAAACACTTAGTGAAAAATGAGAGGGTATGATAAAAGGAAAATGTAAATATGAACTAATATATACATGTGGTAATACACTTATTAAAAAACAGGTAGCGACAATTTATTCTAATGACATAAAAAAACATAAAAAAATATATAAAACTATGAATCTAAATGTAAAATACGGAACAACTAAATCTTGTGGCAAACAAACATCTCATACCTTATATATATATTTAATACATACTTGTCCAACAGTAGTGCAGTTTACTATATTAAGATTCCTAGTTTTATCATTTTTGCATTTTTAGTTTGTTTGCCACAAGATTTAGTTGTTCCGTATTTTACATTTAGACTAGTCTGTCCCCTAACACTTTAGCATATTATATATTTTTTGTCGTTGATAAATAATCAGTTTTGCGCACCCTATTGTATGCTTCCTTGCATACTTATTTAACACATTATTTGTGATCCACCCTATCATACGCCCTCTGGGCTGCCACTCACCTCCGCAATGACTTTTCAGGCTTCGTGGATTAGGAAGCTGTATAAACTGCCCCAGTACAAAAGGTAAATATTTATGTATGAGTAGCACACTGAATGGTTAAAATATAATTTTATTTCCAATCAATAAAGATCTGCAATAGATTATCAAAAAAAACAGCGGAAGACTAGTTTACAAAGTAATGCTTCAACATTAATGAACCTGTTGCCATACTCATAGCTTGAACCATCCAACCATCCAACCACATCATAAAGAGAATGGAGTGTGTCAGGAATGGGGACTTCTTTCTGTCTATGACACAGACTTTAGCCTTGGGATGGCCTATACATATTTGTATTGCGATTGCCACTATATGCGCACTACTAAGTGCATTGCTCTGTGCTTTCATTTCATTTTTAGTATCCACTTAATAATTGGTGATATGTCACTTTAAGCTTCCACAATTGTCTATTTTGTGTCCATTTCTGAATCTCTGTTGTATTATTTTCTATGGAATAAAAAAGAAAACTGCTAAAACTGTGAGGGTATAAATTTTAGAGCTCAACAGTAAATACTGAAGGGACACTGAACCCAAATATTTTCGTGATTCAGATAGAGCATGCGATTTTAAGCAACTTTCTAATTTACTCCTATTATCAATTTTTCTTTGTTCTCTTGCTATCTTTATTTGAAAACAAAGGCATCTAAGCTTCTTAATAAGTTTAGAACTCTGGACAGCACTTTTTTATTAGTGGGTGAATATATCCACCAATCAGCAAGAACAACCCAGGTTGTTCACCAAAAATGGGCCGGCATCTAAACTTACATTCTTGCATTTCAAATAAATATACCAAGAGAAATGAAGAAAATTTGATAATAGGAGTACATTAGAAAGTTGCTTAAAATTGTATGCTCATCTGAATCACGAAATAAAAATTTTTTGGGTTCAGTGTCTCTTTAATGAACATTCAACATTCAAGTTTATCTTAACATCCATATTATATTTAAATATGATTTGTAGCATAATACCTCTTTGAATTACATTAATCATTCAACTTTTCATGTATCCATGTTATCTTACTAATTTCCTTTTATTAGCATTTTTTAACTGTTAAACAGTTACAACTAAATTGTCCATATTGTCTGCTAAACATATTCTTTTGTTGTATATTGCAATGCTTTCATGTTAGCGCATATCAAAGTGATATAACAGTGAACAAAGGGAACAATTATAATTGCTGAGGTAAAATAAACTTGTATATATCTTTTAGGAGTAAATTTTTGCTTTCATCTCTAAATATTTCATTTAAAGCCCAGTCATAGATTTTTCAAGCCATCTACTATTTTCTCTGTGGGGTGAAAAAACTCATTGTATTGTAATCTATATCAGTTGACATAAAGAATATTAAGTATAACTAAATGTCTTGTTTCCAACATGTTAGGCTTTAGTCAATTAGACATAAAAGTATATTTTATTTGCATTGTGTATATCAGCAATCAATTATTGCACTGCAAAAGATCTACATACAATAAATGTGCCTTAAAGGGACACTGAACCCAAATGTTTTCTTAAGTGATTCAGAGAGAGCATGAAATTTTAAGCAACTTTCTAATTTACTCCTTTATTCTCTTGGTATCTTTATTTGAAATGCAAGAATGTAAATTTAGATGCCGGACCATTTTTGGTGGACAACCTGGGTTGTCCTTCCTGATTGGTGGATAAATTCATCCATCAATAAAAAAGTGCTGTCCAGAGTCTGAACCAAAAAATAGCCTAGATGCCTTATTTTTCAAATAAAGATAGCAAGAGAACAAATAAAAAATTATAATAGGAGTAAATTAGAACGTTGCTTAACATTGCATGCTCTATCTGAATCACAAAAGAAAAAATTTGGGTTCAGTGTCCCTTTAAAAGCAATATGTATTTAATTTCCTTTTATGGGGCCAGTTACAGAAAAATATGAGATCCTACCCTGATCAAGCAATCTACTTTATAAGAATGTTGCAGTGTCAGATTCAGGATCCTGTGGGATACACTCCAGCAACAGTGTTGTCAACCTCACCCCTTTATGTGTTTGAGACTGTGTGGTCTTTCCTAGGTGCTTAATCCATTCAATGGACTATGTGCTGTTGTTTTGGGTCACTGGGACCCCTAGTTTTTTAACGTTATCACCAATTTTAATATTTTAATTGAAGGCCTCACCATTTATATTTTAATTAAGCCTTTACATTCTAGGTTATTAATCAGTGTCAATTATATGTTTGTACAGTCTTAGCACAATATGGTATTTGCAAGGTGATTAATTCCTGACACACTAAGTAATACTTATGTTTTATTATTAAGTGTTAGCATAGAGATAGCCCGGATAACAGTTGATTAGGAATCCTGGTTGTCAATTATATTTTAGGCATCTACGTGATATATCATCTCCAGATCTGAGTGTTCTGAACCCTGAGTTATATGTTATTACAAGATTTGATAGTTCTGACTTCACCTTCAGGACTATGATATAGGGCCTGCTGCATTCTAAGAAGTCTCATCAATCTTGCAAGGTCCATCAAATAATTTTAGAAAGGCACATTTTAGCTTAAGAACTGTTTATCTAGCTTTGCAGTATTCTAAATGTAAAGGAGAATCACCTACATTACAATATAGTGCTAAAAAACCCAACAAACTAAAGATGCTGCGTGATTTCTCTCCATAAACTGCAAGAATTATGAATATAGTCAGGCTTAGGGTAGCCAGCAGGTAATTAACTCTTTACCAAATGTTTCCTATACATTTATTTGGGTGTTGTGTGAAACATTGAGATATAACTATCACTTAGAGTAAACACACATTGGACGTTATTCATTTTGTTTACTGGTATATAGAGCTTTCACCATTCCACTATTTTTATGCTGCCTGATGAAACTGTTGGAAGACAGAGAATTGCATTGCAACAATACTTTTAACAAAATTAGACCCTGAGTGGTCTTTCAATAAAACACATTTGTTGAAGTGAAAGAGATTGGTCATTTAGGAGAAACAATTACCGGTAATTGCAGATTACCTTGGATGAGTTTGCTGAGCAACTTGGAGGTCTCAGCTCGATTCACTTAACTCAAAGTGTGAGTGTCTTCCATACAACCCAAAGCCTGAATGCTACACTAGGTGGCGCTCCTCTGTTGTTTTTGTCTATTCTAGAGGTTGGACTAATTTGCATTTTTCTTTAAATTGCTTTTCTTAGGGCTAGATTACGATTGGAGCCCTTTGCAGTCAAGTAGATGAAAAAATGTAAAATCATATTTATGCAATTTTCATATTTAATAAAGTGTTATACTGTGTATTTTCTGTAAATATTTCACATTCCAATGTTCTTCACATAGCAGAATATGTTCTATGTATTTTTAAATACATATATTTGTGCAAAAATCCATCAGATAAATATTTAAATATCTCTTTAAGAATAAATAGAACATTTTTTGCTATTTGCAGAATAATAGATAATGAAATATGCAATATTATCTTCTTATATTGCGCTTTTAAATAACCATGATCGTGTTTGCGCGATTTGCTGGTGTTAGTTTTTTTTTTTACTTTTTAGCTCCATGGAAGTCTACGGAGTAATGCAACTTTGCTTTAATGGCTTCTTAAAGTCTATTTGTTATTCGACTTTGCGATCACGAGAGCGCAATTTTTTTACATTCAACTTGTAATACGAGCATGAATCTCTGAGAGCAAAAAAATGACTGCTAGTGATGGGTTAAGTGATGGTAAATCCTAGTGTTTCAAAAATGCTAGGATTCACCATAACTAAAAATAAATGGAACCTTCAGTGATTACTTTTTTTTAAAAAATCCCATTTATTTTTAGTTATGGTAAATCCTATCATTTTTTTTAAACACTAGGATTTACCATAACTTTAATTTACTACATAGAACCATTTTTTAGATGTGAAAGATGTATAGTATTTTAAATAGTTGTTGTGTATAGTTCTATTTACAATCTTGTAAATATTACATAAATATAATGCATTCATGGAGTGATTTAGAAAAAAATAAGTTCCCTGCTTAATTATTTTTCTCATTTAGGTGTGTTGTGTTATTGAAAAGCCTGGGAAGCCCTGATATAGTATAATAAAACATTAAACCATATTTTAATATGTGTAAATTAAATTTAAAATGTATGTTCACATTTTAGTTTTAGTTTTTTACATCTCTATTTCAAGACTATACAAATACAAGGATATCAAATTAAAAAATAATCTAAGTCTATTATTTCTTACATTGCTGCTAAATTTTCCTTAATAAATTGTGACACTTTCAATTCTTAGGTTTAAATTAGATATACTTGTCTGACATAGGGGTGTGTGTTAAAGTCAATAATGGTAAAAGGATTATGTAACAGTTTGTCATTTTCCAATTATCAGCTGAAAAGTTCAATTACCTTTTCTCTGCAGGAGACATTTACATAAATCAAGCAGGAAGGGGAAGAGGGGGGGGCAGTAGTGTGGATTATGCTTTTTTTTAACCTTAAAGGATTCTGTGATAGGGTGTTTTCAGTACAATGCATTGTAACAATCAAAAAGCCCCTCCCATAATTGCACAGTTTATTTTTCTAGACCTTCCCTATTAGAATATTGTCACATTTTAGTGTTAGATGCTTTTTAAAGGGGCATTCAACTATAAAATGTTCTAGATCTTGCTCATTGATACTTCTAAGAAGAGCATGCGTTAAAGTGATGGTCAACTTTCCATTTCGTATAAACAGATCTGGATCGTTGGGATATTTTAGATGGACTTTATTTCATCAGGTGTAATTAAGATACGCTTTAACTTACATTTTAATGTAGTAATGAAAGTCAAATACCCCGCCCTCCAGTCCCCCCATCAAAAGCAATTTTTTTTTGTGAGTCAACTGTTTGAACAGTACTCCAATTGGCGTACTAGCTACTAAAAAATTGTGTTAGTGCCATATGGCTAGAGCGCCAGTTGAAGAACAGTTCAAACCGTTACAACAGAAGAGAGAACAGAAGCGCACAAACGCATCTAAGTGCAGATTAAAATAACACCTTTAATGTTGATGTGTCCTATTACAGAATCACACTCACACTTTAAAACATATAAAACAGTACTATAACCACAGTTGTACAAACTGCAAACCCGCTCCTTCGTCTTCTCCCAGATATAAAGAACTCCGGATTTGCGTGTCCACCAATCACTGTAAAGGGTGTGTTTTCCAGTATGGCCAATCGGATGTCTTTATACCCTTTGCCGTCCTTCTAAGTGGCTTAGAGCTGGAGGTGTGTACAAACACCGGCTGTGTCTATGAGACACGCTGTGAGTTTTTCATAATGTCCGTATATCACCGGATAAAAAGCCCATGGGTACAAACTAAAAACAATATAAAAGGCCCTATAAGTAGCCTGTAAAAACGGCCCTCAGCTTAAGTAGTGCTTGTTAAATGATACAAACACTAACGTAGCCTCACCAGGACCAGCGTGCTTCTTTCACTCAAACCATTTTGGGGGGGGGGGGGGGGCAGAGCAGGGCCGGAGCGGTAGGTATTCAAATTTCAGTGCTACATTAAAAAGTAATTTAAAGCGTATCTTCATTACAGCTGAATAATTATACTCCAGGCTAAAATATTGCTAATGTTACTGGTCTGTTTATACCAAAAGGGGTAGGTTCACTATCACTTCAACCTGGAGGGGAGCCTGTCTCTGCCTATTATAAATACCAGTAAGCTTAAAATTACCTTCCTGAGACTCCCTTAGTGAGAGGTGGAAAAAAATTGTAACAGCTAGTTCATGTTCAGCTAAAGGACCTCTGATCTTCCTGCACTTCATTTGTTAGCATCACAGGTGTATGGGAACTAGCTTCTACCCTAAATGTGGTGGCTTCATGTAGGTAATAAGCACATTCTTATTTATAATTAATAATATAAAAATAATTTATGTTCTAATAGGATCTGCACCTGATTATTGAAGCTAATATATGTTAAGAATATTATATTTTTATCGCCCACAAATAAATTGTAAATATAAGCACAGCTGTGTTTCTAGTTTGTAATGTGTCTATATAATTAAATATATTTGTATTCTTAATAAACTATATACAGGGTTACATTGCACTTTCTTATATCCTTACCCCTGATGAAAGTATGGGGCCCGGGTCGGCCATCTTAGTTAAAAGGACATAATACCCATATGCTAAATTACTTGAAAGTGATGCAGCATTATTGTGAAAAGCTGACAAGAAAAATATTACCTTCACATCTCTATGTAAAAATGGAAGTACTTTTCCTCAATATTCCTTAAGCTCACCAGAGTTAGTGTTCTGTAAACAGTTATATTTCAGCTACTGTCCACCTGCAAGTTGAAAAAAACAAAACAATAGCCAATCTGTATCAGCAGTCCCGAGGTCATGCTTTGCTTTGCTGATATCTCATGAAATTTCACTGAAATGTTATGCCATTTTATAGTAAACTTAAACTGAATAGGGAATAACATGACTGTCCTGGGAGTAGCATTCTGATTGGCTGATACAATGGGATGTGGCTACTGAGGAGATTTTGAGGTAAACTATCTTCCTTTTTTACATAGAGATGTTCAGGTGATATTTTCTAGTCAGCTTTTTTACAGCTACTCTGCATCACTTTCAAATGCTTCAACATTTGGGTATCATTTGGGTATCATTTCCCAGGTCACTGGCACATAGTTGAATAGGGAGTGAGGGGGCCTGTAAATCCGGCCCTGTTTAACAAGAAGCATCACAGAAATTATCCACCAATCACTGGCTGTGTCCTGCTCAGGAATGGCACTTAGTGGCACTTAGTGCTCAACTTTAACCATGCATTTAACCTCTTTGCAATTGATCAGCAGCTGGACTGCTGGTCCAGAGCAGAAACTGACGATAACCAATGGGTAGAGCTAGACGCATGACCCAGCTGATCGATTAACTCTGCTGATTGGATTAGCAGCAGTTTTCACTCTGGACCAGCAGTGCTTTGCAGCTCCCCTTTTGCAGGGGTTAAGCACATAGGGCCAGATTAAAAGTAGCACATTACATTTATTTCAGCTCACGCTAACTATGCTTAAAATCAAAACTTATTGCAGCTGTATTAGCGTGCACATTACAAGTTAAAAGCAAAAAGTTAGCATGCAAGCGAATGACTGTGGCATTCTAACCAGGATATCATTACCTCATTAACTTCTTCTCCCCATAGACTTTTATGACATGCTTAAAAAACCCAAAGGTGTTGGGAATCCTTTAGATTCCTATATTTTTCACATAGACGAAAATTATATATATATATAAATATATATATATATAAATATATATATATATATATATATATATATAAATATATATATATATAAATATATATATATATATATATATACACATACACATTATATATATACAGTATATATATATATATATATATATATATATATATATAATATGGTCCTTTGTACAGGATATACCCTCCTAAGGTCGTCTGCCTGGGTGCAGTAATATAACAAATATCACCAATAAAGAAACTGCGCTCTCAGGTCTTTTGTAAAGTGGAGAACAAAAAAAGCCTCTTTTAATGAAACGTTTTCAAGGAGCAAGTCCCCGTCATCAGCATAACAGTGGTGTCAAAAACAACTAATATATATACGAAAATGTAAATTGCATCAATACAAAATATCTGTGTACCTCCAGTGATTCAGAAAACCGCCAAACTTTCGTGTGTGGAGCGCAGCTTGCGTTCAAGTGACTTGAACCGGAAGTGTCAACTATCACATGACTTCCGGTTTGTGTTATAATACATTACACATACATAATATGTACTTAATATACTTCATCATTGTGAATAAATTAAAACCGCAATGTGTAAGTGTCAAGTGTAAATTATTGCAATTGCTTTATCTCTGTGTGTTTATCAAAGTGTTATTACCAATTTTACACTCGGACTGTTACCCTGCATATCGGGCTTTTACTCCAGCCTTCATTATCTATAGTGTTACATCACATCTATATTACCTTATCTATTCATTATGTGCATATTGCGTTATATAGGCATTCTTTGCTATTTACATTTGTATTAAAAGGTGCATTTTATAGCATATCGAGTGCAGGCTGCTCAATATCCCGATGTTTATCTGGGTTGCCATGGTAACATCGCTTTGCCATTTGTTTATAGCCTGTCATATTGCACTCTCTGTTAATATACTTTGTGCTATGCTACATTAGCTGCCTTAATCATCTGTTGATTACTTTTGCCCAATTCTTTAAAGAAAAGATACTTAATCTTACAGACGTAATCATTGTCCCTACTGTATCTATACTTATGCCTATTATACATCAAATATGCATCAAAATTCTCTTTTCATCTAATTGGTCTAAACATTTTCTATATTAGTACCCAGAGATAAAATTACTAAAAACAAAACAAAATGTTACATTGAGCATATATGCATCTGCATATAACTCTTTTAATCTACTGTTGCTACTATGACCTTATATTTAAGTATGCCATCTGGCTATTAACTGGATGATGTATTCTAGACAGTTCTTATTGTCCTTATACATTAGCCACCCTTATGGCCATTTATGTTTGAATTCCCAGCATTCTCCAATCTTCAGGTTGGCTTTGCTTCTGGTCCCCCATATGTAGGGTCTTTATTTCCACTCAGATCCTATCTTCCTTAGGTTGTTGTGTGTTTCTTTCCATCCAACTCAGAGTTGTATAGTGTCCATATGTATTATATGTTTCTTTTCATGTTGGCTACTGTGTGTATAGGTTTAGGAGGGTATTAGTATTGGTAACTAGCCCGGTGTGTGTCTTATCCAATGAATGGTGGGAGTCACTTCCATGTCCCCCCTCATTCATATCATCGGAGTTTGACCAGGGCCGGATTGGCCTACCAGGATACCAGGAGATTTCCCGGTGGGCTGCAGCAGCTAGGGCTGGAAAGCTACAATTTAAAGGGGTGATTAATAGTTGCAATTGGGTTGTAGCTTTGCTATATAACATCAATCTGACATTTTTATTTAATACAAAGTAATATAATTTAATTCTGAAAAAATATTGGGGAAGGAGTGTCCCAGTAATCCCCTTTGAGAAAAATGGGGCATATGCATTCTACCGACTCAACGGAATATAGAGCTGGTCTTCATATTTTTCCAGGGCTGCTTTTTATTCCCAGTCCGGCACTGAGTTTGACAAAGGATACTCCCCCCCATGGGGTCTGCATCCCTATCTCCCCGTGAAGTGGAGCACTGTACCTTAATGGCATACCCTAGTGTGTATCTCCACCTATATCAGAGCCTTAAAGTCTGGTGTCGAGTTGAGTCCTCCAGGATGTATTGTTCTTAATCTGTACATCCACTCCGCCTCTCTCCTGAGTAGGGCTTTATTGCGGTCTCCTCCTCTTTCCAACTGGGGGATGTGATCAATTGGGATGTATCTTATACTTGATACCTGGTGTTGCCTTTGTGCGCAGTGTCTAGCTACAGGCTGGTCTGACTCCCCTGTATCGAGTGCCAATCGTATTGCTCGCCTGTGGTTGGCCATCCTTTCTCGTAGTGTGCCACTGGTTTTTCCAATATAGAATCAGGCACATGGACAAAACAATAGATAAATTACATGTGTTGTATTACATGATAAAGAATGCTTGATATGGTACACTTGATTAGTGTGTGGATGGTGGAATGTTTTGGTGGTTATTAGACCATTGCATGTGGTGCAGCCTAGACACCGATATGAGCCTTTGATGTTGACGTTCACTTTGTTCAAGTAGCATCTTTTGGGGTCCGTTTTTACTAAGAGATCTCTCAGGTAGGTGCCTCTTCGGTAGGCAATCATTGGTGTAAGATTGTGTGCGAACCTTAAAGTGAATGTAAAGTCAAGCTCAATGCTAAACACTGCTTAAATGCTGACCTTTTTCAGCAAACTTCTAATTAACTAGTATTTGAGCTTTATTTCATTATGATCGTCATCTCAATCCTCCGCCCGCCATCTTGGATTAATGATTGACATTGTAGGCTCGCTTGTGTCAACCAATAATCCGATCAACCACGGGGGGACCAAACCCCTTTCGGCTACGTCACTCGTATGTAATGCGCCTGTGTTTGGAAGCCGTCACACAGAGCTCTCACGCACGTTCACATTTAGCGCATGCGCTATTACACTTATGGGTCATTTTAGAAGCAATTTTCAGAGCGCTTGGTAAGTACGCAACGCATGCGCTGTGTATAGCAAACCCGGGAGCGCGCATTGACTTTACGTATGCAGTGGGTGGGACTGCTGTATACCTTACAGGGGATTAAATCCGGAAGTTGCGGGTGGGAGGAGCTGCTACCTAAAACGGAGCAAATTTGGTAATAAAAATATAACCTTTATTTTGTTTTTTTTTTAAAAAATAAAGCGGCGGTTTTCTTTATTAACTTGAAAGCAATATTAAAATTGGTTAAAATAAGACAAAATTGACATTCACTTTAATTTGGGATCTGATTGGACCACTGGCCAATGTCTTCTCAGTATATTGCCAGCCTCAGTGGTGTTTGGTGAGAAGGTAGTAGCCATTATGAGCCTGTGTTAAAACAGTATTTTGAAGCAAAAAAACTGATAAATTGCATATCTAATTTGCATATCTTACCCACAATTTTCTTGTGCATTGGTATCATTGTATATTAAGAATTTCTGGGGAAAAGCAAGCGGGGATACTTGCCTAGATGTGCTAATTTCCTATGCAAATATTTATATTGATTTTATATATATATACATATATATATATATATATATATATATATATATATATATATATATATATGCAAAAAGGAGGTTTTAGACAGCGCTCTCAAAGGGGGAGATGGTATTGCAAAAGCCAGAGGATTATAGCCAGATGTAAGAAAAAAGACAAAATAAAACCTCCTCTTTGCACATTAACTTTTTATAGACTTCCTTTATTTCAGTGACTTTAAAGGTTCAGTCTATTTTCTAGATAGCAGCATTCTAGGGGCCCACTAGCTATTTTTGTTCTTAGAACCACATACAGGTTTTTGGTATTATTTCTTCGAAGTTTATTTCTTTGAAGTTTCTAATATCTAGTCATCTGGTATATATTTTAGCGCTGACACATATCTCCTGTTTATATATATATATATATATATATAAAGTGTGTAAAATAATAATAATAATAATAAATATAAATATATATATATATATATATATATATATACACTAGTGGGGAAGCCTGCTCAGAGGGCAGTTTATTGTGGTGACGAAACCACCCTGCCATTTTCGGAAGGGCAGTCTATTGTGGTGATGGAACCACCCTGCCATTTTCGGAAGGGCAGTCTATTGTGGTGATGGAGCCACCCTGCCATTTTCGGAAGGGCAGTCTATTGTGGTGACGGAACCACCCTGCCATTTTCAGAATCCACCTGGATGCAGCGTAAGATTTCACCACCCTGCCATCCAGGTGGATTCCGAAAAAGGCAGGGTGGTGAAAGAATCCATCCAGGTGGATTCTTTCACCACCCCTTTTGCTTTCTCTCCCCCTCTCTTTTGCTCTCTCTCTCCCCTCTCTTTTGCTCTCTTTCCCCCCTCTCTTTTGCTCTCTCTCCCCCCTCTCTTTTCCTCTCTCTCCCCCTTCTCTTTTGATCTCTCTCCCCCCTCTCTTTGGATCTCTCTCCCCCCTCTATTTTGCTCTCTCTCCCCATCTCTTTTGCTCTCTCTCCCCCTCTCTTGCTCTCCCTCTCCCCCCTCTTTTGTTCTCTCTCCCCTCTCCCTTTTGCTTTCCCTCTACCCTCTCTTTTGCTCTCTCTCCCCCCTCTCATTTGCTCTCTCCCCCCTCTCATTTGGTCTCTCCCCTCTCATTTGCTCTCTCTCCCCCTACCTTTTGCTCTCTCCCTTTAGCTTTCTCTCCCCCTCTCTTTTGCTCTCTCTCCCCCCTTTTTTTGCTCTCTCTCCCTCCTCTTATTTGCTCTCTCTCCCCCTCTCATTTGCTCTCTCTCCCCCCTCTCATTTGCTCTCTCTTCCCCCCCCTCTCATTTGCTCTCTCTCCCCCCTCTCATTTGCTCTCTCTTTCTCCCCTCTCATTTGCTCTCTCTCCTCCTCTCTTTTGCTCTCTCTCCCCCCTCTTTTGCTCTCTCCCCCTTCTCTTTTGCTTTCTCCCCCCTCTCTTTTGTGCTCTCTCCCCCTCTCTTTTGCTCTCCCTCTCCTCTCTCTCTTTTGCTCTCCCTCTTCCCCCTCTCTTTTGCTCTTTCTCCCTCCTCTCTTTTGTTCTCCCTCTCCCCCCCCTCTCTTTTGCTCTCTCTCCCCCCCTCTCTTTTGCTCTCTCCCCCCTCTCTTTTGCTCTCACCCCCTCTCTTTTGCTCTCTCCCCCTTCTCTTTTGCTTTCTCCCCCCTCTCTTTTGTGCTCTCTCCCCCTCTCTTTTGCTCTCCCTCTCCTCTCTCTCTTTTGCTCTCCCTCTTCCCCCTCTCTTTTGCTCTCTCTCTACCCCCTCTCTTTTGCTCTCCCTCTCCCCTCTCTTTTGCTCTGTCTCTCCCCTCTCTTTTACTCTCTCTCCCCTATTTTGTTGCACTCTCATTCCCCCTCTCATTTGCTTTCCCTCTCCCCCTCTTTTGTTCTCTCTCCCCTCTCTCTTTTGCTCTCTCTCCCCTCTCTATTTTGCTCTCCCTATCCCCTCCCTTTTGCTCTCTCTCCCTTGTCTTATTTGCTCTCTCTCCCCCCTCTCATTTGCTCTCTCTTTCTCCCCTCTCTTTTGCTCTCTCTCCCCCCTCTCATTTTCTCTCTCTCTCTCCCCTCTCATTTGCTCTCTCTCTCTCTCCCCTCTCATTTGCTCTCTCTTTCTCCCCTCTCATTTGCTCTCTCTCTCTCCCCTCTCTTTTGCTCTCTCTCTCTTCCCTCTCTTTTGCTCTCTCTCTCTCCCCTCTCATTTGCTCTCTCTCTCTCTCCCCTCTCATTTGCTCTCTCTTTCTCCCCTCTCATTTGCTCTCTCTCTCTCCCCTCTCTTTTGCTCTCTCTCTCTCTCCCCTCTCTTTTGCTCTTTCTCCCCCTCTCTTTTACTCTCCCTCTCCCCTCTCTTTTGCTCTCTCTCCCCTCTCTATTTTGCTCTTCCTCTCCCCTCTCTTTTGCTCTCTCTCCCCCTTCTCATTTGCTCTCTCTCCCCCTTCTCATTTGCTTTCTCCCCTCTCATTTGCTTTCTCTCCCCCCTATCTTTTGCTCTACCTCTCCCCGCTCTTTTGCTCTCTCGCTCCCTTCTTTTGCTCTCTCTCCCCTCTTTTGCTTTGTCTCCCCCCTCTCATTTGCTCTTTCTCTCTCCTCTCTTTTGTTCTCCCTCTCCCCCCTCTCTTTTGCTCTCTCTCCCCCCTCTCTTTTGCTCTCTCCCCCCTGTCTTTTGATCTCACCCCCTCTTTTTTGCTCTCTCCCCCTTCTCTTTTGCTTTCTCCCCCTTCTCTTTTGTGCTCTCTCCCCCTCTATTTTGCTCTCCCTCTCCCCCTATCTTTTGCTCTTTCTCTCCCCCCTCTCTTTTGCTCTCCCTCTCCCCTCTCTTTTGCTCTCTCTCCCCCTCTCATTTGCTCTGTCTCTCCCCTCTCTTTGACTCTCTCTCCCCTCTATTTTTGCACTCTCATTCCCCCTCTCATTTGCTCTCCCTCTCCCCCCTCTTTTGTTCTCTCTCCCCTCTATCTTTTGCTCTCTCTCCCCTCTCTCTTTTGCTCTCCCTCTCCCCTCCTTTTTGCTCTCTCTCCCCCGTCTTATTTGCTCTCTCTCCCCCCTCTCATTTGCTCTCTCTTTCTCCCCTCTCTTTTGCTCTCTCTCCCCCCTCTCTTTTACTCTCCCTCTCCCCTCTCTTTTGCTCTCTCTCCCCCCTTTTATTTGCTCTCTCTTTCTCCCCTCTCTTTTGCTCTCCCCCCCCCCCTATCTTTTGCTCTCCCTCCCCCCTCTCTTTTGCTCTCTCTCTGCCCCCCTCTCTTTTGCTCTCCCTCTACCCTCTTTTGCTCTCTCCCCCCTCTCATTTGCTTTCTTTCCCCCCTCTCTTTTGCGCTCTCTCCCCCATTTCTTTTGCTCTCTCTCCCCCCTCTCTTTTGCCCTCTCTCCCCCCTCTCTTTTGCTCTCCCTCTCCCACTCTTTTGCTCTTCCTCTCCCCTCTCTTTTGCTCTCTTGCTCCCCTCTTTTGTTCTCCCTCTCCCCTCTCTTTTGCTCTCCCTCTGCCCTCTCTTTTGCTTTCTCTCCCCCCTCTTTTGCTCTCTCTCCCACCTCTCATTTGCTCTCTCCCCCCTCTCATTTTCTCTCTCTCCCCCCCCTCTCTTTTGCTCTCTCTCTCTCACCATTCTTTTGCTCTCTCTCCCCATCTCTTTTGCTCTCCCTCTCCCCTCTCTTTTGCTCTCTCGCTCCCCTCTCTTTTGCTCTCTCCCCTCATTTGCTTTCTCTCCCCCCTCTCTTTTGCTCTCTCTCCCCCTCTCTTTTGCTCTCTTTCCCCCATTTTATTTGCTCTCTTTCCCCCCTTTTATTTGCTCTTTCTCCCCCCTCTCTTTTGCGCTCTCCCCCTCTCTTTTGCGCTCTCTCCCCCCATTCTTTTGCTCTCTCTCCCCCTCTCTTTTGCTCTCTCTCCCCCTCTATTTTTGCACTCTCATTCTCCCTCTTTTTTGCTCTCCCTCCCCCCCTCTTTTGTTCTCCCTCCCCCCTCTCTTTTGCTCTCCCTCTGCCCTCTCTTTTGCTTTCTCTCCCCCCTCTTTTGCTCTCTCTCCCACCTCTCATTTGCTCTCTCCCCCCTCTCATTTGCTCTCTCTCTCCCCCCCTCTCTTTTGCTCTCTCTCTCCCCCCATTCTTTTGCTCTCTCTCCCCATCTCTTTTGCTCTCCCTCTCCCCTCTCTTTTGCTCTGTCCCCTCTTTTGCTTTCTCTCCCCCCTCTCTTTTGCTCTCTCTCCCCCTCTCTTTTGCTCTCTTTCCCCCATTTTATTTGCTCTCTTTCCCCCATTTTATTTGCTCTTTCTCCCCCCTCTCTTTTGCGCTCTCCCCCTCTCTTTTGCGCTCTCTCTCCCCCCATTCTTTTGCTCTCTCTCCCCCTCTCATTTGCTCTCCCTCTCTTTTGCTCTCTTGCTCCCCTCTTTTGCTTTCTGTCCGCCCTCTCTTTTGCTCTCTCCCCCCCCCCATTCTTTTGCTCTCTTTCCCCCCTTTTATTTGCTCTTTCCCCCCTCTCTTTTGCTCTCCCTCTCCCCTCTCTTTTGCTCTCTCCCCCCTCTCTTTTGTTCCCTCTCCCCTATCTTTTTCTCTCTCTCCCCCTCTCATTTGCTCTCTCTCCCCCTCTCATTTGCTCTCTCCCCTCTCATTTGCTCTCTCTTTCCCCTCTCTTTTGCTCATTCTCCCTCCATTCTTTTGCTCTCTCTCCCTCCTCTCTTTTGCTCGCTCTCCCCCCTCTCTTTTGTGCTCTCCCCCTCTCTTTTGCGCTCTCCCCCTCTCTTTTGTGCTCTCCCCCTCTCTTTTGCGCTCTCCCCCTCTCTTTTGCTCTCTCTCCCCCTCTCTTTTGCTCCCTCTCCCCCTTCTCTTTTGCTCTCCCTCTCCCCGCTCTTTTGCTCTCTCTGCCCCCTCTCTTTTGCTCTCTCTCCCTCTCTCTTTTTCTCCCTCTCCCCTCTCTTTTGCTCTCTTGCTCCCCTCTTTTGCTTTCTGTCCGCCCTCTCTTTTGCTCTCTCTCCCCCCCCCATTCTTTTGCTCTCTTTCCCCCCTTTTATTTGCTCTTTCCCCCCCTCTCTTTTGCTCTCCCTCTCCCCTCTCTTTTGCTCTCTCCCCCCTCTCTTTTGTTCCCTCTCCCCTATCTTTTTCTCTCTCTCCCCCTCTCATTTGCTCTCTCTCCCCCTCTCATTTGCTCTCTCCCCTCTCATTTGCTCTCTCTTTCCCCTCTCTTTTGCTCACTCTCCCTCCATTCTTTTGCTCTCTCTCCCTCCTCTCTTTTGCTCGCTCTCCCCCCTCTCTTTTGTGCTCTCCCCCTCTCTTTTGCGCTCTCCCCCCTCTCTTTTGCGCTTTCCCCCTCTCTTTTGCGCTCTCCCCCTCTCTTTTGCTCTCTCTCCCCCTCTCTTTTGCTCTCTCCCCCCCCCTCTCTTTTGCTCTCCCTCTCCCCGCTCTTTTGCTCTCTCTCCCCCTCTCTTTTGCTCTCTCTGCCCCCTCTCTTTTGCTCTCTCCCTCTCTCTTTTTCTCTCTCCCCCCTCTCTTTTGCTCTCTCCCCTCTCTCTTTTGCTCTCTCCCCCTTCTCTTTTGTGCTCTCTCCCCCTCTCTTTTGTGCTCTCTCCCCCTCTCTTTTGCTCTCTCTCCCCCTCTCTTTTGCTCCCCCTCTCTTTTTCTCTTTCCCCACTCTCTTTTGCTCTCTCCCACCTCTCTTTTGCTCTCTCCCCCTTCTCTTTTGCTTTCTCTCCCCCTCTCTTTTATAATCTCTCCCCCTCTCTTTTGCTCTCTCTCCCCCTTTCTTTTGCGCTCTCCCCCTCTCTTTTGCGCTCTCTCCCATCTCTTTTGCGCTCTCCCCCTCTCTTTTGCGCTCTCTCCCATCTCTTTTGCGCTCTCCCCCCTTCTCTTTTGTGCTCTCTCCTCCTCTCTTTTGTGCCCTCTCCTCTCTTTTGCTCTCTCCCCCCTCACTTTTGCTCTCCCTCTCCCCTCTCTTTTGCTCTCTCACTCCCCTCTTTTGCTCTCTCTCCCCCCTCTCTTTTGCTCCCCTCTTTTGCTCTCTCTCACCCCTCTCATTTGCTCTTTCTCCCCCCTCTATTTTGCTCTCCTTCTCCCCTCTCTTTTGCTCTCTCGCTCCCCTCTTTTGCTCTCTCTCTCCCCTCTTTTGCTCTCTCTCCCCCCTCTTTTTCTCTCTCCCCTTCTCTTTTGCTCTCACTCCCCCTTCTCTTTTGCTCTCTTTCTCCCCCCTCTCTTTTGCTCTCTCTCCCCTTTCTCTCTTTCTCCCCTCTCTTTTGCTCTCTCTCCTCCTGTCCTTTTTTTTTTTTAATTAGGGCACTCCCACTGACTCCCCTTCCCTGCTGAGCCACCCACCCACCACACGTCCACACCTTCCACCGGCACCAGCAGAAGATCGTTACAGACGATGACACACAGTGTCACCATCTGTAACGATCAGGCATCTGACCTCATATGGAGGTGGAGCACCGATCACGCTCCGGCTCCATATGCGGCATATGCATGAAGCTTCAGAAGCTCCAGGTCTCAGCTGTTATGTTACAGATGAGAGTTGGAGCTCCTGAAGCTGTCTCATCGGTGCAAGGTGGCTGCGCGCGCATCCAACATTCCTTTGAGTATGCGTGCACAACTGCCGACGGCGACGGACATTACAAACCAAATTATAGTATAGATATATATGTGTGTATACATACATATATATATATATTTATATATATTTATACCTTAACTGTCAGTTATTATGCATAGCCGCCACTGACACCAGAGTCAAGGGTGTGTGGTTACAGCCACTATACCCGTATAGAACCTTAACCTGCTATAGCATATAAGCTTACTGAATATACACAACGTAAACATACTTATTCAACCCTTGCTATGGGTGTCTTATTAACTTACAGTAATACTACAGTTCTGGCAATTTAAACAACATTGGTACAATTGGAACTGTGGCGCAAGGATGTGATTAGGGCACACCCCGTGCGCAAGTCTATGGAACATACTCCTGCATTAAAAATAGCATTAGTTAAAAACAAGATGTTGGCTTTTCAGCACTAATTTACTGATTGCAGTTAATAGCGGTGGAGGTTATATTGTGAAATCTGCTTCTTCCTTAATAAAATGTATTACTTACAGCTTATTTTGCTGTTATTTTGAGAGTTTATACCCAAATTATCCTCTTGAATGGGAATTAACATTTTTTTGTTAGGTTTTTTCTAGATTTTTTTAAAATGGAGATTCCTATGCTGGCTACAATAATCTTTGTGTCTTTAATCTTTTATTGTCAAGTGCTCACAAATTTGATTATCGTCCTATAATACAATTTAGATACATTATCATCCCATTCTAGATAGTACATTAGTTACTATTATCTCTCTCTCTTTATAGTACTGAAATTTGAAAAACATTTGGTGTAGATTCACATGTTTTAGGGTAAATAAGCTTTTGAGCTGGCAGCCACAAATGTAAGACGCAGAAACTGCTTCTTTTGCCTCTCCTACACCTCAGAGGAGGAAAGATCAATCACACTTGTTCATTTGTGGTGTTTTACATGCCCTGCTTTCGCACAATTAGTTGCTTGAGAGCAGGGGGTGCACTGCACAAGTAAACTTTTGTGCAATAGTTATTATATACTAATTATAGATGAACAGGCTCTCTACTTGCAAACCTTTCCGCCTGCAGTCATGATAAATTGTGCCCCTAATTACCCAATGAGAAGTGAGGAACAAATGTTTGATGTCAGTTTTTTGCTCAGTTATGCTGAGGGCCAAAAGGTGGCCCTGCTTTAAATAAACAAACATGTTCATCTGTTTTTTTATGCTGTTGCTAATTTATCAAAGAAGTTAAAAACTTACTACCAAATGACAGTTTCTCTGTTATTCTTTTAGGCCTAATTACTGAAAAAATGTAATGTTTCACATTTTATGATACATTAACTCCCTGGAATTACATAGAAAAGTCCAGACTCTAGATTAATAGGTCCATGCCAATGTATTATTTTTACTGCAATATCTGCAATAGGAACATGTTTTCTTCAGTCTTCTCTTACCAGACCAATAATATAGGTTTAGAACAGTACAGACAATGGGCCAGATAATGAGTGGCGCCCCAACTGTTTTGCTCAATCGATATCGGGTGTATTGCGGCTGTTTGTGTGTGTCAGAAAGGATTTATGCTAGAATGATTAATGGGACCTCAGAGTTCTGGTTAACTGTGACGCAAAACAAAAATGTTGTATAAAACACTCATAATAACACTATCTGATAATAATTCTTAAAAAAATATTGCATAGAAAAAGTTATAAGCGCTCAAAGATATGAGGTCTCAGGTGTTAAAAAAAAATTCTATAAAAGAGTAGAGAAGGCGCCACATAGTATAATTCTGTATGCGATATCAGAAAAATGAATCAAAATCTGATACACTCACATTTGGTGAAGCATTAAGATGTAGTGCGGGCTGGGCAGACCGGATAATCAGAGTTGTCCGGTAAAACTCTCCTCTTGGCTCGCAAGGTACAGATGACTGTGGTCTCGTTCCCTTCACAATGGGTAGATGATTCGTTACCCTTGGGGATCCACATCTCTGTTCCAAATCTCCAGGTGTTTGGAGATTAATTGCCAAAGAAATCAAAGTAGTAAGTTGCTTAAAATCAAGTGTTTATTAAACACATATAATAAAAAGCAACATGTTTCTCAGTATTCAATACTATTTCTTCAGGCTGATACCAACATATCAAACTTGCTACTTAATATACACAAATGAAACCAATAAAAATGGCTGCTAAAAAGCACCCCCTCTTTCAGCTAATTAGTCACATGACTCTCATAGGGTGGTGTGTTACAAGAAAACATATTGTACATCAAATAAAATAAAACCAAATCTACAAAATAAATGTGTATACAATATATATCCAAACTTAAAATATGTAAATATATATATTCCTATGTATCCAAAACGATGTAGAATTATATGTGTGGTTATATTTAATTTATACACTGGAGGCTAGATAATTGCATTTTTTTTCCATAGTCCATATTGCTTATAATTTGCAATGGGGTTTATTTATAATGTGACCGAGATTGGTCATCAATCTCTACTCTTGTGATTCAATCTATAGTAAAATACCTGCATGTTATTGGCCATGAAAACTAGTTAAGTGCTTGCACAAATCATTTTATTCAGGCGCTCTTAATAGCGGTTGAGCTTTAAGCAGGGACGTGCACTCATAAGAGGCAGGGGAGGCAGTGCCTACCCTACCATATGTGGCCAAAGCTTAATTAAATTTTAATTAAAACAAAAAAAAAGTAAAAAAATGTTTTCCCCCCATGTAATGCTATGGAGAGGCAGGTACAGGAATGCTTCTCTCCATTGCAGTACATGGGTCAAAGGAAAAGCTGTGCTGCAGCGCCACCTGTGTTCTGTCAATATATTAGCTGCAAAAATTGGGACCAATAGGAGGCACCCCTCTTGATGCCTCCTAGCAAGTGAAGGATATATAGATTAATCAGAAGGAGAATGCAGTGAGCAGGGTCATGTGACACAACTGGAAGCTGAGGTAACCTAAGAACAGATGACACCAAGCAGAAGAGTAAAGTAGTATTCTACATCTCTTGTGATTCACAAATTGTGTTCAGATACAGCTCATAAACAGGGGGACAGTAAGTGAGCATAACCCAATACTGACAGGAAGTCAAAGGGTCAATTCAAATTTAAATCCATAATTTAAAACCCAGAGTTTGAAGTTAAGTGTGCAGTGTCCACATTATTTAAATTAAAGTTTTTGACATTGAATATTGCTAAGCCTCCCTTTTTCATGGTTATTTGATTTAATTAGGTACAAACTCCATATATGTTATGTCTGTTCAGTCAGAGGATGCAGTATGTATTTTTATTTTTCTATGTGTCTCCATTTATTTAAAGACTGCTGTTCACTTGTAATTCACAAATCAATTGAAAGCTGTTGTATTGTGTTTTTAATATTGCTGTTTTTATACAAGTTTATATTAATAAAAAGGAGATAATGAGTCATTTAAAAAATATATGTAATTATTGCAGTTAAATGTTTTTAGAAATAATGCCACTGTAAAGTAACTGGTTAAACACATAGTCAAAGGGAGACATTTAAAATTAAACTTTCATTATTGAGGTAGAGCATGCTATTTTAATAGACTTTTCTAGTTATTTATATTTTGAGAATTAGCATCAACTGTTACTGGCCCCATGTCAGCAAATCAAATTAGTTTTTGAAAGGAACATGAAATTCATAATTACATTTCCATCATTCAGATAGAAATTGCACACAAAAAATAAATAAATAAACATTCTATTTTACTTTTATTATTATGTACTTAATTCTTTTGTTATCCTTTGGTGTCCTTTGTTGAAGAGCATACCTAAGTGGGATGTGCACGTGCGTTTCTTGAACACCATATTGCAGCAGCAGCTGTGTTGACAGTATTGATAACTTGTCCTTTGTGTAAAATTTGTATGGTAAATTATTTCTATTTTTACAATAAAGTAGTGAGTAGAGAAAAGATTGTGTATCATTCTAATTGCTTAGTAACTGGCACTGTGCCACAGAATTGTGTGAGTGTGTATGTGAGCAGAGTGTGTGTGGGTGTCAGTAAGCAGAGTATGTGTGCTTTATTCTCCAGGTAATCAATACATTTCCGATGAGCTGGTGCTTTAGTGCAGTGTTTCTCAACAATGGTCCTCAAGTACCCCCGACAGGCCAGGTTTTCATTATAGCTGAATCAGTGCACAGGTGAAGTAATCAGCTGATCAGTAACTCAGTGGTTACTAACTTGCTCTCACCCATCACCTGATTATGTCACCTGTGCACTGGTTCAGCTATCATTTAAACCTGCCCTGTTGGGGGTACTTGTGGCCCTCTGTACATGTGTTTCTCCGTTGTATGATATCTAGTGCCTCACCAACCTCTGACCTCACTGCACGTCACTGGCTTTAAGTGTTTTAATCTTACTATGTATGTAGTAAACGCCCCATTTGTGGAATCGGTGTCTGTTTGTAAACCAGTAACGCTGTAATAGTCGTATAGACTTGCAGCTAATAATCAACATCCATTGTTTGAGAAGTCCCAGTTGGATTGTCTCCAATTTATAAAGCTCTTAGTTCACTTACTCTAACTTGCGAGCACTCCAAATCCTTATACGATGTTAGGCACGTACTTACAGAATGTAAACTGGTATTTTGCTTTTTAGCCAATCAGCAATTACTGGCTAGATGTTCCAGTTTTCTAATTGGAGCGTGGAGATATAACATTTTTAAGGATTTGTATATCTTCTATGTTAGTTTTGGTTGTAATGAACGCCCTGTGGGCGGAGTCAATATTTCCCTGTAGATACGCTGTGAGAACCTTTATAAACTTACAGCTTATGGTAAAATTATTTTGTTTTGGGTATCATAATAGGTTACTAAAAATATACGAAACTCTTCATTTACTTCAAACGCTCTCAATCTCTATATATAAAGAGAAACATACATACTATGTGCATAATAGTGCTTTATTTCCCAGCCAATCTGTAATCACTGCCTGAGGTTTTAGTTTCTAATTGGGACCTGGGGATGTGATGTTTTTAGATTTTTTTTTAGATTTTTTTTGGAGCATCTAGCCAGTGATTGCTGATTGGCTGAGGACAGACACTGATCCCGCCCATGGGCATTTACTACATACATAGTAAGATTAAAAAACTTAAAGCTCAACCGCTAGATCACTATTAAGAGCGCCTGAATAAAATGATTCGTGCAAGCACTTAACTAGTTTTCATGGCCAATAACATGCAGGTATTTCACTATAGATTGAATCACAAGAGTAGAGATTGATGACCAATCTCGGTCACATTATATATATATATATATATATATATATATATATATATATATATATACACAGTGTATATATATTTTACCAAAAAAAACCCATATATACATATATATATATGCATTAATAGAACATATTCTGCTATGTGAAGAACATTGGAATGTGGAAAATCCATATTTTCATGTCGGGTTAGCGACTTCGGCTTTTTGCGTGCATTGGGTTAGTGCTTGTGCAAAAACTTTTCACTTTCAATTTGGAATAAGCACTACCGACAAGCGCAAAAAGCTTACTTCTAGCGCAGTTAACACTGGAACAGGAGCGCATAATACCACTATACTCTTATTCTAGCCCAATGTTTTTAACTGTAAAAGTCATTCGGCTAGATTACGAGTTTTACGTTATGCGCGGCTCGGTGCTAACTTGCAAGTTATTTCCACCGCTTACCGCCCTATAGAGCTGCTATTACAGGTTTGCAAAAACCCAGCGTTAGCAGGCAATATGGCAGCGTTGAGCAAAATTGAGCTCCATACCGCATCCAAATACCAGCGCTGCTTTGAGCTGGTTTTATGGGCTCCTGCACGATTTCCCCATAGACATCAATGGGGAGAGCCGGCTAAAAAAAAGTCTAACACCTGCAATAAAGGAGCGTAAATCTCCATAATGCAGCCCCATTGATTCCTATGGGGAAAGAAAATTTATGTTTAAACCTAACACCCTAACATAAACCCCGAGTCTAAACATCCCTAATGTGCTGCCCCTGACATCGCCGACACCTACATTACACTTATTAACCCCTAATCTGCTGCACCCGACATCGCTGACACCTACCTTCACTTATTAACCCCTAATCTGCCGCCCCCAACGTCGCCACCATTTACATTACAGTTATTAACCCCTAATTTGCCGCCCCCGACATCGCCGCCACCTACCTACACTTATTAACCCCTAATCTGCTGCCCCCAATGTCACCGCCACTATACTAAAGTTATTAACACCTAAACCTAACCCTAAGTCTAACCCTAACCCTAACACCATTAACTTTTACTTAATTAAAATAAATCTAAATAGAGGGGGCGTGTCTGGATGGCAGCCATGATGGGATGAAAAAATAGAAGCTCCTAATATCTTAAGGAATGACCCACCGATTTTCTGTACCTTAGCTGCAAATCTACCATTCTAACACTGTGATACTGCTTCTAGAAGTGTCGCTGTATTCACTGATACCAATATAACAGAAATCATCCCAGCTGGGGCTAATCCGGATGGACACTCAATTTAGCGCCCTTACTGAGGCATTAAAGTGTAGCTCCCAGACAACGGAAGTCAAGCAATCCGCTAACCCGAGATCTGTTACTGATCTCCTATACACTGATCATTTAGAATCATTGCAACCGGTGACACCTTGGGGAGAGAAGTCAGGAGCATGTCCAGATTTTCCTACAAGGTCTGGGAGCATAGACAAGGCACCACCTTTAGCCAGATCACTCTCTCCAGGCAAAGTTGAGATGATACCCGTGGAACTCACCCTGAGCTGTTGTGGGGAGCAGCTCACCGCTGAGCGGGCCTTGGCATTACCACAACTCAACTCGTTTCTACATCCGATTGGGGAAATACACATCCCATCTCTGGCTTCTCATCGGGGAGGTGCGGCTGATCTCTGCAATCGGGTTCCGGAGTCACTGCATCCCTCCTCGCTCTTGGACATGGGGCTGGCGGTTCTGTCTATAATTCCAGCTGGAGACACACTTAGCTCCTCAAATCGAAGGCTCCGTTCAGTCCTAATCAACTTGTAGGACATTCGGCAAGGACTTCCTTGTGGACTCAGATCTGGAATTGGCTGACTGTAATGTTACCCGAGACCTGTAAACCCCAGTACGATCGAGTGTTTTGCTGACAAGGTTATTCAGATTTTATACATTTTGCAGATTTGATATTAATTAAGTTTCAGCTTGGGATCTCATATGTCATACTTTACCTTGCATTACATCTATGTATATACCACTATTTAACCACCCCGGTGCACCCTCTCAATACTCCAGAATAGCCTACACTAAAACTTCAGCCTATTTTATCAGTACTGTATGGCTCTATTCATGTCCCTCAAAGCTTAAGAAAACAGAAAATTCCCCCGGTGAGATCTCCCTCTACAATATGAGTCCTAATTCCTTTAATACCTGGTTTAACTGACTGACATCATAGTACTTTAGGCTTATCACTATGAAATAATAGATGGTTGGATGTATAAAGTGCCTGAATAGGCTGAGGTGTGAGAAAGGGTTCAAAATCACTGGTAAAGATGTGTTGATCCTATGGATCCGAAAATGTTATAGATGGTGTTTAATACATTGGGGTGAAAATACAATAATAATACAATGTGAACATAATACACAGAAGTTCAGTTAAAAATAATACAGTATAAGCAGAGCTTGCAAAATACAATTTAAAATGGAGATTAAAAATCTGAGATGGTACAAAGGTAAAAAAGTATTCAGTATAACTTTGTACGATGCAGGTAGTTGTGTATAGAATATTTGCACCACAGCTAAAATACTGCCCTGCATAACATTAAACACATGGAAGTACAACATGCTTATTGTTTAATAGACATTTTTTATAAAAAAATTACTGACAACCTATACTATTATTTAACCAATGCAACCGACTTCGTGTTATCTTGCAAGCCCTGTTTGAATAAGCAGGTCAGTAATATAATACACACACGAACTCTGGTATCAACGCTTAATGATATACCACACCTATAGGTGGCATAATACACAAGTAGACTCACAATATAGGATTTATAACCTATTCTATTCAACCCAACACCATTATATATGGTATCTATCAGACTAGCTCTGAGTGAACACACTAAAGTGTTAACCCCAACTCTACGGAGTCAATTTTGCTTAACCATTTCATAGTTATAATACTACTCTAAACGGTCCTAATTAGAAAGAAGGGATATTAAATCCCAAGGCAGTTTATATCCAGAAATCTCCAGTTAGCTGTAGTCAGTACTGACACATAATATAGGGGCCACATACGTATTAAACACTAAGTACTGATCTGGACTCCATTTATAAGTATATTTAACCCCTTGTTGGTTGTACCTATACTACACGACCCCCCCTACAGAGAATAATACAAATAGAGACTCTTACCCTGGTATTATTAGCCTACTCTATTACTTCACATAATTTTACTTAGCACACATTTTGGTTAAGTGTTTTTAATTTATTTTTTGTTTTCCGCAAATTTTAGCACTGTGAATTAATAAACGTTAAGTTTTAAATTTAGTTAGATTTAGTATATTTTGGAACAAGTGTCTTTACTAACATTTCACCACTCTGAGCCTTGTGATTAAAAAAGCATAAAATTACAAGCTCTCGAGTGCTATAAGTGTACTCCTTTCTGTGGTTATCTCTTTAACCACATCCAGCCTTCATATTTTTTATAAAATCTCTGTATCTCCAAACACTCAAACAAATCATACTTCATACTTCCTAATAATAATAATAATAATAATAATAATAATAATAATAACAATAATAATTGATCTGTAATTTAAACACAATATTCCAGTGGATATGAACTAGTTCAAGCAACTTGTTGCAATGCAATTAGATCCAGTTGAGATGGGGTTAGCATGTTTATAGGAGTGTTACTAATCTCTTGTGTAAAGTAATTCCAGAAATGTCCATTCTGAGACTGAATTAAAGTGTCAGAAAAGCTGAAGCAAAAAACTTTATTTCCTGATGGAAAATATATAATTTCCATATTCCGAAAATTACTGTTATGCATCAAAGCTCCAGTTTAGTAACTCAAATGGTAGACAGAGGTTAATGCCACTTTATTTAAAAAACATCAACTGGTAAAAGCACTAAAATGTGTATTTTACATTTTAAAAAAAGCTACGCTGCCCATCAAAATACTTTGAGGGATATTTACTTCATTTTCTTTTATTCTATGCAAAATGTTTAGCGAGAGTTGTAAAGTTATGTAGATAAATTAGTTCAACAGCACAAAAAAAACAACAACATAAAAATGCGTTATTTATTGTATCTTTGTTTACTTTTCAATTAGACTGGTCAAAAGTTTTCTGAAATTAACATGTAATTTATTGATTATATTTTAAATGTGACTTTTCAGTTGCATAAATTTGCATATATTTTCCATACAAAATGGTTTTTAGTCATTTTTATTGTAATCTCTATAAATATTAAGGAATAACACATACTTGATTTAATTTCAGAAAACTGACAACCATCTCCAGGAACCAAACATGTGTAGAGGGGTACACATTGTTACACAATCAAAAGTAAATGGGCCACTAATAATTCCAATGCCAAAGACTTACTAATACAATAATAAAGCATTCACCTGTATGTCAAGAATGAATCTGTCTGTCCATCCATCCATACATAAATACATTCATACCTTCATACATAAATGCATTCATACAGTATATACATACATAAATACATTCATACGGTACATACATAAATACATTCATACAGTACATACATACATACATACATAAATACATTCATACGGTACATACATACATAAATACATTCATACAGTACATACATACATACATACATACATAAATACATTCATACAGTACATACATACAAACATACATACATAAATACATAAATACATACATATAATGGTGAGAAAACATCACAAAAGTAAGAGAGATAATTATAGTCAGAGGGGGGAACAAAGGGGAGCAGCCATTATGTCTTACATTTGCTCTGATTTGTTGACTAATTATGTGGCTTCATTAATGCAATATAATGATTAATATAGAAAAATTATTTGAACCAATAATTATTATGTAGGTAATATTGTTGTCATAACGCTCATCATTCTCTTACTGATATCAGGACAAGGATGTAAGTGAAATGTTTTATGGTATACAGGGTTCTTTTTTAAATTTATATAAATACTATTTGTATAAACCCTAATATGCAAACATAAAACCATGGGAAAATAAGAAATTTAGCAAACCTTCATGTCTACCAACTAAAAAATTACTGATGTTGTCATGAGTTCACTGGCCCTTTAAGTACTCTAACCTATTTACCGTCAGTCCTCTATTTAATGTCCCACCTCTTACCAGTCATTGCTGGTTTATTGAAGTGGAGAGGTGTCATTCCTGACCTCTCTGTTTATTTCGTCTGGCCGGTTTTGGTGGAAATCCTCCACTATCTTATTTGAGTTCCAGTGTATCCTGTACATTCATGCTGTCAAGCCTTTTGCCTTGGTACCAGAGTCTGCTGACCTGTTAACGAGCTCCAAGAGAACCGCGGAGCGTGACATCATCAGATACCGGCCGGTGTACCTCTCTGCTTCTGTGTCTGGTTGCGTAGCAAGTCATAACTGCAGAGTCTACTGCTTGTGTAGCCATCTCTCTCACTACCCGTATTGGCCATCTAGGGTAACTATTAAAGTGAAGGTAAACTTTGGTGAATGAAAGCCCGTTTTTTAAAAATACTATTAAAAACAGGGGCACTTTCATTCATCAAAGTTTACAAAGCAGCCGTTTTGTTAAAAAGATTACCTTGTTTTCTTTTCACTGCTACAACAGCTTCCCCCACATAGAGATCCTCTATTCACATGTCAGCAATGACTAATCCAGCTTCCTCCAATAACAGCTTTCCCCCCAGGGTAGTCATTGCCTGAGGCCATGCTGTTATTGGAGGAAGCCGGATTATTCATTGCCGACGTGTGAATAGAGGATCTCTATGTGGGGGAAGCTGCTGTAGCAGTGAAAAGAAAAAAAAGGTAATTTTTTTAACAAAACAGCTGCTTTGTAAACTTTGATGAATGAAAGTGCCCCTGTTTTTAATAGTATTTTTAAAAAATGGGCTTTCATTCACCAAAGTTTGCCTTCACTTTAATCTCACAGGCTTTCAGATAAGACTCGTATACACTGCTTGTTCCATGCTTAGTGTCCTGATATTAACACTAGGAAATACTGTTGCGGCAAAATTAAGATAAAGAGGTAACCCCTTCCTTATATTGGGTCACCACCTTGTCACAATACCCACTTATATTCACAAATCTGTCAGTAGGCAATGCAACTACTAAAAGCCACTCTGTGAACTAATTATACCACTACAGATATACATAAGAACAATCTTTTACAAATGTTATAAGCTGACACACTCAGATTGTTACAAACACTGTTTTCCAGCTGGGCAGCATTTAAAGGGACAGTCTGCACCCAATTAAATAATGAGCTGTTACTTTGATCACCCTTAAAACATACCATTGCACCCCTTTACATACTTGGCAGATGGACCGGTACACAAGTAATGTTACGAGATGAGTAACTTTATTTGTCTTCTAGATATGGCTGCCAAACTCCTCCCTCTCCTCCTTCGTCCCCTTCTCTATTCCTTTTCCAGACCTGTGCATGTAAGAAGCTGTGACGTTGCTGTTCTGCTTATGCACATGCGCATAGTGTTCCGACCGCTGACAAGTAGCGGTGGGAACACTATGTATTGTAGTGTAGATTCATATAATCAAAGTAACACTCAATTACACAAAGGTTCCCTATATTTGGTTCCTATTTAATTGCGCATGCAATTTAATTGCACATGCGCGAATCGGCGTGAACGCTTCTTCAAAGTTTAACAAGTGAGCAGATTCAATTGGACAATTTAATATAACAAGGTGTAAAGATGTTAACAGTGGGGGGAGTTTGGCGGCCATATGTACATGAACTAAACCAATGTTCTTTTTAGGATTATTTGTGTACCGGTGAAGCTACAGGACATGCAATGCAGTGCAGGTGGATCTTCTTTGGTTAATCTAAGGTATGGGTTTATGTTTAATCGGGTGTAGACTGTCCCTTTAAGGTGCACTAGATTTCCTTTTAGATTTTTTTTTAGAAATTTCTAACATTTTGAAATGAAACCATAAAAGAGCAAATAGAAATGGGTTATTAGGACACATCATGCTATGTTTATCCTAAAAGTGTATTCATTCCATTGTTAGATTCTATTGTGTGGTTTCTCTTTATTCTGGAGTAAAAAGAGTTTATTTTCATTAGTTTGTAAAATATAGACATCAACAGGTGTTAATATGTTTTAGTTTTACAAGTGCCTGTGATGATATCTTTCATTGTTAACCGTTCAGAAGGGATGAATGGTTCACACCTGGTGTTATTAGGATGATAAATACATAAAGTGTTTGGTGGAACAGCATCATTTACAGAAAGCATGAGAAATCTTTTTTTCCACTTTATACTTTAGAAAGCCCTGTAGAGACACCTGTGAGCGCTTACTGTGTGGTGAATAGTATATTACCTGTTGTGCATTACCTAATGGCTTGCGGATTAAGAGAACAAGCACAAAATGAGGGGTTAACACAATATAGCAGCTGTTCATGAGTGGGTTGTCTTTGTCTGAAACAGCAACATAAATGGCAATGGTACATAAAGCCCAAACCTGTTGAGCCAGAGTACATTTGTTTTGTATCAGCACTCAGCACAGTAACATCTTCACAATGTTTACACTAATTACCTCAGCTCAACACAAGGACTGATAAAATGAATGAAATATTCCAGTGAAATGGTTTTGTACATTGAGGCTGCAAATGTTTGAGCATAGCCAATACAACCTTATTGGAAAGTATCTATTGTACAGTAACTTTTTTACAATTGTGACAGCTATGCGTTACACATGCAGGTTGGCGCATTAACAGTTCTGCTGCACATCACATGAATAATCCTGCTGGACAGTGGTATCCATGATCCTCCTTGGACACCCTGCAAGATGTATAACAGAGATGACAACCTTAACTGTGACTAATTGTGATTTTTTTAAATATCTTCTAGATAAAAGCTACTGGAGATATGCCATAGTGATTTGCTGCTTTGGTTCAGGAATATTTTTCTACCCACTCCCTTTAGCTCACTTAGCTAGAATAAGAGTTGTGCACTAACTTTTGGAGCACAAGCGATATCATGTTTTTTTTTAGCTTTTTGCGCACAACGGAAATAGCTTGTGTATAACAAGTTGAACTTAAAGACGTTTGCTTGAGCGCAACCGCAATTTCCCCTTTCCGGGTTAGCTTGTGTAAAGGGTAGGGGAAGAGTTGCATTAAACACAACATAAATACACTTAAAAGTACAGTTACTCTCATATAAACATTATCTGATAAAAAATATATGAAATATATATATATATATATATATACACACAAGGTGTTTGATATAAAAAAGGACTGCAATAGGCTTTACTATATATATATATATATATATATATATATATATATATATACACACACATACATAGACATGTCTAAATATGTTTATGTATATATATATATATATATATACACACACAGATATATATATATATATATATATATATATACAGTATGTATAGATGTGTGTATTTGTGCGTTGTACTGTATTTTTACTGTACATATTTAACATTCCAATATTCTTCACTTTCAGGATAATCTATGTTTTATTGTAAATACATATTTCTATATAAACCTATACCTGTATATCTATTCCTATATATATATAGGTATAGATATCTATTTTAGATTAACAATGTCAGATATTTAGCGAGATATATAATTAAGAATAAAAATAACATTATTTTCTATGTGAAGAACATAGGAATATAAAATATGCGTTATGGACATCGGGGTTAGCGATTTAAGTCTAACGCAGTGTCCGATTCGCGCACCTGAAGAATTGCTAACTTAAATGGGCATTATTGAAATATTAAATATAAAATATAAAAAAAAATATTAATATATTTCACTTAGAAAATAAGGTAATTTTTAATTATTTTATATATATATAGCTTGTGTAAAGGGTAGGGGAAGAGTTGCATTAAACACAACATAAATACACTTAAAAGTACAGTTACTCTCATATAAACATTATCTGATAAAAAATATATGAAATATATATATATATATATATATATATATATACACACAAGGTGTTTGATATAAAAAAGGACTGCAATAGGCTTTACTATATATATATATATATATATATATATATACACACACATACATAGACATGTCTAAATATGTTTATGTATATATATATATATATACACACACAGATATATATATATATATATATATATATATATATACAGTATGTATAGATGTGTGTATTTGTGCGTTGTACTGTATTTTTACTGTACATATTTAACATTCCAATATTCTTCACTTTCAGGATAATCTATGTTTTATTGTAAATACATATTTCTATATAAACCTATACCTGTATATCTATTCCTATATATATATAGGTATAGATATCTATTTTAGATTAACAATGTCAGATATTTAGCGAGATATATAATTAAGAATAAAAATAACATTATTTTCTATGTGAAGAACATAGGAATATAAAATATGCGTTATGGACATCGGGGTTAGCGATTTAAGTCTAACGCAGTGTCCGATTCGCGCACCTGAAGAATTGCTAACTTAAATGGGCATTATTGAAATATTAAATATAAAATATAAAAAAAAATATTAATATATTTCACTTAGAAAATAAGGTAATTTTTAATTATTTTATATATATATATATATATATATATTGAAATAAAGATGAAATGATATCCAGGCGTCGTCATAAGGTAAAAAATCCAAATCTTTATTCTCAGCAGGTCATATCACAATAAAAGACCCTGTGCAGCAGAGCCTCTGATAAAAAAAACAAAACAATTCAGCAAGCACAGCCTAACATGTTTCGGCCAGCCTGGCCGTAATCATAGACATATCCCCCTTCTCAGAGGGTGTGCTATTTAAAGGGTAATACTCCGCCCCTTAAACAATTAAAAAACAAACACTGTAATTGATTTTAATTAATAAATGCAATGCCTATCACTATCATTTTATATATATAAGGTACAACACTAATGAACCTATTCGCAATCTTAATGTAAATGGAAATGAACATGATATAAACAAACATACTTTCATTTGTAGATCACAAATATGATAAACAAAACAATTAATTAGCAGAAAATGGAGACTCATGGTTAATACAGGAGGAATGGTAAGGCACAGAGGTGCTATCAATACTTTAGCTGACACCTCTGTGCTATATATACTGTGTGCTTAGATTGGTTGCAATATATTGTGCTAAACTGATTGCTTATAGTTGTCTACTTAGTGAAGACATATCATACAAGCATGATACTATTCATAATTACATGAAAACATAACCCAGAATCACACAATGACTATAATGCTAAAGACTGGCACAAAGTACATAATCCAATATTCCTTCTATCATAGATATCTAAATTATAAAGACATATGTTTATATGTTAAATCCATTTGAAATCCTATTGTTCAAATTTGCTCTACACTGACTTAAATAAAGGATATCAACATATAGCATCAAACCAGGTCTCTACTCAAGCTTATAATTATAAATGGGTCATTCCCAATAATTGATTACATCAAATTGTGAATTGAATCCACACGGGACCAATGTTTTTAGTCTATGGATCCAATAGATTTCTTGTCTTTCAAGTATTTTTTGTTTGCTGCCACCTCTTCGTGGCTTGCAAATCGCTTCAATTGCGTTCCATTTAAACATATCAACATTTTTCCCGTGTACTTCAATAAAGTGTCTGGAGAGTGCCGAACAATGGATATCATTTGAGATATATCCCAAATGCTCCTTAATCCTAGTGCGTATGTCCCGGGTAGTTAACCCAACATACTGCAATCTATGTTGAGTACATTCAACCAAATAGATTACAAATGTTGAAGAACATTTTACACATCCCCTAGTGGTGAATGATTCGTTAGTTACATACGATTCAAAGCCGTTCCCTTGCTTTAAGTATTTACATGGTTTACAAAGAGACTTCCCACATTTGTAAGTCCCCATAGTATTTAACCATGAACTCCGTGGACCTTGGTCTGGGAGCATGCTAGGTGAGAGCATGTTACCAATTGTCAAGTTTTTAGAATATATAAATTCACAACCTTTGTCAACTATATGCTTCAAGGTATCATCCCCATATAGAATGGGCATATATTTTTTGACAATGTTGCAAACTTCAGAGAATTGATTCGAATATTTGGTGATAAATTTTAGACCCTTACGTTCAGGTCTCCACTTGGTCCCACCAAGCATTTGCCCCCTATCCAGAGTAGCAACTTCCTTGGACACCTTATCAACCATATTCCTATTATATCCTCTCTCCACAAAACGTGACACTAGATCTTTAGATTCTTTTTCAAAATCTTGGTCTAGGCTACAATTTCTTCGTGCCCTCAGGAACTGCCCTTTGACTATACCTTTGTACACATGTGGAGGGTGGTTACTGTGTGCATGCAGGAGACAGTTGCCTGCAATTGGTTTACGGTGTAATGTAGTACTGACCTTTCCAGTTAAGCCATCAAACCTTAACAGGAGATCCAAAAAGACGATCTCAGATGCATGACAATTATGTGTAAATTCAATGCCCATATCATTTGTATTGAGGGTTTGCACAAAATTGTTTATAGAATTTTCATCTCCTTGCCAAATGAACAAGAGATCGTCTATGAATCTCCTATAAAAAGATATATTACTTATGAAAGGGTTATCATCCGCAAAGACGTGGAACAGCTCCCACCAACCCATAAATAGGTTGGCGTATGAGGGCGCAAATTTGGCCCCCATGGCTGTTCCACGCCTCTGTAGAAAGAAAACCCCCTCAAACATAAAATAATTGTGGCTTAAAAGGAATTCTGTCACTCTCAGAATAAAGCCCCTATGAACCTCGCTTAGATCGGTTTCAGTATCTAGGAAAAATTTAATAGCTTCCAGCCCCTTGTTATGAGGAATTGCTGAATACAAAGAGACCACATCCACAGTCAACCATTTTTGATTAGGCAAATGTTCTACCGTTTCCATAAGCCTCAAAACATGTGTTGTGTCTCTGATGTAGCTGGGTAACTTCCTAACAAGGGGCTGTAAGTAAGTGTCAAGCCACTCTGACATAGGCTCCAATAGAGAGCCTATCCCCGCCACAATCGGGCGACCTTTCACATTTTCCAGGCCTTTATGTATTTTTGGAAGATGGTGGAAAATAGGCAAAACAGGATCCTTTACATTCAGTATGGTAGCTGTTTTTCTGTCTAAAATGCCTATTTCCACACCATCATCCACCAATGACATAAGCTCCCTCTGGAACCTAGCAGTGGGATTGAAGGAAAGTTCCACATAGACATTGCAGTCACCCAGTTGTCGTTGTGCTTCCAATACATATGAACTTCTGTCCATAACAACGATGCTGCCACCTTTGTCAGAATTTTTTATGACCAGTGAACTGTTTGACTGCAATGACCTAAGAGCCTCCCTTTCTTTAAAATTGAGATTAGATCCAATATGGGTATTATTCTCTGAGAGTACAGTAAGGTCCTCCAATACACGCTTATGGAACAATTCCAACTGTTTACCCCTTGTTTGAATGGGATAAAAGTTAGATTTAGTGTTAGTAAGCTGTCCTTTTGCATGTTCATATGGAGTATCAAGTGTGTCAGTGCTGTCTAGTGTCCTTAGAGTTAACATACTACGTGTGTCCTACGGGAACCTGTGGATGACAGATGGAAGAGGCGCCTCATGGGACAAGTATCGTTTGAGGCAGCAAAGGGACACACATAAGCAGCGGACCCCCCACACAGAGTGTTACTCACAAGAGCGGCGGTACAAACGTGTACCCAGACAGGCAGGACGGAACCAAAAGTCGCCCGTCAGACAGGCGTAAGCTCGGTACGCTAGGCAAACGTCACTCAGCAAGCAGCGTCAGAGTAAACCCAGCAGGGGAACCAATAGAGTCGAAGGGTCTTGAGGGAACGTTTTCGAGCTGCAGCTGCACAGGAAGTAAATGCAGCTGCATTTACTTCCTGTGCAGCTGCAGCTCGAAAACGTTCCCTCAAGACCCTTCGACTCTATTGGTTCCCCTGCTGGGTTTACTCTGACGCTGCTTGCTGAGTGACGTTTGCCTAGCGTACCGAGCTTACGCCTGTCTGACGGGCGACTTTTGGTTCCGTCCTGCCTGTCTGGGTACACGTTTGTACCGCCGCTCTTGTGAGTAACACTCTGTGTGGGGGGTCCGCTGCTTATGTGTGTCCCTTTGCTGCCTCAAACGATACTTGTCCCATGAGGCGCCTCTTCCATCTGTCATCCACAGGTTCCCGTTGTCCACTCACCATTTCTGAGAGAGCTGCCTGGATTGCTGTTTGCCGAATCCGCCATCTGCCACATGCTGTGATCATTTGCGCACTTCTATAGAGACTCTGTGTGCTATCTCGGTTCTCTTTAATCTACGTGTGTCCTCAAAGTTTAGGAGATGTATCTCCTCCAGACCATCCCTGGTTCTCATATCTGTAACAGAATCAACTGATTCTGAATAGTGTTTTTTAAGTGTAAGCTGTCTTACAAACTTATTTACATCAAGGATGGTCTGGAAGAGATCAAAATTCCTAGTAGGACTAAAATTTAAACCAAGTTTAAGCACCTTTGTTTCCAAATCACTCAAAGTATGTGAAGAAATATTAATCACATCCATTTGTTTTATTGTTTTGGAATCGTTGTCTTCCTGAGCAAATATTTGTCTCTCCCTCTCTGAGGTTGGGGCTTTTTCTGCCCTCCTCCCCCTTTGGTTTGTATCGTGTCTACCTGAAAAACCTGCTCCTTAACCCTATGTTGCTCAACATTTAGTGGCTGTTTATTTGTCAAAATTGGCTTAATAGGATTCTTGGATTTATCTACCTGTGTTTTAGATCTTACCACCAGATCCCCATTATTAGTAGTGTTTCCACAGGCAGTACCCTGATCAACTGCTACAGATGATGCCATATTACTTATGGCTTCAGTAATACCTGTGTCTGAATCCCCACTCTCTTCATAAGAGCTTGAGAAGGCTGATAATGAGCCATCTTCATCTGTGGATTCTGGCTCTGTGTCAGAAAAAGTTACTCTATGTTTGCCCTTAGATCTAAATTTCCTTTTACTGGTTTTAGTTTGAGCATTTTCATTCAAAGTATCTAACACCTGCTGGTTATGTTTGTTAGAATTCTTTGACTTTCTTTTCCTGTTCTTCCTTTTCCAAATAAAAACCTGCTTGTTCTGATAGTCATTTTTATCCCTAATATATTTAGTGTGTTTAACATGAATAATCTCAGTTTTATTTGTCTCAATAATGTTTTGTAAGGTTTTATCCAAAACCCCATATCCATCTATCTCTCTAAATTTGTTTAGCTCCTGTTGTAAACCTTCTATTGCCTGTCTTACAACTACCAATTGTACAGTTTTATAATTGACAAGTAATTGCATTAAACGTAGTGAGCATTCAGTCAAAACCTCATTCCACTCCTGAATGAAGGTTTCGTCTGAGGTTTCAAAGGTTGGAAATTTATAAACACGCAAACCTCTTGGGATCATTCTAAGCAACAAATATTTGTTCAGAGTCCAGGTATCAAGTTTAAGTCTTTGTTCTTTTAACCTTAATCGTTCCATTTGTGAAAAGAGTTCACTAAGTTGTACATCTGGCCCATCTAAACCGAATAAATCCTCCAGTTCAAGGCCCTGTAGATCTAAATCATCCACTTTAGATAGTGAAAAAAAGGTTTCAGTGGCATTGCTCGTATTAATGTCAGAGTTCTCTGCTGTTATTAATGACGTCATAGTATTCATTAGAATATATATATCATTTATTCCAGGGAAAGCAAGAAAAAACAAACAACAGCACTCGCGAAATGGGGTAATCAAAAAGCAGAAAAAACAGTTCCCAAGTGCTGAAATCAGCTTTCCTATAAGGCTTCAAACAGCCCGCAGCCAGATGGGGGATAAAACAATCAAACTGATTATGTAAGGTGCACAGTCAAAAATGAGATAGCTCACAAGCGATAAATAGCAGGCAACATGGAGGCAGCAACATACAGGAAGCGTGAATAATGTAAACAGATTTGACCATCTACTCACTCTTCGGGGCAATATTCGTCTACCCTGGATGTAGTAGTCCTGTTTCTTTACTTCAATTCACCGGTCCTTCCTCTTAGCGGACCGCTTAGCTTTTCAGGTACGTATCTCTAGCCCTCCACTCCACAGCAGCGGAAATGCCGACAAACGCTATCACATGACTTCCGGGTGCACCACAATTCAGGTCCCCTCTCTCCGTCCTTGGAAAATGACGTCACCGGACGCTCCGGAAAAGAAAAATGGAGCTCCCCAAACTCCGAATAATATTGAAATAAAGATGAAATGATATCCAGGCGTCGTCATAAGGTAAAAAATCCAAATCTTTATTCTCAGCAGGTCATATCACAATAAAAGACCCTGTGCAGCAGAGCCTCTGATAAAAAAAAAAAAAACAATTCAGCAAGCACAGCCTAACATGTTTCGGCCAGCCTGGCCGTAATCATAGACATATCCCCCTTCTCAGAGGGTGTGCTATTTAAAGGGTAATACTCCGCCCCTTAAACAATTAAAAAACAAACACTGTAATTGATTTTAATTAATAAATGCAATGCCTATCACTATCATTTTATATATATAAGGTACAACACTAATGAACCTATTCGCAATCTTAATGTAAATGGAAATGAACATGATATAAACAAACATACTTTCATTTGTAGATCACAAATATGATAAACAAAACAATTAATTAGCAGAAAATGGAGACTCATGGTTAATACAGGAGGAATGGTAAGGCACAGAGGTGCTATCAATACTTTAGCTGACACCTCTGTGCTATATATACTGTGTGCTTAGATTGGTTGCAATATATTGTGCTAAACTGATTGCTTATAGTTGTCTACTTAGTGAAGACATATCATACAAGCATGATACTATTCATAATTACATGAAAACATAACCCAGAATCACACAATGACTATAATGCTAAAGACTGGCACAAAGTACATAATCCAATATTCCTTCTATCATAGATATCTAAATTATAAAGACATATGTTTATATGTCCGATTCGCGCACCTGAAGAATTGCTAACTTAAATGGGCATTATTGAAATATTAAATATAAAATATAAAAAAAAATATTAATATATTTCACTTAGAAAATAAGGTAATTTTTAATTATTTTATATATATATATATATATATATATATATATATATATATATATATATATATATATATATATATATATATATATATATATATAAAAGTATCCAATTACCAACTTGTTCCCACAGATGGGCATCCGCCTGGGTGCAGACTTGACAGCAATATAAGAACCAAATGAAGATGCGCTCACAGTACTTTTAACAAAGTTAAAGTCCTGTGAGTGCATCTTCATTTGGTTCTTTTATATATATATATATATATATATATATATATATATATATATATATATATTTACAATAATAATTATATTGTTCTGTAAAAGAAGAACATTGGAATGAGAACTATTCATCACTCCTGTTGGCTTAGAGTATGAGCAATAGGTGTTAGGTTTTTTCTTCTGCGCTCTCTATTTACTTCTTTGGGGAGAATACGTTGAAGCATTTGCAATATTTGCTTAGCGCGAACTTATTTGAGCAAGCATGCTAAGAACTTAGGTTGCATCCTTCCTCTTCTGAGCATTGGCAGAACCTGATGTCCTGTCTCTCTAGCCTTCACTTTAATAGTAAACCAGTTCATGTTACTTTAGAAGATATCTGACATCAAGCTGGATATACCTTACTGTAGATAACCCAGCCCTCTTTTAGGGCTCTGACAGGAAGTAATGAACACTACACAAATGAATAATGAAAAATACATATTGCAATGGTTTCTAAAGTATAAGCCACTGTCATGTGTTTTGTTTTTAATACAACAATAAAATATACTCCTTACAAAATGTATTGATTCTCACAAAAACAAAAGCAAAATAAATATCATGCTTATAACGTGCCCTCTTAAGTGGGGTTTTCTTTGGAGCCACTATCCTGTTATACAGTAAATAAAGTAAATGCATCAGTGCATCAGGTAGATGACTGAGTTAGGAATAGAGGCCATTTGTTCCCCTTATGAGGTGATAAGGACACTTAAAGGGACAGTCTACCATAGAACTGTTATTGTTTTAAAAGATAGATAATCCCTTTATTACTCATTCCCCAGTTTTGCAAAACCAACACAGTTATATTAATATACTTTTTACCTCTGTGATTACCTTGTATCTAGGAACCTTCTTCCAGCCCCCTGATCACATTGCTGTGACTGTTTGTTATCTATTGTCTTAAATTTAGCATTGTTTTGTGCTAGATCTTAAATAACCCTCTGTGCCTGAACACAGTGTTATCTATACTGTATGGCCCACATGTACTTTCTGTCTCTTTGTGTTGAAAAGAGATTTAAAAAGCATGTGATAAGAGGCAGCCCTCAAAGGTTTAGAAATTAGCATATGAGCCTAGTTATGTTTAGTTTAAACTAAGAATACCAAGAGAAAAAAGCAAATTTGATGATAAAAGTAAATTGGAAAGTTGATTAAAATTAAAAGTCCTATCTGAATAATGAAAGTTTAATTTATACTAGACTGCCCCTTTAAAGGGAACCCTCATGAAATATGTCCAGGTACATAGTTGAGGCCAGTGATCATCAGAGAGGTTTATTGATCCTCAATAAAAAAGTAGCTCCTCTAGCCCCCCCCCCCCCACCACCACCACCACATCAAATCAGAGAAGTATATGGTGGTCTATTTGATGTGTTTAGAATATTTGTAATGTTAATACAGATTTTACATTGCATTGAAACAAAGAGATGTTTGTGAAGGCCAAAGTATAAACTTTCATTGAAACACTCTACAAGCTGAAAATGCTGGTTCTTAATGGGAATTAATAAATTGATCTCTGTGCCCTTATGGGAACAATAAACAACAAAGGCAAGGGCAACTGTAAGAAGATTACACTTCCTCAGAGAGAAGCTCTTCAATTACCTACAACTGATGGAAAATGTGGATTTCCAATGTTATGGGAATGATAATCCAAATCATTTAGCAGCATGTGTGCAGGTGCTTAACCTTTGGCATTTTTATTATTGAGAATATTAATAGGACTGCAACATTTAAAGTGCATAGTTTCCCCACCTGAAATAATAGTATAAATATGATCTGTATTTTAAAACATGGTATCTGTGAAAATGGCTAGTGCTAAATTAAAGGAATACTAAACACCAAAAATGTTACTGTGTAAAAAGGTAGATAATCCCTTTATTTACCATTCCCCAGTTTTGCATAACCAACACTGTTATAGAAATATACTTTTTACCTCTGAAATTACCTTTATATCTAAGCTTCTGCTGACTGCCTCCTTATATCAGATCTTTTGACAAACTTGCATTTCAGGCAATTAGTGCTGACTCTTAAATAACTTCACTGGCGCGAGCACAGTTTTATCTATATGAAACACATGAACTAACGCCCTCTAGCTGTGAAAATCTGTCAAATACATTCAGATGAGAGGTGGCCTTCAAGGGCTTAGAAATAAGCATATTAGCCTACCTAGGTTTAGCTTTCAAAAAAGAATAACAAGAGAACAAAGCAAATTTGATGATAACAGTAAATTAGAGAGTTGTTTAAAAGTGCTTGCCCTATCTGAATCATGAAAGTTTAATTTTGACTTTATTATCGCTTAAATTATACATTTTAAGCTTATCTGATATTCAAATAGCTTTTAGGTTTCTTCATCATGTGGGTTTCAAGAGAAGATCTTTTTTAATTCAGTCCCTAAAATTCCTGACCTGTACAATGTGGAAAGAATAAGCAGGTTTATTATTTTACTTTGTTTCTAGTCAGCTAAAACACAGATATACATGGAAAAAATTGCATCAAAACATTGGTCAGGAATTACATCTATAAAAACATTCTAGTAAATATGTTTCACTTTTCCAAATTGAGTATTTTTCTTGTCTGAAGCATGGATGAATTTTAATACGATGGTAAAGTCTAGTGTTTTTGAAACGCTAGGATTTACAAGTGCTACAAATAAAGGGGACTTTCAGCAATGAGTATAAAAAACTTCATGCTGAAAGTTCCTTTATTTGCAGCAAGTTTATACCAAGCTGAGCGCTTCCAGCCAGCCATGCTATTTTTGTTAACAAGGTGACACTATTGGCTAAGAGGACGATATTGACAAGAAGGAGTTTAACCCTGGGCAGCCGGTGGCACTCAGCTTGGCATAAACTCACTGCAAATAAAGGAACTTTCAGCATGAATTTTTTTTATACTTTATGACTGAAAGTCCCCTTTATTTGTAGCACTGGTAAATCCTAGTGTTTCAAAAATGCTAGGATTTACCATCACTTTAAGTTCTTTGATATTATATTTCCAATACTCATCTATAACCACCAAAGTGCCGATTTATCAAGTTGTCAATCTCGAAGCATTCGCTGAGGTCAATACGCTCGACAGACATCGCTGACACAAATCTACATTCAACGGTCTTATTTATCAACACGTCTGTCAAACTTACGCGCGTCAAGTCTGACGCGAAGAGCATCGGGGCTGTTGATAAATAAGAGGCATCGAAGTTGTGGATATCTTATCTTATTTATCAAATGATCTACCCTGAATGTCCATCAAATGAAGGTTGTTTTGTCTGTTTTTTCCAACTTAATTTATACCATTTCATTACTGTCTATGAACAAGCACATTTCTCTAAAGCTAATCTTTTTTTTTATCTGTTAATGTCCAAGAAATAGCTAGATTTATAATTTATAATTTGATTTATGATATTTTCACATAACTTATTGTGTATTTGTATTTCTAGTTCTCATGTTTTTTTTTTTTTTTAAATGATTATTAATGCTAGAATTGGTACATATATCTTTACACATACTTGTCTATATATATATATATATATATATATATATATATATATATATATATATATATATAGTTCTAAACAATGTTGTCTTTCATATCTCTGTGTTTATTTATACTACTGTATGTATATAACATGATTATGCATTTCCCAATAAAAAGTGGTGGAAAATTTTACTAGTTTGTAGGTTGTTTAGGAATTTGAGTAGTGCATCAAATTTGGGGCAAAGTATTGCTTTAAATTTGGTGCAAAGTATTTCGTCAAATTTGGTGGGAAGTGGAGAGTGGGACTTGTATTCCATGCGTTAAACATGGTGCAAATAGATTTATCAAAAAAAGGAAGTTAGCTATATTATGTAATGTATTTTTTTTCATTTTTATCCCTATATCTACTAGTGCTGCTGCCAGACAGGCGTTTCCTGTCATTATAGGTGGTTTAGTCATTATAAACTTACATGGCAGGCTAAAAATGATGGAAAAACAAATAAGAATAAACCAAAGGTTTCTAAAAATGCTTTTGAAATAAATCTGTCCCTTGAAATGACATGTGATTATAATATTGTTATTTAACATATTATTTAGCTACTGAAGATGCGTTTTTGTTGGCGCATGCTGCTGGTTCATTCATGCAGTAATATCCCATTGCTTTCTATAGCATTCGCAAGCTGAAAGGTGGTGGTTTAAACAGTAGGTTTGCGGTGTCGGAATAGACGTGAGCTTACCTGTTGACTGTTTGATAAATTTTAATTTGATCGAATAGAGTCATATGTGAGAGCAGATTGGCAGTTGTATGCTGGAATGCCGCGAGCATTGATTTGCATTGAAGTTGACTCGAGTGAGCAAATGTTTTGTTGGACGATTCTATGTTGACGCTGTGATAACTACGGTGTATCAATCGACCCCAAAATGTTTACTGATGGATATAATGGGAATAGGAATTCTTGCAGATAAGTTCTTCTGGCTCTGAACAACAACATATCATTATACCATTTTGCTTCACCCATATTAGCAAGCATTGGTGGTTTCTTATATTTACTTTATTTATAGTTTGTTTATTTAAGATTTTATAAACTGTATATCATGAGAAAAACTAGATAACAGTGGACTATATATCAGTCTGTGTGATAATATCTTTCCAGAAAAGGACCCTAAGGTTGGGAAGAAACTGAAATTAAAATTTCCTAACACAGAGGATAAAACCACAGAATGTGACCAATCAAAATGTACAATATAGAAATGAGAGTCAGAATGGAAAGTTTGGCAATTTACTGGTAAAACAAGTACAAAATCAAGGTCCAGGTTCAGAAGTCAGGTACAAGCTAGGTTCTGCAATGGGCTAACAGATGCAATACAGAAGTGGTATCAAGATACATGGGTTAGATTTAGGCCAGGAGTTCGGCAACAGGATGGCAGAGGCTCAGCAGGCAAACTACCAAAGTTTAAGCATTTTTATATATGTAGACTAGTTTATATCAGCAATGAACTACTGAATTGTATAAAACCTACATACAATATAAACTACTTGAAAACAGGTGAGTGTTTTTCTAATCAAATTGGTGCCATGTTCACTGCTTTCAGCAATTGCTCTACAGTATGTAGCTATAGGCAATTTGCTGCTGGTTACATAATTTGCCTTTTGGCCTCTTTAGGGAGTGTAGGGCAAGCACGATTTTTACATAAAAACAAAGCATTTTACAGCAAAGCAAGCTAAGTAATGAATCTATATTGCAAATGTTTTTTACTACACATAACTGAGCATTTTATATTACAGTCTCAAAGTGTTTTATGTCCCTTTAGTTAATCACTAAGCATCCTCTATTGCAGCTTAAGAAATCTGTGCTGAGTAAATTAAGATGAGTTAAGAACTGAACGCCACATGAACTGATGATTTTGTGTGAAATTGGTGTAAATGCACTCAAGGGTATTGCATTTCTATTTGGTAAAACATTCACAACACCAGTTTATCATTAGTAACATCACGTGGGCATCAGAGAATCTCATGACTTAACTTTTGTAAACAAAGGAAACTGGGTGTTTTGGGAAAAAAATAAACTAATCAAAGTACAAAATGTTATGTTTACCTACAGATAATGAGACACAGTGACATAACCACTTATCAGAAAGACTTACAGATAAATAATGTAACATGCTAACAATATCAATTATACACAGTAATTAACCCACTATTATTTTTGTTGCTGTTTTTTAATCTTCCAATTCTTCTAATTATTATTATTATTTTTCTATTAGGCAGCTCTTCTGAGAGGTAATCCATATAGGTTATAGGCAATGTAGTATGAGATAATAATGAAACTAATTAAATAGCTGGAGTAGGAAGCAGATAGACATAGGAACCCGCTGGGAATTTGCTTATAAAAATCAGCAGTTTGAAGTGACTGAAGAATGCAGGGGAAGACTGGAACTTTTAGCCCAGGGAACAAAGACAACACAGGGGTCAAGTATTATTATTAGTTATTATTTTTGGTAATTTTTGAGCGCCAACAGATTTCGCAGAGTCCTGAAGCCAATAAATGGCTTCAGGACTCTGCATGCTTTTTATTACAAGATTAGATGTTTCAGGTAGACCCCTCCCTTCATCAGATAAACACAATAACCCATTACTTGTATCTTTATATACCCTTAATATAAGATTAATATAGAGACATTTGCCTCCAGCTTAAAATAAATATTTAATTAGTAAATATAGGGCTAGATTACAAGTGGAGCACAAAATATTTATTTTGCGAAAGCGATATTTGCGCTCCACTTAGTAATACCAGTGCGCTGGTATTACAAGTTAGTCCAAACAGTGTAGCTGCAACAAAACTTAGTACTGTAAGTTTGGAGCATACTTTTAGAGATTGCAAAATGTGAAGTACATACATTTTAAAGCAGGAGGAGATTCACCTGTAAAATTTTCTATTAAACACAGTTCTGATGAACTCCAGGGTGATACAAAGGAATTTAGGTAATGAGGGTTTACACTGTAGCTGTACTAATAATCAGGGTGGAGCAGGTAGAGTTATATGGATGTATGCAGGTATAGGGTATAGATCAAGAGGAAACAGGAGGTTATACAAATGTATCCAGCATTATTTATTCAGACCCATTTTTATATAATTAATTTTAAAAATAGGGGGCTATCTAGTTATTGTGAGAAATCAAAGTGCAGACTCCAAACTTCACAATCCTAACCCTGTTATATTTTGCACAGAAAATCTTCTATCACTCTAGTACCTTATTTCTAACTGTCCCTAACTGGTCTCATTAGAAGACATAAGACAGCATAGTTTTAAACAAAGAAAATACAATATAGCAGCATGGAAGTCTTTGTGTATTTATTAGTTAAACAACTAGCATATTATTTTCAGGCTTATCTTTGTTTCAAATACATCATTATGCCTAGCATTTATTTCATGCTGTATGCTCCATTAAGTAGTTATTAAAGGGACACTGAACCCAAATTTTTTCTTTCGTGATTCAGACGGAGCATGCAATATTAAGCAACTTTCTAATTTACTCCTATTATCAATTTTTCTTCGTTTTCTTGCTATCTTTATTTGAAAAAGAAGGCATCTAAGCTTTTTGGGGTTTCAGCACTCTGGACACCACTTTTTTATTCGTGGATGAATTTATCCACCAATCAGCAAGGACAACCTAGGTTGTTCACCAAAAATGGGCCGGCATCTAAACTTACATTCTTGCATTTCAAATAAAGATACCAAGAGAATGAAGGAAATTTGATAATAGGAGTAAATTAGAAAGTTGCTTAAAATGTCATACTCTATCTGAATCACGAAAGAAAAAATTTGGGTTCAGTGCCCCTTTAAGGAGGGAAAGAGACAAGAGCCCATCTCCAAAAAAAAAATAGTTATCTAAAACACCTCATTTTCAGGATAGACATATTAACACTTTAAAAATGTCTCACTCAAAATTTGTATCCTAAGAGATACACATTAAAATTATATTATCAAAAGCTATAAAATAATAATAAATGTGTTTCTTAATAGAAACACAGCAACAACCTTCAGGAAGTTCTGGTAAGGAGATACTTAAATAAATAAGACCTTCAAAATGTCCTAAAGCTGCTGTTTGTGTTCCTTTTTTGTTGTTTAGCAGCATTTGATAACTATTAAGCAGCATAAAAAATAAATAAATGATTGCTGACATTTTGGAAACACTTTGTTGGACAGATTAGGGTTTATAAATGCCAGAGCACTGCATAAAACCATAACAGCTTGTTTTAAGATAAACTTGCAAAACTCTTACATATTCACCTTTAAAATGTAAATTTAAATATATACATAAACAAAAATCTGAGGGAGAAAAACCAGAAAACAAATTCTTAATACTGGTAAAAACAACAACATCATTTTATAAATCAACATTTGCATTGTAGTTCAAATAATTGTAGCATAAAAGTGATGTAGCAGTTCTTTATTCACTAAACTGCATAAATAATTATTAGACTAAATACTATTCTTTTTTTTGTTTTAATAATTCTTTTACTGAATGAAATGAACGGTATCTTAGGACTAAAGAATAAGACTGTGAAATAATGCCATTTTGTAAAATAAATAATCATCCTATATAATATAAGGCCAGGTATGTTTGTCCAAAACTGTCATGCGCAGTAGAGACTGCGCGAGAACAATCAATGAACAAGTGCCCCAGAGACATGAAATGCGTATGATGTCACAGGAGGGTGATGTTCCCCTTGATTTTCTGTTCTAAACAATGATTTTATCAAGCTGCTGTATATGGATTATGGTTTTATTATACTAATCTAATAAAACATTGCTTTTACTCATCTCATCTCATCTCTGGTGTGCCGAGGAGTTTCCTTGTTTCCTCCTATATAATATAAGGCCAGGTATGTTTGTCCGAAGCTGTCATGCACAGTAGAGACTGAGCGAGAACAAACATACCTGGCCGTTGACACCGTAACAAAGGATCAGTCATTGAGGATCAGACAGCAGCGAGGGTGGGTGGAAGCTGGTGTGGCGGGGGGCGTGGCCGGTTGTGAGCTGGCATGGCCGGCGGGAGCGAGCATGACAGGGGCATAGTCATGCTGAGCAGGGGTGGCGGGAGCATGGTGGGGCAGGAGTGCGGGCGAGTGGCACCGCTGCACTCCAGAAAATGGCCCATGTACATGGGCTTTAGAACTCCTAATAATATAAAAGGTTACTAACCTGCCTCCCAAAATACACAAATATAAGAGTGTGATGAACAACAGCAACAATATGTATATTTACATTAAAAAAGAGGTATGTGTAGAAAGCTGGAGTTTAACGGCCTGATAATCTAAAGCTCTCCACTCAGGTGAGATGATCTAAAGAAAGGCAGATTCTGCTATACTTCTTTCTCTATGTGAAGGAGAGACAAGCCCAGTGCAATATAGCATTGCATGACATGAGAGTTCTGCTGCATTTACACTTTGTGCTTTGCATTTGATATTACTTTACACTTCCTATTAAGTTACATTTAAGCTTTACACTTTCTATTTTGTATTGTATTTGGTATACAGCAGTGCATTTAGGAAAAAAAAACTGATTATGCTTTCACAGTTTCTGTGTAACAAATTAGGATCTTTTATAAATTACATTGCGCTTTGTATTTCGTCTTTTAAAATAAAACTGAAAAACTGACAGCTGCAGTTTCACAGAGAGCTTCATTATGTTCAATGGGCCTGATAAGCGAGGATTCTCTAGTTTGGAGAGAAATTATAGAGCATACTTCACATGGGCTGAACTCAATGAATTCTATAAGAAAAGTGGTGGAACCTGGAAGTCCCAGGGAGATGCCTTCCATAGAAAGCAATTAAGTTCTCTCAAATACAGAATTTCACAGGAGAGACCGAAGGTACCCGGAGAACACCTGGGGCTGATATAAAGGCTCTCTTTGCATCAATTATAAACTAAACTGAAATGTTTTCACTACAATTTATTTTGATTTTGCCTATAGGTTAGTATATATTACTTTTCTGTCAGGTAAATCAGTGTATTGTGAATTTTGAGCAATTTTCACCTGCATATAGTTGGCAAGAAATGCCAGTGAGATCAGCTTGTTTAAAATGCTTAGAAATTTTCATAAGACTTGTGAAAGAGCTTCATACCCTGGGAACTCCCCTGTTCAGCTCAGGGAATCCCCCCTTTCTGAAGCTGTGTTTTATTTTACAATATAGAAAATACTAAGTGCAATGTAAATTGTAAAAGATACACAGAAATATTTAAAGTATTACCCTAATTAGTTAAAGTAACACATAAAATTTCAAAACATTATCAGAATTTGTAAAATCACTTTTGTCTGATATAACAAACAGTTTAACCCATTGACTGCTTGAGAGGGCGGCTATGCAGTATGTAGCAGGTATGTAATCCTCTCTGGCAGTTAAGGGGCTTAATGTTTTCTAAAAAAAAATTGTGTATTAAACTTGTAAATAATCTTTCTGTCTTAAAATAATGTCTAATATTTTCCTTTGTTGTATTCACTTTGTTCATTAGTTTGCAAACAAGAGGGCTATATATATTAATTTAATATATTAATATATATACATATATTTGTATGCATATGTATACAATGTTGGTTGTGCAAAGCTAGGGCATTGATAGTAAAGGCATTATCTATCTTTTTAAACAATAACAGTTTAAGTGTTGACTGTCCCTTTAAGAACTGGTTAAACAATGTTCCAAGGCAGTGTAATTCTATTGGAGAAATTTAATACTTGTGGAACATTATATTACCATAGGATCAAGTGCCCTAAAGAGTGAATTTAGTGGCAAGATAAGCAGTCTATAAATAAATATTTTGCTGCAGTGTTGAAGAATTGGTACTGGGAGATTATATACTATAAAAATATACACAAAAAACTTGTAACGTAATATATGAAACTGTAAACTGTGACTATTACGGCAAGATTACATATACAGCGTAGGTCTCAGTGCAAGTGTTGAAGCCCATGCCGTCTGTAAGTTCACCACGCACATCAGGTGAATCACATATACGGTACCGGCAGATCAATTACTGCCGTAAGTCGGATAAACCGGCGAGGTACAGAAATATGCAGAAATAGATATTTCTGGAGTCAGTGACAGTAAAAAACAAAAAAGTTTAATCTCCTGTAAACGTCTAATCCTCCTCCCAAGTGATTGAACCCGACACGTCAAAACCCCTAATCTGCCATCCCCCCTACATCGTAACGTATAATAAAATGTATTAACCCCTAATACGCCATCCCCCACATCGCAAACTAGCTAATAAATGTATTAACCTCTAAACCGCCATCCCCCCACAACCCAATCTACCTATTAAATGTATTAACCCCTAAACCACCACCCCCATAATGCAACGTACCTATCAACACTATTAACCCCTAAAACGCCATCCCCCACAAGGCAATCTACCTATTAACATTATTAACCCCTAATCCGCCAACCCCCCACAATGCAAACTACCTATTAAACATATTAACCCATAATCAGCCAACCCCCACAACGCAATCTACCTAATTAACCTATTTAACCCCTAAACCGCCCCACAATGCAAAGTTAATCTAATCACTAAGACCCCTAACATAACAACCCCTAAATTAACCCCAAGTAACTGAACTTAGATAAAATAAAAAAAGACTACCTTAAAAAAATGTATTAAAAATTAACACAATAAAAAATCCTAATTTACAATTAAAATAAAAAATCCTAACATTACATTAAAAAAAACCTAAGATTAAAATTAAAAAATCTAATATTACAAAAAATAAAAAAATCTAAGATTACAGAAAAAAATAAATGAAATTATTCAAAATAAAAAAATGTAAACCTAATCTAGTACCCCTATAAAAACAAAAAAGCCACCCAAAATAATAACACCCCCCTAATCTAACACTAAACTACCCAGAAAATCCCAAGGGTTCCAGCAGCACCAGGGTAACTCCTTAATCCAGGAATGCAGGTGTGCAAGCTATCAGAGACCAACACCTTAGTGTCAAACATAAGCAAAGTCCAGAAAGCAGATAGCAGCACAACCAGCGTAAAATCTCAAATTTTATTCAAGCCAACATATCAAAAAATGACAATGTTTCAGATTTGCATCCTTATTCATGTCTCTAAGCTACCAATAGCTCTTAAAATGACCTTTTGTAGGGCATTGCCCTGAAGAAATCAGCTCTTTTACCTAAAAAATACAAAATAAACCCCTAATAGTAAAACCCCTACCCACCCAACCCCTCAAAATAAAAAAGACCTAACTCTAAAAAAAGGGGGCATTTGTATGGGCATTGCCCTTAAAGGGGCAATCACCTCTTTTGCTGCCCATTAAAAAATAAAAAAGCCATAATCTAAAAAAAAAAAAACACCCCCCAAAAAAACTAACACTAACTCCAAAAATGTACTCACCATTCCTGAAGTCTGGCAGTGAAGGTCTTCTTCCAGGCGGATCCATCTTCATCCAGTGCGGGGACATCTTCTTTCTTCATCCTGGTGGCATGGAGCGAAGGTGTTGTGGAGCGGAGCTGGAACGGTGGCCGCACAGACATCCAGTGTGGATCTCCTCTTCATGTGATCATTCTTCCCACACTAAAGATTGAATGCAAGGAACCCGTTTCATATTGGGGTACCTTGCATTCCTATTGGCTGAAATTTTCAAATCAGCGAATAGGATGAGAGCTGCTTAGATTGGGGTACCTTGCATTCCTGTTGGTTGAAATTTTCACATCAGTCAATAGGATGAGAGCTTCCTGGAAGAAGGCCTTCACTGCCGGACTTCAGGAATGGTGAGTACATTTTTGGAGCTAGTGGGGGGTTTTTTTTGGGGAGGGGTGTTTTTTTTGTCTAGATTAGGGCTTTTTAATTTTTAATGGACAGCAAAAGAGCTGATTGCCCATTTAGGGGCAATGGGTAGATTAGATTTTTTTAGAGTTAGGATTTTTTTTTATTTTGAGGGGTTGGGTGGGTGTTGGATTTTACTGTTAGGGGTTAGTTTTTTAGGTAAAAGAGCTGATTTCTTCAGGACAATGCCCTACAAAAGGCCCTTTTAAGGGCTATTGGTAGTTTAGTGTTAGATTATAGGGTGCTTTTATTTTGGAGTGTTTTTTTTGTTTTTATAGGGGTATTAGATTAGGTTTAAACATTTTTATTTTGCATAATTTCATTTATTTTTTTCTGTTATCGTAGTTTTTTTTTATTTTTTGTTTTAATTTAATCTTATGGTTTTTTTTATAACATGTTAGGAGCTTTTATTTTAATGTTAAGTTAGGATTTTTTTATTTAGTTAATTTTTAATCAATTTTTTAAGGTAGTCTTTTTTTAATTCATGTAAGTGTAGTTAATTGGGGTTAATTTAGGTGGTGTTAGGTTAGGGGGTTTAGTGATTAAATGAATAGTTTGTGTTGTGGGGGGATGGCAGTTTAGGAGTTAATAGGTTAATTAGGTAGATTGCATTGTGGGGGGTTGACAGATTAGGGGTTAATAGGTGTAATAGGTAGTTTGCTATGTGGGGGGTGGCGGTTTAGCGGTTAATAGGTTAATCAGGTAGTTTGCATTGGGGGTTGGCTGTTTAGGGGTTAATAGTGTTAAAAGGTAGTTTGGGATGTGGGGGGATGGCAGATTAGGGTTAATAGTGTAATTAGATACTTTGCGTTGTGGGTGGCTGGCGGATTAGGGGTTAATAACTTTATTTGGAACTTTGCAATTTGGGTGTTGGCAGATTAGGGGTTACTTAATTTTATTTAGTTATTGTGGTGGGGGGATGGCAGTTGACAGGTAGATATTGCACATGTGTTAGGTGTTTGTTAAAACTTCCAGGGAGTTACGGTGCTCATATATTGAGTGCAAGGCATGCTGCATGTGCCTATGTGTGGCGAGGTGAAAATGGAGTAACATTTCTCTATTTTCGTCGTGTAAGTCCTTGCACTAAATATGTGATACCGACTTGCAACGCCGGTTCTATGCTAGTTTATGGAAGTAAAAAATAGCGGTCGAAGGTTAAAATATACGCGCCGCATACATGCGATCGCTACATCAGTCTAAATATAGCTGAATCCGGCTTTTGCGAGCAACGTTGCATATGTAATCTTGCCCCACATTCTTATATCCCCACACTGTCTTTATCAATCATCAGGGAAACAGACTCCCTTCAATTACTATTATTATCATTTATTTGTAGTGACAAAAAATTCTGTAATATACTGTGGGGGTGCGAGATGCTATAATAATATCAAAATTCACGAAAGAAATCAGAAAGCAAGTTAAATAGCACAAGCTTAGTACTGTTCATAAACAGTATCGTGACCTGAACAATTAAAGTGACTCGACAGATAGAGCATACAATTTAAAAAAACTTACTTCCATTATTAAATTGTGCATAGTCTTTATATGTGCACAATTTCTGATGCCCCATCTCCTACTGAGCATGTGCAAGAGTTCACTGTATACATGAGTCTGAAATTCACTGAGGGGTGTCACATGATACAGGTGGTAGGAAAATTAAAGGAAAATTTTAAATTTGTCAGAAACAGCTCTCTCTCTCCCCTTCTCTTTTGCTATCTCTCCCCCCCTCTCTTTGTGCTCTCTCACCCCCTCTCTTTTGCTCTCTCTCCCCCTCTCTTCGCGCTCTCCCACCCTCTCTTTTGGTCTCTCTCTCTCCCACATCTCTTTTGCGCTCTATCTCCCCCTCTCTTTTGAGCTCTCTTTTTTAAGCTCTCTCCCTCCTCTCTCTCCCCCTATCCTCTCTCTCTCTCCCTCTCTCTCTCTCCCCTCTCCTCTCTCTCTCTCCCTCTCTCCTCTCTCCCCCTCTCCTCTTTCTCTCTCTCCCCCCTCTCCTCTCTCTCCCCCCCTCTCCTCTCTCTCTCCCCCCCTCTCCTCTCTCTCTCTCTCTCCCCCCTCTCCTCTCTCTCTCCCCCCTCTCCTCTCTCTCTCTCCCCTCTCCTCTCTCTCTCTCCCCCCTCTCCTCTCTCTCTCCCCCACTCTCCTCTCTCTCTCTCTCCCCCCTCTCCTCTCTCTCTCTCCCCTCTCTCTCCCCCCTCTCCTCTCTCTCCCCCCTCTCCTCTCTCTCTCCCCCCTCTCCTCTCTCTCTCTCCCCCCTCTCCTCTCCTCTCTCTCTCTCTCCCCCCCTCCTCTCTCTCCCCCCTCTCCTCTCTCTCAGCCCCCTCTCCTCTCTCTCTCCCCCCTCTCCTCTCTCTCCCCCCCCTCTCCTCTCTCTCTCTCCCCCTCTCCTCTCTCTCCCCCCTCCTCTCTCTCCCTCCTCCCTCTCCCCTCCTCCCTCTCCCCCTCCCTCTCCCCCCTCCCTCCCTCCCTCTCCCCCCCTCCCTCCCTCCCTCTCCCCACTCTCCTCTCTCTCTCCCCCCTCTCCTCTCTCTCCCCTCTCCTCTCTCTCCCCTCTCCTCTCTCCCCTCTTCTCTCTCCCTCCCTCTCCTCTCTCTCTCCCCCCCCTCTCCTCTCTCTCTCCTCTCTCTCTCCCCCCTCTCCCCCTCCTCTCTCTCTCTCTCTCTCTCTCTCTCTCTCTCTCTCTCCCCCCTCCTCTCTCTCTCCCCCCTCCTCTCTCTCTCCCCCCCTCCTCTCTCTCTCCCCCCTCCTCTCTCTCTCCCCCCCTCTCCTCTCTCTCTCACCCACCGCTCCTCTCTCTCTCCCCCACCTCTCCTCTATCTCTAGCCCAACTCTCCTCTCTCTCTCCCCCACCTCTCCTCTCTCTCTCCCCCCTCTCTCTCCCCCCCCCCTCTCCTCTCTCTCTCCCCCTCTCCTCTCTCTCTCCCCCTCTCCTCTCTCTCTCCCCCCCTCTCCTCTCTCTCTCCCTCCTCTCTCTCTCCCCCACCTCTCCTCTCTCTCTCCCCCCTCTCTCTCCCCCCTCTCCTCTCTCTCCCCCACCTCTCCTCTCTCTCTCCCCCCTCTCTCTCCCCCTCTCTCTCCTCTCTCTCTCCCCCCCTCTCCTCTCTCTCTCCCCCCTCTCCTCTCTCTCTCCCCCCTCTCCTCTCTCTCTCCCCCCCTCCTCTCTCTCTCCCCCCCTCTCCTCTCCCCCCTCTCTCTCTCTCTCCCCCCCTCGCCTCTCTCTCTTCCCCCTCCTCTCTCACCCCCTCCTCTCTCTCCCCCTCCTCTCTCTCTCCCCCTCCTCTCTCTCACCCCCTCCTCTCTCTCTATCTCTCCCCCCTCTCTATATCTCTCCCCCTCTCTATCCCTCTCCCCTCTCTATCTCCCGACCACGCCCCTTCACGCTCAGCCACGCCCCCTTCATGGCCATTACATCTGTCCATGCCCCCTTCATGTCGGTCACGCCTCGCTCATGCCTGGTCACGCCCCATGCCTGGTCCCCCCTCTCCTCTCTCTCTCTCCCCCCTCTCCTCTCTCTCTCCCCCCCTCTCCTCTCTCTCTCCCCCCTCTCCTCTCTCTCTCTCTCTCTCTCTCTCTCTCCCCTCTCCTCTCTCTCTCTCCCCCCTCTCCTCTCTCTCTCCCCCCCTCTCCTCTCTCTCCCCCCCCCCTCTCCTCTCTCTCTCTCTCCCCTCTCCTCTCTCTCTCTCCCCTCTCCTCTCTCTCTCCCCCCTCTCCTCTCTCTCCCCCCTCTCTTCTCTCTCTCCCCCCTCTCTCCTCTCTCTCTCCCCCCTCTCCTCTCTCTCTCTCCCCCCCTCCTCTCTCTCCCCCCTCTCCTCTCTCTTTCCGCCCCCTCTCCTCTCTCTCTCCCCCCTCTCCTCTCTCTCTCTCCCCTCTCCTCTCTCTCTCCCCCCCTCTCCTCTCTCTCCCCCCTCCTCTCTCTCCCTCCTCCCTCTCCCCCTCTCCTCTCTCTCCTCCCTCTCCCCCCTCTCCTCTCTCTCTCCCCCCCTCTCCTCTCTCTCCCCTCTCCTCTCTCTCCCCTCTCCTCTCCTCTCTCCCCTCTTCTCTCTCCCTCCCTCCCTCCCTCTCCTCTCTCTCTCCCCCCTCTCCTCTCTCTCTCCCCCCTCTCCTCTCTCCCCTCCTCTCTCTCTCCCCCCTCCTCTCTCTCTCCCCCCCTCCTCTCTCTCTCCCCCACTCTCCTCTCTCTCTCACCCACCGCTCCTCTCTCTCTCACCCACCGCTCCTCTCTCTCTCCCCCACCTCTCCTCTATCTCTAGCCCAACTCTCCTCTCTCTCTCCCCCACCTCTCCTCTCTCTCTCCCCCTCTCTCTCCCCCCTCTCTCTCCCCCCCTCACCTCTCTCTCTCCCCCTCTCCTCTCTCTCCTCTCTCTCTCCTCTCTCTCTCCCCCCCTCTCCTCTCTCTCTCCCTTCTCTCCTCTCTCTCTCTCCCCCACCTCTCCTCTCTCTCTCCCCCCTCTCTCTCCCCCCTCTCCTCTCTCTCTCCCCCACCTCTCCTCTCTCTTTCCCCCCCTCTCTCTCCCCCTCTCTCTCCTCTCTCTCTCCCCCCCTCTCCTCTCTCTCTCCCCCTCTCCTCTCTCTCTCCCCCCCTCTCCTCTCTCTCTCCCCCCTCTCCTCTCTCTTCCCCCCCTCTCCTCTCTCTCTCCCCCCCCTCTCCTCTCTCTCCCCCTCCTCTCTCTCTCCCCCCTCTCCTCTCTCTCTCCCCCCTCTCTCTCTCTCTCTCTCTCTCTCTCTCCCCCCCTCGCCTCTCTCTCTTCCCCCTCCTCTCTCTCACCCCCTCCTCTCTCTCTCCCCCTCCTTTCTCTCTCCCCCTCCTCTCTCTCACCCCCTCCTCTCTCTCTATATCTCCCCCCTCTCTATCTCTCTCCCCCTCTCTATCTCTCTCCCCTCTCTTTCTCCCGACCACGCCCCTTCACGCGCAGCCACGCCCCCTTCATGGCCATTACATCTGTCCACGCCCCCTTCATGTCGGTCACGCCTCGCTCATGCCTGGTCACGCCCCACGCTCACACCTTGCCACGCCCTGCTCACCCCGGCCACACCCACTTCTGCCGCAGGCTCTCTCCCCCCTCTCTTTTGCACTCTCTCCCCACCTCTCTTTTGCTCTCTCTCCCCCTCTCTATTGCACTCTCTCCCCACCTCTCTTTTGCTCTCTCTCTCCCCCCTCTTTTGCTCTCTCTCTCCCTCCTCTCTTTTGCGCTCTCTCTCTCCCCTTCTCTTTTGCGCTCTCTCCCCCCTCTCTTTGTGCTCTCTCCCCCCCCCTCTCTTTTGCTCTCTCTCCCCCTCTCTTTTGTGCTCTCTCCCCTCTCTTCACGCTCTCCCACCCTCTCTTTTGGTCTCTCTCTCTCCCACATCTCTTTTGCGCTGTATCTCCCCCTCTCTTTTGAGCTCTCTTTTTAAAGCTCTCTCCCCCCTCTCTCTCCCCCTATGATCTCTCTCTCTCTCTCCCTCTCCCCTCTCTCTCCCCTCTCCTCTCTCTCTCTCTCTCTCCCCCTCTCCTCTCTCCCCCCTCTCCTCTTTCTCTCTCTCCCCCCTCTCCTCTCTCTCCCCCCCTCTCCTCTCTCTCTCCCCCCTCTCCTCTCTCTCTCTCCCCCCTCTCCTCTCTCTCTCCCCCCTCTTCTCTCCTCTTCTCTCTCTCTCTCTCTCTCTCTCTCTCCCCCCTCTCCTCTCTCTCTCTCCCCTCTCCTCTCTCTCTCCCCCCTCTCCTCTCTCTCCCCCTCTCCTCTCTCTCTCCCCCTCTCCTCTCTCTCCCCCCTCTCCTCTCTCTCTCCCCTCTCCTCTCTCTCCCCCCTCTCCTCTCTCTCCCCCTTTCCTCTCTCCCCCCCCCCCTCCTCTCTCTCCCCCCTCTCCTCTCTCTCCCCCCTCTCCTCTCTCTCCCCCCCCCTCCTCTCTCTCTCCCCCCTCTCCTCTCTCTCTCCCCCCTCTCCTCTCTCTCTCCCCCTCTCCTCTCTCCCCCCCTCTCCTCTCTCTCTCCCCCTCTCCTCTCTCTCCCCCCTCTCCTCTCTCTCCCCCCCTCTCCTCTCTCTCCCCCCCCTCTCCTCTCTCTCCCCCCCTCTCCTCTCTCTCCCCCCCTCTCCTCTCTCTCCCCCCCTCTCCTCTCTCCCCCCTCTCCTCTCTCCCCCCCTCTCCTCTCTCTCCCCCTCTCCTCTCTCCCCCCCTCTCCTCTCTTTCTCCCCCCTCTCCTCTCTTTCTCCCCCCCCATCCTCTCTCTTTCTCCCCCCTCTCCTCTCTCTCTCTCCCCCCTCTCCTCTCTCTCTCCCCCCTCTCCTCTCTCTCTCCCCCCCTCTCTCTCCCCCCTCTCCTCTCTCTCTCCCCCACCTCTCCTCTCTCTCTCCCCCCTCTCTCTCCCCCTCTCTCTCTCCCCCCCTCTCCTCTCTCTCTCCCCCACCTCTCCTCTCTCTCTCCCCCCTCTCTCTCCCCCTCTCTCTCCCCTCTCTCCCCCCCTCTCCTCTCTCTCTCCCCCCTCTCCTCTCTCTCTCCCCCCCCTCCTCTCTCCCCCCCTCTCTCTCTCTCCCCCCCCTCTCCTCTCTCTCCCCCCCTCGCCTCTATCTCTCCCACCTCCTCTCTCTCACCCCCTACTCTCTCTCCCCCCTCCTCTCTCTCCCCCCTCCTCTCTCTCTCCCCCTCCTCTCTCTCTATCTCTCCCCCCTCTCTATCTTTCTCCCCCTCTCTATCTCTCTCCCCTCTCTATCTCCCGACCACGCCGCTTCATGCTCAGCCACGCCCCCTTCATGGCCATTACATCTGTCCACGCCCCCTTCATGTCGGTCACGCCTCGCTCATGCCTGGTGACGCCCCACGCTCATGGCAGGTCACGCCCCCACTCACGCCCAGCCGCGCCCAATTCTGCCGCAGGCAGCAGATCAGCTAGGGACTGGAGCAGGACTCAAAGGCCAGGTGTGTTTGTCCTTATGCTGTCTCTACTGCGCATGACATCTTCGGACAAACACACTTGGTCTTTTATATAATAGGATATGTGTATTTATGTATTCACAGACATATATACACATAAATACATATGTATACATATATAGACATATATGTAAGTGCATTGGAGCTCTTTGCAGTCAAGTAGCTGAAAACATGAAAAATCATATTTATGCAATATTCATATTTAATAAAGTGTTTAACTATGTATTTACTGTAAATATATCCCATTCCAATGTGCTTCACATAGGGAAATATATTCTAAGTATTTTTCAATATATATTCCTATTTCTGTATATATCTATACCTATATATAATCAAATATATATCTATATTTCTATCTCTCTCTATCTATCTATCTATCTATCTATCTATTTATCTATCTTTCTATCTATCTATCTATCTAAATATATAGGTATAGATATATATTTTACCAAAAATCCCTCACATCTATATAGAAATATTTATTTAGGAATACATAGAACTTATTCTGCTATGTGGAGAACATGTCGGTTTAACGCAGTTGGTTAAATGCAATCGGGTTTGCACTTACGTATTGATGTTTTTCCACTTTTCGTGCCCTATTGAAGCTTATAAGGAATATGTTAACATGGTAGAAGTGTTCTAAGTTTGACTTTTTGTGTGTTTCGGGTTAGCTCTTGTGCGCAAACTTTTTACTTTCAACTTGTAATATGAGCGCAACCCGATGCACGCAAAAAGCCTCTGTCTAGCAAAGTTATCGCGCGGGCAGGAGCGCTAATTAGCAAGACAACAGAAATACCTTGTAATTACAAGGTGTTTACTGTCTCTTTAGTGAGATTAGGATACAGATATTAAATGGATATAAAACACTAAATACGTTTATGAGCATAGTTTTGAGGTCCCACTTCGCATGTACCTGTTTTTCAATTGTACGTAAAAGTGTGTGCTATTTAAAGGGACATTAAACACTACATAAATGCCAGATAGAATGTAGCATTAAAAAAAAAGATTAGTCTGAGAATAACAGGTACTTTTTAAAGTGTTTTTTTTTTAATTACCCAACCAATATTTTACATTATGAGAAAATTATGTTTTGTTTTGGTTTTTTTACAGTTTTTTTGTCTAGAAGTAAAAGCTACCTGACTGTCTCTCCATAGATTACAGTCCTTGGTGTATAACTGCCATGATTTCAGGAAGGTGTCAGTATGTAAAAAATAAATATGTCAGGTGCCACAGGGAAATATGATACACATTAAGCTCAGATACCAGTTACTCGGTTCATTCTCGCTTCTGACTTCCCTACTGTTTTTAACTTTCTTTCACATTTTTCTTCTTCCAGGGTTTCCAGAGCAACACAACAGAGTGGTTCTTGCAATCAGTGATAGATGGAGAATCAATGTAGATAACTTCAGTTTTACTACAGTATACTAAGAGAAAATGTCCTGTCTATCAGTATCTCCTACCTATCTCTGCTATTCTTGTGTACCATCCTAAAATATCTATATTTTTTCCGTTATTGCTCTTATTTTACTTTTTTTTTTTTTTGCTTTTTTCCCTTTAGAGTTTTAAAGGGGCATAAAATAAAAAAAATACTTTAATCATTCAGACAGAGTCTACAATTAAAAAAAATCTATTATGAAATTTGCTTTCTTTTCATAGTATTCTTTTTTTTTTAAGAGCATACTTAGATAGCATGCACATGACCAGGGCACTACACAGCAGCAAACACGTTCGTAATCTACTGCTCTTGCATATCTATAAAACAAACACATGCACACTCCTTATCCTACCTACTTGCTTTTCAACAACTATACCAAGAGAATGAAGTAAATTTGATAACGGAATTATTTTTGAAATTGTACACTGTCTTTGAATCATGAAAAAAAAGTTTGTGTTTTATGTGTCTTTAAAGGCAAATTCTAGTGTTAAATAATATACTTTAACTTATTTTTTCAGCCAATTCCACTTTCTCACCAAGGGCTCCAGTCCATCCATTAGAAGGGCCATGTAAATCCATTGTATGAATGCTCAGATTATTTTTTTTGGCGTCATTTACTAAACCAATTGGATTAATTTGAACCACCACTGTTTGAACTACCAATCATCACATTACATACTCTAGATGTATCTGCTGGTCAATATTCCCATTTACGTATTTGTGCTGGGTTATACACCAGTTAATGTACCACAGTGAAATGTGGCAGAAAAAGTGTGCCACACTGAAATGTAACAGTGAAGAACATAGAGAGGTAAAATATTTTATATCATTTGTTTAAATTAGTAACTGCAATATTTTATGAAACATTGATTAGAAAGGCAATAATATTTTATTAAAACTGTAAAGCTTCCCACATAAAGTATATTAAATATTTGTAGTAGACAATAATGCCCTGATTTAATGACAACATTTTAAAATATTAACAGAGTTCTTGGAAACAAAACGTTAAAATGATGGTTGGCAGATGGCCTTTGTGCCTTTCATAAAGCCAGTTAATGTACTCTCCAGCAAAAAAAATAACATGTTATGGCCAGGTCTGGCTCCAGATATTCTCCAATAATTAAATGTGCCTCCCCAACTCTCTGTCTGCTACATCCTAAAGTCAATCATAGTCAGCAGTCTGAACAACTAAAGTTTAGCAAATGAAGGATATACACAAGGGCATGCTGAAACCCAGCTAATGGACCCTCTGTGAGAGACGTTATTTTAGAAACACTATTAGCCAGAATATGCCCTCCCTATTTGCCACCACTGTGAAATACCATATGGGTCCCATGATCCCTTAGATCAAATCACAGAGCCAGCTCTGGTTATTGTGGAAAGTGAAAGATTCACACATCAAAGTTAAAGAATAAAATGTGACAAAGAATTTCACAAGAAATTATGACAGGTTATTTGTGCCACAATGATGATTAAATTAAGGTTTGCCACAGTGACATATGAAAGGTAAATACCAGTACATGTGTCATATAAATCAATCTATCTGATTAAATTGAGGTTTGCCACAGCGAAGTATAAAGGGTAAACTGTAACAGGATTACATGTGTCAGATAAATCTCTCTCTCTCTGCATCTGTCTGTCTATCTATATATCTCTCTGTGCATCTATCTATCTATCTATCTATCTGTCTGTCTATCTATCTACAGTATCTATCGACACACTTCAAATAACTAAGAATAGTATGTAAATTATTATTTTATGTGTATAAAATAAGAACATATATGGATTAATACAACTGATATAATTGATATACAGTACATACAAATATTTTTGATGTAAATAATGCATGCCTGTCTGATAACATCCTTCTGTAGAATGTTATCTTTACACAGACCAATTTGAAAATATTTTTGTTCAAGTGGCTTCTTATACAATAGCAAATACACCATGAGGCCTATTTATCATATGTCTGTCGGACCTGATCTGACAGTGCGGATCAGGCCAGACAGACATCGCTGAATGCGGAGAGCAATACGCTCTCCGTATTCAGCATTGCACCAGCAGCTCTTGTGAACTGCTGGTGCAACGCCACCCCCTGCAGACTTGCGGCCAATCGGCTGCCAGCAGTGGGTTGTCACTCACCTGGTGGCTAATTGAATCAGCCAATAGGATTAAGCTTGCATTCTATTGGCTGATTGGAATAGCCAATAGAATGCAAACTCAATCCTATTGGCTGATTGGATCAGCCAATAGGATGAAAGCTCAATCCTATTTGCTGATTGCAACAGCCAATATGATTTTTCCCCTTTAATTCCAATTGGCTATCAGCCAATCCGAATGTAAGGGACGCCATCTTGGATGACGTACCTTAAAGGGAAACTTCATTCTACGTTGACCATCGTAAGAAGAGGATGCTCCGCACCGGATGTCTTGAAGATGGACCCGCTCCGCGCCGGATGGATGAAGATAGAAGATGCCGCCTGGATGAAAACTTCTGCCAGCTTCGATGAGGACTTCGGCCCGCTTGGATGAGGATGAATGTCCGGTCTTCAAAAACTGTAAGTGGATCGTCGGGTTAGTGTTAGGTTTTTTTAAGGGTTTATTAGGTGGGTTTTATTTTTAGAGTAGGGTCTGGACAGTAAAAGAGCTAAATGCCGTTATAAGGGCAATGCCCATACAAATGCCTTTTTAGAGACAATGGGGAGCTTAGGTTTTTTAGATAGGGTTTTTATTTGGGGGGTTGGTTGTGTGGGTGGTGGGTTTTACTATGGGGGGGGTGTTTGTATTTTTTTTTTTTACAGGTAAAAGAACTGATTTCTTTGGGGCAATGCCCCGCAAAAGGCCCTTTTAAGGGCCATTGGTAGTTTATTGTAGGCTATGGGTTTTTTATTTTGGGGGGTCTTTTTTATTTTGATAGGGCTATTAGATTAGGTGTATTTTTTATTTTTGATACTGTGTTTTTTCTTTAACTTAGTGTTTTTTATTTTTTGTAACTTAGCGTTTATTTTTTTGTAATTTAGTAATTTTTAATTGTAGATTTCAATAATTTGAGTAGGGTTAGGTTTTTAAATATGTAATATAGTTAATTTAATTGGTTGTTCAATGTAATTTTAGTATAATAGTTAGGGTAGGTTAATTAATAGTTTAATATAGTTTAATGTAATTTTAGTATAATAGTTAGGGTAGGTTAATCAGGGCTCAAAAATTCCACTCGCCAACTCGCCATTGGCGAGTGGAATTTAAGCAGTGGCGAGTAAATTTCCATCCTTAGTCAGTGACTATCAGTTCCTATCGGGCAGCAAGCAGGGTGGAACTCATGCACTTATGCTTTACACTGTTTCCCAGGCAGTGGCGGCCTCTGAAGCAGCTGCCTAATTAGAGAGCCGCCACTGAGTCTAAAAGTCTCGTTGATTGGGGTTGGGGGCGGGCCGGGCCAGATCATGTCAGGATGCAGCACTGAGCGCGCTCAATTGAAATTGAGTAGCAAGCGAGTGGAGTCTGGCCCAATGTTCCCTCTAATGTGCGTGGCCGCGCACTTCTTAATTATTCCCAAGCACCATTCAAAAGGGATGTTGTTTAGCCTGGATCCACTCATGTGGAGTCTGCTGTGGAAACCGAGGTGAAAGGAACATCCAAATTGTAAGTTTGGGGCATGTAAACTTTGGGGTCTGCCTGGCACAGTATTGCATTACAGATATTACTGAATCTGATTACTTATCAGCGGGCTTAATATTTTATAAGTTCTGCTCTGGCGAATAGAGAACTTATAAAAATATTGAGTCCGCTGATAAGTAATCAGATTCAGTACTGTCTGTAATGCAATTACAGTACTGAATCTGCACAATTTATATTTTCCTCTACTTTTAGCCCTGCTGTGGGCTAGCAGTACACCGGACCATGGGCTAGCAGTACACCGGACCAGCAAGCGAGTAACAGACTGAGTTAACAAGGTGTTGAAACGTATTTGTCTTGGGCTGCAGCCTCCTTTTATTATTAGTTTAATAATAAAATGAGACTGCAGCCCAAGACATATACGTTTCAACACCTTGTTAACTCTGTAACTTACAGACACCAACGTAATAGCTGCGCTCCACTAAATAAAGCAGAGGGGGCACTGGGCGAGTATATGCATTGCTGAGTCTGACTGACTTCTACGCCACACGCTGGGGGACTAAAAAATGTATGTGCAAAATCCACAATTTCTGAAAAATAAGGCAAACAATCTAAGTGTCTGTTTATTAGTATGCAATCTTGTTTTCATGAACTGCAGCAATTTTGCTGACAGCTTAATAAAAGATATGCTTATAAAACTGTGTTAGTGTTAGGGTCATGTTTTTACAGCCACAAAAAAAAAGATATGCAAGGGTTAAACTGCACATAGAAAAGCCACTTGTGTCTCATACATTTTATGGCCATATACACTCATTACCTGCACACCTTCTACATATCTTTATGTATATTGTGCTGTTGTGTGTGCTTCTGGTGCTGTCAGCAACGCTTTGTCTCAGCAGCAGCCATTAAACTTAGTAAAGATCCAACAGAAAACCTAAGACCGTTTTTTGTGACACGTTGCTTTTCTATGTCCAGTTTAACCCTTGCATATATTTGTTGTGGCTGTAAAAACATAAACCTATCACTGAGTTTTACAGACATGTTGTGTGCAGCACTCTGACAGCAGAAGTGTGTGTGTGTGTATCTGAGGGTGTGAGGGAGTGTGTGTGTGGATGAGGGAGAGTGTCCGTGTCTGTGTGGGTGAGGGAGAGTGTCCGTGTCTGTGTGGGTGAGGGAGAGTGTCTCTGTGTGTGTGGGTGAGGGAGAGTGTGTCTCTGTGTGTGGGTGAGGGAGAGTTATTTCTCGTGGCTGTAAAAACATAAACCTATCACTGAGTTTTACAGACATGTTGTGTGCAGCACTCTGACAGCAGAAGTGTGTGTGTGTATCTGAGGGTGTGAGGGAGTGTGTGTGTGGATGAGGGAGAGTGTCCGTGTCTGTGTGGGTGAGGGAGAGTGTCCGTGTCTGTGTGGGTGAGGGAGAGTGTCTCTGTGTGTGTGGGTGAGGGAGAGTGTCTCTGTGTGTGTGGGTGCGGGAGAGTGTCTGTGTGTGTGTGGGTGAGGGAGAGTGTCTCTGTGTGTGTGGGTGAGGGAGAGTGTCTCTGTGTGTGTGGGTGAGGGAGAGTGTGTCTGTGTGTGTGGGTGAGGGAGAGTGTGTCTGTGTGTGTGGGTGAGGGAGAGTGTGTCTGTGTGTGTGGGTGAGGGAGAGTGTGTCTGTGTGTGTGGGTGAGGGAGAGTGTGCCTGTGTGTGTGGGTGAGGGAGAGTGTGTCTGTGTGTGTGGGTGAGGGAGAGTGCGTCTGTGTGTGTGGGTGAGGGAGAGTTATTTGTTGTTATCAAATAAAATAAAAATAAAGTAGTGGGCGGTGATGGGTGGGATCAGAAGTGGCGAGTAACATTTTTGGCCTGGCTAGTAGCTTAGGACCTGAAATTTTGAGCCCTGGGTTAATTAATAGTTTAATATAGTTTATTTTAATTCTAAAGGTAAGTTTTAATTTATTATAAGATAGGGATGAGGTAATTTTAATGTAAAGTTAGCAGGTTGTTAGGTTAAGGGGTTAATAGCTTAATTTAGTTTATGTCGATATGGGGGGCTGGCGGTTTAGGGGTTAATAGGTTTAGTTAATGGTAGTGATGTGGGAGGCCAGGGGTTTAGGGGTTAATAATTATATTACAGTTGCGGAGGGGTCCGGGAGCGGTGGAATAGGGGTAAATACTTTTATTTAGTTGCGGTGGGGTTGGGGAGCAGCGGGATAGGGGTTAATAATTTTATTTAGTTGCGGTGGGGTCCGGGAGCGGTGGGATAGGAGTTAATACTTTTATTTAGTTGTGGTGGGGTCTGTAAACGGCAGGATAGGGGTTAATAATTTTATTTAACTTGCAGTGATGTTAGGGCGGCAGATTAGGGGTGTTTAGACTTGGGGCTTATGTTAGGGTGTTAGGTGTAAACGTAACTGGTTTTCTATTATATAAATCAATGGGATATCTGGCAGCATCGAACATAAGTTTTCGCTGCTTTCAGACTTCCATTGATTCCTATGGCATTCGCGGCCTCCAGGGTGGCGGATTGAAAACCAGGTACGCTGGGCCGGAATAGCGGTGAGCAAAAGGTGTCAGATAGTGCCGAATTTGTACTCGGAACATCTGTGATGACGTAAGCATCGATCTGTGTCAGATTGAGATCGGCGGATCGTATGTTACGTCACAAATTTAAACTTTTGCCGGTCTGTAGGCTTTGATAAATAGGTTGAAGCAAGCTCGCCACAATTATGCTGCGGAATTCCGGCGTATTTTCGGCTGACGGCTTGATGAATAGGCCTCTGAATCTCTTTTTATTATGTTTGCAAATGGTTTGTCTACAGTAAACTATACTTGTTTGTGAAAATCTGTATATCTCATTAGAGATCCTTGTACTACCCAGAACTACCTACCTTAGTGGCCCAGTGATAAAACTTTCGGCTAGATTACAAGTTTTGCGTTACAAGCTGTGCAGTGCTAACGTGCAGTTTTTCCTCACCGCTCACTTACCTACAGCGCTGGTATTACGGGTTTTTACAAACCCGGCATTAAAAGGCAATAAGTGAGCGTAGAGCAAAATTTTGCTCCTCGCTGCACTCCAATACCAACGCTGCTTAAGTCAGCGGTGAGCTGATTGTACATGCTCGTGCACGATTTCCCCATAGACATCAATGGGGAAAGACAGCTGAGAAAAAGTCTAACACCTGCAAAAAAGCAGCGTCAAACTCAGTAACGCAGCCCCATTGATTCCTATGGGGAAACTAAAGTTATGTTTACACCTAACACCCTAACATGAACCCCGAGCCTAAACACCCCTAATCTTACACTTATTAACCCCTAATCTGCCACCCCCGACATTGCCAACACCTACATTATATTTATTAACCCCTAATCTGCCGCTCTCGGACATCGCCGCCACCTACATTATACTAATGAACCCCTAATCTGCTGCCCCCAACATCGCCGACACCTACATTACATTTATTAACCCCTAATCTCCCTCCCCCAATTTCGCCGCAACCTAACTACATTTATTAACACCTAATCTGCCGCACCCAACGTCGCCACCACTATTCTAAATTTAATAACCCCTAAACCTAAGTCTAACCCTAACACCCCCTAACTTAAATATAATTTAAATAAATCTAAATAAAATTACTATCATTAACTAAATTATTCCTATTTAAAATGAAATACTTACCTATAAAATAAACCCTAAGCTAGCTACAATATAACTAATAGTTACATTGTAGCTAGCTTAGGGTTTATTTTTATTTTACAGGCAAGTTTGTATTTATTTTAACTAGGTAGACTAGTTAGTAAATAGTTATTAACTATTTTCTAACTACCTAGTTAAACTAAATACAAATGTACCAGTAAAATAAAACCTAACCTATGTTACACTAACACCTAACACTACCCTACAATTAAATAAATTCCTTACATTAAATACAATTAAATAAATTAAATGAAATTAGCTCAATCACAAAAAAACCCCACTAAATTACAGAAAATAAAAAACAAATTACAAGATATTTAAACTAATTACACCTAATCTAATAGCCCTATAAAAAATTAAAAAAAGCCCCCCCAAAATAAAAAAAACCCTAGCCTAAACTAAACTATCAATAGCCCTTAAAATGGCCCTTTGCAGGGCATTGCCCCAAAGAAATCAACTCTTTTACCTGTTAAAAAAAAATACAAACAACCCCCCAACAGTAAAACCCACCACCCACACAACCAACCCCCCAAATAAAAGCCTAACTAAAAAAACCTAAGCTCCCCATTGCCCTGAAATGGGGCATTTGGATGGGCATTGCCCTTAAAAGGGCATTTAGCTCTGTTGCTGCCCAAAGCCCTAACCTAAAAATAAAACCCACCCAATACACCCTTAAAAAAATCCTAATACTAACCCCCGAAGATTCACTTACCGTGAGAAGTCTTCATCCAAGTGGCAAGATGTCCTCAACGAAGCCGGCAGAAGTGGTCCTCCAGACAGGCAGAAGTTTTCATCCAGACGGCATCTTCTATCTTTATCCTTCTGAATGATAGAATTCTATCAGCCAATCAGAATCTAAGGGACGGCATCTTGGATGACGTCACTTAAAGAGATATTCATTCCGAAGAAGCCGTCGTTTGAAGAGGATGCTCCGCGACGGATGTCTTGAAGATGGAGCCGCTCCGCGTCGGAAGGATGAAGATAGAAGATGCCGTCTGGAGGAAGACTTCTGCCCGTCTGGAGGACCACTTCTGCCCGTCTGGAGGACCACTTCTGACAGCTTCGTTGAGGACATCTTGCCACTTGGATGAAGACTTCTCACGGTAAGTGAATCTTCGGGGGTTAGTATTAGGATTTTTTAAGGGTGTATTGGGTGGGTTTTATTTTTATGTTAGGGCTTTGGGCAGCAATCGAGCTAAATGCCCTTTTAAGGGCAATGCCCATCCAAATGCTCTTTTCAGGGCAATGGGGAGCTTTTTTAGTTAGGCTTTTATTTGGGGGGGTTGGTTCTGTGGGTGGTGGGTTTTACTGTTGGGGGTTGTTTTTATTTTTTTTTACAGGTAAAAGAGCTGATTTCTTTGGGGCAATGCCCCGCAAAAGGCCCTTTTAAGGGCTATTGATAGTTTACTTTAGGCTAGGGTTTTTTTTATTTTAGGGGGGATTTTTTTATTTTGATAGGGCTATTAGATTAGGTGTAATTAGTTTAAAGATCTTGTAATTTGTTTTTTATTTTCTGTAATTTAGTGTTTTTTTGTTGTGATTTAGCTAATTTAATTTAATTTATTTAATTGTATTTAATGTAGGGAATTGATTTAATTGTAGTGTAGTGTTAGGTGTTATTGTAACATAGGTTAGGTTTTATTTTACAGATCAATTTGTATTTATTTTAGCTAGGTAGTTAGTAAATAGTTAATAACTATTTAGCAACTATTCTACCTAGTTAAAATAAATACAAACTTGCCTGTAAAATAAAAATAAACCATAAGCTAGCTACAATGTAACTATTAGTTATATTGTAGCTAGCTTAGGGTTTATTTTATAGGTAAGTATTTAGTTTTAAATAGGAATAATTTAGGTAATGATAGTAATTTTGATTAGATTTATTTAAATTATATTTAAGTTAAGGGGTGTTAGGGTTAGGGTTAAGGTTTAAAGGGCTGATTAGAGGTTAATAAATATAATGTAGGTTGCGGCAATGTTAGGGGCGGCAGATTAGGGGTTAATAAATATAATGTAGGTGGCGGCGATGTCCGGAGCGGAAGATTAGGGGTTAATAAATGTAGGTATGTGGCGGCGCTGTTAGGGGCGGCAGATTAGGAGTTAATAATATTTAACTAGTGTTTGCGAGGCGGGAGTGTGGCAGTTTAGGGGTTAATATGTTTATTCTAGTGGCGGCGATGTCTGGAGCGGAAGATTAGGGGTTAAAAATGTTATTATAGTATTTTTGATGCGGGCGGGTCTCGGTTTAGGGGTTAATAGGTAGTTTATGGGTGTTAGTGTACTTTTTAGCACTTTAGTTATGAGTTTTATGCTACAGCTTTGTAGTGAAAAACTCATAACTACTGACTTTAAAATGTGTTAGGAATCTTGGAGGTAGAGGGTGTACCGCTCACTTTTTGGCCTCTCAGGACAAACTTGTAATACCAGCGCTGTGGAAGTCCCATAGAAAAAAGGGTTTATGAACTTTACGTAAGTCGGTTTGCGGTAAGACCAAAAAAGTGTGCAGTGCCCCTAAACCTGCAAGACTCGTAATACCAGCTGTAGTGAAAAAGCAGCGTTAGGACCTGTTAACGCTGCATTTTCAGTTTACTGCAAAACTCGTAATCTAGCCATTTGTAATCCCCATTTTGTGCAACATACACTAAACAGTGTAACTCATCAGAAACTGTACTGGGAAATGTATTGGCTCACAGAATGGGCACCGTAGTCATATAAATGAATGGAAATAAAGAGAGCTCTGGTCCAGGGATGAATATATTGCAACTTGATTTATTAAGTCAACTTGAAGCTAGTTTAACTTTATTACTGATAAATAGGGTAACACAGCAGTTTTCAGCAATTAGCCTCAGAGAATTGCATTTGATTTCAAGTCCCTTTGATGTAAAAATTTATATTTTATATTAAATAAGCAACATAACGATTAACAACTCTTTCAGTTACTCTAACCATTTTATACACCTTAGAAAAACTGTATGATTACAAAATTATTTTCAAGCTGTGCATTTCCTTTAGGAGAGCACCATCTAGGGGATGTAGTGCTGAGTACACTAATTTGTAAAACAGCTAAAGGGACAGTTAAAATTAAAATGGTTTAGATAGAATATGCAGTTTTAAACAAATTTCCAATTCAAACTCTTTAACACATTTATTTTGTTCGCTTGGTATCCTTTGTTGGAAAGTCTAGGGAGGCTCATAGGAGCTCAGAAGAGTGCATGTGTCTTTAGCAACAGAAATTTCAACAATTTGTAACAATGCTATATAGTATGTTTCAAAACACTTCTGCTAAAGAGTACTAAAGACACATGCACAGTCCCGAGCCCATATGACCCTACCTAGATTTACTCTTCAATAAATAACAAAGCAAATTTCATGATTAAAGTAAATTGGAAAGTTGTTTAAAATGACATGCTCTATATGAATTATGCAAGTTTAATTTTGCCTTTACTATTTCTTAAAGGGACAGTATACACCAATTTTCATATAAATGCATGTAATAGAATATACTATGAAGAAGAAAATGCACAGATACTGATATAAAAATCTAGTATAAAACCTTTTAAAAACGTACTTAGAATGTCCCAGTTTAGCACTTTTGATGAGGTTAGGCTGGGACATGGACTGAAATGGGCTGAGAAAGCACCCCTCACCTGCATATGAAAAGATCCATTACACAAACAGGAGCAAGCAGAAGTCTGTAGACATCAGTATACATCTAAAACTTTGGGGCTCAGTTAGGTGTTTGAAAATAGGCATAATATTATTTAAAAATAAGCAAAACTATACATTTTTACAAAACCAGTCCCAGATGGGCTATATAAATGAACCATCTACAAATTATTTATGCTAAGAAAAATCTAGTGTACAATACCCCTTTAATAACTACTTAAAGGGGCATACAACATGAAATAAATGCTAGGCATGAATGTAGCTGGGGAGATCTAACATCAATTGTGCCAGGGGAGTTACCCATCTTACAAAATGAGCCATTTTTTCACATTTTAAAGGGACACAAAACCCACAGTTTTCTTTAATGATTCAGATAGAGAATAACATTTTAAACAATTTTTCTATTTACTTTATTTGTCTAATTTGCTTCAGTCTCTAGGTATCCTTTGTTGAAGAAACAGCAATGCACATGGGTGAGCCAATAACATACAGCATATATGTGCAGACACAATCAGCAGTGCCTGAGCCTACCTTGGTATGCTTTTCTACAAAGGATATCATCAGAACAAAACAAATTAGACAATAGAAGTAAATTGGAAAGCTGTTTACAGTTGCATGCTCTCTGTAGAGAAAAGAAAAAACTGTGGGTTTCATATCCCTTTAAGAGAACTGGTTCACCTGTAATGATTTAATACAAAACATGACATTTAAGAAAAAAGACACTCTATTTCACTAATAACATCTGAATCATATTTCCCATTTCCTCATCTCATTCTAGCAAATTAGAAGATCAGATCATTCTCATTAACATCAGAACCTTACAGAGGTCAAACATTTGCATTGTAGTTTTAGTAAACTGTCAGAGATTATATATAAAATTAGAAGCTGGGGAAGGCAAAGTTTAACTTATAGTAACAATATCCCTGACTCCTATTGCTAATGTACAGTATATCAGTTCCATACAATCTACAGACATTCAGGCATTAGTAGCAATGATTATTTGGCACCACAACTATACAAATGAAGATGATGAGCCAACCTGTGAGAGCTCTAACTGTGAGCTACACATGATTTAATATAGGTCCTGCTAAAGCAAAGGCAAAGAGAAGGGAATCCAGCTAGGGTTGCACCTCGGCCATGTTTTCCTGGCCACGTATGAGTTATACATGCTGCAGGGTCTGCAGAGAGGAACATGAATAGTGCTGTTCAGTGTCACTATTTGTGTGCTATTTAGGGCTGAAATTCATGTTCCTACCTGCACACCCTGCAGCATGTATAACTCATAAATATCCAGGAAAACATGGCTGAAGTGGCAATCCTAACTCCAGCAGAGGGTTTGACATCAATTGTAACACAGATTAACAAAATAACACAAAATACTGCATCCAGCGGGCGTCAACTATAACCAGCTACCCTCAGGAAATGTAAACTTCAACCCACCCCAGTCTTCTGCAATATGTTCACTAGGGCTGAAAATAATCTTAGCATATTATGAATGTAGTTTAATTTACAACACTAGTAAACATGTCTATTGATGAAAACGAACACAACAGCTAAACATCATTTTTAACTGCACCCAGCTGTATGTTTGAATTCAGGGGCACCAGTTACAGCAAATAACCCCTCTGACCTGTAATCTTCAACCCACAGAAAAAAAGGACAGGATGAAAAGAGCATCCCTACAGCACACACAGGCCTAGATTTGGAGTTTGGCGTTAGCCGTGAAAACCAGCGTTAGAGGCTCCTAACGCTGGTTTTAGGCTACCTCCGGTATTTGGAGTCACTCAAAATAGGGTCTAACTCTCACTTTTCAGCCGCGACTTTTCCATACCGCAGATCCCCTTACGTCAATTGCGTATCCTATCTTTTCAATGGGATCTTTCTAACTCCGGTATTTAGAGTCGTGGCTGAAGTGAGCGTTAGAAATCTAAAGACAAAACTCCAGCCGCAGGAAAAAAAGTCAGTAGTTAAGAGCTTTCTGGGCTAACGCCGGTTCATAAAGCTCTTAACTACTGTACTCTAAAGTACACTAACACCCATAAACTACCTATGTACCCCTAAACTGAGGCCCCCCCACATCGCCGCCACTCGATTAATTTTTTTTAACCCCTAATCTGCCGACCGCCACCTACGTTATACTTATGTACCCCTAATCTGCTGCCCCTAACACCGCAGACCCCTATATTATATTTATTAACCCCTAATCTGCCCCCCACAACGTCGCCTCCACCTGCCTACACTTATTAACCCCTAATCTGCCGAGCGGACCGCACCACTACTATAATAAAGTTATTAACCCCTAATCCGCCTCACTAACCCTATAATAAATAGTATTAACCCCTAATCTGCCCTCACTAACATCGCCAACACCTAACTTCAATTATTAACCCCTAATCTGCCGACCGGAGCTCACCGCTATTCTAATAAATGTATTAACCCCTAAAGCTAAGTCTAACCCTAACACTAACACCCCCCTAAATTAAATATAATTTTAATCTAACGAAATTAATTAACTCTTATTAAATAAATTATTCCTATTTAAAGCTAAATATTTACCTGTAAAATAAATCCTAATATAGCTACAATATAAATTATAATTACATTGTAGCTATTTTAGGATTAATATTTATTTTACAGGCAACTTTGTAATTATTTTAACCAGGTACAATAGTTATTAAATAGTTAAGAACTATTTAATAGCTAAAATAGTTAAAATAATTACAAATTTACCTGTAAAATAAATCCTAACCTAAGTTACAATTAAACCTAACACTACACTATCAATAAATTAATTAAATAAAATACCTATAATTATCTACAATTAAACCTACCACTACACTATCAATAAATAAATTAAACACAATACCTACAAATAACTACAATGAAATAAACTAACTAAAGTACAAAAAATAAAAAAGAACTAAGTTACAAAAAATAAAAAAATATTTACAAACATAAGAAAAATATTACAACAATTTTAAACTAATTACACCTACTCTAAGCCCCCTAATAAAATAACAAAGACCCCCAAAATAAAAAATGCCCTACCCTATTCTAAATGACTACATTTCAAAGCTTTTTTACCTTACCAGCCCTGAACAGGGGCCTTTGCGGGGCATGCCCCAAGAAGTTCAGCTCTTTTGCCTGTAAAAAAAAACATACATTACCCCCCCCAACATTACAACCCACCACCCACATACCCCTAATCTAACCCAAACCCCCCTTAAATAAACCTAACACTAAGCCCCTGAAGATCATCCTACCTTGTTTTCACCCTACCAGGTTCACCGATCCGTCCTGAAGAGCTCCTCCGATGTCCTGATCCAAGCCCAAGCGGGGGGCTGAAGAGGTCCATGATCCGGCTGAAGTCTTCATCCAAGCGGGAGCTGAAGAGGTCCATGATCCGGATGAAGTCTTCATCCAAGCGGGAGCTGAAGAGGTCCATGATCCGGATGAAGTCTTCTATCAACGGCATCTTCAATCTTCTTTCTTCCGGATACATCTTGCAGACCTCCGACGTGGAACATCCTCTTCTCCCGACGCCTACTAGCCGAATGACGGTTCCTTTAAGGGACGTCATCCAAGATGGCGTCCTTCGAATTCCGATTGGCTGATAGGATTCTATCAGCCAATCGGAATTAAGGTAGGAATATTCTGCTTGGCTGATGGAATCAGCCAATCAGAATCAAGATCAATCCGATTGGATGATCCAATCAGCCAATCAGATTGAGCTCGCATTCTATTGGCTGATCGGAACAGCCAATAGAATGCAAGCTCAATCTGATTGGCTGATCGAATCAGCCAATCGGATTGAACTTGATTCTGATTGGCTGATTCCATCAGCCAATCAGAATATTCCTACCTTAATTCCGATTGGCTGATAGAATCCTATCAGCCAATTGGAATTCGAGGGACGCCATCTTGGATGACGTCCCTTAAAGGAACCGTCATTCGGCTAGTAGGCGTCGGGAGAAGAGGATGTTCCGCGTCGGAGGTCTGCAAGATAGATCCGGAAGAAAGAAGATTGAAGATGCCATTGATAGAAGACTTCATCCGGATCATGGACCTCTTCAGCTCCCGCTTGGATGAAGACTTCATCCGGATCATGGACCTCTTCAGCTCCCGCTTGGATGAAGACTTCAGCCGGATCATGGACCACTTCAGCCCCCCGCTTGGGCTTGGATCAGGACATCGGAGGAGCTCTTCAGGACGGATCGGTGAACCTGGTAGGGTGAAGACAAGGTAGGAAGATCTTCAGGGGCTTAGTGTTAGGTTTATTTAAGGGGGGTTTGGGTTAGATTAGGGGTATGTGGGTGGTGGGTTGTAATGTTGGGGGGGGTATTGTATGTTTTTTTTTACAGGCAAAAGAGCTGAACTTCTTGGGGCATGCCCCGCAAAGGGCCCTGTTCAGGGCTGGTAAGGTAAAAGAGCTTTGAAATGTAGTAATTTAGAATAGGGTAGGGCATTTTTTTATTTTGGGGGTCTTTGTTTATATTGTAGCTATATTAGGGTTTATTTTATAGGTAAGTATTTAGCTTTAAATAGGAATAATTTATTTAATAAGAGTTAATTAATTTCGTTAGATTAAAATTATATTTAATTTAGGGGGGTGTTAGTGTTAGGGTTAGACTTAGCTTTAGGGGTTAATACATTTATTAGAATAGCGGTGAGCTCCGGTTGGCAGATTAGGGGTTAATAATTGAAGTTAGGTGTTGGCGATGTTAGGGAGGGCAGATTAGGGGTTAATACTATTTATTATAGGGTTAGTGAGGCGGATTAGGGGTTAATAACTTTATTATAATAGCGGTGCGGTCCGCTCGGCAGATTAGGGGTTAATAAGTGTAGGTAGGTGGAGGCGACGTTGTGGGGAGCAGATTAGGGGTTAATAAATATAATATAGGGGTCGGCGGTGTTAGGGGCAGCAGATTAGGGGTACATAAGGATAATGTAAGTAGCGGCGGTTTACGGAGCGGCATATTAGGGGTTAAAAATAATATGCAGGTGTCAGCGATAGCGGGGGCGGCAGATTAGGGGTTAATAAGTGTAAGGTTAGGGGTGTTTAGACTCGGGGTACATGTTAGAGTGTTAGGTGCAGACGTAGGAAGTGTTTCCCCATAGCAAACAATGGGGCTGCGTTAGGCGCTGAACGCGGCTTTTTTGCAGGTGTTAGGTTTTTTTTCAGCTCAAACAGCCCCATTGTTTCCTATGGGGTGAATCGTGCACAAGCACGTTTTTGAGGCTGGCCGCTTGCGTAAGCAACTCTGGTATCGAGAGTTGAAGCTGCGTTAAATATGCTCTACGCTCCTTTTTTGGAGCCTAACGCAGCCTTTCTGTGGACTCTCAATACCAGAGTTCTTTTTATGGTGCGGCCAGAAAAAAGCCGGCGTTAGCTACGCGGGTCGTTACCGACAAAACTCTAAATCTAGGCCTAAGAAAACCAACTATTTACATTAAAATATCAGTAGCTGACCAGTGGCAAAGAGAGCCTGTACCACAAATCTTACCCTTTATTAAATAACTAGAAACAGCAATGACAAAAGACGAAAAATATATAGTATAGAAACACAAAAATGCAGACACAAAATAAATACCTCACCCTCAAAGGAGAAGAAGCCCAAACAACTACAAATGCTATAGATTACAAGTGTAGTGCAACCAATAGCGCAGGGTACGTTATCTATGGAGCGGCCTTGCGCAAAAAATAGTGGGGCATGCGGAAATAGCATGATCTCTCAGGGTACGGCGCTGGTAGTTAAGGGATTAAAGTTATATATGTATAACACACATATATATATATATATATATATATATATATACATGCATGTGTGTGTATATGTATATACGTGACGTGTGTGTATATAAATATATATATATATATGTGCGTGTGTGCGCATATATATATATATATATATGTGTGTGTGTGTGTGTGTGTGCGTGTATATATATATATATATGTGTGTGTGTGTGTGTGCGCATATATATATATATATATACAGGGAGTGCAGAATTATTAGGCAAGTTGTATTTTTGAGGATTCATTTTATTATTGAACAACAACCATGTTCTCAATGAACCCAAAAAACTCATTAATATCAAAGCTGAATAGTTTTGGAAGTAGTTTTTAGTTTGTTTTTAGTTATAACTATTTTAGGGGGATATCTGTGTGTGCAGGTGACTATTACTGTGCATAATTATTAGGCAACTTAACAAAAAACAAATATATACCCATTTCAATTATTTATTTTTACCAGTGAAACCAATATAACATCTCAACAATCACAAATATACATTTCTGACATTCAAAAACAAAACAAAAACAAATCAGTGACCAATATAGCCACCTTTCTTTGCAAGGACACTCAAAAGCCTGCCATCCATGGATTCTGTCAGTGTTTTGATCTGTTCACCATCAACATTGCGTGCAGCAGCAACCACAGCCTCCCAGACACTGTTCAGAGAGGTGTACTGTTTTCCCTCCTTGTAAATCTCACATTTGATGATGGACAACAGGTCCTCAATGGGGTTCAGATCAGGTGAACAAGGAGGCCATGTCATTAGATTTTCTTCTTTTATACCCTTTCTTGCCAGCCACGCTGTGGAGTACTTGGACGCGTGTGATGGAGCATTGTCCTGCATGAAAATCATGTTTTTCTTGAAGGATGCAGACTTCTTCCTGTACCACTGCTTGAAGAAGGTGTCTTCCAGAAACTGGCAGTAGGACTGGGAGTTGAGCTTGACTCCATCATCAACCCGAAAAGGCCCCACAAGCTCATCTTTGATGATACCAGCCCAAACCAATACTCCACCTCCACCTTGCTGGCATCTGAGTCGGACTGGAGCTCTCTGCCCTTTACCAATCCAGCCACGGGCCCATCCATCTGGCCCATCAAGAATCACTCTCATTCAGTGACGTGCAGTAATAGGAGGCAGGGGAGGCAGTGCCGCCCCTGTCCAATGAGGGGAAAAAATGTTTTCAAATAATATTTATTTTTTAAAAAAAAAGTGTTTTTTCATCTTATTAATTTATTGGTCACGCCCACCCTCGCCCCAAGGGTACCCCCCCCACCCCCGATGGTGATTACTCATTAATGTAGTTACTATGCGCTGTGCGCTTGCGCTGCAAATTCAACATCCATTGTTGCGCAATTAGGAGGCAGTGAGCCGGTCCGCTGCCCTCCATTAATTGCGCAACAATGGATCTAAATAACTGTCTGCTGCTCACTACAGAGCTGCGCCACCCGCTGGTGACTTACCGGGCTGTCACACAAGCTCCATTGGAGGCGGTTATCAATACCGCCTCCATGATGAGCTACATCACATGAGCCAATCAGGAGTTCAGCAGCACTGCGGGGAGGCGTGCCTGCTGGGCTGCTGATTGACAGGTGTGGGACTGGGTCATGACGTAGCGCCGATACATCAGACTGGCGGGAAGACCCGGTGCTGCAGCTGCCGCAGCCTAGCTAACTAACTAATTTAGTTATGGGCCTTGTGTTGTGGCTGTCTGTGGAGGAGGGCTGCCCTGGAGGACAGGACTGTGCTGCCTGGAGCCTGGAGGAGACTCAGAGGACTGAGGAGGAGGATGGTGGTGGACGGAGGAGCGGAGCCAGTGCCATGTGGGTGCCTGTGAGACAGTCAGTGTGACACTGACGACCTGACCGGATTCTTTCTCAGGTAAGTTCATAAAATGTGGCAGGGGCAGCGGCGGCGCTATTATAGGGGGACCGGTGGAGCAGCTGTCACTCATGTGATACCGGGCTGGCCGCACTAACAGTTATTTTCTTCCTGCAGCATGGGACATATTTTGCAGGTGGTGTTAAATGCCTAGTATTGAGACACTGCAAATCTGCTATGATTGATTGTGCCAGGAAGCCTCAGAATGGGGTGTGAGTGAGCCTGTAACTCCAGCCATTCTGCACTAAACACATATTGCACTGTTACATATGGCAGACTGGCAGGTATGCAGTAGGGCAAAATGCAGAAAGAACCTGGTTATGTGTTTTCTGCATCTGCTTTCAAATGAAATAAATTGTGATGTGTGTTGGGAGGGGGGGTAGCAGCACAGCAGGTATAAAAATGCATTTCAGTGGGAATTTAACTTAAATTAACAGCACTAAATAATGTAAGTTAAATTCCCACTGAAATGCATTTTTATACCTGCTGTGCTGCTACCCCCCCCCCCTCCCAACACACATCACAATTTATTTCATTTGAAAACAGATGCAGAAAACACATAACCAGGTTCTTTCTGCATTTTGCCCTACTGCATCCTTGCCAGTCTGCCATATGTAACAACAAATGCAACAGTATATGTGGTAAGGTTTAGTGCAGAATAGCTGGAGTTACAGCACAGGCTTTTATTTGCTGGTCATTCCATAACCACAAGAAAGGGAACCTCCAGCTTATAATGCCTCTGATGCTATCACTAACTCAAGCATCAAAGAAAAAGTAACCCAGGTTTGCTTTTCACCCTCACACTTTTTTTTAACATTCTGTGTGTGCTATTATTTCTTGCAATATGGCAGCAATTTCAGTATCACTGTAAAAAAAAGCACATTACAGTAGAGCAGTTATAGTAGAACAGACAAGTAAGCAGTTTATTGGAGTACTATGTTTCCAAAGCTTTACCTAATCTGCTCTGCCTCTAAACACCTATTGTAAATAGCACATCAGAAACTGGAATGTTCCCAGGAAAATACTAGGGACAGTTTATAAGTATGAATAAAGTGTTTCAACATTTTACTTCTGAGCCTATATTCAGCCCTTTGCTGATGCATTTTTTATACTTAATTACCAAGTCCATACCTCAGGGCAGATGTTTACTTCCAGGACAATTGTACTAACAGATAGGAAGCCATTATACTGGGATTGTCCTAGCAAAATAGGGACAGTTGAGAAGTATGAGAAAGTGGCTCATATGATAAAAAACCCTACATTTTAACACTTTCACTTCTGAGCCTTGGCTGACAGTTTTTGAACTCTATGCAAAATTAATTTCATTTTTATGTATTGATGCCTAATCCATTAGATGATTTGTGCAAAGTGAGTTTAAGATCATTTAGATTTATAAGATAACCTAACTATTACATACTTTTTGAGTGGCTTCTCACTGTGCAGGTAGTTGTAGTACTTAATAAATTGCTTTTTTTTATCAGTAAATAGTCTCTAATTGTAGATACATATTGATTTATTAGAAAAAATATAAAAAAAGTGTGAGGGTGAAAAGCAAACCTGGGTTTCTTGATATTTGATGCTGGTGCCCCTATAGCACACAGAATCTCAAAGATGATCTCATATATGCACAGGGAGGGACTGGGTAATGGGTATATTTAATTACTATTCTCAATCTCTTCTCTAAACAGTGTCAGTGATAATGACCATATAAGTTACAATTGAGGTCTGTCAGTCATATGAAAGCTATCATTTTATTAGAATAACCTGAATTATTTTACAGTCCGTGTACACACCCCTAGAAAATACTCCTGAAAGTTTATTTAATTTTATATGGCCAATTAGGAACATTTATAAATGAGCCACAGCACATATCAGCCAATCACTGTACAGCATGTATAATGCTAGGGGGGATGAAAATGGCAATATTATATATTATGGGAGAGTGTGTGTGTGAGGGAGAGTGCCTGTGTGTTTTGTGTAAGTAAGTGAACTGTGAGGCAGTGAGTTTGTGTGTGTGAGAGAGTATGTCTATGTGAGAGAAAGGGTGGGGGAGAGTGTGTGTTTTGGAGTGTGACAGAGAATGTGTGTTTGAGGGAGTGTTTTTCTTTCTTTCAGTTATTCCATTCATTTTGCTCCATGTTGCATAAGACTATAGACCCTATACACCTTTTTCATGTCTCTTTTTAATGGTAAAATAGTGCTGCCATATGTCACTTTGAATATTATAAACGGCATACAATTTCAAACGTTTCAACTTACTTCTATTAACATTTTGCTTCATTCTTTTGGTATCCTTTATTAAAGGAGCAGCAATGCATTGTGGGGAGCTATCGGAAAACAATGGTAAGCCATAGGCTGAAGGTGTATATGTGCAGCCACCAATCAGCAGCTAGTTCCCCAGCTCTTGAGCCTACCTAGGTATGCTTTAAAATAAAGGATACTAAGAGAACAAAGCAAATTAGATAATAGAAGTAAATTGGAAAGTTGTTTAAAATTGCATGGTCTATCTAAATTATAGAGTGTTTCTCAGGCGTATCATGGCCAGTGCCTCACCAGCCTCTGACCTCACCGCACGTCACTGCTCTCATTTCATCAGTCCATAAAACCTTAGAAAAATCAGTCTTGAGATATTTCTTGGCCCAGTCTTGACGTTTCAGCTTGTGTGTCTTGTTCAGTGGTGGTCGTCTTTCAGCCTTTCTTACCTTGGCCATGTCTCTGAGTATTGCACACCTTGTGCTTTTGGGCACTCCAGTGATGTTGCAGCTCTGAAATATGGCCAAACTGGTGGCAAGTGGCATCTTGGCAGCTGCACGCTTGACTTTTCTCAGTTCATGGGCAGTTATTTTGCGCCTTGGTTTTTCCACACGCTTCTTGCGACCCTGTTGACTATTTTGAATGAAACGCTTGATTGTTCGATGATCACGCTTCAGAAGCTTTGCAATTTTAAGAGTGCTGCATCCCTCTGCAAGATATCTCACTATTTTTGACTTTTCTGAGCCTGTCAAGTCCTTCTTTTGACCCATTTTGCCAAAGGAAAGGAAGTTGCCTAATAATTATGCACACCTGATATAGGGTGTTTATGTCATTAGACCACACCCTTTCTCATTACAGAGATGCACATCACCTAATATGCTTAATTGGTAGTAGGCTTTCGAGCCTATACAGCTTGGAGTAAGACAACATGCATAAAGAGGATGATGTGGTCAAAATACTCATTTGCCTAATAATTCTGCACTCCCTGTATATGTGTGTATATACAGTATATATATATATATATATATATATGTGAAATACATAGCAGCAAAAAGAAAAAACTTGCTTGATCTTTTTAAAAAATCAGATTAACTGTGATAAATGTGTAACGTTTCCGGAATTTTACATCCCTTTCCTCAGACGTCTGAGGAAGGGGATGTAAAATTCTCGAAACGTTACACATTTATCACAGTAAATCTGATTTTTGAAAAAGATCCAGTGAGTGCAAGTTTTTCTTTTTGCTACTATATAATATACAGTATATATATATATATATATATATATATATATATATATATATATATAGATAGATAGATAGATAGATAGATAGATATATATATATATATATATATATATATATAATGGTCAGCTACCACGGTGCAGGAAAACAACATTTATAAGTCCATAATCAGCATGACTTAGTCTGATGAAGTGGTGAGATCCCTGAAACGTCACATATTGTTTTTGTGCCAATAAAGGACTCTTTTCACTAAATCCAGTGAGTGCATGCTGATTATGGACTGTGTGTATATGTGTGTGTGTTTATGTATACTTGTTTCCAAGGGCATATAAAAGTTATATTTACACTATACTGTAGTCTATTAAGTGTGCAATTTCATTATGTCTAAAAAAAACAATGTACATACCTTAATTAAAAAATACTTTATTGTTAAAAAATGCTAACCATCATCTGAGCCATGATCATTTTACTGGCGGTGTGTATACGTATATGTGTGTGTGTGTGTATATGTGTATTCATGTGTATTTATATGTTTATATGTGTATATATGTTGGAGCGCCGGTTAGGGGGGCGGAGTCGGCTGAACTTTGAGTGTGCTCCAGATGCCCTATCCTGTATTTCGGCATTAAGCAGGACCAAATGTGAAAGTTGGCTACTAAAATACTGCATGGATGAGCCTCAATAAAACTGTCTGCAATCGGAAGTCAGAAGACTTAATGTAACGCCGACACTCTGTAAACTGATGGTCAGGCCTACCTTACAAACGGCACTACGATGCAGATCCTGAGGTGACTACGGTCGAAATACTCGGATCCTCATATACTGATGGGGGCTCCAACTTAAACTTACAGCAGCCAAGTGCAGCAATATAAGCACTATATGAACCGGCATTAGCTCCATGACTAAACTCCACACTGCAGGATTGCAGCCTACCGACGCGGCTTCAGAGACAAGAGGGCACGGCATAGGATGTAAAGAAAAGTACCCTCCTCTACTTTGCCCCTTTACTCAGGAGTTTTCAATAAGGGATATAGTACATTAAGCCTATTAGGGCAATTGACAACTTTAATGTATTAAATAAGAGACGATCTGGACCTTTACTACGTAAAACTTTTTCACTACAAAGTTCATGTCACCTATACTGGTTCTTTACAACTTTACAGATATGGAGGCCCATTTATCATGCTACGAATGGACTCGCCAGAAACAGCAGTTATGAAGCAGCGGTCTAAAGACTGCTGCTACATAACCCTGTCCGCCTGCTCTGAGCAGGCGGACAGACATCGCAACAATTCAACCCAATCGAGTACGATCGGGTTGATTGACACCCCCTGCTGGTGGCCGATTGGCCACGAATCTGCAGGGGGCGGAGTTGCACCAGCAGCTCACAAGAGCTGCTGGAGCAATGCTGAATACGGAGAGCGTATTGCTCTCCGCATTCAGCGATGTCTGTCGGACCTGATCTGCACTGTCAGATCAGGTCCGACAGACATTTGATAAATATGCCTCATTATCTCCTAAACGTTTAAACATAATATGCAATAGCTGCCTATATTTGATTTAGAGACTGATCTTCAAGACACCTAAACGTATAACAGATACCTCTACCTGGTATGCAATAGATAGAACTATATTAAAGTGGATCATAACTATCACCTATACCTACTCATACATGAGAGGCACAAGGAAAAGAGATTAAAAAAACAGAGAATGATGAAATTATGAGCGTATATAATTGTCTGCAGTGAGTTAGATTTGGCAACTTGCTCTTGCAATACATAACAGTGAAAGCAGCTCTGTATTATGATACCATTCTGAGAAGCAAGTTTTCAACAGCTACAAGCTTGTTATCATGTGCAGGTGAACATGTCACCTAAAAAACTCACTAAACAAAACAAACCACAAAAATCTTCAACAGGCAGAACTCCATTACTCAATTCCTTCTTCACACTAGCTGAACCAATAATTCCAGAGGGGAACACTACTGCTCACCCCTACTTAAACCCACCTTCACCCACATCAGAAATGAAGGAAGAGGATCAGACAGAAACTGTCACAATTTCGAAGACAGTATTGGAATCAATTCCATCAAAGCAGGACCTCACAGCTATAATAGGAAAAGTTTGCAGATGTATTAAGGAAGAAATTTCTACTTTAAGAAAAGATATCAACAAAATTGAAAATAAAGTGGAATACTTAGAAGAGGTTCAGGAAAGAAACCAAGAGAAAATCTCTATATTACATCAATTAATTAGAGGACAAGAAGTCTCTATTATGCAGCTCCATGACAAGTTAGAAGACTTGGAAAATAGAGAGAGATGACAAAACCTCAGAGTAAGAGGTATTCCAGAAGACATTCTAACTAGTGATGTCCCGAACTGTTTGCCCGCGAACGGTTCACAGCGAACATAGGTTGTTCGCATTCGCGTTTGTGGGCGAACACATGGCGATGTTCGATCCGCCCCTATGTGTCATCATTGTGGAAACTTTGACCCTTTATGTCACAGCCGCCTGACACATTAGAGCCAATCAACATCAGACACTCCCTCACAGACACTCCCAGCTACTCGGAATCCGCCATTTTAGACTCATAACGACCTTGCTTTTTTAATGAGAGGACGTGTTGTGTTTTTGCTCCTGACATTAATAGGAAAAACATAGCTAGGCTAGTGTATTAACAGTCCAGAAGGACTCCACTCATCTCTGCTGCAAGCACAGCACCCCAAAAAGCCCTTTTTAGGGCTATATTTCGTGCCGTTTTTTCTTTTTTTCTTTTTTTTTTTATTAGCATTTGCCTGGCTTTCAGCTGTGTGTTTAAGGCTCACAGCATATGCTGTGACTACTGCCACCACTGATATCTCCCTAACAACATTAGTTTAAATTTAACTAACCCAAAAATATAATTATTTTTCTAGTGTAATTTTTTTTCATTTTCTATCAGGCCAGTGTCACACAGCATATACTCTGGTTCATTGCTCTGTGCCAGCCAGCAGCCACCAGTGTTAATATCCGTTTATAACATTATTTTTAATTTAAAAAAAAAACACAAAAAAATATTTTTCTAGTGTAATCTAATTACATTTACTATCATGCCTGTGTTTGTCAGGAACACTCAGCATTAATATACCTCTTTTTTTTCAGTCTTTTGGTTAATTGGTCTGTGCCAGGCAGCCACCCAGCACTCATATCTATTTTTCTTTCACCTTAATTTTAATATAAAAAAAAAAAAGTTTAAATTTGTTTGCTAGTGTAATCTAATATAATTTTCTATCCGGCCTGTGTGTTTTGCTGACATAGAGAGCCTACTGCGTTTACTTGCTGCCCTCCCTAGTCTATAAGCCACGACTCTTATGTGTTTAACTTTTTTTTAATTCCCCCCCCAAAAAAATAATTTCAATCATTTTTCTAGTGTAATCTAATAGTATTTTCTATCAGGCGTGTGTGTATCCGACATACAGAGCCTACTGTTTTTAATAGATGCCCTTCCAAGGCTATCAGCCACGACTCATATGTATGTGCTTAACCTTTTTCTTAAAATTTCCAAAAAAAGTCTTTAAATCATTATGCTAGTGTAATCTAATTGTATTTTCTATCAGGCCTGTGTCTAACTGTCTATCTGACTTACACAGCATACTGTTGTTATAATTGCTGCCCTACGTAGCAGCCAGCCAGTGCGACCAGTCATAGAGTCATATGTGCATTGCACTTCTTAACATAATTTTAATATTAAAATCTAAAATTTTAAAATATTTTGCTAGTGTAATGTAACTTAATTTTCTATCAGTCCTGTGTTTTTGTCACTTACACAGCATACTGTGTTAAATTGCTGCCCTACCTACCATCCACGACTCATATCTGCCAGCCTGTCTGCCAGGCCCAAGTAGCCAATTAGTGGCACCAATCACTATTCTTGTAACAGTAATAAAAAAAAACAAAAAAAAACCCCATAATTTTTTGGACTGCAAATATTCAGTCTCCTACTGCCATTGAATTTCATTTACCTCCTGCCTGCCACTGCCAGCCTTTTGTGCCAGGCCGTCTAGCCAACTATTTACACCAATCATAATTGTTGTCACAGTCAGACAGTATAGTTATTAATTTAAATAAAAAAATTTTTTAGTGTTGATCTTAATCCTCAGTTTGCTCATGCCTTTGAATTGCACTTTTCTACAGCCTTCCAAGCCTGTGTGCCAGGCCTACTTAAAAAATATTTACACCAATCATATTTGTTGTGACAGTATTCTAATAATTAAAAATTAAAATTTTTGGTAATAGTTGCTGTGATTTGAATCCTCAGTTTGCTGGTGCCATTGAATAGCACTTTCCTCCTGCCTTGTAGCCTGCTGTGAGCCAGGCCCACCTAGCCAATTGTTGTCAGCAATCATATTTCGGTTAACAGTATTGCAAAAATTGTCAATCATCACTGTTTAGACTGTCAGTAATCAGTCTCCTAGTTTCCTTGAATTGCATCTCCCTCCTGCCTGCCATCCTTTTGTGCCAGGCCGTCTTGCCAACTATTTACACCAATCCAAATTTTTTGTCACAGTATAGTTAGTAATTAAAATTATAAAAATCTTTATTGTTGATGATCTTAATCCTCAGTTTGCTCGTGCCTTTGAATTTCACTTTTCTACAGCCTTCCAAGCCTGTGTGCCATGCCTACTTAAAAAATATTTACACCAATCATATTTGTTGTGACAGTATTCTAATAATTAAAAATTAAAATTTTTGGTAATAGTTGCTGTGATTTGAAACCTCAGTTTGCTGGTGCCATTGAATAGCACTTTCCTCCTGCCTTGCAGCCTGCTGTGAGCCAGGCCCACCTAGCCAATTGTTGTCAGCAATCATATTTCTTTTAACAGTATTGCAAAAATTGTCAATCATCACTGTTTTGAATGTCAGTAATCAGTCTCCTAGTGTCCTTGAATTGCATCTCCCACCTGCCTGCCATCCTTTTGTGCCAGGCCATCTTGCCAACTATTTACACCAATCCAATTTTTTTGTCACAGTATAGTTACTAATTACAATTAAAAAAATCTTTATTGTTGATGATCTTAACCCTCAGTTTGCTCATGCCTTTGAATTGCACTTTTCTACAGCCTTCCAAGCCTGTGTGCCAGGCCTACTTAAAAAATATTTACACCAATCATATTTGTTGTGACAGTATTCTAATAATTAAAAATTAAAATTTTTGGTAATAGTTGCTGTGATTTGAATCGTCAGTTTGCTGGTGCCATTGAATAGCACTTTCCTCCTGCCTTGCAGCCTGCTGTGAGCCAGGCCCACCTAGCCAATTGTTGTCAGCAATCATATTTCTGTTAACAGTATTGCAAAAATTGTCAATCATCACTGTTTAGACTGTCAGTAATCAGTCTCCTAGTGTCCTTGAATTGCATCTCCCTCCGGCCTGCCATCCTTTTGTGCCAGGCCGTCTTGCCAACTATTTACACCAATCCAAATATTTTGTCACAGTATAGTTACTAATTACAATTAAAAAAATCTTTATTGTTGATGATCTTAACCCTCAGTTTGCTCGTGCCTTTGAATTGCACTTTTCTACAGCCTTCCAAGCCTGTGTGCCAGGCCTACTTAAAAAATATTTACACCAATCATATTTGTTGTGACAGTATTCTAATAATTAAAAATTAAAATTTTTGGTAATAGTTGCTGTGATTTGAATCGTCAGTTTGCTGGTGCCATTGAATAACACTTTCCTCCTGCCTTGCAGCCTGCTGTGAGCCAGGCCCACCTAGCCAATTGTTGTCAGCAATCATATTTCTGTTAACAGTATTGCAAAAATTGTCAATCATCACTGTTTAGACTGTCAGTAATCAGTCTCCTAGTGTCCTTGAATTGCATCTCCCTCCTGCCTGCCATCCTTTTGTGCCAGGCCGTCTTGCCAACTATTTACACCAATCCTAATTTGTTGTCACAGTATAGTTACTAATTACAATTAAAAAAATCTTTATTGTTGATGATCTTAATCCTCAGTTTGCTCGTGCCCTAGAATAGCACTTTTCTACAGCCTTCCAAGCTTGTGTGCCAGGCCTACTTAAAAAATATTTACACCAATCATATTTGTTGTGACAGTATTCTAATAATTAAAAATTAAAATTTTTGGTAATAGTTGCTGTGATTTGAAACCTCAGTTTGCTGGTGCCATTGAATAGCACTTTCCTCCTGCCTTGAACCCTGCTGTGAGCCAGGCCCACCTAGCCAATTGTTGTCAGCAATCATATTTCTTTTAACAGTATTGCAAAAATTGGCAATCATCACTGTTTTGACTGTCATTAATCAGTCTCCTAGTGTCCTTGAATTGCATCTACCTCCTGCCTGCCATCCTTTTGTGCCAGGCCGTCTTGCCAACTATTTAAACCAATCCTAATTTTTGTCACAGTATAGTTACTAATTAAAATAAAAAAAATCTTGATTGTTGATCTTAATCCTCATTTTGCTTGTGCCATTGAATTGCACTTTTCTACTGCCTGCCAGCCTGTGTGCCAGGCCCAACTGTCCAATTAGTGCTAGCAATCATATTTCTTTTAACAGTATTGCAAAATTTGTCAATCAACACTGTTTTGACTGTCAATCTGCAGTCTACTAGTGCCCTTGAATTGCATTTTCCTCCTGCCTGCCTGCCTGCCTGTGTGCCAGTCCCAACTAGCCATTTAGGTCCACCACTCATATTTATTGTAACAGGATTGGAATTTTTGTTAATCATAACTGTTTTGACTGTGATTCTTCAGTCTCCTAGTGCCATTGAATTGCAGTTTCCTTTCTCCCAGCGTGTGTGCCAGACAGGATCATTTGCCAAATAGTGCCAAACAATCATATTTGTTGCCACAGTACTAGTAATATTTCAAAAAATTAACAATTTGTGATTTTTAAAACATCTGTCTTATTTGTTGTTGTCAGTCTCACAGCGTATACTGTGCCCACTTTCACAGTGCCACCACTCAATTGGTGTAATAGTATTGTTAGTGTCCATTTAAAAAAAAAATGACAGGCAGAGGCAGGCCACCCCGCAGGTTCTGTGGTCGTGGTGCTGTGATTCCTTTAGACCCTACAAATATGCACATTGTTCAGACGCCGGGTGCCAGGGGGGATGCAAAAACTTCTGAGGAGGACCTAGTTGAATGGCTAACACAGGAAACCCAATCTTCTTCAGCTTCCGCTGCTAGTCCTCCTAACCTTGACGCACCATCTAAGTCCAGCTGTGCTTTGGGCAGGTCTCAAGTGACCAGTGCCACTCCGCCGCCTGTCGCCACCACCAACACTAGCACCACAGCCGCTTCACTTGATCTGTCACAGGAGTTATTGACACATCATTTTGAAGAAATGAGTGATGCGCAACCATCATTGACAGAGGATGTAGATAATAGTGATCAGTCTCAGTCAGGCAGCATTACCGACATGGAGGTTCGGTGTGATGATGATGATGATGATGTTGTACCCACTGCTGCTTCCTTTCTTGATGTTTCAGATACAAGTGAAGCGGTTGATGATGATGTGTCGGTGGATGTCACGTGGGTGCCTGCTAGAAGAGAAGAAGAAGAGGGGGAAAGTTCAGATGGGGAGACAGAGAGGAGGAGGAGGAGGAGACGATTTGGAAGCACGGGGAGGTCGTCTCAAGGAGCTAGTGGCACAGTCAGACAGCATGCATCGTCACCAGGGGTCAGCCAGACAGCCCGCCGACGCCCATCAACGAATGCTGTTGCCACCACCAGAATGCCGTCATCACAGAGCTCAGCAGTGTGGCTTTTTTTTTGTGTGTCTGCCTCTGACAACAGCGATGCCATTTGCAACCTGTGCCAAAAGAAACTGAGTCGTGGGAAGTCCAACAGCCACCTAGGTACAACTGCGTTGCGAAGGCACATGGTCTCCCATCACAAAGGCCGATGGGAAGAACACATGAGTAGAAGCAGCACACAAAGTGAAAGCCGCCCTCCTCCTCCTGCTCCAGCATCTTCAGCCACGTCAACCAGTGCTGTCCTCCTTGCCCCCTCTCAACCATCCTCCACTCAGTCTCTCTTACGTAGCAGTTCCTGGTCATCTGCCCACAGTCAGATGTCTGTCAAGGACAAGTTTGAGCGTAAGAAGCCAATTTCTCAAAGTCACCCCCTTGCCCGGCGCCTGACAGCTGGCTTGTCTGAACTCTTAGCCCGCCAGCTTTTACCATACAAGCTGGTGGAGTCTGATGCTTTCAAAAAATTTGTATCTATTGGGACAACGCAGTGGAAGGTACCTGGCAGAAATTTCTTTTCACAAAAGACAATCCCAAACCTGTACTCTGTTGTGAGAAAGGAAGTTATGGCATGTCTGGCACACAGCGTTGGGGCAAGGGTCCATATGACCATGGATAGCTGGTCTGCAAAGCATGGTCAGGGCAGGTATATCACCTACACTGCGCATTGGGTAAACCTGCTGACTTCTGACAAGCATGGAATGCGTGGCTCTGCAGAAGAGTTGGTGACACCGCCACAACTTGCAGGCAGGCCTGCTGCTACCTCCTCTACTCCTCCTACTCCATCCTCTTCCATAACCTCTTCCTCGGCTGAGTCCTCTTCAACTTCTGTGTCTTGCTCCACATCTATGGCACCCCCCTAGCTCCCCCGGTACTATGCTACATCCCGGGTACGGCAGTGTCACGCCGTCTTGGGGTTGACTTGCCTGAAAGCGGAGAGTCACACCGCACCAGCACTCCTGACCGCCCTGAATGCACAGGTGGATCAGTGGCTGACTCTGCACCAACTGGAGATTGGCAAGGTTGTTTCTGACAATGGAAGTAATTTGGTGGCGGCATTGAAATTGGGCAAGTTGACACATGTGCCGTGCATGGCACATGTGTGTAATCTGATTGTACAACGATTTGTCCATAAGTACCCAGGCTTACAGGACGTCCTGAAGCAGGCCAGGAAGGTGTGTGGCCATTTCAGGCGTTCCTACACGGCCATGGTGCACTTGTCTGATATCCAGCATCGAAACAACCTGCCAGTGAGGCGCTTGATTTGCGACAGCCCGACAAGGTGGAATTCAGCACTCCTAATGTTTGACCTCCTGCTCCAACAAGAAAAAGCTGTTAATGAGTATTTGTATGACCGGGGTGCTAGGCCAGCCTCTGGGGAGATGGGGATATTTTTGCCAAATTACTGGACGCTCATGCGCAATGCCTGTAGGCTCATGCGTCCTTTTGAGGAGGTGACAAACCTTGTCAGTCGCACCGAAGGCACCATCAGTGACATCATACCATTTGTTTTCTTCCTGGAGCGTGCCCTGCGAAGAGTGCTGGATCAGGCAGTAGATGAGCATGAAGAGGAAGCGGGAGAGTTGTGGTGTCCATCACCCCCGCAAACAGCCAAATCAGCATTGCTTGCTGGACCTGCGGCAACGCAGGAAGAGGATTGTGAGGAAGAGGAGTCAGAGGAGGAATGTGGCTTTGGGGAGGATGAGGAGGAGGAAGACCGAGCACAACAGTCATCCCAGGGTGCTCGTTGTTGTCACCTCTCTGGTACCCGTGGTGTTGTACGTGGCTGGGGGGAAGAAGATACCATCAGTGAGATCAGTGAGGAGGAGGAACGCGACATGATTAGCTCAGCATCCAACCTTGTTCAAATGGGTTCTTTCATGCTGTCGTGCCTGTTGAGGGACCCTCGTATAAAAAAGCTGAAGGAGAACGACCTGTACTGGGTGTCCACGCTCCTCGACCCCCGGTATAAGCATAAAGTGCCTGAAATGTTACCAAATTCCCGCAAGTCGGAAAGGATGGAGCATTTTCATAATAAATTAAAAACTATGCTTTACACAGCGTATAAGGGTGATGTCACAGCACCACGGGAATGTAACAGGGGAAGAGATGAAATTAATCCTCCTCCTCCCACGACCACGGCGGAAAGGACCGGGCGCTTTCCTGACGTCTTGTTGATGGAGGACATGCGTACCTTTTTAACTCTCATGCACCATCAGAGCCTTTCGGGATCCAGCCTTAGAGAAAGACTCAACCGACAGGTAGCAGACTACCTATCTTTAATTGCGGATCTCGACACTCTCAGGAGCGATGGACCCCTTGACTACTGGGTGTGCAGGCTGGACTTGTGGCCTGAGCTATCCCAATTTGCAAAGGAACTTCTGGCCTGCCCCGCTTCAAGTGTCCTGTCCGAAAGGACTTTTAGTGCAGCAGGAGGTTTTGTCACTGAGAAGAGAAGTCGCCTAGGTCAAAAAAGCCTTGACTATCTCACTTTTATAAAAATGAATGAGGGCTGGATCCCGAAGGGACTGACATTGGGCGATACATTTGAATAAAAAAACTACTGATGATGATATGAGCTGGCTTGGGCTACAACTGGTACACAGGCTGGCCTTTTTTTTTTGGTTATAAAGACGGAGGACTTGCTTGACTTATCCGCCAACAACTAGTGTTCAAGCCACAAGCTTTTAGGGCACTTTATAAATGTTTTACAAACATCGATTTTTCTGGCCGCTGCTACAGCAGTTGCTACAACAATACCCCAATTTTTCAGTCATTTGTACATTCCCAATTTTTCTGACCTCTGCTGCATCTCTGTGGGTACAAAACTCAAATAAAAAAAATAAGGCACATAACACTAGTGATTAAACTGTTACAAATTGTACAACTTTACACACCACTCATATCCGGTGGACCATTCAATTGAACGCAAAATGCAACAAATTTGAAAGAGTAGGACCGACCAAGCATCTTTATCCGTCTCTTGGTTGCTCTAAATTATTTCCGTGTTCCATCTATGCCATACCTGTACTCTATTGTGCAAAAGGGTGGCATATGTTGTGTTTCATGCTGTTGTGCCTGTTGCGGGTCGTGCCCATGATATAAAAAGGCTGAAGGAGAATGACCTGTAGTAATGGGTGCCCCATCCAGTTTTTAGAAAAATGTTCCTGGTTCCTCTCAATTATCTTTGGGTTTCTAAAATGGATGCCATACCTGTACTCGCTTGTGCAAAAGGATGGCATATGTGGTGGTGTTTCCTGCAGTTGTTTCTGTTGAGGGTGCTGGACCCTCTTATAAAAAAGCTGAAGGAGAACGACCTGGAGTGGGAGTCCAAGCATGGTTTTTGGGGCTATTTCACTTTTACAAACAATTATCTGTGGGTTTCACAAATCAATGCCGTACCAGTACTCTATTGTTCCAAAGTATGCCATATGTTCTCTTTCCTGCTGGTATTTTGTTTGAGGGTCCTGGACACTCTTATAAAAAGGCCTAAGGTGAAAGAGGTGTACTGGATGTCCACTCATTTTTATTTTCTATTTCTCATTTGACCAAAATTATCTCTGGTTTTGTAAAATCAATGCCGTACCTGTACTCTATTGTTCAAAAGGATGCCATACGTCCTCTTTCCTGCTGGTGTTTTTTTTGAGTGTCCAGGACCCTCTTATAAAAAGGCCTAAGGAGAAAGAGGTGTACTGGTTGGCCACTCATTTTTATTTTTCTATTTAACAATTGACCAAAATGATCTCTGGGTTTTGTAAAATCAATGCTGTACCTGTACTCTATTGTTCAAAAGGATGCCATACGTCCTCTTTCCTGCTGGTGTTTTTTTTGAGGGTCCAGGACCCTCTTATAAAAAGGCCTAAGGAGAAAGAGGTGTACTGAGTGTCCATCGAATCATTTTTTTTATTCAAATTTCCATTTGCAAAAAATTATCTATGGGTTTCTAAAATAAATGCCTTTCCTGTACTCTATTGTTCAAAAGTATGCCATATGTCCTCTTTCCTGCTGGTGTTTTTTTTGAGGGTCCAGGACCCTCTTATAAAAACACCTAAGGAGAAAGAGATGTACTGGCTGTCCATCGAATCTTTTTTTTTATTCAAATTTCCATTTAAAAAAAAAATTCTATGGGTTTCTAAAATCAATGCCTTTCCTGTACTCTATTGTTCAAAAGTATGCCATATGTCCTCTTTCCTGCTGGTTTTTTGTTTGAGGATCCTGGACCCGCTTATAAAAAGGCCTTATGGATAAAGAATTGTACTGGGTGTCCATCCAATCATTTTTTTTAGTTAAAATTCACTGTTGCAAAAAATTATCCCCGGGTTTCTAAAATCAATGCCTTTCCTATAATCTTTTTTTCACAAAGGATGCCATATGTCCTCTTTCCTACTGCTGGTTTTGTTGAGTGTCCTGGAGCCTCTGCTAAAAAGGCCTAAGGATAAAGAAGTGTAATGGGTGTCTATTCAATGTTTTTTTAGATTTCCCGGTTGTAACAAATTTTTTCTGTCTTTCAAAAATCAATGCCTTTCCTGTAATCTATTTTTCAAAAGGATGCCATATGTCCTATTTCATGCTGTTCTTTCTGTTGAGGCTCCGGGACACTCTTATAAAAAGGACTAAGGATAAAGAAGTGTACTGGGTGTTCAATCAATGTTTTTTTTCTATTTCCCGGGTCATATAACTGATCTCTGTGTTTCTAAAATCAATGCCTTTCCTGTAATCTAATTTTCAAAAGTATGCCATATGTCCTCTTTCCTGCTGGTGTTTTTTTTGAGGATCCAGGACCCTCTTATAAAAAGGCCTAAGGAGAAAGAGGTGTACTGGGTGTCCATCGAATAATTATTTTTATTCAAATTTACATTCGCAAAAAATTATCTATGGGTTTCTAAAATCGATGCCTTTCCTGTACTCTTACTCTATTGTTCAAAAGTATGCCATATGTCCCCTTTCCTGCTGGTGTTTTGTTTGAGGGTCCTGGACCCTCTTATAAAAAGGCCTAGGGAGAAAGAATTGTACTGGGTGTCCATCCAATCAATTTTTTTGATTCAAATTCACGGTTGCAACAAATTATCCACGGGTTTCTAAAATCAATGCCTTTCCTATAATCTTTTTTTCACAAAGGATGCCATATGTCCTCTTTCCTACTGCTCGTTTTGTTGAGTGTCCTGGAGCCTCTGCTAAAAAGGCCAAAGGATAAAGAAGTGTACTGGGTGTCTATTCAATGTTTTTTTAGATTTCCCGTTTGTAACAAATTTTTTCTGTCTTTCTAAAATCAATGCCTTTCCTGTAATCTATAATTCAAAAGGATGCCATATGTCCTCTTTCATGCTGTTCTTTCTGTTGAGGCTCAGGGACACTCTTCTAAAAAGGCCTAAGGATAAAGAAGTGTACTGGGTGTATAATCTATGTTTTTTTAGATTTCACGGTTGCAACTAATGATCTCTGTGTTTCTAAAATCAATGCCTTTCCTGAAATCTAATTTTCTAAAGGATGCCATATGTCCTCTTTCATGCTGCTGGTTTTGTGGAGGGTCCTGTAGCCTCTGCTAAAAAGGCCTAAGGATAAATAAGTGTACTTGGTGTATAATCGAAGTTTTTTGCGATTTCACGGTTGCAACTAATGATCTCTGTGTTTCTAAAATCAATGCCTTTCCTGTAATCTAATTTTCTAAAGGATGCCATATGTCCTCTTTCATGCTGCTGGTTTTGTGGAGGGTCCTGGAGCCTCTGCGAAAAAGGCCTAAGGATAAATAAGTGTACTTGGTGTATAATCCAATTTTTTTAGAGATTGCACGGTTGCAACTAATGATCTCTGTGTTTCTAAAATCAATGCCTTTCCAGAAATCTATTTTTCTAAAGGATGCCATATGTCCTCTTTACTGCTGCTGGTTTTGTTAAGGGGCCTAGAGCCTCTGCTACTAAGGCCTAAGGATAAATAAGTGTCCTGGTTGTCTAATCCATTTTTTTTTTAGATTTCCCGGTTGCAACAAATTATCTCCGGGTTTCTAAAATCAATGCCTTTCCTGTAATCTATTAGTCACAAGGATGCCATATGTCCTCTTTCATGCTGTTGTTTCTGTTGAGGCTACGGGAGACTCTTCTAAAAAGGCCTAAGGATAAAGAAGTGTACTGGGTGTATAATCTATGTTTTTTTAGATTTCACGTTTGCAAAAAATTATCCACGGGTTTCTAAAATCAATACCTTTCCAGTAATCTATTATTCACAAGGATGCCATATGTACTTTTTGATGCTGTTGTTTCGGTTGAGGCTCCGGGAGTCTCTTATTAAAAAGGCCTAATGAAAAATAAGTGTACTGGGTGTCTAAGCAATGTTTTTTTCGATTTACCGGTTGCAACTAATGATCTCTGTGTTTCTGAAATCAATGCCTTTCCTATAATCATTTTTTCAAAAGGATGCCATATGTCCTCTTTGCTGCTGCTGGTTTTGTCGACGGTCCTGGAGCCTCTGCTGCGCATAATAAAGAAAAAAAATTAATTTAACTTGACTTAATAACTGAAGCATGACTTCAGGAGTCAGGTGTGGTCGTAGGTAGTGGTTGTTGTTAGCAGATTATTTTTATTGCAAATTGCAATTGCCACAGCGTGCATAAAATGTGCGTCACTAGTCCAAATTTTACTTTTTTTTTTTCATTCAGGATTAGTTTGGGGTACGGCGCAATATTGGAAAGGCAAAAAACAGGTCTCAGTACCCGTTGATATAAGGGGTGACTACTAGTGCTTTTACCAGGCTCCTCTTGGATAGCCCCAGAAAGTGTGAGTATGAATCCCAAAAAGAAAATTAAATTAAGGTTGAAAAATTACTCCTAAGTAAATTGTAAGACGTGGAGCTCCTCAAACACACGTCCTACCGCAACAGCTATAGGCTCCGCCCACCCAAATCTTACCTTTTTAATGCCAATTGATATTGCCACAGCTGGAACAACAGTAACTAACATGTGCGTCACCACAGTCTCCGAAGCTATTGTCGGATGTATACAACAACAACAACAATAAAGAATTCCTTTTGGGGCGCAAAGAGATGGCTGCCGGAACACTCCAGGAACTTCACAACAGTGGCTGTCTTGTGTTTCCGGTGATGTTGTAGACATCTGGGTAGTGTACAGGGAGGGCAAAAATCGTCTCCATCTCTGTGCACCACAGGACAGGACGTCCTTGTCATCCATAAGCACATGAAATTGCTGGCATTTTCGTTGCTTCAAGAAGTTCAGTTTTTGTGGTGATAGTACAGAATAAAATAAACTTTGGTTTCCTACCATACTCAAGACAATCTTGTAGTTCAAGCTTCGGACTTGCTGTGGGAAACAGTGGGCTGTCCATAGCAGGAAGATGATTTAGACAGAAGTAACGGGCTCTGATTGCAGGTGACACATGTTTATCGTCAATCATCAAAGGGGTTGCGTGCAGAATATGGCTGATAGCCCCTTATTCACATGTTTGTCCAGAGCAACAACATTTGCAAACAGCCAGAAGAGAGGTCGGTTCTCACCAGCCTTAAGTTGAGCTTCAATTACCAAATGCTGATATTCAAAAAATAGACAAACAGTGCCTTAAAAAACACATTTGCAATATGGATTCACCAGAGCAAGGTCATTGCAAGTATTTCCCACAATAACAAAATTAAAATGACACAACTCCGCAATCTTCCCCTTCACATTATTATTGTCACACTCCATTGTACTCCTATGCCCACCTCCCTGCTCTTGTTTTTGTTGAGGGTCCTGGAGCCTCTGCTAAAAAGGCCTATGGATAAATAAGTGTACTGGGTGTCTAATCAATGTTTTTTTCTATTTCACGGGTCATATAAATGATCTGTGGGATTCTAAAAACAATGCCTTTCCTGTAATCTATTATTCAAAAGGATGACATATGTCCTCTTTCATGCTGTTGTTTCTGCTGAGGCTCCGGGACCCTCGTATTAAAAAGGACTAAGGATAAAGAAGTGTACTGGGTGTCCAATCATTTTTTTTTCTATTTCACTGGTCATATAAATGATCTCTGTGTTTCTAAAATCAATGCCTTTCCTGTAATCTAATTTACAAAAGTATGCCATATGTCCTCTTTCCTGCTGCTGGTTTTGTTGATGGTCCTGGAGCCTAAGCTTAAAAAGGCTTAAGGATAAAGAAGTGTACTGGGTGTCTAATCTATGTTTTTTTAGATTTCATGGTTGCAAAAAATTATCCACGGGTTTCTAAAATCAATGCATTTCCTGTAATCTATTATTCACAAGGATGCCATATGTATTTTTTAATGCTGTTGTTTCTGTTGAGGCTCCGGGAGCCTCTTAATCTTATTAAAAAGGCCTAATGAAAAATAAGTGTACTGGGTGTCTAATCAATGTTTTTTTCTATTTACCGTTTGCAACTAATGATCTCTGTGTTTCTGAAATCAATGCCTTTCCTATAATAATTTTTTCAAAAGGATGCCATATGTCCTCTTTCCTGCTGCTGGTTTTGTGGAGGGTCCTGGAGCCTCTGCTGAGCATAAATTTTTTTTTTTTTTATTTAACTTGACTTAATAACTGAAGCATGACTTCAGGAGTCAGGTGTGGTCGTAGGTAGTGGTTGTTGTTAGCAGATTATTTTTATTGCAAATTGCAATTGCCACAGCGTGCATAAAATGTGCATCACTAGTCCAAATTTTAAGTTTTTTTTTTCATTCAGGATTAGTTTGTGGACCGGCGCAATATTGGAAATGCAAAAAACAGGTCTCCGTACCCGTTGATATAAGGGGTGACTACTACTGCTTTTACCAGTCTCCTCTTGGATAGCCCCAGAAAGTGTGACTATGAATCCCAAAAAGAAAATTAAATTAAGGTTGAAAACTAACGCCAAAGTAACTTGTAAGACCTGGAGCTCCTCAAACACACATCCTACCGCAACAGCTATAGGCTCCGCCACCCACAAATCTTAACTTTTTCATGCCAATTGATATTGCCACAGCTGGAACAACAGTAAATAACATGTGCGTCACCACAGTCTCCAAAGCTGTTGTTGGATGTATACAAAAACACTGATAAAGTATTCCTTTAGGAGCGCAAAGTGATGGCTACCGGAAAACTCCAGGAACTTCACAAGAGTGGCTGTATTGTGTTTCTGGTGATGTTTGAGACTTCTGGGTAGTGTACAGGGAGGGCAAAAATCGTCTCCATCTCTGTGCACCACAGGACAGGATGTCCTTGTCATCCATAAGCACATGAAATTGCTGGCATTTTCGTTGCTTCAAGAAGTTCATTTTTTGTGGTGATAGATAGTACAGAATTAAATAAACTTTGGTTTCCTACCATACTCAAGACAATCTTATATTTCAATATTCGTACTTGCTGTGGGAAACAGTGGCCTGTCCATACCAGGAAGATGATTTAGACAGAAGTAACGAGCTCTGCTTGCAGGTGACACATGTTTATCGTCAATCATCAAAGGGGTTGCGTGCAGAATATGGCTGATGGCCCCTTATTCACATGTTTGTCCAGAGCCACAACATTTGCAAACAGCCAGAAGAAAGGTCGTTTCTCACCAGCCTTAAGTTGAGCTTCATTTATCAAATGCTGATATTCAAAAAAATAGACAAACAGTGCCTTAAATAACACATTTGCAATATGGATTCACCAGAGCAAGGTCATTGCAAGTACTAAGTTCCCACGATAACAAAATTAAAATGCCACAACTATGCAATCTTCACCTTCAGATTATTATTGTCACACTCCATTGTACTCCTATGCCCAGCTCCCTGCTCTTGTTTTTGTTGAGGGTCCTGGAGCCTCTGCTGAAAAGGCCTATGGATAATAAAGTGTACTGGGTGTCTGTTCAATGTTTTTTTTTATTTCCGGGTTGCAAGTAATTATCTCAGTGTTTCTAAAATCAATGCCTTTCCTGTAATCTATAATTCAAAAGGATGACATATGTCCTCTTTCATGCTGTTGTTTCAGTTGCGGCTCCGGGACCCTCGTATTAACAAGGCCTGAGGATAAATAAGTGTAACCGGTGTCTAATGAATGTTTTTTTCTAATTTCACGGTTGCAAATAATGATCTGTGGGTTTCTAACAGCAATGCCTTTACTGTAATCTTTTATTCAAAAGGATGACATATCTCCTCTTTCATGCTGTTGTTTCGGTTGAGGCTCCGGGACCCTCGTATTAAAAAGGCCTGAGCATAAATAAGTGTCACGGCTGTGTAATCAATGTTTTTTTCTAATTTCACGGTTGCAAATAATGATCTGTGGGTTTCTAAAATCAATGCCTTTACTGTAATCTTTTATTCAAAAGGATGACATATCTCCTCTTTCATTCTGTTGTTTCGGTTGAGGCTCCGGGACCCTCGTATTAAAAAGGCCTGAGCATAAATAAGTGTCACGGCTGTGTACTCAATGTTTTTTTCTAATTTCACGGTTGCAAATAATGATCTGTGGGTTTCTAAAATCAATGCCTTTACTGTAATCTTTTATTCAAAAGGATGACATATCTCCTCTTTCATGCTGTTGTTTCGGTTGAGGCTCTGGGACCCTCGTATTAAAAAGGCATGAGCATAAATAAGTGTCACAGCTGTGTAATCAATGTTTTTTTCTAATTTCACGGTTGCAAATAATGATCTGTGGGTTTCTAAAATCAATGCATTTACTGTAATCTTTTATTCAAAAGGATGACATATCTCCTCTTTCATGCTGTTGTTTCGGTTGAGGCTCTGGGACCCTCGTATTAAAAAGGCCTGAGCATAAATAAGTGTCACGGCTGTCTAATGAATGTTTTTTTCTAATTTCACGGTTGCAAATAATGATCTGTGGGTTTCTAAAATCAATGCTTTTACTGTAATCTTTTATTCAAAAGGATGACATATCTCCTCTTTCATGCTGTTGTTTCGGTTGAGGCTCCGGGACCCTCGTATTAAAAAGGCCTGAGCATAAATAAGTGTCACGGCTGTGTAATCAATGTTTTTTTTCTAATTTCACGGTTGCAAATAATGATCTGTGGGTTTCTAAAATCAATGCCTTTACTGTAATCTTTTATTCAAAAGGATGACATATCTCCTCTTTCATGCTGTTGTTTCGGTTGAGGCTCCGGGACCCTCGTATTAAAAAGGCCTGAGCATAAATAAGTGTCACGGCTGTGTAATCAATGTTTTTTTCTAATTTCACGGTTGCAAATAATGATCTGTGGGTTTCTAAAATCAATGCCTTTACTGTAATCTTTTATTCAAAAGGATGACATATCTCCTCTTTCATGCTGTTGTTTCAGTTGAGGCTCCGGGACCCTCGTATTAAAAAGGCCTGAGCATAAATAAGTGTCACGGCTGTGTAATCAATGTTTTTTTCTAATTTCACGGTTGCAAATAATGATCTGTGGGTTTCTAAAATCAATGCCTCTACTGTAATCTTTTATTCAAAAGGATGACATATCTCCTCTTTCATGCTGTTGTTTCGGTTGAGGCTCCGGGACCCTCGTATTAAAAAGGCCTGAGCATAAATAAGTGTCACGGCTGTGTAATCAATGTTTTTTTCTAATTTCACGGTTGCAAATAATGATCTGTGGGTTTCTAAAATCAATGCCTTTACTGTAATCTTTTATTCAAAAGGATGACATATCTCCTCTTTCATGCTGTTGTTTCGGTTGAGGCTCCGGGACCTGCGTATTAAAAAGGCCTGAGCATAAATAAGTGTCACGGCTGTGTAATCAATGTTTTTTTCTAATTTCACGGTTGCAAATAATGATCTGTGGGTTTCTAAAATCAATGCCTTTACTGTAATCTTTTATTCAAAAGGATGACATATCTCCTCTTTCATGCTGTTGTTTCGGTTGAGGCTCCGGGACCCTCGTATTAAAAAGGCCTGAGGATAAATAATTGTGTAACGGGTATCTAATGAATTTTTTTTTTTATTTCACGGGTCATATAAATGATCTCTGGGATTCTAAAATCAATGCTTTTCCTGTAATCTATTATTCAAAAGGATGACAGTACTACCAAAATACAGCCAATGAAGGGCCTTAGGAAGACTGAGCCAAGGTTGGATTGTAGTATTTGGTTAGGCTAATCATGATGGCCATGTAGACCACCACCACCGAGAGTCCTGGAAGTAACAGGGATGATGAGATGAAAGAGCTAAGAATAGTAGAACTTGAAACAACAGAGTTAGCCATGGGTGTTAGTGCAAAACTGCTTGGCTTTTTTTTGGCTTTGGGTGCGGCTATTCATGCAGGCCATATAGAGCTGACAACATTCGGTGTCGTATCAGCTATTAAACTAATAAGAACAGTACTACCAAAATACAGCCAATGAAGGGCCTTAGGAAGACTGGGCCAAGGTTGGATTGTAGTATTTGGTTAGGCTAATCATGATGGCCATGTAGACCACCACCACCGAGAGTCCTGGAAGTAACAGGGATGATGAGATGAAAGAGCTAAGAATAGTAGAACTTGAAACAACAGAGTTAGCCATGGGTGTTAGTGCAAAACCGCTTGGCTTTTTTTTGGCTTTGGGTGCGGCTATTCATGCAGGCCATATAGAGCTGACAACATTCGGTGTCGTATCAGCTATTAAACTAATAAGAACAGTACTACCAAAATACAGCCAATGAATGGCCTTAGGAAGACTGGGCCAAGGTTGGATTGTAGTATTTGGTTAGGCTAATCATGATGGCCATGTAGACCACCACCACCGAGAGTCCTGGAAGTAACAGGGATGATGAGATGAAAGAGCTAAGAATAGTAGAACTTGAAACAACAGAGTTAGCCATGGGTGTTAGTGCAAAACCGCTTGGCTTTTTTTTGGCTTTGGGTGCGGCTATTCATGCAGGCCATATAGAGCTGAAAACATTCGGTGTCGTATCAGCTATTAAACTAATAAGAACAGTACTACCAAAATACAGCCAATGAAGGGCCTTAGGAAGACTGGGCCAAGGTTGGATTGTAGTATTTGGTTAGGCTAATCATGATGGCCATGTAGACCACCATGTAGTAATAAGAACAGTACTACCAAAATACAGCCAATGAAGGGCCTTAGGAAGACTAAGCCAAGGTTGGATTGTAGTATTTGGTTAGGCTAATCATGATGGCCATGTAGACCACCACCACCGAGAGTCCTGGAAGTAACAGGGATGATGAGATGAAAGTTAAGAATAGTACTACTTGAAACAACAGAGTTAGCCATGGGCGTTAATCCAAGACCGCTTGGATTTATTTTTGTATTGGGTGCAGCTAATCATGCAGGCCATATAGAGCTGACAACATTCGGTGTTGTATCAGCTATAAAAATAATAAGAACTGTACTATCAAAATACAGACAATGAAGGGCCTATGAAGACTGAGCAAAGGTTGGATTGTAGTATTTTGTTCGGCTAATCATGCTGGCCATGTAGACCACCCGTAACAGGGATGAAAGTGCTAAGAATAGTACTAATTGAAACAACAGAGTTAGCCATGGGTGTTAGTCTAAGACCACTCAGCTTTTTTTTGGGTTTGGGTGCAGCTAATCATGAAGGCCAGATAGACCTGCCACCATTTGGTGTTGTAACAGGTATGAAAATGCAAAGAACAGTACTACTTAACACAACATACTTACCATGGGTCCCAGAGCATATGTTTGGTTGTTATATTTTGTAAGGGTAATCATGCAGGCCATATAGACCTCCACCGATAGGGTGAGTATGAGTAACAGCTATTAAAATGCGAAGGACATTACTAATTAACACAACATAGTTACCATGGGTCGCAGACCAAGAGCAGATGTCTTATTATTATATTTTGTATGGGTAATCATCCAGGCTGTATAGACCTCACCAAATAGGGGGAGTTACAGAGATTAAAGTGCTAAGAATGGTAGTACTTAAAACACAACCTCGTTAAAATAGGTAGCAGACCACATGTCTTATTATTATAATTTTTCAGGGTAATCTGGCAGGCCATATAGAACTCCCCCGATGGGGGGGGGGGGGACAGGGATTAAAGTGCTAAGAAAAGTACTAATTGACACAAGCTAGTTGGGTCCAAGAACGCATGTTTGATTATTAGAATTTATTAGGGTAATTATATATCTAACAAATCTATCTATTTCTCTTCTATCGATTCTATCTAACTATCAATCTATGTATATCTATCTATCCTATCTATCACTATCAATCTATCTTCTGTCCGGGATGTTTTGAGACAGCCACTTTGGGAATGTTAGTTGATTTAGACCCATTATGGCTTAAAAGCAGACTCTGCATCAACTATGTAATTTTCCATGGGAGTTTTGCCAGGGATCCCCCTCCAGCATGCAACAGTCCAGGTGTTAGTACCCTTGAAACAACTTTTCCATCACTATTGTGGCCAGAAAGAGTCCTTGTAGGTTTTAAAGTTCGCCTGCCTATTGAATTCAATGGCGGTTCGCGCGTTCGCGAACAATACCGGAAGTTTGAGTCCGCGGTTCGCGAACCGAAAATTTTAGGTTCGCGACATCACTAATTCTAACTTCCTCACTAACTGAATACTTAATATAACTCTTCACTAACATCAAAGGATCTCCCTTCGAACCTGCTCTCTCGTTTGACAGAGCCGAAACCAACAGACACAGCCAACCCAAGGGATGTTATCATACAATTTAAAGAATATCACCAAAAAGAAGAAGTAATGCAAATTTCCAGAAGACTTTGACAAATCACCTTCCAAAACCATAAAATCCAGATCTTTGCAACTCTGGCACCTAGAACTCTGCAAATGTAAGGATCCACAAGAAGTAGACTCTTTCTACAAAGACCTCAACATAGATCCTCCTTCTACTGCTAAAACACCTACAATGCATGCATAAGAACCACTACTTAAAGACCAACCAAAGATGCAGAGATCCGAGTGGCAAACGGTTCCCACTAGAAAGCAGAAACCTACTGACACTTGACCCAACTCTTTGCCTGGTTTTCCACAGGACACTTTACCATGATAGTGAAAACAAATCTGAGGAACTCTTAAGAAAGCGACCATGTTTCCTGACAAAAACCTCAATCTACCATCTAACTGATTTGTTCAAAGAAATAATGTACTGTTCATACAATCAGAAGGTACCTTTTTAATTACATAGTTGCTCATTTAGCCTAGCTTGTCTAACTAAAATTCTGTTATTTAAGTTTATTGTTAATCTGATACCGTTACAGGGCAGGGATATCCCCCCTACTGTTTTGAACAACGTTGTTCATTTCTTTTGAGTTGTTGAACTCAATTATTAGAAGCAAACTAATAATATTTAGCTCTACAAAACTGTTATTGTTACTGTTATATTGTGTTATTTTTTGTTTATGTTTCTCTTGTGTATACGAAAGTTATCTCACTATGACTAATGTTACCACTAAGACTTCATTCCACACCATGATCCTATTTGTTCACTGTGACTGACCCTAACACACCTCTATTAACATTTTTAACCCAAAATGTAAAGGGCTTTAATGCCCCCCAAAAGAGATCAGTGGCCTTTACAGATTTCAAACACTAGCACAATGCAATTCTTTTCATACAGGAGACTCAATTTAAGAAAGGCTTTGAACCTTCCTACTTCTCCTGACAATATCCTTTACATTTCCATAATAGTCACCCTACCAAAAAAATTAACGGGGTTAGTATATTCTTCCATAAATCTATTCCTTTTACAGTCCAATAGACAGCGAAAGATAAAGAAGGCAGATTTTTGGGCCTACAGGGTCTTCTTTTTGGTAGGCCAATAACTTTAATTAACATTTACACACCAAATACACGCCAATCAACCTTTTTTTTACGCATATAACCGAGCTAACAATCCCTTTCACTAAAAGAGCACTTCTAATAGCAGGCAACATTAATATACCCCTAAATCCACCTCAAGATAGCTCCAACCCTTCAATAAACATTTCCAAAAAGAAACTTAAGTCTATATGGACTAATATCCACCTATTTTCCTTGCATGACACTTGGTGACATCTTAATCCAAATACAAAAGATTATACCTTTTTCTTGAACCCTAACAGATCACACTCACGATTAGACTACATCTTCGCAGACCACCTTTTTCTGTCTCATTTAAAATCCTCACGCATAAAACCAATAACTTGGTCAGACCACTCAGCAGTCGTTAGCAGACTCTGTTGGCCCTCTCAACCTATAAATTCCTTTACGTGGCGACTTGACAAGACAATCCTGACAGATCCACTCAACAAAATCCACATTGAAAAGGCCAATTTAAACTTCTCCAGGAAAACATAACTGATAACATGGATATGGAACTGATCTGGGAAGCACACAAATGTACAATTAGAAGGGAATTAATAAAAAATAAAACAAATTAAAGCTACAGAGAGAACAATATGCTAAACTAACACAAGATCTCCTTAGACTAGATCATTTACACAAATTTAATCCCACAGATAACCTAACCCTAAAAGCTTTACAACATACAAGATCTTAATTGAATAGCATACTCTTTATAAAAACCCAACAACAATTCTTTTATTTAAAGCAAAAAATCTTCATAGAAGCCAACAAAGCTGGTACATTTCTGGCTAAAGCTCTTAAACAAAAGCAAAATTCCTTATGCATACATAGTATTAAAAACAACCATCTCAATACCTTAGAAGTCCCTTTAAGTATAGCCAAAAGAGATTATTATGCATATCTATACAACCTTTTTTTCCTCAAGATCAATTGAGACACACTCTTCTACTTGTCAGGATTATCTAAAAGATATACCCACTCCAAAATTATCTCTTGAAATGGCAGAATTTTTAAAACAACCAATAACAGGTCAAGAAATTGACTTAGCAATACAAGCTTTAAAAACAGGGAAGGGCACTGGCCCAGATGGGTTCAGTGGATCTTATTATAAAACCTACAAAAACCTGCTTATCCCTCATTTATACTCCCTTTTCCAATCAGTCAGCGACACACATTCCATGCCACAAGGGATGCTAGAGGCCCATGTCTTGGTTATAGCAAAATCGGGGAAATTCCAAGACCTCCCTACTAATTATAGGCCTATCTCTCTACTTAATATATATTTAAACGTATTCATGAAAGTCCTAGCAAACAGGCTGAATCAAGTTTTACCCTCCCTAATACATTCGGACCAGGTGGGATTTGTGCCTCAACGTGAAGCAAGAGACAATACCACCAGAATTCTCTATCTTATACAATACGCAAAAATTCTTCTTCGACAGGCTGGACTGGACTTTTCTACACCTCACTTTACAAAAATTTGGCATTCCTGATGAATTTATAGCGAGAATTTTTACTCTTTATTCCAGGCCGATGGCTAAAGTAAAGGTTAATGGTATCCTTTTAGATTAATTTCCCATTAGAAATGGTATGAGGCAAGGTTGTCCCTTATCCCCCCTACTATTTGTTTTATCTATGGAAATCCTTAGATTGTGCCCTGACGTCTCTGGCCTTCAAATTGGCAACCACCACTATAAACTGACATTATTAGCGGGCAACCTACTGTTATCCCTGACTAACCACCAAACATTTATACCAGCAGCACAAATCTTACTAGATGAATATAGTACCGTATCTAATTATTATTATTATTATTATCCGTTATTTGTAGAGCGCCAACAGATTCCGCAGTGCTATAAACAAAGGCAGAGTACAACAAAACAATTATAGGGATCAAATGGGTAGAGGGCCCTGCCAAGAGTTGCACTGTTGTAGTCAGCTCTTAAGAAGGCGATCTACAAACAGCTGGACTCTTAGGCTTACATGCTAAGGGGGTTCAGGGGATAGCAATGGTGGAGAGGAACTGGTATTAAGAAATGTTAGTGTAGGTTGTATGCATCCCTGAACAGTAGAGTCTTTAGGGAGCACTTGAAGCTTTTAAAACTAGAAGAGAGTCTTGTGGAGTGAGGCAGAGAGTTCCACAAGATGGGAGCTAGTCTGGAGAAGTCCTGTAAACGGGAGTGTGATGAGGTGACAAGAGAGGAGGAGAGTAGGAGGTCGTGAGCAGAGTGAAGGGGACGGGAGGGAGAGTATCTGGAGACAAGGTCTGAGATATAGGGGGGAGCAGTGCAGTTGAGGGCTTTGTATGTCAGAATGAGAATTTTGTGTTTGATCCTAGAGGCAAGAGGAAGCTAGTGAAGGGATTGGCAGAGAAGTGCAGCAGATGAAGAGCGACGTGTAAGGAAGATGAGTCTGGCAGAGGCATTCATTATGGATTGTAAAGGAGCTAGGCGGCAGGTGGGGAGACCAGAGAGGACAGAGTTGCAGTAATCGAGTCGGGAAAGAATGAGAGAGTGGATTAAAATCTTAATTGTGTCTTGTTTAAGGAAGTGTCTAATTTTAGAGGTGTTTTTAAGGTGGAAGCGGCAGGCTTAGCCAATGACTGAATGTGAGGTGTGAAAGAAAGATCTGAGTCAAATTAAGATAACTACACTGTTAATGCTTCTAAACCAGAATTGTTCCCACTGGACATACCTACCCAAGAAATCATTGACCTACGACGTAACACCCCATATAGGATACAAACCAAAGTGCTAAAATATCTGGGCATATTTCCATCTTCTGACCCACAACAGCTTTATAAACTAGATTATAAAAAATTTATAGATGAACTTACACAGCTCACCATAACATGGAAAACTAAAAACATTTACAGAGAGGTGGCTTGGGAGCCCCAAATATTCAACTATATAGATATGCCTCAATTATCAATAAAATAATTGATCAGAGTCACAACAACCCCCAAACAAACAAGGCCTGGATACCTCTGGAGCATGAATTAGTCTCAACACTTCGATTGGGAAGCACTATCTGGCTCTCTGCTACTCACAGACCTCCCAATATACACCAATACCCAATAATTAAAAAAACCTTTGACACTTGGTAATTAATCTTAAAAAAGTTCCCCACCCTTTCTTCAAATCCCTCCCCTCTAACCCCTATACTACAAAATCCTGCTTTTATATCAGGACATATCCCACCAAAAGAAGACTAACCCAGGTTTACATGATCTTATCCCAATATACCTCCTAACAGACTCTAATAAATTGCAACCTCAATCCCAGATACAGACACTAGGCGATGGAATTTTTGCCTCATGGTTGAAATACCATCAAGTATCACATTTTTAAACACGCATAAGCATGAAACTAAACTTACAAGGCCCCACACAGCTTTTGAACTCCTCTGTAGTGCATCACACCCACCCAAACATGCTATCTCATTGCTTTACATGATCACGATTAACCCCCCACAGGACTCTTTACCTTCATACATTCAAAAATGGCAAAGTGAACGGCCAGTGAATTTTTTTTGCAAAGAATGGAATAAGTTATTCTCTAAAATTATCAAATCTTCTCATGCTAGTTCACTTTTGGAAACTAACTATAAACTTCTCACAAGGTGGTACCCTACACCTCAACGACTCAAACATATGTTCCCACAGGCAACAGATGCTGGAGACAATGCAAACAAATAGGCTCATTATACCACATTTGGTGGCCATGCCCATTAATTCAACGATTCTGGGAGTCAGTTAAATCTCACATTAATCTAATTTTAGAATGCAATCTGTCACTAGACCCTTTAATTTTCTTATTCCATGACATAACTAAATTACAGTCTAAATTGCACTCAACCCTATAACACCTTGCAATAAACAGTGCAAAACAATTGACCCCAAGACTGTGGAAACAGACACATATACCAACACTATCAGATTGGATAACACAATTTTCACTAAACATATCACTAGAAAGATATTTTTATTTTTCCATCAACCGCCTGGATTTTTACTACGATATGAGGGTTATTTGGGAAACAAGCCCACAAAATCCAAATAACATACTTCGTAATATAGTAGCTTGAAGTCTATAATTCTATATGAATGTTTAAACTATATTGGTAACATTTAACATGATTGTCTACATGAGTACTTGTATTAAAAAATAATTTATAAAAAAAAATAGTGCCGATTGACTTGCTCGACACAGGGTTCCACAAACCTTTATTTTGTAAAAAGAGCAATATCTGTGGAGCGCAATAAAGCGAAGCGCAATACAATGAGGTATGCCTTTATATGTATGTATTTATGTGTGCAGTTTTAAACTTATACTTCAACACAAAACCATAGTTTAAAAGTAATGGAAAAACTCCACTATTTAACCTTTAGCTTAATGTACCTTTGGCATATAGCTCAAGAGATAGCCGACATGAGGTTTTCAGTGGTCCCCCATAGAAGTCTATTATGTGAGGGATTTAGCATCCCTGCACTATCCGACATGCAGATGTTAAAGCGCCCTAGACTTTTGCTCGAGCACTGATATATTTATTTCAACATATAAGTGCAAAAATAAAAGTGCTATTAATTGTACTAAAGCAATGTTAGTGCACAATAGCGCTATTTTTGCTTTCCAATTACCAAAATTATCCCAATTAGCACACGAACTGAGAGTGAAAAAGATCCCTAAGCCAAGCTATAAATTAATGTCTATTACTGCCCCATAGGGCGATTTAGGGATAAGAAAAGGCAAGTTGCACTTGCGCTCTGAAGTAATTTAACAAATTTAACATATTAAGTCACTAATCACAATTGTTCAAAAAAGCTCTGCATAGTCATTATAAGCACGTGGGTCGACACTGAATGAGAAGCAATATCTTCTTTTATCGTTAAAGATTGTCATCTAGTAATTAAATTCCAAAACAAACCTGAAAATCCCCAGATATTAATCCCAACGTCAGATTAATATCACAAAATACTAAATTGTAATATCAGCATTGTTTATATTCAACACCCAAGCAACTAAAGGTTATAATTACCCATGCACACCAAATACATCATTGCTAGTGATGTCGCGAATAGTTCCCGGCGAACATAGCTTGTTCGCGTTCGCCGCGGCGGGCGAACATATGCGATGTTCGATCCGCCCCCTATTCGTCATCATTGAGTAAACATTGACCCTGTATCTCACAGTCTGCAGACACATTTCAACCAATCAGCAGCAGACACTCCCTCCCAGACCCTCCCAGCTCCTGCACAGCAGCCATTTTAGATTCATTCTGATCCTGCATTCTTAGTGAGAGGAGGGATAGTGTAGCTGCTGCTGATTTTATAGGGAAATTGATAGCTAGGCTAGTGTATTCAGTGTCCACTACAGTCCTGAAGGACTCATCTGATCTCTGCTGTAAGGACAGCACCCCAAAAAGCCCTTTTTAGGGCTAGAACATCTTTTTTTTTTTTTTTGCCTGTGTAATTTTGACTGTGAAACATCAGTCTGCTAGTGTAATCTAATTGCAGTTGCCTGCCTGCAGTGCCACCACCCATATCTGTTGTAACAGTAGTGTAAATTTTGTAAAAAAAAACTTTTTTGACTGTGAAACATCAGTCTGCTAGTGTAATCTAATTGCAGTTGCCTGCCTGCCAGCGTGTGTGCCAGGCCCACTTGCCAACTAGTGCCACCACTCATATCTGTTGTAACAGTAGTGTAATTTTTTTTTAAAAAAAAACTTTTTTGACTGTGAAACATCAGTCTGCTAGTGTAATCTAATTGCAGTTGCCTGCCTGTCAGCATGTGTGCCAGGCCCACTTGCTAAGTGCCACCACTCATATATGTGGTAACAGTAGTGTAAATTTAAAAAAAAAAAAAATTTTGACTGTGAAACATCAGTCTGCTAGTGTAATCTAATAGCAGTTGCCTGCCTGCCTGCCAGCATGTGTGCCAGCCCCACTTGCCAACTAGTGCCACCACTCATATCTGTTGTAAAAGTCCATCCACGATTGCACGCGCAGTGCCCCAAATTTGAAGTAGGAGGACCGACCAAGCATCTTTTTCCATCTTCCGGTTCCTAAAATCCATGCCATATACACCTCCCCCGATAGGGGGAGTAACAGATATTAAACTGATCAGAATAGTACTCCTTAAACACAACTCATATCTGGTGGCACAGTAGATGGCACGCGCAGTGCCCCAAATTTGAAGTAGGAGGACCAACCAAGCATCTTTTTCCTTCTCCCGGTTCCTAAAATCCATGCCATATACACGTCCCCTGGTGCCGCAACTGCCTCTGGGAACCTTACCATGGGTCCCAGACCCCACGTCTTGTAATTATCTGTCTGGGAAATTATATATCTATCAAATCTATCTATTTATCTATCAAATCTATCTATCGTATCTATCAAATGTGTATTGCATTTATTGATCTATCTATCTAATCTATGTATCTATCAAATCTATCTATCTCGTGGTTGTGCAAATGGACTGTTTGCGGTTGTTTGTGGTGCGTTAAACGGGGAGTTTGGTCTGACACTGTGAAGCGGGCGTAACCCTTACACTACCTGATCGATACAGCATCATACCTGATGTTTTAAAGCATGTTATTCCAAACAATTTAGGAATGTTAGGTGATTTATGCCCTTTATGGCTTAAAACCAGACTCTGCATCAACTATGTAATTTTCCGTGGGAGTTTTGCCATGGATCCCCCTCCGGCATGCCACAGTCCAGGTGTTAGTCCCCTTGAAACAACTTTTCCATCACTATTGTGGCCAGAAAGAGTCCCTGTGGGTTTTAAAATTCGCCTGCCTATTGAAGTCAATGGCGGTTTTCCCGGTTCGCCCGTTCGCGAACAGTTGCGGAAGTTCGAGTCCGCCGTTCGTGAACGGAAAATTTTAAGTTTGCAACATCACTAATCATTGCATAAGCACCTATATCAGAAGATGAGTCACACCAAATACTTCATCATAGCATTGTTTGACATTACACAAAAAGAAGGTCTATTACTTTACGCTCTTAGATCAGAAGATGTCCCTGATATAAATGTCATCATTATATTATTTTCCATTGTGTGTACAAATAAACTACCCCTGCTCCATAACATCACTGATCATATGAACAGCAACAATCCTCAGCCTCCATCCCATGTCGGAGGGTAACACAATTTATATGTAAGATAAGCTCTCCTTTTTCATAAAAGGTATTATGTGATTTATACACAATAATAAATCTTAACACATGCATGAAAACTAATCATCCTTATCTATATAGTAGTATAATCAAGAAAGGAATGAGCTAAAAAAATATCTGTTCATTTAAACCATTGGGTATCAGTGTATTGAATCAAATTATCCATCACCTCTAAGTTGTTAGCAACGTTTTTAGTTTCTCCACCTCTAATCCCAGGTTTAATTTTCTGTAATATCAAGCATTTAAAATCAATTTTCTACCCATGTTTTAAGGGAAAAAAGAACTTTCTAATTGGTGTAAACATTTTAACCTTCTCAAAATCCATTCTTGCATTCTTAATGTTGCTCAGATGTCTAGTCTTAGTCTGAACTCTCACAAGGACTTCCTCACATATCTCACTGCAAGAACATTTAAGACAATAACTGACATTTTTTGTTTTTAGAGAATTTTCTAATGTCTTGCATACCATGTGGATAAACCTCCAAAAAATGTCAGATTCTAAATTAGTAGACAGTATGTGCAAGATCCACAAGGATTTGTGTCTTCTAAGTTATATTTTCTTTGGACACATTTTTAACAAAATTACTCTTGACCAACTGATGCCTTCAAGTTGGTGTTTTTCTCTATCTAGCCATAATCATATACCCAAGACTTTCTGATATCTCATCCTCTCTTTTCAAAATACATATTTGTTGGGGGGTTTATTATACATATTTGGTGGGTGGGTTATTATAACCTTTAAAGGTTTGTGTGTTGAATATAAACAATTCTGATATTAGAATTAATTAGTGTTTTGTGATATTAATCTGACAATGGGTATAATATCCAGGAATCCGAGGGTTTGTTTTGGAATTAAATTACTAGATGACGTTCTTTAATATGAAAAATATCATCCCCTACTCATTGTTTACGAGACGTGTCAGCCCACGTGGGGAGTGTTTATGCTTATAATGATGTAAGCAGGTCTTAGCCATTTAGATGATTGTGATTGGTCAGTGAAGTTGTTAAATAACTGCAGGGCATAAGCCTGAACCAGCTTTTAACAACGCTATAGTTGAAACGTGCATCAGGCATTCAGTGTCTCAATTTCCTTAATATTTGTTTTTGTGAATAAATGTGTTAATTGAATATTTTGTGAGCTCTTATGTGTTTATGTATGTAATGAGATTAAGTAATAGACAAGGCAACTAGCATGAGAACACCCAGCTATTTTTAAATAAATAGCACAGTGAACTGTGAAAGACTAGTAAGTGCCCAGAGCAGGCGGACAGGTTATGGAGCAATGGTCTTTGTGACCGCTGCTTCATAACTGCTGTTTCTGGCGAGTCTGAAGACTCGCCAGAAACACGGGCCGTCAAGCTCCTTTCGGAGCTTGATAGATAGGTCCCTATACGTGTGTTGACTTTCCCATTGCTTATTTTTTATTTTTTTTTCAGATGGAAGGACTTCTTTCTTTTTTTATTGTATATTTAGCTTCAACCCACCCAGTCTTATGTAGAATTACATGTACACAAGATACATATTGTATATTTCAACAAACTCTCATCAACGTATCCCAGTACAGGGAGTTCCTTTCAACAAATCTATTTGCCAAACTGTTCCTGAAATGTTATCTCAGTCTTGTTTGTTATTTGAAGCTCTCCAACCACTGTACCGTAAAAGTGTCTGTGTCCGGGATCATGGAGTCCCACGTGTACCTGCCACCTCTGTCGCTTAAAATCCCTGCTGTGATGCACGGAACACCTATGGGAGCATTCTCTGCTATCATTGCCCTTGACCAGAGATGAGGATTCCTGCTGGCCTCTAGAATGTCTAGCACCCAAATGTCTTGCACCCGACAGGTCTGGGTGCAAGAACCATAGGGAAATTACAAAACAAATTAATACAACACAAAGAGAAAGTCCAGCACTCACTTACAAGCTCTGAGCTATGGTTCTTGCACCCAGACCTGTTGGGGGTTAACTGCCTGTGACTCTGGGGACAGCACAGCTTCCTGTGAGTGCCCGTGAGCACCCAGGGTTGAGCATGTTACAGGGTCATGGGATGTGTACCCGGTCCGGTATGAGAGTTTAGTCCTCTTCCGTGTTTTGTATATGTCTAGGGTGATTACATAAGCCTGTGCACCCCTCCCTTGTTCCCAGTTTATTTGGATTTGAGAGCTTGCATTGTGTGGCTGTTTTAGGGTCCCAGGTATTGGAAAGGACCTTGATGTGGTACCTGGGCTTGTCCCATTTGGCCAAATGCGATAACTAACCTTTCCATTTTTGCTTTTAAATCTTAGCTGAGAGTTTGTAAGTGAGTGCTGGACTTTCTCTGTGTGTTGTATTAATTTGTTTTGTAATTTCCTATGGTTATTGCACCCAGACCTGTCTGGGGACAGCACAGCTTCCTGTGAGTGCTCGTGAGCACCCAGGGCTAAGCATGTTACAGGGTCATGGGATGTGTACCTGGTCCGGTATGAGAGTGCAGTCCTCTTCCGTGTTTTATATATATATATATATATATATATATATAAACACACATATTAACTCATAAATATATATGTAGTTATTCATATATGCATATTTTTATATTTGCTGTCCATGGCTGCACAAGTTACCCCCTTCGTTGTGCTAGGTTTCCATACCTTGTCTCATGAGAACAAGGCTACCATTTGAGCCTATGGAAGCGCAGTATTGTGAGCGCTATGCTTCTGTGCAATGAGAACATGAGGTTGTGTTCGCATTACACCTAACTTGTAATACCAGCGCACATTTGCGTGCTCTAGTATTACAAAGTGGTATTTTATTTTATGCAAGTTATCCACACAATTATTACAGTTTTTTATGCCACTCAGAAAATACCTTTAGTTTGCAGAAATACCCAAGGTTGTAATTATACTTTATTTATAAAGGGCTAGATTACAAGTGGAGTGCTAATTTATCGTGCGCCCCCAAACTGTAGAATTTGCCCATTTGCAGGCACGTGATAAATAACCAGCTATTACAAGGGACTGGTTATTGCTATCACAAGCTTGCGGTAGCAATTAGCGTTCATAAAATCAAGTGTGATATATTTTATTAAAAAATAAAGGGCAAGATTACAAGTTTTGCGTTACAGCTATACCGCTGAAAAATCTACAATTGCGCGTTAATGGCAGGTAACGCATATTACAAGTCGTGGAGGTATAGCTATCCCGCAACTTTTTAGCCTTTACGCAACTCTCCATTGCAGGATTTTCCATAGTGCCATATTACAGGTTATGCGGTCCGGCTAAAATGCTTGCGTTACAGTCTATACCGACACGATCCATTCCGTGATCTGAGACCAGAAGTTATGGATTTTGCGAAAACAAAAATGTTTCACAAAACTGATAACGAAAATGTTATAAAGTACACTAACACCCATAAGATACCTATTAACCCCCTAAACCACCACCCTCCCGCATCGCAAATACTATATTACACATATTAACCCCTTATCCGCCGCCCACCCAACACTAAATAAACCTATTAACCCCTAAACCACAGGCCCCCACATCGCAAAACACTAAATTAAACTATTAGCCCCTAAACCTAACACCCCCCTAACTTTAAATTAAAAGTTACAATATAACTATCTTAAAATAAATAAAAACTTACCTGTGAAATAAAAAAAACTAAGCTTAAACTATACCTAACATAACTATTCTAATAAAATAAAACAAACTACCAATTAAAAATCCTAATTGACATGATTAAAAAAACCTAACACTACGAAAAAATAAAAAACCTAAATTACAAATTTAAATAAACCTAATACTACGAAAAAATTTAAAAAATCTAACATAAAAAATGCTAAAATTACGAAAAATAAATAAACACTAAGATTACAAAAATAAAAAACGAAATTAGCCAAAATAATAAAAATTACACCTATTCTAATAGCCCTATAAAACAAAAAAGCCCCACGAAATAAAAACACCCCCTAACCTAACAATAAACTACCAATAGCCCTTAAAAGGGCCTTTTGTAGGGCATTGCCCTAAGTTAAACAGCTCTTTTACCCTACAAAATTGCAAAGCCCCCCTAAAAGTAAAACACCCCATGCAACCAACCCCCCAAAATAAAAATCCTAAATCTAAAAAAATCCTAAACTATCCATTGTCCCTAAAGGGGGATTTGTATGGGCATTGCCCTTAAAAGGGCATTCAGCCCTTTTACTGCTCATCCCTAATCTAAAAAAAAACCCACCCCAATGTAAAAAACAAAACAAAAAAAAAACCCTAACACTAAACCCAGAAAATCTACTGACGGTTACTGAAGTCTGGACATCCATCTTCATCCAGGCAGCGAGAAGTCTTCATCCAGGCGGTGACATCTTGATCCATTGCGGGGGCATCTTCTTTCTTCATCCCGGTGACGCGTAGCTGTGGAGGCGCGGAGAATCTTTGCTGGCGGAGCAGACATCCAGTGTGAGGGAATCCTCTTCATACGGTCACCACTGTACGCTGAAGCTTGAATGCAATGTAACAATTTAAAAATGGGGTACCTTGCATTCCTATTGGCTGACATTTTCAAATCAGCCAATAGTATGAGAGTTACTGAAATCCTATTGGCTGTTCAAATCAAATACATTTTTCATTTTTCGTAGTATTAGGTTTATTTAAATTTGTAATTTAAGTTTTTAATTTTTTCGTATTAGGTATTTTTAATTTTTTTTGAGAAGCATAATAATAAAATATTTAATTGTCCCTATTTTACTTGTATGAGGTTCAATGCACCTTTAAGAACAAACGGTTCCTCATTGAGCTCACTTAAAGACACCTAACTCCTCTCTCTTTTCAATATATACATGCAGATGCCCTCTGCGTCCTACAGCTTATTCATCATTTGTATCCTTTGCAGGTGGGTACATGTGATTCCTTTTTGCTACCTCTTGTCTCCTTAACAAACTGTATTATTCATTGACTTTTTCCCTCTCACCATCTGCTATATTCATTGACCCATCTCTTTCACCCTCACCTCACTTTTGCTCTTATGAGTTTCATACATTCTTAAATTCTCTCTCTCCTCCCTACACCACATCCCAAAAAGCACAAAAAGGCAGCAGCACTTGTCCGAATGAAGTAAATACATTTATTTAGGGGTACAGAGAGCAAAATACACAACGTTTTGGGATTCAACCCTTAATCATGTGAGCATTCTGGGTATAACTTGCACACCCACCTATACCCAACAGGTAAACAATTACCAGGTGCATACATTTAATGAGTATATACAACCCCCTCTCTTGGTCATTATCATATTATTATTATTATTATAATACTTTATTTATAAAGCTCCATCATATTCCGCAGCGCTGTCCATGGATACAGATCATTTAAATAAAACAATAGTATAAAACTTCTAAGACTAAGAGACAGGACAGAATTTACAAACACATACAGGAGGAATCGAGGGCCCTATTTCCGTGGGAACTTACAATCTAGAAGGGTAGGAGGTTGAGAAACAGGAGGTGAGGACTGCAAGAGTGAGAAAGATTTTAATGCAAAGTTAGAGGAGGGAAATGTTGTTAGGTAAATGGAATATTATTGAGTTGGGTGGTAGGCTTCTCTGAACAGAAAAGTCTTCAGAGAGCATTTAAAGGAAGAAAGATTTTAGCAAAGCCTGACAGCACGAGAGAGAGTGTTCCAGAGGGTAGGTGCTGCACGACAGAAGTCCTGCAGTCTAGCATGAGAGGAGGTGATAGTCGCAGAAGCAAGGAGCAGGTCATTGTTGGATCTTAGTGGGCGGGCTGGAGTATACTTGTTGATTAGAGAGGATAGGTAGAGGGGAGTGGAGTTGGTTAGCGATTTGTATGCAAGGGTGAGAATTTTGAATTTAATTCTGCTGTGTATGGGGAGCCAATGAAGGGACTCGCAGAGGGGTGCAGCAAATACAGAGCGAGGGGAAAGGTGGATCAGCCTGGCAGAGGCATTTAGGATGGATTGAAGAGGGGAGAGGCAGGAAAGAGAAAGGCCAGTAAGTAGGTTATTGCAGTAATCAAGTCGGGAAATAACAAGGGAGTGGATTATTTGCTTTGTGGTGTTAGCGCACAGAAAAGGTTGAATCTTGGAAATGTTGCGTAGATGGTTGTGGCAGGATGTAGAAAGCGATTGTATATGGGGGGTGAAGGATAGATTTGAGTCAAGTGTAACTCCGAGGCAGCGGACTTGGGGCGATGGGGAAATGGTGATGCCGTCAACAGGAATAGAGAAGTCACAGGTCGGCATAGAGCTTGAGGGGGGGATAAGAAGGAGCTCAGTCTTGGACATGTTAATCTTTAGGTGGTGAGAGGCCATCCAGGAAGAAATACCACATAAGCAGTTTCTGACATGAGAAAGGACAGAGGGAGAGAGAGCAGGGGTGGAGAGGTAGATCTGGGTGTCATCAGCATAGAGGTGATATTTGAAGCCATAACTGTTGATATGTTTACCCAGAGAAGAAGTATAAATGGAGAAGAGTAGAGGACCCAGAACAGATCCTTGAGGCACTTCAACAGACAGAGGCATTAGAGAGGAGGAGTCATTGGCAAATGACACAGAAAAAGACCTGTGAGAAAGATAAGAGTGAAACCAGGAAAGAGCAGTGCCACAGAGGCCAAAAGAGCTAAGGGTCTGTAGGAGGAGGGGGTGGTCAACTGTGTCGAAGGCAGCTGAGAGGTCAAGTAGGATGAGTATGGAGTAGTGGCCAATATTTTTAGCAGAGAGAAGATCGTTCATAACCTTGGTAAGGGCAGTCTCAGTTGAGTGTTTGGGGTGGAATCCGGATTGCGGGGGATCAAGCAAGGAGTTGGTGTACAGGAAGTGGGTTAGGCAATTGTAAACTAGTTTTTCAAGGAGTTTTGATGTTAGTGGGAGCAGTGATATCGGGCGGTAGCTTTCAGAAGAATTTGGGTCAAGGGAGGGTTTTTTGAGTATGGGAGTGACTATTGCATGTTTAAAGGGACACTGAACCCAAATTTTTTCTTTCATGATTCAGATAAAGCATGCAATTTTAAGCAACTTTCTAATTTACTCCTATTATCAATTTTTCTTTGTTCTTTTGCTATCTTTATTTGAAAAAGAAGGCATCTAAGCTTTTTTTTTTTTGGTTTAGTACTCTGGACAGCACTTTTTTATTGGTGGATGAATTTATCCACCAATCAGCAAGAACAACCCAGGTTGTTCACCAAAAATGGGCCAGCATCTAAACTTATATTCTTGCATTTCAAATAAAGATAGCATGAGAATGAAGAAAATTTGATAATAGGAGTAAATTAAAAAATTGCTTAAAATTTCATGCTCTATCTGAATCATGAAAGAAAAAGTGTCCCTTTAAGAATTTTTAATTGGTAGTTAATTTTATTTTATTAGAATAGTTATGTTAGGTTGATATATTGTTTAATCTTAGTTTTTTTATTTCACAGGTAAGTTTTTCTTTATATTAAGATAGTTATAGTGTAACTTTTAATTTAGAGTTAGGGGGTGTTAGGTTTAGGGTTTAATAGTTTAATTTAGTGTTTTGCAATGTGAAGGGCCGGCAGTTTAGGGGTTAATATGTTTAGTTTATTAGTTACTATGTGGGAGGCTGGCAGTTTAGGGGTTAATAGGTTTATTATAGTAGTAGCAATGTGGGTGGGCGGTGGATTAGGGGTTAATAGGTTTATTTATTAGTTGCGATGTGGGGGGCCGGCGGTATAGGGGTTAATAGGTTTATTTAGTGTTGGCGATGCCGGGGAGAGGTGGATTAGGGGTTAATCACTTTATTTAGCGTCAGCGATGTTGGGGAGCGGCGGATTAGGGGTATTAAGACTAGGGGTTTATGTTAGGGTGTTAGGTTTAAACGTAACTTTCTTTTCCCCATAGACATCAATAGGGTTGCGTTACGGCGATTTGCCATACCGCGATCGTAGGTGTTGATGTCATGGGGGAAAGCGTGCACGAACACGTAAACTCAGCCCTTGGCTTTTGTGCGGTATGAAGCTTAACGCACCATAACGCACAGCACAAGGAGGTTTTTCAGTAACTCGTAATGGCAGCACTATGGAAAGTGTGATACCGCTAATTCTTTTGCGTTCTTTACGCATCCGTTATAGAGCAAAACTTGTGATCTAGGTGAATGATAGTAGCATTTTTATTTTTTAATAAAGTAACTGCGAAAAGCAGTTTTTGAGGTCTAAAGGAAGCGGGTGTGGGGTGTTAGAATTAAAACAGCACTAAAAAGTGCCTTTACATTGTGGTCAATGGGAACTGTGTGTTCCCAGTAAAAATATATGTAGACCTGATATGAAAGTCGGTTGGTAACAGTGAGCTGGACTACTGCAAAGTTCCAGCCTGCCTCCAGGGGCGGACTGACAAGTCGGGCAAATCGGCCCTTGCCCAAGGGCCCGGCTTCTTAGGGGCCCCATTATACATCATATACTGAAGCAGTATTTTTTTTAAATGTATTAAAATGTATTATTTTTTTTGGTCTTTGTTTTTTTTTTATGCTGGTGGGGGCAGCAGGGGGGCCCTCTCACATGTGCATGTTGCGGTGGTGTAGTTGAGGGACTCAAGTGTGTGACTTAGTGTGCGTTAAGCTGCTGCCCCTGGCCGACTTCCTTTTCACCTGGCTGCTCACTTAGCTCCACCCACACAATTTTAACTGCCAATTTTGAGGAAGCGGCACTGCAGTAGCATAGCCACGTGTGGTGAAGGAGGAGGACTGAGTCAGGCGAGGCGACGATGACTCAGGTAAGTGAAGGTCAGACTCAGGAGCCGGCTACCGGAGGCAAGTAAGCAGCAATATGTTTTCATGATACCCTTAGTTATGCTGCTGAGCCTGGTGACTGCCTGTTAGGTAGGATTACTAGATATGTTCACTCTGTGTTTGGACTCGGTCCTCAGAGAATGTATAACTTTAACTTTTGGGACACGTCACACACACCACTGCCACCAATGCAAAGCGTTCGCTGATGCCTGTGATCAGTGAAGTGGCGCGCAACAGACTCAGTCACTTCTGCATCCGGCAGCACCTGGTTGGCTGGTGGTTTACTCATTACCTGGAGCGCACACTGTTTGTTCTGTTATAATGCGGTCTGCCAGTCAGTTGTACTGGGTTTATGAGGTTCAGGTTGTTTTCATAATTTCATTAGGCATACTGGCTGTCTTAAATTAAGGTTTTGTATATTGCAAGCGACCAGTTTGCTGTGAGAAGGCATGTCTGTGTGTATTAACAGGAAGTTGCAAGGGAGACATCAGATTGTCTTTAAGAATTTGCAGCCCAAACATTTTAATAAAAAAACATTCTCTTACACACATATATACATATATATATATAAACTATAAAGCATGAACATCTATTCTCTGTGCCAAAAAACACAGATTCTCTCTATGTGAAAAAAAAGTATTGATTCACTTTCGCTGTACAAGCATTGTTTCTCATAGATACTCTGTACACAAAAAATAAGTTTGTAGATTGTACAGACAAAAAAAGTAGGTTCTCTCTGTACAGAAGAAAGACTGCAGATTAGCTGTGCAGAAAAAAACTGCAGATTCGTTGACAAATTTAAAAAAGGTTCTCTGTACAGAAAAAAGACTGCAGATTTGCTGTACAGAAAAAAACCTTGCAGGTTTGCTGTATGGAAAAGATTCTCTGTACAGAAAATAAAGCGTAGGGTCTCTAGAGCGTAAATTAACACACACATAGGGTCTCTATAGCGTAAATTAACACACACACATAGAACCATGTCAAGATCTCTCCCTCCTTGGGTCTCTCACACACACCTACACATATACACACACATACACAAAACCATACACAGACACACACACATATATATACACACACAAACATACATATACACACACACATATACACACACTCACATACATATACACACAACCATACACAGACACACACATACAGACACACACATATACACAAAACCATACACAGACACACACACACATATATACACACACAAACATACATATACACACACATACATATACACACACTCACATACATATACACACAACCATACACACACACATATACACACACACATACATATACACACACTCACATACATATACACAACCATACACAGACACACACATACAGACACACACATATATATACACCTACATATATACACAGACATACATACAGACACACACATATATACACACACATACACACATATACACAAACACATACACAATCACAACAAGGTCTCTTTCTGCAAAAAGACTAGTTTTGCTCCCACTGCATGCTCTTTATACATGCTCTCTGCATTTTACATTGAAAACTGTCTGTATTTGGCTTGCCATGCTATTTACATAATGGTGATGCATCATGAAATGATAGTGTAGTGGGGAAAGACCTGTAAATGTAAAATACTAGAAGCTTGGACTTACCTGTTTGGCTGCTTTGCATAAGTAAATGCTTGGCCATTGCCCCCAAGAGCAATATAAATGAAGGAAGGTGGGTATTAAGCAGGCCCTCACCTGTTTAGCAGTGATCACACTAAAAAAGCATTCCATCTGCTCTGTTCAAACCATTGAAGTGAAACAACAGCAAATCACTTGTTAATATATTGGCTTGGCTGGTACATGAGACCATACTGTACTGAAGGTAGCAAGAAGCCATTAGCAATGCTCAAGAAACACTGAAACGTTTTTTAGATTTATATTGAGGAAGCTCTTGTGTGGATCATGTTGAAATATATTGCTCTAGACAGGTCAGGGCATTTTCAGGGTTTGAAGAGAGCAGATGGAATGCTTTTTTTAGTGTGATCACTGCTAAACAGGTGAGGGCCTGCTTAATACCACCTTCCTCCATTTATATTGCTCTTGGGGGCAATAACCAAGCATTTACTTATGCAAAGCAGCCAAACAGGTAAAGGTTGACTTAAAGGGACAGTCTACACCAGAATTTTTATTGTTTTAAAAGATAGATAATCCCTGTATTACCCATTCCCCAGTTTTGCATAACCAACACAGTTATAATAATATACTTTTAACCTCTGCGATTATCTTGTATCTAAGCCTCTGCAAACTACCCCTTTATTTCAGTTCTTTTGACAGACTTGCAGTTTAGCCAATCAGTGCCTGCTCCCAGATAACTGCACGTGCATGAGCCCAGTGTTATCTATATGAAATATGTGAACTAACAACCTCTAGTGGTGAAAAACTGTTAAAAAGCATTTGAAAAGAGGTGGCCTTCAAGGTCTAAGAAATTAGCATATGAACCTCCTAGGTTAAGCTTTCAACTAAGAATACCAAGAGAACAAAGCAAAATTGGTGATAAAAGTAAATTGGAAAATTGTTTAAAATTACATGCTTTGTCTGAATCATGAAAATTTATTTTGGCCTAGACTGTCCCTTTAAGCTCTTATAATTATTACCATATAACTGGGTAGTATGAGTCAAGTGAGGCATTTGCTTGAAGTTCAAATTAATAGAATAGTCAATGTAAGTAATTGGTAAAGTTCTGCACTGCAGTCTGCTTGCTTGATTTGCTTAGTATTGCTTCACTTGTTATATATTGGCTTTGGCTGGTGGTAGCTGGTTAGTATAATCTACTATAATCTAATTATGATGTCCCATATTAAATGTATTTTTATTATCTGTTATACATTCTTTGATTCCCTACTGGGGAGGGGGCTGTGTGTGTGACAAAGGGAACCTCTGTATACATCTGTATATAAGTACTGGGGAAGGGTCTGTGTTTGTGACAGAGGGAACCTCTATAATATATATCGGTATATAAGTATTGGGGAGTGGGCTGTGTGTGTGACAAAAGGAACCTCTATAATATACATCTGTATATAAGGAGCTGGGGAGGGGGCTATGTGTGTGACAGAGAACCTTGATTGTCATTGGCTCACCCATATGTTCAGTTAGAAACCAGTAGTGCATTGCTGCTCCTTCAACAAATGATACCAAGAGAATTAAGCAAATTTGATAATAGAAGTAAACTGGAAAGTTGTTTAAAATTGTATGTTCTACCTAAATCCTGAAAGAAATGTTTTGGGTTTCATATCCCTTTAAAGTTTAATTTTGATTTTACTCTCCCTTTTAAAATTGATTTCTTTAAACCTGCCCTGGTTTCAGTTAAAATGAAGATAGTTTTATCTTTATTTAGTATAGGTGCCTACTTATAGGATTATGTATCTCTTATTGAAAGGAAATATATGAATACAAATGAATGATTTTACCTCTTTAGCTGCCAGTAACGAGTGATTTTACCCCCTTGTCTGCCCCTCATTACTTTCTGCTCCATATTGTAGTGCATATAGGTATGGGGATTGGAGGGGCAATATGGTAGAGGAGGGGCAGAGGTAGGTAGCTGGAGCAAAAAGGGGATGGGGGCCCCTGCCACATTTTTGCCCGGGGGCCCTGGTTGGTCTCAGTCCGCCCCTGCCTGCCTAATTAGCACCATTGGATGCATCACGCTTGTGATTATATTTCCAACTTTTTCCATCCATATCATCTGTTTTGGTGGTACTAGGCCATTGTGGCACCTCTGTTTATCTTTCTTTTTATCTTTCTACAGATTATCAAGTACCAGGATTCGACCATCTTTTAACAGAGAGCTGCCTGTTCTGGATTATATGAATAATAATATATCACCCCGGCCCTCCAGGACTTCAAACGCCACTGCAGTTGACTGGAAAGAACCTGGAGATCCAGCAAGACCCTTCTGGATAAAGCTGCCTTTAAGGAAGCAATCACCACCCACCACCTCATAAAAACCACCAAAAAAACAGCCATCCAAGACAGAATCAACTCTAATGCACAAAACAGCAAGGAGTCAGTCTTTAAGGAATTCTCTAAACCCAACAGCGACACCACTAACCCTCCCAGGACCTCTGCAATACCCTCACTGCACACTTCCACCACAAGATCCTCGACATCTATGACAGTTTCACGCCTCATAACTCCCATCGACACCCCTCCCAAATTCGCCCCCCCCCCTCACCACACACAGACTATCTGAAGCCCCGTCACCACAGATGACACCCTCAGAATCATGAAATCCATCCACTCCGGCACACCCTCGGACCCATGCCCCCATCACATATTCAACAAAGCAAGCAACACCATTGCCTCTGAACTCTGCTGCACCATCAACTGCTGCATCAAATCCGGCACCTTCCCGGATATCTGGAAGCAAGCGGAACTGAAACCCCTGCTGATGAAACCCTCGGCAGTCCCCACGGACCTGAATAACCACAGCCCCATCTCTCTACTCCCCTTCCCGGCCAAAGTCATAGAGAAGTCCATCAACTTGCAACTTATTGACCACATTGAGGCCAACCACACCCTGGACCACTCCTGATCTGGTTTCAGAAGCAACCACAGCTCCGAGACCGCCCTCCTCGCCGCCAACTGCTCAACTGAGGAGAAACCACCGCCCTCATCCTCCTAGACCTCTCAGCAGCTTTCGACACTGTCGACCACAACACCCTCCGCACCCGCCTACACAATGCCGGCATCCGCAGCAAAGCCCTGGAATGGATCACCTCCTTCCTCACGGGCAGGACCAGGAAAGTTAGACTCCCACCTTTATCCTCCAAACCCACACCAGTCGACTGCAGTGTACCGCAAGGCTCTTCGGTGAGCCCCTCCCTCTTCAACATCTACCTGGCCCCTCTCACCACCATCATCCGACGCCACAACCTCAACATCGTCACCTATGCGGACGAAACCCAGTTAATCATCTCACTCACCCGAGATCCCACCACCGCCAAAAAGAATGTCCCCAAAGGCCTGACAGCAGTCGCCGCCTGGATGAAGGACAACCAGCTCAAACTGAACACAGACAAAACCGAAGTCCTCCTCCTCGGACCCAATAAATCCGCATGGGACGACTCCTGGTGGCCCACAGCCCTTGTTCACACTCCAACCCCAACTGACCACGCACAAAATCTAGGCTTCACTCTACTCTCTCTATACTCTACTCTCTATGGACCGACAATTCAATCCCATCACCTCAACATGCTTCCACATTCTCCACCTGCTACGAAAAATCTTCAAGTGGATCCCTAGCGAAACCAAGAAAACAGTCACCCATGTCCTCGTCAGCAGCCGGTTAGACTACAGCAACGTGCTCCACCATCAAACTCCAAAAGAGACTCTAACGTATACAGAACGCCTCAGCCCGACTCATCCTTGACATCCCTCTCCAATGCCACATCACTGAAAACCTAAGGAACTTTCACTGGCTCCCCATCAACAAGAGAATCACCTTCAAGCTCCTTACCCACGCGTTCAAGGCCTTACACAACATCGGACCCGAATACCTCAACCACCGTGTAAATTTCTACACCCCCGCCAGACAACTCTGATCGGCCGACCAAGCACTCGCAGTCATCCCCCGCATCAGCAAATCCACAGCGGGCGGAAGATCCTTCTCCCACATAGCAGCAAAGAAATGGAACACCCTCCCGCTGCACCTCAGACAATCCACCTACCTTACAAAGTTCAGAAAGGACCTCAAAACCTGGCTCTTCGACTGATTGCAGGTTAGTGTCGGGATGTTCCTTCAGATAGTAAGTGTTTTGTTTAAAAAGTAGTCTGGCAGGTCTTTAGGAGGTAGTACAGGAGAAAGTTGAAAGTAGAGAAGAGTCATTTAGGGTTTGAGAAAAGAGTAGCTATAAGAGAAGAAAATTAGGTTTGCTTGGCTAAGTGAAGGGAAGATTGTATGAATGAAGAATGAACGTTTAGTGGATGAAATAATGTTTGGAGGGAGATTTCCTCCAGACACTCTCAGCATTGTGGGAACATTTTTGCAAATAGCGTGTTTGCTTAGTTCCAGGGCTGTAACTGACTGCATGTGGTTTTGCTCAGTTGGGGAGAAGCAAGACTGTCTAATGCAGAGGAGAGGGGTTTTTTTTACTGAGCTGTAGCAAGATCAGGGCAGGTTATAGTGGTATGAGGGAGGAGATGTTGAATGATTTTGGAAAATTGGAGCAGATTATTTTATTAGTATTGGGAGATTAGGTCAGCAACAGGAATTTAATTCAATTCAAATGGTATTTTCTCATGTTTTGTGTTAGGTACTTTCTCTATAGAAAATCTATTAATATAGAAAAACCCCATAACAAAGCTGTATTTGGCACAAATCTCCAGCTCTGCTGGTAGACTGTTAACTTCGTCTGTTTTATGATTTATTCATTGCCTGCAATTCATTTCCAGTTTAGTACTATGCTAATATTTTTTACTATTTAGCCTTCAACTTCATGATTTACTCTTTTGATCTTAAAAGCATTACTTTCATAAAAGTAGCTGCAGAAAATTTATTGTAAAATATGCACTCATGCAGATAATACAAAATAAGTCTTTTAGCACACATTTTAGACAATGGACTCATAAAAGGAATATTACAATCTATAAAGTTAACTGAAAATAGTACTTATTGTTGCCTATTGGAAACAAAACATTTACCTTTGAAACAACAGGCCCAATTTAAAGAATAAATATTGCTCTTAAAAACAAAACAAAAGCAAAAGCAAAGTAATGGTAAAGAAATACACTGTACGCTCTGCAAATGTATTATTAAATATATTCTAGATTTCTAAGTGTGCTCTCCTTTCCTATTTGTTTCTATAGTGTAATGACATTACTAATAAAGTAATAAAATGGTCCCATCCACTCTGTACCTGGATTTGATTAATCGCACCTGGAATCTAGTAAACATGAAGATGATCTGCACTTCTGCTGCTCTTCTGCAATGTAAACAGTGAATCGCCATTACAGTCCCAATTCCCAGTTTATATACAGTATGTGTAACAAAGAGCCCTCTTCAGAATGTCTGAGACTCAGGAGCAGACTTCCATTTATCTTTTAATGTATTTTTTTTTAAAGTTTTTGTTAAATGCCAAATATGTTGCAAAAAGAGAATATATATATATATATATATATATATATATATATATATATATATATATATATATATGTAATGCCAAAATAGCTTTTCAAAAGGTAAAGCTGCTGAACTATAAATATACAACAATCATGTTATTAACATTCATTCTTGCAACCCACCATCATTCATTCCATCCCATTATAGGGTGTCTAAGCATCATGACACCCATCAAAAGATGACCACCCACCTATATTGCCTTTTCTTCTCCCAGGGACCCCCATTTATAATGAATTATCTACCTACAGAACCCAAAACGAATAAGAGCCCTCACCTAAAAAGTCTTACAGCCATGAGGGCCGGCTAACCATAATGACCCCAGCTGATAAGGATACCCCCATAAAAATCTCCCTACAAATTGTATGATCCCTCATTGATAATCTCATTCTCCATAACTTCTAGCCACCATAAGTCTATTTGTTACCACGACTTTGTGAACACGAGAGCGTAAACTTTTACTTTCAACTCGTAATACAAGCATGGATCACCGGGCACAATGAAAAAATTCTAGTGGTTTTTAACGCTCGAATGTAAGTGCAAACTACTACTCCACTCATAAACAAGCACTAAATAAATGCTAGATAGAATGATGTATTTAAAGCAAAGATTAGTATGAGAAAAACATGTATTGTTTAAAGTTTTATATTAGTTGTTTAAATAGTGACTAAATAGGTGTAAAGTTTTAATGTCTATAAAACAATGGGAGCTGCCATGTTGTAACTAAGGTTACTTTTTCTGCTGTGGCCAATTAGGGACAGTTTTACATAGGTCATTAGAGTGTGAAGCCAATGGCTGTGTGGAATATAACAGTGTTCAGCACTTCCATTTCTAACAGGAACTGAAATGTTCACAATTTCAGAATGGAATTACAGAAAAAGGGGCAAAGAAATAATGAAAGTATATTGTATATATTTTTTTTTTTTTACAGATATAATTTATAATTTTATATTACCATCCCAAAATGTTTAATGTCCCTTTAATACCGGGCACATTTGTCAATTAAATGGATGTTGTTCCAAATTACTTGCTGTATTTGCTGTATGGTATTGGAAATAGTTGTTTTTTCAGACATGATAATGTTAGCTCCCTATACACTCAAAGCCTAATTGTTGGGTATTGAAATGCTAATGATGGATGGGGGTGGGTAAAAACAGCTTTGTTTTTCAGACACAAAAATCTCTCTCTCTCTCTGCCCCACCCCCTCACCTGGGAGGTTAATTAGTTATATTGTCTCCTGTTAATGTAGCTTCTCTCCAGAGAATACAACTGTAATCATATTACATATAGGTGGGGATTTCATCAGACAAAAACAGTTCATCCAAATGATAAAACAAATATAAAGTTAAAATATAAAATTAAAAGTAAACTCTTTAAAATATTAATAAACAGTAGTAAGCAATGATTGTCTAAGTTTAGATCCCCTGAATAATAATGTTGTCTTGATCCTCATCATAATGTGGAGTTCTGTTTGTTGTGTTACTACTTTTTTATATACAAATTTAAACATTTATTTCATATAGGAAAATAAAGTACAAAACTCCTTTGTGGTGCTGACCATTTTGCACATTTTTTATTAAGTCCCCTATTGAAGCCTGATTGTCAGTTTCCATAAATTCCTAGAATAGACTGAAAGAATCAGATATGGTCTAGGTACTTATACTCCAAATCATAATAATTATCTTTCTTAAAAGAAGTTCCTAGGAGAGGAAACAAACAAACAAAGGCGGATCCTAGTGCAATATCACCAGGGCAAGGAGAAATGGATAACAATAAAATACCACTCACTTGGGGTATAGCACACAATTGTGCTTACAAGGCAGACCGAGACTTCTGAGCTGCTTGGATGACTCCCCTTCCAGCAGTTACGGATCACGCTTCCAAACACCCCACCAAGATAGCAAGCCTGCTCCACACAAGGATATACGCTGATTTCCAAGATGCCGCAAGTCTTTACTAGGGTGCAAGCTCCTCTGTAAACAGAGCTCCATAAAACAGCGGTAGTATTAAAAATATTTATTGATAAATAATAAAATAATAATAAAAATAATCGACAGGAGCTATTTAAGAGCTAGAAGAGAAAAGAGAAATCTAGACTTAATCAAATCAAGTAATACATGTAAAGAGGAGACCATAAGAAGTAAGGGAATGATGTTCATAACCCAATTTAATATCCATCATAGAGAGATAAAGAGAGCAATTAGCAAAAACTGGTCCATTCTTAAAAAGGACCCAATTTTGGGCAAATTGACTGGTGATACACCCAAAATAGTTTTCAAAAGAGCACCAACATTAAAAAAATCAGTTGACTCCGTAGTAGATCAATTTTGGGATAAGTCTAACAAATCAGAGATAAGAGGAGGAGGCTCCTCAAAATAAAATACTTTTAGACTTCTAATTAGATCATAACTTAATTGATAGTTGGAGGACTCTACATAAAGGCAAAAGAGACTATACCTTCTTTTCTTCTACCCACCGTAGATACAACATGGTCTGATCACGCAATGGTTTTCACCACCCTTACAGTGATTCCCAATACAAATCCTACTAGATCTTGGACCCTTAATCCATCTCTATTGAAAGATCCTCTTTTTTTACAGACTCTAACAAACAAATTAGGTGAATTCATAAATGATAATGATGACACTTCTTCTAGCCCACTCTTTGCGTGGGGGGCGCTCAAAGTATTCACAAGGGGGATTATAATTGGGGAATTTACTAAGCAAAAGAAAATACAAAACAGGAAACAAGAGCTATTGAAATCTGAGCTCTTGAGGCTCTCTAATGCACTTATACTAAAACCCCTCTACCACTTTAACTAACCAATTAAAAGCCAAAAAAGCAGAATTGGACACTATTCTTAACCAAGAGGTTTTAAAATCTATCAAAATTGTAGCTGCTCATTACTTCATCTATGCAAATAAACCAGACAAAATGTTGGCAAACAAACTTAAAAACATCACCAAAACTAACTCAATCCCTCAAATTCAGAAATCTGACGTCACATCTACTAACAATCCACAAGACATTGCAAACACGTCTGCAGAATTCTACCAAAAATTGTATAACTTACCACAGACATTTGGAGACTCACAACTTAGAGAGGAAACTAACTTTTCTAGCTGACTGTCATCTCCCAAAACTAAATGAAGAGGCCATTGAAAAATGTAACTCTCCAATTGCTCTACAAGAGGTTTTGGAAGCAATTAAAACACAAAAGCTTCAAAGACTCCGGGACCGGATGGCTTTCCAGGAGCCTTCTATAAACTCCTGAAAGATATACTTGCACCACAACTAGTTAAAATATTCAATATAATAATGCAAGGAAATAGAATCCCCCCAGAATTATTGCTGGCCAGATGTTCAGTTATCCCTAAACCAGGGAAAAACAAACAACATTGTCAGAAATTTCGTCCCGTATCTTTAATTATTCAGGATATCAAATTACTAATTAAAATACTAGCAGATAGACTAAATCCCTTTATAACACAATTAGTACATCCAGACCAGGTTGGATTCATTACATTTAGAGAGGCCCATATCAGGAGAACGATTGATTTAAAAATATTATTCTTCAGTAAACAAAGGTGCCTTCTCTGCTTTTATCACTGGATGCGGAGAAGGCCTTTGACAGAGTAAATTGGAAATATTTGTTCTTTGTTCTGGAGGGCTTTGGGTTTCAGGGAAGCTTTCTAAAGGCAATCCAAACTTTATATTCTGATCCTATGGCATTTATTAAAATAGCCGGATATAAATCAAAAGATGTCTTAATCAGAAATGGCACAAGACTGGGTGTCCTTTGTCTCCCCTCCTCTTTGCTTTATTTATCGAGCCTTTGGCCTCCAGAGTCAGAAACAATCCAGTTGTTCATGGGATAAAAATAGGGCAGATGTCATATAAGATAGCATTGTTTGCAGACGATGGGGTGCTCACCCTAACTAAACCTTTACTATCACTTCCTCCTTTATACCATATCATAAGTCAATTCGGGAAAATCTTGGGTTATAAAATTAAAGATGAAAAATGTGAGGGACTGAGTATCCACCTCCCTAAGGAAGCTAATTTTTTTTTTTAAATTAACTTTGGATTCAATTGATCTAAAAAAGATCTTAAATATCTCGGTATCATATTATCCAACAATGTACATTCACTATACTCTCTTAACTACAAACCAATGTTTATACACATACGACAATTAATGACTAAATGGACCAAAGAGAAAATTTCATTTTATGGATACATTGTACTAGCAAAAATGACCATCCTTCCCAAACTCTTATATCTATTTAGATCCCTACCAGTTTCTGTGTCTATTGGTGAACTTAATCCAGCCCAAAGAGAAATCCTTAAATTTATATGGGGAGGTAAAAAATCCTACATCAATAAAACTGTCTTAACTAAGCATAAATCACAAGGGGGCTGGTGGTTCCACAGCTAACAGCATACTAATATGCAGCCAGAATGGCTCAAACATCTCTTTGGCATAACTCTATAGGGACTACTAGATGGGTACAACTTGAGACAGGCCTAACACAATCAAAACCCATAAGTAAACTTCTTTGGTCAGACAAACTGACTCGACCCTCAAATTGGAAAGCCTATACTTCCATAGCACACACAGTGTTTTTTATGGGACAGACTGAAAACCTCATACATCTTTATTTCCCAATGCTCTTAAGTAATTCCACTAGACGCCTTCACAAATCCCATCCGCTTACAGTCTTAAACAAATGGCTTATCTCGTATCGCGGATACCCTGATTGATAATACATTTTTCACATACACTCAATATTTGGATTTAGATCCTTCTGATAAGCAGAGCTGGTTCCATTATTTTCAGCTCAGATCTAGGGTTCAATATATTCTACAATCACAACCACCTAGTTCACCGACTACTTTTGAGATGCTGTGTCTCTCCAAAAATAGGCCTAAAGGGGCTATAGCTAAACTATACTGCACTTTTAATACCCCTAGTGAAGCACATAAAGATAAATTTATGCTTTCCTGGGAAACAGATGTTAATATAGATTGGTCACTAACTGAATGGGGTTCCAAACTACAGAGAGGATGCTCTTTCTCTCTTAGCGCTACTCTAAAAGAAAACTATATTAAAACCGCCTATAGGTGGTACTTACACCCGACAAGATTATATCATCAACCCAACAACAAGGTTGAATTATGCTTTAGGGGATGTTTAGAGAGAGGCACATATTTCCACATGTGGTGGCAATGTAGGTCAGTGACACAAGTTTGGATCCAGACGGCTAAACTCTTAAGTGACATTTTTGACAAAAGGATCACCCTTACTCCTGCACATGCTCTACTACATGATCCAATTCCAAACACTACCCGAAGTAATTGTAAACTCGTTATGATGATCTGTACCACAGCTAGGTTATGTATAGCAAGGTTGTAGATAGATAGATGGCGCTTTTATGAAAGTTGAAAGACTGCTGACTTCTTTCTTCGCTGTATCAAACCGGGCTTTCTGTTTTAAGGAGTAAGTTACTACTTTGTTTGTCCTATGCACACTGGATTATTTGTCATTTGAGTCTCCATCTATTTACAGCCAAATAGCAGGCTTCACAGGAACATAGCATATCCCATTTTGGAGACACACGTTCTAGGAGCTGAACAGCTGTAGCATATGGAGTGAGTATACTGCACCCATACATATCTGGTAGCGATATATACCTCAAGCCCTTTTTTTCTCTTCATCATTAGAGAAAAAATCAGTTTACAGACCAGCGCCATCTATCTATCTACAACGTTATATCTATACAGTCCCAGGGGAGAGACTGTAAGAAGGCTGCGGTCTACCTTAAAAGGAGAGTATTAGTTCTTAGTTTGTCAACACATTTGTTTATTTATTTACATTGTATATTTATTTATATTGTGTATATTTTTTGCTTGTATTTTCGTATGTATAGCAAGGTACTGGAAATAATCTTACGTAAAATGTAATATTTATATCAAATGTCTGATATATCTTCAGACCTACTAGGTCAAAAAGACTGCTTCATAGAATTGTGGGAGCCTTGGATCATGTACTATGAAGCGAATAGAAGGAACACAGGGAAAGATCCTCTTCAGTAGACCGGGCTCCCAGGCAGCAGGGCATACAGATACAACCCAATTAAATAGACCTGTGACCAAAGGTTTAGATTTATAGAGCAAGGAACATATTTTGTGTTATTAAGCAAGTCTGTGAGAAATGTTTTCTCTGTATCACAGAATATTGTTTTGTGTAATTATTTCTGTATTGTGATTTACTATAAATATGAAAACTAATAAAAAATATTTAAAAATAAATAAAAAATCAGTTGGCTCCCAGTAAAATAGTAAAACACACCCTATTGTAATAAAAAGAAGATTAAACAGAATGGGGCTCTCAATAAACGATTAAAGAATGGATCAAAGAATTGTAAAATGTGGAAGTATATTACACATGGAAAGACAAAATTCCCAGACAATCCAAATTCCAATTCCTTTTTTCCCATTACCAGTTGTATTACATGTGCTTCCTCGTATGTCATTGTCATGCAAATGTGGCATGAAATATGTAGGGCGTATTTGTAGAAGACTTAGTCATAGATGGTCTGAACATGTGAGCAATATCCTTAACAAATACAAATGTCACAGTGTGTTGAGACATTGTAACATTGCCCATCATGGGGACCTACAATATTTGTCGAGTACACCCATTGAACATATTCCCTTGTTGCATAGATACAATAGATTAGTTAGATTATGCCAGATGGAAACATATTGGGTTTTTAAGATGAACACCTTATTTCCCAACGGTCTAAATCTCAATATGAACCTAAGAGCATTCTAATCTGATGGACTTTCCTTGGATTCATTCACCACTGACATAACTACATCACAGTAGTCACCATAGGTGTTATTATTAAAGAATCTTTCAATTTTAGTTCACTTCCCAATACCCCATATGTACTCTTCACGTAATAGTCCACTTACCGATATACCCTTTATAGCTTTTACACAACACACACATTATCGTTCACTTATTCATACAATTTATTATAGAGGTTAATACAACTCATACACTGATGTCGAATCATCAATAGTATAGCATCTCACTTTCACATGACACCTATAACACATGATTAGTCCATATCAATCACATAGGACCCTTAGTGCACTAGGGTTAAAGGGCCATTATACACTCATTTTTTCTTTGCATAAATGTGTTGTAGATGATCTATTTATAAAGCCCATAAAGTTTGTTTTTTTTAAAAATGTATCATTTTGCTTATTTTTAAAGAACATTGCTCTGATTTTCAGACTCCTAACCAAGCCCCAAAGTTTTATTTGAACACTGTCAGCTACCTTCTCCAGCTTGCTCCTGTTTGTGTAAAGGGTCTTTTCATATGCAAAAGAAGGGGGAGGGGGGGGGGAGTGTCTTATTTCCCACTTGCAGTGGGCTTTCCAACTGCCTTTTCAACAGAGCTAAACTGAAAGCTTCTAAGTAAGTTTTTAAACCATTTTATACTGGATTTTTATATCAGTATCTGTGCATCTTATTCTTTATAGTAGTGTCTATTACATGCAGTTATATGAAAATGAGTGTATACTGTCCCTTTAAGGTGGTGAAGGGCTAAATATGTTAGGTGAGGGTGAATGATGCAGTGAGTGATTAATTGTATAGGTTACATTTTCTCCACATCACTCAAGTGCTAAACTAGCACCCTGGCTACTGAAGTGATTGGAAAATATTAACTTTGCTTGCAGGGGGGAGGCTGAAAATTGTAATAGTACACAGAAGAATCTATTTTTCAGGTACCAGAACTTATTGTACTGCATTTATCTTAACGTCTGAGCAAAAATAAATAACACCTAGATTACGTGTTGTGCGTTCGTGTTTTAACGCTGAAAAAATGGCCATTTCAGCGCTAAAACAGCACCGCAGCCATTACAAGTCTTGTCAGTATAGCTGTACCGCAACGTCAGTCCCGCAAAATTATGTTTTTTCATGGGACTTCCATAGCGCAGCCATTACGAGTGGTCAGGCTAAAAAGCTAGCGTTGCAGCCTATACCGACAAGATCCGTTTTGCAATCTGAGCAGTAAAACTCATAACTACAAAGTACACTAAACACCCATAAACTACCTATTAACCCCTAACCGAGGCCCTCCCTCATCACAAATACTATATTAAAGTTATTAACCCTTATAAGCCGCTCCCGACATCGCCACCACTAAAAATAATTATTAACCCCCTAAACCGCCGCCCTCGCATCGCAAACACTATTTAAATATTATTAACCCCTAATCTGCTGTCCGCCCACATCGCCCCCACTGTACTAAAGTTATTAAGCCCTATACCGCCGCCACTATAATAAACCTATTAACCCCTAAACCACAAGCCCCCCACAACGAAATATACTAAAGTAAACTATTAACCCCTAAACCGAAAGCCCCCCACGTCGCAATAAACTAAATTAAACTAGTAACACCCCTAACTTTATATTAAAATTACAATTTCACTATCTTAAATTAAATTAAAACTTACCTGTCAAATTAAAAAACTAAGTTTAAACTAGCAATTAAACTAATATAATTATTAAACAAAAATTAAACTAACTACCAATTAAATAAAACTAAACTATACATTTTAAAAATCCTAACACTACTCTAAAAATGACAAAGTATCTAATTACAAAAATAAAAAAGACTAAATTACAAAAAATAACTAACACTAAAATACGAAAAATAACAAACGAAATTATCCAAAATAAAAAAGAACTACACCTAATCGAATAGCCCTATCAAAATAAAAAAGGCCACCAAAAATAAAAAAACCCTAGCCTAAAATAAACTACCAATAGCCCTTAAAAGGGCATTTTGTAGGGCATTGCCCTAAGTTAAACAGCTCTTTTACCAGTAAAAAAAATACAACCCCCCCAACCGTAAAACCCACCACCCAAACAACCCCTCAAAATAAAAAAAACCTGACTCTAACAAAAACCTAAGCTACCCATTGCCCTGAAAAGGGCATTTGAATGGGCATTGCCCTTAAAAGGGCATTTAGCTTATTTAGCAATAGCCCAAACCCTAATAAAAAACCCTTAAAGAAACCTAGCACTAACCCCCAACGATCCACTTACAGTTTTTGAAGTCCCGCTTGAACGATCTGTATCCAGACGGCGAGAAGTCTTCATCCAGGCGACCTCTTCTATCTTCATCCAGGCGGCGAAGTCCTCATCCAGGCAGCGAGAAGTCTTCATCCAGACGGCCTCTTCTATCTTCATCCAGGCGGCGAGAAGTCTTCATCCAGACGGCCTATTCTATCTTCATTCAGGCGGCATCATCTATCTTGATCCCGGTGGCACGGGTCCATCCTGAAGACATATGGCACGGAGCATCCTCTTCATACGGTCACTGCCGTACACTGAATCTTCAATGCAAGGGAGCCGTTTCAAAATAGTGTCCCTTGCATTCCTATTGGCTGAAAAATTTGAATCAGACAATAGGAATTAGAAGTGCTAAAATCCTATTGGCTGTTCAAATCAGATAATAGTATTTAAGCAGCTCTCATTAGGGTTTGGGCAGCAAAAGAGCATTTAAGGGCACTGTCCATACACATGACCTTTTCAGGGCAATGGGTAGTATAGGTTTTTTAGATAGTTTTTATTTTTATTTTGTGGGTTTGGGGGGGGGAGTTTGTAATGTTAGTGGGTCTTTGTAAAAAAAATTCAGTTATAATAGCTGTTTAACTTAGGGCAATGCACTACAAAAGGCCCTTTTAAGGGCTATTGGTAGTTTATTCTAGATTAGGTTTTTTATTTTGGTGTGTTTTTTTAAAAAATGGGTATCAGAATAGGAATAATTTTTATTATTTTTGATAATTTGTTTGTTATTTTGTGTAATGTATTTTTTTTTCATTTTGGGGTGGATTTTTATTTTTATATTAGGGCTAGGGCAGCAAAAGAGCTAAATTTAAGGGCAATGCCCATACAAATGCCATTTTCAGGGCAATGGGTAGATTAGGTTTTACTTTATTTGTATTTTGTGTGTTTGGGGGTGGGGGTTTGTATACTGTTAGGGGGTGTTTGCTTTCTTTTTTTTTAGCAAAGGCCCTTGGTAGTTTATTATAGATTAGGTTTTTTTATTTTGGGGTGTTTTATTTTTAAAGGTATTAGAATAGGAATAATTTTTATTGTTTTGTATAATTTCGTTTGTTGTTTTTTGTAATGGTAGTTTTTTTTATTTTTTGTAATTTTAGTGGGTTTTTTTTTTTGTAATGTTAGGTTTTAGTGTAAGGCAGCTTAGGTTTTATTTGACAGGTAAGTTTGTATTTATTTTAATGAGGTAGTTAGTAAATAGTTAATAACTATTAACTAACTAGTCTACCTAGTTGAAATAAGTACAAACTTACCTGTGAAATTAAAATAAAACCTAAGATAGCTACAATATAACTATTAGTTATATTGTAGCTAGCTTAGGTTTTATTTCAAAGGTAAGTATGTATTTAGTTTTAAATAGGTATTATTTAGATAATAAGTGTAACTTTAGTTTAGCTCTATTTTAATTATGTTAAAGTTAGGGGGGTTAGGGTTAGGTTTATGGTTATGGTTAGGGTTACGTTAGGATTAGGGTTAGGTTTAGGGGTTAATATAGTTTAATTTAGGCTATTGCAATGTGGGGGCTGATGGTTTAGGGGTTAATAGGTTTATTTAGTGGTAGTGATGTTGGGAAGTGGCGGGATAGGGGTTAATAACTTTAATATAGTGGCAGTGATGTTGGGTGCGGCGGAATAGGGGTTAATAACTTTAATATAGTGGCAGCGATATCGGGAGCGGCAGATTAGGGGTTAATAACTTTATTTAAGTATCAGCGATATATTATGTTAGGGTGTTAGGTTTAAACGTAACTTTTATTTTCCCCATAGACATCAATGCGGCTGCGTTACAGAGATTTTCATTCCGCACTTCAGGTGTTTTTTTCTGATACCTTCTCCCCATTGATGTCTATGGGGAAAGCGTGCACAAGCATGTAAAACAGCGCTTGTATTTTGTGCGGTATGGAACTTGAGAGCTGACATAGAAAGATTTATACACAAAAAATTCTTATTACAATATATACACATTGAAATAAACAAATGGTGGGGTCCCCCAACTAGAGGTAAAGGCTAAGGACTACAAACGGTTAAATAGAAATATACTGTGGTACACCACACAAGCTAAGCAGGCTGTCTGGGCAGATGAAAAGTCTCCCAAGCAGCAGCAGAATTCTATCAGCCAATTCTATCAGCCAATCGGAATTAATGTAGAAAAAAATTCAATCCTATTGGCTGATTGGATCAGCCAATAGGATTTTTTCTATCTTAATTCCGATTGGCTGATAGAATTCTATCAGCCAATCGGAATTCAAGGGACGCCATCTTGGATTACGTCATTTAAAGGAACATTCATTCTGTTTGAAGACGTCGCCAGAAGAGGATTCTCCGCGTCGGATGTCTTGAAGATGGACCCGCTCCGCACTGGATGGATGAAGATAGAAGATGCCGTCTGGATGAAGACTTCTGCCCGTCTGGAGGACTTCTTCTGGCCGGCTTCGATGAAGACTTCTGCCCGTCTGGAGGACCACTTCGCCTGGCTTCGTGGAGGACTTTGGCCCGGCTGGGTGAAGACTCCTCAAGGTAGGGTGATCTTCATGGGGTAAGTGTTAGGTTTTATTAAGGGGTATTGGGTGGGTTTTAGAGTAGGGTTGGGTGTGTGGGTTTTAATGTTGGGGGGTATTGTATTTTTTTTTTACAGGTAATAGAGCTGATTACTTTGGGGCAATGCCAGCAAAAGGCCCTTTTAAGGGCTATTTGTAATTTAGTATAGGGTAGGGCATTTTATTATTTTGGGGGGCTTTTTTATTTTATTAGGGGGATTATATTAGGTGTAATTAGTTTAAAAAACTTGTAATTATTTTATTATTTTCTGTAATTTTTTTTCAATTGTATTTAATTTTAGTTAGTTTAGGTAATTAATTTAATTATAGTGTAGTGTTAGGTGTAATTGTAACTTAGGTTAGGTTTTATTTTACAGGTAAATTTGTATTTATTTTAGCTAGGTAGCTATTAAATAGTTAATAACTATTTAATAACTATTGTACCTAGTTAAAATAAATAAAATAAATAATAAAAATAAACACTACGCTAGATACAATGTAACTATTAGTTATATTGTAGCTATCTTCGGGTTTATTTTATAGGTAAGTATTTTAAATAGTAATAATTTAGTGAATTATAGTAATATTTATTTATATTTATTTAAATTATATTTAAGTTAGGGGGGTTAGGGTTAGACTTAGATTTAGGGGTTAATAACTTTAGTATATTGGTGGCGACGTTGGGGGCAGCAGATTAAGGGTTAATAAGTGTAGGTAGGCTGCGGCGACATTAGGGGTGGCAGATTAGGGGTTAATAAATATAATGTAGGGTTCGGTGATGTTGGGGGCAGCAGATTAGGGGTTCATAAGTATAATGTAGGTGGCGGCGGTGTCCGGAGCGGCAGATTAGGGGTTAATAAGTGTAAGATTAGGGGTGTTTAGACTCGGGGTTCATGTTAGGGTGTTAGGTGTAGATATAAAAAGTATTTCCAAAAAATGGATAGTGAACTGAGCGCTGGCACTTCCCCTAAAGCTTGCTTACTAAAGTCCCCTAGTGGACTATCAATTAAAGCAATGTTTGGATGGAGTGTGTAAAAGAGCGCTTTGAGCTAAATAGGTGGAGGCCACAGTGTTATAGTTAAAATGATATTTTAATCAAACATATTAAAAATATACATATAAAATAGACATGTGTAAATCTATCTAAAACAATTTAAAAAGAAGATAGTCTAAAATTCTCATGGATCCATGTAAAACCTATCTATATTATATAAATGCAGTATAAAAACAATATAAATACAATGGTGGGAATGAGTGTTAATCGATGTTACAATGTAGGTAAAACAGATGGTTCATATACAAACAGTGCAAATATTAATCCAAAATATAAAAATAAAAAATAAAAATTGATCCAAAATTCAGGGGTGGGTGTAGTAAAAAGTGTCCAATACAAAATATAAAGTTATCCAATGGCAGCAATGGTGCAAAAAAGTGTCTTAAAAAATAATAAAACAATACGTTCCAATTGGGGAAAATAAAGGGGTATCCAATCCTAAAAAATGTGACTCCTAATAATTCATCATGTGTTAGACTCAGAAAATCCAAGAAAAGATAAAACAATATAAACAATTATCCAGTGGATGATCCAAAAAGTTTATTCCAAATGGCTTGTGATAGTGATTAAAGATAAAACAATACCATCAGTGTGTGAAAAAATGAACAAAAAATAGTGCAAACATATGTGAGAACCTGTGAAAAAAACAAGAATAGCAAATATAAAGTAACAGTCAAAAATACTCTAAGGTATATGAAAATATGCTCACCAGTAAGTCGACGCGTTTTGGTCTTTTGCAGACCTTTATCAAGACTAACTGGAGTTATCTACTGAGTGCTTTTATAGGGTAATTCCTAGACTGATTGGGTGAATTTTGGCGCCAAAATGTTTGGTCCGCCCTTTCCTGTTTTCCCTATGTGTGATAGGAAATATGTTTGTACTAAGGTATATTGAATTAATGTTTTGTTAACATTTATTAGTATTTTGATTTTTTTCCAATTTTATTCCTTTTCAAGTTGTTTTATTAAGTCAAACAGTTAAAGAATAGTTAAAAAATAAAGTTAAAAATTAAATAAAGTTGTTTGTTGTAGTCAATCTACAACTTCCTGTTTTCTTAAAACCGGATCTGAAATTACTTCTGGTTTGACCCTGACCTATTCCGGTTCATGTTGTTTTACTTATTACTGACATATTGTCTCTTAATTTTTGTAGTATGCTTAACATTTATTAGGGGGCTGGGCTTCCTGATGTATTACCTAATAATGCTGATAGTGCCCATTCTTATTATTTCTTAATTTGTTCCATTCCATGTATCTGTCTTTTTTGCGCTTATACCGGATGTGACGTCATTTCCGGTTTCTGTAATCGCCGAAACCGGATGTTACATCACTTCCGGTATCGGACATTACATCATTTCCGGTATCTTGAGACTGGGGGACCGGATGTCGAAATGTACATTTACTTAAGTTAAATATAGTTATATTAGGCATACCTGGCTGTCCTTGGCTATCTGGATAAAATTGAAATGGTGATCAATCCCTTATAAATTAAATATATAGTTACTGTGGCTTTGACTCTATATAAAGTTGTGAAAGTGACCTAGATGGGTCACTAAATATTCAGATCTAGACAGATTCAGGAACTTGTATTATGCCCATCTAATGCCCATCTAATGCCTCTAATGTAATTCATACATGGGTGTGGAAAAAATGTAAACAAATGAATTCAACACTGCCTATGTGCATTGTGTTGATTATATGCATCTACAATATGGAAAGTGTAAATGCACAAGTTTTATGTCACATGTATAGAATGTGACAACATTGATGTCCCATTTATTCAGAATGAGGCTATAACTTAAAGGGATATTATACACTCATTTTTTTCTTTGCATAAATGTTTTGTAGATGATCTATTTATATAGCCCATAAAGTTTTTTTTTTTAAAATAAATGTATAGTTTTGCTTATTTTTAAATAACATTGCTCTGATTTTCAGACTCCTAACCAAGCCCCAAAGTTTTATGTGAATACTGTCAGCTACCTTCTCCAGCTTACTCCTGTTTGTGTAAAGGGTATTTTCATATGCAAAAGAAGGGGGCGGGGGGAGTGTCTTATTTGCCACTTGCAGTGGGCTTTCCAGCTACCTTTTCAACAGAGCCAAACTGACAGCTTCTAAGTAAGTTTTTAAACAGTTTTATACTGGATTTTTATATCAGTATCTGTGCATCTTATTCTTTATAGTAGTGTCTATTAAATGCAGTTATATGAAAATGAGTGCATACTGTCCCTTTAAGGTGTATAAAATATAACACCATTACATTCTGATTTTGGCTCTGTATCTTATGCCCCATATTGCTTTATGTCTTATCTAAGGGAGATATATGTACCTGTTGGACTATCTGGATAAGGGCTGTTATATTTTGTGATCAGTCTTCAGTAGCAAAAATCTAGATGTAACTATGCGTTGATTTGTTTATGTTTATGGATACTATATCCTATAATCTTCTTCAGAAATAGTCTGAGTGGCCTATATTTATTAGCCTAGAATTATATAAGGGTTGGTTACTATACCATCCTCTATGGAGTTAAAGTCATAGTCAGTGTTAAGTGTGTTACCTCTAAATGTTAGATATAAGAGTCAGGTTTTTTAACTAGAGTAATTTCTGATAGCTAGTGTGAAGACACATGCATTCTTCATGATCTATCTAGTAGTTTTGAAACCTTTGTTCCAATCTAATGTTGTGGGTTTCCCTTCATTGGCTAAGCAATGAGGTAGATCTAGATTACAGCTGTTGTCAATTAGTCTTTTCTAAGGTATATGAGGTGTGAGAGGTCTTCTTTGTGGTTTAGGCCTTTGGGGTAGAGGCAATCAAGTAAAAAAATCCATTTGGATTCTTTAAATAACAATTTCTTTTTGTGGTTCCCACCTCTCCAGCTTTTCTTGACCTTCTCTATTCCAAAGAATTTAAAGTCTTTCATATTTCCTTTATGTATTGTCGCGAAATGTTTGTATAATGGAGTGTCGGTGTTCAATTTCTCAATACATAAGATGTGCTCCCTGATTCTATCTTTCAGGGCTCTAGATGTTTGTCCCACATATTGTAGTCCACAGGGGCAGAAGATGACATATATTATTCCCTTATCTTGACATCTTATTAAATCCTGGATCTTGTATTTCTCCCTCTTACCATGTGGGGAAAACTTGTCAGTCTTTAGTCCACTTTGACATGCTTTACAGCTTGGGCATGGGAAGAAACCTTTAATAGGTTTACCTTGGAGATCTGTGTTTCTTCTTATTTTGCTTTTTGGGATGCTTGGTGCCAGTTTTTGCTTCAGATTGTTGGTCTTCCTATAGATGAACCTTGGTTGGGATATCAATTTTTCACCGATAACATCGTCCTCTTTTAGTATTGTCCAGTGCTTTCTGATGATTCGTTCTATCATAAATCTATTGGCGCAGTACTCTGTAACCATAGGTACACTGATAGTGTTCTCCTCCCATTCATTAGCTGGCTTTGTTTTGTATCTTAGGAGTTCCTTTCTGTCAATATCCTCAACTTCTTTAATCTTCTCTTCCAGGGTTTCTTCGGTATAACCCCTTTCTAGGAATCTTTCCTTTAATACATTTGCCTGTTCTTTCCATTTTCGGGGCTTGGAGCAATTCTTCCTAATCCTTAAAAGTTGTCCCTTTGGTATATTAGCCTTCCAATTCGGGTGGTGGCAGCTTAGACTATGAATATAGTTGTTGCAGTTGACCTCCTTAAAGAAGGTCGATGTCTCAACTTTACCATTTATAATTTCTATTGACAGGTCTAGGAAGTTCAGTTTGTTGTAACTGTATTTGTATGTAAATTGCAGGTTCATTTGGTTGTGATTCATCACATTGATGGTATGTTTCAAGTCTTCCAGTGTTCCTCTCCAGATCAACAAGATATCATCTATGTATCTGAGGTACAGGACCAGGTCCGCACCGGCCGGTCATGAGTCCCAAATTTTTTTTCCCCATTTACCCATATAGAGATTCGCATAGCTCGGCGCGAACCTGGTCCCCATTGCTGTACCACATAGTTGCTTATAGAATATGTTATCATTACAGAAGTAATTATGGCTCAAGATGTACTTTATGCCTTCTAATAGAAATGTACGTTGTTCCTCAGGTACTTCCAGATCCTTTTTGAGAAAAAAGTTGACTGCTTCAATGCCAGCTTCTTGTGGGATGCTCGTGTATAACGACGTCCCGTCACACGTTGCTAGTATATAGCTTTCATCCCAAATTAATGACTCCAATATTGATAGGACTTGGGTCAAATCTCTGAGGTATGATGATAATTTTGTGACGTATTTCTGTAAATTTCGATCAACATATTTGGAGAGGTTGCTTGTTAAGAACCCAATACCTGAGATGATGGGTCTCCTCGGTGGGTTAACTAGAGATTTGTGGATTTTGGGCAACTGATAAAAAACTGGAGTGATCGGATGTGATACCTTAATATAATTATATTCTCTCTCGTTGAGAATATCTCGTGCTTTAGCATTTGTCAGCAGATTATCAAGTTCTTTTTTGTATTGAGCCACTGGATTACTATGAAGCCTCTGGTAGGTGTTGTCATCATTCAGAATCCTCCTGCATTCTTCCTCATATTTACTAAGTTCTGTCCATGTTGACTATGCCACCTCCTTTATCTGCCGGCTTTATTATTAAGTCATTATTCTTTTCTAATTTCTTAATAGTTTCTATCTGGGACTTAGAGAGATTATGTTTTATATGTTTGATCTTGTCAGTCCTTAGATTACTTATGTCTTGACAGACATTCATTTTGAATGCTTCAATGGTGCTGCCTTTGCTGCTAGTCGGATAAAATGTCGATCTAGGTTTAAGGTCCGTGTGTTTGAATCGGTCTCTCGTTGGTTGTGTCAATTGGGTTTCAATGGGAGACTTCAGAAAGTGTCTTTTAAGTGTCAGTTTCCTGACCAATTCTTTAGCGCTTATAAAAGTCTGGAATTTGTCCATCACTTTTGCTGGAGCAAAGCTTAAGCCATATGTCAGTATCGATTCTTCTTTTTCTGATAGCTGTGTAGAGCTAAGATTAAATATCCCTTTTCTTTTTCCTTTGGCTCGTCGATCCTATATCATTAGCAGATTGTGGAGCATCGGATGGTTGCTTCTTCGTTTGTTCCTTTTTCTTCCTTAGTTTAGAGCCACCTCTATTCCCTCTAAGGGTCTTCTTTTTTGAGTTGGACTTCTTAGGTCTTCTGACTCCGTGTTTTTTCTTTTCAGTGTTGGTTTTTGTATTTCTCTCTCTTTGGGGTGATGTGAGCTTTCCCCTAAAAAAACCTGGTCTGAGGTTGGGGCCAGATTTTGGATCTGGACATTTGGGGGGATTAAATCACCTCTATGAACTTGGGATGTTTGTTTCCACTGTTCCATCTCTGGATTATCTCTTTTTTGTATCTTGTTAGATCTTCTGTAATCATGTGTGGGGTATTCTCTCCAACTTTGTCTTCGATTATTATTCCTATAGTGATTCGGTGTATGTTGGTTATAGTAAGGTTTGTTACCATAATGTTGGTTTCTTCTCCCATAGCTTGGGGGTTCTTGTCTGTAGTCAGAGTAGGAAGTTTTTCTTCCATAGTTGTTTCTTGTTGGAGATGCCCTCACATCTCTCTGGTATTGATTAGGATGTTCTGATGTTCCTTATAATGGTAGGGTGCATCATATTGTCTATTATAGTTTTGATGTCGTGGTCTTATTTCTTGATTTCAGTAGTTATCATAACTATTACTTTCAAGTCTTGTTTCATAGTTCTGGCCTCTATGATCATAGGCTTCTCTGTGGTCATGAGCTCCCCTATGGTCACGTTGCGTGTTCTCATACGTATCATCCCAGTGATTATTGTGATTTTCAAAGTGTCTCCTTGGTGGACTTTGGTACCTCCATGACCTAGAAAAAATGGGAGATAGTGGGTAGCGATCAAAGAGCAGTCTGCTTCTATATAAGTCCTTATATATATATATAATATAAATTGAAAAATTAAAATAATTAAAACTCAAGTAGTTAATAAAAATCTCTTAATATAATCTGTGTGCTGAAAATTTCAACGTTCCTTTAGAAAGTTACTCACAAACTGTAAAAAATCTCACTCGAGTTTCAAACACATCTATAATTTTATTAAACACTTTAAAATTAAACACTTCAAAAATAAAAAAAGCAATTCCTAAATTCCTAGTACACCGGTGTCTCAACTTGCATTTAATTCTTCATATAAGGGTTCCTAAATAAATAACTTCTAGTAAAAATTTTAAAACATTTGATACAGTAAGTTACTTGCTTATTACAAGCAGCTCAGTTGCTAACAGTTATCTTCAAATATTTTTTCAATTGATACAAATTATCTCAATCAATTTCAATAGGCAAGTATATACTTTGTCTTAAAATGTCCCGTGTAGAAAACAGAGAATGATGCCAAGAAAAAAGGTGTTTAAATTTGTTGAATACACCAAGCACTTTATAGCGTGAATTCAATCTAATACAATTTTCCCAACAGTTCTTTTCTTTATCTTATAACCGGAACCAAATTTCCATATTCACAGATTTAACATTCTCAATCTCTGTGCAATTCCTTTGTTGAAAGTCCGTTTACCGGTTATATTAATGAATTCCTTTTAGCAAAGATAAATGTTATATGCAGAGTCCAAGCCTCTTAATTGCACTTTATATAATGAATTCCTTTTAGCATAGATACATATTACATGCAAAGTCCAAGCCTCTTAATTGCACTTTATATAGGGTTTATAATACTCCTGTTGTCTCCTGATGATAGAGAGTTCTTTACTCGGTTTCCAGATATCGCTTCTCAGCAATTCACTTGGTCACAAGCTGTTGATGTTTGGCTACCAGGAGCTGTTACTCATCAATCAGCTTCAAGGTTGTGTAGTGCGCGCACTGTTTGAATCTGTTGCTATTAGGCTCCTACCGCAGTTTCTTCATACAGCCGTTTCTTTCCTTAGTGTGTGAAATCCTACTTGCGGTTATGGGAGCAGCCCTGGAAAAACTTTCAGTTAGCTTTGTCAGATAGAAAAAAGTATACAAATTCTCCACATATTTTTGCACTATTTTTTGTTCATTTTTTCACACACTGATGGTATTGTTTTATCTTTAATCACTATCACAAGCCATTTGGAATAAACTTTTTGGATCATCCACTGGATAATTGTTTATATTTTTTGATCTTTTCTTGGATTTTCTGAGTCTAACACATGATGAATTATTAGGAGTCACATTTTTTAGGATTGGATACCCCTTTATTTTCCCCAATTGGAACGTATTGTTTTATTATTTTTTAAGACACTTTTTTGCACCATTGCTGCCATTGGATAACTTTATATTTTGTATTGGACACTTTTTACTACACCCACCCCTGAATTTTGGATCAATTTTTATTTTTTATTTTTATATTTTGGATTAATATTTGCACTGTTTGTATATGAACCATTTGTTTTACCTGCATTGTAACATCGATTAACACTCATTCCTACCATTGTATTTATATTGTTTTTATACTGCATTTATATCATATAGATAGGTTTTACATGGATCCATGAGAATTTTAGACTATCTTCTTTTTAAATTGTTTTAGATAGATTTACACATGTCTATTTTATATGTATATTTTTAATATGTTTGATTAAAATATCCTTTTAACTATAACACTGTGGCCTCCACCTATTTAGCTCAAAGCGCTCTTTTACACACCCCATCCAAACATTTAATTGATAGTCCACTAGGGGACTTTAGTAAGCGAGCTTTAGGGGAAGTGCCAACGCTCAGTTCACTATCTATTTTTTTAGTTACTCATCTGACCTAGACTGTTAACTGAGCAGCAGGTACTTCAGAGACCACAGTTTTATGCATAAAATTTATAGATAGAGTGTAATCTGACACTAACCATATTGGAATACATCACACCAGAACTATTTCTTTTTAACTAATTGGAATAGATCACACCAGAACTATTTCTTTTTAATTAACCAGTATAATCATGGATCTAACAGACCACACGACTACAAAATAAAATACACTATGGATTCACTGACATCACTGAGGAGGGACATTGCACTTGATATTTCAACCTCAACACTTGATAATCATAATGACCCGGATAGAATAGATACTGTCTCTATTTTTAAAAATCTTGAAAAATTATTAACAGCTGAAGTCAAATATAAGGCAGAAATATCGTTTCTGATTAAATGTCTAGAACTTGACATCATACCAAAAGGTCTCAGCATTAAAAAAGACTGTGCTTTTCAACTGGCGGATCCTACTTTTGCTGACAAGGAAGGAAAATCTAATCAAGAGAGTCACAAAAATAAGGGAAGATATCATAATGAAGAAATCAAAGAAACTAAACAGAGAACTGGAAGCAAAAAAACAAGTCGACTCAAACATCCTGCAGATAGAGGAGCAAGGAATTGAAGATGAAACAAACCCAGCTCACCTCAATTTTGAGGAGGAGCCAAATAACATTGAGATGAGAACACCCAACCCTTGGATAGAGGTCAAAAGGAACAAAAGACGGCAAGAATTCTACCCAGACCCCACAAGAAACCAACAGAGGGAGCCCAGAGAGCATCACTATACACAAAGGAGGTCATGGAGGTACCAAGGTCCACCAAGGAGACACTTTGAAAATCACAACAATCACTGGGATGATACGTATGAGAACACGCAACGTGACCATAGGGGAGCTCATGACCACAGAGAAGCCTACGATCATAGAGGCCAGAACTATGAAAAAAGACTTGAAAGTAATAGTTATGATAACTACAGAAATCAAGAAATAAGGCCACGACATCAAAACGATATGATGCCCCCTACCATTATAAGGAACATCAGAGGGATTATCAACATCCTATTCAATACCAGAGAGATGTGAGGGCATCCCAAACAAGAAACAACTATGGAAGAAAAACTTCCTACTCTGACTACAGACAAGAACCCCCAAGCTATGGGAGAGGAAACCAACATTATGGTAACAAACCTTACTATAACCAACATACACCGAATCACTATAGGAATAATAATCGAAGACAAAGTTGAAGAGAATACCCCACACATGATTACAGAAGATCTAACAAGATACAGCAAAGAGATAATCCAGAGATGGAACAGCGGAAACAAACATCCCAAGTTCATAGAGGTGATTTAAACCCCCCAAATGTCCAGATCCAAAATCTGGCCCCAACCTCAGACCAGGTTTTTTTAGGGGAAAGCTCACATCACCCCAAAGAGAGAGAAATACAAAAACCAACACTGAAAAGAAAAAACACGGAGTCAGAAGACCTAAGAAGTCCAACTCAAAAAAGAAGACCCTTAGAGGGAATAGAGGTGGCTCTAAACTAAGGAAGAAAAAGGAACAAACGAAGAAGCAACCATCCGATGCTCTACAATCTGCTAATGATATAGGATCGACGAGCCAAAGGAAAACCAAAGGGATATTTAATCTTAGATCTACACAGCTATCATCAGAAAAAGAAGAATCGATACTAATATATGGCTTAAGCTTTGCTCCAGCAAAAGCGATGGACAAATTCCAGACTTTTATAAGTGCTAAAGAATTGGTCAGGAAACTGACACTTAAAAGACACTTTCTGAAGTCTCCCATTGAAACCCAATTGACACAACCAACGAGAGACTGATTCAAACACACGGACCTTAAACCTAGATCGAAATTTTATCCGACTAGCAGCAAAGGCAGCACCATTGAAGCATTTGAAATTAATGTCTGCCAAGACATAAGAAATCTAAGGACTGACAAGATCAAACATATAAAACATAATCTCTCTAAATCCCAGATAGAAACTATTAAGAAATTAGAAAAGAATCATGACTTAACAATAAAGCCGGCAGATAAAGGAGGTGGCATAGTCATCATGGACAGAAGTAAATATGAGGAAGAATGCAGGAGGATTCTGAATGATGACAACACCTACCAGAGGCTTCATAGTAATCCAGTGGCTCAATACAAAAAAGAACTTGATAATCTGCTGACAAATGCTAAAGCACGAAATATTCTCAAAGAGAGAGAATATAATTATATTAAGATATCACATCCGATCACCCCAGTTTTTTATCAGTTGCCCAAAATCCACAAATCTCTAGTTAACCCACCGAGGAGACCCATCATCTCAGGCATTGGGTTCCTAACAAGCAACCTCTCCGAATATGTTGATTGAAGTTTACAGAAATACATCACAAAATTATCATCATACCTCAGAGATTTGACCCAAGTCCTTTCAATATTGGAGTCATTAATTTGGGATGAAAGCTATATACTAGCAACGTGTGACGTGACGTCGTTATACACAAGCATCCCACACGAAGCTGGCATTGAAGCAGTCAACTTTTTTCTCAAAAAGGATCCGGAAGTACCTAAGGAACAACTTACATTTCTATTAGAAGGCATAAAGTACATCTTGAGCCATAATTACTTCTGTAATGATAACATATTCTATAAGCAACTATGTGGTACAGCAATGGGGACCAGGTTCACGCCGAGCTATGTGAATCTCTATATGGGTAAATGGGAACAAATTTTTTGGGACTCATGCCTGGCCGTTGCGGACCTGGTCCTGTACCTCAGATACATAGATGATATCTTGTTGATCTGGAAAGGCACACTGGAAGACTTGAAACATACCATCAATGTGATGAATCACAACCAAATGAACCTGCAATTTACATATGAATACAGTTACAACAAACTGAACTTCCTAGACCTGTCAATCGAAATTATAAATGGTAAAGTTGAGACATCGACCTTCTTTAAGGAGGTCGACTGCAACAACTATATTCATAGTCTAAGCTGCCACCACCCGAATTGGAAGGCTAATATACCAAAGGGACAACTTTTAAGGATTAGGAAGAATTGCTCCAACCCCCAAAAATGGAAAGAACAGGCAAATGTATTAAAGGAAAGATTCCTAGAAAGGGGTTATACTGAAGAAACCCTGGAAGAGAAGATTAAAGAAGTTGAGGATATTGACAGAAAGGAACTCCTAAGATATAAAACAAAGCCAGCTAATGAATGGGAGGAGAACACTTTCAATGTACCCATGGTTACAGAGTACTGCGCCAATAGATTTATCATAGAATGAATCATCAGAAAGCACTGGACCATACTAAAAGAGGATGATGTTATTGGTGAAAAATTGATATCCCAACCAAGGTTCAATCTGAAGCAAAAACTGGCACCAAGCATCCCAAAAAGCAAAATAAGAAGAAACACAGATCTCCAAGGTAAACCTATTAAAGGTTTCTTCCCATGCCCAAGCTGTAAAGCATGTCAAAGTGGACTAAAGACTGACAAGTTTTCCCCACATGGTAAGAGGGAGAAATACAAGATCCAGGATTTAATAAGATGTCAAGATAAGGGAATAATATATGTCATCTTCTGCCCTGTGGACTACAATATGTGGGACAAACATCTAGAGCCCTGAAAGATAGAATCAGGGAACACATCTTATGTATTGAGAAATTGAACACCGACACTCCATTATACAAACATTTCGCGACAATACATAAAGGAAATATGAAAGACTTTAAATTCTTTGGAATAGAGAAGGTCAAGAAAAGCTGGAGAGGTGGGGACCACGAAAATAAATTGTTATTTAAAGAATCCAAATGGTTTTTGTTACTTAATTGCCTCTACCCCAAAGGCCTAAACCACAAAGAAGACCTCTCACACCTCATATACCTTAGAAAAGACTAATTGACAACAGCTGTAATCTAGATCTACCTCATTGCTTAGCCAATGAAGGGAAACCCAAAATATTAGATTGGAACAAAGGTTTCAAAACTACTAGACAGATCACGAAGAATGCATGTGTCTTCACACTAGCTATCAGAAATTACTCTAGTTAAAAAACCTGACTTATATCTAACCTTTAGAGGTAACACACTTAACACTGACTATGACTTTAACTCCATAGAGGATGGTATAGTAACCAACCCTTATATAATTCTAGGCTAATAAATATAGTCCACTCAGACTATTTCTGAAGTAGATTATAGGATATAGTATCCATAAACATAAACAAATCAACGCATAGTTACATCTATATTTGTGCTACTGAAGACTGATCACAAAATATAACAGCCCTTATCCAGATAGTCAATATGGGCATAAGATACAAAACCAAAATCAGAATGTAATTGTGTTATATTTTATACACCTTAAGTTATAGCCTCATTCTAAATAAATGGGACATCAATGCTGTCACATTCTATACATGTGACATAAAACTTGTGCATTTACACTTTCCATATTGTAGATGCATATAATCAACACAATGAACATAACCAGTGTTGAATTCATGTGTTTACATTTTTTCCACACCCATGCATGAATTACATTAGAGGCTACTTCTATCAGAAAGATGGGCATAATACAAGTTCCTGAATCTGTCTAGATCTGAATATTTAGTGACCCATCTAGGTCACATTCACAAATTTATATAGAGTCACAGCCACAGTAACTACATATTTAATTTATAAGGGATTGATCACCATTTCAATTTTATCCAGATAGCCAAGGACAGCCAGGTATGCCTAATATAACTATATTTAACTTAAGTAAATGTACATTTCGACATCCGGTGCCCCAGTCTCAAGATACCGAAAATTATGTAATGTTCCGATACCGGAAGTGACGTAACATCCGGTTTCGGCGATTACAGAAACCGGAAATGACGTCACATCCGGTATGAGTGCAAAAAAGACAGATACATGGAATGGAACAAATTAAGAAATAATAAGAATGGGCACTATCAGCATTATTAGGTAATACATCAGGAAGCCCAGTCCCCTAATAAATGTTAAGCATACTACAAATATTAAGGGACAATATGCCAGTAATAAGTAAAACAACATGAACCGGAATAGGTCAGGGTCAAACCGGAAGTAATTTCAGATCCGGTTTTAAGAAAACAAGAAGTTGTAGGTTGACTACAACAAACAACTTTATTTATTTTTTAACTTTATTTTTTAACTATTCTTTAACTGTTTGACTTAATAAAACAACTTGAAAAGGAATAAAATTGGAAAAAATTCAAAATACTAACAAATGTTAAGAAAACATTAATTCAATATACCTTAGTACAAACATATTTCCCATCACACATAGGGAAAACAGGAAAGGGGGACCAAACATTTTGGCGCCAAAATTCACCCAATCAGTCTAGGAATCACCCTATAAAAGTACTCAGTAGATAACTCCAGTTAATCTTGATAAAGGTCTGCAAAAGACTGAAACGCGTCGACTTACTGGTGAGCATATTTTCATATACCTTAGAGTATTTTTGACTGTTACTTTTTTCACACACTGATGGTATTGTTTTATCTTTAATCACTATCACAAGCCATTTGGAATAAACTTTTTGGATCATCCACTGGATAATTGTTTATATTTTTTGATCTTTTCTTGGATTTTCTGAGTCTAACACATGATGAATTATTAGGAGTTACATTTTTTAGGATTGGATACCCCTTTATTTTCCCCAATTGGAACGTATTGTTTTATTATTTTTTAAGACACTTTTTTGCACCATTGCTGCCATTGGATAACTTTATATTTTGTATTGGACACTTTTTACTACACCCACCCCTGAATTTTGGATCAATTTTTATTTTTTATTTTTATATTTTGGATTAATATTTGCACTGTTTGTATATGAACCATTTGTTTTACCTGCATTGTAACATCGATTAACACTCATTCCCACCATTGTATTTATATTGTTTTTATACTGCATTTATATCATATAGATAGGTTTTACATGGATCCATGAGAATTTTAGACTATCTTCTTTTTAAATTGTTTTAGATAGATTTACACATGTCTATTTTATATGTATATTTTTAATATGTTTGATTAAAATATCATTTTAACTATAACACTGTGGCCTCCACCTATTTAGCTCAAAGCGCTCTTTTACACACCCCATCCAAACATAAAAAGTATTTCCCCATAGGAATCAATGGGGCTGCGTTAGGAGCTTTTTTGCAGGTGTTAGGTTTTTTTTCAGCCAGCTCTCCTCCATTGATTCTTATGGGGAAATCGTGCAGGAGCACGTTTTGCCAGCTTACCGCTACCGTAAGCAGCGCTGGTATTGAGGTGAGATGTGGAGCTAAATTTTGCTCTACGCTCACTTTTTTGCGGCTAACGCCGGGTTTCTAAAGACCCCTAATACCAGCGCTACTGTAGGTGAGAGGTAAGGAAAAACTGCTTGTTAGCAACGCACAGCATTACCGACAAAACTTGTAATCTAGGCGTTAGTAAATAAATACTTCAAATCAAGATACAAAAGTTTCAGTGGTAAATTGTCCTTCATTGTTTCCCATCATGCAGTAACTTTGAATATCAACTAAATAAACTTTAAAGGACCTCTAAACACAGTTGAATGGCATAATCAGCAAATACATAATAAAAATACAATGCAAAAGCACTTTGAATTTCAAATGAGTAGTACATTTCTTTCTGACAAATGTTAAAGTTAGTTCTATTTTCCCTCCCAATGCATCATGTGACAGCCATCAGTCAATTACAAAATGCATATACGTATATTCAGTGAATCTTGCACATGATTAGTAGGTACTGGTGCCTCAGAAAGTGTGCGCATTAAAAGATTGTGCACATTTAGATAATGGAAATCAATTGGAAAGTTGTTTAAAATTCTGTGCGCTATCTGAATAATGAAAGTTTAACTTTGGCTTGAGTGTCCCTTAAATGAATATGTATATGCAGAATTTAAAGGGACAGTCAAGTCCAAAAAAAACTTTCATGTTTCAAATAGGGAATGTAATTTTAAACAAGTTTGCAATTTACTTTTATCACCAATTTTGCTTTGTTCTCTTGGTATTCTTAGTTGAAAGCTAAACCTAGGTAGGCTCATATGATAATTTCTAAGCCTTTGAAGGCCGCCTCTGATCACATGCTTTTTTATTTGCTTTTCACAACAGGGGAGAGCTAGTACATGTAAACCATATAGATAGCATTGTGATCACGGCCGTGAATTGTGGCAGACACTGCACTAATTGGCTAAAATTAAAGTCAATAGATATTAAATAAAATGTCATGTGATCAGGGGGCTGTCAGAAGATGCTTAGATACAGGTTAATCAGAGCGGTAAGAAGTATATTAATATAAAAATGCTGGTTATGCAAAACTGGGGAATGGGTAATAAAGGGATTATCTATCTTTTAAAACAACAAACACTCTGGTATTGACTGTCCCTTTAAGTTTTATTCTGAAATATACAGAAGTTATTTTGTGGTTGTTGTTTGGACTTGTCCAGAACATTACATTTGTTGGCTGTTTTTATATACAAACATTTGTTTATCCTTGTCTTCTAAGCAACTGTTTCCTAGTAATTATTGTAACCATGTGAACAGAAACCTGGGTTTCAGTTTTCTTACCCCATGTATGCTATTATTTACTTCAAGGTACAAGAGGAAAAACAATATATTGCTGAGGAATGTTAGCATTACTCTTAATGTGCAAGAAATCATACAAGCTTTACTGGCTAAAAACAAATTATACAAATAGTGGGTAAATAAAGTATTTCTTTTCTTTTGTCATACCACTATATATTACCAGTTTGGGTATTATATTCACTTAGATAAAGCACATGTACCTTATAATTAATGGGACCGTAAACACCTTTATTTGTGATTTCAGTTAAAGGGACAATCTGCACCAGAATTGTTTTTGTTTAAAAAGATAGATAATCCCTTTATTACCCATTCCCCATAATGTTGCATAACCAACACAGTTATATTAATATATGTTTTACCTCTGTGATTACCTTGTATCGAAGCCTCTGCAGACTGCCCCTTATCTCAGTGCTTTTGACAGACATGCAGTTTAGCCAATCAGTGCAGACTCCTAAATAACTCCACGGGAGTGAGCACATTGTTATCTATATGGCACACATGAACTAGTACTGTCTAACTGTGAAAAACTTTCAAAATGCTCTGAGCTAAGAGGTGGTTTTCAACAGTTTAGAAATCAGTTTGAGCCTACGTAGGTTTAGCTTTTCAAAAATACTACCAAGGGAACAAAGCAAACATTATACACTCATTTTTTTTCTTTGCATAAATGTTTTGTAGATGATCTATTTATATAGCCCATAAAGTTTTTTTTTTTTTTTTAAATGTATAGTTTTGCTTATTTTTAAGTAACATTGCTCTGATTTTCAGACTCCTAACCAAGCCCCAAAGTGTTATGTGAATACCGTCAGCTACCTTCTCCAGCTTGCTCCTGTTTGTGTAAAGGGTCTTTTCATATGCAAAAGAAGGGGGAGGGGGGGAGTGTCTTATTTTCCATTTGCAGTGGGCTTTCCAGCCACCTTTTCAACAGAGCTAAACTTAGAACTTCTAAATAAGTTTTTAAACAGTTTTCTACTGGATTTTTATATAAGTATCTGTGCATCTTATTCTTTATAGTAGTGTCTATTATATGCAGTTATATGGAAATTAGTGTATACTGTCCCTTTAACCCCTAACCCTAATGTAACTATTAACCCCTAACACCCCCTAACTTTAACATAATTAAAATCGAGCTAAATTAAACTTACAATTATTAACTAAATAATTCCTATTTAAACCTGAATACTTACCTGTGAAATAAAACCTAACGCCTAGATTTAGAGTTCTGCGTTAGCCGTCAAAGCAGCGTTAAGGGGTCCTAACGCTGCTTTTTACCACCCGCTGGTATTTAGAGTCAGGCAGGAAAGGGTCTAACGCTCACTTTCCAGCCGTGACTTTTCCATACCGCAGATCCCCTTACGCCAATTGCGTATCCTATCTTTTCAATGGGATCTTCCTAATGCCAGTATTTAGGGTCTTGGCTGAAGTGAGAAGTAGACCCTCTACCGACAAGACTCCAGCCGCAGAAAAAAGTCAGGAGTTAAGAACTTTATGGGCTAACGCCGGTTTAAAAAGCTCTTAGCTACTGTGCTCTAAAGTACACTAACACCCATAAACTACCTATGTACCCCTAAACCGAGGCCCCCCCACATCGCCGCCACTCTAATAAAAATTTTTAACCCCTAATCTGCCGACCAGACACCGCCGCCACCTACATTATCCCTATGTACCCCTAATCTGCTGCCCCTAACACCGCCGACACCTATATTATATTTATTAACCCCTAATCTGCCCCCCCAAAGGTTGCAGCGACGTTGGGGGGGCAGATTAGGGGTTAATAAATATAATGTAGGTGTTGGCGACGTTGGGGGCAGCAGATTAGGGGTTCATAGGGATAACGTAGGTTGCGGCGGTGTCCGGAGCGGCAGATTAGGGGTTAATAATATAATGCAGGTGTCAGCGATAGCGGGGGCAGCAGATTAGGGGTTAATAAGTGTAAGGTTAGGGGTGTTTAGACTCGGGGTTCATGTTAGGGTGTTAGGTGCAGACTTAGAAACTGTTTCCCCATAGGAAACAATGGGGCTGCGTTAGGAGCTGAACGCTGCTTTTTTGCAGGTGTTAGGTTTTTTTTCAGCTCAAACTGCCCCATTGTTTCCTATGGGGAAATCCTGCACAAGCACGTTTTTCAAGATGGCTGCTATCGTAAGCAACGCTGGTATTTAGAGTTGAAGTGGCGGCAAATTATGCTCCACACTCCCTTTTTGGAGCCTAACGCAGCCCTTCAGAGAACTCTAAATACCAGCGTTATTTAAAAGGTGCGGGGGGAAAAAAACACGCGTAGCTAACGCACCCCTTTGGCCGCAAAACTCTAAATCTAGGTGTAAGCTAGTTATATTGTAGCTAGCTTAGGTTTTATTTTTATTTCACAGGTAAGTTTGTATTTATTTTAACTAGGTAGACTAGTTAGTAAATAGTTATTAACTATTTACTAATTACCTAGTTAAAATAAATACAAACTTACCTGTGAAATAAAACCTAACCTGCCTTACACTAAAACCTAAAATTACAAAAAATTAAAAAACACTAAATTACAAAAAATTAAAAAACGAAATTATCAAAGATAAAAAAGAATTACACCTAATCTAATAGCCCTTTCAAAATAAAAAAGCCCACCCAAAATAAAAAAAACCCTAGCCTACAATAAACTACCAATAGCCCTTAAAAGTGCTTTTTGTAGGGCATTGCCCCAAAGAAATCAGCCCTTTTACCTGTAAAAAAAATACAAAGACCCCCCCAATAGTAAAACCCACCACCCAACCAACCCAACTCTAAAAAAACATAAGCTACCCATTGCCCTGAAAAGGGCATTTGGATGGGCATTGCCCTAAAAAGGGCATTTAGCTCTTTAACATTGCTCAAACCCTAAACTAAAAAAACCCACCCAAAAAAAGCTTAAAAAAAGCTATCACTAACCCCCGATGATCCACTTACACTTTTTGAAGTCCCGCTTGAACAATCTTCATCCCGGCTGCGGGAAGTCTTCATCCAGGTGGCCCCTTCAATCTTCATCCCGGCAGCAAAGTCTTTATCCAAGCAGTGAGAAGTCTTCATCCAGGCGGCCACTTCAATCTTCATCCAGGCAGCATCTTCTATCTTGATCCCGGTAGCATGGAGCGGGTCCATCCTGAAGACATCCGGCGTGGAGCATCCTCTTGATACGGTCGCCGTTGTATACTAAATCTTCAATGCGAGGGACGCGATTCAAGATGGCGTCCCTTGCATTCCTATTGGCTGAAAATTTTAAATCAACCAATAGGAATTAGAGTTGCTAAAATTCTATTGGCTGTTCAAATTTTTTGTAATTTAGTAATTTTTTTTAATTTTTTGTATTTAGATACTTTGTAATTTTTAGAGTAGTGTTAGGATTTTTTGAATGTGTAGTTTAGTTTTAGTTAATTGGTAGTTAGTTTAATTTTAGTTTAATAATTATATTAGTTTAATTGTTAGTTTAAATTTAGTTTTTTAATTGGACAGGTAAGTTTTAATTTAATTTAAACTAGGGAAATTGTAATTTTAATCTAAAGTTAGGGGGTTGTTATATTTAGGGGTTACTAGTTTAAATTAGTTTATTGCAATGTGGGGGCTTTTGGTTTAGGGGTTAATAGTTTAGTATATTATATTTTGTTGTGGGGGGCTTCCGTTTTAGGGGTTAATAGGTTTATTATATTGGCGGCAGTGTAGGGCTTAATAACTTTAGAATAGTGAGGGAGGGCTATGTGGGCGGACAGCAGATTAGAGGTTAATTATATTTAGTGTTTGCGATGTGGGAGGGCCTCGGTTTAGGGGTTAATAGGTAGTTTATGGGTGTTAGTGTACTTTTTAACACTTTAGTTATGGGTTTTATGTTATAGATTTGTAGTGTAAAACTTATAACTACTACTTTTAGATGGCATTACGGATCTTGTCATTTTAGGCTGTAATGCTGTTTTTTTAGCCAGAACGCAAAACTCGTAATACCAGCGCTATGGGAATCCCATTAAAAATGTATTTTTTACGAGTGCGGTACTGACGTTGTGTTACAGGCTAAAAGGCTTGCGGTACAGCTAGACTTGTAATGGCTCCTTTGCTGTTTTAACTCTGAAAATACAATATTTTCAGTGTTAAAAGATGAACGCACAGACTTGTAATCTAGCTGAATGGCACTTAAAAGATTTCAGCTCTTTTACACAAAAAATGACAAACCCCTCTTCTTTATTTAAAATCAGCCAATTAGGATTAAACGTTTCCTCTATATATAGGGGTTTCGCTCTTCCGGAATTTCAGAGTGCGGTGGCAATAGCATGAAGACCAGGGCTTGTGGAAGAGTGCAGAAGAAAAGAAGATGTGGAGCAAAACAAATCAATACTAGCTCCCAGTGAATATAAAAAACAAGATAGTACATTTAAGAAAGATATAGCGGGCAACAGACTAGAAGGTTTTTATCCATGCCACAATGGTAAAGCTTGTAAGTTTAGCAAGAGATGCAAAACAGTAGAATCTACAAACTCAGATTTTAAATTAACGTTAAAGATACCATAAAGTGTACAGATTCTAACATAGTGTATATCATACAATGCCTGTGTAAAAAACAGTACTTGAGACAAACTAAGCGTCCCCTGAGAGATAGGATCAGACTACACTTGCTAAACATTGAGTGGGGTTTTGAAGACCACCTCGTCTCCAAGCATTTTAAGGATAGTCATGGCCAGAAAACAGGTCTTATGTATTGGGGTGTGAAAAAGGTGACACTAAAAAGAGGAGGAAACTGACCCCAGGGGGTCATATAGTTTAATATATCTATACATTTTTCATAAAGATTGTATATTGGCTACCAGACGGTAACTATTGCTGGTTACATTTGCTGATGCGCATTTCACCCATATTGCTTTTCATGAGTTTGGGCTTCGTCAGGGCTGTCAGGTGTTGGGATCCCCCCAGACTTTATTGCATATCTTGAGGCTCCTCCTATATTGTTTACGCATTTTTTTTTGCTTCGGTTGGAACTCTCCTTTTACAAATATTGATGCAACATACTTGTATATTTTGCATACTTTTCAACTAACCACAGAGAACTAAAGGAAATCCATGGCTACTAACAGCTACTAAAGAACAATTACAAATAAGGTATATAACAATATTTAACTGTCAATGGGACAATTTGTACTCTATCCTAGAAGATAACTGGCACTATCTGGCTATAGATGAAGGAATCAGGTAAGTAGTAGGGGGACTAACAGCAAGACCAGGACCCAGCTTAAAAGATTCCCTGTAAGAAGCAATTACAATTACATCAAATCACAGAAATCAGATAACTGGCTTATAGCACGGAAGGGAGCCACCCATGTGGAATATGCGTGTATTGTCCATTTATGCACAGAACAAAAAGTTTCAGCACAGGAAAAAGAAACTGCTATATAAAATACTTTATTTAATTGTGATACATTTGGGGTATGTTCTTGCCCAAAATTGTACGTGGAAAAAAAACGAAAAGACAGATAAATGATAGAGTAAGAGAGCATCGTGATGACATTCAATTTAACTAAATACCAGCGTAGCCCGACATTTCTCAGAATCACATGAGGCAAATCCTGACCGTCTAAGAATAGTAGGAATTGATAGAGACATAACATCAGGGAGAGGAGGAGATCAGGACAAATGCCTTTTACAAAAAGAATCTAGGCGGATGTTCACCTTGCAGTCTCTATCCACTATAGGATTAAACGAAAAATTTGAATTTGGAAGTTTCTTGTAAGATTGATTTATATCAATATTCCAGGGTGACCTAGTGAATTCTCTAAAGACCACTTTAAGAAAGGGGAAACAAAATCTTCTATTTTAAATAAACTTAGTAAAAACAAAATACTGCATATATTTTTTTACCTCTGCTGTCATAATGTTCAAAGTTGAAAAAATATTAAGTTGCAAATACGTGAAATATGTAACAAAAACTTTAGCCATTTTTGGAATCTCCAGTTAAAAAGAAACAGTGTAAAAATAAAATATGGCTGATAAAATTTCAGTGTTTCTGCCACAATATTTTACTTTGAAAAAGCTCCCTGTTGTAAAGATGTGAAATAGTAACAGAAATATAGCGTTGATATAACACAATATATGATACTAGTGAAAAAGTTTTAGAAGCATATATATATGTATTTTTATTCAAAATGCGCTATTTGTGGTAAATATATCTTTAGTCAAAATGAAACCATTGTTCTCAGAATCAATAATATATGAATTTTTGAAAAGTATACAAAATATACAAGTATGTTGCATGAATTTTTGTAAAATGAGAGTTCCAACCGAAGCAAAAAAATGCGTAAAAAAATGGGAGGAGCCTCAAGATATGCAATAAAGTCTGGGGGGATCCCAATACCTAACAGCCCTGACGAAGCCCAAACTCCCAAAAGGCATAATGGGTGAAACGCGCATCAGCAAATGTATACAGCAATAGTTCCCATCTGGTAGCCGAGTATGCAGGTTCGCTACAAAGAAAACTTTCTACTGACGACAGGGTAAACAGAGAACTTTGTGGCCAAGACGTTTGCTAAAGGCATCCGGGAGACAAGCATTGGCCAAGTTTAAGCCGCTAAAAGTATACAGCACTTACCACAGACGAGAGGATCATAATTACAGGTTAAATGGCAGGAGCAGTGACACATCAGCTGCGAAGGTAAGTGACCTAAAGTGCAGTGAAAGCCGTGGTTGAAGCCTGCTGATTTAGAGGTACGTGGGAGGAAGTTCTCTGTATATCAGAGGAAAGTAACCACGTAAGCCCCACAACTGTATTCCTGTTGATTTGTCTGTCTGTTTGGAGGATATGCTATACAGAACTTTGGCTTGCTTAACATCCTGCTTTGCCTGCATACACGCTTATACATAGCTACTCTGTCTCTATCAGTTGCAACTGCATCTATGGTGGAACATTGGCTGCTTTTCCTTAATCTCCAGAACACTGCAGTGTAATTAATCGGCTTGTCTGCTTTTTCATGCATGAACTAACTTTACTCTATGTTAGATGATTGTTGGAAGAATAATATGCCTACCACATGTAGTTAATTCAGTGAACTTTATGGAGACTTCTACAGCTACCTGTATAAGCTCTATTGCTGCAATATTTTAAATGTGTGTTTTTTGTATGTGTGTTCTACCTCTGTGTGCATTATAATGTCATGAATAAAAAACAAGTATAGGTTTTATGTGAACAAAGTGTGCTGAATTCCCTATCTATTTCTAAAAACTAAGGGTCACAAGTTTCCTAGGTTTTTTCTGATCTCTAGTTCTTTATCAAACATGATTTCTTAAGGGTCTGCACCTCCTTTTATATAAAGGAATAAAATATAAATGTAAGCATAATAAAGGCCGCGAGCACTAGTTTTCTATTTCCCTAAAAAGTAATAATAATATAACTCCCGCTATAGAAGGAGTTTAGTTGCTCAGGTCACAGATAGCTTTATTTTTCAGCCTCTGGGATATTTCCCTATTATTTATTCCTACTTCACTGTTCAACTTAAGTGATTTTAAACTTGTATGTGTGTCGGTTTGATAGATTTCAGATATATTAAAGTTGAAAGGAATGTAGTATGAATGACCTCAATACTAACACAGTGATTCGATTCGGGTAAAGACATTTTTTCTGCGAGGTGCAACCTCTTTTTCTTTTGCAACTCACACTATTGGTATGAGTAATATCTGTCTTTGCCCTCTATGGATGCTGAGCTATAAATAATATTGTATATCAGCTATCTTTATCAGCACCCAGAGGCCTAGATTTGGAGTTTGGCGTTAGCCGTGAAAACCAGCGTTAGAGGCTCCTAACGCTGGTTTTAGGCTAACTCTGGTATTTGGAGTCACTCAAAAAAGGGTCTAACGCTCACTTTTCAGCCGCGACTTTTCCATACGGCAGATCCCCTTACGTAAATTGCGTATCCTATCTTTTCAATGGGATTTTTCTAACTCCGGTATTTAGAGTCGTGGCTGAAGTGAGCGTTAGAACTCTAACGACAAAACTCCAGCCGCAGGAAAAAAGTCAGTAGTTAAGAGCTTTCTGGGCTAACGCCGGTTCATAAAGCTCTTAACTACTGTACTCTAAAGTACACTAACACCCATAAACTACCTATGTACCCCTAAACCGAGGTCCCCCCACATCGCCGCCACTCGATTAAATTTTTTTAACCCCTAATCTGCCGACCGCCAACTACGTTATCCTTATGTACCCCTAATCTGCTGCCCCTAACACCGCCGACCCCTATATTATATTTATTATCCCCTAATCTGCCCCCCACAACGTCGCCTCCACCTGCCTACACTTATTAACCCCTAATCTGCCGAGCGGACCTGAGCGCTACTATAATAAAGTTATTAACCCCTAATCCGCCTCACTAACCCTATAATAAATAGTATTAACCCCTAATCTGCCCTCCCTAACATCGCCGACACCTAACTTCAATTATTAACCCCTAATCTGCCGACCGGAGCTCACCGCTATTCTAATAAATGTATTAACCCCTAAAGCTAAGTCTAACCCTAACACTAACACCCCCCTAAGTTAAATATAATTTTAATCTAACGAAATTAATTAACTCTTATTAAATAAATTATTCCTATTTAAAACTAAATACTTACCTGTAAAATAAATCCTAATATAGCTACAATATAAATTATAATTACATTGTAGCTATTTTAGGATTAATATTTATTTTACAGGCAACTTTTTAATTATTTTAACCAGGTACAATAGCTATTAAATAGTTAAGAACTATTTAATAGTTACCTAGTTAAAATAATTACAAAATTACCTGTAAAATAAATCCTAACCTAAGTTACAATTAAACCTAACACTATACTATCATTAAATTAATTAAATAAAATACCTACAATTACCTACAATTAAACCTAACACTACACTATCAATACATTAATTAAATACAATACCTACAAATAACTACAATGAAATAAACTAACTAAAGTACAAAAAAATAAAAAAGAACTAAGTTACAAAAAATAAAAAAGTATCTACAAACATAAGAAAAATATTACAACAATTTTAAACTAATTACACCTACTCTAAGCCCCCTAATAAAACAACAAAGCCCCCCAAAATAAAAAATGCCCTACCCTATTCTAAATTACTAAAGTTAAAAGCTCTTTTACCTTACCAGCCCTGAACAGGGCCCTTTGCAGGGCATGCCCCAAGAAGTTCAGCTCTTTTGCCTGTAAAAAAAACATACAATACCCCCCTCCCAACATTACAACCCACCACCCACATACCCCTAATCTAACCCAAACCCCCCTTAAATAAACCTAACACTAAGCCCCTGAAGATCTTCCTATCTTGTCTTCACCATACCAGGTTCACTGATCGGTCCTGAAGAGCTCCTCCGATGTCCTGATCCAAGTCCAAGCGGGGGGCTGAAGATGTCCATGATCCGGTAGTCTGATCGGAACAGCCAATAGAATGCGAGCTCAATCTGATTGGCTGATTCCATCAGCCAATCAGAATATTCCTACCTTAATTCCGATTGGCTGATAGAATCCTATAAGCCAATCGGAATTCGAGGGACGCCATCTTGGATGACGTCATTTAAAGGAACCGTCATTCGTCGTTCAGTCATCGGCCAGGATGGATGTTCCGTGTTGGAGGTCTTCAGGATGCTAACGCTCCGTTCCAGATGGATGTCGATAGAAGATGCCGCCTGGATGAAGACTTCAATCGGATGGAAGACCTCTTCTGCCCCGCTTGGATGAAGACTTCAATCGGATGGAAGACCTCTTCTGCCCGCTTGGATGAAGACTTCTACCGGATCATGGACATCTTCAGCCCCCCGCTTGGGCTTGGATCAGGACATCGGAGGAGCTCTTCAGGACCGATCGGTGAACCTGGTATGGTGAAGACAAGGTAGGAAGATCTTCAGGGGCTTAGTGTTAGGTTTATTTAAGGGGGGTTTGGGTTAGATTAGGGGTATGTGGGTGGTGGGTTGTAATGTTCGGGGGGGTATTGTATGTTTTTTTTACAGGCAAAAGAGCTGTACTTCTTGGGGCATGCCCCGCAAAGGGCCCTGTTCAGGGCTGGTAAGGTAAAAGAGCTTTTAACTTTAGTAATTTAGAATAGGGTAGGGCATTTTTTATTTTGGGGGGCTTTGTTGTTTTATTAGGGGGCTTAGAGTAGGTGTAATTAGTTTAAAATTGTTGTAATATTTTTCTTATGTTTGTAAATATTTTTTTATTTTTTGTAACTTAGTTCTTTTTTATTTTTTGTACTTTAGTTAGTTTATTTCATTGTAGTTATTTGTAGGTATTGTATTTAATTAATGTATTGATAGTGTAGTGTTAGGTTTAATTGTAGGTAATTGTAGGTATTTTATTTAATTAATTTAATGATAGTAAAGTGTTAGGTTTAATTGTAACTTAGGTTAGGATTTATTTTACAGGTAATTTTGTAATTATTTTAACTAGGTAACTATTAAATAGTTCTTAACTATTTAATAGCTATTGTACCTGGTTAAAATAATTACAAAGTTGCCTGTAAAATAAATATTAATCCTAAAATAGCTACAATGTAATTATAATTTATATTGTAGCTATATTAGGATTTATTTTACAGGTAAGTATTTAGCTTTAAATAGGAATAATTTATTTAATAAGAGTTAATTAATTTCGTTAGATTAAAATTATATTTAACTTAGGGGGGTGTTAGTGTTAGGGTTAGACTTAGCTTTAGGGGTTAATACATTTATTAGAATAGCGGTGAGCTCCGGTCGGCAGATTAGGGGTTAATAATTGAAGTTAGGTGTCGGCGATGTTAGGGAGGGCAGATTAGGGGTTAATACTATTTATTATAGGTTTAGTGAGGCGGATTAGGGGTTAATAACTTTATTATAGTAGCGCTCAGGTCCGCTCGGCAAATTAGGGGTTAATAAGTGTAGGCAGGTGGAGGCGACGTTGTGGGGGGCAGATTAGGGGTTAATAAATATAATATAGGGGTCGGCGATGTTAGGGCAGCAGATTAGGGGTACATAGGGATAATGTAAGTAGCGACGGTGTCCGGAGCGGTAGATTAGGGGTTAATAATAATATGCAGGGGTCAGCGATAGCGGGGGCGGCAGAATAGGGGTTAATAAGTGTAAGGTTAGGGGTGTTTAGACTCGGGGTACATGTTAGAGTGTTAGGTGCAGACGTAGGAAGTGTTTACGCATAGCAAACAATGGGGCTGCGTTAGGAGCTGAACGCTGCTTTTTTGCAGGTGTTAGGTTTTTTTTCAGCTCAAACAGCCCCATTGTTTCCTATGGGGGAATCGTGCACAAGCACGTTTTTGAGGCTGGCCACTTGCGTAAGCAACTCTGGTATCGAGAGTTGAAGCTGCGTTAAAAATGCTCTACGCTCCTTTTTTGGAGCCTAACGCAGCCTTTATGTGGACTCTCAATACCAGAGTTATTTTTATGGTGCGGCCAGAAAAAAGCCGGCGTTAGCTACGCGGGTCCTTACCGACAAAACTCTAAATCTAGGCCATAGTAAATAATACCGATGTTAGTGATATCCCTTAACCTTTTCATATAATAAGTAAAGGGTTATCAGACCTTTTACACCTGAACTCAGTATCATAATCTCTTCAAGCCCCTTCTTTAAATCTCTTTTGGATCAAATGTATAGTAACCATCTATTTGAGAACCTCCAAGGTCTGGTTTGGATACTTCTGCAAATAGCAAGAGGTCAGCATGCAGAAACACCTCTGCCAGTCATTGAAAGTATCAGTGCATTTTACTCGCTTAAGGCCAGTGCCATGCTCACTTTTCTCATTTTGCCTATTTGCTTCTACTGAGAGTTAAAACATAGTTACATAGTGTCTCTCCTGAAATTTCTTAATTGTCTTGGGTTTAAGGTAGGCATGGAGAGAATGAACTAAACATGGGTATGCATTCACTTGAATAGCTGCTCTGTGGCTTGAAAGTGACTGACTACTGTCAAGTGGCAAGGGAAGAACCTCGGGAGTACCCGGGGATTAAATAAGTAAGCATTTGTGAGTACAGGAAGTGATAAAATAAGGAGATCCGATTTCCCTGCAAGCTCAACTCATTTTGATGGGTTGTGGTGTTAAAGAACAAAACCAGCTATTTCATATACAAAATTTATACTACAGCAATGTTGCCTGTACATCGATGTCACAGGACAGGAGATATTTACATCAGGTGTGTAATGATTGGCAAACCTCACAGGCATCCAAAGGCTTAGCCCAAACCTTAATCCTCAGTATAGTAAACCATAACCCTTAAACCTTACTCTTACAGTAGTCCTAACCCTAATTTCTACAAAGTTGCCACTCAACTGTCAATCAAGATGGGTGGACAATTACATATTTACAGCACAGCATTATGATAGGTGAGCTCTAGGTAGAGATGAGATATCTTTAATTGACATTACAATTTACATATTGTTGTAATAGAATATCAAATGTTGAGTTTAACAGTACTTTAAATGTATTAGTACAGTGTGCTCATTGTCAGTGTAAAGCTACTCAACACCAGTGTATAGTAGTGGTTCAGGATATCAGGATATCGATACTATGCATAATTTTACGGTGAAGAAAAGTTTAAATCTAATGTTTCAACAGGAGATCTGAGTTTGGGTGGATGCACCATGAACTGCTGAATTGTACTTGGCCTTTGTGCCAAATGCTGTCAATGCTCTTCCGGATCAGAACTAAGTGATGACAATATCAACCAGGGAAATAACAGGTGAAACATATACCCCTGTTGTCAAAACCTAGGAGACATTTACTTGAAATCAGTAGGTTGATCTACAGTCCTGTTGAGAGGATCTATTTCCATAACATCTTTTCTGCTCCAGTTGCTGGTATAAGCTGCTTTCTGTATCTAATTTTCGTAACTTTGCAGAGGCTCCGGAGTGTGTTTAACTGCAACTAGAATTCAGATAAAAAAAGCTAATAGTTTTATAGCTCAGTGTTCAGTGGGGTGTGGTATAGAGAAAATAAGGATTTCAGTGAGTGTCACAGTATGTACATAATACATCTACTACACCTATTTAGTCTCCAGTCACCTTTATAATAGCTTTTCATGAAAATGACTCAGGATAGCTTTACAATAAGTTATAATGTGTAATATTCACAACCAAGGCATTGTGTATAACTTGTTTAATAACTTAATTACATCATATTTTACCAGCTACCTCTTGCTGTTGCTTTGAGCAATGCACTTAAAAAGCTTGGCAAATATTCATATCATTAAAAAAAATTTTTTATTAACAAACGGCTAGATTACGAGTTTTTGTTGGTAAGGCTTGCGGTGCTAACGAGCATTTTATTCTCACCGCTCACTTAAGACAGCGCTGGTATTACGGGTTTTTATAAACCCGGTGTTAGCCGCAGAAAAGTGAGCGGAGAGCAAAATTTAGCTCCACATCTCACCTCAATACCAGCGCTGCTTACGGTAGTGGTAAGCTGGCTAAACGTGCTTGTGCACGATTTCCCCATAGGAAACAATGGGGCTGAGCCAGCTGAAAAAAAACTAACACCTGCAAAAAAGCAGCGTTCAGCTCCTAATGCAGCCCCATTGTTTCCTATGGGAAAATACATTTTATGTCTATACCTAACACCCTAACATGAACCCCAAGTCTAAACACCCCTAATCTTACACTTATTAACCCCTAATCTGCTGCCCCGACATCGTCGCCACCTACATTATACTAACGAACCCCTAATCTGCTGCCCCCAACATCGCTGAACCCTACATTATATTTATTAACCCCTACTCTGCCGCCCCCAACGTTGCCGCAACCTATCTACAATTATTAACCCCTAATCTGCCGTCCCCAACGTCGTCGCCACTAGAATAAAGTTATTAACCCCTAAACCTAAGTCTAACCCTAACCCTAACACCACCCCTATTTTAAATATAATTTAAAATAATCTAAATAAAATTACTACAATTAAATAAATTAATTATATTTAAAACTAAATACTTACCTATAAAATAAACTCTAAGGCCTAGATTTGGAGTTTGGCGTTAGCCGTGAAAACCAGCGTTAGAGGCTCCTAACGCTGGTTTTAGGCTAACTCTGGTATTTGGAGTCACTCAAAAAAGGGTCTAACGCTCACTTTTCAGCCGCTATTTTTCCATACCGCAGATCCCCTTACGTAAATTGCATATCCTATCTTTTCAATGGGATTTTTCTAACTCCGGTATTTAGAGTCGTGACTGAAGTGAGCGTTAGAATTCTAACGACAAAACTCCAGCCGCAGGAAAAAAGTCAGTAGTTAAGAGCTTTCTGGGCTAACGCCGGTTCATAAAGCTCTTAACTACTGTACTCTAAAGTACACTAACACCCATAAACTACCTATGTACCCCTAAACCGAGGTCCCCCCACATCGCCGACACTCTATTAAATTTTTTTAACCCCTAATCTGCCGACCGCCAACTACGTTATCCTTATGTACCCCTAATCTGCTGCCCCTAACACCGCCGAAACCTATATTATATTTAGTAACCCCTAACCTGCCCCCCACAACATCGCCGCCAGCTACCTACACTTATTAACCCCTAATCTGCCGACCGCAAAGCGCCGCCACCTACGTTATCCTTATGTACCCCTAATCTGCTGCCCCTAACACCGCCGACCCCTATATTATATTTATTAACCCCTAATCTGCCCCCCACAACGTCGCCTCCACCTGCCTACACTTATTAACCCCTAATCTGCCGACCGGACCGCACCGCTATTATAATAAAGTTATTAACCCCTAATCCGCCTCACTAACCCTATAATAAATAGTATTAACCCCTAATCTGCCCTCCCTAACATCGCCAACACCTAACTTCAATTATTAACCCCTAATCTGCCGACCGGAGCTCACCGCTATTCTAATAAATGTATTAACCCCTAAAGCTAAGTCTAACCCTAACACTAACACCCCCCTAAATTAAATATAATTTACATCTAACAAAATTAATTAACTCTTATTAAATAAATTATTCCTATTTAAAGCTAAATACTTACCTGTAAAATAAATCCTAATATAGCTACAATATAAATTATAATTACATTGTAGCTATTTTAGGATTAATATTTATTTTACAGGCAACTTTGTAATTATTTTAACCAGGTACAATAGCTATTAAATAGTTAAGAACTATTTAATAGTTACCTAGTTAAAATAATTACAAAATTACCTGTAAAATAAATCCTAACCTAAGTTACAATTAAACCTAACACTATACTATCATTAAATTAATTAAATAAAATACCTACAATTACCTACAATTAAACCTAACACTACACTATCAATAAATTAATTAAATACAATACCTACAATTACCTACAATTAAACCTAACACTACACTATCAATACATTAATTAAATACAAAACCTACAAATAACTACAATGAAATAAACTAACTAAAGTACAAAAGATAAAAAAAGAACTAAGTTACAAAAAATAAAAAAATATCTACAAACATAAGAAAAATATTACAACAATTTTAAACTAATTACACCTACTCTAAGCCCCCTAATAAAATAACAAAGCCCCCCAAAATAACAAAATGCCCTACCCTATTCTAAATTACTAAAGTTAAAAGCTCTATTACCTTACAAGCCCTGAACAGGGCCCTTTGCGGGGCATGCCCCAAGAAGTTCAGCTCTTTTGCCTGTAAAGAAAACATACAATACCCCCCCCCAACATTACAACCCACCACCCACATACCCCTAATCTAACCCAAACCCCCCTTAAATAAACCTAACACTAAGCCCCTGAAGATCTTCCTACCTTGTCTTCACCATACCAGGTTCACCGATCGGTCCTGAAGAGCTCCTCCGATGTCCTGATCCAAGCCCAAGCGGGGGGCTGAAGATGTCCATGATCCGGTAGAAGTCTTCATCCAAGCGGGGCAGAAGAGGTCTTCCATCCGATTGAAGTCTTCATCCAGGCGGCATCTTCTATCGACATCCATCTGGAATGGAGCGGCAGCATCCTGAAGACCTCCAACGCGGAACATCTATCCTGGCCGACGACTGAACGATGAATGACGGTTCCTTTAAATGATGTCATCCAAGATGGCATCCCTCAAACTCCGATTGGCTGATAGGATCCTATCAGCCAATCGGAATTAAGGTAGGAATATTCTGATTGGCTGATGGAATCAGCCAATCAGATTTAGCTTGCATTCTATTGGCTGATCGGAACAGCCAAAAGAATGTGAGCTCAATCTGATTGGCTGATTGGATCAGCCAATCGGATTGAACTTGATTCTGATTGGCTGATTCCATCAGCCAATCAGAATATTCCTACCTTAATTCTGATTGGCTGATAGAATCCTATTAGCCAATCGGAATTCGAGGGACGCCATCTTGGATGACGTCATTTAAAGGAACCGTCATTCGTCGTTCAGTCATCGGCCAGGATGGATGTTCCGCGTCGGAGGTCTTCAGGATGCTGCCGCTCCGTTCCAGATGGATGTCGATAGAAGATGCCGCCTGGATGAAGACTTCAATCGGATGGACGACCTCTTCTGCCCCGCTTGGATGAAGACTTCTACCGGATCATGGGCATCTTCAGCCCCCCGCTTGGGCTTGGATGAGGACATCGGAGGAGCTCTTCAGGACCGATTGGTGAACCTGGTATGGTGAAGATAAGGTAGGAAGATCTTCAGGGGCTTAGTGTTAGGTTTATTTAAGGGGGGTTTGGGTTAGATTAGGGGTATGTGGGTGGTGGGTTGTAATGTTGGGGGGGGGTATTGTATGTTTTTTTTACAGGCAAAAGAGCTGAACTTCTTGGGGCATGCCCCGCAAAGGGCCCTGTTCAGGGCTGGTAAGGTAAAAGAGCTTTTAACTTTAGTAATTTAGAATAGGGTAGGGCATTTTTTATTTTGGGGGGCTTTGTTGTTTTATTAGGGGGCTTAGAGTAGGTGTAATTAGTTTAAAATTGTTGTAATATTTTTCTTACGTTTGTAGATATTTTTTTATTTTTTGTACTTTAGTTAGTTTATTTCATTGTAGTTATTTGTAGATATTGTATTTAATTAATGTATTGATAGTGTAGTGTTAGGTTTAATTGTAGGTAATTGTAGGTATTTTATTTAATTAATTTAATGATAGTATAGTGTTAGGTTTAATTGTAACTTAGGTTAGGATTTATTTGACAGTTAATTTTGTAATTATTTTAACTAGGTAACTATTAAATAGTTCTTAACTATTTAATAGCTATTGTACCTGGTTAAAATAATTACAAAGTTGCCTGTAAAATAAATATTAATCCTAAAATAGCTACAATGTAATTATAATTTATATTGTAGCTATATTAGGATTTATTTTACAGGTAAGTATTTAGCTTTAAATAGGAATAATTTATTTAATAAGAGTTAATTAATTTCGTTAGATGTAAATTATATTTAATTTAGGGGGGTGTTAGTGTTAGGGTTAGACTTAGCTTTAGGGGTTAATACATTTATTAGAATAGCGGTGAGCTCCGGTTGGCAGATTAGGGGTTAATAATTGAAGTTAGGTGTCGGCGATGTTAGGGAGGGCAGATTAGTGGTTAATACTATTTATTATAGGGTTAGTGAGGCGGATTAGGGGTTAATAACTTTATTATAGTAGCGCTCAGGTCCGGTCGGCAGATTAGGGGTTAATAAGTGTAGGCAGGTGGAGGCGACGTTGTGGGGGGCAGATTAGGGGTTAATAAATATAATATAGGGGTCGGCGATGTTAGGGCAGCAGATTAGGGGTACATAGGGATAATGTAAGTAACGACGGTGTCCGGAGCGGTAGATTAGGGGTTAATAATAATATGCAGGGGTCAGCGATAGCGGGGCGGCAGAATAGGGGTTAATAAGTGTAAGGTTAGGGGTGTTTAGACTCGGGGTACATGTTATAGTGTTAGGTGTAGACGTAGGAAGTGTTTACGCATAGCAAACAATGGGGCTGCGTTAGGAGCTGAACGCGGCTTTTTTGCAGGTGTTAGGTTTTTTTTCAGCTCAAACAGCCCCATTGTTTCCTATGGGGGAATCGTGCACGAGCACGTTTTTTAGGCTGGCCGCTTGCGTAAGCAACTCTGGTATTGAGAGTTGAAGCTGCGTTAAAAATGCTCTACGCTCCTTTTTTGGAGCCTAACGCAGCCTTTATGTGGACTCTTAATACCAGAGTTATTTTTATGGTGCTGCCAGAAAAAAAAAGGCGTTAGCTACGTGGGTCCTTACCGACAAAATTCTAAATCTAGCCGTAAGATAGCTACAATCTAACTAATAGTTACATTGTATCTAGCTTAGAATTTATTTTTATTTTACAGGCAACTTTGTATTTATTTTAACTAGGTAGAATAGTTATTAAATAGTTATTAACTATTTAATAACTACCTAGCTAAAATAAATACAAAAGTAACTGTAAAATAAAACCTAACCTAAGTTACAATTACACCTAACACTACACTATAATTAAATTAAATCCCTAAACTAAATTCAATTAAATACAATAAAATAAAATAAATTAAAGTACAAAAAACCCCACTAAATTACAGAAAATAAAAAAATAATTAAATTTTTTTAAACTAATTACACCTAATCTAATCCCCCTAATAAAATAAAAAAGACCCCCAAAATAATAAAAATCCCTACCCTATACTAAATTACAAATAGCCCTTAAAAGGGCTTTTTGCGGGGCATTGCCCCAAAGTAATCAGCTCTTTTACCTGTAAAAAAAAATACAATACCCCCCAACATTAAGATCAACCTACCTTGAGACGTCTTCACCCAACCGGGCAGAAGTGGTCCTCCAGACGGCCAGAAGTCTTCATCCGATCCGGGCAGAACAGGTCCTCCAGATGGCCAGAAGTCTTCATCCAGACGGCATCTTCTATCTTCATCCATCCAGAGCAGAGCGGGTCCATCTTTAAGCCAACCGAGCATCCTCTTCTTCCGACGACTCCCGACGAATGAAGGTTCCCGACGAATGAAGATGGCATCCCTTGAATTCCGATTGGCTGATAGGATTCTATCAGCCAATCAGAATTAAGGTAGGATCAGCCAATAGGATTGAACTTCAATTCTATTGGCTGATTGCATCAGCCAATAGGATTTTTCCTACCTTAATTCCGATTGGCTGATAGAATCCTATCAGCCAATCGGAATTCAAGGAACGCCATCTTGGATGATGTCATTTAAAGGAACCTTCATTCGTTGGGAGTCGTCGGAAGAAGAGGATGCTACGCGTCGGTTGGCTTGAATATGGACCCGCTCCGGATGGATGAAGATAGAAGATGCCGTCTGGATGAAGACTTCTGGCCGTCTGGAGGACCTCTTCTGCCTGGATCTGATGAAGACTTCTGGCCGTCTGGAGGACCACTTCTGCCCTTTGTTGGCTGAAGACGTCTCAAGGTAGGGTGATCTTCAAGGGGTTAGTGTTAGGTTTTATTAAGGGTTGATTGGGTGGGTTTTAAAGTAGGGTTGGGTGTGTGGGTGGTGGGTTTTAATTTTGGGGGGTATTGTATTTTTTTTTTTACAGGTTAAAGAGCTGATTACTTTGAGGCAATGCCCCGCAAAAAGCCCTTTTAAGGGCTATTTGTAATTTAGTATAAGGTAGGGATTTTTATTATTTTGGGGGTCTTTTTTATTTTATTAGGGGGATTAGATTAGGTGTAATTAGTTTTAAAAATTGTAATTATTTTATTATTTTCTGTAATTTAGTGTTTGTTTTTTTCGTACTTTAGTTTATTTTATTTAATTGTAATTAATTGTAGTTAATGTAGGTAATTAATGTAATTATAGTGTAGTGTTAGGTGTAATTGTAACTTAAGTTATGATTTATTTTACAGGTAAATTTGTCTTTATTTTAACTAGGTAGCTATTAAATAGTTAATAACTATTTAATAACTATTCTACCTAGTTAAAATAAATACAAAGTTGCCTGTAAAATAAAAATAAACCCTGAGATAGCTACAATGTAACTATTAGTTATATTGTAGCTATCTTAGGGTTTATTTTATAGGTAAGTATTTAGTTTTAAATAGGAATTATTTAGTTAATTGTAGTAATTTTATTTAGATTTATTTAAATAATATTTAAGTTAGGGGGGTGTTAGGGTTAGACTTAGATTTAGGGGTTAATACATTTAATGTAGTGGCGGCGACGTTGGGGGCGGCAGATTAGGGGTTAATAAATGTAGGTAGGTGTCGGAAATGTTAGGGACGGCAGATTAGGGGTTAATAAAATTTAACTAATGTTTGTGAGGCAGGAGTGCGGCGCTTTAGGGGTTAATATATTTATTAAATTGGCGGTGATGTCCGGTCGGCAGATTATGGGTTAAAAATTTTAGTTAAGTGTTTGCTATGTGGGGGGGGGGCTTGGTTTAGGGGTTAATAGGTAGTTTATGGGTGTTAGTGTACTTTTTAGCACTTTAGTTAAGAGTTTTATGTTACGGCGTTAGCCCATAAAACTCTTAACTACTGACTTTTAAATGTGGTAGGAGTCTTGACAGGAGAGGCTGTACCGCTCACTTTTTCCAAGACTCGTAATTCCGGCGTTAGGAAAATCCCATTGAAAAGATAGGATACGCAATTGATGTAAGGGGATTTGTGGTATGCTCGAGTCGCAGAAAAAAAAGTGAGCGGTACACCTGTACCTGCCAGACTCGTAATACCAGCGGGCGTTAAAAAGCAGCGTTGGGACCTCTCAACGCTGCTTTTTAAGGCTAACGCAAGACTCGTAATCTAGGCGTATATAAAGTTATTCATACTTCTGAGAATTTTAGCCAATAACATGATTTATGCTGAAGCAGTAAAACTCACTGACACTGTTATCTTAAAATATATATAAAAAAGTATATCTTACTCCATTTTCACCTCGCCACAAAAAGCAGCCGTAGTAAGCCTTACGCTGTCTATTGGAGCCCCGTAACTCCCTAAACTAGCTACAAAATACACCTAACGCATGCGCAATGTCTATCTAGCTGTCACCCGCGATCTGCTAAATAAAACCTAACACCTAACGCATGCGCAATGTCTATCTACCTGTCAACCGCGATCCCCCGCCGCAATCCCTAATAAAGTTATTAACCCCTAAACCGCCGCTCCCGGACCCCACCGCCACCTACAATAAAAGTATAACCCCCTAATGTGAGCTCCTACCCCACCGCCAACTACATTAAACTACCCCCTAAATTGAGCCCCTTACACCGCTGCCATCTATTTTAAAATTATTAACCCCTAATTTAATCCCCCTACACCGCCGCCAGCTATATTAAATTAATTAACCCCTAATCTAATCCCCCTACCCCGCCGCCACCTATATTAAATTATTTAACCCCTAAATTACTAAACTATCCCTACCACTAAACCTAAGTCTAACCCTACAAATAGCCCTGAAAAGGGCTTTTTGCGTGACATTACCCCAAAGTAAACTGCTCTATTAACCCCTAATCTAATCCCCCTACACCGCCGCCACCTATATTAAACACATTAACCCCTAATCTAATCCCCCTACACTGCCGCCAGCTATATTAACTATATTAACCCTAATTATATTAGGGTTAATATAGTTAATATAGTTATTATATTATATATATTAACTATATTAACCCTAATTATATTAGGGTTAATATAGTTAATATCGTTATTATATTATATATATATTAAGTATAATAACCCTATCTAACTCTAACATCCCTAACTAAACTCTTATTAAAATAAATCTAATATTAATACTATTAATTAAAATATTCCTATTTAAATCTAAATACTTACCTATAAAATAAACCCTAAGATAGCTACAATGTAATTAATAATTACATTGTAGCTATTTTAGGGTTTATATTTATTTTACAGGTAACTTGGTATTTATTTTAACTACATTGTAGCTATCTTAGGGTTTATTTTATAGGTAAGTATTTAGATTTAAATAGGAATATTTTAATTAATAATATTAATATTAGATTTATTTTAATAAGAGTTTAGTTAGGGATGTTAGAGCTAGATAGGGTTATTATACTTAATATATATAATATAATAACGATATTAACTATATTAACCCTAATATAATTAGGGTTAATATAGTTAATATATATAATATAATAACTATATTAACTATATTAACCCTAATATAATTAGGGTTAATATAGTTAATATAGCTGGCGGCGGTGCAGGGGGATTAGATTAGGGGTTAATGTGTTTAATATAGGTGGCGGCGGTGTAGGGGGATTAGATTAGGGAGACTAAATACACACAGAGAGAAATGCACTCACAGGAACGAACAACCAGCTCAATACCATTGTTAGCCTGTTCTATGGCGATTTACCACCTGGGTGCAACTTCTTTTAGCCCAGCAATGCTTTTCACAGAGTAGAACTTTCCTGTAGTATATCAGTCTGATCCCGCCTATTACGGTCAGTCCAGCGCCGAAATACCAGGCAATTCCTCTCTGAACAAGGAACACAGCAACCCCAGATGATCGTTTCGGCCTTCATTGGGCCTCGTCAGTGAGGTGTAGCAGCATTCCTCTAAGCACACTGAGCAAGGAGTCCACGTCTGGTTTCCCCTTTTTCCCATAGGGAGACTAAATACACACAGAGAGAAATGCACTCACAGGAACGAACAACCAGCTCAATACCATTGTTAGCCTGTTCTATGGCGATTTACCACCTGGGTGCAACTTCTTTTAGCCCAGCAATGCTTTTCACAGAGTAGAACTTTCCTGTAGTATATCAGTCTGATCCCGCCTATTACGGTCAGTCCAGCGCGGAAATACCAGGCAATTCCTCTCTGAACAAGGAACACAGCAACCCCAGACGATCGTTTCTGCCTTCATTGGGCCTCGTCAGTGAGGTGTAGCAGCATTCCTCTAAGCACACTGAGCAAGGAGTCCACGTCTGGTTTCCCCTTTTTCCCATAGGGAGACTAAATACACACAGAGAGAAATGCACTCACAGGAACGAACAACCAGCTCAATACCATTGTTAGCCTGTTCTATGGCGATTTACCACCTGGGTGCAACTTCTTTTAGCCCAGCAATGCTTTTCACAGAGTAGAACTTTCCTGCAGTATATCAGTCTGATCCCGCCTATTACGGCCAGTCCAGCGCCGAAATACCAGGCAATTCCTCTCTGAACAAGGAACACAGCAACCCCAGACGATCGTTTCGGCCTTCATTGGGCCTCGTCAGTGAGGTGTAGCAGCATTCCTCTAAGCACACTGAGCAAGGAGTCCACGTCTGGTTTCCCCTTTTTCCCATAGGGAGACTAAATACACACAGAGAGAAATGCACTCACAGGAACGAACAACCAGCTCAATTCCATTGTTAGCCTGTTCTATGGCGATTTACCACCTGGGTGCAACTTCTTTTAGCCCAGCAATGCTTTTCACAGAGTAGAACTTTCCTGTAGTATATCAGTCTGATCCCGCCTATTACGGTCAGTCCAGCGCCGAAATACCAGGCAATTCCTCTCTGAACAAGGAACACAGCAACCCCAGACGATCGTTTCGGCCTTCATTGGGCCTCGTCAGTGAGGGTGTAGCAGCATTCCTCTAAGCACACTGAGCAAGGAGTCCACGTCTGGTTTCCCCTTTTTCCCATAGGGAGACTAAATACACACAGAGAGAAATGCACTCACAGGAACGAACAACCAGCTCAATACCATTGTTAGCCTGTTCTATGGCGATTTACCACCTGGGTGCAACTTCTTTTAGCCCAGCAATGCTTTTCACAGAGTAGAACTTTCCTGTAGTATATCAGTCTGATCCCGCCTATTACGGTCAGTCCAGCGCCGAAATACCAGGCAATTCCTTTCTGAACAAGGAACACAGCAACCCCAGACGATCGTTTCGGCCTTCATTGGGCCTCGTCAGTGAGGTGTAGCAGCATTCCTCTAAGCACACTGAGCAAGGAGTCCACGTCTGGTTTCCCCTTTTTCCCATAGGGAGACTAAATACACATAGAGAGAAATGCACTAGATTAGGGGGTAATACATTTATTATAGGTGGCGGCGGTGTAGGGGGATTTAGATTAGATGCAAAAGAGCTGTTTACTTTGTGACAAAGCCCCACCAAAAGCCCTTTTAAGGGCTAGTAAAAGAGCTGAATTCTTTGGGGCATGCCCTGCAAAAAGCCCTTTTAAGGGCTTGCAATAGAGCAGTTTACTTTGGGGTAATGCTACGCAAAAAGCCCTTTTCAGGGCTATTTGTAGGGTTAGACTTAGGTTTAGTGGTAGGGATAGTTTAGTATTTTAGGGGTTAAATAATTTAATATAGCTGGCGGCGGGGTAGGGGGATTAGATTAGGGGTTAATTAATTTAATATAGGTGGCGGCGGGGTAGGGGGATTAGATAAGGGGTTAAATAATTTAATATAGGTGTCGGCGTGGGGAAGGGGGATTAAATTAGGGGTTAATCATTTTAAAATAGATGGCGGCGGGGTAGGGGCTCACTTTAGGGGGTAGGTAAGGTAGATGGCGGTGGGGTAGGGGCTCACATTAGGGGGTTATATATTTAATATAGCTGGCGGCGGGGTCCGGGAGCGGCGGTTTTAGGGGTTAATAACTTTATTTGGTGGCGGCGGGGTCCGGGAGCGGCGGTTTAGGGGTTAATACATTTTTTATTGTTAGGATAGTGAGGGGGGATAGCGGATAGAGGGTTAGACGTGTCGGGCTATGTTTGGGAGGCGTGTTAGACAGTGCGGGTGATTTTATAACTTAGTCAGGTTTTGTAGGCGCCGGCAGTTTCTAAAGTGCCGTAAGTCACTGGCGACTCCAGAAATTTGTACTTATGCAGATTTCTGGACATCGCTGGTTTATCCGACTTACGGCACTTTAGCCTCTGACGGCGCCGTATATAGGATAGCTCGAGTTGCGAGCTGAAACTGCGGGCGGCGGGGGTTCCCTCGCTTGCGCCGCAAACTACGCTGCATATCGGATCGCGCCCCTGGGCTTCTGTTAGAATGGTTTGTTTGGCTCTGTTACTGTACCATATAGCAAATGCCAGGGTCAGAGCTTTGAATCCAGCAGAATAAACTAAACAGGGCCAGTAGAAAGTTTAGATGAAAAGCAGGTTAAAATAAATAATTAAATTACTTTTTTTTAATAGATTTTTTTTACTATATATACTGAAACAGTTTTACAGGGTTTAAACTTTAAGTTTTATGTCCCTTTAATGGAGCTTTTTCCAGATTACAGTCATAAAGGAAGATATCAGTTAATATTAAAGGGATGTGAAACCCATTTTTTTTTCTTTCATGATTCAGATAGAGAATGCAATTTTAAGCTACTTTCTAATTTACTCCTATTATCAATTTTTCTTCATTCTCTTAGTATAATTTGTTGAATGAGCAGTGATGCACTACTGTTTTCTGACTGAACACAAGGGTGAGCCAATGACAATTAGTATATATATATGCAGCCACCAATCAGCAGCTAGAACCTAGGTTCTTTGCTGTTCCTGAGCTTTCCTAGGAAGCATATTAAATAATAGAAGTAAATTGGAAAGTTGTTTAAAATTGTATTCTCTATCTGAATCATAAAATAACATTTTTGGGTTTCATGTCGTCCCTTTAATAAATACTCTGTTGTGGTTGATTCCATGAAATCTCTCATGCCTACTCCTTCTGCCACCTCTGAGTTGGAGTTGTGTATTTAATTTAATTTATTGCTTGTTTATTGTTGTGTAGTTACTTTTATTTGGTGCTTGTTTATTGTTGTGTAGTTAGTTTCATTTAGTGCTTGTTTATTGTTGTGTAGTTACTTTTATTTGGTGCTTGTTTATTGTTGTGTATTTAGTTTCATTTAGTGCTTGTTTATTGTTGTGTAGTTACTTTTATTTGGTGCTTGTTTATTGTTGTGTAGTTAGTTTCATTTAGTGCTTGTTTATTTATTGTTGTGTATTTAGTTTCATTTAGTGCCTGTTTATTGTTGTGCATTTAGTTTAACCCTTTCGTGACCGGGTTAAAAAGTCTACATCGGAACAGAGTTCCGAAGTAGACAAATTGAAATCACGCGATCGTGCAAAAGATCGGAAGATTTCAATTATGGGATCGGGTCTGGGGGGCATCCCTAAGATGCTAGGAACGCCCTCCAGACCGAGATCAAATCCTGCAAGCCTAGTAGGCTTCAGGACAGCCGTTTGCGATGACGTTGTATTCCGTCATAACGGCTTTAAAGCCCAGTGCCGTTGTGACGGAATACAACGGCATAACGGAATTAAAAGCTTAATTTGGTGCATGTTTATTGTGTTGTAGTTAGCTTCATTTAGTGTTTGTTTGTTTATTGTTGTGTAGTTAGTTTCATTTAGTGCGTGTTTATTGTTGTGTAGTTAGTTTCATTTAGTGTTTGTTTATTGTTGTGTAGTTAGTTTTATTTAGTGCTTGTTTATCGTTGTGTATTTAGTTTCATTTGGTGTTGGTTTATTTTTGTGTAGTTAGTTTCATTTAGTGTTTGTTTATTTTTGTCTAGTTAGTTTCATTTAGTGCTTGTTTATTGTTGTGTAGTTAGTTTAATTTGGTGCTTGTTTATTGTTGTGTGGTTAGTTTAATTTGGTGCTTGTTTATTGTTGTGTAGTTAGTTTCATTTAGAGCTTGTTTATTATTGTGTAGTTAGTTTTATTTGGTGCTTGTTTATTGTTGTGTGGTTAGTTTCATTTGGTGCTTGTTTATTGTTGTGTAGTTAGTTTCATTTAGTACTTGTCTATTTTTGTGTAGTTAGTTTAACCCCTTAATGACCGAGGACGTGCAGGGTACGTCCTCAAAAAAAAAGGCAGTTAACGCCTGAGGACGTACCCTGCACGTCCTCGGTGTGGAAAGCAGCTGGAAGCGATCCTGCTCGCTTCCAGCTGCTTTCCGGTTATTGCAGTGATGCCTCGATATGGAGGCATCCTGCAATAACCATACATGGCCATCCGATGCAGAGAGAGCCACTCTGTGGCCCTCTCTGCACCGGACATCGATGGCCGGTATCGTTGGTGGGTGGGAGCCGAATTGGGAGGCGGGTGGGCGGCCATCGGTGTTGCGCGTGACGTCACGGGGGGCGGGATCGGGATCGGGACCGTCGGGGGCGCGCACAGGTGCGCGCGCGTGCCCGGGGGGGGGGGGGGGCGGGCGCGTGCACGGGGCGGGAGCGGGTGGGAACCGCTACACTACAGAAAAGTAAAAAAGTTAAAGTAAAAAAAAAATGAAATAAACTTTTTTCAAAACCATCTAAGGGATCTGGAAGGGGTGGGGGGTTGGTCTTGGGGGGGGGAAAGCTACACTACAGAAAAGGGACATATTTTATTTAAAAAAAAGCATTTTTTTTCACTAAACTGGGTACTGGCAGACAGCTGCCAGTACCCAAGATGGCGCACATTAAGTCAGAGGGGGAGGGTTAGAGAGCTGTTTAGTGGGGGATCAGTGAGGTTGGGGGCTAAGGGGGATCCCTACACAGAAGCATATGTAAATATGCTAACAAAAAATGCACAAAAAAGCCCAAATATACCTTTTATTTTAGTACTGGCAGAGTTTCTGCCAGTACTTAAGATGGCGGGGACATTTGTGGGGTAGGGGAGGGAAGAGAGATGTTTGGGAGGGATCAGGGGGTCTGATGTTTCAGGTGGGAGGCTGATCTTTACACTAAAGCTAAAATTAACCCTGCAAGCTCCCTACAAGCTACCTAATTAACCCCTTCACTGCTAGCCATAATACACGTGTGATGCGCAGCGCCATTTAGCAGCATTCTAATTACCAAAAAGCAACTCCAAAGTCATATATGTCTGCTATTTCTGAACAAAGGGGATCCCAGAGAAGCATTTACAACCATTTGTGCCATAATTGCACAAGCTGTTTGTAAATTATTTCAGTGAGAAACCTAAAATTGTGAAAAATTTTACGTTTTTTTTAATTTGATCGCATTTGGCGGTGAAATGGTGGCATGAAATATACCAAAATGGGCCTAGATCAATACTTGGGGTTGTCTACTACACTACACTAAAGCTAAAATTACCCCAAAAAGCTCCTTACATGCTCCCTAATTAACCCCTTCACTGCTGGGCATAATACACGTGTGGTGCGCAGTGGCATTTAGCGGCCTTCTAATTACCAAAAAGCAATGCCAAAGCCATATATGTCTGCTATTTCTGAACAAAGGGGATCCCAGAGAAGAATTTACAACCATTTATGCCATAATTGCACAAGCAGTATGTAAATAATTTCAGTGAGAAACTGAAAGTTTGTGAAAAAATTTGTGAAAAAGTGAACAATTTTTTGTATTTGATCGCATTTGGCGGTGAAATGGTGGCATGAAATATACCAAAATGGGCCTAGATCAATAATTTGGGATGTCTTCTAAAAAAAAATATATACATGTCAATGGATATTCAGGGATTCCTGAAAGATATTAGTGTTCTAATGTAACTAGTGTTAAGTTTGAAAAAAAATGGTTTGAAAATAGCAAAGTGCTACTTGTATTTATTTCCCTATAAGTTACAAAAAAAGCAAAGAAGATGTAAACATTGGGTATTTCTAAACTCAGGACAAAATTTAGAAACAATTTAGCATGGGTGTTTTTTGGTGGTTGTAGATATGTAACAGATTTTGGGGTTCAAAGTTAGAAAAAGTGTTTTTTTCCATTTTTCCTCATATTTTATAATTTTTTTTATAGTAAATGATAAGATATGATGAAAATAATGGTATTTTTAGAAAGTCCATTTAATGGCGAGAAAAACGGTATATAATATGTGTGGGTACAGTAAATGAGTAAGAGGAAAATTTCAGCTAAACACAAACACCGCAGAAATGTAAAAATAGCCTTGGTCCCAAACGGACAGAAAATGGAAAAGTGCTCTGGTCACTAAGGGGTTAATTTAGTGCTTGTTTATTGTTGTGTTTATTTTTGTTGGTTTTGTGATTTTTTTAGGGCCAGATTATGAGTGGATTGCGGTGGGGGTTCCAGCACTTTAGGGGTTCATAGGGTAGCGAGCTTAGGTTTTCTTAATTTGTGTAGACTGCCGTTTGTTTACCGGTTGTGTGCCGAATGTGTGAAATAGGCAATGTACGAGTGTTATATTTGTAAAAGGAATCATTGTTTTGAAAATACCAGTTTTTAATATTTTACCCGCAATCTCGTTCCTGTAACGGATCCCTTTTTAATATATATAATATATATGTTTCAATCAAAAGGGCCTGAGTGACATTAAAGAAACACTGAAGTCAAAATTAAACTTTTATAATTCAGATAGAACACACAATTTTAACAAAATTTCCAATCCACTTCCATTATCAAAATTGTACAAATTATTTTTATATGCACACTTTTTGAGGTATCAGTTCCTACTGAGCATATTCACAGAATATGTGTATTTGCATTTTGTGATTGGCTGTGCTATTGCATTGTGTTTTATTATTCACTTGTTGATTATGCAATTCTGCTATGTTTATTGGTCCTTTAAATACAGGCTGACACATCTACAGAGGAGTAACTGCCCCTGTGGAAATGTGCTGTATTCACAATAAATGTCTCAGAGATCATTTGTTTTACTGTATTTATTTATTTCTATCTTTGAAAGTAATTCCTTTTTCTTGTATTTTGTTTTGTTAGAGTTTATTTTTTTGTAATGGTAGTTTTTTTAGGTAATTAGTTTGTTTTTTTAAAAGGTACATTTTTAATTTTTTTAAAGGTAGTTAGTTTTTTTTGTAAAGCTAGGGTTAGTTTACTTTGGGTTAACTTAGGGGGTGTTAGGTTAGGGGGTTTAGATGTTATTGGGTTTCTTTGCATGGGGGGACTGGCAGCTTAGGGGTTAATAGTGTAAAAAGGTAGTTTGCGATGTGAGGGGACAAAATAAATAATGAAAGTATATTGCAACATTTTTTAACTACACTTAATTAAACATTTTGGGCTAGATTAGTGAAGCGCTAAATTATTGTGCGCCAACAAATGGGCAAATTTGCCCGTTTGCTGGCACGTGATTATTAACTAGCCATTACAAGCTTGCGTTACCAATCAGCACTCTGACAGTTAACCAGAGATGAGATCTCTGGTTAAATGTCTAAAAGTTCCCCAAATGCCCTCAAAATAGAGGGCATTAAGGTTTTTTTATAAATTAAAAAACTAGCTTTTTTTAATAAAAAAATAACTGCACTAGGCAGTTTTGGGGCTTTAAAGTTGGTGGGAGTGGGGTGTTAGAAAAAAAAAAAAAACAGCAAAGAAAAGTGCCTTTACATTGCGGTGTATGGGAACTGTATATTCCCATAGACTGCAATGTAAATATTTATGTATATACTTATATACATATATATTTGTGTGTTAATATGTGTATATACTCATAATAAGTATAGTCATATACATATATATTTAAAAATTATGCCCATCACGGCACTATTTACCCACTTCGCTGCGCGGCATCAGAGCGAGACTCCCATAGAAGCCCATGGAAGCGCACTCTCGTCAGTGCAATGCTTTCTAGCAATGTGAACAATACCAGCACACTTTAGCACGCATGTGATATTTAGCGCTCCACTTGTAATCTAACCCTTTGTATTGCAATTTCATGCTGTTTAATATCTCTTTAATGGCACATAAATACCCTTTTGCTTGTTTTTGTAATTTCAAGTGTTTAATCATATATAGTAGAGCAACTTTGCAATATAATTTTTCTTCACAAGCCTAACCCTGATATATATATATATATATATATATATATATATATATATATATATATCCCTAAAGCTGGGGATAAGATAAGAGACAGCAAAACACTTTTTACTAACAAAATGTTAGTGGCAAGTATTTTCTACTCCAGTCAATAATCTGGATTGACTCCTCTAAATAAGGCAGTTGTTTGGTGGTGTTTGCCCAGTGAAAAACAATTGCAGCAAATGAGATGCTGTTTTTAAAACATTCTCACTCAACTAATATTTTACCATATTGCAAGGGAAAAGAAAAGCGTTAAAACTACAAGGCATTTGTGTCCCTTTAAGGGACATTAAATTAATGTTATATAAGGAGGCATATATGGCAAGGTTTAGATAATGCAAACAATACATTTTTTACTAACAAAATCACAGTGGCAGGTCTTGTCTACTTCAGTTACAAGTCTAGATTGGCTCCTCCAAATGTAGAAATTAGGAGAGGGAATTCGATATTTGAAAACCAATTGAAGCACATAATGTGTTATATTTTCAAAGTGGGCATTTTATTGCAACAATACAGAGAAATCTTGCTTTGTTGTCCTTCCCTTAACGCTATATCCAGTACCAGTATATATGGTGGTTGAAATGTATGGGTTTTTTTTTAAATGATTATTTCTTTTTTAGTTTACAAACTCTTAAAATAAATGTGGCCTTGAAAGTTTTGTGTTAATTTTAGGAGCTTGAAAAAATGACTCTGGATTGGTCACTGTCAAATGGATCACTTAGTTGCAGATGTATCACTGCTGCAATAATGTTTGACATTGTTTAATATTATTTTGAACTCAACTGTAATATGATCAGTAAGTTTGATTTTGGCTGAAAGCCCTAATGTTATTTGTTTAAGAAGCAAAATTAATTTAGAAAGCAATTTAATCTATTCTTAGTACATTTAATCAAATAAAAAAACAACTTATTCCAAATGAGCTTTCTGCATAACACGACATAGATGCTACTAGCAAGGAGGTGACTGCAATTGTTATTTGTGTACTGATAGTCAACACAAACCACTTAATATATACGTAAAGTCTTCCAGCAGGCAAAAACACAAGAATCAAAACAAAAAGGCAGTGTAGGGCACAATTGGGCCTGGAGCAAAGCTAAGGGTTAAAGCCGTAGGGAGAGATAGGAGAAGAGGGCTGGCTAGGGAGGTTAGTTGCAACAATGTTGCATGCAAGGGAGGGGCCCACTACTCACCTTAAAAGTGGGGATCATCAGCTTCCTGGCCCTCTTCTTCCTGGAATCCGGTGCAGACGTGTTCTTTCTGTTATTGTGCAGGGTGATTTTTAATTTCTGTGAACAATGCAGCGATCCAGACGATCTAAACTCCCTCCTCAGCGCTTCCACGAGTTGGTGTTTGAGAAACCTGGATCTGGAAAACAGAAAAAACAGATAAGTACACTGGATGACATTGAAGAGCTAGATGACATAATTCCACCTACACAGTATACTACTGAGACTAGGCCTAGTACTAGTATACCACAGGCAAACATTATGAGTCACACAGTTAGCAGGTCAGATATACATGCAGCAGGTGAGGGGGTGGAAGGAGACGATTCAGCCTATGCCTCAGTGGCAATGGCTAGGCCGGATGAGCAATCAGCCTGTCTCCAAGCAACTGGCCCTCAGGCTAGGCCTCAGGCTTCCAGTCCACCTTCGGTAGCTTCACATGTACCGGTTGAGGCCTATGTTGATACCTCAATTACCCCTGTAGCTAGGCCCAGGTTAGATAGGGGCTCAACACGCCGTGCAAGTGCAGGCAATGAGGCAGATTTAGCCATTACACGGGGCCCCTCTCTATTAACCCCCGTTTTGCCTACTATGGCAGATGGCCCTGAAATTTTGGCCTCGGCGCCGGCGCAGCATGCCCTCTCAAGAGCTGGGCCCGCTTCTGTAGTGCTTTCGCCTGCGCAACAAGCCCCTGTTCTGCAATTATTAGACCCCCAGCCCGTCTCTACACCGCAACAAGGCTTACCTGAAGCAGCGGTATCCTCCCTCATGGCCGCGATTCCTCCGTCGGCGGTCTCGGCGGTGTCTTCCATCCTGGCGTCTTTAGTTGCGGCGATGTCCCCGGCGGGTATGCAGGCTCCTCCGTTGGGTCCTCCAGGTTCTCCGGCGGGTCCTCTGCTCCAGCTCCACGCGGCGTCGGTGTCCGGTCCTCCAAACCAGGCCGCGGGTCCTCAGGGTCCAATGGTAAGTGCGCAACCGGAAGTTCCGGTCACGCGCCCATCCACTTCCGGTTCCGGTTTCAGCGTCGGGACTTCGCGGGGACGGTCGCATCCTCTGCAGCTCCAGGAAGGTGAGCACCATGAGAGGATGGCGGCCGGGGGTGGGTTATGGGGCCGAAGGGGTCCTCAAGTTCGGCAACGGAAGGCGCCATCTCGCATTAATACCAGGTTGCAATTTACTGGCAGCAGGGCTCAGGATTCAATTAGCGGGGTCACGCATAAAGGCCTCAAAAGTAGGAGGGGGGCTTCAACGAGAGCTAACAGGTTGAACCCCTTAGGTAGGGGCATGTTAGTGAGAACCAGGGCGATAGATTCTCAATCAGATTTCAATCCAGGAGGGCTAATAAGTGCGATTGAACCGCAGGGTCAGCACGCCCAGGCTCAGGGACAAGTTAATTTGGCGCGCCAACATAGCGCTCATGGTCAGCTTATTGCGGCGCAGCAGCATACCGCACAGGGGCAAGCTAATGTAGCAGTTCAGCACAATAGGTCAGATTCTCAGCAAATTAGGGCAGATTCTCAGCTAAGTAGTGCGACATCACCCCACATGAATGTACGCGCTGTGGCGCAGTTAGGGATGTCTGGTATGAATGCACAGGCTGATCCTTTGAGTCTCAATATGAATGCACGCGCTGTGGCGCAGTTGGGGAATTCTAGTGTGAATGCACAAGCTGAACCTATGAGTGTTTCGAATGTGAGGGTATGTAGAATTGCAAATGATGCTTTGAATGTGTTACCAACATCACGGTCACATGAGTTAAGGGACAATCCTGCTTCATTAGTTCAGTTACAGGGTAGGAATGTGAATGTGGGGCATGAAAGGCCAAATGAATTAGGACAAGCAGGCTTACATGCAAATAATAGGTCAGGCTTAGGTCCTATTAACCCCCCCTTTGCCGGTGTCCGTAGTGCTCGCGACCTGTTTTCTTTTTTACAGAACGCATCTCAAGGGGATCTGAGCATGGATGCAAACCAGGTTGATAGGCATTCGGCTTCGGCGGTTATTCCACAGGAGCAGGCGGATGCACAGCAGCGTGAGAGCACGGCTGATTCCTTGCAGCAGGACAACGGGGCTGTTCCTGGTCCTTCCACCTCCGGTATGGATCATCAGGACGGTGCAATGGCCATTCCTGGTAAGCCCTTTACATTTACACATGACCGACATGACCAGGTTGACTCCTCCCTGTCTGAATCTGAATGTGACAGTGACACTTCACTTGGGCTAAGGGGTAAGGGTCAGAAGCGCATGTTTGCCATGGTAAAGAAAATGTGGCAGGTAATGCAGTCAGGCGCAGTTGGCAGCATGGCGCAGGCGCAGCTTGCGGTAGGTTCCCCAGAAGCTGTGCAGAGCACCACTATAGTGGGGGACAAGCGTCCACCTATTAACTTAATCCCAGAAAGGAAAGTGGCCTTACACGGTGATTCCTTCCCATCTTATACTCCATCATTGCACAGTCATTTAAAACCAAGGACAATTAGAAAAATACAGCAGGGCAAATATGTGAATATATTTGAATTATCTGCTGAGGCTTGTAGGCAGCGAGAGAAGAGTGCGGACGGTACTGGACCTAAACGGTTTAAGCGTCCTGAAACTTTTGAGGAATGGCTAATTTGCTTTAGAGTTTTCTCCTCTTGCTACTTGGAGAAATACCCGAGCCAATGCCACGCTATCCTTAAATATACTGATAATATCCATTGGATTCAGAGGAAGTTTGCTGAGGGGGCTTGGAGAGATTATGATGCTGAGTTTAGGCAAAAGATGGCGGGTAATCCTGTGCTCACCTTCGATACAACTGACTCGCATCTTTGGCAACGCCTAGGCCCGCAGGGGTCACCCTCCTCCTCCATCTCCTCTAGCAATCAGTCCTTTCGTGCTTCCAAAACGAAGCGCAGAGGTGGTACCTGCTGGGCATTTCAAGATAATAAATGCGACAGAGGTAATTCATGTGCGTTCAGGCACGTATGCCGATACTGTGCTGGATCACACCCCGGGAGCGAGTGTGCCAGAAAAAAGGATTCAGCACCCGGTAGAGCACAGAACAAGCTCTCTCTTGTTTCTAAAGGCCCCAACACCGGTGAAGGTGCACGCCCTTGAGCCATGGCTTAGGGTGTACCCAGATTCGCGCGCAGCGTCTTTGTTATTTCAAGGGTTTAAGGACGGTTTCCGTATACCTGTGACGAAAGCCATTAAGGGTTCCAGAGGCTATCGTAACCTCAAATCAGCTTACCAGCACCCGGCGGTTGTTAGGGTCAAGCTGGATAAGGAAATATCTATGGGCCGGGTAGTGGGTCCTTTTTCCTCGCCACCTTTGCCGAATCTGGTCATTTCACCACTTGGTGTAGTACCCAAGAAGGAATTGGGAAAATTCCGTCTAATACACCACCTATCTCACCCTAGGGGCTATTCCGTCAATGATGCTATTGATCCGGAACTCAGCTCCGTGCGATATCAATCCTTTGATAGCGCCCTGGATTTGGTGCGGGGGGTGGGTGCAGGAGCCTTGTTGGCGAAGCTGGACATTGAATCCGCCTTTCGCCTACTGCCCTTGCACCCTTCATCATTTTATTTGATGGGTTGCAAATTCCAAAAGGAATTTTACGTAGATAGGTGCTTGCCTATGGGCTGCGCCATCTCTTGCGCCTTGTTTGAAACCTTTAGTACATTTTTGCACTGGGTTTTGGAGCAACAGGCAGTTAATAACCGCATTGCTCATTATCTGGACGACTTCCTCTTGGTGGGGAGTCCGGGAACTACTGAATGTCAGCAGCTGATGGACTCCATGAGAATCCTTATGCTGCAATTCGGTGTCCCACTGGCTGAAGACAAGACTGAGGGCCCGGGCACTTGTATTACATTCCTGGGTATCGAAATTGATACAGTCGACAGAATTTGTAGGCTGCCTGATGGCAAAGTACGGGATATGCTTGAGGCGGTTGAAGCGGCTGTTTCCATGGCGACCATCACGCTTAGGCAGCTACAGTCATTACTTGGCCTTTTGAATTTTGCAGGCAGAGTTATCCCCATGGGGAGAGTTTTCAATCGGAGATTGGAAGCTAAGCTGAAGGGCAAACTCAGGCCTTCTGAAAAAATTTGGATTTCAGAGGACATGAGAGCTGACCTGAGAGTCTGGAAGACTTTTCTTCAGGACTTCAATGGGATTCGATTATGGCGATCTGAGCCCATTTCCAGTCAGTTGTTGCATTTATTTACTGACGCCGCGGGGTCGAAGGGTTATGGGGCGTATTTCCGGGGGGAATGGAGTGCAGGCCCTTGGCCACCAGAATGGTCGGCCAGGGGCTTAACACGTAACCTTACCCTTTTGGAGCTTTTCCCTATCGTTTTGGCGGTTGAACTTTGGGGCAATCAATTTGCAAACAGGACGATTAATTTCTGGACAGATAATCTCAGTGTCTTCCACGCGGTGAACGGTCTTTCGGCCACTTCCGCGGTTGTAGTTTGTTTACTGAGGCATCTGGTCTTACGCTGTCTTGAACTTAATATCCAGTTTCAAGCGCGGCACGTCCCGGGGGTTAATAATGTATTGGCAGATGCACTATCCAGGTTTGATTGGGTGACGTTCAGACGTTTGGCCCCTCATGCTGCATTAGAAGGCTTACCTTGTCCTGGTTTCCTTTGGCAGCTTCTCCGTCCTGGATATCCTTGCTCCCTCTAATGCGGGCGTCCCTTGCACCTAGGACATGGTGCTCCTATGTCAGGCTATGGCGTGAATGGGAAGACTTTTGCCGGTGTCAGAATGTGGAGGCGATTGAAGCGTCTCAGGACACAGTATGTGATTGGCTGGTGAGTCTTTGGCGAAAGGGTTCGCGGCAGGGGGCGGTTCATTCTCGGTTGGCCGCCTTGTCATTCTTTTATCGTACGCTTGCTTTGCCGGATCCGGGCAGTTCAAAATTTGTGCGGCAAGTTGTCAAAGGTTGGGGCAAGCTCCAACCACAACAAAAGGACTCTAGGGAGCCCATCACGCATGACCGGCTTGAGCGGCTGGTGGTCGCTTTGCCGGACATCTGCGCAACGCATTATGAGTTTTTGTTATTTAGAGCTGCGTTTTTATTAGCCTATTCGGCTGCGCATCGTATAAGCGAGCTCGTAGCACCGTCCAAATCATGCACTGATAAAGGCCTTCAGTTCGGCCACGTCAGAGCGGGAGAAGATTCACTGTTAATTTATTTGCCCAGATCTAAGACGGATCAAGAGGGCGAAGGGGCATGGATCCCTATTCCTCAGTCTAACGGTCTCTGCTGCCCGGTGATGGCGGTTAACCAGTTTTTAGAACACAGACCAGAGGAACAGGGTCCTTTGTTAATACATGCGAACCGGACTTCTCTATCTTTGTTCCAGTTCCGTAGGGTGCTAGCGAGGACTGCTGCGCACGCTGGTTTGGATGTGTCAAAAATAGCCCCCCATTCTTTCCGCATAGGGGCAGCTACTAATGCCGCGCTGCAGGGTTCCTCCGCTGAAGCCATTTGCCGTTTGGGTAGATGGCGCTCTAATAAGTTTAAAGGTTACATTCGACCGGTTGTTGAATAATATGTGGGTTAGTTGTGTTTTGTTTTCAGGACTAATCTCGTGTGTCTTTACAGGACCCGTCAGCGGCGCTAAAAGGATATGGATCGTGGGGCACTCCTACGTTCATTGGGCCTCCATTCGTAGTTCGGCCCTTCCGGGGGGGGCAGAATTTAGGTTTCCCTCTATCCCAAGTGTCAATTAGATGGGTAGGTGAGAGAGGGATGTGTTGGCCAGCGCTTCCATCGCGCATCTCAGAGGCCCTAGTACGCTGGGGTAAACCTCATGTCATAATCCTTCATTTGGGTGGCAATGATATGGGCGCCATTCCTGTCTTGGAGCTTATTAAAATCATGCAAGCGGATATTGCATGGATCAGAGCTCGCATCCCGAACGTGTTGGTCGGTTGGTCCAATATAGTTCCCAGGTTGGAATGGCGTCACATGTCTTCCCACAGCGCCGCTTACAAGGTTAGGAAGAAGATTAACTCTTCAGTTGCTAGAACCGTCACAGGTACTGGGGGATTTGTGGTTAAACACGAATCTCTAACAGCCGACAAGGTCCATTATTATAGGAAGGATAGGGTACATTTGGAGACAGTTGCCCTAGATATTTTTATAAAAGATATCCGTAAGGCCATAGTAACCCTCCTTTAAGTCCGGTTGGGTTGTGTTTGTCCTTTATCGGTGGCGGCACAGTTATCATCTTAATGCTATCTGGTGGCGGGAGGTAACGGCCCTGTTGCCTTGGAAAGGGGTGAACAGGGGGAGTGATGACCAATCTAAAAGTGTGAGGGGTGGATAGCCTCATGTGCACGTGAGGTGCCCCTTCTTCCCCTTGCGGGTGGGTCACGTGATCTCATTAACCCCTTAGTAGCAATTTTTCTATGAGCAGAGGTTCCGCTCTGCTGCAGTTTCCGTTTGGGCTGTTTACCTTCTGCTGTGCCGGGTTGTCATTATAGTAATTCGTTTAGCCGCCATCTGACCTTGTTGGTTACCACAGTTACTTAGTTTAGTTAATAAATGTTTAACCTGTGACGGTTAAAATTTTACCCACAAAAAGTTGTTGTGTTTTTATTTATTATAGTATAAGTGTTTTTATTTATTATAGTATAAGTGTTTTTATATTCTATTCTACGGCTAGCGACCGGTAGGCATTTAATCCCTTAAGGCAGTGTAGGGCACAATTGGGCCTGGAGCAAAGCTAAGGGTTAAAGCCGTAGGGAGAGATAGGAGAAGAGGGCTGGCTAGGGAGGTTAGTTGCAACAATGTTGCATGCAAGGGAGGGGCCCACTACTCACCTTAAAAGTGGGGATCATCAGCTTCCTGGCCCTCTTCTTCCTGGAATCCGGTGCAGACGTGTTCTTTCCCCTTCCTCCCTTCCCTGTTATGAGATGGCTTCCAAATTTATGTTCTAGGCGCTAAGTATGCCTTCTCAGGCTAATTTAGTAGCCACATTATTGATTGAGCATTTTCAAATTTTAAATTTTGTCCCCTAGTTGGGCGACGGGTATGCCTATTCAGGCTAACTTTGTCAACCTATTTAGTTATTGGTCTACCATATCTGGCATACCTGGCTTCTGGCGGCTGAGTAGCGGATCCCTTTGTAGGGGGTAGTCCTTATTTCCATGCCCGTGCGGCGGGAGGTAACGGCCCTGTTGCCTTGGAAAGGGGTGAACAGGGGGAGTTATGACCAATCTAAAAGTGTGAGGGGTGGATAGCCTCATGTGCATGTGAGGTGCCCCTTCTTCCCCTTGCGGGTGGGTCACGTGATCTCATTAACCCCTTAGTAGCAATTTTTCTATGAGCAGAGGTTCCGCTCTGCTGCAGTTTCCGTTTGGGCCGTTTACCTTCTGCTGTGCCGGGTTGTCATTATAGTAATTCGTTTAGCCGCCATCTGACCTTGTTGGTTACCACAGTTACTTAGTTTAGTTAATAAATGTTTAACCTGTGACGGTTAAAATTTTACCCACACAAAGTTGTTGTGTTTTTATTTATTATAGTATAAGTGTTTTTATTTATTATAGTATAAGTGTTTTTATATTCTATTCTACGGCTAGCGACCGGTAGGCATTTAATCCCTTAGTGTACATGTAGTTTATACTCAAATATAATAGACTGCAGGAAAATTAATAGCATTGAAGAAAGTTAGTGGTTTCTGTTCACCTTCTCCCTTTGGATCACAAGCTGATAAGTTTGCCGACCCGCCCTTCCCTGGTACTGTATGGCGGCATGAGATAAGGCCTTTATAGATGCTGATGGCAAATATTTGGCTAGATTACGAGTCTTGCGGTATGAGTAAAAAAGCAGCGTTAAGGCTCATAACGTTGCTTTTTTTACTACCGCTGCTATTACGAGTCTTGTAGGTACAGCTGTCCCGCACACTTTTTTGGCCGTACCGCAAATCAACTTACGCAATTTTCGTAAAGTCTTTTTTCAATGGGACTTCCATTGTGCCGGTATTACAAGCTTTTATTTAGGGCAAAAAGTGAGCTGTACAGCCTATCCCGCAAGATTCATAACGCATTTTAAAGTCAGTAGTTATGAGTTTTACACTACAAAGCCGTAGCAAAAAACTCATAACTAAAGTGCTAAAAAGTACACTAACACCCATAAACTACCTATTAACCCCTAAACCAAGGCCCTCCCGCATCACAAACACTAAAATAAAATTATTAACCCCTAATCTGCCGCTCCTGACATCGCCACCACTATAATAAACATATTAACCCCTAAACCGCCACACTCCCGCCTCGCAAACACTAGTTAAATATTATTAACCCTTAATCTGGTGTCCCTAACATCGCCGCCACCTACCACCATTTATTAACCCCTAATCTGCCACCCCCAACATCACCGCCACTATACTAAATTTATTAAACCCTAACCCTAACACCCCTAACTTAAATATAATTAAAATAAATCTAAATAAAGCCCAATATTAATAACGAAATAATTCCTATTTAAAACTAAATACTTATCTGTAAAATAAACCCTAAGCTAGCTACAATATAACTAATAGTTACATTGTATCTAGCTTAGGGTTTATTTTTTATTTTACAGGCAAGTTTGTATTTATTTTAACTACGTAGAATAGTTACTAAATAGTTATTAACTATTTACTAACTACCTAGCTAAAATAAATACAAATTTACCTGTAAAATAAAACCTAACCTGAGTAACACTAACACCTAACCTTACACTACAATTAAATAAATTACCTAAATTAAATACAATTACATAAATTAAATACAATTACATAAATTAAATACAATTACATAAATTACAAAAACAAACAAACACTAAATTACACAAAATAAAAAACAAATTACAAGATATTTAAACTAATTACACCTAATCTAATAGCCCTATCAAAGTAAAAAAGCCCCCCAAAATAAAAAAAATCCCTAGCCTAAACTAAACTACCAATAGCCCTTAAAAGGGCCTTTTGCGGGGTATTGTCCCAAAGAAATCAGCTCTTTTACCTGTAAAAAAATACAAACAACCCCCCCAACAGTAAAACCCACCACCCACACAACCAACCCCCCAAATAAAACCCTAACTAAAAAAACCTAAGCTCCCCATTACCCTGAAAAGGGCATTTGGATAGGCATTGCTCTTAAATGGGCATTTAGCTCTATTGCGGCCCAAACCCTAACCTAAAAATAAAACCCACCCAATAAACCCTTAAAAAACCTAACACTAACCCCCTGAAGATCCAGTTACAGTTTTGAAGATCCGACATCCATCCTCAACGAAGCCGGGAGAAGTCCTCAATGAAGCAGCAACAAGTCCTCAACGAAGCCGGGAGCAGTCTTCATCCAAGACAGGCGAAGTGGTCCTCCAGTCTTCATCCAGAAGGCATCTTCTATCTTCATCCATCCGGTGCGGAGCGGGTCCATCTTCAAGACATTTGGCGCAGAGCATCCTCTTCCAACAAAGTCTTCTTCCTGAATGAATGTTCCTTTAAGTGACGTCATCCAAGATGGAGTCCCTTAGATTCCGATTGGCTAATAGAATTCTATCAGCCAATCAGAATTAAGGTTGAAAAAATCCTATTGGCTGATACAATCAGCCAATAGGATTGAACTTCAATCCTATTGGCTGATTGGATCAGCCAATAGGATTGAGCTTGCATTTTCTTGACTGTTCCAATCAGCCAATAGAATGTGAGCTCAATTCTATTGGCTGATCCAATCAGCCAATAGGATTGAAGCTCAATCCTATTGGCTGATCCAATCAGCCAATAGGATTTTTTCAACCTTAATTCCGATTGGCTGATAGAATTCTATCAGCCAATCGGAATCTAAGGGACGCCATCTTGGATGACGTCACTTAAAGGAACCTTCATTCGTCAGGTAGTCATTGGAAGAAGAGGATGCTCCGCGTCGGATGTCTTGAAGATGGACCCGCTCCACGCCGGATGGATGAAGATAGAAGATGCCGCCTGGATGAAGACTTCTGCCCGTCTGGAGGACCACTTCTACCGGCTTGGATGAAGACTTCTCCTGGCTTCGTTGAGGACTTCTTGCCGCTTCGTTGAGGACTTTCACCCGGCTTTGTTGAGGATGGATATTGGATCTTCAAAACTGTAAGTGGATCTTCAGAGGGTTAGTGTTAGTTTTTTTTTAAAGGTTTATTGGGTGGATTTTATTTTTAGGTTAGGGTTTGGGCTGCAATAGAGCTAAATGCCCTTTTAAGGGCAATGCCCATCCAAATGTCCTTTTCAGGGCAATGGGGAGCTTAGGTTTTTTTAGTTAGGGTTTTATTTGGGGGGTTGGTTGTGTGGGTGGTGGGTTTTACTGTTGGGGGGGTTGTTTGTATTTATTTTTACAGGTAAAAGAGCTGATTTCTTTGGGGTAATGCCCCGCAAAAGGCCCTTTTAAGGGCTATTGGTAGTTTAGTTTAGTTTAGGCTAGGGTTGTTTTTTTTTGGGGGGGGGCTTTTTTTATTTTGATAGGGCTATTAGATTAGGTGTAATTAGTTTAAATATATTGTAATTTGTTTTTTATTTTGTGTAATTTAGTGGGGGGGGTTTGTAATTTAGGTAATTGTATTTAATTTATGTAATTGTATTTCATCTAGGTAATTTATTTAATTGTTGTGTAAGGTTAGGTGTTAGTGTAAGACAGGTTAGGTTTTATTTTACAGGTAAATTTGTATTTATTTTAGCTAGGTAGTTAGTAAATAGTTAATAACTATTTAGTAACTATTCTTCCTAGTTAAAATAAATACAAACTTGCCTCTAAAATAAAAATAAACCCGAAGCTGGCTACAATGTAACTATTAGTTATATTGTAGCTAACTTAGGGTTTATTTTACAGGTAAGTATTTAGTTTTAAATAGGAATAATTTAGGAAATGATAGTAGATTTTATTTAGATTTATTTTAATTATATTTAAGTTAGGGGGTGTTAGGGTTGGACTTAGGTTTAGGGGTTAATAAATTTAGAATAGTGGCGGCGACGTTGGGGCGGCAGATTAGGGCTTAATAAATGTAGGTAGGTTGAGGCGACATTGGGGGAGGGAGATTAGGGGTTAATAAATATAATGTAAGTGTCGGCGATGTTGGGGGCAGCAGATTAGGGGTTAATAAGTATAATGTAGGTGGCGGAGATATCCGGAGCGGCAGATTAGGGGTTAATAAGTATAATGTAGGTGTCAGCGATGTCGAATGTTGCAGATTAGGGTATAATAAGTGTAAGATTAGGGGTGTTTAGACTCGGGGTTCATGTTAGGGTGTTAGGTGTAATTATAAATGTAGTTTCCCCATAGGAATCAATGGGGCTGCGTTACGGAGCTTTACGCTGCTTTTTTGCAGGTGTTAGGATTTTTTTCAGTCAGCTCTCCCCATTGATGTCTATGGGGAAATCGTGCACGAGCACGTAAAACCAGCTCACCGCTGACTTAAGCAGCGCTGGTACTGAAGTGTGGAATGGAGCTCAATTTTGCTCTAAGCTCACTTCTTTCCTTTTAACGCCGGGTTTAGGAAAACCTGTAATACCAGCGCTTTAGGTAAGTGAGCGGTAACAATAACGTGCAAGTTAACACTGCACCCCTCATAACGCAAAACTCATAATCTAGCCGATAGTTATTCTAGTCTATGTAAGACCATTGCTTTATTTTACTGACCTCCTTTTGTGGACTAGCCGTTTTGAGCGGCTTGGTGGCCTTGGAACCTTATGGGTTAAGTATCTGTCACACCCTACTAGCATGATGCTGCGGCCTTGGGGGGAGAGATAGGGGAATGATGGCCAGGCCAACAGGAGGGGCCGATTGCCTCAGGTGCACATGAGGTGCCTATTCCCACGTGTAGGTAGGCCAGACAATCTCAGAAACCCCTTAGTATAATCTCCTTGAGCAGAGTTGAACTCTGCTGCAGATTTGGTGGGGCCGCGACCTCTGTTAGACCTGGGTAGTTTAGCATCTAAATTGCCACCATCCTGTTTAGTTCTGTCGGTTTTACAGTATATATTAAATTTGTGATATTTAATAAAGTTGATTTGTGACAGGCATATTCTTTCAACAAAATGTTATTTGAAGATGGTTCAGGGGGGTAATGGGTTAATCTCTTCTTCTGGTAATGACGCCATATGCCTTTAATTCCTTATGCACTGTTAGCAGTCTGGATTCCTTTCCTTTTTTTTTTCTTTTTTTTAAATAAATTAAATATATGTTGGTTTGTATGTATTTTATTTAATACTTTTTTACTTGCTTTTCCTTATGTGTATTAGTCAAAATGAATAGTAAAATTGTTGTTTTTTATGTAATTGGCAACCATTTTATTTCAGTAGAGGAAATGGTTCTGTGGTGTTTATTTTAAGAAAAAGAGTTTCTATGATGAATGACAAGTCAGTGCAAGTGCCAAGCGTCTGTTATTCAGCCTGTCTGAGTTTGCAGGCATTTTCTTCCTTGTAGAACATTAAAGAACACTGGCATTGTAACAATAGGAAATTTCACAAGCTCTCTGTGAATGAGCGTTTACGTAAAGTGGAAGCACCAAAATGTCAAATTCTTAGTTGCAATGTACAGAGAGCCAAAACGTTGTTGCTATTATCCTACATAAAAGTATCTGATTTCATTATTAATGAATAATTAACTTGCATAAAGGTTTATTTTTAAAAAAAAGCTAGCCTTTGGAAAAATTAAACTACAAAGCGACAAATGAGAAATGAGAATCATAGAGAATCTGAAAGGAGATTTTGCATGTGCTGACTGAATGAGGACTTAGTTCAAAGACAGTCTGACAAAGGAAGTGTAAATGATGTCCATGTAAACCGTGTAATTAGTGTAAAATATTAGTTTAATGCATCAACTTCTTTTCTGTAATCATTTCAGAAGCTTATTTGCATTAGGATAACAGGCCAGTAATCATCTGCTCTGTACGTTTTGAAATAAAACAATAGTTTATCACAAAAAGAAATCTTAGATGGCTATAACAAATGCGTTGAAATCCTATTAATGTGAGATTAAGGGAACATCATTGTACTAATTCAATTCCTCTCTTATATCTAAAAAAGGGCATTTCAAAATGTGTCAGTCTTATGTTTTTCTCCTTTATAATTGATGTTCCAATGCTTAATAATAGTTTTTCTCGCCAGACTTGTGAAAGTCTGTGACTCTCTATCAACAGAGCTGAGCAAATTGTTCCTATCAATCAGTGACCATTAATACAGCAGTATCAGTTTTGCGCAAATACGTTTTTCCTGCTTTGTGTTTTAATATGTTAAGAATTTCTGGTTTTCACATATATATATAAAGTTTAAAAAAGCAATTTCATAGTATTCCATATAAATATCCCATCCTACACATATGCTCAGAATACCCATAATGCCCTAGCTCTAATGGATAAATCATTAATTTACATGTTTTGAATTTGTTTTGGAAAAGGAAAAGATTAATTTCACAAATGTAAACTGTTATTGTCATTACAAACTGTACAAATGTATCAGTCAAAACACCTGTAATATAAGGGATAGATTTGCTAAAGGACTGTTGTATTAGTGATGTACATTTCTTATATCAGGGGATTGTATAGAATACAATAATAGTTGAACTCCAACAAAAATGCACTGTTACTTGTGCTGTACTGTATGTGTGGCACATAATATCCAGAAGGGGGCACAACATGACATTATTTCCTCAGCACTGACCCTGACGAGTTTGTGTGTCAGTGACTTAACACAGAGAAAACAATCTATCAATGTATTTATAGACAGAAATTCAATTTAACAATAAATAGCAGAACTGCAAAAGTATTTGTGAGGAAAATGCAATTTTGTACCACTTGACTGTTTTTCTTTACAATTGTTTACAATACAATTTTGGTATCCTGGAGCTTCAGAATATGTCAGCTACTATTTCAATAAAGTCAATAGCTCTGATATTTTACAGCTAAAAAATAAAAATAGACAGAAATTCATGATTTTATCATTTGAAAACAAAACATTTATAATATTATTACAGAAGATACAATACTGTATGATAAAGTTAATTCGAATACAAATTAACTATAGTATAATAATAGTTTAAGTTTAAATGAGAATTCAGGATAGAATGCAGATTTTTTAATAGGTTTGGAATTAACCAGTAACCTGTATTGGGCCAGATTACAGATGGCACGCTAATAAGTAATATTGCAGGACCGAGCTAACATTAGCACGCAATTTAAAGGGACACTGAACCCAAATTTAAAAAAAAAATCAAGTCAGAATCAATAAATATGTAGACAAGTCAAGAACAAACTTATTTGAAAATGTTTTTTTATGAAATAATTTGCTATTCTAAAAATTTGGTGAATATTATAAATGCACTATAGTATAATAATAGTTTAAGTTTAAATGAGAATTCAGGATAGAATGCAGATTTTTTAATAGGTTTGGAATTAACCAGTAACCTGTATTGGGCCAGATTACAGATGGCACGCTAATAAGTAATATCGCAGGACCAAGCTAACATTAGCACGCAATTTAAAGGGACACTGAACCCAAATTTTTCCTTTCATGATTCAGATAGAGCATGCAATTTTAAGCAACTTTCTAATTTACTCCTATTATCAAATTTTCTTCATTCTCTTGGTATGTTTATTTGAAAATCAAGAATATAAGTTTAGATGCCAGCCCATTTTTGGTGAACAACCTGGGTTGTCCTTGCTGATTGGACAGCACCAATAAACAAGTGCTGTCCATGGTACTGAACCAAAAAATTGCTGGATCATTAACATAGATTCCTTTTTTTTAAAATAAAGATAGCAAAAAAATGAAGATACATTGATAATAGAAGTAAATTAGAAAGTTGTTTATAAAATTGCATGCTCCATCTGAATCATGAAATAAAACATTTGGGTTCAGTGTCCCTTTAATATTAAAAGACCATGGGAAATACAATTGGAATGATTGACACCGCCTGCTAGTGGCCGATTGGCCGCTAATGTGCAGGGGGCGGCATTGCACAAGCATTTCACAAGCTGTCGTCATTTATTGATGTTGAGCGGACATGATAAATTGGTCCCTTGAAGCAAAGTGTAAGGGTCAAAAAACTTTTTTCACAAAACACATCAAAAACATTAAAATAAACTGTTACAATCATATATACACTTTTAAATAAATAATAACATATTTTTAATATTATTAAATATTATTATATATATTGGTTTAAAGCAACGGATTTGACTGTGAAGGGCTCTGATATATATATATATATATATATATATATATATATTTATTTATATATATGTGTGTGTGTGTCTGTGTGTGTGTGTGTGTGTATGTGTGCTTACATGTATATTTATGTTGTAATATCTTCATATGTGTAAATATGTATGTGCACACATACATAAAAAACATACATACATATATATATATATATATATATATATATATATATATATATATATATATATACATACACTTTTGAGCCCATCCCAGTCAAATACCTTTAAATGTACTTTATCATTTTTATTAATTTTAAATATGTTTTTAATATAAATACTTGAAATTTCTGTTATTCACTTAGGAAAATGTAATTTATATTTTGCAAAATATTATCAAATACATATATATATATATATATATATATATATATATATATATATATATATATATATATATATATATATATATTTAAAAATAAACAAATATCTTCTAGTAAAGAACATAGGCATTTACAGTATTCCTAATGCACCTTTGGCTTTTTAGCAGTTGATCTAGTGCAATGTCCGGTTTGCGCACAAGCAGTAAATAGTCAAGGCTTTTTTTAGCATGCCCTGTAGAAGTCTTTGGGGAGAGGGAGATAGCATGGTATCAATAGATGAAGTACTGAAGTTAGCGTGCCTGAGTCTTTTACTACCAGGATACCAGGAGCAGCTAAGGCTGGAAAGCTACAATATAAGGGGGTGATGCTGTATCACCTATTTTTTCTCCTCTTAACTAGTGATGTCGCGAATTTTTCGCCGGCGAATAGTTCCCAGCGAACATAGCATGTTCGCGTTCGCCTCAGCGGGCGAACATATGCGATGTTGGATCCGCCCCCTATTCGTCATCATTCAGTAAACTTTGACCCTGTACCTCACAGTCAGAATACACATTACAGCCAATCAGCAGCAGACCCTCCCTCCCAGACCCTCCCACCTCCTGGACAGCATCCATTTTAGATTCATTTGGAAGCTGCATTCTTAGTGAGAGGAGGGACAGTGTAGCTGCTGCTGATTTAATAGGGAAATCGATAGCTAGGCTAGTGTATTCAGTGTCCACTACAGTCCTGACACTCATCTGATCTCTGCTGTAAGGACAGCACCCCAAAAAGCTCTTTTTAGGGCTAGAACATCAGTCTGCTTTTTTTTTTGTTTCCTGTGTAATCTAATTGCAGTTGCCAGCCTGCCAGCATGTGTGTCAGGCTCACAGCGTATACTGTGCCCACTTGCCCAGTGCCACCACTCATATCTGGTGTAACAGTAGTGTACATTTAAAAAAAAAATAATTTGGGCTGTGAAATAATAGCAGACAGCTGCCAGTACCCAAGATGGCCGCCAATAAGGCAGATGGGGAGGGTTAGAGAGCTGTTTTGGGGGGATCAGGGAGGTTGGGGGCTAAGGGGGGATGCTACACCACAGCATATGTAAATATGCTAAAAAAAAAATTAAAAACCTTTTATTTTAGTACTGGCAGACTTTCTGACAGTACTTAAGATGGCAGGGACAATTGTGGGGTGGGGGAGGGAAGGGAGCTGTTTGGGAGGGATCAGGGGGTCTGGTGTGTCAGGTGGGAGGCTGATCTCTACACTAAAGCTAAAATTAACCCTGCAAGCTCCCTACAAACTAGCTCCCTACAAACTACCTAATTAACCCCTTCACTGCTAGCCATAATACACTTGTGATGCGCAGCAGCATTTAGAGGCCTTCTAATTACCAGAAAGCAACGCCAAAGTCATATATGTCTGCTATTTCTGAACAAAGGGGATCCCAGAGAAGCATTTACAACCATTTGTGCCATAATTGCACAAGCTGTTTGTAAATAATTTCAGTGAGAAACCTAAAATTGTGAAAAAATTTAAGTTTTTTATAATTTGATCGCATTTGGCGGTGAAATGGTGGCATGAAATATACCAAAATGGGCCTAGGTCAATACTTTGGGTTGTCTACTACACTACACTTAAGCTAAAATTAACTCTACAAGCTCCCTACATGCTCCCTAATTAACCCCTTCACTGCTGGGCATAAAACACGTGTGGTGCGCAGTGGCATTTAGCAGCCTTTTAATTACCAAAAAGCAACGCCAAAGCCATATAAGTCTGCTATTTCTGAACAAAGGGGATCCCAGAGAAGAATTTACAACCATTTATGCCATAATTGCATAAGTTGCTTGTAAATAATTTCTGTGAGAAACCTAAAGTTTGTGAAAAAGTGAACAATTTTTTTTTATTTGATCGCATTTGGCGGTGAAATGGTGGCATGAAATATACCAAAATGGGCCTAGATCAATACTTTGGGTTGTCTATTACACTACACTTAAGCTAAAATTAACTCTACAAGCTGCCTACATGCTCCCTAATTAACCCCTTCACTGCTGGGCATAAAACACGTGTGGTGCGCAGTGGCATTTAGCAGCCTTCTAATTACCAAAAAGCAATGCCAAAGCCATATAAGTCTGCTATAATGGCATGTCTGGCACACAGTGTTGGGGCAAGGGTCCATCTGACGACTGATACCTGGTCTGCAAAGCATGGTCAGGGCAGGTATATCACCTACACTGCGCACTGTGAAGCGGGTGTAACCCTTACACGTAACCCTTACACTACCTGATCGATACAACATCATACCTGTTGTTTTAAAGCACGTTATTCCAAACAATTTAGGAATGTTAGGTGATTTATGCCCTTTATGGATTAAAACCAGACTCTGCATCAGCTATGTAATTTTCCATGGGAGTTTTGCCATGGATCCCCCTCCGGCATGCCACAGTCCAGGTGTTAGTGCCCTTGAAACAACTTTTCCATCACTATTGTGGCCAGAAAGAGTCCCTGTGGGTTTTAAAATTCGCCTGCCTATTGAAGTCTATGGCGGTTCGCCCGGTTCGCCGGTTTGCGAACTTTTGTGGACTTCGAGTTCTCCGTTCGCGAACCCAAATTTTTAGGTTTGCGACATCACTACTCTTAACTACACTTATTAATGTCACAAAGTATTTCCTTGTAAATTTTAATGTACTACTTTGTAGCTCTCCTTTGAATGGTTTCTAATATCTAGTCAAGTCATCCCCCACATTGCAAAGTACCTAAATAAACTGTTAACCCCTAAACCGTCATCCCCCCACATCACAGTAACTAAATAAACTATTAACCCATAAACCGCCATCCCCCCACATTGCATAGTTATAAACTAAACTAACACCCCCTAACTTTACCTAAATTAAAATACCCCTAAATTAACTAAAAAAAAAATCCTAACTACCTTTAAAAAAACGTACCTGTAAAATTACATAAAAACGTAATCTTACCTTTAAAAAAAAACAACTAACATTACACACAAAAAAAACTTCCTTTACAAAAAATAAAAAATCCTACCATTTGCAAAAAATAAAGACACCTTCCATTTACAAAAAAATATTACCATTACAAAAAATAAAAAAATAACATTACAGAAAATAAAAAACAAAATTAATAAAAATTAATCCTATTCTAATACCCCTTAAAAAAAACAACAATCCCAAAATAAAAAAAAATACCAATAGTCCTTAATATGGTATTTTGTAGGGCATTGCCCTAAAGCAATCAGCTCTTCTACTTTAAAAAAACACTAATCCCCTAACATTACAAACCCCACCTCCCAAAATAAAAAAACCTAACTAAAAAAACCTAAATTACCCATTGCCCGAAAAGGGCATTTGGATGGGCATTGCCCTTAAAAAAGCATTCAGCTCTTTTGCTTCCCCCCCCCAAAAAAAAACCTCATCTATAATCCCCCAAAAAATCCTAAAAACTAACGCTAACCTCAAAGTTGGTACTCACCGATGATGATGGGCGGCGATCCATCTTTATCCCGGGGGGCACTCCATCTTCATCCATCTTCATCACGGGTCCATCTTCTTCCATCTTCATCCCGGCGAGGTCAGCCGCTATGGCAGCGGTGACATTGGTGGTCCTCTGTAAATCTTCAACACGGAGCTCCCTCGTCATGCGGTCTCTAGCCACACACTAAATAGTGAATGCAAGGTACTCCTTTTATATAGGGCTACCCTTGCATTCCTATTGACTGATTTTAATCTTCAAATTCAAATTAGCCAATAGAATGAAAGCTTGTTACTTTCATTCTGTTGGCTGATTTGAATAGAGTACATTCCAATCCTTTATAAAAGTTTATCTACAACATTCAAAATGAAAGTCTATGATGATTGTTGTATACGCATAATTTAATAAGCTTTTCTAAAAGATTGTTATGTCCCCAAATATTAATTCAAACATCTGAGTGACAGGACATGGGATTTAAGTGACTTTGACCAAGATAATTGTTGGCTGTTACTGTAGTTTCAGTATCACATAATTAGCTACTAGGTTTTTTTTGTTTTGTTAATATATATTTTATTGAGGATTGCACATTACAGATACATAATTCTCATGAGTATATACATTTAACAAAGGTACAAGTATAGAATAAAGAAAAACAAGTTTGTACATCTTCTCTGATTGTCCTCATTTTAGTCCCCACTTTCGGATCCTTGTAGTTGCTATGTAGAAGAGGTATAGGGGTTTTTAGAGAAAAAGTATAAACTCTGTATTAAGAATTATATAGAGGGATTAGATATCATATGACATAACAAGGAGTATATTGTAAGGAATATTTCATATCTAATTATTATATTTATTAGAAACAACCGTGTTTGATCAGTATATATGTGGTTAAATGTTCCACAAGAGGGTTTTGTATTTGGATACAGCTATCGTCATATAAAGGTACATTTTCCCATGTAGCATTCACAAAGGCCTCTATCCCCTTGTTAAAAACAAGGTATGTCTTACTTACTTACTTACTTATCTCATAATAGCTAGATGGTCATTATATTATCATAGGGAAAGCTTGTGGAATCTAGCGGTGTGGCACGGTTGTTAGGATTGTGATGTAACGTTAAACATATAAACATATTCAAATGAACCAATTAAAGTATACAAACAGAGCTATGATAAATATTACTAACAATATAGAGTACAGTCTGATATCTCAAAGCCAATGGTATCCTTACTAAGATGCATATATATAGCTAAGGAGCCTTGAAATATGTATAATTCGGCTCCATCATTTGGTTATAAAAAGGAAAGAACCTGTGTAGAAACCTTTATGCCATCCTGCAGATGGTAATCATCATGCCACATTATCTAAGTAAGTCCCATGTTAGCTTTCCTTAATGTCCCTCCAAAAAAGTTTGCAGGATAAAAATTACTGTGTAAGTTATAAAGGATCTTTAGTTGGTGCTTAGTTGTTTCGTCGGTGCTCATCGGGTCTAAGGCTGCAGGTCAGAAGCTTATCTGGTTTTTTCTTCTGTTCTCTCGGGGGGTCCCCCTCGACCCCCTTGTAGGTGTTATTTCTGCCAGAGGTCTGTCCATACTTCATCTTGGTCGTTGGGCCTTAGCGTCATGTTTAGTGAGCTATTTTCTTTCAGTGCTTTTGATAGAGCTGCACCCAACATCACCGGAGGCACTATGCTGTAGTGAGATCAATGCTTTGCGGGTGAGGTGTTCATAGGGAATATGGGATTTTTTTTTTTTTTTGTAAATCAGGGCAGGAGGGTTGGTTTCCGCCATATTATTGTGAGTTATATTAGTTGAATCCCCTTCAGGGCAGCGGTTCAGCAGGAAATCCAACAAAGCACGATCAATTAGGCTTTGAAAAAGTGCCTCAAGTTTTTGCCAGTGAACGCCAATTGTGCCTCTTCTGCCTATTTCCTCCGCCATTTTAGCTAGGTGTACTGTTGGTCCATTCATTTTCTCCACGGTTCTCGTTCAACCCTCTTTACTTGTAGGTGTTGCTGATAAGCGCAGTGTCTATAAAGCTGTATAATTAGTTAGGACAGAGCACCTCAGTTTACCGAGGGAGGCAGCATATCTTACCCAGAGGTCTCAGGTGCTTTGGTAACAATGTATACAGACTACTTTTATGGGAAGGCAAGCATGGATACTGCCTAGATGGCTATACAATCATTTTTATGGTTCTTACTTGTATGTATTGGAGGATTTAATCTCACAGTTTTATCTCCTCCATAACTTAAAGTGAAAGTACACTGTAAAATTATTTTTATATGAATGTATTTTCAATGACTTATTATACCAGCTGCAGAGTATAAAATTTATGAGAAATTGCATTTTCAGGTTTATTTGTGTATATGAAGTAGCTGGTTTTGTGCTTTTAAACCACAGCCTATTAAAATGGGTTGAGCTTCAGGTAATATCAGATCTCATTATGTTATCACTTTTATGTACACAGACTTGCTTCCTTATCTTATATTTGTCTAGAAAACCAAAGCTCAATACATTTTATTACTTAACTATCATGCCCCCCACTGAGAGTGTAATCTCTTCTGCTGGTTGTGTTTACTTAGGCTATTCAATAGAATATACTCCAGTATAGAAACTTTCAGTATAGGTTGGGATACCACAGGCTACATTAGCTATTTCAAATGCCAAAATAGGGGTAAAGGAGCTACTTGTAAACAATTTAAAACTCTCCAGCAGGTAAAATGAATCATTGGGAACAATTTAAAGGGGAGAACATTTTGGGGTGAACTGTCCCTTTAAATTAATATTTTATTATATATATTTAAAAAAAATATTAATTAAAGCTATAGTTTAACTCTTTTCCGGTCTATGTCGGAATATATCCGACAAAGTGTTTTACTGCTTGCAGTCCAATGTCGTATATATTCCGACATAGGACCTGAAAGGTGACGAAGATCCCAGTGACATTACCAGTGATCGGTGCACAGCTAGGCTAGATGTGGCGCTGTGCACTGATCACTGGTACTAAACGGACGCCGCAGGCACGGGGACCACTGCAGGAAGCGAAACGACACAGACGCTGTCCCTGAATGGGGAGAAATAAGAGGGAGGGAGTGTGCAAGGGATCTGGATATGCTGAGCGGTTAAGCCTATTTGCCAATCTGCTGTCAGTCTGTGGATATATATATATATATATATATAGATAGATAGATAGATAGATAGATAGATAGATAGATAAAATAGATATATATATAGATATAGATATATACTGTATATATATATATATATATATATATATCCAAAAAACAAATGCACTCTTAGGACTTAATCAAAACAACAAACAATTTAATGGAACGTTTTCGGAGAAATCCTCCCCTTCATCAGCATGTCAAACATATACATAATACACTCTTATATAGTGAAATTAAACCTGCTCAATACCTGTGTAACACTTAGTGGTGCTAAAGTGCCGTGCTGGAAAGCAAACGATGCGTTCCACTGAATTAAAAAAACGAAAGTTGTCATTACATCACTTCCAGTACAGACAGTAAATATATATATATAGTGAGAGAGAGAGAGAGAGAGAGAGAGAGAGAGAGAGAATGCAGAGAAAAAGAAGACATAGCAGAGAAATAGAGGTAGAAGAAATGAGAAAGAATGAACAGAGAGGAGAGACAATTAGGAAAGAGAAGATGGAAGAGAAAACAGATGGAGAGAGAGAGAGAGGGAGGAGAGAAGATAAGATGATGAGAGGATCAGAAAAGAGAAGGAGAAAGGAAAAAAGAGGAATGGATAGAGAGAGAAGACAGGCAGAAGATAGAAAACAGAGGAGAGTGAAGAGAGAGACAGATACCAGAGAGAAAGTAAAAAGAGGATGAGGGGAGTGAAAAAGGAGGGAGAACGAGAAGGGACAGAGAAGAGAGAGAATAAAGAAAGAGAAGATAAATGGAAGAGAGAGAGAGAGTAAACACAAAAGAAGAGATGGTACAGAAAATATATGACAAAGAGGAGAAAAAGAAGAGAGGGAAAAGAGAAATTATAGTGAGGGAGGAAAAAGGAAAGAAGGCATAGAGAGAGAGAGAATATAACAGAGGTAGAAGAGAGGAGAAAGAAGGAACATAGAGGAGAGAGTGACACAATTAGGAAAGAGAAGATGGATGGAAGAGAAAACAGGGAGAGAATGAAAGGAGAGAAAGAGAAGAGAGGAGGTTGAGTAAATAGAGAAGAAAGAGAAAATCAGAGGGAGAAAGAGGGGAAATAGGACAGAAGAGATGGCAGAAAGAAGAGTGGAGAGAGGAAGAGGAGATAAAAGGAACAGAACAGAGATACAAAATATATATAAAGAAAAGAGAAAATACAGGGGGAGGAATGGGACAGAGAAGAGATAGAGAGAAGATCGGAAGCAAGAGAAAGCAGAGGGGAGCAAAATAAAGAAGAGGGAAGCATAAGAAAGAAAAAGAGAAAATAGAGTGAGAGAGAGGGAGGAGATGGGACAGATAAGAGAAAGCAGACAGAAAGGGAAAACATAACAGAAATAGAGAAGTGAGGAGAGAGGAAGAGAGGAGGAGAAAGAGAAGAAAGGAGGAGATATAGAAGAGAGCAGAAGAGAATTGAGAAGGGATAGAGATAGAGGGGAGGAAAGAGAAGGACAAGAGAGGAGAGAATTAAGAGAGAGAAGGAAAACTGAAGAAAGAAATTATTAAGGAAGAAGATGAATGTAAGAGAGAGAAAACAGAGGAAGAGAAAGATGAGACAAACAGAGAGAAAGAGAAGAGAGGATGATGAGGAAAAAAGAGAGGCTCATGAGACGAAAGATGAAAAGAGAGGAGACAGAGAGAAAAGTGGTATTAAATAATAAAATATATTGCTCAGAATTAATATATTTGAATAATTATATAATCAGCTTTTATTTCTATAATAACAGCTTTAAATTAAAGGGTCAATTTAGTCAAAATTCAGCTTTCATGATTCAGATAGGGCATGCAATTTTAAACAACTGTACAATTTACTTTTCATCATCAAATTTGCTTTGTTCTTTTGGTTTTCTTTGTTGAAAGCTAAATCTAGGTGGGCTCATATGCTAATTGCTAATCCCTTGAAGGCCATCTCTTATCTCAGTGCACTTTCAAAGCTAGACAGCGCTAGTTCAAGTGTACCATATAGATAACATTGTGCTCACTCTTGTGGAGTTATTTATGAGTCCGCACTGATGGGCTAAAATGCAAGCTTGTCAAAACAACTGAGATAAGGGGGAAGTCTGCAGTGGCTTAGATATAAGGTAATCACTGAGGTAAAGTGTATTAATTTAACAGTGTTGGTTATGCAAAAGCTTCTAGCCTAGAGGCTGCTGCAAGGTACGGGTAGAAGCTGGTATCATCTAGTCTAGCCAGTGTGTTTGGTTAGATGGTTTCTAGTGCCCCCGCACCAGTTGCCAGTTAGCTCCACCCCCATCATTTATAATTTAATATGACATAACATTTACTACAGATACACTGTCTTGCTTTAGTGTGTTGCCAAAATAAGACTGTGTGGCAAATACTTGTAGTGTGCATTATTGTCCAGGCCTTGCATTGATGCTACAAAACTAACTGTCATTTCTCTATGTGTAATCCCTCATTTGTAACATACCCTCACCACTTATCCACAGCAGGGTCTATTTAAAATATTACAATATACAACAAGCTTCAAATATCCTGTGCAGTGCACAATTAAAGTATAGGATCAGCAACAATCTGTTATCAAAGTCTGATGACATTTAGATGAAAGACAATAACAAGCACAAAGTGTGTACAGAGTTCCAGTGTAGAACTGAAGCCTATATATCACACATAAACTGGCTTATATTGTATGTGACTACTAACTCCGTTTTCCCTCACAGTAGCCGTCCTGAAGACTACACAGACTGGACTATCTGTAGAAAATAACACCAATCCTCAGAAATCTGGACAATCAATGTCACAATCAGCGTCACTACACAATGGCCAAACATGATACTCTATGATACTCTATTCCACTGCTTGCAGTTCTGGAACACCCCAGCCACTGTTAAACTGGAGGCAACTGACAGCTCTTTTAAAAAACTTAGCCCATGCACGGAACAAGATTTTTAGCGTGCTTTTTTAAAAAAAAAATCTCAAAAAAACAACAAACAACTATTTCTTACTTATCCATTTTTATATTAATCTATTACTTTAAATCCACTGAGTACCTTTATTAAAGTGATATAATGTTATATGTATGTACTGTATACACACACACACACACATATATATACTGTATAAATATATATACAGTATATATATATATATATATATATATATAAACTTTTGCAGAGAAGAATTATCCACATCTAAACTCAAGTTGTCCATTTTAAACAAAATAGACAAATGAGGTCCATCAGAGAAGAGAATAATTCTTGTCTTGTCTTGTGGAAGAAATAGCCCATGGAAGAATGTCTCAACAAATACCCCCAGAAAGACCTAAAATAGTGTTGTAATGAGATTACTATTTTTTAAACCATGATCTGAAGAGAAACGTATCATAAAATCCATTTGATTCACTGTTAGTTTTTCAAAGGCTGCTACCAGAAGGATGTGGTCTTTTCAACGAAATATTACCCTCCCCTTTTGTGAATAAAAGGCACCAGGACATTTGTAAAAGTAGAAGGAGCCATTGAGAGGCCAAATGGTGACTATACAAATTGTCATTTAAGATCTTGGATGGCAAACCTAAGATACTGCCAATGCTCTGCCCTAATGGGAATGCAAAGATATGCATCCTTTAATGTATTGGAAATTAGATACTCTAATGGAGTTAAAAACATTTATAATAGACGCCACCTTAAATTTTCATGAAATATTGTACTTGCTTAGCTTCCACTGGTTTAAGACAAGCTTTCTTACCTTGTTTGTCTGCTTTTCACTAACGGGGGGCACTATGTTTTTTTGCAGATGTTGCACAAATGTTTTTAAATATTGAGTCAACTTGACATCTGTGATGCATTTTCATTACTTCTTGTTTTATTTAAAGGGATATGAAACAGTCTGTTTCATTGTTGCAATAAAAAAGCACTAAGCAGTGGGTTACACTTAATAGAAATGATTGCCATATGTATTATTCATCATTTTAAAAGGATTTTCCTTGTTTTTAACATCATGTGACCTGCGTTCAATACTTCCTGTCATAGCCCCACGAGAGGATGGGGTCTCTATAGTATGGCATATATAGCTTGATGTCATAAATATTCTAGGGTAACTTGAGCTGGCTTACTGTTCAGTGAATATTAGAGCAACATGAAGTCAAATTTGCCCATGCTCAGAAGAGGCAGAATGCAACTTAAAGGGACATAATACTCATATGCTAATTCACTTGAAACTGATGCAGTATAACTGTAAAAAGCTGATAAAAATGAAAATATCACCTGAGCATCTCTATGTAAAAAAGGAAGATATTTTACCTCACAACTTCCTCAGCTCATTAGAGTAAGCCCTGTGTAAAAAGTTATACTTCAGCTGCTGCTTAGCTGCAGGTAAAAAAAAAAAGAAAGAAGAAGAAATGAACAGCAGCCAATCAGCATCAGCAGTGCTGAGATCATGAACTCTTTTACTGTGATCTCATGAGATTTCTAAACTGAATAGGGAAATAAGATGAGTGTGCACGAAGCTCACTCCCTTCCCTGTCCCGGGACAGACATACTGATTTGCTGCTTAAAGTCCTTTGCAATGGGGTTTGAATACTTAGGACATTTTGAGGTAAAATATCTTTCTTTTTTGCATAGAGATGTTCAGGTGATATTTTCTAGTCAGCTTTTTACAGCTATGCTGCATCACTTTCCAGTGTTTCAACATTTGGGTATCATGGCCCTTTAAATGACCCCTAAATACATTAGAATTGACTAATTGACACATACACAATAAAAAGTCAATGCAATAGCATTTACTTTGAATTTGAAATAAGCAGCATAATATTTTCTGTCAAATTTCAAAGTTAATCCAATTTTCTCTCTACCTTTATCATGTGACAGCCATCAGCCAATCACAAAATGCATATACATATTTATTGTGCACTTTTACAAATGCTCAGTTGGAGCTAGAGCCTGAGAAAGTGTGCACAGAAACATAATGTATACATTTTGATAATGGAAGTATATTGGATTTTTTTTTTTAATTGCATGCTTTATCTGAATCATTAAAGGGACACTGTACCCAAAAAATTTCTTTCGTGATGCAGATTGAGCATGAAATTTTAAGCAACTTTCTAATTTACTCCTATTATCAAATTTTCTTCATTCTCTTGGTATCTTTATTTGAAATGCAAGAATGTAAGTTTAGATGCCGGCCCATTTTTGGTGAACAACCTGGGTTGTCCTTGCTGATTGGTGGATAAATTCATCCACCAATAAAAAAGTGCTGTCCAGAGTACTGAAACCAAAAAAAAGCTTAGATGCCTTCTTTTTCAAATAATGATAGCAAGAGAACGAAGAAAAATTGATAATAGGAGTAAATTAGAAAGTTGCTTAAAATTGCATGCTCTTTCTGAATTACAAAAGAAAATTTTTGGGTACAGTGTCCCTTTAAACTTTATTTTTTACTTTAGTGGCTCTCTCATCTCTCTGACGACAGGGGCTACGCTGATAATTTCTCAGTATGCAAGAAAACAAGTAGGTTGTTTGCTTTTTTATTAACACATACTATTTCTTTTTATGTTTATTTTTATATAACATACAGGGAGTGCAGAATTATTAGGCAAGTTGTATTTTTGAGGATTAATTTTATTATTGAACAACAACCATGTTCTCAATGAACCCAAAAAACTCATTAATATCAAAGCTGAATAGTTTTGGAAGTAGTTTTTAGTTTGTTTTTAGTTATAGCTATTTTAGGGGGATATCTGTGTGTGCAGGTGACTATTACTGTGCATAATTATTAGGCAACTTAACAAAAACAAATATATACCCATTTCAATTATTTATTTTTACCAGTGAAACCAATATAACATATCAACATTCACAAATATACATTTCTGACATTCAAAAACAAAACAAAAACAAATCAGTGACCAATATAGCCACCTTTCTTTGCAAGGACACTCAAAAGCCTGCCATCCATGGATTCTGTCAGTCTTTTGATCTGTTCACCATCAACATTGCGTGCAGCAGCAACCACAGCCTCCCAGACACTGTTCAGAGAGGTGTACTGTTTTCCCTCCTTGTAAATCTCACATTTGATGATGGACCACAGGTTCTCAATAGGGTTGAGATCAGGTGAACAAGGAGGCCATGTCATTAGATTTTCTTCTTTTATACCCTTTCTTGCCAGCCACGCTGTGGAGTACTTGGACGTGTGTGATGGAGCATTGTCCTGCATGAAAATCATGTTTTTCTTGAAGGATGCAGACTTCTTCCTGTACCACTGCTTGAAGAAGGTGTCTTCCAGAAACTGGCAGTAGGACTGGGAGTTGAGCTTGACTCCATCCTCAACCCGAAAAGGCCCCACAAGCTCATCTTTGATGATACCAGCCCAAACCAGTACTCCACCTCCACCTTGCTGGCGTCTGAGTCGGACTGGAGCTCTCTGCCCTTTACCAATCCAGCCATGGGCCCATCCATCTGGCCCATCAAGACTCACTCTCATTTCATCAGTCCATAAAACCTTAGAAAAATCAGTCTTGAGATATTTCTTGGCCCAGTCTTGACGTTTCAACTTGTGTGTCTTGTTCAGTGGTGGTCGTCTTTCAGCCTTTCTTACCTTGGCCATGTCTCTGAGTATTGCACACCTTGTGCTTTTGGGCACTCCAGTGATGTTGCAGCTCTGAAATATGGCCAAACTGGTGGCAAGTGGCATCTTGGCAGCTGCACGCTTGACTTTTCTCAGTTCATGGGCAGTTATTTTGCGCCTTGGTTTTTCCACACGCTTCTTGCGACCCTGTTGACTATTTTGAATGAAACGCTTGATTGTTCGATGATCACGCTTCAGAAGCTTTGCCATTTTAAGAGTGCTGCATCCCTCTGCAAGATATCTCACTATTTTTGACTTTTCTGAGCCTGTCAAGTCCTTCTTTTGACCCATTTTGCCAAAGGAAAGGAAGTTGCCTAATAATTATGCACACCTGATATAGGGTGTTGATGTCATTAGACCACACCCCTTCTCATTACAGAGATGCACATCACCTAATATGCTTAATTGGTAGTAGGCTTTCGAGCCTATACAGCTTGGAGTAAGACAACATGCATAAAGAGGATGATGTGGTCAAAATACTCATTTGCCTAATAATTCTGCACTCCCTGTATTTGTTTTTACTAAAGGAGCACTGTTCCATATCCCTTTAAGATGCCTTCATGTTTACTTTGGTGCCTGCACATAGGTCTGGGTGCAACTGATTCTCTGCTGTTAACCCCTGATTAGCTCACCTGCTTTTTGTGCTGCATTGAATCTTATCTCTATGTACTTGACACTTGCCTGAATTACCACCATGCCTGGTTTGCCTTTCTGCCTTGTTATTACTTTGGATATAGCTACTTTTAGCTTTACTTATAATACCTTTGCAGGGTTTGAACATATAGTAAAATAAATTAATTTGCTTAAAAATAAAATGCTTAAAACAGAAGATTTTATTTTTACACTAGAAATTCTATTTAAGAAATCTACACCAGACAATTGAATTTTGCTGTTAATTATAATGTTATTTTCAATTGTTTTTTTTTTTTAAATAAAATGATATATACTATAACACTATTTCCCCTCACTGCCACTTTACTAATGTTTTCCCTAAGAAGCTCCTCCTATTCAGCGCTGGGCCACCACTTGTCTGCTTGAATGCTTTGGATTTTATTCTTGAAGCTGCTTTAGAATAACAAAGCTCACTGTCCACTCCTTGTTGCTGACACTTGAGATTGTAAATTCAGCTGCTCTCATGCTGTAGCGTTAGAGCTGGCTCACATCCCAAGGCAGAAATTATGGTTTATTATTGTTTTCAGTTTTGTATTCTCATCCTGCATGAACCTGGAGTCCCTATGCTTAGACAATGTTTCTCTGCATTGGACCTGAGCTTGTCCTTTGTCACCTCCTGCCACATCAGTTGTTTTATCCCTCTTTTTTCTGTTTCTCACTATATGGCCCTTTTGCTGCTCCTACCAATTTCACTGAGGGCCTGAGGATAAAAATGTGCCAGCATGGAGAGAAATCACGCCAAGGGGCCAATTTAACAAGGTGCTGACGGACATGATCCGATATTGCGGATCGTGTCCGCCGCACATCGATAAATGCTGACAGCATATGCTGTCTGCATTTATCATTGCACCAGCAATTCTTGTGCAATGCCACTCCCCTGCAGATTCACGGCCAATTTGCTAGCAGGGGATGTCAATCAACCCGTTCGTATTCGATCGGGTTGATTTCTTGCGAGTTCTGTCCGCCTCCTAAGAGCAGGCAGACAGCTTATGGAGCAGCGGTCTTTAGACCGCTGCTTCATAACGTGTTTCTGGCGAACCTGAAGGCTCGCCAGAAACACGAGGCATCAAGCTCCATATGGAGCATGATAAATAGGCCCCTTAATCTGTGAGGCTTTTTTTAGCATTATTTTGTAAAGTAAGTGTTTCTCCTTCACCTCCAGCACCCTGCACAGCGAGATAAACTAGATAACATTATTTTATAGTACTGAAAAGACAATATCGCCAGACCAGAGAGCTTTAGATCATCAGGCTGTAAGAAACATATATAAAATATGCCTGGGCCTCATTCACACTTCCCTCACTTTTTCTTCACATTTTCCTAACAATACTTATTGCCAAAACTCCAAAAGTAATTAAACTACGTGTCAGGTATTTGGCACTGTTTAAAGGTATACACTATCGCATTGACGTATTTAGGTTTTGTGCTGTCCTAGGCACTCAAAGTTCTGCTGCCCCCCCCCCCCCCTCCAAGGTTTTAGGCAATCTTTGGCCATAATATGACAGGGAATAATGTGATTTTTTTATGGCATTTCCAAAATAAATGTTCACACACCTCTAAACTGTAAGAGCCATGGGCAATCTCTTTTTATACCTCCCCTAGAATGTAAGTTCTTTAGGCAAAATCTCCCCTTATATTCCAGTATAATACTTCTAAAATAACTGTAAGCTTCTTACAAATAAAGCCACAAAAAAGTGCTGCCCCCTCCCAAATCTGCCACCCTAGGCAAGTGCCTTGTTTGCCTACGCCACTGCCTTGTTTGCCTATACCAAAATATGCTCCTGCACTATTGTTTAAATGTAAAGGGCTAAATTACAAGTAGAGCACTAACTGGGCTCAAGTTAAATCAATAGCAATCCTATTTATGCGCTCGTATTACAAGTTGAAAGCTCAAGCACAACACATAACTTTTAACTTGTAATACGAGTGATGTTTAACGTGGCTGTGATATCCATTGAAAGTATAGGGTGCGCTAAAAGATGTTGGCTGTACTAAACATTTACTGGTTATTCTTTATAAAAGAATTTTTAATATCAATTTGTGTGCTAATCCTAGTGCGGTGATAATGATATTGCATTCATATTTTCAGTATAGGTGGTAGTTTCAACAGATAAAGCAGATATTGCAAATAAATATACTTCAGCAGGTACAATGGATCATTGGGAACACATTTAAGGGGAAATCATTTAGAGTTTAATGTCTCTTCAAACTAGGGAGGGAATTAAATTGACATGCCAGATGCATGCTCCCTTATAATTCATGGGGCAAGTGTCCAGGTTGGATATTTACATTTCCTCTACAATAGGATGTGGTCACTGAGGAGACTTTGAGGTAAAATATATTTATTTTTTATAGAGAGATGCTAATGTGCCATTTTCTAGTCAGATATGCTGCATCCCTTTCAAGTGGGTAACACACCCCTTTAAATGACAAACAAATTACCATCTTGCTTTGAAATATTCTTCCTTAAATATGAAGTTACAAATAACATATTTACAACACACACAGGATGTAATCTCCAATTTAATCCTAAGAAAATAGGCTATTGTATTTTATCTTAAATAAGAGTATTGATTTTACTTCATTCTCTCTCCTGTTCTACGATTTGGTATCTAAACCACAATACTAATTGTAATGTAGATGACAGTTGCTTCTGGAGATCTAAATCTAGACTTCATTTCTAAATATAACTCAGATAGATGATTATTTCACTTTTGCTTGTCTACCAACTATGAAATGATTTGTAATGCATAGAAGGTGGGGTTCATTTTTATTTACAAAATCTGATGCACTAATGGAAAACAAGTGGTTCTGTCAAGGAAGCTTAGCAATGGCTGAATGATGTGGTAAGCTAATAGCTCAAACATCAAAGCGTTTTCTTTTATAAATGCTCTATTGAGAGATCCTGTTTTATGAAACGCCAGGTGATAGGCTCAGTGTCCAAAGAAAGCATCCGTTTAATTATAATTGAAAGGAAATAAAGTGAGAGGGCCAAAAACAGTAATGAGGGGAACAATGAATGGATACAAACTCAGTCTTTTTTTCACACAAAGGACTCATGAATATAATCATATTTTGTTAACATATATTAAAAATAGCATATGGAAGATTTTGTCCCAAATCTACAACTGTTAGAATTTCAGATATATGAAAACTCATAGCACGTTTGTTCTGTGACAATGAATATGCTGCTTTAGCTGTGAATGTTTGGGGGATAGGAGAGTCTACACCTAATTTTGACAAACCATTGGTAACCTAAATTACCTAGAGTAGGGAAATAAAGATATGGCATAGAGAGTAAAGATATTTCATTTTAAAAAGGTGACAGCAAACACTTTCACATATTTATGTTGTCTTGCTATAGAATAACTTCAGCCAAGTCTAAATATCTTCACAACAAATTCACATCTTGTTTGCTGCATTTGTTTTTCAATAACCAAACTCCACCCATTACTGAGAGGAGCTGGAACAGCACTTGTTGGTGGTTATTGAGGCATAGATAGAGGTGAAATGAGATTCTTACTGGGATTGACTAAGAATAGTAAGTATTAAGGAAAGTGTATGGATTTGCCTTTATAATATGGTTGCAAGGTTTTCTAAGATAACCGTCATAGTGTTACTATACAGAAAAACCTGCCACCATATTTGTACAAGAAGGCTGCAATGCACATTCTCTGGCACAGACTAAACAAAAGGGAGGGGTGACTCACTCCCAGTGAAGCAGCTTCTTTTATCCAATGTGGTATTTGCAAATTGCTAGAAAGGGTGCAGTTGAAATGGACGGCTCCTGCCACAACCTTTGTTCTGAGGTCCAGTAAGGTCTAATTACAACACTGGCCCAGAGCACCGTGAATATTGCACCAAATTTTTCAATGTCCATATGCTCCATCCTTGATTTTATCACTGTTCTAAATGGTATATTGAGAAGCTTACACACATGCTCTCTGTTAGCCAATGAAACCTAAGCTAATTAAATCATTTCAAAATAAATGGTACATTACCTCCCGAGTGCAGGAATTCTGGTACAGGGAGGCGAGGGAGACTTATGGGCAGTGGCTCACTGGTGTGTGACTGGCAGAGACACAATTGCAGGGGCATTGCAGCAAGTTTACATTAGGTGGGAAGGTGAAAACCAGGACATATACCCTGATGGGGAAGCTGTATGATAGATTGCGAGAAGATATCTGAACAATCCTGTACCTTGTCATGTACCATATCCCTTTAATTGTTTTTAATAAACTTTTGTTTTACTTGTATTAAAGGGAAATTAAACTAAAAAAAAAATTCCTTTCATGATTCAGATAGAAAATACAGTTTTATACTATTTTCTATTTTCCTTCTTTAATTAAATTCTTTTTGTTCTCAAAGAGAGATGTAAGCTCAGGAGCGTGCATGTGTCTGGGGCGCTATAAACACCAGTTTTGCAAGAATATTATCCATTTGTAAGAGCACTAGAGGGCAGCACTATTTCCTGTCATTCAGTGCTTTAGATACCTACCTAGGTATTTCTACAACAAAGGATACAATTGGAACAAAGCAAATTTGATAGTAGAAGTGAATTGGATTTTTTTTAATTCTATACTCTGCTTGAATCACATAAATTTGGGTTTCCTATTCCTTTAAACATAATCATAACTTAAATTCTGTATTTCCAAATCATTTCTGTGTTTTATTATGCAAACTATCAAGCAATAATGGTCTACTTTGGGTCTTCAAAAATGCAAACATTTTTAGAAGTATTTTGTTTTATGCTCGAGCGCAACAGCTAACTGACCACTTATCAGCACTCCCTGCACTATCCATTAAAACTATAGGGTGCTCTATAAAAAGGGGAATTTAGCAATCATTTTATAAGCATGGTATTGAGATTATTCCCCACCTCCCTCTAGTCATGGGTGCCGCCATGATGAAATCACTACATTCCAGTGCTGACATGTTTGCACATGTGCAGCAACTCTCCTTCAGACACCTGCAGTGTAACTTAGGTTCCAAAAGGGCAGCATCCATAATTAGAGGCACATGAAATGTATTTATTGTTCCTTTAAGAATATCTGTTGAACATTTTTTACCATTCACTTGTAATAGCAGATTGTGTGTTGTTCTTAGCTCAGGACGAAATTTGTTGTTCTTAGCTCTAGCCCAAAATGTGCATGCAAAGATTGTGATTATCTAAATCTGCTTTATTCAATTGTTGCATGTATAATTGATCATTTTACTCACTAGTAATTTATTTACAACACACTACTTTATAATTTTATTTATTTATTTTAGTTGACTGTAATTTGGTTGCATCAGATTTTTAAGATATGCTGAGTAGGTCTGTTACAAGTTTTACAACAATGTTTTGCTTATGTTGGATACCTATTCTGATCTGGGTTTGTTGTGCATGATTACCTGTTACGGTTTATTAATTCCCCATGCCTCTGTTTTGTGCTGAACATTGCTTGTAGCAGCTTGTTACTGAAGTTTTGTCTTTCATGCCAGGACATTGTTTCAGGTGGTTACTATAGGCTATAAAAAGCGTGACATTTCTTTTTAAAAAAATATGCTGTGTGACCACATTTTACTCACTTATTTGAATAGAGAAGAAATTTTCGCTACGATGGCAATGGGCCCAGCCCAATTAACAGGTTTTCCAAAGTCCTCCATACACGACTTTCAAGAAATACAGTATTCCTATGGCAACATAAAGTATATTGTTATACAACTTTACTCATTTGCTTTCAGATAAAGACGATTCCATAAATAAAGAACTCATCTTTGTTTAGTTTTTAAAAATCCAAGAAGTGTCTTCACCATTTTTTAGTAAACAATAGTCTCCATTTAACTTTGCGGGACAATTTGAGATTGTAATATAAAATGTTTAATTATGTATCGTACAACCTTACAGTATACTGTTATTATATATATTTTTTCCTCCTTTTTTTGTAATTTGATTCTGAAAATAAAGTGGTTTCCAGTTCTGAGAATTGGTAGTGTTCATGGCAGACTCCACATGTCAAACCCTGCTAAATATTTATCCTTCATTTGCATCAGCAAGGCAAGTTAGATAAGATACTGTAAAACAGTGTAAGTTTTGCTATCCATATGGCAGTGGCAAGTTGTGTCAGGATTGGCTCCTCTGAATAAGGGAAGTGATGTGCGTGTTATTAATGGTTATTGATAAAAAAAACAATTGCCAGAAAGAAGGTATTAATGTACTGTATTCATAAATACAAATCACACTTGCCTAGTATGGTACTTTAATGCAGTGTTTTATGTCACTTTAAAGTGCTATAACACATGTTGAGATCTGTGCATATAAAAAAAGGGCAAATTAAAGTAAAACATTGTTTGCATTAAAAAATTGTTTAAAAATTGCTGGCAATTATTTTAAAATAATTTAAAAAAATAAGCAAAATTAGTTACATAGTCATGCTGGTTGGAGTAGTCTGATCCACCCCTCTTATCAGTGTTTAGCATCAGAAACACAGGTATTGTACTTCACAGCAGCTTATTTGCTTCTAGGCATGCTCCAGTGCTCAATGGTAGATATAGATACAGCCATATAAATAAATGTGTGGGGGGTGTTAGAGCTGTACAATTCGGAAACTTAAAAGAAAGGGTTAATGGCGAGGCACTGCAGTATAAATTTGCAGGCAAAGTAATTCAAGTACATATTATTATATTTTGTCTCTATCCCAACTTGTTTTATGTCCCTTTAAATAAAAAGCAAAGCTAAATACAATAAAAAATCTCCACATTCTACAATGCGAGAATTTTTGTTACCATTTTTCACATATTTTGATGTTAACATAGCCTATTGGACAATAAGTCCCCCCCCCCCATGCAAACTCCGCTGCTTCATACACAGTAACACAATGGGGTTGACAACTTTAGCTTGTATCTTGTCTAAAGTTTTATTTTTCTCATTCTCCCTACTAAGTAAGATTTTGTCTATTTATTTCATGTTCACAAGTGTTTAATGTTGAGTTATAAATGCACACAGATTGTTTTGTATATACACTTTAGCGTTTTTTTTGCTGCAAGCGTTAATTTACATTTTAGGTAACTATGAATATGGGATATGCGGATGTGGTTTTTCCTATTTGTTGGTGGGGGTTAGGGTATATATTTATTTTGTTTGTCAAGTATCAGTTTGTCTGAAGAAGAAGCTCTTTTATCCAGGAAACCTGACATAAATAAACGCTGTTATTCTAAGTAACACAACAGAAATGTATTTTAATTACAAGGTATTTACTGTCCCTTTAAGCTGATATTATCATCAGTGGAAATTCCAAGAGGTGCAGATGCTGTAAAGATACCCCAGACTTTTATTTAGCACCCCCACTGTATGAGCCATGCAAAAGCATCAACAGGAAAGAAAATCTGTGGACCAGAAGGGAGGGTAAGAATTGCTCCTCCTGCCGCTCTCCCTTTAAATCAGGGGTCCCTTTTAATCTCCTGCCCCTAACACCGCCGACCCCTATATTATATTTATTAACCCCTAATCTGCCCCCCTCAACGTCGCCTCCACCTGCCTACACTTATTAACCCCTAATCTGCCGAGCGGACCGCACCGCTACTATAATAAAGTTGTTAACCCCTAATCCGCCTCACTCCCGCCTCAATAACTCTATAATAAATAGTATTAACCCCTAATCTGCCCTCCCTAACATCGCCGACACCTAACTTCAATTATTAACCCCTAATCTGCCAACCGAATCTCGCCGCTACTGTAATAAATGGATTAACCCCTAAAGCTAAGTCTAACCCTAACACTAACACCCCCCTAAATTAAATATAATTTAAATCTAACGAAATAAATTAACTCTTATTAAATAAATTATTCCTATTTAAAGCTAAATACTTACCTGTAAAATAAACCCTAATAAAGCTACAATATAAATTATAATTATATTATAACTATTTTATGATTTATATTTATTTTACAGGTAACTTTGTATTTATTTTAACCAGGTACAATAGCTATTAAATAGTTAAGAACTATTTAATAGCTAAAATAGTTAAAATAATTACAAAATTACCTGTAAAATAAATCCTAACCTAAGTTACAATTAAACCTAACACTACACTATCAATAAATTAATTAAATAAAATACCTACAATTATCTACAATTAAACCTAACACTACACTATCAATAAATTAATTAAATACAATATCTACAAATAAATACAATGAAATAAACTAACTAAAGTACAAAAAATAAAAAAGAACTAAGTTACAAAAAATAAAAAAATATTTACAAACATTAGAAAAATATTACAACAATTTTAAACTAATTACACCTACTCTAAGCCCCCTAATAAAATAACAAAGCCCCCCAAAATAAAAAAATGCCCTACCCTATTCTAAATTAAAAAAGTTCAAAGCTCTTTTACCTTACCAGCCCTGAACAGGGCCCTTTGCGGGGCATGCCCCAAAGAATTCAGCTCTTTTGCCTGTAAAAAAACCACATACAATACCCCCCCCAACATTACAACCCACCACCCACATACCCCTAATCTAACCCAAACCCCCCTTAAATAAACCTAACACTAAGCCCCTGAAGATCATCCTACCTTATCTTCACCATGCCAGGTTCACCGATCCGTCCTCGGAAGTCTTGATCCAAGCCTCGGAAAGTGTTGATCCAAGCCCAAGCGGGGGGCTGAAGAGTGACGTCCATCCTCGGGCCGAAGTCTGGATCCAAGCGGCAGCTGAAGAAATCCATCATCGGGCTGAAGTCGGAAGTCCATCATCGGGATGAAGTCTTCTATCAAGCAGCATCTTCAATCTTCTTTCTTCCGGAGCGGAGCCATCTTCTTCCCAGCCGACGCGGATCCATCCTCTTCTAACGACGCCTACTAGCCGAATGACGGTTCCTTTAAATGACGTCATCCAAGATGGCGTCCGTCGAATTCCGATTGGCTGATAGGATTCTATCAGCCAATCGGAATTAAGGTAGGAAAATTCTGATTGGCTGATGGAATCAGCCAATCAGATTGAGCTCGCATTCTATTGGCTGATCGGAACAGCCAATAGAATGCGAGCTCAATCTGATTGGCTGATCGGATCAGCCAATCGGATTGAACTTGAATCTGATTGGCTGATTCCATCAACCAATCAGAATTTTCCTACCTTAATTCCGATTGGCTGATAGAATCCTATCAGCCAATCGGAATTCGACGGACGCCATCTTGGATGACGTCATTTAAAGGAACCGTCATTCGGCTAGTAGGCGTCGTTAGAAGAGGATGGATCCGCGTCGGCTGGGAAGAAGATGGCTCCGCTCCGGAAGAAAGAAGATTGAAGATGCTGCTTGATAAAATACTTCATCCCGATGATGGACTTCCGACTTCAGCCCGATGATGGATTTCTTCAGCCGCCGCTTGGATCCAGGCTTCAGCCCGAGGATGGACGTCACTCTTCAGCCCCCCGCTTGGACTTGGATCAACACTTCCGAGGCTTGGATCAAGACTTCCGAGGACCGATCGGTGAACCTGGCATGGTGAAGATAAGGTAGGAAGATCTTCAGGGGCTTAGTGTTAGGTTTATTTAAGGGGGGTTTGGGTTAGATTAGGGGTATGTGGGTGGTGGGTTGTAATGTTGGGGGGGGGTATTGTATGTGGGTTTTTTTACAGGCAAAAGAGCTGAATTCTTTGGGGCATGCCCCGCAAAGGGCCCTGTTCAGGGCTGGTAAGGTAAAAGAGCTTTGAACTTTTTTAATTTAGAATAGGGTAGGGCATTTTTTTTATTTTGGGGGGGCTTTGTTATTTTATTAGGGGGCTTAGAGTAGGTGTAATTAGTTTAAAATTGTTGTAATATTTTTCTAATGTTTGTAAATATTTTTTTATTTTTTGTAACTTAGTTCTTTTTTATTTTTTGTACTTTAGTTAGTTTATTTCATTGTATTTATTTGTAGATATTGTATTTAATTAATTTATTGATAGTGTAGTGTTAGGTTTAATTGTAGATAATTGTAGGTATTTTATTTAATTAATTTATTGATAGTGTAGTGTTAGGTTTAATTGTAACTTAGGTTAGGATTTATTTTACAGGTAATTTTGTAATTATTTTAACTATTTTAGCTATTAAATAGTTCTTAACTATTTAATAGCTATTGTACCTGGTTAAAATAAATACAAAGTTACCTGTAAAATAAATATAAATCCTAAAATAGCTATAATATAAATTTAATTTATATTGTAGCTATATTAGGGTTTATTTTACAGGTAAGTATTTAGCTTTAAATAGGAATAATTTATTTAATAAGAGTTAATTTATTTCGTTAGATTTAAATTATATTTAACTTAGGGGGGTGTTAGTGTTAGGGTTAGACTTAGCTTTAGGGGTTAATCCATTTATTACAGTAGCGGCGAGATTCGGTCGGCAGATTAGGGGTTAATAATTGAAGTTAGATGTTGGCGATGTTAGGGAGGGCAGATTAGGGGTTAATACTATTTATTATAGGGTTATTGAGGCGGGAGTGAGGCGGATTAGGGGTTAATAACTTTATTATAGTAGTGGTGCGGTCCGCTCGGCAGATTAGGGGTTAATAAGTGTAGGCAGGTGGAGGCGACGTTGAGGGGGGCAGATTAGGGGTTAATAAATATAATATAGGGGTCGGCGGTGTTAGGCGCAGCAGATTAGGGGTACATAGCTATAATGTAGGTGGCAGCGGTGTACGGAGCGGCAGATTAGGGGTTAATAATAATATGCAGGTGTTAGCGATAGCGGGGGCGGCAGATTAGGGGTTAATAAGTGTAAGGTTAGGGGTGTTTAGACTCGGGGTTCATGTTAGGGTGTTAGGTGCAGATTTAGGAGGTGTTTCCGCATAGCAAACAATGGGGCTGTGTTAGGAGCTGAACGCTGCTTTTTTGCAGGTGTTAGGTTTTTTTTCAGCTCAAACAGCTCCATTGTTTTCTATGGGGGAATCGTGCACGAGCACGTTTTTGAAGCTGGCCGCGTCCGTAAGCACCGCTGGTATCGAGAGTTGAAGTTGCGGTAAATATGCTCTACGCTCCTTTTTTGGAGCCTAACGCAGCCATTCTGTGAACTCTAAATACCAGCGGTATTTAAAAGGTGCGGCCAGAAAAAAGCATGCGTAGCTAACGCACCCCTTTGGCCGCAAAACTCTAAATCTAGGCGTTAGTGATTGTTTACTGTGTTCATAAGTAAAATTCAGGCCAAAAGTGCTTGTGCTAAGATCTTCTAAAAGTATTTCAAATAATTTCAAATCCCCTTCCCATATGATAAAAATATTGTCTATAAACCTACGATAGAGCACCAAGTTCGCCTCCCAAGTGCCATTATAGATACCCTTATCTTCCAGATGTCCCATAAATAAATTGGCATAACTTGGGGCGAACTTGGTGCCCATCGCAGTACCTTGTATTTGTAGGAAGAATTGATCATTGAAAATAAAAGAGTTATTTTCCAAAATAAATTTTATGCAGGTGTTAATAAAATCTATTTGTTCAAAGCGGAGTTCACCTTCTTTGACTAAATGATAATCTATAGCCTTTAATCCTAAATTGTGTTTTATACTTGTGTAAAGAGAATAAACATCACAAGTGATGAGTGTATAGCTCTCTCTCCATTCCACTGTTTGCAAAGTATTTAGGAAATCTGTTGAATCTTAAGTAGGAAGGTAATTTTTTGACATATTGCAGAAGAAAAAAGTCTATGTATTCAGAAAGATTGGCAGTTAATGAATTAGTCCCCGAGATGATAGGCCTGCCTGGTGGATTCTGTAAACATTTATGAATTTTAGGTAAATAATAAAAGGTGGGGGTAATAGGATGATTAACCAACAGAAATTCATATTCCTTATTATTAATTATACCTGTGTTATGTGCTTTTTATAGAAGAATTTCTAAATCTCATTTTCGCTTATTAATGGGGGTTGGAAGTCATTTTTTTATATGTAAGGGAGTCTTCTAATAATCTCAGGGCTTCCTTTTTATAGGCCTCTTTGTCAAGGATGACAATGCCCCCCTTGTCCGCTTGTTTTATTATGATGTTCTTATTAGATTTTAGTATATTAAGAGTTTCCCTTTCTTTCTTAGTTAGATTCATTTTAAATTGTTTATCTATATTTATTTTTTCAGCATCTTCCTTTATCAGTTTTTCAAATAATTCAAGTTTTTTTCCTTTCTCTGCAGTAGGATAAAAGTTAGACTTAAGTTTCAAATTTGTTTGTTGAAAATTATTTCTATTTAAATGGTTTTGTCCAAGAGGTGCAGATGTTGTAAAGATACCCCAGACTTTTATTTAGCACCCCCACTGTATGAGCCATGCAAAAGCATCAACAGATAAGAAAATCTGTGGACCATAAGGGAGGGTAAAAATTGCTCCTCCTGCCGCTCTCCCTTTAAATCAGGGGTCACATGACCTTGGATCACATAGAAACACAGAGATATAACCAGTGAATACCGCCACTCCATTGACTCCAACCACAGAGCACCTGCAATTCTGTTAATGGTCCTTCCTTTTTCTATAATATATATAATTTATGTTCTCAAATCGTCCCTGATTATTATACTAATTTAGCTACCAGAAAACAAATGCTGTCCATAACAAACTTAAAGGGACAGTCTACACAAAAATTGTTACTGTTTAAAAAGATAGATAATGCCTTTACTACCCATTCCCCAGCTTTGCACAACCAACATTGTTAGATTGATATACATTATAACATTTCAACCTCTAAATTTCTGCCTGTTTCAAAGGCTCTATTGACAGCCTCTTAATCACATGCTTTTGTATTTGCTTTTCACAAAAGGAGACTGCTAGTTCATGTGCATCATATAGACAACAATAAGTTCACGGCCGGGGAGTTATTTAAGAGTTAGCACAACACATTACTAAATGCAAGTCAATAGATAATAAATTATTATTATTCTTTATTGATAAAGTGCCAACAGATTCCGCAGTGCTGTCCATGAGTAACAAAGATAAAAGTGCAGTACAATATGAGACATCAGACAAAATTTAACAAACAAATACAGGGGGAATTGGGGGCCCTGTTCCCATGGGAACTTGAAATCTAGATGGGTAGGAGGGTGAGAAACAGGAGGTGGGGACTGCAAAGGTGGGAATGATGTTAGTGTGGAGTTAGGTGAGGGCAACTATTAGGCAAGTGGAATTTATTAGTTACTGATTTGATGATAGGTTTCCCTGAACAAGAAGATCTTTAGGGAGCATTTAAAGGAGGAGAGGTTGGGGGAAAGTCTGACAGCTTGAGGAAGTGCGTTCCATAGGGTTGGTGTCGCACAAGAGAAGTCCTGTAGTTTAGCATGGGAGGAGGTGTAGGTCAGAGTGAGGCTTTGTAGGTCAGAGTGAGAATTTTGAATTTAATTCTGCTGTGAAGGGGGAGCCAGTGAAGGGACTCAAAGAGGGGTGCAGCAAATAAGGAGCGTCGGGAGAGGTGGATTAGCCTAGCAGAGGCATTTAGGATGGATCAATAGGGGGAGAGGCCTGAGAGAGGAAGGCCAGTTAGTAGATTATTACAGTAGTCGAACCGGGAAATTACCAGGGAATGTATTAGCTGTTTAGTAGTTTCAGCACAGAAAAGTACGAATTTTGGAGATATTGCACAAGTGGTTGTGAAAGTATGAAGAGAGCAATTGGATGTGGGGTATGAAGGACAGATTGGAGTCAAGTGTAACTCCTAGGTAGCTGACTTGGGGTGATGGAGAGATAGTGGTGTCGCCAACAGTGATAGTAAAGTTAGAAACTGGAGTAGAATTAGATGGGGGGATTAGAAGAAGTTCATTCTTGGACATGCTGATTTTTAGGTGGTGAGAGGCCATCCAGGAAGAAATGCCAGATAAGCATTCGCTGATGTGGGAAAGCACAGAAGGAGAGAGAGCAGGGGTGGATAGGTAGATCTGAGTACCATCAGCATAAAGGTGATAGTTGAAGCCATAGCTACTGATAAGTTTACCCAGTGAGGAAGTATAGATAGAGAAGAGTAGAGCACCTAGAACAGAGCCTTGAGGTACTCCAACAGACAGAGGCAATGAAGAGGAGAAGTCACCAGCAAATGAGACAGAAAATGACCTATTAGAGAGATAAGAGTGGATCCAGGAGAGGACAATGTCACAGAGCCCAAGGGAGCTGAGAGTCCGTAGAAGGAGGGGATGATCAATACTGTCAAAGGCAGCAGACAGGTCAAGTATGATAAGTATAGAGTAGTGGCCATTGTTTTTAGCAGAAAGAAGATCATTGGTAACCTTGTTGAGGGCAGTCTCAGTTGAGTGTTGGGGATGGAAGCCAGATTGCAGGGGGTCAAGCAATGAGTTGGAGGACAGAAAGTGGGTTAGGCGATCGAAAACCAGTTTTTCCAGTACTTTTGAAGCTAGCGGAAGCAGTGATTTGGGGCGGTAGTTTTCTGGAGAATTGGGGTTGAGGGAGGGTTTTTTGAGGATGGGGTTGACCTTTGCATGTTTGAAGGGAGATGGAACCAGTATTAAGGGATCGGTTGAATATGTGAGTAAGAGCTGGAGTTAGGGTAGAAGACAAAGAAGGTATTAGATGTGAAGGGATAGGGTCAAGTGGGCAGGTAGTGAGATGTGAGGAAGACATTAGGGAACTCACTTCATTCTCAGTGGTTGGGGGAAGGTACTGAGAGTAGTAGAGGGGGTGACCGGTGGCGGAGATAGAAGGTTGCAGTTTTGCTTGGCTAAGTGAAGGGCAAAGGAGTAAGAATAAAGAATGAACTTATAGTGGAGGAAATCGGGTTCAGAGCGGGATTTCCTCCAGGCACTTCAGCAGCATGGGAGCATTTTTGTAGGTAGCGTGTTTGCTGAGAGTGCCAGGGCTAGAGCTGAAGATGTGGGGTTTTGCGTATTTGTGGAGGAGCAATGGTGTCTCATGCAGAGGAGAGAGTATTATTATAGTGGATTGTAGCAAGGTCAGGGCAGGATACCGTGGAAGTGTGGCGGAGGCGATTTTGAATAAGGTTGGAAAATTGGAGAGGATCCAGGGTATGCAGATTTCTACAGGTGCGGGGCGAGGGGGAGAAATAGGTTTAGTATGTACATTAAGGTTATAGGTGAGCAGATGGTGGTCTGAGATGGGAAATGTGTTACAGGTGACATCAGAAAGGGAGCAGAGGTAGGAGAATACCAGATTGATAGTGTCCTTTAAACATCAATAAAATCTAGCAACACATTTCTCAGTCACAGCAGATTGTATTAATGTATTATAAGTAGATGTTCAGCTGTGTGAAATGTTCAAAACTCCCAAGTAATGCCGTGGAATAGTGTAAATAAAGACCAGAAATAAATATTCATTTAATTACTTAGCTGATATGAGTGCAGACTAGGGGTATGGCTATCACTTAAAATGGTCCTGTCATTTGCAATACACAACCTTTCACCAACCTATATTGCAAGTCAACGATCCATGATTTATTTTCATTGACTTGCAATATAGGTTGGTGAAAGTAACCAAATGTGTATATCTTTATGTATATGACAATGCTCAACCCAAATATTGTTATATGAAAAATGATGAAACTGTATATCTGCCTTAATCTGTATAATATATATTCCAATTACTTTAGAAAAATATATTGTTACATTAACCCCTTAATGACCACAGCACTTTTCCATTTTCTGTCCGTTTGGGACCAAGGCTATTTTTACATTTTTGCAGTATTTGAGTTTAGCTGTAATTTTCCTCTTACTTATTTACTGTACCCACACATATTATATATAGTTTTTCTCGCCATTAAATGGACTTTCTAAAGATACCATTATTTTCATCATATCTTATAATTTACTATAAAAAATTTTATAAAATATGAGGAAAAAAAATGGAAAAAACACACTTTTTCTAACATTGATCCCCAAAATCTGTTACACATCTACAACCACCAAAAAACTCCCATGCTAAATAGTTTCTAAATTTTGTCCTGAGTTTAGAAATACCCAATTTTTACATGTTCTTTGCTTTTTTTGCAAGTTATAGGGCCATAAATACAAGTAGCACTTTGCTATTTCCAAACTACTTTTTTTCAAAATTAGCGCTAGTTACACTGGGACACTGATATCTTTCAGGAATCCCTGAATATCCCTTGACATGTATATATATATTTTTTAGAAGACATCCCAAAGTATTGATCTAGGCCCATTTTGGTATATTTCATGCCACCATTTCACCGCCAAATGCAATCAAATAAAAAAAATTGTTCACTTTTTCACAATTTTTTTCACAAACTTTAGGTTTCTCACTGAAATTATTTACAAACAACTTGTGCAATTATGGCATAAATGGTTGTAAATGCTTCTCTGGGATCCCCTTTGTTCAGAAATAGCAGACGTATATGGCTTTGGCGTTGCTTTTTGGTAATTAGAAGGCCGCTAAATGCCACTGTGCACCACACGTGTATTATGCCCAGCAGTGAAGGGGTTAATTAGGGAGCATGTAGGGAGCTTGTAAGGTTAATTTTAGCTTTAGTGTAGTGCAGTAGACAACCCCAAGTATTGATCTAGGCACATTTTGGTATATTTCATGCCACCATTTCACCGCCAAATGCGATCAAATTGAAAAAAACGCTAAATTTTTCACAATTTTATGTTTCTCACTGAAATTATTTACAAACAGCTTGTGCAATTATGGCACACATGGTTGTAAATGCTTCTCTAGGATCCCCTTTGTTCAGAAATAGCAGACATATATGACTTTGGCGTTGCTTTTTGGTAATTAGAAGGCCGCTAAATGCTGCTGCGCATCACACGTGTATTATGGCTAGCAGTGAAGGGGTTAATTAGGTAGCTTATAGGGAGCTTGCAGGGTTAATTTTAGCTTTAGTGTAGAGATCAGCCTCCCACCTGACACATCACACCCCCTGATCCCTCCCAAACAGCTGTCTTCCCTCCCCCACCCCACAATTGTCCCCGCCATCTTAAGTACTGGCAGAAAGTCTGCCAGTACTAAAATAAAAGTTTTTTTTGTTTTGTTTTAAAAAAAATAATAATTCTGCTGTGTAGGACCCCCCCCCCCCCTTAGCCCCAACCTCCCTGATCCCCCCCAAACAACTCTCTACCCCCCTCCTCTGCCTTATTGTGCACCATATTGGGTACTGGCAGCTGTCTGCCAGTACCCAGTTTGAAATCAAATGTTTATTTTAAGTTTTTCTGTAGTGTAGCTTACCCCCCTTAACACCCAACCCCCCACCCTCTCCCAGATCATTAATATTTTTTATTCCCACCCTCTCTCCCACTGAGTCCCACCTTGTGCCTCTTGCACTTCAATGCTAACTTCTGGCCAGTTTCACACGTGCACACGCGCACTCCCGTGCACGCGCGCGCACCCACATGCGATCCTGCCCCCCTCCTCTACTGATGGCCGCCCACTCGCCTCCCTGGACACGCTCCCACCCACCAACGATCATAGCCATCAATAGCCGATGCAGAGAGGGCCACAGAGTGGCTCTCTCTGCATCGGACTGCTTAAAAAAGTTATTGCAGGATGCCTCTATATCGAGGCATCACTGCAATAACATGAAAGCAGCTGGAAGCGATCAGGATCGCTTCCACTGCTTTCAAAGACCAACGACGTGCAGGGTACGTCCTTGGTCGTTAAGGACATTTTTTTGGAGGACGTACCCTGCACGTCGTTGGTCATTAAGGGGTTAAAGGGACATGAAACCCAAAATCTTTCTTTCAGGATTCAAATAGAGCATACACATTTTAAAGAGTTTTCCAGTATACTTATATTATCAGCTTTGCTGCATTCTCTTGGTATCCCTTATTGAAGAAGCAGCAATGCACTACTGAGAGCTAGCTGAACACATTGGTAAGCCAATGATAAGAGAAATTAATGTGCAACCCCCAATCAGCAGCTAGCTCCCAGCTCCTGAGCCTAACTAGGTATGCCTTTCAACTAAGGATACTAAGAGAATGCAAAGCAAATTAGATAGTAGAAGTACATTGGAAAGTTGTTTAAAATTGTATGATCTATCTGAACCATGAAATACATTTTTTGGGTTTCATATCCCTTTAAATAATCTTGGCTAAGACTATCCTTTCTGTGACATCATCCAATATGCAAATTCCTATATACTATGGATTCATAAAATACTATGGATTCATGGAGTCATAAAAAATAAGCCCTTACCAAGTATCACCTTATTAGAGCAGAGTCTAGGCAGGTCGTACAAAGGAGGAGAGGCACATAAACAAAAAGCAGAAAGGGAAGATAAATACATTACTAATTTACCATTGTTAGTTGCATGCTTACTCATCAGTTAGACAGAATTCACAATACTTAGGAATGTCTGCCCTCTTGAAAAAACCTAAATATATCATATTACAGAGAAATATATCCACCCACCACTGAATCATCTTCTAACAAGATAGTGAAGTCGTGTAACAGTAGGTGAGATTTCAGCAGGTGAGACCAATAAAGGACCACACTGAATACAGAGATCAAATGATCAAACATGGTTTAGCTAATTAAAGGTACAATTAGGGTAGACAGCTATATATGAATTATTAAAAGGACAGTAAGAGGTAGAAACCAACAGATATTAGTAAAAAGATAAAGGGCAAGATTACTAGTGGATTGCAAACATTTGCGCGCAAGCAATATCAGGTTTTTATGATCGTTTGTGCACAGGTTAAATTGCGCTTGTATTCTGAGTTGGAAATAAAAGTGATCACTTGAGCGCAATCGCGATTTACAGTAGAATGATTACCGCAACTTCAACGCTGTGGTTAACTGTTTCGCAAAAAAAGTTGCACAAAACACATCAAAAATACATTACAACACGGTTACACTCATAATAACACTATCTAATAAAATGATTACAAAAAAATATTACACACAAAAGTTATAAAGTCTCAAGGATATGAGATACAGGTTTAGATATATATTATACCATAGTATCATCAGATATATGTATAACTATGTATTTATTAATAAATAGAACATATTATTTTATGTGAAGAACATTAGAATGTGAAATATTTATATTTTCATGTTGGGTTAGCACACATGAGAATATGTGATCGGGTTAGAGCATATGAGAATATGCGATTGGGTTAGCGCATATGAGAACATGCGATCGGGTTAGCGCATATGAGAATATGACTTCGGGTTAGGGCGCGAGTCAGGTGTTTTTTCCCACTTTATTGTGGGGGAGGGGGGAATAGGTTATTGCACAAGCAATATTCTAATTGTGCTAGAAGTAAGCTGTTTGTGCACATCGGGTTAGCACGAGAGCACAAACTTTATACTTTCAATTCAAGAGCAACCTGAGGCGCACAACAAGTTTACTTCTAGCGCAATTAGCTCTCTAGCGTAAATATATAGCACTACACTCGCAATCTGGCCCATAATGTAGAAATACATGCTAGTATGACTAAACCATCTTGCTTACAGACATGGACTGGGAAATGCTTGACTGCAAATATGTTTTTTTCCCGGTGGAGGTATTGATTGAGACTTGATGATGATAATGATGATGATAATAACAATAATGATAAAAATAATTAATAATATAGAACAATAACTTAAAGGGACAATGTACTCAGGCATGCAGTTGATAACAGTTTATTGCATTCAAAGCTGGTCATTTTATTTATGATGAGTTCTCTCGCTTCCTCCCTCCAGTGAATGGTGGTTGATTTCTGCTGTTGTTTCTTGTTTAACAAATACTGTAAATAATTAATACAATTTGATTATAGGTGGAGGTTTCAACAGTCACAAGCAGCTATTTTAAATATATTTCAAATAAAGGTAAATAATTAATTTGTACACACCAGCAGGACAGATAGAAAAGGATAAATCAAAGGACAGTAAACACATTCAGGTAGATTACAAGTTATGCAAGGGTATTTAAGAGGGTATTTAACGAACAGCCGGCTTGTGTCTGCGATATGGTTGCGTTGAGCTCCATACCGCACAAAATACAAGCGCTATTTTGACGTGCTCCTGCACGATTTCCCCATAGACATCAATCGAGAGAGGGTGTAAGAAAAAAAACTAACACCTGCGATCGCGGAATGAAAAGCTCCGTAACGCAACCCCATTGATATCTATGGGGAAAAAAAAGTTAAGTTTAAACCTAACACCCTAAAATAAAAACCATGTTTAAACATCCCTAATCTGCTGCCCCCGACACCTAAATAAAGTTATTAACCCCTAATCTGCCGCTCCCGACATCGCCACCACTATGAAAATTCATTAACCCCTATTCCGCCGCTCCCTGACACCGCCACCACTATAATAAACCGATTTACCTCTAAACCGCAAGCCCCCCACAACAAAATATACTAAATTAAACTATTAACCCCTAAACTGAAAGCCTCCCACATCGCAATAAACTAATTTAAACGAGTAACCCCTAAACCTAATGCCCTCCTAACTTTATATTAAAATTACAATTTCCCTACCTTAAATTAAATTAAAACTTACCTGTCAAATTAAAAAAACTAACTTTAAACTAACAATTAAACTAATATTACTATTAAACTAAAATTAAACTAACTACCAATTAAAGAAACCTAAAATAAACTTTAAAAAATCCTAACACTACTATAAAAACTACAAAGTTTATAATTACAAAAAATAAAAAATACTAAGTTACAAAAAATAAGAAACACTAAATTATGAAAAATAACAAACGAAATTATCCAAAATAAAAAAGAATTACACCTAATCTAATAGCCCTATAAAAATAAAAAGCCCACCCAATATAAAAAAGAACCCTAGCCTCCAAAAAAAAACTACCAATAGCCCTTTTTGTGGGACATTGCCCCAAAGAAATCAGCTCTTTTACCTGTAAAAAAACCCCCACAAAGACCCCCAAACAGTAAAACCCACCACCCAACCAAACCCCCAAAATAATAAACCTAACTCTAACAAAAACCTAAGCTACCCATTTGTATGGGCATTGCCCTTAAAAGGGCATTCAGCTCTTTTGCTTTCCCTGAAAAGGGCATTTAGCTCTTTAAAGAAAAGCCCAAATCCTAAACTAAAAAAAAAACCCACCCAAAAAAGTTTAAAAAATCCTAACACTAACACTAACCCCCGAAGATCCACTTACAGTTCCTGAAGTCCGGACATCCAGGTGACGAGAGGTCTTCATCCAAGCGGCGAGGTCTTCATCCATCCAGGTGGTGTCTTCTATCTTCATCCAGATGGCATCTTCTATCTTTATCCCGGCGGCGTCCGACTCTTCTATTTTCATCCCGGCGGCACAGAGCGGGTCCATCCTGAAGACATCTAGCATAGAGCATCTTCTTCCTATGGTTGCCACCATATACTGAATCTTCAATGCAAGGGAGCCATTTCAAAATGGTGTCCCTTGCATTCCTATTGGCTGATTTGATTTTTTAAATTCAAATCAGCCAATAGGATGAGAGCTACTGAAATTCTATTGGCTGATTTGAATAGACAATAGAATTTCAGTAGCTCTCATCCTATTGGCTGATTTGAACAGCCAATAGGATTTCAGTAGCTCTCATCCTTTGGCTAAATTGAATTTCAAAAATCAAATCAGCCAATAGGAATGCAAGGGACGCCATTTTGAAAAGGCTCCATTGCATTGAAGATTCAGTATACGGCGGTTACCGTGTGAAGAGAATGCTCCACACCGGATGTCTTCAGTATGGACCCACTCTGCGCCGCCGGGATGAAGATAGAAGACGCCGCCGGGTTGAAGATAGAAGACGCCGCCAGGATGTATGAAGAACTCACCGCTTGGATGAAGACCTTTCACCGCCTGGATGTCTGGACTTCAGGAACTGTAAGTGGATCTTCGGGGGTTAGTGTTAGGATTTTTTTAAACTTTTTTTGGGTGGGTTTTATTTTTGTTTAGGGTTTGGGCTTTTCTTAAAAGAGCTGAATGCCCTTTTCAGGGCAAGCAAAAGAGCTGAATGCCCTTTTAAGGGCAATGTCCATACAAATGCCTTTTTCAGGGCAATGGGTAGCTTAGGTTTTTGTTAGAGTTAGGTTTATTATTTTGGGGGTTTGTTTGGTGGTGGGTTTTACTGTTGGGGGGTCTTTGTGTTTTTTTTTTACAGGTAAAAGAGCTGATATCTTTGGGACAATGCCCCACAAAAGGCCCTTTAAAGGGCTAATGGTATTTTATAATTTAATTTAATTTGTTATTTTTTGTAATTTAGTATTTTTTTTTTTTTTTAATTAGGTACTTTCGGCTAGATTACATGTTTTGCATTATGAGGGGTGCGGTACCAACTTGCACATTATTATCACCGCTCACTTACCTACAGCTCTTTTATTACAGGTTTTTATAAACCCGGCGTTAAAAGGCAAGAAGTGAGCGTAGAGCAAAATTGAGCTCCATACCGCACTCCAATACCAGCGCTGCTTAAGTCAGCGGTGAGCTGGTTGTACGTGTTCGTGCACGATTTCCCCATAGACATCAATGTGGAGAGCCAGCTGAAAAAAAGTCTAACACCTGCAAAAAAGCAGCGTAAAGCTCAGTAACGCAGCCCCATTGATTCCTATGGGGAAACAACATTTATGTTTATACCTAACACCCTAACATGAACCCCGAGTCTAAACACCCCTAATCTTACACTTATTAACCCCTAATATGCCACCCCCGACATCGCCGACACCTACATTATATTTATTAACCCCTAATATGCCGCTTGGGACATCGCCGCCACTATAATAAACATATTAACCCCTAAACCGCCGCACTTCCACCTAGTTAAATATTATTAACCCCTAATCTGCCGCCCCTAATATCGCCGCCACCTACCTACATTTATTAACCCCTAATCTGCCACCCCCAACGTCGTTGCCACTATACTAAATGTATTAACCCCTAAATCTAAGTCTTACCCTAACCCTAACTCCCCCTAACTTAAATATAACTAAATTATATCTAAATCAAACCTACTATTAATAACTAAATAATTCCTATTTAAAACTAAATACTTGCCTGTAAAATAAACCCTAAGCTAGCTATAATATAACTAATAGTTACATTGTAGCTAGCTTAGGGTTTATTTTTATTTTACAGACAAGTTTGTATTTATTTTAACTAGGTAGGATAGTTACTAAATAGTTATTAACTATTTACTAACTACCTAGCTAAAATAAATACAAATTTACCTGTAAAATAAAACACCTAACACTACACTACAATTAAATAAATTACCTAAATTAAATACAATTAAATAAATTAAATGCAATTACCTACATTACAAAAAAAACACTAAATTACACAAAATAAAAAACAAATTACAAGATATTTAAACTAATTACACCTAATCTAATAGCCCTATCAAAATAAAAAAGCCCCCCAAAATAAAAAAAAACCCTAGCCTAAACTAAACTACCAATAGCCCTTAAAAGGACCCTTTGCAGGGCATTGCCCCAAAGATCAGCTCTTTTACCTCTTTTACCTTAAAAAAAATACAAACACCCCCCCCCCCCCTCCCGGCTTCGTTGAGGACTTTTTGCCGCTTCGATGAGGACTTCTCCCGGCTTCATTGAGGATGGATGTTGGATCTTCAAAACTGTAAGTGAATCTTATTGGGTGGGTTTTATTTTTTTTTTAGGCTAGGGCTTTGGGCCACAATAGAGCTAAATGCCCTTTTCAGGGCAATGGGGAGCTTAGGCTTTTTTAGTTAGGGTTTTATTTGGGTGTTGGTTGTGTGGGTGGTGGGTTTTACTGTTGGGGGGGTTGTTTGTATTTTTTTCAGGTAAAAAAGCTGATTTCTTTGGGGCAATACCCCGCAAAAGGCCCTTTTAAGGGCTATTGGTAGTTTAGTTTAGGCTAGGTTTTTTTTTTTTTTTTTTTTAATTTTGATAGGGCTATTAGAGGCTATTAGATTAGGTGTAATTAGTTTAAATATCTTGTAATTTGTTTTTTATTTTGTGCAATTTAGTGTTTGTTTTTGTAATTTAGGTAATTGTATTTAATTTATTGAATTGTATTTAATTTAGGTAATTTATTTAATTGTAGTGTAGTGTTAGGTGTTAGTGTAACTTAGGTTAAGTTTTATTTTACAGGTAAATTTGTATTTATTTTAGCTAGTTAGTTAGTAAATAGTTAATAAATAGTTAATAACTATTTAGTAACTATTCTACCTAGTTAAAATAAATACAAACTTGCCTGTAAAATAAAAATAAACCCTAAGCTAGCTACAATGTAACTATTAGTTATATTATAGCTAGCTTAGGGTTTATTGTACAGGTAAGTATATAGTTTTAAATAGGAATTATTTAGATAATAATAGTAGGTTTTATTTAGATTTATTTTAATTATATTTAAGTTAGGGGGTGTTAGGGTTAGGGTTAGACTTAGGTTTAGGGGTTAATAAATATAGTATAGTGGCGGTGACGTTGGGGGCGGCAGATTAGGGGTTAATAAATGTAGGTAGGTTGCGGCGATGTTAGGGGCAGCAGATTAGGGGTTAATAATATTTAACTAATGTTTGCGATGCAGGAGTGCGGCAGTTTAGGGGTTAATATGTTTATTATAGTGGCAGAGATGTTGGGAGTGGCATATTAGGGGTTAATAATTTTATTTTAGTGTTTGCGATAAGGGAGGGCCTCGGTTTAGAGGTTAATAGGTAGTTTATGGGTGTTAGTTTACTTTTTAGCACTTTAGTTATGAGTTTTATGCTATGGCTTTGTATTGTAAAACTCATAACTACTGACTTTAGAATACGTTACGAATCTTGCGGGATAGGCTGTACCGCTCACTTTTTGGCCTAAAAAAAAAAAGCTTGTAATACCGGCACTATGAAAGTCCCATTGAAAATAGACTATACGCAAATTGCGTAAGTTGATTTGTGGTAAGGCCAAAAAAGTGTGCGGGACAGCTGTACCTACAAGACTCATAATAGCAGCGGTAGTAAAAAAGCAGCGTTATGAGGCTTAACACTGCTTTTTTACTCATAACGCAAGACTCGTAATCTAGCCGTTTGTAATTTTTATAGTAGTGTTAGGATTTTTTTCATGTGTATTTTAGTTTTCTTTATTTGGTAGCTAGTTTAATTTTAGTTTAATTGTTATATTAGTTTAATTGTTAGTTTAAACAGTTTTTTAATTTGACAGGTAAGTTTTAATTTAATTTAAGATAGGGAAATTGTAATTTTAATATAAAGTTAGGGGGGCGTTAGGTTTAGGGGTTACTAATTTAAATTAGTTTATTGTGATGTGGGGGCTTTCAGTTTTATGGGTTAATAATTTAATTTAGTATATTTTGTTGTGGGGGGCTTGCGGTTTAGGGGTTAATAGGTTTATTATAGTGGCAGCAGTGTCGGGGAGCGGCAGAATAGGGGTTAATAACTTTAGTATAGTGGGGGCGATGTGGGTAGATGGCAGATTAGGGGTTAATAATATTTAAATAGTGTTTGCGATGCAGGAGGGTGGCGGTTTAGGGGTTAATAACTTTATTATAGGGGTGACGATGTCGGGAAGCGGTGGAACAGGGGTTCATAAATGTAATACGTAGCGGCGATGTCGGGAGCAGCAAATTAGAGGTTAATAACTTAGTTATGAATTTTATGTAACAGTTTTGCTGCGTAAAACTCATAACTACTGCTCTCAGATGGTAGTACGGATCTTGTCGGTATAGGGTGTAAAGCAAGCTTTTTAGCCTCACCGCAAAACTAGTAATGACAGCGCTATGGAAGTCCCATAAAAAACATAATTTTTAGTAGTGCGGTACTGACGTTGCGTTACAGGCTAAAAGGCTTGAGGTATACAATTTTTCAGCGTTAAAAGACGAACACACAACTCGTAATCTACCTGATTGCAATTGAGTGAAATATATGTAGCAGTGTTAGCCTTATGTGTATTTCAAGTTCTGAGAATTACAAAAAAAAATCCACAATTTCAGAGCTAATTTACATAAATAGGGGGCAAAATAAATAATGAAAGTATATTGCAAACTGGATTCATTACGTTTAACTAAATATTTTATATAAAAATCTTAAGGTGTTTACTAACCTTAAAAATATTAAAAAGGAGATATAGGCCATTCACAGACAAAGTATTTTAAAGAAATTCATAACCAAAATCACAAAGTACTTATTTGCTTGGGAACTAAGATGGACATTAGGAATTGGAGAGGTGAACTTTTTTTATTAGTTAAAGGGACATTTCCAAGTCCAAATAAACTTATATGATTTAGAAAGAGCAGCAGTTTTAAGAAACGTTCCAATTTACTTCCATTATCAAATTTTGCACAATCTTTTTATACACACACTTTCTGGGGAACAGACTCATAGTGAGCATGTGCACAAGCTCACAGGGTATATGTATACTAGTCTGTGATTGGCTGATGTCTGTCCCATGATACAGGGGGCCGGAAATTGTAAGAAAAAAGAAATTTGGCAGGAAAAAAATCTACTGCTTATTTGAAATTCAGAGTAGGTGTTATTGGTTTGTCTTTTTATTATAAACTTGTCAATCATGCAATTCTACTGCATGAAGTTGTCCTTTAATGTTGAAAGAGTCAGATGATTTATAATGTTAAGACCCTTATTAATGTATCATGTATTTATATGCTGTAATGTTTTATTTTTAACTTGTTTTAAAATGGTTCATGATATTGATTTGATTTATGCATTCTTATGTATATGTGTTATAGGATAAGTATATCCCTTTTTAAAGTTCCATTTGATTTCAAATAAGATTAAATAAGAGTTTTTTTTTAATTAAATATATTTCTAACAATATATGGTGATTAAAACTTGAAACCCTTTTATTTACTGATCTAAACGTATTAGGTTTTTGGTTTTGTATGTTTTATATGTTTTAATATGAATTATTACCATTGCCATAGCTTTGTGAATTATACTCAATGAATCCAATATTAATGTGTGATTACCACTTAGGGTTCCCCGGTGTCCTGTATTCAGTTACACAGTCCAGTATTTTAGCAGGCTGTTCAGTAAAATATATATAAAAAGTCCCCTAAATGGCACCTCCTGTATTTTAAGCTTACCTATGCCTCTGTTTATTACAAATATGGCCCAGAAATAAGTGACACTGCACAATCACAAATATGTGTGTTCCTGGCAGCCAACACACAGGAAAATCAGTGTGTGTTATGTGTTACAGTAAAGGGATTGAGCAAATACTTTTTTTGTGTTGTGTTGAAGCCACTGAAGTAAAATATTCCCCATTCTCAATTGCCTATTGGTTGCCCAATATTTTTGTAGCAGGCAGCTGGAAGCCCTAACACTTTGGGCCCAATGATATAAAGCTCTCTGGGCTCTTCTATTTTCCGGGTGAAATGATCTAAAAGCTACTTTTTGCCGTTAAAACAGGTTGTCTCGCTAAGGGGCGTATAGTCCATGTTTGTATGAAAAGAGCACATTAAATTCTTATTTTAAACATCATACAAAATGAATAATTTAACCAAGCACATAAAAATAAACAGGGAAAAATGTATTGCTAAGGTGCATCAAAAATCGCATTTTACCAAAAATGTAAAATTTCTATGTAAATTAAATCGTAATTTTAGTACCCTGGATGCTCAAAAATTACTTATATATTCGTACTGATAAGTACAAACTACAAAGCGTAATTGTTGTTTTTCGTAAAATGGGAGGAACATGGGTGTATATGAAATGATCTCTCTAATCCCAGCATAATTTTGTAAAGATTTTAACACTACAGATCTCACAGTTTTTTTTCCGCCATCTAAAAGATGGCAAACTTTTCTCAAAACACTCCAAATACTTATAACCATAAAGGAAAAACACATGCATATGAAAATATAGGCAATTGTAAGATGCTATACGCAGAAAGCAGCGTAATGTGACATATTAGCTGCAGAATTTAATTTTGAAAGTGCGCCCCCTGCTCACTACTAACTTTGCTCTATGAAGCCAAGTGTCCCTATCCATTGAGTTCCATTAATTTCAATAGGAGCCATCTCGCCACTGGCAGGGACTGCCCCTTTTTTACAATCATTCCAAGGGTCAGCAACAAAAACCATGTCTGATCTGGCAAGGTTTAGATCGGGGTGGGCAGATTTTTGTAAGGCAAGGGCTACCTCAAATTTTTTTCCAAGTGACGTGGTCACCTAACTAAAATAAAAAAAACCCACCAGTCTTGATGTTCCTGTCATTTCATTCTATTCCGGCCGAACCTCTATTTGCATTTTGTGAAATCATTGGAGGATTGCGGGAGTGGTCGTGGAAACTGAGTTACAATTCTATCTGAACTAGAGTGTAGATTCCCATAGGAGCGGTCCTGACCTAACCACTTCAATCAGACTGCCAAACCTCTCTATTTGCATTTTCTTAATTGGAGGATTGTGGGAGTGGGAGTGCACACTGACTAAGAATTCTATCTGAGCCGGAGTGTAGATTCCCATAGGAGCGGTCCTAACCTAAACACTTCAATCAGACTGCTTAACACGTACTGTTCCCTCAGTGCCACTGCCTTGCCTACATTATTTGACAGGGAACAGTGCGGGTTAAGCAGTCTTATACCGTGGTTTGTGTCCTGTCAAATAATGTATTGTAGGCAAGGCAGTGGCACTGGGGGAACAGTGCAGGGTAAGCAGTCAGATTGAAGTGGTTAGGTCAGGACCGCTCCTATGGGAATCGACACTCCGGCTCAGATAGAATTCGAAGTCAGTGTGCATGCCCACTCCCACAATCCTCCAATGAAGAAAATGCAAATAGAGAGGTTCGGCAGTCTGATTGAAGTGGTTAGGTCAGGACCGCTCCTATGGGTAGCTACACTCCAGCTCAGATAGAATTCTAGCTCAGTGTCCACGCCCACTCCCGAAATCCTCCAATGATTTCACAAAATGCAAATAGAGAGTTTCGGCTGGAATAGAATGAAATGACAGGAACTGATAGGCGTGGCTATGCGGTTCTCTCAGGAACTGATGGGAGTGTCTATGCAGTTACTAAATATACCGTGCGCGTGTCCTGTCATATAATGTAGGCAAGGCAGGTGGTCACCTCAAAATTCACTCGTGGTCCACTGGTAGACCTCTATCGATGTCTTGCCCACCCCTGGTTTGGATCATCAAGCCCTCTATCATAAGAGTAGACATATTGTAACAATATCTGATACTACACCGATTTTGAACTAGTAATTTTAAAGGAATTTAACTATTAAACATACTAAGTTACATATATATGGAGGGATGGAAATTAAAATAGTCTGCTAGTGTTCCATACAGTTTTGCAAAATTCAGAACAAACACTGACTTAGCATACAGAACAAAGATGCCAGCTTTTTGCATAGTTTCCATAATCTTTGCCAACCCCTGGGAAGATTAAAGTAAATTCTTAGGAATGCACAGGACAATGATATAAACAAGCCAATACTGGTTATACATTTAGATATTTTATATAACTTCTACATACTGTATCTAGTATCTCAGAATAACATTCAGCATTGCCTAAAAATATTTTGTCTGCAGATGATGAAAATAGCCAAAGTTCTTTGTTATAAATATATGATGTGCATAAGCAGTATATTGTTTGCACTTCTTAGTCTTGGCTAGTGTGATCAGATTACATTAATGTCTTTTATTTTCCTTTTGTGAAGACCAATATTGTATTTGAAGGATACTATTTGCTTATCCTGGCAAGAGCATGAGATTGTTGGCCAGCTTTAACTGCTTTCAGTCTGTTACTTTACTTCCTGTCCCCGATTCCCTGCAGGCACATGAAAGACATAAACTACAATAGAAACATCTCATGAAAAACACAAACTGCAGTGGAAAAATGCCTCATGAATACACAACAGCCTGTAATGGATTAACAATTCTAATATGAAAATGAATCATATTAACTTTCGCAAAATTTCATTCAGCAAATGTGACTGTAAGACACACCCCTGAAAAAAGAAATAAAAATACTGCACTGCAGCCAATATATCTTTAACACAGGCAACTTTATGCCGGATCTAGTTTTTGAGGGGGTGTGGTAGCAGGACAGGGCGTGGCTTCTCCTTATTATGCAACAGAGGAGCATACAGTGACACAAACCGTTTGGGGCTTTCTTTTGTATTACACTGTGTACAAGGAAAGCAGCACTCGTGGGGCACTAGGTAAAAATTCTGTTTATTCAAAAATCATAAAAAAATTGCAGGCATAATCCCTATGATTAAGTGCCCGTTTTGCGGCATGAAACGCGTAAGGGGTTAATCGTGTGTTCTATGCCTCCAATTTTTTAATGATTTTTGAATAAACAGAATTTTTACCTAGTGCCCCACGAGTGCTGCTTTCCTTGTACACAGTGTAATACTTGCGGTTTACGCTCAGCCGTGCTCGGGTAGCACCTCACTGGACTGTGTTTGCACTTCCTCCTCAGCTAGGCAGTACTCGGCACTCCTCGTTAGACAGGATCTGCAGCAGCCTGGTTTGCACTTCCGCTTTCTTTTGTATGTTGTGGTGATATTTACAAGACTTTCTTTCCAGTCTTTGATCTTTTGCCAGTACATACTCGGGGTTTCCATTGTAACAAGCTGGTCGTGCACCTGTAGCTTCAGTTTTATCGAGTTCCATTGCACACGCTGACAATAAATGAGGCCTTTAGCATAAGATAGGTAAAAAAGCTCCTGCAACATTGTTATGATGATGGAGGCAGTTACAGATTTGCCACCTATAGATGTGTTGCAACAGGAAAGTGCTAAAAACGAAAATTGTAGAGATATTAAGCAAAGATTTGCTTTCTTACACCAGACTTGTCCTTAAACATTAATCTAAACCATTGGTTTTCAAACCTGTCCTCAGGTCTCCCTAACAGGCCACATTTTGAGGATATCTGAACTGGAGCACAGGTGAAATAATCAACTAATTAGAAAACATGGTTATTTTACCTGCTCTCATCCAAAGTTATCTAGAAAACCTTGCCTGTTGGGGGGCCTGAGGAAAGGTTTTTAAACCAGTGATCTAAACATATCACCACTGACTGGGACACACATATGCATATTGTAATGAGATCATTTATACTTAATTTCATATATTTTAGAATTATTAGCAGTGTATCGGAGTGAAACTACACATGAGTAGTAGATAACTTTAGGACCATAATTTGCAATTAACATTTCTTTAAAGGGTCAGTAAAGTAAAAATTAACTGTTCAGAAATCAGATAGAGCATGAAATTTTAAACAACTTTTCAAATGTACTTCTATTATCAATTTTGTTCAGTTTTCTTTGTATCCTTTGTTACAGAGTAATCTAAGCGGAGCTCAGGAGTGTGTACGCGTTTGCAAGACTGTTTTAAAACAATGTTATACATAGTTGAAAACTTCATTGACATAGAGTGTATTTAGCAGGGCCGTCATCAGGTTTTTTGTTTTTTTTAAATGTTGGCAGCCACCAGAGGGCGCTACAGCAGAGTGCTAATTGAGCGTGGGAAATGTTATTACAAGGAGTAAAACATTAGCATTTGAGAGGATTTCTGAGTGTGCACTAAACCACTATGCACAGTATGAGACAGACTTGGCACTTAACCCCTTAATGACCACAGCACTTTTCCATTTTCTGTCCGTTTGGGACCAAGGCTATTTTTACATTTTTGCGGTGTTTGTGTTTAGCTGTAATTTTCCTCTTACTCATTTACTGTACCCACATATATTATATACCGTTTTTCTCGCCATTAAATGGACCTTCCAAAGATACCATTATTTTCATCATATCTTATAATTTACTTTAAAAAAAATTATAAAATATGAGAAAAAAATGGAAAAAAACACACTTTTTCTAACTTTGACCCCCAAAATCTGTTATACATCTGCAACCACCAAAAAACACCCATGCTAAATAGTTTCTAAATTTTGTCCTGAGTTTAGAAATACCCAATGTTTACACGTTCTTTGCTTTTTTTGTAAGTTATAGGGCCATAAATACAAGTAGCACTTTGCTATTTCCAAACCATTTTTTTTTTCAAGATTAGCGCTAGTTACATTAGAACACTAATATCTTTCAGGAATCCCTGAATATCTATTGACATGTATATATTTTTTTTTAGTAAACATCCCAAAGTATTGATCTAGGCCAATTTTGGTATATTTCATGCCACCATTTCACCGCCAAATGCGATCAAATACAAAAAATCGTTCACTTTTTCACAAATTTTTTCACAAACTTTTGGTTTCTCACTGAAATTATTTACAAACAGCTTGTGCAATTATGGCATAAATGATTGTAAATTTTTCTTTGGGATCCCCTTTGTTCAGAAATAGCAGACATATATGGCTTTGGTGTTGCTTTTTGGTAATTAGAAGGATGCTAAATGCCACTGTGCACCACACGGGTATTATGCCCAGCAGTAAAGGGGTTAATTAGGGAGCATGTAGGGAGCTTTTTGGGGTAATTTTAGCTTTAGTGTAGTGTAGTAGACAACCCCAAGTAATGATCTAGGCACATTTTGGTATATTTCATGCCACCATTTCACCGCCTGCGATCAAATTAAAAAAAAAGTTACATTTTTCACAATTTTAGGTTTCTCACTGAAATCATTTACAAACAGCTTGTGCAATTATGGCACAAATTGTTGTAAATGCTTCTCTGGGATCCCCTTTGTTCAGAAATAGCAGACATATATGGCTTTGGCGTTGCTTTTTGGTACTTAGAAGGCCGCTAAATGCCGCTGCGCATCACACGTGTATTATAGCTAGCAGTGAAGGGGTTAATTAGGAAGTTTGTAGGGAGCTTGCAGGGTTAATTTTAGCTTTAGTGTAGAGATCAGCCTCCCACCTGACACATCAGACCCCCTGATCCCTCCCAAACAGCTCCCTTCCCTCCCCCACCCCACAATTGTCCCCGCCATCTTAAGTACTGGCAGCAACTCTGCCAGTACTAAAATAAAATATATATTTAGGCTTTTTGTTTGTTTTTTTTAAGCATATTTACATATGCTGCTGTGTAGGAGCCCCCCTTAGCCCCCAACCTGGCTGATCCCCCACCAAACAGCTGTCTAACCCTCCCCCTCTGCCTTAATGGCCGCCATCTTGGGTACTGGCAGCTGTCTGCCAGTACCCAGTTTATAAAAAAAAATAGTTGCTTTATTATTTATTATTATTATCCCCCATTTTCTGTAGTGTAGCTCCCCTACCCACCAAAGAACAAACCCCCACCCCCTCCTAGATACCTTTGACTGGGTTTGTTTTAAAAATAAAAAGCTTTACACAAACTTTTACCACAGTCTTTTCTGTAGTGTAGCGGTTCCCACCCGCTCCCGCCCCGTGCACGCGCCCGCCCGCCGCCCAACGTGCACGCGCGCGCGCCTGTGCGCGCCCCCATCGCCCCCGCCCCCGATCCCGCCCCCCTCTACATTACCCGGCCCATCGATGGCCGCCCACCCGCCTCCCAAGTCAGCTCCCACCCACCAACGTTACCGGCCACCGATGTCCGGTGCAGAGAGGGCCACAGAGTGGCTCTCTCTGCACCGGATGGCCATTTAAGGTTATTGCAGGATGCCTCCATATCGAGGCATCACTGCAATAACCGGAAAGCAGCTGGAAGCGAGCAGGATCGCTTCCAGCTGCTTTCCACACCGAGGACGTGCAGGGTACGTTCTCAGGCATTAACTGCCTTTTTTCTGAGGACGTACCCTGCACGTCCTAGGTCGTTAAGGGGTTAAAGGGACATGAAACCCAATTTTTTTTCTTTCATGATTTAGAAAGAGCATACAATTATAAACAACTTTCTAATTTACTTCTATTATCTATTTTGCTTCATTCTCTTGATATTAATTGCTGAAAAGCATATCTAGATATGCTTAGTAGCTGCTGATTGGTAGCTGCACATAGATGCCTCCTGTGATTGGTTCACCGTGTGCATTGCTTTTTCTTCATTAAAGTATATGTAAAGAATGAAGCAAATTAGGTAATAGAAGTAAATTGGAATGTTGTTTAAAATTGTATTCTCTACCTTAATCATGAAAGAAAATGTTTGGGTATAGTGTCCCTTTAAGTTTGTACAGTGTGTGCCTGAGTCACATGGCAGATCACTTTCAGAGGAGGTGGGACTTACTTAGTAAATGTTTTTTATTTCTTTGTGCAATTTCGGATTGTAACTTCAGTGTGGTAGTAGTTGTATGGTGGGGCCAGGAGTTCATAAAACACATTTTTTAGCAATATGTAGCAGTGTATTTATGATTATTTGACAATGCTGTAGAAATTCTATATTTAAAGCCATGCAGAAATGTTGGTCCTCAATACACAAATGGTAGGTGCCCTTTTGGCCGATATGAGTTTTTTTTTTTATTAATATATATATTTTAATTACATTCCAGTTTACTGCCCCTTTATGCAAGGGCATTCCAGATGCAAGGAGGCATTTTATCTAAGATTTTTACATCTGCATAAAATGTTATACTCTCAGACCAAGATTGCTCAGTGTTTGAAATTAGACAGGTTGTTTTATCACTGTTCAGTTTACACTACAGCTGACTTAACTTTGAAATACATATAAACAAGCCTAAATCATGCATTTAACCAGATCTAATGGTATGAGACTGAGTACCACAGCTTATGGTTCCACTAAGACCATATAGAGTACAGCATTTTCAAAATCCATAAGTACAGCTGACAGATGGGAACATTTTTATACCATATTTGAAGTGGTGCTCTTGGTTGGGGAAAATGGGGAAAAAAAACAACATGTCAACCTTTCAAATGTACTTTTCTTCATCTAGCCATCTACCCAGATCATTAGCCCCTTAACGACTGATGACGTACGGCGTACATCCTCAAAAAAAATACAGTTAATGACCGAGAACATACGCCATACGTCGTCGGTCTTGGAAAGCGTTGGAAGTGATCCTGATCGCTTCCAGCCGCTTTCCGGTTATTGCAGTGATGCCTTGATATTGATGGGCGCAATCGTTGGTGGGTGGGAGCTGATGTGGGAAGTGGGTGGGCGGCCATCGATGGCTTCCTGGCTGAAGAGGGGGGCGGGGTTGCTGGGGTGCATATGGACGCGCGCGCGTGCACGGGGGGGGTATGCGGCGAGCGCGTGCACAGGGAGGGAGCGAGTGAGAACCGCTGCATTACATAAAAATGTTATGTTAAAAAGTGGGAGAAAGGGGGAGGGAATGGTTATAAAATGGATCTAATGGATCTGGGAGGGGGTGGGGGATTGGTTTTTGGAGGGGTAAGCTACACTACAGAAAAAAAAATAAAAAAAAATAAATCAATTTTTATTGTAAACTGGGTACTGGCAGACAGCTGCCAGTACCCAAGATGGCTCACAATAAGGCAGAGGGGGAGGATTAGAGAGCTGTTTGGGGGGGGGTCAGGGAGGTTGGGGGCTATGGGGGGATCCTACACAGCAGCATATGTAAATATGATTAAAAATGTAAAAAGTAAAAGATACCTTTTATTTTAGTACTGGCAGACTTTCTGACGTACTTACGATGGCTGGGACAATTGTGGGGTGGGGGAGGAAAGAGAGCTGTTTGGGAGGGATCAGGGGGGGGTGATGTGTCAGGTGGGAGGCTGATCTCTACACTAAAGCTAAAATTAACCCTGCAAGCTCCCTACAAGCTTCCTAATTAACCCCTTTACTGCTAGCCATAATATACACGTGTGATGCGCAGTGGCATTTAGCGGCCTTCTAATTACCAAAAAGCAAAGCCAAAGCCATATATGTCTGCTATTTCTGAACAAAGGGGATCGCAGAGAAGCATTTACAACCATTTGTGCCATAATTGCACAAGCTGTTTGTAAATAATTTCAGTGGGAAACCTAAAGTTTATGAAAAAGTTTGCGAAAAAGTGAACGATTTTTTTATTTGATCGCATTTGGCGGAGAAATGGTGGCATGAAATATACCAAAATAGGCCTAGATCAATACTTTAGGTTGTCTACTACATTACACTAAAGCTAAAATGAACCCTAAAAGCTCTCTACAAGCTCCCTAATTAATCCCTGCACTGCTGGACATAATACACGTGTGGTGCGCAGTGGCATTTAGCGGCCTTCTAATGACCAAAAAGCAACACCAAAGACATATATGTCTGCTATTTCTGAACAAAGGGGATCCCAGAGAAGCATTTACAACCATTTGTGCCATAATTGCACAAGCTGTTTGTAAATAATTTCAGTGAGAAACCTAAAATTGTGAAAAATGTAACGTTTTGTTTTATTTGATCGCATTTGGCGGTGAAATGGTGGCATGAAATATACCAAGATGGGCCTAGATCAATACTTGGGGTTTTCTAATACACTACACTAAAGCTAAAATTAACTCTAGAAGCTCCCTACGTGCTCCCTAATTAACCCCTTCACTGCTGAGCATTATACACGTGTGGTGCGCAGTGGCATTTAGCGGCCTTCTAATTACCAAAAAGCAACGCCAAAGACATATATGTCTGTTATTTCTGAACAAAGGGGATCCCAGAGAAGCATTTGCAACCATTTATGCCATAATTGCACAGGTTGTTTGTAAATAATTTCAGTGAGAAACCTAAAGTTTGTGAAAAACTTTGTGAAAAAGTGAATGATTTTTTTTATTTGATCGCATTTGGCGGTGAAATGGTGGCATGAAATATACCAAAATGGGCCTAGATCAATACTTTGGGATGTCTTCTAAAAAAAAATATATACATGTCAAGGGATATTCAGGGATTCCTTAAAGATATCAGTGTTCCAATGTAACTAGCGCTAATTTTGAAAAAAAGCGGTTTGGAAATAGCAAAGTGCTACTTGTATTTATTGCCCTATAACTTGCAAAAAAGCAAAGAACATGTAAACATTGTTTATTTCTAAACTCAGGACAAAATTTAGAAACTATTTAGCATGGGTGTTTTTTGGTAGTTGTAGATGTGTAACAAATTTTGGGGGTCAAAGTTAGAAAAGGCGTGTTTTTTTCAAATTTTTTCCTCATATTTTATAATTTTTGTATAGCAAATTATAAAATATGATGAAAATAATGGTATCGTTAGAAATTCCATTTCATGGCGAGAAAAATGGTATATAATATGTGTGGGTACAGTAAATGAGTAAGATGAAAATTACAGCTAAACACAAACACCGCAAAAATGTAAAAATAGCCTTGGTCCCAAACGGACAGAAAATGGAAAAGTGCTGTGGTCATTAAGGGGTTAATGTACAATTTTGAATTAACATAATTATATTTGTTTGCACATTTACAAATATGATTCTTTAAAAAGTGATCTCTTAATTTCTGCAATTTTTTTTAATCATGCATGTCACACACTGTTGATTTAGGGGATGCAATATGCAGAAATTTTACCTCCTGTGAGTGTTTCTGTGGATGTCTGTGTTTATGTATTTGTGCTTTTTTTGTGTCTCTATGAGTGTGTATGTATTTTTTTTCTGTGGGTCTCTCTGTGAGGGTGTGTGTATGTATGTCTTTGTGTATTTTCTCTGGATGCCTCTGTGAGGGTGGGTGTGTATGTCTTTGTGTGTTTTATGTGGGTGTCTCTGTGAGGGTGTGTGTGTGTATGTATGTCTGTGTTTTCTGTGGATGTCTCTGTGAGGGTGTGTATGTCTGTGCATTTTCTATGGGTGTCTCTGTGAGAATGTGTGTATGTCTTTGTGTGTTTTCTGTGGATGGCTCAGTGAGGGTGTGTGTGTATGTATGTCTTTGTGTGTTTTATGTGGTTGTCTCTCTGTGTGTGTATGTCTTTGTGTGTTTTCTGTGGGTGTCTGTGTGTGTGTATGTGTGTGTGTGTATGTCTTTGTGTGTTTTCTGAGGCTGTCTCTGTCGGTGTTTCCTTGGGTGTATGTGCACGTTTTTGCTTGAGTTTGTGTGTGGGTGTCCATTGTTTGTTCCTTTTTAGGACATTTTGACCTTACTACTGATTATTCACATCTTTCTACAGACTTTGAGACTAATGAGACCTTTCCGGAAGTCACCAAACCACCATTTAACCTTTAAATTATTGTTTAGGCAGTTCAGGGTCCTTCCTTTCAGACACTGTATGCTGTTGTCATCATTTAGTTGGCATCTTCCTTGACAAAAAGATAATCAGAACTCCATATTTTGTTTTGTAAATCTCTTGTTTTGACAAAGATGTAGTCTACCTCATTACTTGTCAGGTCAATGTAAACAAATGCTGAGTGTCTGTTTGGGTGTCTGTGTCTGAGTGTGTTTGTGTGTTTCTTTGGGTGTCTGCTAGAGTGTCTATATGTGAATCCTTATGTGTGAGTGTGTGTTTCAGTGTATGAGTGTGTATGTGTGTTTCTGTGTTTGTGTGTTACTACCTTTACAACATTTCCAAGTTTTATTACATTTAAAAATAAGTACATATACGTTTTAGTCACTTGGTCAAAAATTGCACATGTCAAAGGGGGGGTATCTGATCAATGGTTAAGTCAGGGGCCCCAAAATTTCTAGTGGTGGCCCTGGTATTTAGATTTTGATGGCATTAGTGTTTGCAACTATGTATAACATTGCTATAAACATTGTTCAAACACTGTTGCCACATGGCTAAAGACACGTGCACGCTCATGAGCTCACCTAGGATTACTCTTTAACAATGTATACCAGGAAAACTAAGCAAAATTTATAATAGTAGTAAAATGAAAAGTTGTTTAAAATGTCATGCTCTATTTCTGCAAGCAAGGCATTATGTATCTGGGTTACTGAGGGAGGGTGAGTGGAACTGGGAGCTGGGTGACCTAGAGGACTGGCTTACATTAGTTAAGAAGGGCCGCATGTCCATCTCTTACTGCTACTATCTTTTAGGAGCTCAAGAGGGGAAACGTACTTTAGAGAAAATTGCTCAAGACTGGAGACTAATCATGGCACTAGAGCATGTTGATTGTAAATTCATTCAAAAATCCATTCACAAAGTGGCTCAGGCCACTCTCTCAGCAACATGGAGAGAAGCGCATCTTAAATTGATACATAAATTTCATTATACACCAGAAAAAGGGCATAAGCTTCAGAATCCGAATTTTCAAAAGTGTCCGAAATGTTCTCTGGTTGCAGCTGACATCATACACATGATGTTTAAATGCCCCCTGATTAGTCAGTTCTGGCGTAAACTTGAATTTTGGATTAACACCTCTCTTAAGATTTCTCCCTTGGAGTTGTCACCAAGCTTAATCATTTTCTGCTGCGACAATCAGGCAGAACAACATTTGAACGAAAAGATAAGTGTCTCCATTTTAGCAGCCAGATACCTAACATTTAAAAAATGGAAAACGAAAGAATTACCTTCGGTGGTAGAAATAAAAAATTACCTTAAAAAACAATGCATTTTAGAGCAACGTGATACGAACATCAACAATGAGAGTGACATCAGAAAATTCTTTGGTAAATGGGCACCATTTATTAAATCCCTCCCGATTACAGAAATAGAGTATATTATATTCCCCTTTCAAAACACAGAGCTGGTTTTACTGGGGCTTTGGTGAATGGATTGGACTCAGGAGAGTTGGTAGGGGGGGGGGGGAGGGGGAGGGAGGACTGAGGAGGAAGAATCCTTCCCCTTATTATTTTTTTTGTTTGTTTGTTTTTTTGTTGTTTTTTTTTTTCATTTTGAGTTGCCAGTTCTTTTTTTTTGTTTTTTTGTTTTTGTTTGTTTTTTTAGGGTTAGTAATTGTATGGAATTACAAATAAAAATATTTCAACAGGATAATCTTAAAACTTAAGGATTAATAGAGTTAATTTATTTTCTTTTTTTTAGGCTATCAGAGGCCAGAGAAAGCTTAGAAAATATTAGAGGGTTTTATGTTTGTTCTTTCTTGTTTTACCTTCTCTTTTGCTCATATGCAGGAATACTTGAATTGTCAATTGCTGGCCTAACTTACTTTACTTACTCTTTTTGAAATCAAATGTATTTGTTTAAACATGTTGAAATATACAATAAAAAATGAATATAAAAAAAAATGTTATGCTCTAACCAATTCATTTAACCCCTTAATGACCGGACCATTTTTCAATTTTCTTACCCTTAATGACAATGGCTATTTTTACATTTCTGCGGTGTTTGTGTTTAGCTGTAATTTTCCTCTTACTCATTTACTGTTCCCACACATATTATATACCGTTTTTTTCGTCATTAAATGGACTTTCTAAAGATACCATTATTTTCATCATGTCTTATAATTTACTACAAAAAAAATAATAAAATATGAGGAAAAAATGGAAAAAACCACACTTTTTCTAACTTTGACCCCCAAAATCTGTTACACATCTACAATCACCAAAAAACACCCATGCTAAATAGTTTTTAAATTTTGTCCTGAGTTTAGAAATACCCAATGTTTACATGTTTTTTGCCTTTTTTGCAAGTTATAGGGCCGTAAATACAAGTAGCACTTCGCTATTTCCAAACCACTTTTTTTCAAAATTAGCGCTAGTTACATTGGAACCCTGATATCTGTCAGGAATACCTGAATATCCCTTGACATGTATATATTTTTTGTTAGAAGACAACCCAAAGTATTGATCTAGGCACATTTTGGTATATTTTATGCCACCATTTCACCGCCAAATGCGAGCAAATAAAAAAAAAACTTTACATTTTTCACAATTTTAGGTTTCTCACTGAAATTATTTACAAACAGCTTGTGCTATTATGGCACAAATTGTTGTAAAAGCTTCTTTGGGATCCCCTTTGTTCAGAAATAGCAGACTTATATGGCTTTGGCATTGATTTTCGGTAATTAGAAGGCCGCTAAATGCTGCTGCCCACCACACGTAAATTATGCCCAGCAGTGAAGGGGTTAATTAGGTAGGTTGTAGGGAGCTTGCAGGGTTAATTTTAGCTTTAGGGTAGAGATCAGCCTCCCACCTGACACATCCCACCCCCTGATCCCTCCCAAACAGCTCTCTTCCCTCCCCCACCCCACAAATGTCCCCGCCATCTTAAGTACTGGCAGAAAGTCTGCCAGTACTAAATAAAAGGAGTTTTTTTTTTTTATAAAAAAAATAAAATATTTTAGCTGTGATGGACTCCTGCCTTAGCCCCAACCTCCATGATCCCCCCCCCCAGCTCTCTAACCCTCTCCCCTATCTAATTGCGGCCATCTTGGGTACTGGCAGCTGTCTGCCAGTACCCAATTTGCCCCAAAAACAAAAGTGTTTTTTGTTCTTTTGGTTTTTTTTTATGTTTTCTGTAGTGTAGCAGCCCCCCACAATACCCCTATCCCCCTCCCCTTCCCAGATCCTTTTATATTATTTTATTAAAACATCTTTCCCCCCCCCCCCCCCCTCTTCCCTCCTCATTGGTGTCAGTGTCAGTGCCAGGTAATGCGCGCGTGCACATGCACGCGCGCCCCCGCACGCTCCCGGCACCCGGCGTGCACATTACACTTCTAGGAACCGGATGCCGGGTAGCGATGGGCCGCCCACCCGCCTCCCTGTTACGCTCCCACCCACCAACGAACCGGCACCATCGCTACCGGTGCAGAGAGGGCCACAGAGTGGCTCTCTCTGCATCGGAGTCTTCTAAAAAGGTATTGCAGGATGCCTCCATATGGAGGCATCACTGCAATACCCTGAGAGCTGCTGGAAGCGATTGCGATCGCTTCCAGCACTCTCAGACAACTGACGTACCAGGTACGTCCATTGTCATTAACTACTTGTTAATGCATGACGTACCTGGTACGTCAGTTGTCATTAAGGGGTTAAAGTGACAGTCTACTTGATTCTTTTTTTAATTGTTTAAAAAGATAGATGAAAACTACCCATTCCCCAGCTTTGCACAACCAACATTGTTATATTAATATACTTTATAACTTCTAAATCTCTGCCTGTTTCTAAGCCTCTGCAGGCCTCCTCTTATCTTGCTGCATGTTATCAGCTTTTTACATGTAGACAGTGCTACTTCATGTGTGTGCCAAATAGATAATATTGAACTAAATCCTGTGGAGTTATTCATTAGTCAGCACAAATTAGCTGAAATGCAATTTTTTAAATAGCACTGAGAAAAGGGGGTAGACTGCAGAGGCTTAGATACAAGGTAAAAAGTGTATTAATATAACCATGTTGGCAGTGCAAAACTGGGGAATGGGTAATAAAGGGATTATCTCTCTTTTTAAACAATAAACATTTTAGGTAGACTGTCCCTTTAATATGGACTTTACTGTCCCTTTAATGTGAGAATAGTTAACATAAGAATAATTCAGTTTTCATAATACAACAAACCTGTGCTCAGTCTTTCCATTTGCAAGACTAGTTACAAAAATAGAAAATACTGGCACTGTGAAAAGTAAATGCAAATTTATACTAAATAGGTCCGGTGCTACCCCTACAAAGTAATCATAAGGCAAAGAGAGAATGTAAAAGTAAGCAGCTAAATAGCACTCACTCCTTGGCGGGCGTAATATAAGTTAAAACACTAACACTTTAATCTCTCCAACCCCCAACATTTGAAGGCATTAGTGTCACCTTGATGATACTGTAGAAAGTGTCTTGCCATACTAGTCATTTTTTTATTCTTATCCAGATCTTTCTTGGCATTGCGAATATTATTAAAATGTTCTGTCATCTGTTTACTGCTTCTTGCTGTCATGCCAACATAAAATAAATTACAGCTGCATGATACGCAGTATATCACATTGGTACTTTTACAGTTAATAAAATTATTATTAGTCAATCTTTTGTTGAATCTATCAACAATTACCTGCTTTTTAACCATATGTTGAGATACTTTGCAGCTTCAACATGGAAGGGATCCTTTATACAATGGAGGTTTCTTAGCATTTCTATCAAAATGACTTATAGTAAGGTAATCATTTAGATTACTAGCTCTCATAAAGGTGATGATAGATTTATCGCAAATAATTGATTCTAACTGTTCATCAGCTCTTAAGACATGCCAATGCCTTTTTAAAATTTTAGAGATCTGTTCGGTCTGAGGGGAGTAAGTGGAGATGAATCTCAGGAGATTGGAGTTGCTGTACTTTTTAGGTTTAAGCAAATTGTTTCTATCCTTGCTTAGAGCTATATGATATGCCCTTGCAAGGGATTTTTTTTAGAATAACCTATTTGCCATAACCTAATTCATAATTCTGATGCTGCTGCTTTAAAAGCTTCAATTGTTGTGCAATTTCTCCTGATTCTAAGGTATTCCCCTACTGGCAACCCCTAATGGTAGCTGGGTGATGGTGGCTCATGACACATAATATATTGTTAGTTGCCGTGGGTTTCCAATACATATCAGTTTGCAATCTATCTTTAACCTTCTTGATTGTAATATTTAGAAATTCTACCTTGTCATCACTCACTGTAGATGTGAGATACAATCCAAAGGGGTTAATATCAGCATCTGAATAAAGTCATGCAGGAGGTTGCTTGGTCCATTCCATACAAAAAATATATCAATATATCTGGATCAGTGAGATACATATTGAGTAAAATTACTTAAGGTTTTGTGAAATACCACAGTTTTCTCCCACCACCCTAGATATATGCTAGCATAAGTGGGTGCACAAGATGTACCCATCGCAGTACAACATATTTGCAAATAAAATGTATCATCAAAGAGGCTATGCTAGATGCATTCTTGTTTTCCCAAGCTCTTAAAATCATCTGTCTTGTTAATACAATTGCAGTGTTGATCAGTGATTTATTCTGTACTTTCTCATGTACCAACAAGAAAAAGATATGTGTAGGCTCAAAAATTAACCCGTACACTGAACCCACATTTTTTTCTTTCGTGATTCAGATAGAGCATGCAATTTTAAGCAACGTTCTAATTTACTCCTATTATAAAATTATCTTCATTCTCTTGGTATCTTTATTTGAAAAGCAAGAATGTAAGTTTAGATGCCGTCCCATTTTTGGTGAACAACCTGGGTTGTTCTTGCTGATTGGTGGATTAATTCTAACCAATAAACAAGTGCTGTCCAGAGTTCTGAACCAAAAAATAGCTTAGATGCCTTCTTTTTCAAATAAAGATAGCAAGAGAACAAAGAAAAAATTGATAATAGGAGTAAATTAGAAAGTTGCTTAAAATTGCATGCTCTATCTAAATCATGAAAGAAAAAAATTGGGTTCAGTGTCCCTTTAACCAGTACTCTATTTGTTTCCATAATTTTTGGATTTTTGGGCAAGCATAAAAAACGTGAAATAGATCCGATGATGGAAAGTTACATCTGTTACAGGCCATATCATTTTGGGTGTTCCACTTTCCAATTCTTTTAGGCATGAGATATGCTCTGTTCAGAAGTTTATAATGTGATTCTCATATCGCTATATTGCTTGAGAATTTCGTAACTCTGATAAAACTTTTTTTGGAAAAATTCCAAATTAATTCCTGGAATATCACGTCTCCATAAAGAATAAAGCTTATTAACTTTGGTTTCTGCTTCCTTAAGTGCTAATGTTCTGTATATATATATGAATAATTACCTATGCGATATCTATTGATAATTATATCCAGCGGCCCCAGCGACCATGCATTTCCTTCAGTAAATTTCTGACTATAGATTAAATGTCTAATTTGTAGATAAGCAAAAAATGATCTCTTAACTAAGTTGAACTCTTTGGACAAATAATCAAATGTTCTAATGTGTTTAGTTATTGGATCGAATAACTGTTTGAGTTATTTCAAGTAATTAACAGGGAGGTATACCCACTTTCAAAGTCAGCATTTCCCCTAATGGGATATTTAGAAAACATGTGGGTGACCTCCAAATGCTTACAGACTTTACTCCACGCTAGAATAACATTAAAGATGTATATCTTAGATGTGTATTTTAAGATACAATTTCTAATACTTTTAGGTCGGCTTATATGCAGTAAAGCTTTAAGGGAATACAGGGCAGTTGTTGCTTCTTCTATTTTATAGTTTGTAACATAGTTGGCTTCAGTTAACCATAGCTATTTTAGCAAGGCATGCCAAGTTATAATTTTTATATTAGGAAAAGCAAATCCGCTCTTATCTTTATCATGCATTAATCTTGATAGGGAAATATGTGGTTTTGTTGGGGCCCAGAGGAATTAGGAACAACTGTCATTAAATTTTTGAATGTGAAGTTTTTTAAAAAAAATCTGAATATTTTGTAGCAGTAATAAGATCTTTGGGAATAATCGCATTTTTATTAAGGCAATTTTTGCAGAGTGTGAGAGGTAATTTACTCCATCTTTGCAGATCAGCAAGGCATTTTTGTCACATAGGTATATAGTTAGCATCATACCATTCTTCTTGATTTTTAGAAATAATAATTCCCAAATATTAAATATTTCTTTCCATACATTTAAAAGGGTTCTCTGTAAGGCTATCTTTATTTTTAATTACCCATAGAATCTCTGATTTAAAAAGATTAATTTTATACCCGGCAAACTTACTGAACTCTGCTATAATATTCAAAAGTATTGGTATATTCTTTTTGGAGTTCCTTAAATAAAATAGAATATTGTCTGCATATAGTGACAGTATAGAATTATGATTACCTAAGTTTATGCCTTCTAGTCTATCACAGCATTTTACCGCTAAGGGTTCTAGGGCGATATTAAATAATAGCGGGGATAGTGGACATCCTTGTCTTGTTCCTTTATGTAAGATTACAGCTGGGGAAAGAACATGATATAGTAAAGATATATAGCTAAGAAAGTGTCCCAAAAAGCCAAAATTGTTTAGGGCTGTGAATAAGTGGTCCCACAGGACAGTCAAAAGCCTTTTCGGCATCTACAGTTAGTAAGGCAAAATCTTGTTTGGCTCTTGACTCCTGTGCACCGCCATTGCATGTTCAATTAGTGTCAATGCCTTTCTCATATTTTTTTGAGCTGTTCTACCAGGCATAAAACTGGTTTGATCTGGATGTATAATCTCTCCAATGACAGTTTTTAAACGCTTGGCTATTATATTTGCTAAGATTTTGTAGTCATTGTTTAGTAGTGAAATAGGTCTATATGAGTCCATTAAATTGGGGTCCTTATCTTTCTTAAGTATAAGTATAAATATTAGCTGCGGTAAAGTTTTTGGAGGGTATATAATGGTGTACAAAATATAAATTAAACAATTTTGTCATGGTAGGAGCAACTGTGTCTCAGAGAATCGTATAAAATTCAGCTGGTAATTGATCGGGGCCTGGTGCTTTACCCATAGCAATTACATTAATTGCCTTCACTTTTTCTTTTAACCGTAATCTCTTCATTTATCAATAATAATTGATCTGCAGAAATTTTTGGCAATTTAAGGTTATCCCAAAAGCGTTCTTTCGCCTCTTTATTAACTTTTATGGGTGAATATATTTCTTGAAATTTTTTTAAAAAATGCCTATTAATGTCCTTTGGGGTATTATATTTATTTCCCTCAGAGACAATTGTCCTAATATAATTATTATTTTTCATGCTTCTAGAAAGATTAGCTAACATTTTGGCAGTTTTTGGAGAGAACCTCCCAAAGATTGCTTTCTTTTTTAGATCCTCTTGAGTCCGACGCTGATCTAAGAAAATCTCTCTCTCAGTTTTAGATTTTTGATAACTGTTCCAGTTGTCTCTATTAGGAATTTCTATATATCATGCATACAGGGAGTGCAGAATTATTAGGCAAGTTGTATTTTTGAGGATTAATTTTATTATTGAACAACAACCATGTTCTCAATGAACCCAAAAAACTCATTAATATCAAAGCTGAATAGTTTTGGAAGTAGTTTTTAGTTTGTTTTTAGTTATAGCTATTTTAGGGGGATATCTGTGTGTGCAGGTGACTATTACTGTGCATAATTATTCGGCAACTTAACAAAAAAGAAATATATACCCATTTCAATTATTTATTTTTACCAGTGAAACCAATATAACATCTCAACATTCACAAATATACATTTCTGACATTCAAAAACAAAACAAAAACAAATCAGTGACCAATATAGCCACCTTTCTTTGCAAGGACACTCAAAAGCCTGCCATCCATGGATTCTGTCAGTGTTTTGATCTGTTCACCATCAACATTGCGTGCAGCAGCAACCACAGCCTCCCAGACACTGTTCAGAGAGGTGTACTGTTTTCCCTCCTTGTAAATCTCACATTTGATGATGGACCACAGGTTCTCAATGGGGTTCAGATCAGGTGAACAAGGAGGCCATGTCATTAGATTTTCTTCTTTTATACCCTTTCTTGCCAGCCACGCTGTGGAGTACTTGGACGTGTGTGATGGAGCATTGTCCTGCATGAAAATCATGTTTTTCTTGAAGGATGCAGACTTCTTCCTGTACCACTGCTTGAAGAAAGTGTATTCCAGAAACTGGCAGTAGGACTGGGAGTTGAGCTTGACTCCATCCTCAACCCGAAAAGGCCCCACAAGCTCATCTTTGATGATACCAGCCCAAACCGAAAGCCTACTACCAATTAAGCATATTAGGTACTCCACCTCCACCTTGCTTGCGTCTGAGTCGGACTGGAGCTCTCTGCCCTTTACCAATCCCGCCACGGGCCCATCCATCTGGCCCATCAAGACTCACTCTCATTTCATCAGTCCATAAAACCTTAGAAAAATCAGTCTTGAGATATTTCTTGGCCCAGTCTTGGCGTTTCAGCTTGTGTGTCTTGTTCAGTGGTGGTCGTCTTTCAGCCTTTCTTACCTTGGCCATGTCTCTGAGCATTGCACACCTTGTGCTTTTGGGCACTCCAGTGATGTTGCAGCTCTGAAATATGGCCAAACTGGTGGCAAGTGGCATCTTGGCAGCTGCACGCTTGACTTTTCTCAGTTCATGGGCAGTTATTTTGCGCCTTGGTTTTTCCACACGCTTCTTGCGACCCTGTTGACTATTTTGAATGAAACGCTTGATTGTTCGATGATCACGCTTCAGAAGCTTTGCAATTTTAAGAGTGCTGCATCCCTCTGCAAGATATCTCACTATTTTTGACTTTTCTGAGCCTGTCAAGTCCTTCTTTTGACCGATTTTGCCAAAGGAAAGGAAGTTGCCTAATAATTATGCACACCTGATATAGGGTGTTGATGTCATTAGACCACACCCCTTCTCATTACAGAGATGCACATCACCTAATATGCTTAATTGGTAGTAGGCTTTTGAGCCTATACAGCTTGGAGTAAGACAACATGCATAAAGAGGATGATGTGGTCAAAATACTCATTTGCCTAATAATTCTGCACTCCCTGTATTTATTTTTAAGTTGATTTGTCAGTTGTAAATTCCTATTTCTGAACTTTCTTTTTCTTTTTTGTATGCCTTTATTTCCCCTCTAAGATAAGCCTTCGCCGCCTCCCAAAATATTTTTATTTTAGCCAGGTATTCTTTATTAAAAGAGAGATAATCCCTCCATTTTTGTATCATCCAATTCCTGAAGTCGACATTAGAAGACAGGAAGGAAGGGAAAAAAAACTTTCCACACTGACTTTCACATTTATTCCCCAACTGGATAGATAAATAAATGATCGCATGGTCTGATAAAATTATATTTTGGATGAGTTAATTTGCAGACGTAACAGTCCTTCGCTCACCAAGAACATATCAATTATTGAGTGGGTATGATAGGTTTTAGATTCACATGTAAAAAGTCTTTCGTCTGGGTGTTGTATTCTCCATATATCTTTTAATTTAAGACTTTTAGAAAAATTAGATAACATTTTTGCTTCTTTTTTGGATCTGTATGTCCTGCTGAATTTAAGTCTATCCAGTTAGGGAACAAATACACTATTAAAATCACCTCCAATAATCATCTGTGTATCAATCAAATTAATCAGCTTAGCAAATAGTCTATCCCAAAAATTTGGCTGATATTCGTTTGGCGCATACAGGTTACATAACGTGTACCGGGACTCATTTACCTCAATTTCTAAGATCAGATATCTTCCCTCTACATCTTTTTCTTGTTATAACAGTTGGAAGTCTAAATTTTTGTTAAAAATACATGTCACCCCCTCTTCCTATTTATTACTGGCACATTTATTACATCTCCAACCCACCTATCCTTAATTTCTCAGCTTCCTGTTGGCTCAGATGCATTTCTTGTAAGAAAACGACATCGGGTTTATAGCTTTGAGATGGTGAAATATTTTTTTTCTCTTGGCTGGTGAGGAGAAACCCCCCAAGTTCCAAGAGAGAAACTCAATAGAATTTCTCATCTATCTCTTACAAAAAATATTGGAGGCAGCATCCCATAGAAGTGAAAATGAAAGAATGAGAAAAAGTAAGTCTCCAATGTGAACAGTGTTAATAATCGGTATGCTTACATTTCAGCTATATAAAACTAACGCCTAGATTACGAGTTTTGTCGGTAAAGACCTGCGGGGCTAACGAGCCTTTTTTTCCAGCGCTCACTTAAGCCAACGCTGGTATTACAAGTTTTCTGAATGGCTGCGTTAGCCTCAGAAAAGTGAGCGTTGAACAAATTTAGCTCCACTTCTCACTGTAATACCAGCGTTGCTTAAGTCAGTGGTAAACTGGCTAAAACGTGCTCATGCACGATTTCCCCATAGGAAACAATAGGGCTGAGCTGTCTGGAAAAAAACCTAACACCTGAAAAAAAGCAGCGTCCAGCTTCTAACCCAGCCCCATTGTTTCCTATGGGGAAAAAAAAAGTTATGTCTGCACCTAACACCCTAACATGAACCCCGAGTCTAAACACCCCCAATCTTACACTTATTAACCCCTAATCTGCTGCCCCCCCTATCGCTGACACCTGCATTATATTATTAACCCCTAATCTGCCGCTCCGGACACCGCCGCCACCTACATTATCCCTATGAACCCCTAATATACTGCCCCCAACATCGCCGCCACCGATATTATAGTTATAAACCCCTAATCTGCCGCCCCCAACATCGCCGCCACCTAATTACACTTAATTAACCCCTAATATGCCGACCGGACATCGCTGCCACTTTAATAAATGTATTAACAGGAGCGCCTTAGAGGCCAAGGTAAACTCCAGGTTCCTTAATCAATATCACTAATATTCTGAAGAGTGTAAAAAGCTGAGATATAATCAAAAATAAAACCTGAAATTCATTGTATTTTTTATTAAGGTTTAGCATAACTGAGAATATGTTTTAGGACACAAATCAATATTTTCAGGATTGTTGAAATTCATTGTATTTTTTATTAAGGTTTTAGGACACAAATTAATATTTTCTATTAGATCATAAGATCAATACCCTATTCTTAGATATTATAGCCAAAATACAGCTTTGGTTATCTAATCAAAACTCACCTGTTTTTTAAAAAAAAAATAAAAAAAAATTTTGATAAATTTCTATGTTGATATATGATTTTTCACCTTAATTGGTTAAACTCACACAGATCATACCGGTATTAGATCTTTGTTAAACACATTTTTCAAGGTATTATGTATATGCTTTTTTCACTTTATTGAACCCACTCTTAGTATTATAGGATTTAGGTTTTTTTTGTGTGTATAAGAATGATTTTTTGATTTATTTTACTGTCACTGTACACTGTAGTACAGATTTTTACATTTTATACAATTTTTTATTATATTCCGTTTGTTGTGATTTAGTTACTCACTGATATCATCACATATCTAGTCCCTTTGTGTGTAATTTATATGAGACCACATTACACAAACAGACCCTTACCATTGGGGCTCACACTGTTCTCAGTGTGATCTGTTTTTTGTTTAAACCTCATTATATTTGAGAAATAGATCTGATATTGTGGTCAAATCTCCACTATCAGCCACATCTGGTTTATCATAGTAAGACGTAGTTCTAGTTCTGTGATACCGCAGGAATACTGTTAGTATCCAGTCAATTTGAAGATCCATTGATCTTATGTTGTACAATTTTTAAAAAAAATCTGATTTGTGTTATTAAAAGGAATTTTTATCTAATTTAGTACTTATTTTTGATTATATCTCAGCTTTTTACACTCTTCAGAATATTGGTGATATTGATTAAGGAACCTGGGGCGCGATCCGATATAGATCGCAGTTTGCGGCGCAAGCGAGGGAACCGGCGTCGCCCGCAGTTTCAGCTCGCAACTCGAGCTATCCCATATAAGTCGCCGTCAGATGCTAACGTGCCGTAAGTCGGATAAACCAGCGATGTCCAGAAATCTGCGCAAGTACAAATTTCTGGCGTCGCCAGTGACTTGCGCCACGTTAGAAACTGCCGGCGCCTATAAAACCTGACTAAAGTCTAAAACACCCGCACTGTCTAACACGCCTCCCTAACATAGCCCGCACTGTCTATCCCTCTATCCGCTATCCCCCCTCACTATCCTAACAATAAAAAAGCTATTAACCCCTAAACCGCCGCTCCCGTACCCCGCCGCAACCTAATAAAGTTATTAACCCCTAAACCGCCGCTCCCGTACCCCGCCGCCAGCTATATTATATCTATAACCCCCTAAAGTGAGCCCCTAACACCGCCGCCATCTATATTAAAATTATTAACCCCTAATGTAAGCCCCTTACACCGCCGCCATCTCTATTAAAATGATTAACCCCTAATTTAATCTACCTACCCCGCCGCCAGCTATATTATCTATATTAACCCTAAGTATATTATAGTTAATATAGTTATTACATTATATATATTAACTATATTAACCCTAATTATATTAGGGTTAATATAGTTACTATAGTATTTATATTAACTATATTAACTCTATCTAACCCTAACACCCCTAACTAAATTTATATTAAATTAATCTAATTCATTTATAAACTAAAATATTCCTATTTAAATCTAAATACTTACCTATAAAATAAACCCTAAGATAGCTACAATATAATTAATAATTACATTGTAGCTATGTTAGGGTTAATATTTATTTTACAGGTAAATTGTTAATTATTTTAACTAGGTATAATAGATATTAAATAGTTATTAACTATTTAATATCTACCTAGTTAAAATAATTACCCAATTACCTGTAAAATAAATCCTAACCTAAGTTACAAATACACCTACACTATCAATAAATTTAATAAACTACAAACATCTATCTAAAAATACAATTAAATTAACTAAACTACAAAAAAAAACAAACACTAAATTACAAAAAATAAAAAAAAGATTACAAGATTTTTAAGCTAATTACACCTATTCTAAGCCCCCTAATAAAATAATAAACCCCCAAAATAAAAAAAATTCCCTGCCCTATTCTAAATTAATCAAATTTCAAAGCTCTTTACCTTACCAGCCCTTAAAAGGGCCTTTTGTGGGGCATGCCCCAAAGAATTCAGCTCTTTTGCATACAACAAATACAATCCCCCCCCCCATTACAACCCACCACCCACATACCCCTATTCTAAAACCACCCAAACCCCCCTTAAAAAAGCCTAACACTACCCCCCTGAAGATCTCCCTACCTTGTCTTCACCACACCGGGCCGAACTCCTGATCCGATCCAGGCGATGTCTTCCTCCAAGCGGCAAAGAAGAATTCTTCCTCCGGCGATGTCTTCCTCCAAGCGGCAAAGAAGAATTCTTCCTCCGGCGACGTCTTCCTCCAAGCGGCAGCAAAGTCTTCATTCTTCCGGCGGCATCTTCAATCTTCTTTCTTCGCTCCGCCGCCGCGGAGCATCCATCCCGGCCGACTGCTGTACTACGAATGAGGTACCTTTAAATGACGTCATCCAAGATGGCGTCCGCCGAATTCCGATTGGCTGATAGGATTCTATCAGCCAATCGGAATTAAGTTTGAAAAATCTGATTGGCTGATTGAATCAGCCAATCAGATTCAAGTTCAATCCGATTGGCTGATCCAATCAGCCAATCAGATTGAGCTCGCATTCTATTGGCTGTTCCGATCAGCCAATAGAATGCAAGCTCAATCTGATTGGCTGTTCGGATCAGCCAATCGGATTGAACTTGAATCTGATTGGCTGATTCAATCAGCCAATCAGATTTTTCAAACTTAATTCCGATTGGCTGATAGAATCCTATCAGCCAATCGGAATTCGGCGGACGCCATCTTGGATGACGTCATTTAAAGGTACCTCATTCGTAGTACAGCAGTCGGCCGGGATGGATGCTCCGCGGCGGCGGAGCGAAGAAAGAAGATTGAAGATGCCGCCGGAAGAATGAAGACTTTGCTGCCGCTTGGAGGAAGACGTCGCCAGAGGAAGAATTCTTCTTTGCCGCTTGGAGGAAGACATCGCCGGAGGAAGAATTCTTCTTTGCCGCTTGGAGGAAGACATCGCCCGGATCGGATCAGGAGTTCGGCCCGGTGTGGTGAAGACAAGGTAGGGAGATCTTCAGGGGGGTAGTGTTAGGCTTTTTTAAGCGGGGTTTGGGTGGTTTTAGAATAGGGGTATGTGGGTGGTGGGTTGTAATGGGGGGGGGGATTGTATTTGTTGTATGCAAAAGAGCTGAATTCTTTGGGGCATGCCCCACAAAAGGCCCTTTTAAGGGCTGGTAAGGTAAAGAGCTTTGAAATTTGTTTAATTTAGAATAGGGCAGGGAATTTTTTTTATTTTGGGGGTTTATTATTTTATTAGGGGGCTTAGAATAGGTGTAATTAGCTTAAAAATCTTGTAATCTTTTTTTTATTTTTTGTAATTTAGTGTTTGTTTTTTTTTGTAATTTAGTTTAGTTAATTTAATTGTATTTTTAGATAGATGTTTGTAGTTTATTAAATTTATTGATAGTGTAGGTGTATTTGTAACTTAGGTTAGGATTTATTTTACAGGTAATTGGGTAATTATTTTAACTAGGTAGATATTAAATAGTTAATAACTATTTAATATCAATTATACCTAGTTAAAATAATTAACAATTTACCTGTAAAATAAATATTAACCCTAACATAGCTACAATGTAATTATTAATTATATTGTAGCTATGTTAGGGTTTATTTTATAGGTAAGTATTTAGATTTAAATAGGAATATTTTAGTTTATAAATGAATTAGATTAATTTAATATAAATTTAGTTAGGGGTGTTAGGGTTAGATAGAGTTAATATAGTTAATATAAATACTATAGTAACTATATTAACCCTAATATAATTAGGGTTAATATAGTTAATATATATAATGTAATACCTATATTAACTATAATATACTTAGGGTTAATATAGATAATATAGCTGGCGGCGGGGTAGGTAGATTAAATTAGGGGTTAATCATTTTAATAGAGATGGCGGCGGTGTAAGGGGCTTACATTAGGGGTTAATAATATTAATATAGCTGGCGGCGGTATAGGGGGATTAGATTAGGGGTTAATAATTTTTATATAGGTGGCGGCGGTGTAAGGGGTCAGATTAGGGGATAGATAAGGTAGATGGCGGCGGTTTTAGGGGCTCACAGTAGGGGGTTAGTTTATGTAGATGGCGGCGGGGTCCGGGAGCGGCGGTTTAGGGGTTAATAACTTTATTAGGGATTTCGGGGGGGGGGGGATCGCGGTTGACAGGTAGATAGACATTGCGCATGCGTTAGGTGTTAGGTTTATTTTAGAAGATCGCGGTTGACAGGGACATAGACATTGCGCATGCGTTAGGTGTTAGGTTTATTTTAGCAGCCAGTTTAGGAAGTTACGGGTCTCCAATAGTCAGCGTAAGGCTTCTTACGGCTGCTTTTTGTGGCGAGGTGAAAATGGAGTAAGTTTTCTCCATTTTCGCCACGTAAGTCCTTACGCTGCATATTGGATACCAAACTGCGCGGGTTTGGTATACCTGCCTATGGCCCAAAAAACTACGGGCGACGGCAGAAATATACGCGCGTAACTTCTAGGTTACGCCGTATATGTGATACCAAACCCGCGCAAATATTGGCGTCGCCGGCTTTTGCGGGCGACGATTTTTATCGGATCGACCCCCTGGAGTTTACCTTTGCCTCTAAGGCGCTCCTTTAATCTTTTCGTATTGTCTAAACTCTCTGGGACCTTATTAGGGGGTCCCTTATAGTGTAGCAAGTAAACGGATCTAGGCGCTGTTCTATCTTTTAATAACAATAAATGTATTAACCCCTAAACCGCCGCACTCCCACCTCGCAAACACTATATTAAATTTTATTAACCCCTAATCTGCCCCCCAATGTCACCGCCACCTACCTACAATTATTGACCCCTAATCTCCCACCCCCAACGTTGCCGCTACTATAATAAAGTTATTAACCCCTAAACCTAAGTCTAACCCTAACCCTAACACCCTCCTAAATTAAATATAATTTAAATAAATCTAAATAAAATTACTATCATTAAATAAATTATTCCTATTTAAAACTAAATACTTACCTATAAAATAAACCCTAATATAGCTACAATATAATTTAATAATTACATTGTAGCTATTTTAGGATTTATATTTATTTTACAGGCAACTTTGCATTTATTTTAACTAGGTACAATAGCTATTAAATAGTTAATAACTATTTAATAGCTACCTAGATAAAATAATTACAAAATTACCTGTAAAATAAATCCTAACTTAAGTTACAAATACACCTAACACTACACTATCAATAAATTAATTAAATAAATTAAATACAATTATCTTACATAAAATACAATTAAATAAGCTAAACTATATTACAAAAAAAACCAAACACTAAATTACAAAAAATAAAAAAATATTACAAGAAGTTTAATCTAATTACACCTAATCTAAGCCCTCTAATAAAATAAAAAAGTCCCCCAAAATAATAAAATTCCCTATCCTAAACTAAATTACAAAGTAATCAGCTCTTTAACCTGTAAAAAAAAAGAAATACAATACCCCCCCAACATTACAACCCACCACCCACACACCCCTACTCTAAAACCCACCCGATTCCCCCTTAAATAAACCTAACACTACCCCATTGAAGATCACCCTACCTTGAGCCGTGTTCACCCAGCCGGGCACCACTGGTCATCTGATGCGGCAGAAGAGGACATCCGGACCGGCAGAAGTCTTCATCTGATCGGGGCAGAAGAGGGGTCCTCCAAGCGGCAGATGTCTTCATCCAAGCGGCATCTTCTATCTTCAATCAACCAGAGTGGAGCCATCTTGAATCCAGCCAACGCGGATCCATCCTCTTCTTCCGATGTCCTAACACAGAATGAAGGTTCCTTTAAATGACGTCATCCAAGATGGTGTCCCTCGAATTCCGATTGGCTGATAGGGCTGGTAAAAGAGCTGATTACTTTGAAATTTAGTTTAGGATAGGGAATTTTATTATTTTGGGGGCTTTTTTATTTTATTAGGGGGCTTAGATTAGGTGTAATTAGATTAAACTTCTTGTAATATTTTTTTTACTTTTTGTAATTTACTGTTAGTTTTTTTGTAATATAGTTTAGTTTATTTAATTGTATTTTATGTAAGATAATTGTATTTAATTTATTTAATTAATTTATTGATAGTGTAGTGTTAGGTGTATTTGTAACTTAGGTTAGGATTTATTTTACAGGTAAATTTGTCTTTATTTTAACTAGGTAGCTATTAAATAGTTATTAACTATTTAATAGCTATTGTACCTAGTTAAAATAAATACAAAGTTGCCTGTAAAATAAATATAAATCCTAAAATAGCTACAATGTAATTATTAAATTATATTGTAGCTATATTAGGGTTTATTTTATAGGTAAGTATTTAGTTTTAATGATAGTAATTTTATTTAGATTTATTTTAGGGAGGTGTTAGGGTTAGACTTAGGTTTATGGGTTATTAACTTTATTATAGTAGCGGTGACGTTGGGGGCGGGAGATTAGGGGTTAATAATTGTAGGTAGGTGGCGGCGACGTTGGGGGGGCAGATTAGGGGTTAATGAAATTTAATATAGTGTTTGCGAGGCAGGATTGCGGCGGTTTAGGGGTTAATACATGTATTAAAGTGGCGGCGATGTCCGGTCGGCAGATTAGGGGTTAATAAATGTAGGTAGGTGTCGGCGACGTTGGAGGGGCAGATTAGGGGTTAATAACTATAATGTGGGCGTCGGCGATGTTAGGGGCAGCAGATTAGGGGTTCATAAGTATAATGTAGGTGGCGGCGATGTCCGTTAAGCAGATTAAGGGTTAAATAATTTAATTATAGTGTTTGCAATGTGGGGGGCCTCGGTTTAGGGGTTCATAGGTAGTTTATGGGTGTTAGTGTACTTTGAAGCACTGTAGTTATGAGTTTTATGTTCCGGCGTTAGCCCATAAAACTCTTAACTACTGACTTTTATATGCGGTAGGAGTCTTGGAGGTAGAGGCTCTACCGCCCATTTTCTCCAAGACTTGTAATACCAGCGTTAGCCAAATCCAATTAAAAAGATAGGATACGCAATTGACGTAAGGGGATTTGTGGTATGGAAAAGTCACAGAAGAAAAGTGAACGGTGAGCCTCTACCTGCCAAACTTGTAATACCAGCGTTAGATAAAAAGCAGCGTTGGGACCTCTCAACACTGCTTTTTAAGGCTAACGCAAAACTCGTAATCTCGCCGTAAGTGTCTTACTGAATCAAACTGTGCTACGGATAGATCCTAATCTATGTGTGGGGTCAATTTAAAATTACTGCCTATCTTCTAAATAGGTCTTAATATATAGGTGAAATAATGTGTAAAGATCTATTTTATAGTTTGTGCAATTAAGTTGGAATTGGTCAATTCCTACAGATATTTTGTCCTACCCCACCATAACTCCTATACAATAATTTATACTTTGTACAACAGTTTACACTTTTTGTAATCCCCTTACCTAGGCGCAAGTCAAATATTTAGGGCCCCGTATAGGGTATTCAGCATTGACCCTATCTCAATATATAAAGTCTAAGTCTAATTAAAACAGCACCTTATACACCAGTTGTTTTGTTTACAGCCTAAATTTTACATATATGATAACATGCCATTCATCTAATACAGAGACTGAATTTTCTTAGATTTGATATGTTATACATTCATCATTACAGGATTGATAGTTACATACACTAGCGGTGAGCCTGTTTACTATAGCACAGTTTAAGTATAAAAGTACAGTGTTTGGACCTGGATTAAGCTAACACTAACACTAAGCTAAAAAATACTGGAACTATACAGGTCCCTTCCCAAATCAGGGGCAGCTAGCACCAGGGCAATATACAAACTACCTGATACAGCAATATATGAATATTTAAACAATCATATTGTAAACTTCCCTTTCAAAAACTGATTAACTGTCTTGCTTTTTATATACTCGCTACAGCTAAAATATTGTGCTCTTTATAAATAAGTTAGGCTATTTTGCCTTTTTCTAGGTTTAATGTGCTATAAATTAATCCTTTGATTTTAATCGTTATATAGACTAAAAACTGAGCCATTTTGTTGAGGGATCCTCAACTGCACTTGACACATTTGAAGCACTTAAGCCTATAATTAAATTCTACTAAGAAAAAAAAGAACACTAATATTTGTTCACAGCTCAGGTGCCAAACAAAGAAAAAAATAGCACTGAAACAGTACAGAAATACTTTTCCCAGACAATATATCAATCTGCCATGAATCTATTCTATTGGTTTTGACTCAATTCTGTCAGAGGATACTTATGCATGCATATCCAGATACCATTATATATAAAAATAGCCAACAAAACAAAAAAAAGAAACAACAATTAGTGATATATATAAAGCCTTCCAGGCACAGCTTTTTCCCAGGAAAGCAGCTTCAAGCTCCTGATATAGTAAGAAAAGTCTCAATAGAGCTGTTTATAGAGGAGGGAGCAAGTCTCTAGTTCATAAAATATTGCATATAGCTATTTTAATGCCTTTGGTGCCTATAATGCCACTCTTCGTTCCAATTTACAGTTAAATGGCACTAGCTCAGCTAACTATCCTCTCCTCTTTCTGTGATAGCTTGATTGTAGTTATCTTTAGCGGGCAAAACTGGGGCTTATAACACAGGTATTAGCTGTTTACCAAAGTGCTCCTCTTAACTTGTGTCCATTTTAAACACAAGTACAGTATATAAAGTGGCAGTCTCTTTAAGCACATATCACTGCTTGATAATTCAGATTCCCAGAAGGTTATATAACATAAATAGTACTTATCTTGTTGCAAGGTTACTGTGTACACAGCAGCCGGTCTACCATCTCAGACACTTTAGTAACATATTCCTTGAGTTACCATAGTTGCCTTTTTTAAGACCTGAACTCTCCGTAAATCTCAGATATAGAATGTTCCTCCTACCCAGGACACAAAATGACATGTTTCAGAGTATCTTTACTGATTTCTTTAAATATGTCTTCGGGGTTCTGGGAGGATGTTGAGGATAGCTGTTAGCCAGGCAGGATAAATGTTACCAGCAGCTTTTAACCATTGACACTGCAAGATCTCCTATCCCAGTGCTGTTGGTATCAATAAAAGAGGCTGTCGGCCGCCTCATCTGTTATCTAGCTGCCGGGAGTCCTGGGAGTATGATACTTGCTGCTACTTTAAGCCTGTGTATTTACCAGAGACCTCCTCCTTTGTTTGTGTCGCTGTTTGTACCTCTGGTGGCTCTAGTCAATGAGCCCCTGTAGCTAACTTGACTTCCCAGGGATCCGGATAGTAGTCTGGGTGAAGGACAGCTCCTCCACCTCCTTTACTATTGTAGCCATGGGTTCCTATCTTCTTTTGCACTCCAACGGCTGTGGATATCCAGGAGAGACCTATGTGCGGATGGAGCACTAGGAACGCTGACTTCACACGTCTGCTTAGGCCCTTCCCTCAGACGGAAGCCAATTGATGGAAGCCAATTCTAATTGGAGACATATTTTAAAAACAAAATAACATTTTGTACCTCCAAATAGTGTGTCACATCACACTCTCACTTTCCTGAATTTGGTATGTAACACCATATTGTCTATCAGAGAAACCAATAATATGTTGGGAGGTAATTTGACACTACAAGAAAAAATTGCTCTAAAAGAGTTAACTGAATGGATAGATGTACAATTCAAGAAACGTGGCAAAGGGGGAAATATAGTCATTTGGACCACAACTATGTATATAGAGGAGGCTAATAAACAGCTAACTAGAAGTATGAGCTATAAACATCTGTTGGGGAATCCTAGAGAAATATTTTTAGAGCAATACAATAAACTAATGAGCAGTGCTCTTGCAGAAGGTTTAATTGACCAAAAAGAATTCAAGTTCCTGCAAGTGAAAAATCCAAAGGTAGCAACCCTGTATTTACTGCCTAAAAAATGTATTGAGCATTGATTCTTTGACAGAAAAGGCAAGTAAATATTTGGATGCTAGACTAAGATATATATATAGTTGATTATATCCCATCCAATACAAGAGATACCATCTACATACTTAATAAAATCAATGATATCAAAATCACCTCTGATTCCATTCTAGTTACTTGCGACCTGGAATCACTCTATATGAGCATTCAAATGCCATGGGGATGAAAACCAGTTCCTCATTTTCTACAAAAAAATTAGAATATGACCAAAGAAATTAAGGACTGTTATCAAACTGCTTGATTTTATCTTGAACCACAACTACCTTGTATTTGATTATACATTTTATTTGCAAGTATGTGGTACTGCAATGGGTACATCTTGTGCACCCACTTATGCTAACATATATCTAGGGTGATGGGAGGAAACTGTGGTATTTCACGAAACCTTAAGTAATTTTACTCAATATGTATCTCACTGATCCAGATATATTGATGATATATTTTTTGAATAAAATGGACCAAGGAACCTCCTGCATGAGTTTATTCAGATGCTGAATATTAAACCCTTTGGATTGTATCTCACATCTACAGTGAGTGATGACAAGGTAGATTTTATATATCTTACAATCAAGAAGGGTAAAAAAAGATTGCAAACTGATGCATATAGGAAACTCATGGCAACTAACAATATATTATGTGCTATGAGCCACCATCACCCAGCTACCATTAGGGGGTTGCCAGTAGGGGAATACCTTAGAATCAGGAGAAATTGCACAACAATTGAAGCTTTTAAAGCAGCAGCATCAGAATTAAGAACTAGGTTATTGCAAAGAGGTTATTCTAAAAAAATCACTTGCAAGGGCATATCATATAGCTCTACGCAAGGATAGAAATCGTTTGTTTAAACCTAAAAAGTACAGCAACTCCAATATCCTGAGATTCATCTCCACTTACTGCCCTCAGACCGAACAAATCTCTAAAATTTTATAAAGGCATTGGCATGTTTTAAGAGCTGAAAAACAGTTAGAATCAATTATTTGCCATAAACCTACCTATTTTTGCACAGGATTATGCACAGCATAGATCTCTAGCACTGTGCCAAGTTTCATGAGTTTTTGAGTTACGCTGTGGTTATTATATAAGCAATTGAAAAAAACAGTGGAAAAATGTGTATGTTCACCTTTAGGAGAGCTAGTAATCTAAATGACTACCTTACTAAAAGTCATTTTGATAGACATGCTAAGAAACCTCCATTGTATAAAGGATCCCTCCCATGTGGAAGCTGCAAAGTATCTCAACATATGGTTAAAAAGCAGGTAATTGTTGATTGATTCAATAAAAGATGGACTCTCAATAATTTTATTAGCTGTAAAAGTAATATTTGTAATGCCAAGAAAGATCTGAATAAGAATATAAAAATGACTAGTGTGGCAAGACACTTTCTATAGTATTATCAAGGTGACCTTAATGCCTTGAAATGTTGGGGGTTTGAGAGATTAAAACTAGGTATCAGAGAAGGAGACAGTGAATGTACATGACTTCAAAAAGAATCCAAGTGCAGTTTTAGATTGAATTCAGTAATACCTCATGGCAAGAATGAATTCAACAATTATTCGGCGTTCCTTTAAAATTATGAGTTACATGTAGAAGGGTTTCTGATCATGGTGTCTTTATATGATTTAAATGGGGATATGAGATAAATACTCTTAGGGATCGTGGTTACCAATGTGTTAATTTAACAATCCAGTTCCATTGTGCTATTGTTGCACTGTTCCTTATGGCAGAATTTAGTGTTAATTTAGTGTTAGTGATAACTATGTAGCACTATGATAGGCTAGATGATAAATGGGCAATGAGATATTAAAGGCTGCAGCAGGTCATAGACCATGGTAACATGGGAATATAGAAAAACAAAGGATTGTGAATAAAAGTTACGAAAGTAATGAACACAATATTCCCTGTTAACTATTAGAAAGGACAGCCGAAAAATTTACAAAAAATTGGGCAATCATAATGATGTTACCTTGAATACTGGCACTTACACAATGTTTATCCTCATGTAAAATCATACAATGTCACTCAACTGAAATGCACCAATAACGTTGTTTGCAAATCCTGTACGAAGGCCAAAACTCGTCTGCAGTTATTGTGTCCCTTGCCCCTTGCACCTGAAGCCGACGGTTATTGGCCAGGAAACAGGGGGATGATACACGTTTTTAATTTGGTAAAATTTTGGTAGTGGTATGCATGTTTAGGGGGTTCCCTATTTTACTCTTGCGAAACAAAGTTAATATTTTAACTTATATTACGCCCACCAAGGAGTTAGTGCTATTTAGCCCCTTACTTTCCCCTTCTCTCTTTGCCTTTTCATTTGCAAGATAACACAGAATATATTCTTCATTTTGAAAGGGAGAACTAAAGGCATGTTAAAATAACTTTACTGCAAGCATATCCAAAGAAATGATTAAAGATAAACTTGTTAAAGGGACATGAAACCCAAAATGTTTCTTTCATGATTCAGATAAAGAATACAATTTTAAACAACTTTCCAATTTACTTCTATTATTTAATTTGCTTAATTCTCTTGTTATTCTTTGCTAAAAGGTTTATCTATGAAAGCTTAGGAGCAGCAGAGAATCTAGGTTCTAGCTGCTGATTGGTCGCTGAATATATATACCGATTGTCATTGGCTCACCCATGTGTTCATTTGGAAACAAAAATAGTAGTGACCAAGTGCTCAGGTGGGTCCTCAAGCTGTGCAAAAAGGGCTCCTAACTAGCCCCAGGGAAGTACAAAATAATAAGAGTAGAGTGTACAGCGCCTATGGCTGAGGAATAAGATAATTGGTTGGCTAAAAAGACAATATTTATTTACACTCTATGGTGTGTGACAAAAATTCTTGAAATGACTTGAAACTGACAATATATTATACAATAAAACTCATGGATCCATGATATAAAAACAATAAAATAAAATAAAAACAATAAGAATTCGGTAACAAATGCAATCTAAATTACAATGTGATTCAGATGTTCTGTGGACCTTCTGAAAAGATTGTGGCCCAAATGTTGATACAAATAAGTGTGGTGCAATCCCTTGCGAATATATACATAAATACAGTGTGGTGTATCTGGACGATGTGTCAAGTGTATACACAATGTTCAAAGGGTGAAATAATGGTGGAAAAGATGATTGTTGAAAATGATGAGAAAAAATGATGATGACAATGTGACAAACTCAGTGCAAATAGTGACACACAAAGGTTGAAAAAATTGAAAAAATGCAAAAAATTAAGTGACGGTGACATGGCAGGTGAAAAAATGATGATGAAAAAATAAAAAATTTTATAAAAAAATATGATGAAAAATAAATAATGATGAAAAATAAAGATGAAAAATGTCACAAAGTGAAAAAATATATAGTGTATAAAAACAACAAATCCAATATTGTAAATCCAATGGGTGAATATGTCAAATGTGAAATCAAAATGGAAACCTGATGTGTTGGTGAAGATGATCCTCCAAGGGATCCTGGGTGAGTCTCCGGTCCACAACTGACCACTTATTATTATCCTGAAATGTCCCTGTAAAAAATACATAACATAGCGTAATAGGTTCAAATTTAAAAAAATGTTTGAGTTATTCTTACCAGTAGGTCGATGCATTTCGGCCCTTTGACACAGGCCTTTATCAAGACTGGTTTTGTATAACTAGTGGTCCCTTTATATACCCTTTAAGTAATGGGCGTGTAGCTGACCTTGATCTAAACTGGATGTGGAAAACCGGAAGTGTGTTTGGATCAGATCCTATTATAATATGTATTTGCGTGTTTCTTTCTAATATAATGGCCAAACCTTGTTATATACTCTTCCCCAATTGAGTTGTCAGATTGGCAAAATAAGTTGTGGCTCAATATTAGATATTTCTGTTTGCCGTTAATGTTCACATCACTATTGTTTATGTCATGTGACTCGTGAACCTGCCAATCGTAAAAGAGTCTTGTTGTTATGGTGCTTAGCCTGTCATGGTTTGTTTACACCATGTGAGTTACACGCAACTAATGGGGAATTATTTGACAGCTGATCTGGTGTAAGCGTGAATCAGTCTAATCTAATGGAAAGTGAAGTTATGTTCGGAATGTATTATTAAATATGAGCCGGTTGAGATGGCTTTATGATGTGTGATACTGCTGAGAATTGGCCGTAAATTATACTTGCTGGCTCTTGTCAGTGTTATTTTCAGAATAATCGTAGTCTAGATGGGTGAATTAAAACATGACGTTGATTTTGGATATAGAGAGCCTAAGGAGGAAACCTTTCAACATTCTAATGAAACATCTTGACGATTTCTAAATAATTATGTGAGTGACGATCTGTCAATAGCGGTTATAATATTTGGGCAAGTGGGGTATGTATTTGGTATGTTGTGCTCATGATTACAGCAAAGATAGAAGAATGGAGAGAATGTAAAAATTGGAAATGACCATTCAAAAACAACAGCTCCTAACCACAATTTCATGAGGGGGTACTCTGGCACTCGAATGAACTAGATGCGGGGTATTTCTTGTGGCCGCTGTGAAAATGTATTACTCTAACAATTCAGCAGTGACCTCCTATTGGCCGTAAATTATACTTGCTGGCTCTTATCAGTCATTGTGACTGAGAGCAAATCGGCACTGCTATTATCATAGTTTAGATAGGTGAATTATAATATGAAGTGCTGCTAATATTTCCTCAGGCAATGTAAACTGAAATTTACATTTAGTTTACATTGCCTGAGGAAACGACCAGTCTATTTGGTTGAGAAACGCGTTGCAGTAATACAAGAAATAAAGTTTCTTTTTATTTGTAACTTTTCGGAAGTTTGTCTTATCTGTTCACCAAGGAACACCATTATACCAAACCCACAGCCACAAGTGCGGCTATCCCTGGAACACAGCTGAGACTGAGCCAGAGGAATTGCAACTGGGACCTAGCCAAGGAGTTTGGAGACAGCCAACCAACGGGTCCGACCAGTGTACTAGCCACTGTTAAGTGCTAGCCCGCTCACAAGCACCGGTCAAGAGTATGGTGCAATAGATTCTGGTAAGCCTTTTATCCTTCTTTTTACAAGCGGTCATATCCGGACTTACTTACACTATGAGGCGCTCTCTTTTTCCTCTTTTTTGTTCCAAGACATTATTACTTTTAAAACTATGTTTATTTGCAAGGCTAGTTATCCTGTTAATGACTCCAGATTTTAGTATTGATTACAGACTGTTGTCAATCAACTATGTCAAGATTTGTTGCTCTTAAAGGGACATGAAACCCAAAATTTTAAAACAACTTACTAATTTACTACTTTTATCTAATTCGCTTCATTCTCTTGATATCCTTTGTTTAAAAGCATATCTAGACAGGCTCAGTAGCTGGGAGCTAGCTGCTGATTGGTGGCTGCACATAAATGCCTCTATGGATTGGCTTACCGATGTGTTCAGTTAATTTCCAGTAGTGCATTGCTGCTCCTCCAAGAAAGAATGCCAAGAGAATAAAGCAAAATTGATAGTAGAAGTAAAGTAGAAAAATGTTTGCATTATATGCTTTATCTAAACTATGAAATATTTGTTGGGGGTTTCATGTCCATTTAAAGGCAGGTATCAGGCTATGGAAAAACTTTGGGGTTAGTGATGTACATTTCCCAGCTTCACAGAGAGGCCACAAAAAATGTTATGTCTGTTTTCTAAGTAAAGGTTACAAGAAAATGAACCTCTGTTATGTTGGACATAACAGGTAAAATGGGTCACGACTAAAAATTGCCTATATATTTAGATGTAGAAAAGTTGTACCATGAATATTACATCCCTAATCTAAGAGTTATAGCCTTAGGCCCCTATTTATCATAGGTCTTGTGGACAGTGTGGATCAGGTCCTCAAGACCTCGCTAAATGCAGAGAGCAATACGCTCTCCGCATTTAACATTGCACCAGCAGCTCACAAGCCCCCTGCTGACTCGCGGCCAATCGGGCGCCAGCAGGGAGGTGTCAATCAACCCGATTGTATTCGGAGCAGGCGGACAGGAGCTCAGAGCAGGCGGACAGGGTTATGGAGCAGCGGTCTTTAGATCGCTGCTTCATAACTTGTGTTTCTGGCGAGTCTGAAGACTCGCCAGAAACACGACTCTTCAAGCTCCGTACGGAGCTTGATAAATATGAGCCATAATATTAAAGCACTATATATGTGTGCCGTGTATGTTCTCACTGTAAGATGCTTTCTATCATTATTTGTTGTTTTAATATTTCCAAAGAGTTGCTCCATCTTAGTTCTAATTGTAAAACTCAAGTTTAAAATAATTTCCTCTAAACAGAAAAAATATATCAGTAACATTTACTATTTACAGTTGGGGTACTTAAGATAAAGTACTTGAGGTACTTGCTACAAAATCAAAATGGAACACTATTCTACAAAGCAGAACCATTCAAGCGGAAAGAGGTTACTAGAAAATGGAGCATAAAGAGGTTACTACAAAATGAAACATTAATTTACAAAGCAGAACCATTCAAGCAGAGAGAGGTTCCCCATGCTCTGATATAAAGCAATACCTTGCACCAATTAGGTGCATCACCTCTCAGATCAGAATTGTTAACTTCATCCAGCTAAAAAACACTGGTAGAAAGAGCAGTCACATTAAATTGAAACAAGCACCTAACAGGAAAAATGGTCCCTCTAGCTATAAACATAGACTATCATAAACTAGGACACTGGTAGAATTGAAAAAAACATTTTAGATGAAAAGAGGCTACCCTCACAAGTAATAAAGAAGAGATTCACAGTGACTCAACTAGACACAATGGGATGTATATAACAAGCAGCGGATGCTGCTGTCTCTGCCCGAAGTTTCCGGCTCACCAGAAACGGAAGTTAAGAAGCAGTGGTCGGGATAATTGACACCCCCTGATAGATTGGCCGCAAATTTGCAGGGGGCAGAATTGCACAAGCATTTCACAAGAATATGCTGTCAGCATTTACCGATGTCGGGCGTACATGAATTGAATCATGTCTGCCCGGCATTTAATAAATCTACCCCAATGACTCTCATTTAGAAGTAAAATTTATTGGCCGACCCTAAGGATGAAGTGTGCACCCCAGCAGGTAATAGGTAGAGATGCCACCAAGGAAGCAGAGAAAAGTGTCCTGCTCCAAGAACAGTCCATGTGGTATTGAGTAGTGAAACAACATTGGATGATTACAATACCCTAAGGATGAAATTGGTGACATGCAATGAGAAATAAAAAGGCGCTTTAATTCCCACTTTCTCAAAGAAATTCCTAGTTTTTAAAAAGTATGTGTCAATTGCACCCTTACAGACATTTCAGCATTGCATTATACATCAAAAAAATATTTTTTTATTTTTTTTTTTTATTTTGGCCACATATTGGAACAAAAATCATGTGCTTATTTTTACATTTGAAATCATTACCATATCCTATGACACAAATATTTCCATTTCATTCCTATGCTGCCAGACTCACACTGCTAATCTCCCCAATATTCTCACTGGCTAAAGCCTGCAAAGGAAATTAAAAAATGAAGCTTAAATACTGCTGAAAAAGCAGATGTGGTAGTACCAGATGACTTGTCTGCAATCTAATAACATGGGCTTTCCTACAATCTAACAAAACAAACTTTCTCTCTCTCCCTACATATATATATATATATAATATGAAGAAGGAAAAGCACTCCTGGTAAAATAAGTAACGACGGATATTGCCTGCTGTGCCCAGGATGTGCATCAGGAGACGGACGATATACTTGCAAAAAATAGAAGGTACAATTAAAGGAGTATTCTTTCTATTAAGTGAGTGCCTTCTATTTTTTGCAAGTATAAATATATAAAAAGATCTCAACATCTTTGCAAAACTGCTCTTTCAAACACTATTAAACTGCTTTTCTTATGAATGCAGGGTGCATTTCATATGACTAAAATGTGCTTATTTTACATTTCCTATGATACTTATTAACGTAGAATTTGCTTTTGATTAATTGAGTAAGAAGCAGATAACATTAATATTGAAATAACATATGGGCTAGATTACAAGTGGTGCGGTAAATATTATTTTTTTGCAAAAACATAGCTAGAGTAAACCTTTTTGCGTTTGTCCGGTTGCGCTCCTATTACAAGTTCCAAAAAACCTTATTTTGCGCTAGCATTAACCCGCAAAGCACAAAAATCCTAACTTTAGTTTTCACAGGCGCATGCTTGTATTCCCCCATATAAATCAATCAAGACAAAAAGTGCAAAAAACCTAACACTCATATGTTCTTATTCCCATTGAAATCAATGGAGAAAAAAACACCCTACCATAAGCCCCTAGCCTAATAACCCCTAAACTGCCATCCCCCCACAACTCAAACTATCTAAATAAACTATTAACCCCTAAACTGCCATCCTTCCACAACGCAAACTAGCTAAACTATTAACCCTTAAACCGCCATCCCACCACAACGCAAAGTAATAAACTAACATCAAAACCCACAACCTAACTTCCCCTAACTTAACCCAAACTAAAATATCCCTAAATTTAGTAAAAAAATCCTATCTTAAAAAAAAACTTACCTGTAAAATTAAATAAAAACCTAATCTAGCTTTAAAAATAAAAAACTAACATTACAAAAAATAAAAAACCTAACATTACAGAAAATAAAAAAATTTACTTTACAAAAATAAAAAAAGTTTGATTACATAAAAATTTTAAAAAAACTAACATTACAAAAAATAACAAAAGTCTTACGGCTAGATTACGAGTTTTGCGTTATGAGGAGTGCATTGCTAACTTGCACGTTATTGTCACCGCTCACTTCCCTACAGCGCTGGTATTACAGGTTTTTACAAACCCAGCGTTAAAAGGCAAGAAGTGAGCGTAGAGCAAAATTGTGCTCCATACCGCACTCCAATACCAGTGCTGCTTAAGTCAGCGGTGAGCTAGTTGCACGCGCTCGTGCACGATTTCCCCATAGACATCAATGGGGAGAGCCGGCTGAGAAAACCCAACAAATAAAACCCTAACTAAAAAAACTGATTGGAACAGCCAATAGAATGCGAGCTCAATCCTATTGGCTGATTGGATCAGCCAATAGGATTGAAGTTAAATCAGCCAATAGGATTTTTTCAACCTTAATTCTGATTGGCTGAATTCTATCAGCCAATCGGAATCTAAGGGACGCCATCTTGGATGACGTCATTTAAAGGTATCTTCATTCCAGAAGAAACAGTCAATTGAAGAGGATGCTCCGCACCAGATGTCTTGAAGATGGAGCCGCTCCACGTCGGAAGGATGAAGGTAGAAGATGCCGTCTTGGTGAAGACTTCTGCCCGTCTGGAGGACCACTTCTGCCAGCTTCATTGAGGACATCTTGCCGATTGGATGAAGAATTCTCCTGGCTTCGTTGAGGATGGATGTCGGCTCTTCAGAACTGTAAGTGGATCTTCGGGGGTTAGTGTTAGGATTTTTTAAGGGTGTATTGGGTGGGTTTTATTTTTAGATTAGGGGTTTGGGCCGCAATAGAGCTAAATGCCCTTTTAAGGGCAATGCCCATCCAAATGCCCTTTTCAGGGCAATGGGGAGCTTAGGTTTTTTAGTTAGGGTTTTATTTGGGGGGTTGGTTGTGTGGGTGGTGGGTTTTACTGTTGGGGGGTTTGTATTTTATTTATTTTTACAGGTAAAAGAGTTGATTTTTTTGGGGCAATACCCCACAAGAAGCCCTTTTAAGGGCTATTGGTAGTTTAGTTTAGGCTAGGGTTTTTTTTTTATTTTGGGTGGGCATTTTTTATTTTGATAGAGCTATTAGATTAGGTGTAATTAGTTTAAAGATCTTGTAATTTGTTTTTTATTTTCTTTAATTTAGTGTTTGTTTTTTGTAATTTAGCTAACTGTATTGAATTTAGTTAATTGTATTTAATTTAGGGAATTTATTTAATTGTAGGGTTAGGTTAGATGTTAGTATAAGACAGGTTAGGTTTTATTTTACAGGTCAATTTGTATTTATTTTAGCTAGGTAGTTATTAAATAGTTAATAACTATTTAGTAACTATTCTATCTAGTTAAAATAAATACAAACTTGCCTGTAAAATAAAAATAAACCCTAAGATAGATACACTATAACTATTAGTTATATTGTAGCTATCTTAGGGTTTATTTTATAGGTAAGCATTTAGTTTTAAATAGGAATTATTTAGTTATTAATAGTAGGTTTTATTTAGATTTATTTTAATTATATTTAAGTTAGGGGGTGTTAGGGTTAGACTTAGGTTTAGGATTTAATACATTTAATATATTGGCAGCGACGTTAGGGACGGCAGATTAGGGGTTAATAATATTTAACTAGTGTTTGCAATGTGGGAGTGCGGCGGTTTAGGGGTTAATATGTTTATTATAGTGGTGGCGACGTTGGGGTGACAGATTAGGGGTAATAAGTGTAGGTAGGTTGCGGCAACATTGGGGGCAGGAGATTAGGGGTTAATAAATATAATGTAGTTGTCGGCGATGTTGGGGGAGGCAGATTAGGGGTTAATAAGAGTAAGATTAGGGGTATTTAGACTCGGGGTTCATGTTAGGGTGTTAGGTGTAAACATAAAATTTGTTTCCCCATAGGAATCAATGGGGCTGCGTTACGGAGCTTTACGCTGCTTTTTGGCAGGTGTTAGACTTTTTTATTTTACAGGTCAATTTGTATTTATTTTAGCTAGGTAGTTATTAAATAGTTAATAACTATTTAGTAACTATTCTACCTAGTTAAAATAAATACAAACTTGACTGTAAAATAAAAATAAACCCTAAAATAGATACAATGTAACTATTAGTTATATTGTAGCAAGCTAAGTGTTTATTTTATAGGTAAGTATTTCGTTTTAAATAGGAATTATTTAGGTAATGATAGTAAATTTTCTTTAGATTTATTTTAATTATATTTAAGTTAGGGGGTGTTAGGGTTAGGGTTAGACTTAGATTTAGGGGTTAATAAATTTAGTATAGTGTCGGCGACGTTGGGGGCAGCAGATTAGGGGTTAATAAATGTAGATAGGTGGCTGCGATGTTAGGGACAGCAGATTAGGGGTTAATAATATTTAACTAATATTTGTGAGGCGGGAGTATGGCGGTTTAGGGGTTAATATGTTTATTCTAGTGGCGCCGATGTCGGGAGCGGCAGATTAGGGGTTAATAATTTTATTTTAGTGTTTGCAATGCAGGAGGGCCTTGGTTTAGGGGTTAATAGGTAGTTTTTGGGTGTTAGTGTACTTTTTAGCACTTTAGTTATGAGTTTTATGCTACGGCTTTGCAGTGTAAAACTCATAACTACTGACTTTAAAATGCGGTACGAATCTTGATGGGATAGGCTGTACCACTCACTTTTTGGCCTCCCAGGACTAGCTCGTAATACCGGTGCTATGGAAGTCCCACAGAAAAAAGACCATACGCAATTTGCGTACGTTGATGTGCGGTGCCCCTAAATCTGCAAGACTCGTAATACCAGCGGTAGTAAAAAAACAGCGTTATGAGGCTTAATGCTGCTTTTTTACTCATAACGCAAGACTCGTAATCTAGCCATAAGAATACAGAAAAAAAAAGTAATTACCAAGAAAAAAAAGAAAGAATCCTATTCTAATAAAATACCTCAAAATAAGAAAACACTCTATTCTAAAACTAAACAACCAATAGCCCTTAAAAGGGCCTTTTGTAGGTCATTGCCCTAAAGTGATCAGCTCTTTTTTTTCTAAAACCCCCCACTAACCCCTCTAACGTTACAACCCCCGCATCCCCCCCCAAAAAATCTAACTATAAAAACCAAATTTGGATGTGCATCGCCCTTAAAAAGGCATTCAGCTCTTTTGCTGCCCCCAAAAAATAAAAAACCTAATCTAAAAAAAAACCCCACCCAAATAACTAACACTAACCCCCAAATTGGTACTCACCGATGTTGATGGTGGCGGCGCTTCATCTTTATCCCGGCGGTGCTCCATCTCCATTCCGGCGCGCGGTCCATCTTCTTCTATCTTCTTATCTTCTCCTCTGCGGTCTATCTTTTTATCTTCATCCTGATGGTGGTGGCGATGGTGGCGGTGATGACGGCGGCGATGTCAGTCCTCCTCTTCAGAGCTCTAACATGGAGTTCCTCTTCATGCAGCCTCCAGCCGCACACTGAATAGTGAATGTGAGATACAAAAAAGGGAAAAAGCTTTCATTCTATTGGCTGATTTGAATTTGAAGATTTTTGGGGTGTTTTTTTTATATATATATATTATTTTTTTATTTTTGGGGGGCAGCAAAAGAGCTGGGCAGCTGTGTTTTTTTGTTTTTTTTAAAAGAGCTGATCGCTTTAGGGCAATTCCCTACAAAAGGCCCTTTTAAGGGCTCTGGTAGTTTAGTTTTAGAATAGGGCTCCTTATTTTAAGGTGTTTTTTTAGGGGGGTATTAGAATAAAATTAATATTTTCATTTTTTGGTAATTACTTTTTATGACTTTCTGTATTCTTAGACGTTTGTTATTTTTTGTAATGTTAGTTTTTATTTTATGTAATCTTAAACTTTTTTATTTTTTATAATGTTAGTTTTTTTAATTTTATATAATTTTTTAATTTTATTTTTTATTTTTAGTAATGTTAGTTTTTTTTATTTTTAATGGTAGATAAGGTTTTTATTTAATTTTACAGGTAAGTTGTTTTTTTAAGGTAGTTAGGATTTTTTTTAAATATAGGGGTATTTTAATTTGGGTTAAGTTAGGAAGTGTTAGGTTAGGGGGTTTAGATGTTAGTTTATTACTTTACTTTGTGGGGGGATGGCGGGTTAGGAGTTAATAGTTCTATTTAGTGTTTGTGATGTGGGGGGATGGCGGTATAGGGGTTAATAGTTTATTTAGTTACTTTCCGATGTAGGGGGGTGGTGGTTTGCGTGGTCTACTACTTTGTGGCTGGGTTCCTAGAATAATAATAATAATAGAATAATAGAACTTACAGTTGACCAAGGCAGATCTAGTAGGGCAAAAATGTCATAAACTGACTTGTGGCAAAGGTGGCATCCTATGAAAGTGCCTCATTCAAAGTCCCTGAGCTCTTTAGTAAGATCCATTGTACTGCCAGTGTTTGTCTATAGAGGTTTCATGTCTATGTGTTGGTTTTTATGCATGTTAACAATGGGAGTGGCTTAAACACCTGAACTCAGTAATTAGTAGGGGTATCCACATACTTTTGGCCATACACTGAATATTTTTATTTGTGTGGTTCTTTGGACATGCTAGTCAGTGATGAAGACAAGTGTTGGCTGTAGAAATTTTAATAGTTGATGTAAACGACAAGCTTTGAGAGTCTTATAAGCAAAGCGGAAATGATCCTGAGGAATATCCTGATGGTTTGCCCTCACAGAGCTTGATCAGTTGATCTGTAAGTTTGTTTTTGTTTGTTATTATTTATATAGACATACAAACAGACAAGATCAATAAGTAAAAAAGACACTCACAAAATAACATAGTAACATAGAAGGTGAGGTTGAAAGAAGACAATTTTTTTACAATAAAAGTTCCATTAAAAAGGTGACCCATTTAACACAAGAAATCCTATCATGAAATCTGTTTTTATCCAGAAATGTATCTAAGACATTTGTAAATGTACCTAAGGTATTGGCATTCACTACCTGCTTAGGCAAGGAGTTCCACAATTTGATTGCTCTTACAGTGAAAAAAAACATTTAAGTTGCTGGAAATTAAATCTCCTTTCCTCCAGCCATAAAGGGACACTAAACCCAATTTTTTTTTCTTTCATGATTCAGATAGAGCATGCAATTTTAAGCAACTTTCTAATTTACTCCTATTATTCTATAATAATTTGTCTTTGTTCTCTTGCTATCTTTATTTAAAAAGCAGGAATGTGATGCATAGGAGCCGGCCCATTTTTAGTTGAGAACCTGGGTTATGCTTGCTTATTGGTGGGTAAATGTAAGCCTCCAATAAGCCAGCGCTATCCATGGTGCTGAACCTTAAATGGGCTGGCTGCTAAGATTTACATTCCTGCTTTTAAAATAAAGATAGCAAGAGAATGAAGAAAAATTGATAATAGGAGTAAATTAGAAAGTTGCTTAAAATTTCATGCTTTATCTGAATCATGAAAGAAACAATTTGGGTTTAGTGTCCCTTTAATAGTAGGCACTGTTAAAAAAACAATGCAGAACAAGCCAGATGACACTCTCAGTGGACACCACCGCTGCTGCTATGAGGGACTGCTGTTATCGTTCTGTCACCAAACTGTCCCAGTACGGTCCTGGCGTTTCTCCATCTGAAAGCTGCAATAATTGGAATAGTTTACCAAGTGGCTAAAAAGTAAAAGTGAAAAAGCGTCAGGTAACACCTAATCCTAATGTGGAATATTGGTTAACCATAGGAAGAGTAACGGATAAATAGTTGTTTCATCAGACTTGAGGAAACAGCTTTTTAAAGCCGAGAAACGATCTGGAATTAAAGTTTTATTCGATTTTATCTTTACTTGTCTACTCTTTTCCTGTGGTTAACCAATATTCCACATTAGGAATATGTGGTACCAGAAGCTTTTTCACTTTTTAACCGCTCAGTCCTTGGTGAATTACGCCAATTATTGCAGCTTTCTACATTCCTACGGAGAGCTGTCAGAACCGTACTGGGACAGTTTGGTGATGGAGCAATAGCAGCAGTCCCTCGTAGCAGCAGTGGATGTGTCGATGACCCAGCGAGTTGACCGCTGAGAGTGCCAGCCGGCTTGTTTTTCATTGTTTTTTAACAGTGCCTACTTTTATGGCTGGAGGAAAGGAGCGGCTTAGGGCTTATGCAGGGTATATGGTTGAGGGCTTCCTAGACCTGCAGAGTAAGAGATTTCATAAAAAGGAGAAAAGGGGTATTACACAGGAGCCACAACCAAAGAAGCAAGCAAGGAAAGAGACCAGAGAACAGAATACATGAGACAAGTCATAAATTTGATTTGATGTATTATTGTATGTGTTATTCCCTGTGATTGTTTCTGTGTGAGGGTTGTCTGGTACTGTGTACCCGAGTATGGGTTCTGTTTTGTCTATGCAGGTACTATATTTGTGTATGGGTGCTGTATGTGTTTATGGGTATGGGTAGTGTGGGTTGCTGTGGGGGCATTGTGTTTGTTTATTTGTATTGCTATACAAAGATGCAAAAGCTATCTGACTTGCAAATCAAATTTTGGGAATATAATGTAATGCTTTGTAATGCATGTATTGGTATATGAATGTGTATGAGTGGCAGGCATTTTTGAGGGAAATGGGTTAGTGTGGGTGTTTTTTTTTTATGCATGTGAGTAGCTGTGAGTGTGTGTGTGTGTATTTGTGATTACATTTGTAAAAAAAAAAAATAAACATGTTCAAAATGATACAGAGTACAAAGAATCAGAACTAAGTTGTGAATTGTATATATGCAGAGTTTCCAAAATACCCATTTTGATGGGCTGTTCAGTATTTTAATACATGTTTCTGTTTCATCTGTTCCACATGGGAAACCCTTTAAATATGGTATGTAATGGTCTATGTTTAAAGATCATAACATTTTACACAGAATGTATATGTCCATTAAAAGGACAGTGAACACCAAATGTTTTGTTGTTTTAAAAAAAAAAAGATAATCCCTTTATTAACTACTCCCCAGCTTTGCATAACCAACACTGTTATAGAAATACACTTCATACCTCTGTAATTACCTTGTGTCTAAGCATCTGCAGACTGCCCCCTTATTTCAGTTCTTTTGACAGACTTTCATTTTTGCCAACCAGTGCTCACTCCAGGGTAACTTCACGTGAATGAGTTCAATGTTATCTATATGAAACACATTAAATAATGCCCTCTAGTGGTCAAAATGCATTCAGATTAGAGGCAGTCTTCAAGGTCTAAGAAATTAGCATATGAACCTCCTACGTTCAGCTTTCAACTAAGAATACCAAGAGAACAAAGCCAAATTGTGGATAAAATGAAATGGACATTTGTTTGGATTTGACTGTCCCTTTAAGTAAATAGTTTTGTGCAAATTAATAAAGAGTATTACATATCTGAGGAATCTCGCTGAACAGTGAGATTCCTCAACCACCTATATTCTTTCCCATGTACAGCATACATGAACACAGTGAGACACTACAGAACGGAGCAGCATCATTTTGGGCCAAAACCCTTGGTTCTTTGACATGGACCCAAGTGTAGCTTTTGAGAAATGGTAAAACTTCTATCTCACAGAACATCCATTGCCCACTACTGGTGGCCCCTACATTTATTGAGATCAGAAAGATAGCGTCTGATCTCTCCTCTCCTTTGTTGTCCAGAAGCTGCTTTTATGTCCAACTACCAGTGTCACTGTCCAACGTTACTGACAAATATTCAATCCTCAAGTCCACAGCTCTCCCCACATCTGGTCAAGCAGGTGGCTTTTATAAAATTCAGTTTGTCCAGCTATCTTACTAATAATAATGCTTTTGTTTACAGAGTTTTATATTAAATTCATTTTATTACAAAGATTATACAGAAAATGTTCTGCAGTAGACAAAGGGGGTGCTTGCTAAAACTTCTCTTGATTAGTTTAGGACTATGCTTTGTGCACTTGCTTTCACTTAAAGTGACATCATACCTAAAGGTTAAACTACTTAGCTTGATACGGCACATCTGTAAAAAGCTGACAAGAAAATATCTCATTAACATATTAACATCTATATGTAAACAAGAAGATATTTTACCTCAGAATTGCATCAGTAGTCACATCCCATTGTAAAGGGACTTGAAAGGGACATAAAACACAAACTTTATTTCAGGATTAAAATAGATCATATCATTTTAAACTACTTTCCAATTTACTTCTATTATATGCACCCCAGAGGAGAGCATGGACAGAGGGGTATGTGACCCCTATTCAGGCAATGGAGCAGCCTGACTGTGGGGACAGAGCAGTGCGGAACCCTGTATTTAGGTCTGGGGATGAAAGTGGTGCTCCATCTTGTATCCCTGCAATCGCAAGGTGAAGTTACCAGTGTGACTTGCTATTGCAGTGATCTGAGATGGAGGACCTATTAGCGGAGGTTCAGAAAGTGGAAGCAGGGAGAGGCATGGAGAGGCATGGAGAGGCATGAGAGGCATGAGAGGGAGAGGCATGGCTTGGCTAAAAGATTAAAATTAAAAGCGGAGGTGGAGGGGGCGGGAGAAGGAACGGCAGGCCGCAGAGGCGGTCTAGGCCACTGTATCGGCTGTCTCCGGATGGGAGAGGAGGCGGGAGCAGAGGTGACGGAGGTGGGCAGGAGCAGATCGGTGAGTTGTCCATGCGCCAGCGGCAGCATAGCCAAGGAGGAGTGGAGGCCCAGGAGCAGGTGGTGGTACATGCAGCCATAGCCGATGCCACGTGGAGGACACCCAGCAGGAACAGAGTTGCGGCAGGTAAGGGATTGGTGTTTGGAGGTCTTGTCCTTGATCTGCAGGGCGGGATGGACGGCGCAGGCTGGGAGCAGATGTCAACTGTGATTCAGGAGGAGGAGTTGGCAGGGGTGGGTTCACCCCAGGCACACACTATTAAACCGGAGCAGCTGTGGGAGACAGGAGAAATGGGGGGGGGGGAGGGAGGATTAGTAGGTAGGGGTAGAAAGAGAATGGCGGCAAGGGGAATGGAAGTGGAGGTTGGGGGTATAGGGCACCACAAAAGTGGGGGGTACAAGGGGGTAAGCAGAGGCAGAAAAAAGGGGGGATCCTGACAAAAGGGATACAAAACAAAGGGAGCATTATTAGGGAGAATGCAGGGAAAGGTAAGAAGGGGGCGCATAAGGTTAATGGAGGGGGAAGAGGGCGGGGTGCAGCGGTCAGGAGGGGAAAAGCAGTGAGCAGAGGTCAAGGACATTTGGGGGGGATGGATACGCTGGGGAGAGCTAATGTGACATGTTTATCTCTGAAGCTGCTGTGAGGGACCTGGAGGTGGACACACTGTGGATAGATTATTCCTACAGTGACCTGGAAGCAGAGGATCCTGGGGAGGGAACGTCAGTGGGTCCTGTTGTGTCACGGCAGGTAGGAGACCTGACTGCTTTGGTGCATTTGGAGCATTTGCTCCATTCATTGGTGTCGGGGCAGGGAGGGCAGGTGGAGAGGGGCGGTAGTGAGGTTAGGGTTGGTGGCTAGGGAGGGTGGTGTTAGGAGAAGCAGAGGGAGGGAGCAGGATAGGGTTCTCACTGTCTCCTCTTCGCAGATACAGCCACTGGGGAGGGACTCCCTGGTGTGCTATAGTCCTCGGAGGTCGGGAGCTGGGCAGCGGTGGGAGAGGTCTCGCTCACCCAGGGAGAGAGCTAGACAGTGGGCCATGAGGAGATCTCCAACATGGGGGAGGTTGGAGAGGACGGCAGATAGGAGAAGCAGGAGGAGGAGGTCAAGGTCAAGATCCCCATCGCCAAGGAGGAGTGTGCCCAGGCCAAGGGAGAAGGAGTCAAGGGGGCGGCCGGAAGTCAGGATGGTGGAGACTGCAGTCGGATCTGGTGGAGTGGGAATGGCAACTGCACCCAGGGTGGCAGGTGAGGGTGCTATTAACACTGTAGGTGTGGCTGGAAGGGCACATGGATTAGGTGTGGCTCAGAATTCTTTGGTGAGTGGATTGAAAGATTTGCTGGTGAGCTTTGAGAGGCAGATGGCAGGACAGCAAGGAAATGTAGCGGCAGCGTGGATTGTAGGGACGGGTGCAGGGGTTTCCACAACGCTGGGGGTCCCAGCCAGGGATCAGGGGGGCTGCAGGGAGTGCGGGCAAGTGGGTGCAGTACGGAATGTGTTTTGAAGGTGGCAGAGAGCGCGATGAGGAGGCCATGCTTGTATTCGATCAGTCCTTTGGGGATTCATCTAACGCAGGAGGTGAAGGAGAAAATATGGAAGCGAGAATTCTTGGAAATATTTTCTCTACTCCTGCTAGAACAGGTCATGGAGATCAGAGAAGACACAAAGGGTGACAAGGAGAAGAAGGAAGAGAACGAAAGAAAGAAGAGGTACCAAAAATTACCAAAGACACTGACTAATTGGTCGAAGGCGTTTTGTATTTTGGCGGCAGTGGTTGGGGAGAAGTTCCCAGATCAGTGCTCTGCGTTGTTCTGTTACTATGATGAAATTGCCGGGCGTATCGGACTTACGGGGGACTTGCATGGTGGCGGTATGACGAGCAGTTTCGTCAGAGGTTGGTGGTACGGCCAGAAATGAGGTGGAATGACAGGGACATGGGGATATGGTTGGAGCTGATGATGCCACTGCAGGGTTCCTTTCGAGGCTCAAGTGGAGCGGGGGGCTTGGCTGGTGGTGTCCATTAGGAAGGGCCTCCAATACAACGACGGACAGTGTAAGTTTGGAAATGGATGCAAGTACAAACATGTGTGTTTGGGATGTGAAGGGAGTCATCCCTGGGCCAGATGCTTCAAGAAGAGGAATGGAGGTGGAAGTCAGGAAGTCAGGGGATAGGCCGGGGATGCAGAGTTGCTCCTTATGGGGTTTAGTTCAAGTTTTTGGATTCCGTTTGTAGAAGGGGGGGAGGAAAAGATTGGGGGTAATTTAAAGTCAGCCAGGGAATTCCTGAAGGTGGTTCAAGGGAAGCTAGACAAGGAAGTTGTGTTGGGACGAATGGCGGGGCCCTTCTCACACCCTCCCATGAGGAACCTGAGGGTGTCACCATTGAGGGTTGTGCCCAAGAAGGTGGCGGGCAATTCCGTATGATCCATCATTTGTCATACCCTAAGGGAACTTCAGTGAATGACAGGATTGACCCGGAAGTGGCTGCGGCATGGTATGCCTCTTTCGACAAAGCAGTGGGTCTGGTGAAGGAAGCGGGCAAGGGTGCGGTGTTACCGGTGCACCCAGTGTGCCATCATTTGCTAGGGTGTTTTTTTCCAGGTGGCATTCTATGTTGATTTGTGTTTGCCGATGGGGTGTTCCATCTCATGCGAATACTTAGTACCTTTGTCGAGTGGGTGGTGCGGCAGGTCTCGGGTTTGTCGTCTGTTGTCCATTATTTGGATGACTTTCTCTTTGTTGGAAAGGCGGGGAGCGGGGATTGCCATCAGTTGATGGAATGTTTCTTTCAAGTGGCTTCAGATTTTGGTATTCCGGTGGCTCATGAAAAAACTGAGGGCCCAAGGACTTCCTTGAGTTTTTTGGGTATCGAGATTGATTCCGAAGCGATGGAATGCCGTTTGTCTCAGGACAAGTTGTTGGACCTGAACGGTTCCATTGCTGAGGCAATCGGGAAGCAGAAGCTGCAGCTGCGGGAAGTTCAATCGTTGGTGGGCAAATTGAATTTTACTTGCCGGATTATCCCGGTGGGGAGGGTATTTTGCAGGAGACTTTCATTAGACACGGTGGGAGTGAAGGAACTGAGGCATTGGATCAGGTTGAGAACAGAGTTGAAGGAGAACTTAAAAATTTGGTTGACCTTTTTGGACAACTTTAATGGGAAGGCCTTGGTGCAAGAGAAGGCAGTGTCGAATGGGGAGTTGAACTTGTTTACTGATGCATCAGGGTCGGTGGGCTTTGGGTTTTTTTTGTATGGGGCAGTGGTGTGCAGGAGTGGGGCCAGCAGCTTGGAGGGAATTTGGAGCTTTTTCCACTCCTGGTGGTGGTGAGGGTGTGGCACGGGAGTTTGCAGGACAGGAGAGTAGTTTTTCACATGGATAATTTGGGAGTGGTGTTTGCAATTAACAAGTTGTCATCCAGCTCGTTGCCAGTGGTGCACTTGCTCAGACTGTTTGTATTGGACTGCATGCGAATGAATGTATATTTCCATGCTGTCAGGCTGTCAAAATGTAATTGCTGACGCTCTTTCTTGATTCCAGTTTGATTGTTTTCAGGAGGTGGCACCGGAGGTGGAGGAGGAAGGGGTCAGCTGTCCGCCAAATCTGTTGGAGTTGAAGTTTTGGGATTGATGGAAGTGGCACAGGAAGCTTTAGCTCAAGGTACTTGGGATGTTTATGTGAGAGCATGGGGGCAGTGGCTACAGGTTTTGAAGTATAAGGGTGTGGAATCCTCTAGAGAGGGGTGGATTAAAGGTTTTCTGGAGTGGATTGGTGATTGGGGCAAGGAGGGCATGTCAAAGTCAATGGTGAAGAAGAAAATAGCTGCGTTGGGGTTTCTTTTCAAACTGTTGAATTGGGAGGATATAACTAAAATGTTTGTGGTCTGGTTAGTGGTGAAGGGGATCTGCAAAGGTAAAGGGCGTAAGGACAAGAGGAGGCCAGTGGTTTTTGAGATGCTGGTGAAGTTAGTAGAGGAAATGGGTGATGTGTGTTCGTCGGAATTTGAGAAGGTGTTGTTTAGGGCAGCATTTGCTTTGGTTTTTTTGGGGGCCTTCCAGATATCTGAATTGGTGGGGGCTAGTAGGAAGGATGTGGGGGGCCTGCAGGCCAGTGATTTTTCCTTGGAGGAAGAGGTGTTCTGGGTATGGTTAAGGCAGTCAAAAATGGATCAAGAGGGGTTGGGTCAAGGTTGGTGAAACCAGGGAGGCATGTTGTCCGGTAGCTTTGATGCTGAGGATTTGGAGAGGAGACCGGCTGGTTTCCTTCCGCTGTTTGTGCATAGGGATGGGTCAGCGTTATCTCGCTTTCAGTTTCTGGCGGTCTTGCGGAAGGGGTTGGTGAGGTTGGGTTATTCGGCGGGTGACTTTGGGACGCATTCCTTCCGAATCGGGGCTGTCACGGAGGCTGCCAGCTTGGGGCTTGGTGAGAATGTCATAAAGAGAATTGGTGGATGGAAGTCTGGATGTTTACGTTTGTATGTGAGGCAAGAATTGAAGGTTTAGGATGTTCATTTGTCTTGACAGGTCCAGTTCATTGTTGAAAATAACACAAGATAAGGTGTGTGTACACACACACACCAAAGCAGCGCAAATAACCTGATAGATAAAAATTATGTTTGGTATAAATAAATATGACAATACCTAGAAATATAATAGATATGAATATATAAAAAATTACAAATATAAACAACACCAAGTCCAATAGTAAAATACAAGGAATATTCCTTATACTTATTCCAATATGGTGAAAAGTCAAATAGTGCAAGAGGCTCCAGCAGCTCCTCTAGGACAGGTGATTCCACAGACCTTGATTGCAAGCAAGTTTTCTATAAAATAGAGAAGAGAGGAGAGCGGACTCAAATGCAGAGTATAAACAGTTAAACTGTTTATACTCTGCATTTGAGTCCGCGCTCCTCTCTTCTCTATTTTATAGAAAACTTGCTTGCGATCACGGAGTGCTGTTGAACTTTCCTGAGGAGACAGTTTTGTTGAGATGGTTTGGGGTCAGGGGTTTGAGGTTGGACCAGATGCTTAGAAAGGTAGTGGACTATGCTAGGTTGTTTTGGCCTCCAGCTATTTTGGTGATTCATGCAGGGGGTAATGATTTGGGCTTTCAGTCTCAAAAAGAGTTGGTGGACAAGATCAAGAGGGATTTGGGCAGGTTGAGGGAGTTGTTCCTGAATCTCATTATTGTATGGTCTGATATTGAGCCTCGCTCAGTGTGGAGGGCAGCTTGGGATCACAAGAAGCTGGAGGCCTCTAGGAAGAAGATTAATAGAACAATTAGCAGTTTTGTGAGTAAATGTGGGGGGTTCTGAATCTGCCATGTGGAATTTGAAAGTGAGACAGGTCGTTGCTTCTTCTTGAAAGATGGGGTCCATCTGAACGAGGTTGGTCTCCACCTCTTTAACTTCAACATTAGAGAGGGGGTGTTGCAGGCCTTAGCCAGGGTGGGGTGTGCTTGTCGGTGACGCGCTGTGGCAGGGGTGCTTGTTCTGTGGGATGTAAGTTAAGTAAAGTGGTACCTCCCAAAAAGAGGTGGGAGAGTTGTGTGGGGGGATGTAACTGGCAGTAAGCCGGTGGAAGGTACATCTCTCGGGGGGCAAGCACCTTATGTTCTTTTTGTTGGTTAATAAATTTACAAGTTATTGAATTCTATTGAATTTATATGTTATATATTTATTAAATAATTTTATAAATGCGGGCTCTGGCCTTTACACCCACTTCTCATGTGTGTCTTATTATTTATGAGCAAAATGCATGCCTTATATGGGTCACACATTTTCTTGTTATCCTTCTTTCTGAAAGAATCACTATCTCTGGTGAGCTAAGAAAATTTGATGTAAAATATCTTCTTTTTTTCACAGAGATGTTAATGTGATAATTTCTAGTATTTTTTTTACAGATATAATGCATCACTTTCAATTGATTTAGCATTTGGGTATCATGCCTGTTTAAATATGATGTATGAAAGAATTTAATTCAAGTTAACTATGAACTTGATCCTGAGGCATCTATTTATCAAGCCGTCAACTTACTTGCATTCGACGGCACCAATACGCTCGCCTAAGATCGCCTAACATCAGTGCCGCGACCTGAATACGCTCTCCAAAATTATCAAAAAAAGCTGTCAAAAAGCCGTTCACCAAGTAAGGTGTGATGAGCAGCGGACTGTTGTTAACTAACAGTCATCGATCTCGCTGCTCTTCGGCTTTTTCCCAGCTTTCTAGGTACCCTGTCACTAAACACCCACACTATACTATACTGTTTACCCCCTAAACCGCCACTCACGGACCCGCCACAACTAAATAAAGTGTTTAACCCCTAAACTGCCGCTCCCGGAGCCCACCGCCACCTACATTATACTTATTAACCCCTAATCTGCCTCCCCCTACACCGCCGCCACCTACATTATACTTATTAACCCATAATCTGCTGCCCCCTACACCGCCGCCACCTACCTACATTTATTAACCCCTAATCTGCTGCCCCCAACGTCACCGCCACTATATTAAATTTATTAACCCCTAAACTTACTGTAAGTCTAACCCTAACACCCCCTAACTTAAATATTATTTAAATAAATCTAAATAAATATTCCTAGCATTTAATAAATTATTCCTATTTAAAACTAAATACTAATAGTTACATTGTAGCTAGCTTAGGGTTTATTTTTATTTTACAGGCAACTTTGTATTTATTTTAACTAGGTAGAATAGTTATAAAATAGTTATTAACTATTTAATAACTTCCTAGTTAAAATAAATACAAATATACCTGTAAAATAAAACCTAACTTACGTTACAATTACACCTAACACTACACTATAATTAAATTAAGTCCCAAACTAAATACAATTAAATGCAATTAAATAAAATGATCTAAAGTACAAAAAACCCCACTAAATTACAGAAAATAATAAACAAATTACAAGATTTTTAAACTAATTACACCTAATCTAATCCCTATAACAAAATAAAAAAGCCCCCCCAAAATAAAAAAGCCCCCCTAAAATAAAAAAGCCCTACTCTACACTAAATTACAAATAGCCCTTAAAAGGGCCTTTTGCGGGGCATTGCCCCAAAGTAATCAGCTCTTTTACCTGTAAAAAACAATTACAAACCCCCAACATTAAAACCCACCACCCACACAACCAACCCTACTCTAAAACCTATCCAATCCCCCCTTAAAAAAAACTAACACTAACCCCTTTAAGATCACCTTACCGGGAGACGTCTTCACCCAACCGGGCCGAAGTCCTCAACAAAGCCAGCAGAAGTGGTCCTCCAGACGGGCAGAAGTGGTCCTCCAGACGGGCAGAAGTCTTCATCCAGACGGCATCTTCTATCTTCATCCATCCGGCGCGGAGCGGCTCCATCTTCAAGTCATCCGATGCGGAGCATCCTCTTCTGATGACGTCTTCTTCAACAATGACGGTTCCTTTAAGTGACGTCATCCAAGATGGCGTCCCTTCAATTCCGATTGGCTGATAGAATTCTATCAGCCAATCGGAATTATGGTAGGAAAAATCCTATTGGCTGATGCAATCAGCCAATAGGATTGAAGTTCAATCCTATTGGCTGATCCAATCGGCCAATAGGATTGAGCTCGCATTCTATTGGCTGATTTTTCCTATCTTAATTCCGATTGGCTGATAGAATTCTATCAGCAAATCGGAATTGAAGGGACGCAATCTTGGATGACGTCACTTAAAGGAACCGTTATTGTTGAAGACGTCGTCAGAAGAGGATGCTCCGCGTCGGATGTCTTGAAGATGGAGCCGCTCCGTGCTGGATGGATGAAGATAAAAGATGCCGTCTGGATGAAGACTTTTGTCTCCCGGTAAGGTGATATTCAAGGGGTTAGTGCTAGGTTTTTTTAAGGGGGGATTGGGTGGGTTTTAGAGTATGGTTGGTTGTGTGGGTGGCAAAAGACCCTTTTAAGGGCTATTTGTAATTTTGTGTAGGGTAGGGCTTTTTTATTTTGGGGGGCTTTTTTATTTTCTTAGGGGGATTAGATTAGGTGTAATTAGTTTAAAAATCTTGTAATTTGTTTAATGTTTTCTGTAATTTAGTGTTGCTTTTTTGTACTTTAGATAATTTTATTTAATTGTAATGAATTGTATTTAGTTTAGGGACTTAATTTAATTATAGTGCAGTGTTAGCTGTAATTGTAACGTAGGTTAGTTTTATTTATACAGTTATATTTGTATTTTTTGGCTGATCCAATCAGCCAATAGAATGTGAGCCCAATCCTATTGGCTGATTGGATCAGCCAATAGGATTGAACTTAAATCCTATTGGCTGATTGCATCAGCCAGTAAGATTTTTCCTACCTTAATTCCGATTGGCTGATAGAATTCTATCAGCCAATCGGAATTGAAGGGACGCCATCTTGGATGACGTCACTTAAAGGAACCGTCATTGTTGAAGAAGACGTCATCAGAAGAGGATGCTCCGCGTCGGATGTCTTGAAGATGGAGCCGCTCCACGCTGGATGGATGAAGATAGAAGATGCCATCTGGATGAAGACTTCTGCCCATCTGGAGGACCACTTCTGCCCGTCTGGAGGACCACTTCTGCCGGCTTCGTCGAGGACTTTGGCCCGGTTGGGTGAAAACTTCTCATGGTAGGGTGATCTTCAAGGGGTTATTGTTAGGTTTTTTTTAAAGGGGCGATTGGGTGGGTTTTAGAGTAGGGTTGGTTGTGTGGGTGGTGGGTTTTAATGTTGAGGGGGTTTGTATTTTTTTTTTACAGGTAAAAGAGCTGATTACTTTGGGGCAATGCCCCACAAAAGGCACTTTTAAGGGCTATTTGTAATTTAGTGTATGGTAGGGCTTTTTTATTTTGGGGGGGCTTTTTTATTTTGTTAGGGGGATTAGATTAGGTGTAATTAGTTTAAAAATCTTGTAATTTGTTTATTATTTTCTGCAATTTAGTGTTTGTTTTTTTATTTATTTAATTGTATTTAGTTTAGGGACTTAATTTAATTATAGTGTAGTTAGGTGTTAGGTGTAATTGTAATGTAGGTTAGGTTTTATTTAACAGGTACATTTGTATTTATTTTAACTAGGAAGTTATTAAATAGTTAATAACTATTTAATAACTATTGTACCTAGTTAAAATAAATACAAAGTTGCCTGTAAAATAAAAATAAACTCGAGGATAGCAACAATGTAACTATTAGTTATACTGTAGCTAGCTTAGGGTTTATTTTATAGGTAAGTATTTAGTTTTAAATAGGAATAATTTATTTAATGATAGGAATATTTATTTAGATTTATTTAAATTATATTTAAGTTAGTGGGTGTTAGGGTTAGGGTTAGACTTAGGTTTAGGGGTTAATAAATTGAATATAGTGGCGGCGGTGTAGGGGGGCAGATTAGGGGTTAATAAGTATAATGTAGGTGGCGGCGGTGTAGGGGGACAGATTAGGGGTTAATAAGTATAATTTAGGTGGCGGTGGGCTCTGTGAGCGGCGGTTTAGGGTTTAATAAGTTTATTTAGTTGCGGCGGGTCCGGGGGCAGCAGGATAGGGGTTAATAACTTTTATTTAGGTGGCGGCGGTGTAGGGGTGGCAGATTAGGGGTTAATAAGTATAATGTATTTGGCGGCGGTTTGGGGCTGCGGCAGATTAGGGGTGTTTAGACTCGGGGTACATGTTAGGGTGTTAGGTGTAAACGTTCCCATAGGAATCAATGGGATATCGGGCAGCAGCAAACATAAGCTTTCTCTGCTTTCAGACTCTTATTGATTCCTATGGCATCTGCCACCTCTAGGGCGGCGGATTGAAAACCAGGTACGCTGGGCCGGAATAGTGGCAAGCGTACCTGGTAGAAAATTGATAACTAGCAAAAGTAGTGAGATTGTGCCGAACTTGCCTTCGGAACATCTGTAATGACGTAAGCATCAATCTGTGTCGGACTGAGTCTGGCGGATCGTATGTTACGTCACAAAATTCTACTTTTGCCGGTCTGTAGGGTTTGATAATTAAGGGAAATCAGGCTCGCCACAAATATGCTGCGGAATTCCAGCGTATTTGCGGTTGATGGCTTGATAAATAGATGCCTTTGTATACATTATTTTATACTGTTCTAAAATGAAAATTATATGGTCTAATTTAAACTGCTAACAAAAAAAACTGAAGTGACATTCCTCAATTACAGTATGTTGATTATTTTCACATTCATGTCAACATTTGTTTGAACTTAAAGGAATAGTCTACTTGAAATATTTTATTGTTTAAAAGGATAGATTATCCCTTTATTACCCATTCCTCGATTTTGCATAACCAACACTGTTATAGTAACCCCTAATGCCATGACATACCATGTACATCGCTGATCGTTACGGGTTTTTTAGGCCATAATAATGTGGGTCTCGACCACCCTATTATGACCCTTACTGCTGGCCTCCTGGAATAGCACAGTCTCCCCGCTGGTGGCAAGACCATCAAAAAATCAAGCCCCATAGAAAGACCAGCAACCTACAAGGCACGTAGCTGGCCTTTAAGGGGTTATTATACTTTTTACCTCTATGATTGCCTTGTATCTAAGCCTCTGCAGACTGCCCCTTATTTCAGTTCTTTTGACAGACTTGCATTTTTGCCAATCAGTGCTGCCATAAATAACTCCAAGTGAGTGAGCACAATGGTACCTATATGGCACACTTAAACAAGCAGTGTCTATCTGTGAAAAACTGTCACAATGCACAGAGACAAGAGGCAGCCTTCAACGGCTTACAAATCAATTTCAGCCTACCTAGATTTAGCTTTTAACAAAGAATACCAAGAAAAAAAGCAAACTTGATGATAAAAGTAAATTGAAAAGTTGTTTAAAATCACCCTATCTTCACTAGACTGTCCCTTTAAATAATAAAGGTCCCACATGTACACATTTCTTAATGAAAATACTGTAGGCTTTTAAAAAAAAAAAATAGAACACCTTTATTTATATATTTTCCTTAGAACAGTCTTTAAAGGGGCAGTAAACATCTTGCAATTACATCTTGTTTTGCTATAGAATAACATATCAACTAAGTCAAATTTTTTTATTAATTAACTTTTTTTTACTCCAATTGTTTATCAACAGCAAAACTACACCCACCATTTTCCATATTTGGAGGAGACTATCTGAACTTTAGGGGTAAATTTATTAAATGTCTAGCGGACATGATTCGCTATCGCAAATCATGTCCGCTCGACATTGCTAATTTATCATTGCATAAGAATTTCTAGTGAAATGCTTTTGCAATGCCGTTCTCTGGCGGCCTATCGGGATGATTTGAATCCGCCATTAAAATAGGTGTCAGACAGGTTAAGAAGCAGCGGTCATATGTTCGCTGCTTCTTAACTTCAGTTTTAGACGTGACTGAAATGATTGGACTCCGAAGCAGCATCCGCTGCTTCATAAATGGAGCCCATGGTCTTCAGACAACAAGGTTAACCATGGTCATAATACTAGTAATAACTACATTGTTTTGCAATTAGGTAAAGATATATAGCAGGATTAGCCTCAATTTGTAGAGGCAAATTACATGAAAAGGAGGCAAAATGTATAATGAAAGTATATTGCAAAATTGTTTCATTACGCATAACTTAACATTTTAGATAAAAATTAAACATGTGCAATTTGTTTCAGCCGAATTTCATTTGCGGACGAATTTTGGCCGATTCGTAGATTCGAATGAATCAGAATTTCCGAATCGGCACCATAACTAAAATTCCGAAAATGAATAAATCAGTTTCCGAATTTTCGGATCCATTCTTTATTCATATTCTGAATTTTTCATTGTTCTAATCCAAACCGCAGTTCCCCAAAATCACCGAAACTAACTAAAACACTAAATAAAGCTATTAACCCCTAAACCGCTGTTCCCTAACATCGCCGACACTAACTAAACCTATTAACCTCTAAACCGCCATTCCCCGACATCGCCGACACCAACTAAAACACTAAATAAAGCTATTAACCCCTAAACTGCCATTCCCTGACATCGCCGACACCAACTAAACCTATTAACCTCGAAACCGCCGTTCCCCGACATCGCCGACATTAAATAAAGCTATTAACCCCTAAACTGCAGTTCCCCGACACTAACTAAACCCTATTAACCTCTAAACCGGCATTCCCCGACATAGCCAACACTAACTAAAACACTAAATATTGCTATTAACCCCTAAACCGGCGTTCTCCGACATTGCTGACACTAACTAAACCTATTAACCTCTAAATTGCCGTTCCCCAACATCGCCGACACTAAATAAAACACTAAATAAAGCTATTAATATGATTGGAACTGTACTTTGTAATGTATTTTGATGTATTTTGTGACACTTTTTTGTGTTGTGAAACAGTTATCCAGAGCTCTGGGTACACGGTAATCCAGGGATAGGCACACACAAAGGCTGTGGCGGACATTTTCCAAAGTACAGACCATAATGAAGGTACATTTGAAATTAAAAACTATCGGCTAGATTACGAGTTGTGCGTTAGGGTAAAAAAGCAGCGTTAAGAGGTCCTAAAAATGCTGCTTTTTTACGCCCGCTGGTATTACGAGTCTTGTAGGTTTAGGGTGACCGCACACTTCTTTGGCCTTACCGCAAAACGACTTACGTAAACTTCGTAAAGTCTTTTTTCTATGGGACTTCCATAGCGTCGGTATTACGAGTCTGTCCTGGGAGGCCAAAAAGTGAGTACACCCTATACCTTCAAGATCCCTAACGCATTTAAAAGTCAGTAGTTAAGAGTTTTATGGTACAACGCTGTAGCATAAAACTCATAACTAAAGTGCTAAAAAGTACACTAACACCCATAAACTACCTATTAACCCCTAAACCGAGGCCCTCCCGCATCGCAAATACTAAAAAAAAATGTTAACAGTATATTTATTAACCCCTAATCTGCCGCGCCCAACATCGCCGACACCTACATTATATTTATTAACCCCTAATCTGACACCCCCAATGTCGCCGCCACCTACCTACACTTATTAACCCCTAATCTGCCTAATCTGCCGCCCCCAATGTCGCCACCACTATAATAAACATATTAACCCCTAAACCGTCGCACTCCCGCCTCGCAAACATTAGTTAAATATTATTAACCCCTAATCTGACGTCCCTAACATCGCCGCCACCTACCTACATTTATTAACCCCTAATCTGCCTCCCCAACGTCGCCGCCACTATATTAAAGTTATTAACCCCTAAACCTAAGTCTATCCCTAAACACCCCCTAACTTAAATATAATTTAAATAAATCTAAATAAATATTCCTATCATTAACTAAATTATTCCTATTTAAAACTAAATACCTATAAAATAAACCCTAAGCTAGATACAATATAACTAATAGTTACATTGTATCTAGCTTAGAGTTTATTTTTATTTTACAGGCAAGTTTGTATTTATTTTAACTAGGTAGAATAGTTACTAAATAGTTATAAAGGCCTAGATTTGGAGTTTGGCGGTAGCCGTGAAAACCAGCGTTAGAGGCTCCTAACGCTGGTTTTAGGCTACCGCCGGTATTTGGAGTCAGTCAAAAAAGGGTCTAGCGCTCACTTTTCAGCCGCGACTTTTCCATTGGCTGATCCGATCAGCCAATCAGATTGAGCTCGCATTCTATTGGCTGATCGGAACATCCAATAGAATGCGAGCTCAATCTGATTGGCTGATTGAATCAGCCAATCGGATTGAACTTGATTCTGATTGGCTGATTCCATCAGCCAATCAGAATTTTCCTACCTTAATTCCGATTGGCTGATAGAATCCTATCAGCCAATCGGAATTCGAGGGACGCCATCTTGGATGACGTCCCTTAAAGGAACAGTCATTCGTCGGGAAGTCGTCGTCGGAAGAAGATGGGTCCGCGGTGGAGGTCTTCAAGATGAAGCCGGTCCTCATCGGATGAAGATAGAAGATGCCGCTTGGAAGATGATGGTTGCCGGTCTGGATCTACTCTTCTTCCCGGATAGGATGAAGACTTTGGAGCCTCTTCTGGACTTCTTCAGTCGTCAGATGATGGATGTCTAGCCCCCGCTTGGGCTTAGATGAAGATTTTGGAGCCAGGACTGATCGGTGATATCCAGTGAGGTGAAGATAAGGTAGGAAGATCTTCAGGGGCTTAGTGTTAGGTTTATTTAAGGGGGGGTTGGGTTAGATTAGGGGTATGTGGGTGGTGGGTTGTAATGTTTGGGGGGGGTAGTGTATGTTTTTTTTACAGGCAAAAGAGCTGAATTCTTTGGGGCATGCCCCGCAAAGGGCCCTGTTCAGGGCTGGTAAGGTAAAAGAGCTTTGAACTTTTGTAATTTAGAATAGGGTAGGGCATTTTTTATTTTGGGGGGCTTTGTTATTTTATTAAGGGGCTTAGAGTAGGTGTAATTAGTTTAAAATTGTTGTAATATTTTTCTTATGTTTGTAAATATTTTTTTATTTTTTGTAACTTAGTTCTTTTTTATTTTTTGTACTTTAATTAGTTTAATTAGTTTATTTCATTGTAGTTATTTGTAGTTATTTAATTAATTTATTGATAGTGTAGTGTTAGGTTTAATTGTAACTTAGGTTAGGATTTATTTTACAGGTAATTTTGTAATTATTTTAACTATTTTAGCTATTAAATAGTTCTTAACTATTTAATAGCTATTGTACCTGGTTAAAATAAATACAAAGTTACCTGTAAAATAAATATTAATCCTAAAATAGCTATAATATAATTATAATTTATATTGTAGCTATATTAGGATTTATTTTACAGGTAAGTATTTAGCTTTAAATAGGAATAATTTATTTAATAAGAGTTAATTAATTTCGTTAGATTTAAATTATATTTAATTTAGGGGGTGTTAGTGTTAGTGTTAGGGTTAGACTTAGCTTTAGGGGTTAATACATTTATTAGAATAGCATTGAGCTCCAGTCGGCAGATTAGGGGTTAATGTTTGAAGTTAGGTGTCGGCGATGTTAGGGAGGGCAGATTAGGGGTTAATACTATTTATTATAGGGTTAGTGAGGCGGATTAGGGGTTAATAACTTTATTATAATAGCGGTGCGGTCCGGTCGGCAGATTAGGGGTTAATAAGTGTAGGCAGGTGGAGGTGAAATTCTGGGCGGCAGATTAGGGTTTAATAAATATAATATAGGGGTCGCGGTGTTAGGGACAGCAGATTAGGGGTACATAGGGATAATGTAAGTAGCGGCGGTTTACGGAGCGGCAGATTAGGGGTTAATAATAATATGCAGGGGTCAGCGATAGCGGGGGCGGCAGAATAGGGGTTAATAAGTGTAAGGTTAGGGGTGTTTAGACTCGGGGTACATGTTAGGGTGTTAGGTGCAGACGTAGGAAGTGTTTCCCCATAGCAAACAATGGGGCTGCGTTAGGAGCTGAACGTGGCTTTTTTGCAGGTGTTAGGTTTTTTTTCAGCTCAAACAGCCCCATTGTTTTCTATGGGGGAATCATGCACGAGCACGTTTTTGAAGCTGGCCGCTTCCGTAAGCAACTCTGGTATCGAGAGTTGCAGTGGCGTTAAATATGCTCTACGCTCCTTTTTTGGAGCCTAACGCAGCCATTCTGTGGACTCTCAATACCAGAGTTATTTTAAAGGTGCGGCCAGAAAAAAGCCAGCGTTAGCTACGCGGGTCGTTACCGACATAACTCTAAATCTAGCCGAAACTATTTAATAACTACCTAGCTAAAATAAATACAAATTTACCTGTAAAATAAAACCTAACCTAAGATACACTAACACCTAACACTACACTATAATTAAATAAATTAACTAAATTAAATACAATTACCTAAATTGAATTAAATTAGCTAAAGTACGAAAAAAAACCCCACTAAATTACTGAAAATAATAAACAAATTACAGACATTTAAACTAATTACACCTAATCTAATAGCCCTATTAAAATAAAAAAGCACCCCCAAAAAAAAACCCCTAGCCTAAGCTAAACTACCAATAGCTCGAAAAAGGGTCTTTTGCAAGTAATCAGCTCTTTTACCTGTAAAATAAAATACAAACAACCCCCCCCCAACAGTAAAACCCACCACCCACACAACCAACCCCCCAAATAAAATACTATCTAAAAAACCTAAACTCCCCATTGCCCTGAAAAGGGCATTTGGATGGGCATTGCCCTTAAAAGGGCAGTTAGCTCTTTTGCCGCCCAAACCCTAATCTAAAAAATAAAACCCACCCAATACACCCTTAAAAAAACCTAACACTAACCCCCTGAAGATCGACTTACCGGAAGACATCTTTATCCAAGCCGGGCGAAGTGGTCCTCCAGACGGGCAGAAGTCTTCATCCAAGCCGGGCGAAGTAGTCCTCCAGATGGGCAGAAGTCTTCATCCAAGCGGGCAGAAGTGGTCCTCCAGACGGGCAGAAGTCTTCATCCAGATGTCATCTTCTATCTTCATCCATCCGGCGCGGAGCAGGTCCATCTTCAAGACATCCAACATGGAGCATCCTCTTCATCCGACGACTAAAACAGAATGAAGGTATCTTTAAGTGACGTCATCCAAGAATTCTGTCAGCCAATCGGAATTAAGGTAGAAAAAATCCTATTGGCTGATGCAATCAGCCAATAGGATTGAAGTTCAATCCTATTGGCTGATCCAATCAGCCAATAGGATTGAGCTTGCATTCTATTCGCTGATTGGAACAGCCAATAGAATGCGAGCTCAATCCTATTGGCTGATTGGATTAGCCAATGGGATTGAACTTCCAATAGGATTTTTTCTACCTTAATTCCGATTGGCCGATAGAATTCTATCAGCCAATCAGAATCTAAGGGACGCCATCTTGGATGATGTCACTTAAAGGTACCTTCATTCTGTTTTAGTCGTCGGATGACGCATCGGATGTCTTGAAGATGGACCCGCTCCGCGCCGGATGGATAAAGATAGAAGATGCCGTCTGGATGAAGACTTCTGCACATCTGGAGGACCATTTCTGGCCGGCTTGGATGAAGATGTCTCCCGGTAAGTCGATCTTCAGGGGGTTAGTGTTAGGTTTTTTAAGGGTGTATTGGGTGGGTTTTAATTTTTAGATTAGGGTTTGGGCGGCAAAAGAGCTAACTGCCCTTTTAAGGGCAATGCCCATCCAAATGCCCTTTTCAGGGCAAAGAGGAGCTTAGGTTTTTAAGATAGTGTAGGTAGGTGGCAGCGTCATTGGTTGCGGCAGATTAGGGGTTAATAAATATAATGTAGGTGTCGGCGATGTTGGGGGCAGCAGATTAGGGGTTCATAAGTATAATGTAGGTGGCAGCGGTGTCCGGAGCGGCAGATTAGGGGTTAATAAGTATAATATAGGTGTCGGCGATGTCGGGGGCGGTAGATTAGGGTTTAATAAGTGTAAGATTAGGGGTGTTTAGACTCGGGGTTCATGTTAGGGTGTAGACATACATTTTATTTCCCCATAGGAATCAATGGGGCTGTGTTAAGGAGTTTGACGCTGCTTTTTTGCAGGTCTTAGACTTTTTTTCAGCCGTTGATTCCTATGGGGAAATCGTGCACGAGCACGTTACATCAGCTCACCGCTGACTTAAGCAGCGCTGGTATTGGAGTGCTGTAATGAGCAAAATTTTGCTCAACGCTCACTTCTTGCCTTTGAATGGCGGGTTTCTGAAAACTCGTAATACCAGCGATGCATGTAAGTGAGCGGTGATGGGAAAACTGCTTGTTAGCACTGCATAGCCTCTAACGCAAAACTCGTAATCTAGGTGATTATTTTATAGTGCTTGGTGTTATTATACTGATGCAGATACCACTAATCCTATAACAAGCCCTCCTCTGGCTATACCCATGAGCCAGTGTCACTACTGTGCCATTATGTAATGCTGGGTGTTAATATACTGATGCAGATACCACTGATTCTATAACCAGCCCTCCTCTGGCTATACCCATGTGCCAGTGTCACTACTGTGTCATTATATAGTGCTGGGTGTTATTATACTGATGCAGATACCACTGATCCTATAACCAGCCCTCCACTGGCTATACCCATGAGCCCCATGAGCCAGTGTTACTATTGTGTCATTATTTAGTGTTGTGTGTTATTACACTGATGCAGATACTACTGATCCTATAACCAGCCTTTGTCTGGCTATACCCATGTGCCAGTGTCACTACTGTGTCATTATATAGTGCTGGGTGTTATTATACTGATGCAGATACCACTGATTCTATAACCAACCCTCCTCTGGCTATATCCATGTGCCAGTGCCACTACTGTCTCATTATATAGTGCTGGGTGTTATTATACTGATGCAGATACCACTGATCCTATAACCAGCCCTCCACTGGCTATACCCATGAGCCCCATGAGCCAGTGTTACTATTGTGTCATTATTTAGTGTTGGGTGTTATTACACTGATGCAGATACTACTGATCCTATAACCAGCCTTTGTCTGGCTATACCCATGTGCCAGTGTCACTACTGTGTCATTATATAGTGTTGGGTGTTATTATACTGATGCAGATACCACTGATCCTATAACCAGCCCTCCTCTGGCTATACCCATGAGACAGTGTCCCTACTGTGTCATTATATAGAGCTGGGTATTATTATACTGATGCAGATACCACTGTCCCTATAACCAGCCCTTGCCTGGCTATACGCATGTGCCAGTGTCACTACTGTGTCATTATATAGTGTTGGGTGTTATTATACTGATGCAGATACCACTGATTCGATAACCAACCCTCCTCTGGCTATATCCATGTGCCAGTGCCACTACTGTGTCATTATATAGTGTTGGGTGTTATTATACTGATGCAGATTCCACTGATTCTATAACCAGCCCTCCTCTGGCTATACCCATGTGCCAGTGTCACTACTGTGTCATTATATAGTGTTGGGTGTTATTATACTGATGCAGATTCCACTGATTCTATAACCAGCCCTCCTCTGGCTATACCCATGTGCCAGTGTCACTACTGTGTCATTATATAGTGTTGTGTGTTATTATACTGATGCAGATACCACTGATTCTATAACCAGCCCTCCTCTGGCTATACCCATGAGCCAGTGTTACTACTTTGCCTCTATATAGAGCTGGGTGTTATTATACTGATGCAGATACCACTGTCCCTATAACCAGCCCTTGCCTGGCTATACGCATGTGCCAGTGTCACTAATGTGTCTTTGTATAGAGCTGGGCGTTAATATGCAGATGCAGATACACATCCAGTATTTCACTCAGGCTTTATTTATTCCATAACTTATCACCCAATATCGCTAGCAGTCTCTTGACAAGCCACTAACTTTATTCACACTACATATTTTTTTTTAATTCCTATTATTTAATCAGAAAGACAAGATATACTAAGGTTGTGATGGACACTGCAAGGGCTAGTCACGGACACCAGTTTCCGTGTACGGACACCTTGCCTATCCCTTTGGTAATCATTCTTTCAACTTGTAATACAAGTGGAAAACCAGACACGCACAAACACCTGTGCTATACAACTTATTGCTTGCACATAACTGTTAGCACTCCACTTATAATCTGGGCCTGTATTTATTCTCTGAGGTACGTAACTATTAGTATTCTTGCCCAAAATGTTGAAACCTCACTTTCATTTCCCAGTGAAATTATGCAACCAATAAAAGAACTAAAAGAAGTCTCTTGATATCTACATCATAATAATCTGCTATATTTTAGTGATAGGGAATTCTACCTACAGAGAGGATTGCCCTTTGTACTGAGAGTCATAGATTGCAGTTATGTGGCACTCAGGTCACACCAAAATCAAGAAGCCATGTACAGGAACTGCAAGCAGTTTCACTCTCTCAATGTGTAAGTTGTTTGCAACCATTTCATGCACATACAGAGTGTCAATGCATCATTCACTGGAAGCACCCACAACTTTTATATGCTACAGTACTTGACACTATTTGACAGGTTTGAGAAAGGAGAATTCATTAATGGATAATTGCTGGGTAAGTTAACTCATACATGAGGCCTATCATTTATTTTTTACCACAAATATTCATATAATATTCATCATACATATGTATATGCACACATACATACATACTGTACACACATACACATATATAGGCATACACACAAACAAATATATACCATATATATATACACTCACCGGCCACTTTATTAGGTTCACCTGTTCAATTGCTTGGTAACACAAATTGCTAATTAGCCAATCACATGGCAGCCACTCAATGCATTTAGACATCTAGACGTCTGGACGACAACTTGCTGAACTGTAAGCCAAGCATCAGAATGGGGAAGAAAGTGGATTTAAGTGTCTTTAAATGTGGCATGGTTGTTGGTGCCGGACGGGCTGGTCTGAGTATTTAAAAAACTACTGATCTAC